>NC_140076.1:32401823-33601823 GCF_964194135.1 Talpa europaea
AGACTGCTGTCACAAAGTAATTGTGAAAACAATGTCCCAACCAATATTCAATTATTTAACTAACTCTGGGAATCCTTTGGAGTCTGTCGCTACCATCCTCCCATACCCCCTTTATCCGAGAGACAACCTGAAGTGGAGAACTGAAAGCATGAGTCAGACAGTGAGAGGTTCAAATGATCCTAGTGGGTGACTTAGGCATGTTAACTTTTTCAAGTCTGTGTTTCCTTGTCTGCCAACTTGAGAGAAAAATATTTTAGAAACAGTGCCTCCAGAGATGATAGATACCTTGCACACAGGAAACATTAGATTATATTTATCCAGTGCTTAATAGTGCCAGGTCCCTAGGAGATAAAGGATAGGTGAATTTCTTAGAGATGATCCAGAACCTGCTACTGACTCCATCCCTAATGCACTCTCGGAGTGACTATAGGGAATTTCCTCCCTCTCCCTGGCTCTCAACCTTCTTTTTTGTCAAGTGAGGAACCCGGCCAAGATTTTCTCTAGTTGCCTTCCACATCTAATATTCCATAAGTCTTTCACCATTCAGTACACTCTATCCTGTTGCTACTCCTAGAAGTTAATAATGCTGAGGAGACAATAAGAAGTCACAAATTACTTTGTATTTACAGATACACATGCATTTCAAACAGATTCTGTAAATAACTACAATACTGTATTGCACTTTTGGCCTACATTTGCCTCTTCAGAGGTCTTTTTTTTTTTTAATCTTCTTTTATTTGGATTATCAAACAAGACAAAAATCAGGCTAAGTTGCCACTAACACATACTATGCAGCTTCAACCTTGGTGGCTAATTGCACTATTACTGTGATTGATGAACATTGCACTTCAGTCAGCTGGAGGCTTGTTGCCTTCCACTCGGCAGAAACCAGGTCACAGAGCAGGGCTGGGAAATTGCCATCTAACAAACAGGTCTGTTTGCTGCCCAGCAGAAGAGTTTGTCACTATTACACTTAACTCAATTCCATCTGTTGTGAAGAAGATTTCTCCCTGAAACTGGCTCCTGAGTTTCATAGAATTTGACAGCTTTTAAAATAAACACTTCAGTCCTTACCTGGATATTCAAGGGGAGAAAAAAGATTATAAGATACTAAAATATCCAGGAGCCATAAATAACTTGAATCACTAGTAATAGGGCAAATGGGTGTCACCACTCAGAAAAATAGAAATTTTTCCTGACCTTTAGAAGAGGTTACAGTGTAAAAATCATACCCAGAATCACTACACTTTGAAGGGATCATATTCTTCTATGATCGGAGAAATCAAGTCACTCCTGCCAAATGCCCCACTGCTAGAGTGGGGAGGCCCTTCAAAGTATTACTTGAGAGCTAGGTAAGAAATGCCTGACAGAGGCAGATACAGGCACAGTCAATATTTGGGCCTAAAAAGCACTGAGTTATGTTACTCAAGCCCTTGGGACTTGGTTGCCTCAGAGGCTGACTCTCCTTTCCAGAACTGTTAAACCTCCATCACCTCATTATAGTCTAAATACTGAACAATTTGTTAACAGATTAGAGACATGTCTTTTTTTTCCAATGAATTTGACACCTGATTCCTGGTAGTGTGATCTTGACCAAGTCTCTTACCCTCTTTGAATCATCTATTAGAGATGTAGCATAGAATGTGGTTTACAGTACAGACCTTAGAGCCTACTGCCTGGATTTGAACCCCAGATCTACCATTTACTCACTAAGTAACTTTGGGAAAGCTAATGAATCTCACAGCACCTTAGTTTCCTCATCTTTGAATGATGTTGATTATAGGATCTCCTGTCTAAAGACAATAGGAGGAAAAATTAGTTAATACACATGAAATGGTTGCAATAATGCCTAGAACAGAGTAAATATGACATCAGTATTAGCTACAATAATATTGGGGTGATGATCCTCATCTCTTGGGTTTATTTTGCAGATAACTACAAATGAAATGTGCAGGTGGAAAAAAAAAAAAGCCAGAAGTTAGTAATGCCAAAAGGAAACTTCAGGATTATCCAAATAATACCCCTCATTTTGTCAGTAGGAAATCAAGACTCAGAGATGAGCAGTAATTGGTCCAGAGTCACATTAGTTTAAGAGTATAGTCCAGGTCTGATTCCAAGCCCAAACTATCCTCTGTACTGCATCAAAGACCACAATCTCTCCAAAGGGCCCTTTTATGTAGTTGTTGGACCTACTGCTAGTTAATGTAATTTCCTAGGAAAATGAGATGCTTTTGAATTCAGGAGAGAAAACTTGGTTAAACTCTTCTTCTGTCCCCTCCTCCCCAACTTTAAAGATGACAAGACAGTGCAGGGAGAAGGTGGGATTCAGGCCAGGGCCGGTGGAATGATTTTCAGGAGTCATCACTGATCTCATGTCATTGTTTCAGCTAAAAACCAGATGTATGCCCATGTCCATATAAGCTAGAATCATGATTTACTCCATTCAGTTTGCTTCTGGTGTCAGAGGGGTATTTTTTGTTTTTGTTTTTTGGTTCATGTTTGAAAAATGGCTCTATGCCAGGAGTGATTTCACATATGGTCTTCGTAGAAATTAAGATTTCACTCCCAAGAGAATGAGGTTAGGTTTGGGATCTCTGAGTTCAGTTTTCCCTCCTTAGATTTATTCTGCTTTGAATCACATTAATGAGTTGAATTATTCAGTAATGATTGAAAGATGGGTTGAAGGAAAGGGTGGGTTTAGGAGCACATGCAGTGAAGAATGGCAGATGGAATTATAACTATTTGACTTTGGAAAAGAGCAGATCCCCGGAGTCATGATTTCTGTTCTCAAATCATCTAAGGTGTTACAGTGCAGAGAAAGCAGAGACGTGAGGTCTCTGACAGCAGAGCTATACAAATGGGGTGGAAACAGAAACAATTTCCAGGAGGCAGATTTCAGCTTATAGTAATGA
Source organism: Talpa europaea (assembly GCF_964194135.1). Classification (NCBI taxonomy): domain Eukaryota; kingdom Metazoa; phylum Chordata; class Mammalia; order Eulipotyphla; family Talpidae; genus Talpa; species Talpa europaea. The sequence continues at coordinate 32,404,736 of NC_140076.1, forward strand.
AAACTTTCTGATTATAAGAGCTGCCTGAAGATGCTGTGGACAATGAGCTCTGGTCCCTGCCTAGAATGTATGCTTTAGAACAAAGAGATTTGGTTGTGAGGTCTGACAGCCACCTGTCCAGGATATGAAGATTGGAATTGACCGGTCAGACAAGATAAATTTTGGGACCCCACTAATTCTAAAACTTTCAGATTCTGGGAGTCTAAGAACCAATGACCAGTATGGGAACTATGGTGTTCCCATAGTTGGAGCCAAGTGGAAAGCAGCAAAATCAGAAATTCATGATCTGCTTCTTCATGCTCGTATTTCTTTTCTTTCTCTTTGTCTTTCTTGAGCTTGCTTGCTCTTTCATATAGCAGGAACCTTTGACATTTTGCAGGGGATAATCTTTTTCTTTTAAGTGTGTTTCTGACTCAGCCTTTGCTCCTTCAGCATCATTAGAGAGTCTGAGCTCTCTGGAGATTAGCTTAGGCTTGTCACCACAGCAACTGCCCAGGCCCTGCGGGCATCCGTGGTAACAGGCAGAGGGCTCTGAGAGCCAAAGCTTGACTTGCAGTGAGAGGAGGCCCCACTGGGAGCTTGATATGAAACAAGCATGTTATTTGGGAGGTTTTCTTTAATAAGATTAAAGTGTGGGTCTCACTTTACACAGTTGACCAGGGTCTGAAAAGTGTGTGCATGTGTGTGTGTGTTTATGTGTGTGTAAGTTTGTTTAATGGAGGAAATCTTAAAAGGTGAGAAGAGACTCACTTTTTAAGTCCCTACAGTGAATCCCTTTCATAAATTGGAGTCCTCTTTTGTAAAATGAATTTCCACGCAAAGTGTGACCTGCAGTTAGTTAGTCTAGTGCTGAGTATCTTGAGTGGGGCCATCTGAAGAGCACCCTAGGGACATGCTTCAGCCTCCGCTGCAGGCAAAGAACAGTAGCAACTCAGCTTGCTCGGGGCTGGGGGTGGACAAAGTGTGACAGGGGAAACAGTGAGTGTGGGGCCACAATGAGAGGACAGAGGGAGGATGGGCCTTGCCTAGCATGAGCAGTTCTGCTGCAGTAGCGGTGGGGTGTCTGAGAGGCGAGTGTTCTTAGCAGTGCCCAGCACGGAAGGGTCCGTGTCCAGTGAATCAGACATCTTGTCGCAAATGGCATCCACCAGGCGCTCAAAAGCCTGCCTCACACTGATGTTCTCCTTGGCGCTGGCTTCAAAGAAGTCAAACCCTGAGGAGAGAAGAGAGATATAGGTGAGTCTTTGTCCCTTCCCTTTCATGCCCCCTCGCCAGAACAGTCTGGATTCATACAGCCTGTTTCAGGAGTGAAGCGAGGCAGTCTAATTCTATGGACAGAGGCTTCTCTTTCAAGGAGATGATACAGGGCACTGGTTTTAGAATCAGACAGGGCCTGACTCTATTGGTGACCAGCTGGGAAACCCCTAGCAAGTCACCTGTTCTCTTTATTCATCAGTTTACTGGCTTATAAATAGATAATTTTAGCTATCTCACAGAATTATTTCAAGAATTGTTAATAAATAAGATAATGCATAAAGCGTATAGCCCTGTGCTTGACACAGAGTGTGCGTTAGGTGTTTGCTGGAAGAGTGAATAACTTAATTTGTATGCACAGTACTTCACAGTTTCCAAAGCATTTATCACATCCATTATCTCATTTGATCCTCAAAAAAGAGTCCAGACGAAACCTCTCCATTTCACGAATGCAGACACTGTGACTTTGAGAAGTAAGCTGACTTACCCAAGATAGGGAGAAGCATCAGCAGCACACAAGGAGCACAGGTTTTAGCCTTTTTGATCAGAGTTTTTCCGATTCATCCCTCTGCCACCCATTCACACCAACCTGGCCATCTTTAGCTGGGCTCTGAGAGGCAGCCAAGACCCACAGTGAATAAGCAAAGCTTCATTCGCCCTTTTTACCCACAGACACACTGGCTTATTCCAACTCAACTGGGTGTCTCCTCCTCAAATTCCAGTAGGATTACTCTGTATCTTTCCCTCCTCACATGAACACAACAAAAAATCCCATGGAAAATTGCACCTGAAGCCTGAGACATTCCTGTCTATTTGGATCCTTTACCTTGAGATCCTTTATAACACTTTCATGTCTGTGGCCAGAACATTCCCCAATTGAGGAATGTTGGTCAGGTGGGGGGGTGGACCTTAGAAGTATAATCTGCCTTCTCCCTCATGCTCCTGTCCCAGCCTACTCCCTCCTCTTTAGTCTGTCCACCTTCCTCTCTCTTCCCTTTTTTCATTTGGCTCCTTTTTCCCCACTTATGTTCCTCATACTTTCTCCCTGGGATCCCTGATATTTACTGAGCACCTGCCTACACCAGATACTATGGTAGGAGCTTAACAAATATCATCTTACTAAATCTTCACAATAGCATGTTGGGTAAATATAAACATCTCCAATTTATAAATGAGAAATGGAGGCTCCAGGAGATCATATAAGTCACACACATTCATGTGGTTGTATCCGTGGCAATTGGGTTTAGATCTGGGTTTGACTAGTTCCAAAGTGCATACACAGCCTGGCTGCCATTTCTTCTTCTTTGTCCATTTCATTTTCTTCCCTGGCCCTCCTCCCCTCATCATATCTTTTGCTTCCTTTACAAGTCTCTTTGACCTCCTTTGCTCTTATCTGACTGCCACAGTGTCCAAATCTGGACAAATTCCTTCACCTTTCTGAATCGCTTAACCTCTCTGCATCTCAGACTCCTTGTATGTCAAACAGGAATAATAACAGTGTCTTCCTGCTGAGAGAAGTTGGGAGGATTGAGATGAATGATAAATTGCTGTACAAAAGTTGCCTGTTATGACAGTTTCTTTTTGCTCTCTTTTTATCTTGCTCCTCTTACCTCTTTATTCCTTTCTCTCTCTTTCATCATCTTTTCCCACAAAAGAGGGGTTCTCTTTCCTTTACCTTCCTCCTCCCTGTGATCACCACATCATACGGCTGGGGGAACTGAAGCCTCAGGTACAAATAAGACTCTGCTTCTCCTGGCCTTCCCAGCTTGAAGGCATTCACAATTCCACCAGCCCACCTCTGGCTGACAGCTTCTCCTGTGGCTCGTGTCTTGACCTGAGAGAGGCAAACTGCAAAATTGCCCACTAATTGCAGACCTGTGATAAAGAAGCAGGCGGCTGCTGGCTCATTATTCTGAGGTCTTAGAAACCCAGCTTCAGAAAACCTTAGGACATCGCTCTCTCGAAATGAATATCAGAAAAATGGACTCTCTGACCTTTGACTTACTATTCACAAGTGACCATGTCTGCAGAGATAGGGAGAATATATTGCTGGTTAGGCACACACAGGGCAAATACGGAAAAAAAAGTAAGCAGACTTTAACTATCAATTTGGATGAAGATGAGGATACAGGGGCACAAATCCCTTCAGAGAAATTGGCACTGAGGGGCAGACATGCCACATTGTACAGTTGGTCAGTGGGAAGAGGCCCAGGAGTCAGACAGTCTGGATTGGAGTACAGCTTCCATCAGTTACTAGCTGTGTGACCTCGGGCAAGTTGCTTATTTTCTGTTTATTCATCTGTTGAATAAAGTGACTATCACCTACTTCACAGGGTATAATGAGAATTAAATGCAAAATATACATATGTTATATATAATGTTACATATATAAATACACCAGTATGTATCTACCAGAACAACCATAACAGGTTCATTAGAACAGAAAGCCCAAAGTAGTGAGAGATGAGGCAGTACCTGACCAAACTGGAGATCTTGGATGTCCTGCCAAGGTAATGTCTTAATAGTCACCACAGTATGAGACCTAATTCAAGCAGCCTGCTCATGGTTCTCCTTTGCTACTGGAACAACCTCAAATGTACCCCCACCCAATTACTGTCAGACTCTTGGAAGGCTCTTCCTTAGTACACCCAGATGGTAACCTTTTCCTCAGGTTCATTAAAAGGTTTCATTAAAAGGAACTGAGAATCTGGCAAGTTCAGGAAAATGACAACCAATTAATCAGACTAGCCTCTAGTCCCTTCCTCCCTTTAATTGGGATTTCTTCCCATCTTTAATGGGGCCCAATTCTTAACTGAATATGAGATGATCCCTCCCCCTCAAATTATTGTTTACTTGTCTTGTCTGAAGGTAGCTGTCACAGACCCACAGACTGTGTCCATAGTGCCTGCTTCTGAATTTGACTTCAGAATTCTATTCAGAAACTTGTATGCAGCTAAATGTATCTTTTCTCATCCTGACACTACCCCCAAAACATTCTCTATTTTTATGTTCACATCCCTTCTCTATCCCATGCTGACACCTCCTCATGTCTGTCACTTATCAATCTTTATCTCATTTCCCTCTGGTCACTGATTTTGGCAAGGGACTCATTGCCTGCCTTTCCACCTCTCACTTGTTCTCATTCTCAGGAATTCTAGGTTTCTTGTGGACAATCCATCCAACACCTTGACCTCTTAATTCCTTGAATAGCTCATCTCCAGTGACCTCTCCCATTTAGCTTTAGCTATACCCCATCCTCATAACTTGAGTTATTTTAATTCAGATTTATGTCACTAGACCTGAAAGAGGTCTAATTAATGCAATAGCTAACCTCATTGGTCTAACATCCAAGACCCTACACGACTTGGCTTCTATGTATTTCTCCAGCCTTGTCTTCCTGGTTCACACTATAATCCAGAAACATCAACACTTTCTTATCTGGTGCCTTTTTTTAATGCTATTACTCTAATTCCTACTCCTAACCATGTTATTTACTTATCTATAGAATCACTGATTCCAGAGAGTCCTCCCTTTCTCTTCTTACTATTTCTCTACCACTCAGAACATACAATGTACCTCTCCTCTGTACTCCCAAGGCACCATGCCCAATTTTTTCAGATTCCAACAGGAAATATGGAAACTATTCTTAACATTTATATAAGAGGGGATTGGTTATATAGGTAGTAGAAGAAATGAGAAGTAAAATAGAATAGTGAGGAAACCCAGCAATTATTGGGAGCAAACAAACTAATAAAAAACAACTTATGGAGGCAAAGGACATTAGAACCACAGAAGTAGGAATCAGAGAAGAGAAGCAGCCTCTGCTGTGGGAGTCGGCCAAGATGGGGGTGCAAGGATACCCAGTTTTCCCCACTCCAATCACCTGCCAGTGTCTCTTTTTGGCTAACCTGAACCAAAAAGCAAAATTACAGGAGACTGGGAAACACAGCCTGCAAGGTTCAGCTTCACCAGAGGGGATTGAGCCAAAGGGTGAAGAATGATAGCAAATAGGCTAAGGACTGCCATAGCCATCTACCCAAAGGATGTTGAAATGATCGCTTTATTATTGTTGTTTCCCTGAACAGTAGCATCTTGAGGGCAGGGAACCCATTCACTTATGTCCTTGGGTCCAGCATATGTTCAGTGACTATGGCAGATCATTCATGGCCCTCCCTGTGGAGAATTTTCCATTCCCACCCATTCCTAGAGGTTTGCAGTCCTTCCTTGTGAGAGTACTATATATCCCCACGCCATCAACATCAGGTTTGAGCCTATGAATTGCTTTGGCCAATAGATATGAATGATCCAAGCCCCAACAGAAGCTTGAAGAGCCTTTGTGTGATTTCACCACCCCAGATTAAATCCCAGAATAAGAAGACACATGAAACAGAGTTGAGCTGACCTGTAATAGCACCTTTTTCTAAATTTTTTTTAAAATTTAAGATTGATTTATTTATGCATGCAAGAACTGGGGTACAGGCCAGAGGTGTGGAGGGTGAGAGGATTCACCAGAGACAGAGTGGGGAACAGAACAGGCAGACTGACTGAAATACACTGCTGAGGGGAGCAGCGGGCGAGTCAGGAGAGCTCTGCTACGCCATGTGGGTCTTCTCCCTGGCTGGGGATCGAACTCGTGCTTCAGTAGCTGTGGATAGCTTCATAGGTTGTGTCTTAACCCCTTGCGCCACCAGGGAGGCCCCGAAATTAACCTTTATTATCTCAGTTCCTGACTCAGATTATGTACTACCATAACATCATCTAAAGAAATCTCACTAACATTAGAACTGAAGGTGGAAATTTGAAGACAGACTATGGCTGATTTGGGGGAAAACACAGCTGGCTCATATAATGGGAACATCACATTATTAATCAACATAGTCTGATTAATTGGTTGTCATCTTCCTGAGCTTGCTAGATTCTCAATTCCTGAGAAACCTTTTCATGAACCTGAGGAAAATGTTATCAGTTTGTATAAAACACTGTTAAAAGAAATAGAAGAAGACACAAAGAAATGGAAAGACATCCCCTGATCATGGATTGGAAGAATAAACATTATTAAAATGGCAATCCTACCAAAAGCAATATACAGATTCAGTGCTATTCCAATAAAAATTTCAATGTCATTCTTCAAAGAAATAGAACAATTATTGATGAAATTCATATGGAATCACCAAAAACCCCGAATAGCCAAAGGTCTCCTGAAAAAAAAAATAAGGGAATGGAGGCATCACACTCCCAAACTTCAAACTATACTACAAAGCCATAATCATCAAAACTGCATGGTATTCGAACAAGAACAGACACACAGACCAATGGAATAGAAAAGAAAATCCAGAAATAAACCCACAGATTTATGGTCAACTAATCTTCGACAAAGAAGCAAAGAATATGCATTGGAGCAAAGAAAGTTTGTTCAATAAATGGTACTGGGAAAACTGGGTCGCTACATGCAAAAGAATGAAGCTTGACTACTACCTCACACCATACACAAAAACCAACTCAAAATGGATTAAAGAACTAGACATAAGAACTGAAACCATAAAATACATAGAAGGAAATATAGGCGAAACACTACATGATATGCACATCACAGACATATTTACAGACACATCACCCAAAGCAGTGATAGTGAAGGCAAAGATAAACAGCTGGGACTACATCAAATTAAAGAGCTTCTGCATAACAAAAGAGACAATAGCAAAAACAAAGAGAAATCCCACCAACTGGAGAACATTTTTGCACCCAACACTAATGATAAAGAACTGATCACAAAAATCTACAAAGAGCTGATGAGACTCAAACAAAGAAAATAATCCAGTCAAAAAATGGGCAGAAGAGCTAAAAAGAAACTTCTCTGAAGAAGAAATGCAAATGGCCAATAGGCATATGAAAAAATGTTCAACATCACTTGTAATCAGGGAAATGCAAATCAAAACTACCATGAGATACCATCTTACACCAGTGAGAATGGCACATATTAAAAAAACTAGCAACAACAAATGTTGGCAAGGTTGTGGAGAAAAAGGAACTCTCCTGCACTGTTGGTGGGAGTGCAAACTGGTCCAACCACTATGGAGAGCTGTGTGGAGATTTCTGGACCTACTAAACATAGAGCTTCCATATGATCCAGCAATTCCACTCCTAGGTATTTACCCAAAGGACACAGAAACATCAATTCCAAAGAACACCTGCACCCCTGTGTCTAGAGCAGCACTATTTACAATAGCTAAGCTTTGGAAACAACCCAAATGCCCAAAAATAGATGACTGGATCAAGAAGATGTGGTACATATACACCATGGAATATTACTCAGCATTCAAAAAAGAGAAACACATGCAATTTGCAGCAACATGGATGGCGCTGGAAGGGATCATGCTCAGCTAAATAAGCCAGAAAGAAAAAGAAAAATACCGGGTAGTCTCACTCATAGCAGGAATCTAGAAAACTTAAATAAGGGACCAGGAAAAAGAATAACTATAAGAAAGTAAAAATCCAAATCAACAAACAACTATGAACCAGAGACACTCTATGGGGGGAGGGGAGCGGGGAGGGGAGGAACTGGGGTCAAAATAAGGGGGTCGCAATTGTATGGGGAATATAAAAATAAAATTTATAATTGAAAAAAAAAAGGCTATCAGTTTGAGTACTGGGCCTGCCACCTACTACCTTGCATGACTGAGAAAGTTACATAATCTTCCAGTGGAAAAAAAATACAGACACAAAAGTGTGGCACAGCTCTCTGTGTGCAAAAAAAAACACAAGTGGTCTGGACTCAGCTTTTTCTTCAGTGTAAGAGCTGTCGATAATGTCACCTTCCAGGCTAGAAGTGAGAGTGAGGGTTACAAAGAGAATTGTTGTGGAGGCACAAGTTGAACTATAAATCACTGCACTAAAGCTAGCCATTATCAGGTCCAGCTAGGTCTTTATTTCTTTTCAACCAGATTCAGTGATGCAAAGCTTTTATTGTTTGTCCCAATTCAAAAAACATTTTCTGAGCAGCTTAAATAAGTAAGACAATGCCTAAGAGTCTGAGATAACTGAGGGATGAGTGAGGAATTGTGTGAAATGAAATTATGGAATTATAGAGGGATAGAGTCAAACAGACCTTCTTACTCAACTAATCTAAATCCCATTTTTTCAGATGGTAAACTGAGATTCAGAGACAGGAAACAAGATTCTCAAGGTAAAACAGTGGCAGAAGCAGGATAAAACCATCAATCTCCTAACTCCTGTTCTGGAGCTATTTCCACTACACTTTACTGGAGTGTGTGTATGTAGGTATTTCAAAACCACATTTTGAACGGATTAGTACTTCCCTTGTAGAAAAAGTGCATTTCCCTACTGGCCAGACTCATTTCCTGTTAGATCCAGGAAAGTGAGAATAAGCCCTTTTTGAGGCTTAGACAGTTTGGACCAAATGGAAATTATCATGGTCATGGAGGATGAATTTGGGTATGAAATTCATGATACAGATGTGGAGAAGTTAATGTATCCATAAGAAATGATAGATTACGTTGAAGATAAGGAGGATATATATGATCAAGATATCAGTCCTTTTTCTCTATTGAGAGAGGACTCCAAGATATTGGCAAGTGTCTGGAAGTAAGGACACATTTTGGCATCATCTCTGATTTTGACAGGGTAATTCTGTTTTGACTTGTATTAGATTGTCTAAGTGTTTTTGCCCTTTGAAAATAAATCTATAGGGCCTGCCCGGTGGCGCAGTGGTTGAGCGCTGGGTTGCGAAGCTGCCGGCAGCCTCTGCGGCGCCGGTTCGATCCCCGGCTGCTCCCCGGCCACCGGAGGAGGATCCCACATGGCGTGCAGACCTCTCCTGCCGCCCGCTGCTCCCCTCAGCAGTGTACTTCGGTCCTTCTGCCTGCTCTGCTCCCCGCTCTGGCTCTGGTGAATTCTCTCACCCTCCCGCGCTTCTGACTGTACCCAGTGCATGTATAAACAAAACAAACAAACAAACAAATAAATAAATTAAACATGCCTCTATTAAAAAAAAAAAAAGAAAGAAAATAAATCTATAAAACAAAGCAAAACAATTGATCCAAACCTATTTTTGCAGTATCTATGTCAGGCTGTCTGGGAAGCACTGTGTGTACACAGATAAACAAGACTCATTTCCTGTCCTCAAGAAGCTTTCAGGAGATGAGCAAGTAAACAAGTTCACCCAAGTGTGATGGGTATTATGACTGTGGTGTGTATGGGTACAGTAATTTGGGGCACAAAGAAAGGAGGTTGGAGGGTCTCTGGAAAGACTTCCTGGGAGATGTGAAGCTTGTGCTATTCTCACTGACTGATGAGAGTTAGGGTGGGGACTAGAAGAGAGCTCCCCGAATAGATAGGCACATTTGGTCAAGGGAGGGTGCTGGGATTCTCACTGGGGACAGCAGGTGGAAGGCGTAAAGAGATAGGCTGAGGTCACTTAATAGTGGACTTTACCGCGTGCTCACTGTTTTGTGATAAGCGGAACCATTTTCTAGATCCTGAGAACCTCTGTGATAGGGTAAGAACAGCAAGACCTAATGTGACCCAATCTCCCTATTTATTAAGAACCTACAGTTTACTAATTTCTATTCCAGGTCATCCTGGAGAGTAGGGAAGGGGAGAGAGATGTACTGGACACTCCCCCCCACATATACTCATAACATACACAGTACAAATACATACAACACACAACTCACTCTTGTATATTACACTTATATATTTCCCTGCCTACCTGTCCAAATATTGTACTTCAGAAACTCAGAGTATAACTTTAAATTCTTTGCTCCTCAATATTTAACACCAAGATTGTGAGCAATGCTTAAGGAAACTGGCTCGAAGCTAAGCATTCATCGTGAGGAAGATTTCTCTAATGTGATCTTATATTTAACCCCAATGAAGAAAGGCAAGGAAGAGAATTAAAAAAAAAAAAAAGGAAAAAAGGAAAAGCTGTTCTTATAAGTAAGTATTTGTAGTGTTACAGAAATTCTGGTCTTTTACCCCAGGCACAGGAGTGCTGAGCCCCCAGCCATGACTTTTTAAAGAGAAAGTTGTAAGTAAGCAAACTTGTTAATTACACCTGCATTGGGGTGTTAATTGCACCTGGGCTGGAAGTTCGGCTGGGATCTTTATAATATCCATTTGCTCAATAGTATATTTTCTCATCAGTAGAAGTCCTGCCATGGGGCTGGTGAGACATGCCTGAGGCGCTTAGACCTTAGTGAAGCCCAAAGATCGAGATGCTTTAACTGGGAAAAAAATCAGAGCATCACTGAGCTACATACTTAAACCACATTGTTCTGTCCCTTCATGCAATTTCATTTGTTGTGAATTATGTTTTAGTGAGGAAGCATCAGTCAACATTGAGAGAAAACTATGTGGCTCAGCTTACCAGGTTCAGCATTGTTTCTGTAAGGATGTTTGGTATTAAGGACATTGTTGCATTCAGCATATAGAGTCTGTTCTATCACAACGCATTTGTTTTTCTCTTAACAACCACGTAACTGATTATGTTTCCTTCCTTTGCTAAGGTGGCTAGGAAGCTTAAAGCCAATATTTTGGCCCATCTCTTGCACATTTCTAAGGATTCATAACACACATACTTATCTCTCCTGGTTTCCTCTTATTTTCCACCTACCTATATTTCCCCTTTGCTCCAATCTTCTCACTTATTTATTTTTATTGATGTACTTTTATGACTTTAATAAGACAACTCAACTCCTTTTTGGAAGGAGCTGGTAAAACTAAGAGTTCAGAAATTTAAATTTCACATATACATTCAATATGACACAATATACATGCTCATAAATAATGAGTCACCTAAAATTCACTAGCGCAAAACCTGTATGTATAACAGATATAAAATGAAACATACAGAACACATGCACACATAATTCACCATCACAACACATTTAATGGGTAAATTACAAATATTTGCCCCCTCTGTTCCATTCCCATGTGCACATGCACACACAGACACACGTATTCTGCACATACCGAGTTGCTCTGCGAGTTGCCGACCCTTCTCTGTGGGAACAACCCTTTCTTCCTCCATGTCACACTTGTTCCCCACCAGGATAACCTGTGCATTATCCCAGGAGTAGGTCTTGATCTGAGTAGCCCTAAAGAGAGACAGAGAGAGGGGACTGTGTTCATGATACCCTCCTAGGCCAGAAAGGACCCTGCTAAGCTTGAAGAAGTCATTTCCCTTCCACAGGGTTAAAACACCCAAATTATTTTCGGTGAATCCAACTGAGAACAGATAGACAGATACCTGCCCTGCTGACTGTTACAGATGCTGACCCAAGCCCTGGATGCAAGCATCACCTGGCTCTTAGGAGTATTCTTCTAATACATGAGCACACACCTTTCTTCACTGGGTAGAGGGTTCATTCTAAAATGTGTATCTGACACAATAAGTCCTTTTTAAAAAACCTTCTCTGGTCCCAGCTGGCTATACGATGGATCCCTCTAATAGGCATTTGAGAAAATTCAGAGCCTGTCTCTCCAACATATCACCCTCCCTGCTACTCCACCTTCTCATTTATTCCCCAAATGCTTTTTCATAACTTGTGCCTTTATTAATAGTGGGAACCCTTACCCACCTTAACTCATCATCAAGATTCACGGCTCATCTCAGAAGTCATTGCAGGGAGCCTACCCCAGCCCAACTAGCTTCTCCCTCCTCTTCTGTGACTCATAAACCTTCACTGAGGCCTTTGATCTTGATTATTTGTAGGAAACAGAATGTCAGCAGTGGTGGGATGATTATAAGATTTTTAAAACATAATTTTCTATACTTTTCAAATTTTTAAAAGTGAGCCCATATTCTATAATGAGAAGCAAAATTTAACAGAGGGAATAAAATAGGACCATTATATTGTGGTTTATTTTATGGCTTATTCCATTATTTTGTGGAATTAGGTCTAACTTTGTCCCCAGGTATCCCCTCTAGTAAAAACAGTTATTTCCCCTTTTGGTCCCCTATACCTTTTCCTCTCTCTCCTTGAGGGAAGGAACAGGATCATTCATCTTTGGAGTGCCAGCCCCTCAGCACAGAACAGGGGAGATGTCAGTGACTGAGTGATGAATGAATAAGTCAGTAAATAGTTGCCTTGAAACAGATCTTAAATCTGATTCTATTCCATCCTGACACTGACATTCAATCTAACGCAACCCTGAGTGCAACCTGAATCTATTACCAATCTGTTCCTAAAGCTGATCCCACCACCATCCTTTTCTCTAAGGGTAAGAAGCTATTCACACAAAGGATGGAATTCACTCAACTACCATTTGTCATGGGATGACAAAGAACCAGGTTCCATGCTGGGCACTGGGACTCAGATGGCAGCTGGGGGTTAGGCTGTGACCAACTTTCCAAGAGTCAAAGCTCAAAGACCAGGGCTTGAGAGAGATGGACAGTCTTTATCCTCAAGGCAGTACCAGAAGCCAGCTCTCCATAGTTCCCTGTACTGCTCTTCCTGGCATCTGCCTCCCTCCCCCCTCCTACCCCCTATTCACTCTCAGTTCCCAGATTAGCAACTCAGGTTATTCTTGGAGGAATCATCACCAGGTGTTAAAATCACTGTGTTCCTGGGGCAGAATGAACAGAAACTGAAGGAGAAAGGGAAGGAGGTCAAGGCCGAGAGGGAATGAGCAGTGCGGGGACATTTAATCACACCATGGTGGGAGGTGAGGGGAAAGAGGACAGGAGGGGAGAAAAATCATGACTGGAGGCAAGAGAGGGAATAAGAGCAGAATAGGAAGAGAATAAAGAGGATGAAAGAGAAAGGAGAAGGAAAGGAGAAAGAAGAAAGGCAGAGAGCTTTTAAAAATGGAAGGGGAGAAGAGGATAACAGAGAGGCTGAGAAGGAGAACACAGAACACCATGAGTAACAGACACACCAGGAACCAAGGACTGCTTTCCAAAAGGGGGGTGGCTACAGCAGGCAGCTGGCAAGGTTACTCTCCATTCAAGGCTCCGAGAATCAACAGTGTTTCCCAAGGTCATGATAACTACTTGAGAGAAGGGGAGTCCTTAGGAGCAGGAGACAAGCTTGTGACTGGTCATTGCAGTGCTGAGTGTCCAGTCTGCTCAAATCTCTCTGATTCTGAAGAAAGTCACCTTCCCCATCCTCATCCTTTCCATTAATTAGGGGCACAGGCCGCTCCCTCTCATTCATCTCATGCTCCCTTCTGCCTATGACTATATTCCAGGAAGAAATGTGCAAGTTGCTCAGAGCTGTATCTCTAGGGAGCTATACTGATTTCCACTATCTACTGAATCTTTATAAACTTGCACTAGATATGCTGTAGGACCCCCAGTATTGCCGGGGGTAAACTTTATAGGGAAGTAGAATGTGGATTCACTCACCACCATGGCCAGAATGATCTTTCTAAAACTTCAATTTGAATCTATTGGTCCCTTATTCATGTCATCACTATGGGAAAAACCCAAATTCCTTACCCCAGCACATAAAATCCTGCAGGAGTTCTGCTCTTCCTATTTCGTACCTACCTTCTTGCCTTTGCACATCTAGCTGTACTGTTTTTCTGGAATAGTCTTATCCACTTGTCCCTATGGCTAACTCCTGTTCATTTCAAAATGCAGCATGTGTTGGCAATTCCAGGAGACCTTGCCTGACTCCCCCAGCTGGGTTAGAGTCCTCTGTTGGGCTCCCCCAGGTCTGGTATATCTCTTCATCACTGCACCTGTCACATGAGACTTTCTTTGCCACTCACTGATCTTTCTTCTTTCCTCTGTGGACTCCTTGAGAATAGGACTCATGTCTGATTAATTCAGATTTCCTATGCACACAACACAAGGCCTACCACACATTAGGCTTTCATGAACAGTTTGATGAATGAATGAGTGAGTGAGTGAGTGAGTGAGTGAGTGAGTGAGTGAGTCTCATACCAGTCTTGGACAGCATTGAAGGACTCCTCATTGGTGATGTCATACATCAGAATGAAGCCCATGGCCCCACGATAATAGGCTGTGGTGATGGTCCGGTACCGTTCCTGCCCAGCGGTGTCCTAAGTGGAAAGAGGAAAGAGTTAGCCATCTAGAAAATCTACTTTTGTTCCTAAAAAGCCCCCAAGACAACTTACTAGTAATCCAAGGTATATTTAAAGAGAACCTGTTGTATGTTTTTTTTTTATTAACTAGAGTAAAATGTTATTTTTCTCCTACCCTGAACCCCATGTGTGTCCCTAACTAGAATAATATGGTTTTCAAAACTGCATGGAAATTAATGAGAAAATAATTAAAATCCCAAAAGAAAATGGGCAAGAGGAATGACCACAAAAGGAATATAATTGGATAATTACTATGTAAAAAGGGTTTAGCTTTTTTTCAATTTTAATTCCCATTACAGATGAAGATAGACTGAGATGTGCAACCTCACACCTTGCTCCGGGAAAAGACTTAATTCAGTGTTTCTGGAAATCAATTTGAAAGGATCACGAACATTAAAATAGTTGTACCCTTTGACCCAAAATTTTTCCTTCCAAAATTTTTTCCTGCAAAAATCAAATACTTATGCACGAAAATATTTGTTAGCACTTTACTTAGTTAAAAAGTACCATCAATGAATGTATATGATCAACAATAAGAAAATGCTTAAAATACAAGAATTTTTCATGTCAGAATACTGAAAGTACGTGTGAGATAACATTGGTTTCTATAACTATAGATGCAGAGAAAGAAACTGGAAAGAAACACATGAAAAGCCTAGTGTGTGAAACAAGAATTGCCAAGATTTTTTTTTCTTCATATTTTTTTCACTTATTTATCTACAATCAGCATGTATTAATCTTACATAAGAAGAATCTTACATAAGCGACCCTTTTATATTGGTGATCTAGATACCCAGGCAGGATTTCTGAGCAATGTTACTGCCAACAAGTCTCACCTCTTCTCACTCTACCTGCAATATATTTTTTCTCTGTGAGAATTCCTAGTCCCCCATCTCTGTCTGGAGCCTGGCCCTGTGCCCAGTTCTTTGACAGAAGAGTCCTGTTACCCAATTGATGCCCAGTTAATTGGAAATCCTTGTATGGAATTAATAAATGGGCTTATACATGTAATCAGTTTCATCTCTATACTCCCAGTGCCAAGCACAGGGCTATGCACATAGTAGGGCTTCAATCATCACTTGCTAAGCAAAGAGGTCATATGAAATTAAGAGCATGTTCTCCAGAATTGGCTTTCTAAACTTCTTATTCCAGAGTTAGAATCCCTAGTGCACAACTTATTATGTGATTATAGTGGGCAACCTCTTAACTGGCTTCCAATGGTTGCTATCTTCTGGTATTCATATTCTTGTGCAATCCCTAATTTACCTTTTTAGGTCTTAGGTTTTTTTTTATCTATAAAATGGGAATAACTCAAATAGCTATATCATAAAGTTAGTGTGAAGCTTAAGAAAGTTATTGTCTCTAAAATGCTCGCAACAATCTGTGGTATATAGTACATGCCATACAGGCATCAGTTATTATGTTTGCTTGCACCCAAGAGTAGGGCTAGTTTCCCCAGGGTCTGCCCGGATGGAAAGGATAAATCTCATGCCCTGTGTCACTTCCCGCTCATTTAACCCTGCTCAGGGCTGCTCCAGTCAGAGCCTCCATGTGATCCTTCTCTCAGAGAGTAGCAAATGATGTGACAGAAAGGGATTGGCCAAGCATTGAGTTGAGCAGGTCTTGCTCTGATTCCCAACTCCACCACTCATCACTTGTGTGATTTTGGACAGTTTGATTTGTTCAGCTCAGTTTCTTCATGTCTGGAATGGAAATAATAATGCCTGTTTTATAGGGGGTTTATAATTAAATAAGATGTTTTAAAATGTCTGACTCATAACAAGTACTCAAATATAGGACCATTAATCATCTTCTTTATTATTTAACTTTTCCAAACCTTATTTTCCTCATCAGTAAAGTGTTTGTATGAGCATTAGAGATAATATGTGAGTAGTCTGGCAGAGTGTCAGGTACATAGTAGGTGTTCAATAATGTTCAGAATAGCTAGCTGTTGCTTATTGTTCATCTTGCTATTTGTTATTTCACTTAAAAAAAAAGATCAGAGACAACAACCTAGTTCTCACTCTCCTGTGCTCAATCAAAAGTAGCCTAGATAATCATTCTTGAACTTCCCTCTCTCTATCTTTTATTTTTAAAAATCACTTTGATGAACATTGATTCCTCTCCTACTGATGAGAGTCAAAAATAAAACCAAAAGGAGACAGGAAGGAGAAAGAAAGAGGCATGACTCACTGGCTACTTGAAGAAGACCATGTCATCAAGAGCAATCAATTCACTTCTACAAAACAGACATTCATTAAGCTCTTCATATGGGCAGAACATTATACCAGAGGGTGGACACCAGAGTGAGCAAGCCAACGGCCTGGCCTCCAGCAACCTGATTCATGTGGAAGACAAACACAGGATCATGGAGGAAAGTCAGCTGACCATCTATTTTGATAAGTGCTTTATATATGGGGTCTCATTTATTACCTGTAGGAACAAAATTAAACTACTAATTGAGCATTGTTATGCTAAACATTTTTTCTATTTTATTTTATTAAATTTTCAAGAGTCTTGAAATACTATTATCTAATTTACCAATGAGGAAAAGTTAAGTAACTAGCCTAATATCTTGCAACCAGTTTATGAGATTGAGATTCAAATCCAGGTCTGTCTGATTCCAAAACCTGTGCTCTTCCAGGATTCTCTTATTTCATGTTATTCCCTTATTTCATGTTATTTCTCTTAATTGTTACATCAACCTGAAGCAGATCAAGTTCAGTCCACATTTTATGTAGGAATTAACTGAGAGTTACAATGTTTGCATAAATTATTAGAGTCAAGCTATATGGAGGCTTCAAATTCTGTTTTTTGATCAAAGTTTTTGCATTTTCAACAAAGCCTAAAACCTACCCAGACTTTGTACTGTAGAATACACACCCCCTCCCCGCACCCTGCCCCTAAGACAGGACCCAACCCACTCTGTAGTTTCCTAGACAGGAAGTCCTCCAATCCTATATAAGCCTTCCTGGTACCTACAATCCCCCCTCCACCAGAGGGTAAGACTGAAATCACCCACAAAATTTAAAATGAAATCACATATGTCTGGAATATATGTGCTTAACCAGTATTTTTTCTCTGACTTCCACTAATTCATTGATCCAACACAAACCCTCAGTTTCTTTCTGGGATTACCTCGTGTTCACCCACACATTCTCCAAATTTCTGTTCATTCTATTCTTTCTGTCACATGATCTCTCCCATTTCCTCCACTTGTCTTAACTAACAGATTGGTGAGTTCTAAAGTTAAAAAGAAACCTTAGAAGTTATTCAAACCACCCTCCTCACGCCTACGAATTCTTTGCATAGCGTTCTTGTATTGAGTATTTGTAACATGGATACTAACCATCTAAAAGGCAGCTAATTCACTGAATCAGCTAGTTCTGATTATTAGAGTATTTCTTCCATCTGTTGAGCTGAAATCTGCATGTGGTAATTTCTATCCATTTATTTAATTCTAGTCTCTGGAGACACAAAGAATAAATCAAATTTTTCAATTACATGGCAGCCCTCCAAATATTTAAATCTTATATTTGTTTACCTCTTAAGATATACAATTTTTTTTTCTCATTGTCTTAGTTAACTCTGATAGAATCCTGTGAAAGAAGAAGTTTGAGGAGGTGAAAGATAATGAATGATGATAAGGGGCTTAAATAAACCCAGATCTAGTGGTTCCAAGTGCCCAGCCCTGTTTTCACAAGGTAACAACTATGCTGTTTTAAATCACCTGTCACAGAGACCTTGACAATTAGCAGAATGTTCAGAATTGTGACAGGAAGTTAAAACTATCACAGAAAAAACAACTGAAGGAGATTTTTAGTACTCTGGAGAGTATTACTGCTGTCTTCAAATATCTAAAGTACCTAAAGTGCTTTCTTTCTTTTCCTTTCTTTTTTTTCAAATTTTAACTGGGCACGGATTCTGTGCCAAGTATTGGCTGGATCCTGAGGACCTGCTTAAAGTCTACTTCATCTGTTTACCATAGAAGATAAACGTGGATTGGATGGGGATTCAGAAGCAGGAGAACCCCATTCCCATAAAATCTTCAGTGCCTTTCCTTGACACAACACTCTTGCTTTGGAGCTCAGCTCAACAGAGAAGCTGTCCTTGACAGCTGGCAAAGTCAAATGTTCCAATTACATGCTCTCCTGGCACCATGTGCTTCTCCTTTGTAGCATTCATCCCCACTGTAATTTTGTATTTATTTGTATAATCATTTGATTAAGGTCTGTCTCCCAGGCCAAACTGCAAGTGCCACAAGAACAGGATGTCTGGTTTTGCTTACTGTTGTGTCTTTGGTGCCTGGCATAGTTCTGGCACAAGGGGTAGGGAGTTTCCAATAAATCCTTGTTGAAAGGATGGATTCATTGGGTGTCTGCAACATTATCAGCAGAGCACACTGAATGTCAGAGGGGTCTTTCTAAAATCCAAATTCCATCATCTCCTTCTTGGTCCTTCTTGCCTGGCTTCCCATAGCTTACACGATGGAGTCTAAGTTTCCCAAAGAACCCGTAGGGTCTACGTGTTCCAGCTCAGGCTTCCCTTACAGTTCTTCCCCTTCATTCCTCCATTGAACCAACGAGTTCCAATTTTGCTATTACTTATGGCTTCCCAAACACATTGTTCCTTCATACCCCTGGACCTTAGGCTGATATGATTTTCGCCTGGCATGCCCTTCTTTTTTTATAATTTGTAATATTATTCAAAAGTCACATCCTCTCTGAAGCTTTCCCTGACTTCCTTCTCCCCTCACAGAGCAATTTCCTTCTCTATCACTTGGTATTTCATCATTGCACACATCACATTTATTGTAGTTTCTGGTTTTCTTCTCTACCTCCTCTTTTAGACTATAAGCATCTTGAGACCCAGCCTTATATTGATAATCCCCAGACCTTCAGCCTTCACACCTGGCACATAGTAGGCACTTAATAAGAATGCAGATTAATAAAATTCAAAATGTGTTGAGTAGGAAACACTCATTTAGAACCTCAGGATTAGAGAAGTGTCATTGAGATTTGATAAACCACCTTATTTCTGATCCCTTTCCAATGTTATAAACAAAGCAGGAGGCCTAGGCCAATACCATAACTAGTAAGAGCTTATTGCTGGCACCTTCGTCCCAGCATCCTGCCTGTTGCATATCCCCTCCCATAGTGAGGCTCCTTTCTCCCTCTTCAATTCATTCCCTCCAGCTAGGTTGGGAGATGGGGGATAAAGCATACACGGAGGCAGGTAATGAGAGCTTCCGGGCTGGCTCTCCCCACGCCCTTCCAATCCACAGCTGCAAGGCTTCAATCCCTTTGTATTTTACAGCAGCTGGGATCTAGGCAGTGTGCCTCATGGGAATGGGGGAAACCAAAGGGAGAGAGCTTTCAGGTCGGTTCAGTGGAGTCTGGGATAAGCAAAGAACCCAAGAATGAAGATAGTGATCTTTTGGGCCTGACTTGGTAGTGCACCCATCTGTTCTCAGCAGTGTAGACCACACTATACAGCACCCTACCATTTACAAACATTTTTCTTTTTTTGCATCATCTCATTAGATCCAAATAATGATAGTAATGCAGACCTTTTACTGAGAAGAAATCAATTTTAGAGCCCATCCAGCCTGACTCCTTTATTTTGCAGGGAGAGAAACGAGACCCAGAGAGGTAAAGTGAGTTTCCCAAGGTCATATAGCAACTGACTTTTTGGTTAGCATGGAACTCAAATCCAAATATTCTGACTCTACATTTAGAACATCATGTATTATTGTCCATGTTGATTTACAGATGAAAAAATTAGTGTCCAAGGGCACAGATAGTAACTGGCAGGTCCTTGAGGACAGAAGACAAGAAAGGAGTCACTAGAATCCAGGTCTTGGGATCATAGAGTACTACCCTGTCTGCAGTGTCTTCTCCAGCTGATAAGGCCTCAATAGCACTCAACACAGATCAGGGCACATAGAGATATTTTTAAGATACCTGCCACATGAACCATCATCCACAACACCCCAGTGCTTTGGCATGAACAAATTTAGCATCAGAGTTGCCAACCCATTTCCTTTTTACTCCTTGTGCTTCCAAATTGACATCAGCACCATTCACAGCCTTCTGAGTAGTCTCTCTGGAGAAATTGCTTAATTTGCCACCTGCAGTACCCTTTATGTGACTCACCCAACTCCCCATTAAGACAGGAAGAGGTAGGGGAAGAAATGAGGTGGGAGAGGGTGAAGCTTGGAGCAAGATTATACTTAATATATCCCTAGGTCATGGCAAGTAAAAGGAAATGAGACTCAGATCTTGTACTGAGAAATTGCTGGTGACAAAAATAGGACCCTTGCAGACAATTCGCAGAAAACAAGTAATAAATAAATAGGTAGATGATTGCTCAATAAGTAATCAGAGAAATGCAATTTGAAGTGATGAGGTACCACTTTTTATCTATTGAATTAGCTAAAATTAAACCAAGATAATATTTGATGATAATATTTTCACTATTGAAAAATCTGCCTAAAGGAAATAATCTGAAATTGAGAAGTTTTACATACAAGGATGATAAATGCAGGGCCTCCTTAGTGGCGCAGGAGGTTAAGCCTCAGCACTATGAAGCTATGGGCAGCCGTTGCAGCACAAGTTTGATCCCTGTCCGCCAGAAAGCTAACCCACATGGCGTAGCAGACCTCCCCTGTCTCACTTGAGGCTTCCCTCCCCAGTGTATCTCAGTAGATCTGCCTGTTCTGTTCCCCACTCTGTCTCTGGTGAATCCTCTCACCCCCACACATACACACCTCTGGCCTACACCCCAGTTCTCATATGCATAAATAAATAAATCTTTATAACAAAAAAAGGATGATCACTACAACATAATTCATAATTGAAATAATGAAGAAAATTGAAAATAATGGAGAACTAGCAAGCTTTGAGAGACCAGAGGTGGTACCTCATTATTTTACCACTGTTTAGAGTGTCCAACACATATTAAGAGCAAAAACTACTGATGAATGAATCAATCAATCAATGTGGATAGTACATCCTCATTCTACCTATGAAGTACAATGAAGTCATTAAAGACATTCCTTAAGATTTTCTAACAATGTTAGCTATACCTTATGTTATAAGGTTACATTTTTTAAAAGGATAGAACACTGAATATACTATATGACCTTAACTGTTAAAAATTCATAGCAAAGAGGCAGCAGCCGTTCTACCTGCCTATGCCTATGCAGGTGTCTCTTCACCAACCTCCTCCCTTTGCAGGGCAGCACTGCCTCCTGCCCACCTGTGACCAGGCCAGTGCTTTTCTTCACTGACCTCCTCCCTTTGAGAAGCAGCAGAGGCAGCTCTCTTCCCAAGGCTGCCTGCCTGTGACGATGCAGGTCTCTCTTTTAACTAACCTGGCCCTTTCAGCAGCAGTTCTTTTAGTTCTTTCTGCCTGCTTGTGTCTATACAGTGTCCTTAACTCTTCTCTCCCTTTATATAATAAACCCACCCCTTTGGATATTAAAAAAAAAAAATCATAGGAAAAAAACCAACCAAATTTCTATACTATTTTCTTGTTTATGCTTAGATGTAATGTCAAAGTATTTTTTTAAAGATTTATTTTTTTTATTTAAATATTTTATTTTATATAATTCTTACATTTTTTTCATCTTTGCACAATGTATGCATTTTCATTTTGGTTATATTCCCCATACAATTGCCTCCCCTGCCCCATAATGTGTCTCTGATTTATAGTTGCTTGTTGATTTTGATTTTTACTTTGTATTGATTAGTCTTTTTCCTGGTCTCTTATTTAGGTTTTCTAAATTTCTGCTATGAGTGAGGCCATCCGGTATTTTTCTTTTTCTTTCTGACTTATTTCGCTGAGCATGATCCCTTCTAGCTCCATCCATGTTGCTGCAAAAAAAAAAAAAAAAAAAAAAAAAACCTCTAACTGTACGAAATAAAGTTTCAGGCTGCTTGGTTAGCATGATTCTAAAAAAAAGATTTATTTATGCATACAAGAGCTGGGGTACAGACCAGAGATGTGGGGGGTGAGAGGATTCACCAAAGACAGAGCGGGGAACAGAACAGGCAGACTGACTGAAATACACTGCTGAGGGGAGAAGCAGGCGAATCAGGAGAGGTCTGCTGTGCCATGTGGGTTGCTCCCTGGCCGGCCGGGGATCAAACTCATACTGCAGAGGCTGCAGATTGCTTCATAGTGTGGTGCTTAACCCCTTGCGCCACCAGGGAGGCCAATTTCAAAGTATTTTTAATGCATATATATTACTTTTATAATCAAGAAAAACTAAAATCATAGCAAGTGCTGGAAATTGCCATTATTAATAGTCCAGGAAGAAGGAAATTCAGGAAAAACGTGGAGAACAAACCCTCGAGGCCTGGGTATTATAATTGGTATAGATGGATGATAGGGCTCAACTACTATTGAACCCCCCTACTTCAAGGTATGTCTGAAATTTTCCATCATAAACAGCTAAAAAGAAAATGAGAAAAGTAAGATCTGAAACAGAGTGGCATCTGGGAAGAGGACAAGCAGTTTCATTTTCACTGGAGTCTAGATGTAAATGAGATTGTAAATGTTCATTTCAGCACATTTTAGCAGCTCTGAAAGAAGGCTTGTGTTACAATTGATAGCATTTTAGGTTCTCTGAAACACAGTACTTACAATCCTAGATGGGGGAAGAGACAGAAAGAGAGCCTGGAGCTAGAGCATGGAGGTCTCCAATGCCAGCCAGGAACTTGGACTTCATCCTGAAGAGAACAGGGAGCCCCTGAGGATTTAATAGGGCCCAACACAGGCCTTATCATTTGAGGACATTATAAGGGTGTGCTAAATGGTGAGGCCACTCAGGGTGGGGACATTTTCATGTCATCTCATTCCCAATTCTCTCTAGCTCTGCAGGGTACAACCAATGGGTTGTTTGATAAAGTTCTTTCTCCCTCCAGTTCCCTTATTTCACATCCATTTTCCTATAAGTAAAAAACATTACTCCAGAACCTGAACCAGCACCTTAACTAAATTCTAATATTGCTTTCCAAAACCCGAAACTTCAGTTTGGAGTTTAGCCCAGGGGCCTACTTAGGAACATATTTCTAAACAGAGAAAAAGTAGTTAACATAGGACAGGTAAGAGATTACATTGCCCTCCCGGGACTTCTAGGACTTGACTAGAAAAATAGTCCATCATCTCCATCTTGCCCTGAACTGTGCTTTCCCTTTGGTTTCATGGCTGCTTTCTTTCAGGAGTTGGCCCGAATCACCATAGCAGACAAGTCTTCAGAGGATCATTTGCATACAGGTGCCAGAGTGTTCTAAAAATAGGAAAAACATGCAGCGCCACAAAACGAATGCCTTGCAATTTATTTACAAGGGAAGGGAGACAATCATCTGAAGAGGGAGGGGAGCCTGTCAGAACTGCTGGACCGGTGCAGGTTGGGAGTCAGGATGCACTAGCTTGCCTTGGGGATTTATGAATACCCCACTCTAGGCCTTGGGTTTTCCATCTTTTAAATAGGCGTACTTGACTAGATGATTTTCAGAGTCCCTTTTAGCTCTAAGGAGCCAAGAAAAATAGTAATAATAACAATAACAATTAGTAACATGAATTGAGTATTTACTGTCAGGTGCTGTCACAAGTGTTTTCCAAGCATCATTTCACCAACCCCACAATCAGTTTTTTTTGAGGCAGGCTAGATACTGAAGCCAAAGAGCTTAAGTAATTACCCAAGTTAGCAAATATTGAAACTAGGAATTTAACCCCTATGTTATATTGCCTTCTAGATGCCAACAGGGTGTTCCCTTCTAGATGTAACAGAGTGGTCCCCAGGGAAAGGGGAGGTTTGGTTCCCTGCCCCACCCAAGGAAGGGTGGAACTGAGTAGGGAGAAGCTGGAGAGGAACTGGGGAAGGAAGGAAGCAGGAGAAAGAGTCAGAAGGAGACCTGGAGGAGGCACATGGAGTGGAGAAACATGTGAAGAAGCTGTACTTGCCTCTTGGTCTTGGACTGGTTGAAACGGATGTGGGTGAAAGACCTGTGGGAGTCAACAATGGCAGCTTTTATCTTGATTTTGATTTTGCTCTTTTCCTTTAAGATTTGTCTGGACCCTTCTGCCCCTTTTCTATGGGTCCCTACCAGGAAGTGCCTTAGACTTGTGGCAGGCTTTCAGACCTCAATAGCCCTGCTTTGGACCAATCCTGTTTGGCTAGGCATTTACCCACGAGGGGATGGGTAACCTAAGGTGCTTGATTTAGAAACTATATTCTTTGTCTTTTCTTTGTTGCACACTAATCATATTAAAGTTCCTTACCATTAAAAGTCTTATGCACTAGAGTATATTTATCTTGATGTGGTGGATGGCAGAACCTATTCAGAGCAGGCAGGTTTGGGGTGAAGTACCCCTCCCTGCCCTGTAATACTAGGACATTAAGTTTTTATCTGATTTTCTAACCCAACAATTTTACTACCTTCAGCTCATGCCACTCCTCTCCATTCTGTCTCAGAGGTTTTATCACCCTGGACTACTCCCTAGGTGCCAAACATTGTGCTCCTGGAGGTTTCTGTGCTTTGCTCAGGCTGTTCCCTCTGCCAGCTGCACCAGAAGCTACTTACATTTCAGAATTCAGTTCAATGTTTCCTCCTTTATGATTCACTTTTTTCCCAATACCCATAGACAGAAGTAAGTAATGAATGTTTGCCACTATCGAGACTTAACAGTGTGCCAGACACTGCTAATTCTTATAACAACTTTATAGCAAGATCCATTTTCATACCCATTTTACAGATGAAGTTACTGAGACTCTGATGTTAAATAGCTGATAAATATCTGAATCAGTCTGATCTGAATCAGATCTGAGGCAGTCTGAACTCACAGCATTCCAAATCCCTATTCTTCCCTCTCTCTAAAGGAACACCATAGGAGTTGCCAAGCTATCTCCTCCTTTAGAATATTAACTTTTGTTTTGTTTCTTTTTTATGATTGGATGAACAGCTGGGAAGTAATTTGGAGCAGCACACCTGGGGAGAAAAATCAGGTTAGAGTCAGAACCCAAGTGCAAAAAAAAAAAGATGAAGTCACTCTGACTAATCTTTTGCTGCCACTTTAAACTTCTTTGGGAAGAAGACCAAAAATATATTTTTAAAAATTCTACACTTTGGCACCCACTTCTGTTCCCACCTCAGGGGTGGAATCACCTCCTCCAAAAATTCTCTTAAAATTTTCATTCTCATCACCCCCTTAATTCTGTCATTAAATTAAACACCATCAGTATAGAATATGGATTTGGGGGTCAAGTACACCTGAGCTCAAATTCCAGCTCTGTCACTTCCTGGCATGTGGCCTTGAATCATTTATGTGACATTCTGCTCCAGATTTGTTAGCTGCAGGATGGGATTGATAATAATATCCTTTTCTTGATATTGTTGGGAGGGTAAAATGAGATGTGTTGTGACAGTGCTTGGGCAGCTGTAAAGCTCTGAGGAAATATTAGTCATGATCATTCAATTTACAGTTTGGCAGCAATAATCTGCTATTCTTCCCCTGGGGCCACACCCAAGACAGGCCTCAGATTCCCAGAAAGCTGGAGGTAAAGGAAAGCTCTAGGAGGGAGGAGCCCCAGAAAACCAGGCTGGTAAGGCTTGAGCAAACTTCCGCAGGAAGGAAATTAAAAGACTAATTATGCCTCTGCTGGTGGTAAATTTCCAGGCCAGCCTTTGGGCTCTATCAGTTGACACAGCAACACACCAGTGGGGGAGGACAGTATCCTGAGAGGACAATTTCTCTCCTTACAAGATGGCACTTCCTGGGAGTCAGAACTCGATGTCATAAGAGTCCCTGCTAATTGTCTCTATTCACCCTTTCTCTTCTTACTCCCTTATCTCTTCCTCCTCAAATTCTCACTGAGGAAACTGAAAGGGTTCTGCCAGTTTATGAGATTATAGGTTCAGCCTGGTGCCCTATTTAAAATGGTCCCTGCAGAGGAGGGAGGAACTGGGATGGCTCCAACACAGCACTTAATTGTTGCTCACGCAGGGTTATAGGTTTATAGGCAGAAATAATGTGGTCCAGTGGGAAGAGCCCACGCGTGGGAAAAGCCTGGGTTCAAGTCTCACTTAGCCCATTTACCAGCAGTGCGACCACTGGCAAATTACAAACTCTGTACCTCTCTGGCCTGCATCCTCATGTGTATAATGGGAATGGCAAGACCTCCTCTTAGGATCAAATCACATATCAGAGGATCCAATGGACTGGGGTCCACGTGACTCTGACAGGAAGGCAGGTAAGAAAGCCAGGTGCCCATCCTACTGAGTGGCTAACATGAAAGGAGCCTCAGAGCTTCTGACACTGATGGGCAGAACTGTTCAGAGGGGGCCACTAGGGGAGGCAAAACTCAATCTGGATCAGAAAGAAGGGCCAGACATTCAAGCCCATCTTGACTTCGAGAGGTATAAAGCCACAGCCTAAGCATACACTTTTGTTCTGCCAACCTTTACTGAATGCTTACTCTCTGCGAGGCTCTGTGCTGGACAGTGTAACTGTAAACATGAATCAGACTGGGCCCCTGCTCTCAAGGAGCTTGCAGTCTGGGGAGAAGACAGACAAGATCCAGACATTTGCAATACAGCTGGGAAGTATGGGAAGTAAAGAGGGGGCCCTTAACCCAGGCTGGGGAAGAGGTAGGTCAGGAAAAGTTACCCCAAGCTGATTATACATGAATTTAGTATTTAAAGTCAAATGGAAGTTTGCCGATAGAAAATGGGGAGGAGGGGTAATCCTTAGGGAGAAGGGAAAGAAAAAACAAAAAAGTGCATTCTAACTCTTATAGCCAAGAGGAGCAGTAAATGTAATGTGGTTTCCTGGGTGTGATCTTGGAAGAGAAAAGCAACATTAAGTAAAAAACTAAGAAAATCTGAATAAGTCATAAACTTGGTTAGTAATAATGTGTCCATAGTAATAATGTGTCCATAATAATGTGGTAATAATGTACCACATTAAAGTAAGACGGTAAGAAAAGAGAAATAGGTGTGGGGTAAGTGGGACACTCTGTATTATCTTTGCCATTTTTCTGTAAATCTTAAATTGTTCTGAAAAGTAAAGTGTTTTTTTTTTTTTTTAAGTGTATCCTGGTTGGAATGGAGGTTTGGAGAACACGTGGGGGTAGAACGGACTGATTGAAGTGGTAGGGACCTAAGACAGAAGTGGGAGGTAAGGAAGGGCTGGGAATGCCAAGCAAAGGGGTATGCCGGGATGATGGACAGACTCGCTGGGAGTGAGCAGTGAGGAAACAGTGACCAGAGCGCATGAAGGAAGCGAGACTGAGGGCAGGGAGATCCATTCAGGCTGCCTTTCTAGTCTAAGGGGAAGATGATGGGAATTTGAGGTAGAAAAAGGGCAGAAGGGAGAGCCAGGCTCACAGCTGGCCCTTGGTAAATGTTTGTGGAATATCACTGAGGAGAGGATGCATTCAAAGAGAACTTTGGGAAATTGAATTGATAGTGCTAATGAACAACTGGACAAGTAGAACTAGAGCTGAGAGGAATAGAGGGAGGAACCTGGATTTTGAGCTGGGGGCAGTGGATGCGATGGGGGCTGTGGGTGAAGGCTTAAGAAAGGGAGCATAAACATCACCATGGAGTTGACCTCCCATCTATCTCCCCTCTCCTCCACTGCACCCCTGGACCTGAGCTCAGAGCCTCTACGTCATTGGCACACAGTCTCATTAGCACACAGTCGACAGACTTCACAAAGGAAGGTGAAAAGCATAGAAGTGCAGAGAGGATAAGAGTTTCCAGCTGTCACCTGGCAACAGAAGGTGTGGGGCAATGGCATTGGGTAATGGCATGGGGGACAGGGAACTCTTTAGAAGGAATTATAAAGCCTGAGTTGAATGACCTCCCCTACTCCCACCCTGCCTTTAGCAACACATCAGACAAACTGGGAGAATCTCCCAGTGCAACTAAGCTTCAGGGGTTGTGCACTACTGCTCTCTCTATACACTAAAAATGGGGTAAAATGTCCACGGGTCATAATTGCTCTGCTAATGAAATCCACCCTATGAACGCCGTGGCTCACAGTAACCAAGGTCAGTCACAAATGTACAGTATAATAGAACCCAAGAACTTTCCTGATTCCACTATTCACTGTGTGATTTTGGACAAGTGCACTGAACTAATATGCTACAGGCACCCTGGTAGGTCCTTTGCTTATATTGTCTTATTGAATCTTTACTGCACAACTAAGACCCATTACTATTATCCTATTTTTTCACAGCTGAGGAAACTGAGGTTCAGAGACATCCTCACTGGTCATACTGCATTCACTCTATTTCTACCACAGCTGAGCTAGCAGGCCCCCACCCCTCAGCTTTCCTATACTGGAAACTGCAGCACCTCCACAGAGACCACTGCATTAAGTGCCCTTAATTACATACCTATATGTTAGTGTTGCACAACCCTGGAGGTTCTTCATGTTGGGTCAAGAGAAGAGGGCTGGTATACATGGAAAGGAGCTAGAAAGCTAACAGGAGATAGTTTGCAAGAGATAACCCATCCCCTTCAGAGAGAGTTTGCTTGGAGGCTCCAAATTTCAGTGGTGACATTGACTCTCAACTACCTGTGAGGTCCCTGTTTTGTCACAAGGCAGTGGGAAGAGAGGGGAGGCAGTTAGGTGTGAAAAGAACACAGGCTAATTTTGAATCCCAGCAATGCCATATCCTAGGCTCTGTAAGATTTGATCAAGTTTCTTAACTTCTGAGCTTTTGTTTTCTCATCTGTTTTGTGCATGTGTTGTGATGATAATTAAAAAAAAAAAGCATATAAAGCACCTACACAATATAGTTGTTGCCCAATAAATTACAACTCTTAACAAAGTTTTTTCCATCTACAAAGCTCTTTCTAAGCATCAAATCCTTAGCTATATGAAGCTCTAACAAGTAAGGGAGGAGCAGAGAGCACAGCACATATACCAGGCTCAAAGTCACGGACCTCTCTTCAAGTTGGGACTCTCATTAGGTGAGTAAATGAACTCGATTAAGCTCCCTTACTCCTCTGGACCTCAAGTTACTTACCTGTAAGGTCGTGATAATAACAGCCCTAGCTTACAGGGTAGTTGTGAGGATAACATGAGTTGATAAAAGCACTAAGCACAGCGCTGGCTATTAGCCAGTGTTATTGTCAACCCCAACATGTGCAGTGGCAGGTATTAGTAGCCACATTTTATAGGTGAGCAGACTTTACATAAATGGTGGTTGTTGTTCACTGCCACAAAAATTACTAGTGAAACTGGGAGGGATGTTAGATATTCAGAGTAAGATGGCAGCTCTGCCAATCTCTGGGCTTCTATAAGCAGGGATCAAGGAGAAGCAAGATGCTCACCCCTCTACTCATGCCCCCCCAACCACGATGGTTATTATATTGTTTTATTACACCTTTCACCCCTCTATTCTTGTCAGTCATGGCAAGAAGCCCAAGTCCCTCAGGCCATCCCTGATCACTGGACTCTGCTTCCCTTCCAGCTCCGTCGATCATCTTTTCTCACACTATCTCTTCCACTCCCCACTGAAACCTTTCCATAAGCCTTCTGAAACTCACAGTTGATCATTAGAAACACCTCTTTTTCTTCAACCTCATCTCTGAATTTTCTCTTTACCTCCTCACTGTAAATAGAAACCTGCCTCTACCTGAGAACACACCTTCCCCTCAGTCCTCAGAATCAAGGGCTGTTTCCTCTCTCACCACCTTTGAATCACTGCACCAGGAGATATGATATATGTTATTGCTTCTCACCCTTGCTGCCAGATCATTCTCCTTCCCTTTTTCAAAAACAAAACACTACCACTTTGAATCTCACCTTATGATTTTGCCACCCACTTATCCCTCTACAAACTACCTAACACTGAACTGTGAACAGCTCCTAGTTCCCTGTATTTCTCCATAGTCCTTGATTTCAGCATCCATGGAGATGAGACTTCCAGCATCTTCTTTAAAAAAAAAAAAAAGATTTATTTATTTATGCATACAAGAACTGGGGTGTAAGCCGAGGTGTGGGGTGAAAGGATTCACCAGAGAGAGTGGGGAGCAGAACAGGCAGATCTAAGTACGGAGAGGTTTGCTGTGCCATGTGGGTTTCTCCCTGGCCACAGATAGCTTGATAGCACTGTGTCTTTAATCCCTGCGCCACCAGGGAGGCCCTCCTTCCAGCATCTTCAACTATCATTCCCTCAAACTCCTTCAGTGATGTTGACCTCTCATGCTACCTTGGCCCCTCACTCTCACAATCCTCCCTGCACTGGTCATGACCAACAGTGAATTTAAGTATCCCACTTTCAGATCACTAGGATCTTTCTAGCTCACTTCTTCCAGATTCCCAGCTTCAACAGTTTTCAACCCCTACCATCTTTTCCCGGTCCTTCATGCCCCTGCATTCTCACCTTCCTCTCCGCCCAGCTTTAAGTCTATGATCAATCATGACAATGGCTCTCCCACACACACAACACACCCTATCTCCTGTGGTCCTCGATTGCTTTATCATACTCTCTCAGCAAAACAACACTTTCATTAAAGCTAGCGCTTTGCTTATGTGATGCCTATATCTACAGAGCAAAACAGGATGGGAGATAAACACACATCTATGCTTTAAATTCATGAATTCATGAATTTAAATTTATGATCAGTAATTTCAAGTGGAGCCTTAATGCTAATCAGCAATCAAATTCTATTTCCCTAGTCTTTTCATCCTTCCACCTTTCTAGACAACATTCTCCTCCTCAATTTCTACACTTCCTCCCCGATCCTCACTTTCAGATGACCTTGTCTCCTACTTCATCAGAAAATTGTGTTCAAGAGAACTCCCACCGGCACATGTAGCTCCTAGCCACACCCATGTTCTCACCCTCTGTAATCTACCCTGGTGATGTGGCTGCACAGTCTTTTTTCCCAGCAGGGCCTCACACTGTGATCCTCTCCCTTCTCACCACTCAAGAATATTGTCCCAGTATGGGGCCTCCCGGGTGGCGCGAGGGGTTAAGACTCAGTGCTATGAAGCTTTCTACAGCCACTGCAGCATGAGTTCAATCCCTGGCTAGGGAGGTGACCCACACGGCGCAGCAGACCTCTCCTGTCTCACCCACTGCTCCCCTCAGCAGTGTATTTCAGTACATCTGCCTGTTCTGTTCCCCACTCAGTCTCTGGTGAATCCTCTTACCACCCCCCATCTCTGGCCTGCACCCCACCTCTTGTATGCATAAATAAATTTTTTTTAAAAAAAAGATTATTGTCGGGGCCTCCCCGGTGGCGCAGTGGTTGAGCGCTGGGTTGCGAAGCTGCCCGCGGCCTCTGCGGCGCCGGTTCGATCCCCGGCTGCTCCCCGGCCACCAGAGGAGGGTCCCACATGGCGCGCAGACCTCTCCTGCCGCCCGCTGCTCCCCTCAGCAGTGTACTTCGGTCCTTCTGCCTGCTCTGCTCCCCGCTCTGGCTCTGGTGAATTCTCTCACCCTCCCGCGCTTCTGACTGTACCCAGTTCTTGTATAAACAAACAAATAAAAATAAATAAATAAATAAATAAATAAATAAATATGCCTCTGAAAAAAAAAAAAAAAGATTATTGTCCCAGTATATTCTCCTCTCTCTTATGGCCTCAGTTTTGAATTTTTTTAAAAAATATTTTATTTATTTTTACACAAAAGAACTAGGGTTCAGGTCAGAGATGGTGGGGGGAGGGAAGGTGAAAGGATTCACCACAAACAGAGAAGGGAGCAGAATAGGCAGATCCACTGAAATACACTGCTGAGCAAGTGGGCAAGACAGGAGAGGTCTACTGTGCCATGTGGGTTAGCTCCCTGGTTGGTTCATGGTGGGCCTTCAAGGGTGGTAGCACTCAGACTTTGACCCCTAAGTCACCTGAGAGGCTTTCCATCAGTGCCAAGTTATGCTTGAGTGACCAGATTTTGCCTTCCTAAAGGTAGCATGAGAAGCACTGGAATGTGTTAGCCATAGACCTTGCCATGGGCCTTTAGTAAAGTCCATATCTCTTCAGGATCAGCCTCCTCATATCTAAAATATAGAGACTGAGACAGGATGAGCTCTAAGTGCAGGAATTTATTGGCACCTAACAAAGTGAGAGGCATTCTCAGTGGACAGAGTATACCTAACACAGACAGGACAGGATGTGTCTTAGGCAGTTAGCATAGGGGGCTTTTTCTAAAGGAGAGGGAATTTGAATTAGAACATGGGAGAACAGGGAAAATTTAGATTACATCTATACCTGGGTATTAATAGATGCTGTGGTAGTCAGGATAATGGCACCCCAAAGATATCTATACCTCAATCTCCAGAATCTGTGAATGTTACCTTGTATGGCAAAAGGGATTTTGCATATGTGATTAAATTATATTTAAGATGGAAAGATTATTTTGAATAATTCAAGTGAAACCGTGGTAATCACAAGGGTCTTTATAAGAAAAAGGCAAGAAAATAAGTTAGCTATAAAGCAGGGGGAAGAAGCCCCAATCAAAGAAATTCAGGCAACCTCTAGAAGCTAAAAATAGGTTAACAGATTCTCCCCCAGAGCCTCGAGGAGAAAACATAGACCTGCTAACATCTTGACTTTAGCCCAGGGACCCATTTTGAACTTCTGACCTCCAGAATTGTAAGACAACAAATTTGTGTTTTTTTCTAAATTTGTCTTTATTAAGTCATTAAGTTATGGTGATTTGTGAATACAACTACAGGAAACTGATACAGATGCCCATTAAACAGCTGCCCAATCTCATAATAATCATTATCACATATTCTTAAATTCTAGGGAAAAGTCAATCTTTCTTGATGTCTTAGTTGCTTAACCGTAACAAGAGAACAGACTTACTAATTTTATTTCACTTTTAGAGCTCAAAGGTAAATTCAATCTTATTAGTTCCTGGAGAGTAGAGAATTTGTCCTATTCATATTAATTTATCTACTCCCAATGTCTGCCATAGTAAATATTTGTTAAATGATTGCTCAAGAGCCACCATCCACCCTCATATAGGTTTTTTGGTGTCTTTCCCACATCCCAAAGCCCCATTATCTTACTGTGTCCTTATGCTACTGGCCCTGACATATAAGCCTTTGATATTCCCGGATTTAATATTTACTAGTTTAAATATTTATAAGTGACTCCAAAGCCATATGGTGACCTAACATTCATTGTTGCAGCTGTGAGGGAATAAGACAGTTGGCTAGTGAATGAACCTAGCTGATGGCCTGATACCCCCAGCTCACCCCGATCTTGTCCCCAGCTCCTGGTTACAGAAGGAAAAATTTCACCTCATCCTGGTGAAATTCAGCATTTCCAGGAAGTGTCTTAACACTCCTTTCCAATTTGTCCCAGCCTTTGTCATTCTGCCCAAGCTTTCTTTGGCACTATTGCTTACTTCTATCTATCACTTTAATTATAAAAAGAGCTATTGGAGGAGGGACCTCCTTTGCCCCTCAATAAGCAAGACTGTCCTGAAGACAGAAGATTCTACTACAGACCCGGATGGGATGCTTTAGGCATTAAGTATCATAAGTCTGAGCAAAGCTACTTGAAGTTTGATACATATTATATGGAGTAACTGTAGCTAGTAGCCCAAGCCCACCTGTGACTGGGTTTGTGTGTCCATCTGAGCAAAGAGTGAAGTATTAACACCTTGTCTGAAGATTTAGACCATGTGCTTCAGCCCATCTTTTATCAATAATAAAGCAGGCACATTACTCCCCATCTCTCTGATTCCTGCATCTATCTCTCAATTGGTTCCAAACTCAGGTGAGGAAAGAAAGGCATATCAATTATTGATCCTCCTAGATCTTTAATAAAAACTCCTATTTGTTGAAGGTTTACACCATATCAGGCACTAGAATGGTGCTTTACACACATTATCTTTTTAAAATCCTCACCTATGTAGCAAAACAAATAGAATGATGGAGGTATACACAAACACCATTGTAACCAACGGCTTCAGAGGAGGGAGTTGAAGAGAATGAAAGAGGAAGTAAACTAGTGATACCAGAAGACAGGACAGTGGTCTGTAAATCCTTCACCAAACACAGAGTTCATAAACTCTCAATAAAAGAATGATGGTGGGGCCTCCCTGGTGGCGCAAGGGGTTAAGACGCAATCTATGAGGCTGTCTGAGGCCTCTGCAGCACGAGTTCAATCCCCAGCTGGCCAGAGAGCAACCCACATGGCGCAGCAGACCTCTCCTGACTCACCTGCCGCTCCCCTCAGCAGTGTACTTCAGTCACTCTGCCTGTTCTGTTCCCACTCTGTCTCTAGGGAATCCTCTCACCCCCCAACACCTCTGGCCT
Source organism: Talpa europaea (assembly GCF_964194135.1). Taxonomy (NCBI): domain Eukaryota; kingdom Metazoa; phylum Chordata; class Mammalia; order Eulipotyphla; family Talpidae; genus Talpa; species Talpa europaea. The sequence continues at coordinate 32,439,364 of NC_140076.1, forward strand.
GTACCCCAGCTTTTGTATGCATAAATAAATAAATCTTTAAAAAAAAAAAAAGAATGATGGATAGACCAAACAGCTGACTGGCTAGTCTTTTATACAAGTCACCCTGGGTACATGAGACGCTGTTGTAAAAGTCTTCTTGATATGCTGGTTACCACAAAAGCCTCACTGGAAGAAGTGGGAAGGAGGAGATTCTATCGTCCTATAGTGGGAGTTCCTCCCACTGTGTTCCCTGACAGGTGAGCTGGTGTGATGAAGAACATCAGCTAAGTAAGCCTTGTAAATTGTGAACAGAATTGAGTCTGAAACCCAACCGCAAGCCTGGGGATGAGACCTAAATCACAGTTCAGTGATTCCTGAGCTCTGAGTCTTAGTGCCTGAGTTTGAAACAAGTCTATTCTTTGCTTCAGGGTTCTTACCACAAATGAAATTGGTTATGTTTTATTCATGTACTCAGTGTCTATGCCCCCTACTAACATGAACTCCATGAGGGCAGGATGGGTGTTTCCCCACACCGAGCACAATGCCTGGCACAGAGAGAGCACCAGATAATGTTTACTGAATGAGTGAAAGAATGAAATTTACTATTCAGTTCCACACAAATAACTTGACATCTCTGACCTTAACCAGCCATTCTTTAAAAAGGTAACTACCCCCCTGGGTGAAAGACACAAAGAATGGTTTACATATAAGTAGGATTCACGGGCCTCCCTGGTGGCGCAAGGGGTTAAGCACCACACTGTGAAGCAATCCACAGCCTCTGCAGCATGAGTTCTATCCCCAGCCAGCCAGGGAGCAACCCACATGGTGCAGCAGACCTCACCTGCCTCACCTACTGCTCCCCTCAGCAGTGTATTTCAGTGTATCTGCCTGTTCTGTTCCCCACTGTCTCTGGTGAATCCTCTCACTCTCCACACTTCTGGCCTGTACCCCAGCTCTTGTATGCATAAATAAATAAATCTTTAAAAAAAATAAGTCGGATTCACATGGCTGACAATAGCCATAGATCTTCTGATCTACTCAAGATTTATTAGTTCTCCATGGGCTTTCTCTTCCATGTTTTCATTTGGTCTTCACAAAATCCATGAGGCAAGGAGAGCAAAGATTATTTTCATTTGACAGTTGGGAAAATAGGCCAATGGAAGAAAAAGGTCAATCCAAGTCTCCTGTCTTCAGGAACCCTGGATTCCCGAGCCCTAGGTCTGCTCAGTCCTCCATAGACCCCCAGATTCTACCTTTGACCAGCACCAGACCCAATAGCCGTGGGCTCCATGTAGAGATAAAAGCAGGCCCTCTCTCACTCTGCTCTTCCCACAGGTCTCCAGGGGTTGCTTGGCAACCAACACCCAGGAATAAGTGGCCTCCAGTCAGGTCTGTTGCTGTGGAGTTACAGAGTCTCCCTCCCTTCACACCTGTGTATATTCTCACTCCCTATTATTGAGACTTCTCCCCAACCCTCTCCTCCCCTGTAAGGGTTTCTTCTCTGATTCATAATAACCTCTCAGGAAAGAGAGGGGGCTCTCAGGGACCAACGTGGCAAGGGACCCCCAGGGAACAAAACACTATCAATGTTCTCATTGTCCCACATCCCCAGAGATGATAGAAACTCCTTTTGTGAATGGTCCTGCTCAGTAATGCTCATAACCTCTTCATCTCCCCTCTCCACTTTCCATCCTGAAAATGGCTTTCTGAAGTGCCCACGGAGAAACTGAATGGGCTGGAAAAATTAAATCTACACCTCAAACAGTGCTAGTGAATTCCTAGATGCTGTTCCAGTGCTCCTAGAGCCACAAGTGGGAAACCTTGGGAGGAGACCCGGTCACCCTTTGCTTGTGGCTCAAGAACAGAGAAAGAAAGGAAACTAACATTAATAGCATTCCTAACAGGTACCAGGCATCATTCTATGTTATGATGCCTGTAACACAGAGCCCCTTTAGAGTTGAGAGTATTATCTACTCACCACAGCTCACACAGCTTAAAAAAAAAAATCGCAAATCCCCAAATTTATATTGAAGCCCTAACCTCCCTTCCCCCACATCCAGTGTGGCTATATTTGGAGATGGGGACCCTAAGGAAGTAATTAATGTTAAATAAGGGCATAAGGATGGGGTGCTGATCCAGTAGGATTATAAAAAGAGACACTAAAGGACCTGCTCGCTTTCTCTCTAGTATACACACCAAGGAAAGACCTTGGGAGCAAACAGTGAGAAGGCAACTGTCTGCATCCCAACGGGGGAGCTCTCACCAGACATCAACCCTTGATACTGGACTTCCAATCTCCAGAACTGTAAGAAAATGAATTTCTATTGTGTAAGCCATACAGTCCATACTATTTTGTTGTGGTAGCCTGACAAGATGAGTACACTTAGTTTAGGTCCTTATAACTTATTCTAACCACTGGATTCTTGGCCTTACTTCCATCTACCTTCCAAACTGAAACCAGAGATTTTTCTAAAATGTAAATATGCCCTTGTCAATGCCTTCAGTGCCTGTGGTGAAGGTCTCCAAATTTATACCCAGTAAACGAGAAAAACATAGGCACAGTACCCACAATACTTGTATAGTTATTTAGATTTTATGCATGCACATACATATATACACATATGTATATGCTCTGTACACAAAAGATGTTAAAACACATTAAAAATGAAATACATTTAAATTTACAAACAACACAAAACTTTTTGCTACAGAAAAGCACATGCAACCTTTTTGCAAATTATTTTTTAGACAAAGCAATCTGATTAACTATGTCATATCTAATTAGATCATCATTGATTTTTGCCTTGGAATATAGCTGACAATGAACTTGTGCTGGGCGTCAGAAAAGCATCACTTCAGCCATTTTCTGGGCTCACTATAATCAGTACAGTCTTCAATCAGAGGTTTCAATCAGAGGTTTCTTTGTAGGACTCTTTTATGGCACGTATCCCCTGTGAGGGTTCATTTAGTTAAAAGTAGGTAGGATAATCAATAAGATTATTCTTCTTCCACTTAAGAGGAAGACTGCAAAAGCTCTCACCATGGGCTGAAAATGAATGAAAGAGTGCCAGGCACCATCTCTGCCAATCCCTTACAAGGGCAGAACAATCCTCTCCTATCTGAAGATTTTTTCAGGGGTAGGAAATGTGACCATCTGATGCAGAGATCAAACAAAGACATCTGTGTTATTTCATATTGTAAAAATGTATTTTATATTCACAGATAAAAATAAACTCTAATAATAGTTTCTTCAACTCCCTAAGGAGTCACCAGGCGTGTACACTTTGGCCCCTGGCAAGAACCTTCTGCTTGTTGTACGTGGCCTCCCTGACTCCAGTCCACCCCCAAATAGCCTCTCCAGCAGACTTCCCTCCCAGCACCCCCTCCCTGCTCTTACGAAGCCTTGCTCCAGTTTCACTGTATTGCTCACATGCCCCAAATATCCTGTGCTTCACCCCCCTCGGTGCATTGGCTGCAAAAATGATGTGAGATAACACAAGTGGAAGCACTTGGCACATAATAGTACTTAATAATGCTTATTGATTCTCACCATGAGGTAGTTAAACTAAATCAGTAGTTCTTTAATTTTAGCCTGCCTCAAAACCACCTGGAAGGCTTGTTGGAACACAGATTGTTGGGCCATAATCCAGAGTTTGATTTACTGGGCTGAGTGCAGGCTAGGAATTAGCATTTCCAACAAATTCCCAGGTCACGTCGATACTGATGATCTGGAGATCATACTTCTAGACCCTGTGAACTAGATGATCTGTATGGCTTCCTCATTTCTAATGATATATAATTCTTCAATGCCTTTAATAGAGAGTAACTTTTAGGGGGCGGGGGGGAGGGATTGGGGTCAAAATAAAGGGGTTGCAATTGTTTGGGGAATATAAAAATAAAAAAATTTAAAAATTTAAAAATAAATAAATAAATAAAAATGAACTGTTACAGAAATATGGGTTACACAAGGCCTACCAGGTATTGTATAGAAAAAAGACATGTAATTTAGAATCAGGAGGTTGAAATCCCACTTGGTATTTGTTTGGGTTGACCTAAGGTCAGTTAATTAACCTCTAAATCTGCATTTTCCCCCTGCAAAACAGGAGTGTTTTAATTGTTTTTCTATTTGTCTTTTTTTTAAGATTTATTTTATATATTTATGCATATAAAAACTGGGGTGTAGGCCAGAGGTGTGGGTGAGAGGATTCACCAGAGACAGAGTGGGGAGCAGAACAGGCAGATGTACTGAAACACACTGCTGAGGGGAGCAGCGGGCGAGACAGAGAGGTCTGCTGCACCGTGTGGGTAGCTCCCTAGCTGGGGATCAAATTCATGCCACAGTGGCTGGCGATTGCTTGATAGCTTGATAGCGCTGAGACTTTAACCCCTGTGCCACCAGGGAGGCCCCTTTCTTTTCTTTATAATTAATGATATACTATTATTTTATATCCTTGTTTGCCTTTTCTTCCCTCAGGTGTAGTCACGATAGTTTTCCCCCCACTTTGGCACCCACAGACCTCCACCATAGTCAATTCAGGAGTGTTTTGGGTTTTTGTTTATTTGTTTTTGCTTTTTTACATTTTAAAGGGACAGGTTTACTAGGAAAAGAAAAAAGAGACACTTGCATAGATACAGATGGGGAACCCTGGAGAAGAGCTGCCCAAGAATGTTTTAAAATAATATCTGCCCTGGGCCTCCCCCATGGCGCCGGGGTTGAGCGCTGGGTTGTGAAGCTGCTCACAGCCTCTGCAGCGCCGGTTCGATCCCTGGCTGCTCCCCGGCCACCAGAGGAGGGTCCCACATGGCGCGCAGACCTCTCCTGCTGCCCGCTGCTCCCCTCAGCAGTGTACTTTGGTCCTTCTGCCTGCTCTGCTCCCCGCTCTGGCTCTGGTGAATTCTCTCACCCTCCCGCGCTTCTGACTGTACTCAGTGCTTGTATAAATAAATAAATCAATCAAAAAAATAATAATAATATCTGCCCCATTGTGTTATTGTGAGATAATATTAATATATGGAAATAGTTCATAAAAACAAAAAAGTACTATAGACAGACTATGCCAATAAGATATATTCATAATGTACCAATGTACATTTAACACCTCGAATGGACGAATAATAATACATGTTTTAAATATTTTAAATCACTAAATTTTCAAAATTTCCAATCTCAGTGCTAATTTATTATTGAAAAGTATATTATCTACATGTTTTTATGTCATCCCAAATCAATGTATGTATGTATTTTATTAGCACCATCAGTAGACACAAATAAAAGTTTCTGAGATAACCAGCTTCCAAGATGGTCCTCAATGATTCCTTTCCTCTTAGTGTTCATACCCTTATGTAGTTTCCTTCTACAGTGAGTCCGTGATGGATAGAATGCTCTAAGGCTAAGTAATAAGAGACTTTGCCACTTACTGTTTGGTTTCTTGGCTGTCTTCACCTGGGAAAAGCCAATACCAAAGCCAAGACACTTCAGCAGCTCTATGGAGAGAGCCAAATGGGAAGGAACTAAGGCCTCCTGCTACTGGCCAAAATCAGACTTGGGCATAATCCTCCTTGGGAGGTCATCCTGCAGCCCCTCTCAAGCCTTCAGTAACCTCAGGAAAGGCTATAGGCCAGAAACCAAACTACTCCTGACAATTTAATCCACATAAACTGTGTGATAATGAGTTATCATTGTTGTTTTAACCCATCCAGTTTTGAAGAGATTTGTTACCTGTCTATAGATTACAGATAGAGTTGCTAGCATTTATTGTACATTTACTATGCTTTGGGAACTATGCTAAACATCCAACTCACCTATGCTGTAGATACTATTATAATTGCCAGAGGAAAGAGTGATACAAGAGATGTTTAGTAATTTAGTCAAGATTCCACGACTGATAAGTTTCAGAACTAGAATTTGAACCCAGGTCTCTAACTCCAAAGCCCAGATTCTTGCTCACTCATTTGTATAGGCTAAGATAAATCCTCTTGCATAGTTCAGCAGCAGAAGGAACCAATACCCCAGAGGTAATCAAACTTGTATAAATTCAGCAAGGGACATCCCACGGGTCAAATCTGAAACAGCACTGGTACCTGAAGCCATAAGATACACAAGATCCAACCTGGGCTCCCAGCCCTTTTATCAGCAGACTAGTTACCTCCCAGGACAGTCCTTCACAAGATGCCCAGGACTCACCCATATCTGCAGCTTCACTCGCTTTTCATGGCGATAAACTGTCTTCACCTTGAAGTCGATGCCCACGGTGCTGACAAAGGCTGGGGTAAAGGTGTCATCCGCATAGCGGAAGAGAAAGGAGGTCTTGCCAACACTGCTGTTGCCAATGATGAGCAGTTTGAACATGTAGTCAAAATTCTGGTCAGAAGCATCTTTGACTCCAGCTTTACCATCAGTTACTGAAGCCATCTGCAGAAGAGACACAAACCTCCATTATCACTCTGAGTCACCAATCTGTTCATGGTCACTCTGCCATACACATACCCACTCTCCATCCCAGCATCACTGAGGAAATGCACACAACTCAGAATCACCCCATCACTGCACCTACCCCAAATGTCTCAGAATTGGGGTGGAACCCAGCTCCTTCCACTCTTCCTTAGTAAATATTTACTGAGCACTTTACTTGGGTTAAGCCCTGTGCTGAGAATGAGGAAAACAAATATGAATCAGACATAGTGTCCAAAGTCTGAGTGGCCACAGATAAGAGTTTGAAAAATCACGTGAATCTAGAGGAACAAAGCAGCATACAAAGGATAAATCAGAAGGAAACTCTGGCTGAGAAAATCCCCAAGAAACATCTAACTAAATCTGGAGACAATGGTGGTCTAGGAGAGTGTCCTGTAGGAGGAAGTTCCTGAACTGACTTTTGAGGGGAAAAAGCCAAAACAGCAAATGCATGAACATTTCCAGGAAAGATCCAGTTCAGACTCCTAGCTCCAAAGATCAAGCCCAAACAGTTCAATTTGACTGAGAACCAACTAACCAAAGAATAAACACCCTTTATCTTTTCCTAAGCCTTTTCCCCATTAAACTGAACAAGTTTATTCTTTGGGAACTGTTATAAGACTAAAATGAGAAAACAATGATTAAGACCTAAGTAAAATGGTAAATCCAACTCATGTGTGAACATAAGACATCATTATTCAGAATCCTTTGGCACCTAGACCTTTTATTTATTGGTCTATTCACTCATTCATTCATTTTGCAAGTATCCATAATATGCCAGGCCTTCCCTGAGACCTCAACCCTTTCATACCTGCCACCATCCTCTCCTACTCTAGAACATCTCACAATCCAGCATTTGGTCCCATTGGCTTAGTCAAGCCTTTCATTGCTTCTTCTACATGTTGCCAGCCACAGGTTATCCTGCTTCTCCACCTGTAATCCTTCCTTGTGTTCAGCACTTGAGCACTCAGATGGGTGAATAGTCAGAGGGCAGGAGGACAACCCTAACTTGAAATAATTCCCAGTATGTGGTTTTCTTTAGGAATTTTTGCTTTTTTTTCTCCAAAGGAAATTAAAGGGAGTAAAACTGGTGGGTTTAGCACCATGAGATTATCATAGGAGCTGTGAGGATATGGAGCTGACAAATGCAGAAGGTTTAAAGATCTCCTGAAGAATGGTCAGACCTCTATGTTGGGTAAGCTGCCCTGGCCCTTAAATGGGCCACCATTGGCCTCCAGGTCCTCTGTTCTTCCTTCTCTTTCTCCCCAGCTCTCAAGCCTTAACCTGAGACCCTCAGCTTGGCAGGTATACAACATGTCACTTTGAAAGAAGAAAGTGACACTGAAGAGAAAGACGACTTCCCTGCTTAAACTGTCTATAATCCTAACTTTTCAGTTCTTTGTGGTACAAGATATGGTACCTGTTTAAGGAATTGGTAATTCAAGCAAATTCTGCTTTTCTTTTTAACCCAAAACATGGCAAGTAACCTCACACTATCCCCTATTCTGCTGCCAGTCATCTTTCTTTGTTTACATGAGAAATTTCCTACTATGAAAGTACATAGCAATTATTTTTAAATTAGAAAAATACCACAAAAGTGTAGAAAAGTTTTAACTACCTGACATTCTACACACTCAGAGACTGCCATGGTTAACTGTTTCAGTGTATTTTCTCCCTTACTTTTATGTAACAAAGCACCATCTATTTTTTTGTTGTTAAAGATTTATTTATTTATGCATACAAGAACTGGGGTTTTTGTATGTGTCACAGAAACTGGGGTGTAGGCCAGAGGTGTCAGGGGGTGAGAGGATTCACCAGAGACAGAGTGGGGAGCACAGCAGGTGGACTGACTGAAATACACTGCTGAGGGGAGCAGCAAGTGAGACAGAGATCTGCTGTGCCAGATAGGTCAACTCCCTGGCCAGGGATCCAACTCATGCTGCGGTGGCTGGCAGTAGCTTGAGACTTTAACCCCTGCACCACCAGGGCGGTCCAGTGCCATTTATTTTTTTTTAAAGATTTATTTATGCATACAAGAGCTGGGGTACAGGCCAGAGGTACGGGGGCGGGGGGCAGGTGAGAGGATTCAGAGAGACAGAATTGGGAACAGAACAGGAGGCAGATCAACCGAAACACACTGCTGAGGGGAGCAGCGGGCGAGTCAGGAGCGGTCTGCTGCGCCATGTGGGTAGCTCCCTGGCTGGGGATTGAACTCCTGCTGCAGTGGCTGCAGACAGCTTCATAGGTTGCTTTTTAACCCCTTGCGCAAACAGGGAGGCCCGCCATCTATTTTTAAATTAGATCTTATTTGTTCATTTAAAAGATCAGACACACATTAAATGTAATTCAAGCAAACTTTTACTATTTGCAAGGACTTCCTTATCACCATTTGTTATCTGTATTATTTTCTTAATTGTTAGCATGTAAGTAATATAGTAACAAAATATTTGCTGTGAAAATTAAGTTCTACCTCTACCCCTGATTCCCAATCTCTAGTTCCACTTCCTTCCAGTTTCCCAGAGGCAAACATGTTGCCAATCTATGTATCCTTCAGAGAAAATCTTTATATATATAAGCATAATTTATGCTTTCTGTACTGTTTATACTTTCTATCTAATATAAATGATAGTAAACCATACATTCTAGTCTATATCATATAGACATATTTAATAGCTGAGACCAAACTTATTATTTTTATATCCTGCTCCTTTGCAATTAACATTATATCATAAATATCTTACTAACACTTAAGAAAAATCTCCATATCATTTCAATCAACTACATTGCATTGCATCCTATGTGTCACATGATCAAATCTTTAATGTTGTACATTTATTTTGTATTATTAATATTATAAATTAAGCCATAATGACCCTTTCCTTACATAAATATTTGTTCACTTTTCTATTTATTTCCTGAGGAGAGATTTCTGAAATGGAACTGCTGGTCAAAGAGAACTTTACCAAAACACAAATTTGATCCTTACCACAATTTCATGTCCTTTATCTTATTTTATCCTGTAAATAAGCCTGGGAAATAAAACTACAAAGACATAATTTATTATTCTCATTTGGTCAAAAAGGAAACCGAGGGCCAGAAATAAAGAGGCTTTGCACAATCCTCACAGCTAACAGCTGAGACTAGACCCGGTACAGCATTGTGTTATGGGAAAGTTTACAATCCCTGTTCTATTCCTCAACTGAATTCTTGGGCAAATTATATCCCCTCTCAAAGGCATAGCATTTCTCTTAGAGAAAATACCACCTACTTCACAGATCTTTGGTATAAAGAGAATGAGCAGTTACCATACGTAAGTAAATCTGGCACAGTTTCTTGGCCCATGGGAAGTACTCAATATATATTATTTCACTGGCCCATTTAATTTACTTCTGCAGTCAAATCCTATTCAACTCCCTCCCCATGATCTGGAGTCCATTATTTGAGATCATTTTCCAATGAACTGTCTGCTTCCCCAATGGGATTCAGCTGAGTTTTATCAATCCTTACACTGTGACAACATTGGACAAACAATAAATTCTTATGGCAAATGACTCCTTCCAATAAACATTTATTGAACATTTGCCATGTGTCAGCGTATCAATGTAAATGTCATAGCATTGGTCTTCATGTTTCTGATGCAGCTGGCTTTATACTCAGACTATTAGAATGAGAAGGAATTTTGGAATATAAGCTTTCTCATAACAAAAACCTGGGTTATTGCTCCCCTTCCACCCCCTTCTTAGTAATTCAGTGACTTGGGCGTCATTTGAACTCTGAGCCTCAGTATCCTCATCTATGATATGATAATATTACCTACCTCCAAGGCTACTGTGAATTCTAAATAGGAGAATACACATAAGCACGCTTCATGCATACACTGTGTTGAGAAAAATACATTCTTCTAGAATCAGCAGGAAGAGTGTTTTGCTTTTATTAGCTATGTCTGCTGCAAGTGCAAGAGTGGGGAGTGAGACAAAAATGAAAAACAATTTCAGTGCCTGATCTGATCTACTCCCCTTCATTTTACAGTTTAAAAAAATATAGAGGCACCACAAAAAGAAAAGAATTGTCCAAGGTCACACAGTAAATCAACTGAGAGTCAAGACTAGAACATCTGTTAGCTATTGACTCCCAGATTGAACTAAGCTTAGGAAAAATAAAAAGCACAATTTTAGGGTGAGTAAGAAAGCATGCTGAGCATCTTTTTCCTAGCTCCTGCCACACCATGCAGTCAACATCTGTTTAAGTGTACACTGCATAGCTTCCCCAGTCAATGGTGTGAGAATAGGGAGAGTAGAGGCCCCAGGGGTTACGCGGAAGGCATGTTTGGATGAAAGCCCCCCAGGAGATCTTTTCTTTTCAGGAGGGGGTAGTGGCTACTCAGACATTTGGAGGACAGGCAAGTATCTCTGTGGGTAGCCCCCTGAGGCAGATCTGAGCAGACAGGTCCCTGCACAGTGGCGTGTGCAGACAGGCATTTGCAAGATAAGCATCAGTCAGATCTTTCCTCTCTTTTGTGACAGTCGCATAAATGATAGAGCCTGGTAGCTCACTGTCTCCGTGACTAGCAATACAGATGAAGGCCCGGGAACCATCTGGGAATCTTTCCTGGTCCCAGGATAGGGGAAAGAAGGAAAAGGCTCCTCCAAGGGTGTGAAAAACAAATAACCCTTTCAGTCTGATAAGCAACAGAAATAAACACCTAAGGAAAAAGCCAGGAAAGAAGAAGGGGAGGAAGAAAGAGCCCTGAAATCAAGCAAGAAGAGATCAACTCAATAAATGCAGTTAAGTAAATGGATAAACTTCTCTCTTGATGGAAAGAGCACAAGACTGAGTCAGAGCGACCTGGATTAAGCCCTGGTTCTCTCAGCGATTGTATAGCCTTAGGCAGATCACACTTTGGGCCTCAGTTTCCTCCATCTATAAGATAAAATAACTCCTGGCAAACTGTTCTAAGAATTAAAATCAATACATGGGAAAATGTTTTATAAACCCCTTAAAACACATCTTATCTGGGCCTTCCTGGTGGCGTAAGGGGTTAACTTTCAGACTATAAAGCTCTCTGCAGCCACTGCAGCACCTGCAGCACGAGTTTGATCCCTGGCCAGGGAGCTACCCACATGGGGCAGCAGACCTCTCCTGACTCGCCCACTGCTCCTCTCAGCAATATATTTCAGTCAATCTACCTGTTCTATTTCCCACTCTGTCTCTGGGGAATCCTCTTACCACCACCCTCACACCTCTGGCCTGTACCCCAGTTCTTGTATGCATAAATAATAAGTTAATTTAAAAAATACATCTTATCTGTACTTTCATGTTTTCTCCTACCAACTGACCCTGGAAAGATTACGAGTAATGTTGGTAAAGCACCTAGATAGTATAGAACATTTAGCAGGTACTCAATAAATGGAATTCCATCATCTTATTGGGAAATATCTACTGGTGAGAATAGGAGGGAGTCAGATAACTGTGGATCTCACCCTACTATATGCAACCGTCTTCCTAAAACCACAATCTACTAACTTTACTAATTTAACCTTTCTTTAGACAATTCTCTCTGCCAACCCATCACCACCGGCCCAGCTCAGCCAAATCCAGCCCAGCTCAGCCCAACTCTTCACTGTTTCACCCACATCTTTTATAGACAACAGAAGCTATTGTGATAGCTGCCATTTATGGAGCACCTACAAAATGCCAGATGTTCTACTAGGTGCTGCCATTGTATTCTATCTTTCCAGAATGTAGGCAACACCTGCATAATTACATCAGTAGTCTCTGTCTTGTGTGCAGTGCTTTCCAGTTTACAAATCTCTTTTCACCCACTTTATCATGTTTGCTTCTCACAACAATTATTGGGGTTAGATGAGGAAACTGAGACAGGAGAACACCACAGTTCAATTGTCCAGCATTCATTGAGCTCCTGTGATGCAGTCTGGGGAGATGGAGAACCACAAGGTTAGAGAGAAAGCTACTGAAACATCTTCTATAGATTACTGATGCCACCCTTTACATCATAATCCTTAAAAAGTGGAGATTTATATCTTAAACAAAAGATCACTTCAGCTTTTCCCCATATTGTTTCTTCTGATAATAAATATACACACCTCCACTGCTAGCTAAATCCTTCATAACCACGAAGTATTCACAGACCCACCCTCTGGCAAAACATCTTTTCTCTGGCATACATAGCGCCAGGGCTCCCACTACCATAGATAGGTCTTTCATGGACTTCCAATGTCTTCCACCCTTTATAGGCACAGAACAGGTGGGTATCCACCTGCGCACACACCCAATCCACTCTTTTTACTATCCTCCACCCCTTGCCATCTGGATTCTGAGAATCTGGGAATGGAGGACCCTGTCTCTCCAGCTCCCCTCCACAACTCTATCAGCTTCCAGACTGCCACCCAGCCTTCCTTAAAAGCCCTTCCCACACTTAGATTCCAGAACAGAGATGACCTATGGATGAATCTTTCGGTCCATCATTCTCTTCTTGTCTGTGATACCAGGTGGCAGTGTAACAGGGCCCAGTGCCCATGCCCCCTCCTCAGCCTTCTGAGATGCTAAGATACAGCTAGTGCTGAAAACCCAAGGACTCTACTCTGGGCCCCCATATCTTTCCACTCTCACACCACAAGCCCCACCTGGCCTCTCCCTCAACCAGATCCAGTGTATCTACCACCCTAAACTCTCTTAAGTTCCCTAACAATTCCTTCACTCCCAGCCACCAGACCTCTGCTCCATTCCAGAGCCTCCATTCCCCTCATGCCCATCCCTGGAGGGAGCTCAGACACCCACTGCCCATATCCAAGGCCACTGGCTTCTCCCTCTGCCAGCTCCCCATCCCCTGCCTCTGCAGTCTGGGTAGACACAGTCTGGATTGTCTCCCATCTTCCCGTTCTTCCAAGATTTCCACAGGCAAACCCCACCCATTTCCCCCCCTCAAGGTTACTCCCCTTGCCCTTACCCAGCTCTCCACCCTTTGGCTCCCAGCTCTCCGTACTCTTGTCTCTTCATCCCTTTACCCTCTCTCCATCAGCATCTCCCTCCTGCCCAGGGCCCCTTCACCTCATCACTTCACTGCTCTTCACCTCAAATGACCATACCCCCAACCCAGTGAGTGCCCTTCCAATTGCTCTTCACCTCCACTCCCTTCCCTGGCCCTCGCGCCCCTCAATTCTCTCCTCTTCACTGTCCCTGGGCTTCACTGTCCCTCACTGCCCCCCTCAGCTCCTTCCTTGCATTTTCCTGGCTCCCAACGACCCCCACCCGGGATACCCCCCCCCCGCCCCCCGCAACGATCCCTCACTGTGCTCCAGTAACCACTCATCCTTTTCACCCCAGCCCCGCGCCCTCTTACTTGTCCCTCACTCTCGCTACCCCCGCCCTGAGAGCTCCCCCAGCGGCCTTCACAGTCCGAGTAGACGCCCCTCAGCGCCCCCTCCCCAGGCTAAGCGCCCTTCCCTGCCACGGAGCCCCGTCCTCGGCGGCCTCCCTCAGCCTCTTCTGCTCGGCGTTCACTCCGTCGCCTCGTGCTCCTCAGCGCTCGCTCGCCGTCCCTGGCGCCCCGCGCCGGGCTCGGTCCCGGTGCTCAGCCCGCGGGGTGCAGCGGCCGCGCCCCTTACCTGGGACTCGGGTGCGGGACCAGCGATCGGTTCCCTGTGAGAACAGCGAGGCCGCGGGAGCTGGCAGCGGGCGGCAGAAGGCGCAACCAGGTTCTGGAAGCGGGTGGTGCCGGGTGGTGTGGGTCGGGACTGGTCCCCACAGCGGCGACTTAAGGATGAGGCTCCCGCTACAGCTCTGCTCTGCTCGACAAGCCAGGTCCCGGCCCCACCCACGCCCCGCCCAGGGGCGGGGTCCATGCTCGCCCCGCCCCCTACCTCTCCCCGACCCCCGTTTTGGGCAGGTGTAGGGAATCTGAGGGTATCTTGGGGGACCCGCACTCCCCAACTTCTGGATGACTATTAGGGTTCATCTTAATTCTCACACCTCGTTCCATAGACTTGACTTAACTAGAGTTCTCAGAGAGGTTTGATGATGAGGTGTTGATAGATGAGTGTCTTGCCTGTCCGTTATATGGCCTCATGTTCACAAAGCTCAGGGAGAGAGAGGCAGAATCTAGACGACTGACTAAGGAAACTAAGACAGAAACCCGGGCATTGTCCTTTACTCTATCAGCCTGATAATAACACCTCCTTAACTGACCCTCTCCCTGTCCTTCCTCTGCATCTCCCCAGCTGTGACCCTCACCCTCGTCAGGCCTCATCACTTCTTTTTTTTTTAAAGATATATTTAATTAATTAATTTATGCATACAAGAGCTGGGGTGTAGACCAGAGGTGGGGGAGTAGGGATGGTGAGACGATTCACCAGAGATAGAGTAGGGAGCAAAACAGGTGGATTGACTGAAATAAACTGCTAAGGGAAGCAGCAGGGGAGTCAGGAGAGGTCTGCTGTGGCATGTGGGTTAGCTCCCTGGCCTGGGATTGAACTCCTGCTGTGGGGGTTGCAGAGAGCTTCGTAGTGCTATGACTTAACCCCTTGCACCACCAAGGAGGACCCCTCATCACTTCTTCCCGGCCCTAAATAATAACCTTCTAATAGGCCTCACTGCCTCCACTCTACAAATCGTTTTCTACACCAGCAGCCTGAGTGATTGTTCTAAATGTCATCATGTTACCATCAACCCTCTTAATACAAAAACAAAAACTTTCCATGACCCCCTCCCCCATTACCTGCATTAGTTTGGATAAGAAAAGCTTCTTTCCTGGTCATCAGGAAGTTATAGCTCTGTCAGGCCAGGCAGGTACAAGAGGTAATTAACATCCCAACCTCCCATCCTGACCTAGACTTCACTTCAAGTCTTCTGAGATGACAGGAGCCAGCCTGCCTTTTCCCCTACTGTCTCCCCACCCCAATCTTAGAGATCTCAGTCAGATACCATTTCCCCCACAATTCTGTGATGAATCTTCATGTAGTTTTTCTCTCCAACCTGGAAAACTACCCAACTCACAGCCCCTCCAGGTTCCTGATTTCTCTGTCTCATCCTTTTACTATTGTAGCCCCCTCCTTTTCACACTCCTTCCTTGTATCAACCTCTCTGAAAGCCCTCTCCACTATGCCTTCTAGAACCCTGTTCCTTTGTCAATAAACTCTCCTACACCATCTGTTTCTTCAATGAGTACTCAAGTTACTTCTTTGCCTTTATTGAAACTTGACCTCCTTCAGGACTCTTCTTATAGGTTTCTCACTTTCCTACTCCCAACTCATCACAAAGCCAAAAATTCAGGTTGAATTGCCACTTCCAACTTTTACAAAAATTCCATTTTCTTTGTTCTCCAGTCATATCACCTTCTATCCCTCAGGATATCATGGGCTCCCAATTGTTCATTTTGTGATGAGAATTCCATTTTGTGATGAAATTCCTGGCTCATGGTTGTCCTCACCAACCCCATCCCACCATCTCCCTGATGACTTTAGTAGCCATGTGGTTTCCTGGTTCCTCAGTCTTTGGTCTCCTCTTCATATCACCTCAGCTGACAGCTCCCCTGATCACACCCTGAACTTCGTAATCACCCAGAACTAATATCTCTGTGATCTCAAAATCAAGTAGCACACATTGCCTGTTCCTTCACTCCCTTTCTGCCACAAGGCCCTAGTTTCCTCATTTCAAAATGGGTGTGATGATAATGATTATTCATTCTTCATGGGAATAATGAGATGACATATAAAACATCCTTTCAAAGCTGTGAAACAATATGAGAACAGATGGTATTGCATTTACATAGCCTCAGGTCTTTGATTACTCTTTTTTCTCCTTCCCTTGAAAGGCCATGTAGTAGAGTAGAAAGAGTGTGTTCTTTGTGTCCAAAGAGTGCTTGGGACCAGATCTCATTTTTTAGCCCATGTTCTACCACCTGCTTGTATATGTTCTTATGCAAATTATCTCATTTTTATGACACACACACTTCATCCTCATTTGTGGAAATAGCAGTAGTGAGAGCTACCTGTCTCCCAGAGTCACTAAGGAGATTAGATAAGAAAGTGAGGTCAGGACCCCCTTGGTAGTGCAGAGATTAAAGTTTCAGTGCTATCAAGCTATCTCCAGCCACTGGGCATGAGTTTGATCCCTGGCCAGGGAGCTGACTCACATGGCACAGCAGACCTCTCCTGTCTCATCCCGCTGCTCCCCCCAGCAGTGTATTTCAGTAGACCTGCCTGTTCTGCAAACTGCTCTGTCTCAGGTGAATCTTCTCACCCTGCTCCTCACACCTCTGGCCTACACCCCAGTTCTTGTATGCATAAATAAAAATAAATCTTAAAAAAAAAGTGAGGTCACTACTGGAAAACATGTGATAGAGTGCCAGGTGTATAGTAAGCACTCAATAATAAAGACACACTATGGTCATTATAGTAAGAAAAAAATACTATTTTAAACCAGAAATGTCTTCCAAGAAGGGTAGACTCTCCTGCACAGAAGGTCCTTTTGTCCTAGTCAAGGTCTTGAAGAGTGTGGATATGTGTTTGAGAAGGAGGGAAACTAGATTGCTCTGCATAAAAAATGAAGAATTTGAAACTCACTAGGCAAAATGTGAGAGAGAGGTGATAAAGTTAGGATGGGAAAAAGAAAAAGATGAGTAAGAAAGTCAGTGTAGGTGTAGCTGATATATGGGTTAAGGGTCAGAAGAAACCATCTCGTGGAAGGTGGACAACAGAGTGTTTAAACACTGGAATGTCTAAAACGGGATAAGTTGTTTGTCATGATATGATGTAACCACTTTCTTTGACTCTCAAGACTTCAGTAAAGGCCATTACACTCAGGAATGCTTTCTGAGAGAGAGCATGAGTGATTAGGGAAATTAAGCAATGGCCTTTGTCAGGTAAGTGTTAAAAAAAGCAGACTAGAGACTTCTGTCTTTGAGTGCTCTGTAAATATGATAGTACAAGTTCTCATGGAATTTGTAGAAATCTGAGGGAGAGCTAGAAACTTACAAAGGTTAGACAATGTAAAAATTAAGGTTTAAACTCATAGCACTTTGACCATAAGGGGCAGACTGACCATATCTGACATTTGGGTTGCATAAATGATACAATCCAATTACCTCCCTATTGACTAGCAGGTGACCCCCAGAAAGAGCAAAATATGTCACATTATATTAAACTATCTTCATTTCCAGATCCAAATGCACAAGTAAGAAAAGGGAGAAAGACAAAAATTCTACCTTTTGTCTTGGATCAAATTGGCTAACAACTATAAAGATTAGTAACTAAAATGTGCTATACTTGTTCACATCTTTTACCTCAGTCCTCAATACAAACATGCAAAGTATTCATTGTCACCTTCTTTTTTTTTTTTTTAAAGATTTATTTATTTATTTACACAAGCACTGGGTACAGTCAGAAGGTGAGAGGGTGAGAGAATTCACCAGAGCAGAGTGGGGAGCAGAGCAGGCAGACTGACGAAGTACACTGCTGAGGGGAGCAGCGGGCAGCAGGAGAGGTCTGTGCGCCATGTGGGACCCTCGCCTGGCGGCAGGGGATAAACCAGCGCTCAACCGCTGAGCCACCGGAGAAGTTCTGTCACCTTCTTTTTATAGATGAGGAAATAGAAGTCAGAAAGATGAAGTGATTTGCCCGTGATCACAATATGGTAAATGACAGAACTAAATTCCAGATCTAACTCCAACGTCAGGTTCTTTCTATTAGACCACAGAATTTTGGTTGATCAGTGAATGCAATTGTAATTAAAAGTCCTACGAGCAATATTTCCTTAAATCTATTCTAGTTGTCAGAGTACTCAACCTTCTCCAGCTCCTGATTTTTACATGAACTATATAACTGATGCTTTTTATTGAATGAGGGACAGTCTCTTAGTAGCATAAGTGTGGACGTCATTTGGAATGTTCAAATCTTTACCAGGTGCAAATCTACATACCAGTGTGAGTTTCTCATGGCCAACCTGGGAGCGTAGGTGTGTAGACAGGTCAGGTGGTTTCATCTGACTCCTTCAGTGGATTGCCCCATGCAATGGGGGAGCTGGGGTAGGTACCAAAAGTCACCAGAAACTGTTAAGCAACTCCAGAAACACAAGGGTCAAGGAGAGGAGCAGAGGAAGATGGGGCTGAAAGATAGACAACGAGTCAGATGGTCTAAGACCTCATAAACCATGTTTGAGATCTGGGATTTCCCTTGCAAGAAAAGGTTTCAAATGATGGAGTAATACAGTTGCATGTGGATATAAGAAAGACAGCTCTGACCATGGTGGGTATGACACTTTGGAAAAGGGAGGGAGCAGGGAGATAGGAGAAGGGAACACAGTTAGAAATCGCTGAAATAAACCAGGTGAGAGAGAAAGAAGACCAGAACTCATGTCATAGCAATGGGGAAAGTAGAAAGTAGAGGGACTTGACATGGAAAAAAATCCCTGGAGTTGGTGACAGGTTCAGTAGGATATACAAGGGAGGGCCTCCCTGGTGGCTCAGGGGTTAAAGATAGTGTTATCAAGCTGTTGCCAGCCACTGCATCAGTTCAATCCCCACAGGCCAGGGAGCAACACACAAGGAGAAGTAGTCCTCTCCTGCCTCACCAGCTGCTCCCCTCAGCAGTGTATTTCAGTCAGTTGCCTGTTCTGTTCCCCACTCTTTTCCTAGTGAATCCTCTCGCCCCCACCCACCACACACCCCTGGCCTGTACCCCAGCTCCTGTATGCATAAATAAATAAATCTTTAAAAAAAAAAAAAAGAATATACAAGGGGGAAAAGGGGGATTGGTTAAAACAACCAAGTAAACAATCGAGCCACTCACTGATAACAGGAACACAGAAGTTGTTAGAGCTACGTAAGAAACCACTCCCCAAAATTTAGTGGCTTATAACAGCAAAAAATTATCTCTCATAATTTTGTCAGTGGTTGAATGGGTTTGCGGCTTGCTGGTTTTACTTTTAGTTCCAAGAGACATTCTTAAGCTTTGTTCAGCCTGAAGATGAGCTGGACTGTAAGGTTTGAGATGTCCTCATCCAAAGGTCTGGCAGCTAGTGCTGGTTAAGAGTTAGGTGTCATAGATCTCCATGTGGCTTCTGATCCACTAGTAGTCTAACCCAGTTTATGTGGTGGTCTCAGGGCTGCATACCAAGAAGGTGAATGTGTAAGATACAATCTCTTAAGGCCTAGTCTCAGAAGTTGCACAACATCACTGCATTCTATTGGTCAGCCCAGACCAGATTCAAAGAGGTAGAGAATAAACTCTGCATCTGATTGGGAAGAAGAGCAAAATCACATCACAAAGGATCATGGGTACCGGAAAGGGAAATCTATGATCTGTAACCACTCTACTACAAAAGTGACAATAGATTTGAATAATGAGGAAAATGATGAGTATCTTAAATGCCACTTCATGCATAATCATTGTTTCCTTCTCCATGTACATTTCTTCATTTGTAAAATAAATGAGTATGCTGGTACATTCTCTTCCTGGATCATATTATGAGGTAAAACTGGTTAACACAGCAGCTAGCAGAGGTGGAATTTGAGCCCTGCACACAGAAACATCCAACATGTGAATAGCCAGACCACACCTACCAACCCTTCTCCCTTATACATCTAACAATCCATCACCAAAGCTAGTACCTTCTACCTGCTGAGGGCTCTCCAGTCCAACCTTTTCTCTCCATTTTATGGCCTCAGCCTCCTCATTATCCTATCCCCACAATAGCTTCCTAGCTACTCCTGTAATCCACACTGTAGCAGAGGAGTCTTTCTAAAAGCAATTTAAAGTCCACGCCACCCCCACTGTTATACTCTGAAGTCCATCTGTTTAATATGCACATATGGTCCTTGTGGTCTAGTCCCACCCACACTCTAGCCCCAATTTTGGACACTGCCCCATCACACTCTGAGCTCCAACAGCATCAAACTACTTGTGGTTCCCTGAATGTGACCAGTTCCATAATGTTAAAAAGAAAGAAAGAAAGAAACAACAGACCCAAAATGGAGTCATTCTTGCCACACCACCAATAAGCCTTAATATCTAACATAATTGTAGTTTCAGGCTCTCCCCAAAAGTTGAATTCTAAACCAAAATATCTGGGATTTCTTGGTTAGCACTGGTGAGATAATTTACATTAAGCTCCCCCCACCTTCCTTTAAGGAAAAATTGGTTTGCCTGAATCTTTATTTTGCTAAAAACCTAGTCCTACACTCTTTCTGGCTATAAAACTTTCCATTTTGTGCAAGCCTTTGCAGAACCTTTCTACTTGCTAGATAAGGATGCTGCCTGATTTATGAATTGTTCAATAAAGCCAATTAGGTCACTAAATTTTATTGGATGAATTTTATTTTTTAACAATAACATTTCCATGAATTTGCATGAGTTTCCTCCTCTACCTGGAATATCATTCACTTTTTCATTTGTTAATTCATGACCACTCATCCACCCACCAAATATCTCCTAATTGTTCAAGGATAAATAACAAACAGTTCTTGACTCAAAGGACTGGTACAGGCTTTAAGATCTGGTACAGGCTCTAAGATCCACTAGATTGAGTTTCACAAGGCAAAGTTCACACTACTATCCTGGGTCATCCTTAGAAGGGGTCAGAGGATATTTGCTGAATAAATAGGTATACAAATACTCACAATGGATTTCTCACATCTACCATCTCATTTAACTTTCACAATAAACCTACAAAGTGGGCACTGACTCATACCATTTTGAGTGTAAGAAAGAAATAACTAGCCCATGGTTTCTGAGCTACAGAAAATAGGGAAAGCCAGGACTAAAATCAGTCAAAAAATTGGCAAGACATGTATGACTTATCACTGTGAGACAAGAAAGATCAGCAGGGAGGAGCTGAGAGCTAGGCTAGTCCCAGTGGTAAGTCTGGGATGCACAGTTGAGAATTAATCTGAGTCTTTAAGGATAAGTAGGAGTTAAACTCATGGCAAGCAAACCAGGTAGCTGGACCAGAATGAGCAAAAGGCCCAAATATGTTAAGCAATGTGAAGTCTTCAGGGGATTTTAAAGGTCATAAGTCTCTGGAAGCTCAAATGTGATGGGAATCATATCGATGATGAGTGAGTGGGAGAGCTAAGCCAGGTCAGCCAGGGACTCTGGGACCACGTTTAGAATGATGGACTCAATGATCATGGTGTTGTATTACTGTTACAGGGTTGTATCCAGGGGTAAGATTCAGCCAAATTTGTACTTTAGGAAGAGCTTAGCCGCCACAATTGGACATGGATTGGAGGTTCTTAGATCCAGGGCACAAGGAGACCAGAGAGAAGGCTGTTGCAATGACTTCAAAAGAGAAATGAGATCTGAATTGGGAGATGCAGTGGTATTTAAGGGGATGAAATTAACAAGACTTGGTGGCTGCTGAGATATAGCTGGGGGAAAAGGAAATTGAGGCAACTAGAAGAGCTTTCTAACTGGGGTAGTATCATTCTCCATGGGAAAAGGAAATAATGGTCCAGAAGAAGGGAAACAAGAAGACCAGTGGTTAAAGCAACCGCACTGGTAATGACTATTGATTAATATCTTTATTTTATTCAGATTTAAGTAAGCCCACCAGCACCTCAATCAAGCCACTCTCACAGAGCTCAGAACAGAATCTATCAACAGTACTGTCAATCCCCTTGTCTCTGCCTCCCCTACCCTCTGGGTCTCTCTTTACCTGGTTATTAAAAATGCAGGATACTCAGTCCATAACTTAACATCAACAGTGACTAATTAGCACTTGGTTTTAGTTCAAAACTTAATATTTGCTTAGAAGCCAAAGGAACCTGAAATTAGCCTTCTCCCACCAATCCAACATAGGTGCCCCTTTATAGCCTTGATAAGACCATCCCCAATGATGGAGAGACTACCTCCTACAGGGAAGACTGCTTTGTCTTTGGGCAATTCTTGTAGTTAGGAAAATCTTCTTCTTTGCTGAAATATTCCTAGACTTCATCTTCAGATCCTAGTTCTTTCATCATTATATCACTCATTTATTCCACAAAGATTTGTTGATTGCTAGTGTGTGCCAACATTTAGCAGTGTCCTAGGCACAGAAAAAAACATGAACCTAACAGACAGAATCCCTGCTCATACAGAGGTGGTGAATCCTAGAAGAGGAGACAAATAATATATGTCAATAAAATATATTATTTTACTTAGGAATAAGCACATTTAAGGAAATATTCCGACGAGATGATGGGATAGAAAGTGGGTAGGCATAGGAATGATGTTAGAATGATTAAACAGGGAAATATTCTCAGAGGAGAGTGGAGATGACATTTGGGTTGAGACCTTTGATGAAGGAGAAGGAGTCAGCCCATTTTAGAGATGAGACTTGGTGGCTGCTGAGGGGCAATTTTCCCAGAGTGAGACCAATCCTAACCAATCCCAAAGCCTCCCTCTCTTGCAAGGTGCTTACACAGCTTTGACATGAGCACAGTTATAGTTTGTGGTCAGGGTGTTCACGTCCAAGAGCACACCGTGGCAAAAAGTCCCCCTTTGGTCTCATCATTTATTACTCACCTCTGACCAGCCCCCTTTCTAATCCATCTCTGTTAAATAAGGGAATTTAGTTAAAATAAACCCTAAGGCTTTCTAAAAGTAAGCCAATGTGGAATTATCAAAAGGGCAAATGATTTGGTTTGGAATCAGAGAGGTCTGTGCTCAAATCTAACTTTCAGCATTCATTAGGTATATGGTGAATTTCTATGGATCACACAGGTTGCTCATCTGTGAAATGGAAAGAAGGATTATTTCACTGACTCTTTAAGAAAATTAATTAAAAGTGATAAAATATGTAAAATAGGTGGTGCATACTAGGTTATTTAAAAACATCAGCTACTTTAAGGGATCTGACAGCTTTTACACTAAGTCATTATGCTTGCCAGTGACTTCCCCCTGCAAATACATGTCCAGGGAACTGAGAAACAGTTACCACTCCCTTACAATCTGTAAGATAAGTCAGGTTGCCTTTCTAATTTTCGAAGTACATCTCCTTATTGTCTTTCTGCAAGGGCTTAAAGATGATGACTGGTAAATTAACCAGGTGACCCTTTGCAAAGGTTCAGTCTCAAACTCCCTCTTGTGCTCTAAAGGGGAACTACAATCTCTTAGGACTGAAATCAGTCTGCATATAGGGACTGAAAATATGGAAACTGGGCCTCCCCAGTGGCGCAAGGGGTGAGGCAGCGCACTAAGAAGCAATCCGTAGTCTCTCCAGTTCGATCCCCGGCCGGGCAGGGAGAAACCCACATGGCGCAGCAGACCTCTCCTGTCTCGCCCGCTACTCAATCTGCCTGTTCTGTTCCCCACTCTGTCTCTGGTGAATTCTCTCACCCTCTGCACCTCTGGCCTGTACCCCAGCTCTTGTATGCATAAATAAATAAATCTGTAAAAAAAAAAGTAGAATGGGCCTCCCCGGTGGCACAGCTGTTGAGCCCTGGGTTGCAGGGCTGCCTGCAGCCTCGGCAGGGCCAGTTGGATCCCTGGCCACCAGGTGGGGGTGCCACATGGTGCGCAGACCTCTCCTGCTGCCCTCTGCTCCCCTCAGTAGTGTACTTCGTCCGTCTGCCTTTTCTGCTCCCTGCTCTGGCTCCTGTGAGTTCTCTTGCCCTCCCGTGCTTCTGACTGTACCCAGTGCTTATATAAATAAATAGATAAATCTTTAATAAAAAAAATTTTTAAAAAAAGGTAGAAAAGATGAACTCTGAACACTCATTTCAATATGGGAGGTGCATTAGCAGGAATCCTAGGTCCCCTCCTCATCTCTATTCCTCTCTCCATTCTCTAAAACCAAAAGACCATCACAATACACTTCCTTTTAAAATTTTATTAAAGTTTAATGGAACAATTATTTCTTTTGTTAACCCCAATACAAAAATACAGTTGACAGCTTGACAAAAATGGCTCCTTCTAGGACCTGAAGGTTTGAGTTTCTCAAACATTAACAGAGGGAAGCATGCTTCCAGCGAGGGCTGAGTCCAGGCACACAGCCGTTCCTGCAGATGCATGCGTGCAAACAGGGAAGCCCAAGCAGAAGAGAAAGGGATTTTCAGGGATTCAGGAAGAAGTCCAAGATTATTTCCAGGAGAAAAAGTGAAGAAAAAGGCTGGTTTCCTTGGTGGGGCTAGAATTACTGGTTTACATTTAGGGCTTGTGGTTTTAAATACTAAGCTATTTCTGCAAATTTAACAATGTAGAAAAGATGCTACTGATTTCCTTTCACCACCCAAATGAATATAGCAAGAAGAAATGGGAAATGATTCAAATACTTAAGTGTCAGGAGTAAATCTCCAAATGGCTCAAGTTTTGTGATAAAAGGTATCTTTCTTTACATTCAAAGACAAATATACTTAGGTCAGGGGGCCAGTAGAAGGAAATTTGCAAAACTCTCGTGGATCCAAAAACATGGAGGTCAGCTTCTGATTGTAGAACTCTTTCACAGTGAAAGAGCTCCTTCCCAAGCAGGCAGCAGCAATGTTTCCTGGTTGATTTTATTGTTCTGAACAATTTTTCAATATTCCCTCCCCTGTGGCTTTCCTTCCAGAATGCTAATTTTGATGAGAGAAGCAACACATTCAGGTTACAACTCATCTTGAAGATGTTTCTCTCTGAACGCATCTCCCGTCAGCTTTTCCTGAGCTTCCTTCATCCCCTGAACAACTGAAATAAAGATTAGGAAGGAAGTATGAAGTAGAACTTTAATATTTGACAATCAAAATAGATTTTTACATTTTGGTAGATAAATGAGATGAGCACTGAACTCTATTTCTAGTTTCTAGATTTTAGCCCTGGAAAGCATTTATCTCTTTGAATTTGTTTCCTCATCTATGAAATAAGATAGTGTTACTTCACACAGGATTATTATAAAAATTAAATGAGAATGGATCATAAAAGTGCTTTATAAATTATGAAAAACTATAAAAATGTTAGCAGTTACTTGGGCTCACCCTTGAGGATTAGGGTTGAACCCCAGTGAGAATGTATGTTCCCCCAACATTAAAGAACTAGGAAATAACTTCCCATCATCCCATTATATTTTTCAGATGAAAGTTGTATTCATTTCATTCCCTATGGTGGTAATAGGTTACACTGCCATGTGAGTGTATGTGTGCTGGGATGGGGCAGTCTTTATTGCAAGAAGTAGTCATTTCTACCATCAATCATACACAGAAGAAGCCAAGTTTGCAAGTGAAGAGAGAAAGAGAGAGAGAGAGAGAGAGAGAGAGAGAAACCCGGAAGGAAGGCCTTAGGTGATGGAAGATAAAGTTTCCTGTTCATCTTGGGACATCTCTTTTATGGATTTACACTTTAAGAAAGGCAGATATTTTGATATGGGCTCCTTATACAATGGACAGTCAGGAGCTAGGTTGAGTAAGAGTCTGGGAATCTGAGAAAGCAAATTTAGAGTCTTGTAAAAGCCAGATAGTATAGTTAGTTTTTTTCCCTTTTGTTCTGCCTATACCTTTAGTAAAGCCAGGTTTGAATGTTCCTTCCAGTTTCATGTCAGCTGAACCATGGGGGAATGCAGGCAAGGGTCTCGTGTCCACATTGGGACTAATTTGTTAGGAATGATGCCAGTGTGGAGATGAGTGTAACTTGGATAAAATTCTAAAGGAAAGGTGAATCAAGGGTCAAGAGTTGGGAATCTAACCTCTAATCAGCATTTGGCTAAGGAAGATGACATTCTCCTTACCTATGGGAAGGAGACAATAATCTCCACATCTCTATTCCTATTCTGAGAAATAAGAACACCAAGGATGTGAAGCATAAAGTGGTCAACAAACTAGAAGCCTGGCAATAGGGGACATGGCAACTGAGCAAAAAATCCCCTTTGACAGGTGGCAGGGGGACCTTTAGAAGGAAAACAGGGATAATACATGACATGAATTCCAACCCCTGCCTCTAAAATATTTGTGTCAAAGGATTAGAGATCAAAAGAGCATAAGTATGCAACTTGCAGCAACATGGATGGAGCTGGAAGGGATCATGTTCAGCAAAATAAGCCAGAAAGAAAAAGAAAAATAGCAGATGGTCTCACTCATAGCAGGAATTTAGAAAACCTAAATAAGGAACCAGGAAAAAGACTAATTATAATAAAGTAAAAATCAAAATCAACAAGCAACTATAAACCAGAGACACTACAGAGGGGGAGAAGGAAATAGGATCAAAACAAGGAGAGGTGGGAATTGTATGGGGACTATAACCAAGATGAAAATGCATGCATTGTGCAAAAATGAAAAATGATGTAAAAATATATAAAATTAAAAAATAATAAAAAATGAATTTGAAAAAAAGAGCATGAGTAGACTCATGAATCACCCTTCCTTCACCTATTTATGCTGATGTTCTCTCTGCCTGGAATATGCTTTTCACATTCTTTTGCTTGCTAGGTCTCATCCTTCAGGAATCAGTTCAGTTATCATCTCCTCTAGCAAGCCTTACATTCTCCATGTTCAGCTACAGCCTCCCTCCTTCCCTTGATTCTGTAGCTTGAAATGTCCTCCTCACATCTGTCCACAGAGACAAATTCTTATCCTTCCAGGTTCAGTTAAATTATACAGTCTATTATCTATGAACCTCATAACTTGTTTGGCTAACAGTATTATCTTTCCTCTAAATTTTTATAGGAAGAGTAGCATGAGCGCAGTGGAAAAAATAAGTACAGGACTGGCTTTGGACTTACTGTGAGACCATGGGTAAGTGATTGACTGTAAGGCTCAGTTCTTCAGTTTCCTGTGGGTCAATTAGTTCTCCAACATGATTTTAAATACCCAGGGAAGGAGATCAGTCTTATCTTTTTCCTAAATTCTATGCAAGATCTAGTCAAAGGCTAATCATGCAGGAAATGCTCCAATTATAATGTTGAAATGAGTTTCCTATCATAATCCTTGCATGTGATTCATCCTAGTTAATCTAGCAGAGCAAACACTCTTTCAGTAAAATCATACCTTGCTCAGCACTGACGTAGAAATATTTATAGCTGGGGTTTCCATTCTCATTGATGATTTCAGGACGCACCTTGCCACTGGGATCTATGAGGGACAAAATAACATAGGGGTTATGGTAATTACCACAGGGAGGAACTTCAAACATGATATGGTAGAAGGCTTTCTGGGAAACAAGACCTGCTCATTATCTCACCATCCCGGCCCTTGAGTTTTATATTACAATCACAATGGATTCTTCGTAGTTCTCGAACACAACTCCCCCATGCCTTGGCTATGCTGCTCCCTCTTCCTGGCATCTTCCCTTCCTACTTGATGAGAGTGGGATGCTATATTTTTGTTTTTCCACCATTGACTCTAGCAGAATACTGAGCAGAGATTAGGTAGTTGTTAAATATCTTTTATAAAATTGTTAGTGGAAAGATATTTGTCTGGTTATAGTATCCTACTGCCTCAGCTCCAATGTGGTCTTCAAGGTGGAATTTGTGGTTCCCTCCCTGAAGCACAAGCCATAGAGCTGATACACGAATGACTGCTAGTGAGCAATGGATGATGAATACTCACATACTGCTCACAGAAGCAATCGGTTACTAAGAAAGTATTCCCAAAACTTGAGTTTCCGGTGTTCAGAATGCCCCCACTCTTTCTTAAAATTGATTTTGTTCATTTTGTTTTTTAGCTACCCCCATATAGTTTCACTAGATGGAATCACAGCTGGTTCACTCAACTCTCCTCATGCATCATGGATCCAGAGCTTCCTCTCACCCAGGAAGAGGATGCGGGGAATATAGCCCCCGTCGGGGCTGAAATCCTCATCCTTCGGCTCCTCTTCATCCTAGTAAGTGTAAATCTTACGTTAGATCGTCCCTCCTCTTTCCTCAAACCCTTCTAGAGGCTTTCCCACTCCCCTAGGGTGAAGTCCCAGGTCCCCACAGTGGCCCAAGAGGTCCCACAATGATAGATACTCCTCTAGCTCCATGACTGTCCCTTGCTCTGTCTTCTTCAACCATACTCATCTGTTGATGCTGTACCTAACAGTTCTGTCCTTGCTCCTCCTCTCTGCTGGCCGCATCCCCCATTATCCACATGGCTCCCTTTGCTGTACATCTTTGCTCAAATGTCAGCGTTTCCAGCCACCTATTAAAAATTGCAAACAACCCCCTCCATCCTTCAATTTTAGCCACAGCATTTATTTTATCACCATCTGACTTATTTTACTTGTGTGTCTCCTCATATTTTATTCCCTATATGAAATTTCAATAAAAGCAGGGAATTTTGTCTGTTCTATTCACTGCTGAATCTAAATATCTGCATCACTCACTTGCACATAGTATTCTTGAAAGCATGAATTATTCACACTGACATTTTAGCTACAATTGTAGAGTTGTTCTTCAAAGAGATTCAACCACACAATCAGCTTTCTTTTTAAGAAACCTCTAAAGCTGGAGAATGTTCACAGAAGATATTTCTGTTGACACTGAATAGTGACTCTAATTTAGAAACTTATGAAAAGTTCATATGCAGAGGAATCAACAGTAATTTTATCATTTACGGTGTGGTTCACATTTTAGGAATTTAATGGGGTCATGTCTTCAAACTGTAACATAATTTTGCCTTGAGTGCTTTGAATAGTCTAACCTAAATGGCAGCACAGCTAGGTCATAGTACCTATTCTTAGCACTTACTAGGCTCTATGATCTTGATTTAATCACCTAACTCTGCCAGATCTGAGATGCTTTCTATAAAATTGGGACTGCACCAGTGGGCTAAAAATCCCTTCCAACTCTCAGGTCTGACATTATGACTTAGAATTCCAAGGCCTGTTATCTACATGGAGTATGTAAATGATATCTAAGGCATAAATAAGAAGGTAGTACACACAAGCCCAGCAGAGTAGGTACTCATTTGCAACACATTTTACAGGGAGTTGTGGCCTGCACATGAGATTATACCTTTAGTTCAGTTACACAAAGATGTAAAATATGTCATAATCATAGACAAAATATAAAGGATCTTAACAGTCATATTATCCAATCTCTCTTCTCCTACCTCCTCCCACAAGTGAATGCTGGATGGCTATCATATCTGACACAAAACTTGAAGGTGAAGAGAAAAACACACATACAAGTAGCCATCCCTGCTCAAAATGATTTTACATCATTCAAGATGCTAATTCTAAGACAGCAAAGATTTAAAATCATAACAGAAAGGAGAAAATATTAAAGTCTTACCTCAAGATTTACCATTACAAAATTATGGGCGAGTTCTGAAATTTCTGTAGATTCTGCAAATTTGGGCTTTAAAGCTGGGAGGAAAAAAGATTTGGAATATAAGAAAACATCATTATCATATCTGCGCCTTAACTTGTTGTGTTGATTCATATAACTGAACCTTTTTAACACCGAAGATCAGAAACCCTGAATTCTGACCCTACTTCTGATACTTAACTCACATAACTATATGATCTTGAGTAATTTACTTCATTTTTCTGAAGCTTTTATGTCACCTATAAAACATAGGTAATGGCTAACAAATAAAAAAATTATTACCATTTGCTTTTTATAGCCACATTTCAGTAACTTCTTTTGAAGAATAAACAATGGAGTAACAATACTATACTATTACACTTACTATTTACACTAATTTTATGCTCCTTGCCAATTAGGATTTCATTAAGTGTGACATAGTAAGACAAAACCTGGAAGTGGCAGGTGGTACAGCAGGAAGAATACATGCTAGTTAGATAACCTTGGGCTCTAATTTCCTTCCCACCTCCTCCAGGAAGACTTCTCCAACCACTTCTCATGTTGCTATGCATAATTTCAGCTTCCTCTAAGTTTACTATCTATATGATAATTTTAGCACTTAGTCTACACTACCACATCTTAATTGCCTCACCTTCCCTATAAAAATTCCTTGCAAATATAATTACAAATTTGTTAAGGGCAAGGAATTTACATCATATATTTCTTTGGTATTACCTAAAGCAATCAGCAGTTCTGAGACAGAGTTAGTGTTGTTAATTTTTTTTTTTTTTTAAGATTTATTTATACAAGCACTGGGTAAAGTCAGAAGTGCGGGAGGGTGAGAGAATTCACTAGAGCCAGAGGGGAGAGCAGAGCAGACAGACTGACGAAGTACACTTCTGAGGGGAGCAGTGGGTGGCAGGAGAGGTCTGCACGCCATGTGGGACCCTCACCCGGTGGCCGGGGATCGAACTGGCACTGCAGAGGCTGCGGGCAGCTTCGCAACCCAGCGCTCAACTACTGCACCACAGGGGAGGCCCAATGTTGTTAATTTTTAAATCGTAATATTTGAGAAATCAGCTTACCTTTGCAAGCTCCACACCAGGATTTATGGATAATCACCATCAAGGGCAATCCACTTAAAAACAAAACAAAAAAATTAAAATCTAGCAATTCAACTTCTTGAAATTTAGTAAAATGACTAGTTTATGAAGACAAAGAATAATGTACAAAAATGTCAGTGAAAAATTTTCATTGGTATCATGTTAAAATTAAAAAACTGAATACAAAATTATCTATGGTTTGCATTATACAAATCTATAGAGAAAAGAAAATGAAACATAATAGCAAACACACTGAAACATAATAGCAGTTATTGGGACTATGGGTTTTACTATAATTTGTTTTCCAATTTATCTATAATACTTTATAATCAGAGAGGAAAAAGTTTTTTTAAATAATGAATAGGGCCTCCCTGGTGGCACAAGGGGTTAAGTCTCAGCACTATGAAACTATCAGTAGCCACTGTGGCACCAGTTCTATCCTCAGCCAGGGAGGTGACCCACATGGTGCAACAGACCTCTCCTGACTCGCCCGCTGCTCCCCTCAGCAGTGTATTTCGGTCAATCTGCCTTTGCTGTTCCCCACTGTTTCTGGTGAATCCTCTCACCTGCCCCCCCCCACCCCTCTGGCCTATACCCTAGTTCTTGGATGCATAAATAAATCTTAAAAAAATAAATAAATAAAAATAAAAATAATGAATGTAATCTACCTGAGCCAATCTTCCCCAGATAACATTTTTAAGTTCTCATTAAGTTCTCAAAGTTCAAATGCCAACTTGTAGGAGTGTCCTATGTAAACAGCCATTGGCTTTCTCTACCATTTAACCACCATGCACTATATGGTAGTTATCACTGCACTTCCCACATTAAACAAATCTAAATCTATTATTTACCCATCTCCCCTCAAAAGATATGCAGATTCTCAAGGGAAGGAACTCCTGTCTCTATATCCCCTAGATCTGGCACATAGAATATTATTGATAGCAAACATTTATATGGCATTAAGGAATGCCAGGTACACAGCAAAGATACATGTGAGTCAATCAATTTAGTGTCAAATGAATTATTAAGCCACCTCATCATAGGCCTGCTATAAATCCAGCATGGATGTGTGCCTGTAATACTATCTGTGAAAGCTTGTAAACCAAATGAGCAGGGCAAACTTCGTTGAGAAGTTGGTTCTAGGTAACAATCATAATAGTCAAATATACTAAAGATAATTTTGTGTGCTATGTGTTTTTCATGTATTATCTCATACACGTCCTCACAACAATCTTAAGGCAGATAATATTAATGATCTCATAACAGAAATGAGGACACTAATTTACTCCCAAGAGTTTAACAACTCAGCCACCTAGAATCCAGATTCTGCCACTTACTAGCTAACTGATTAGTGTAACTCCAAAACAATTCTCTGAACACCACAGTCAACTCCAAATTATAATGGCAATCCAAAATTCCTAGGTTTAAATTCGACTCAACCAATAATCAACTTAGTGTCACAGAATTAGGGTGGAAAAGGTTTTAGTGGTTACCTAGTCCACACCTGTTTCAAGCACCAATCCTCTTTCATATATCAGAAGGAAAAGATGCTCCGGGTAGTCTGATGAGCAAGAAATACATCACCAAGACAGCCCATCCTCTTAATACCTCTGTGCACTTACAAAGCAGTTTAGATTATCTTGCTCCCTCCTTTCTATCTAGCAAACTCCTATTCAACCTTCTAGAGCAGGAGTCAGTAAACTATGGTCTGCACACCTAACCCAGTCCAATTCCTACTTCTAGAGAGCTGTGAGATAAATATATTTTTGTACATTCTTAAATTGAAAAATAAATGCTAAAATTTGTATCTAATGAAATTTGTTGTATCTAATGAAATTTTGTTGTAATGAAATTAGTTGTATCTAATGAAATGTTAAAATGAAATATAATTAATGTTTCAGTGTAGTTTTTTTTTTTTTTTTTTTTTTTGTATAGAGGCATGCTTTATTTACCTGTTTGCTGGTCTGTTTGTTTGTTTTGTTTATACATGCACTGGGTACAGTCAGAAGCGCGGGAGGGTGAGAGAATTCACCAGAGCCAGAGCGGGGAGCAGAGCAGGCAGAAGGACCGAAGTACACTGCTGAGGGGAGCAGCGGGCGGCAGGAGAGGTCTGCGCGCCATGTGGGACCCTCCTCCGGTGGCCGGGGAGCAGCCGGGGATCGAACCGGCGCCGCAGAGGCCGCGGGCAGCTTCGCAACCCAGCGCTCAACCGCTGCGCCACCGGGGAGGCCCTCAGTGTAGTTTTATTATAACATTCACAACCACTTGTATAGTTACCATCTATGGTTGTTTTAATGCTACAATGGCAGTTCATAAGCTGCAGCAGAGGCCCTATGGCCCATAAAACCTAAAAAAAGGTATCTTTTGGCCCTTTGCTGGCTCCTGCTCTAGTGACAGTTCAAATATTAAACCATGTGTGAAGGCTTCCCCAAATCACCTTTTCTCGTAAGCTGGTTAGTCCTTTCCTCCTCTAGGCTGCCATTCAGCCATCATCCTTTAACCCCCCAGTCTGTTATCCTGTAATCATGTTTACTTAATTGTATTTCACATCAAACTATTAATTGCTTCAGAGCAAAGACTATATCTAATTCATCTTTGAAAAATCACAAGTATTCAAGCATCTATTTAATGAAATCAATGAACAAATGGAAGCCATTTAAAGTGATATTTGCTTTGAAATACAGAATGCAAATTAGAGTTGTGTATATCACTCCAGGTTATAGACCATGCATCTAGTCTCTCACTTAAAACTACCAAAGGTCTATTTCAGTGGAAAGCACAAAAATAACAGCGGATCTAAAATATATTAGTAAATTACAGAAATTACATGAAGAACATGAGGTACAGCAAGTAAAAGACATTCCAGCAGAATCTTCTTCTAAAAGATTTTATTAGATAAAATAATCTAGTGGTTATGTTTTTCACTTCCACTAGAAACAAAATTTGCTTCGCAAAGACAGAAACAAGATTTATTTGTGGCCCCGGGTCCCAGCATAGAAACTAGCAAAAAAGGATTCAGTACCAAAAAACTGTGAAATGACAGAAGGGTCAGAGCAGATGTCATCTTCGGTTTCTGCTCACAACTGTTTTAAAAACAAATCATCAATCCAGTCTGCTCTCCCACAACTCAGATGGGGGTAATCAGTGGTGTGTGATATCCCAAACAGAACCCAATCTAAACAAACTGAGCTCTGTCCTTTCAAGAAATTTGCCAAGATCCTCCAAGCTAGATCTCTGATGTGGCTGACAGAATCAGTCACAATAGGTCAAGTACCATACATCAATACCCTCTGCAAACCTTCAAACTATTCTTCCCAGAAAAATTAGAGCAGTGTAGATAGGAGCCATGGCTTTCTCCCTACATCCTCCGGTTAGTGCAGGCTCTGGCTTAGATACTGCAGAAACATGTTGGCCAGCTGAGGCAGGTTCTCATTGTTAGGATGCATTTTGGTGTAGGAAATAAACTGGCGACGAAGACGACTCAGTTCTGCCATGGTCAAGGGCCTGGTAAACGGAAGGTGCTCAGTAGTGCCAGGCAGCTTAAGTAAGTCTCCAGGGAGGGCGCTTTTTTGCGCTTCCATCAGTGCTGCCAACACCTGGCTGGTAACCTGATCCAACTGGTGTAGAAAGCTGCTGGAGGCAAGGGGCTGAGACTGGGTAGACTGATGGGCTGGGGGAGCCTGGTTTTCAAACAAGGCTGCGCGAATCTCTGCCAGGGGTAACGGTTCCTCTAAGCCCACCAAGGTGAACAGGGGCCGGTCCCAGCGGTTCCGAGAGTCTGGAGCCTCAAAGCGCAGCATGAGAGCCTCCAGAAGTTCCGGAGGGTAAAGGGCACTGGACATATGCTTTGAAGATTTCTCCAATTCCGGAGGCACGAGAGATGGAGGATCTGGTGCCCCGGCTTCCTCCGGTTCCAGCTCCGTAGGTACGCTGGCCGGGGCGCTCCCATTTACTGCAGAGTCCACAGCCCGCGGCTCCCCGAGAACGCAGACGCCGGCAGCCTGAATCCTCCCGCCCTTCTCTGAGCGCGGGGTCCAACTTACACTTGGGGTACGGGTCCGACCCTCCTCCGTGTCGACCCCCCGAGGTCCCCCGCCCGGACGGCCCGGCTGTACGCAATAGACCAGGCACAGCGGGGTGCGCGCTGCCCGCGCCAGACAGTAGAGCTCGTAGCGGAAGCCCTTGATGTAATTAAGCGAGTCGAGGATGACCACGTCGTGGCGACTCAGGCGCCGCTCCACCGCGGCTCGCAGGGCGCCGCGCAGCGCCTTCTCACGGGCCGAATCGCCGTACACCGTAGGGTCCTCCGCGCCCAGCACCGACGCGTCGTCCACCACGTGCACCGTGTGGCCCTCGGCCGCCAGCGCCCCACGGAGCAACGCGGCCCGCCGGCTCTTGCCACAGCGCGGCAACCCACAGAACACAACCAGCGGCATCGCCCCCGCGCGCGGCCATGCGCAAACGCGCCGCGTCAACTTCCGGGCTGTCGGACTAGCCGACGCAAGCCGGAAGCGCACACGACACTTCCGGCCTCCTCAGCCTCTCAGAGGTCCTCCTGTAGCTATAGAAACAGCTCTATGCCAACCAAACCCAGCTTCTGCTCTCCAAGAAAGGAGACTAGAAAGACTTGTTATTTAAATCAGATGTTAAAGGCGCAGAAGAAAGTGATGGCCCTGGGACCAAAGACTATGCCCATCCTTTTGTAATGGGGCTTAATGAGCATTATATACTGCAACACAATAATGCCATATATTTAGAACCCAGAAGGCAATTCACAAATGCTAGTTCTTCTTCATTCCTTACACACAGTAGCTGTTTATTCAATAACCATTTCAATCGTTCACCATCGCCATGGCTGGGGGATTCAGAGAGGAAAGTAGAACGGTTCCCCCATAGTAAATTAAAGATCTGAATGGGAAGAGTCAGGCATCTACAAGGAGAATAACAAGTACTATGATGGATAATTCTAAGTCGGGTTATAAAAATACAGACCAGAAAAAGAAATTACCTAGAAAAAAATGGCTGATGACTTTCTCCAGGAATAGTCATTTGATTTAGAACTTTAAAAAACTAATAGGAGGGCCTCCCCAGTGGCGCAGCGGTTGAGCGCTGGGTTGCGAAGCTGCCCGCAGCCCCTGCAGCGCCAGTTCAATCCCCGGCTGCTCCCCGACCACCGGAGGAAGGTCCCACATGGCGTGCAGACCTCTCCTGCCGCCCGCTGCTCCCCTCAGCAGTGTACTTCGGTCCTTCTGCCTGCTCTGCTCCCCACTCTGGCTCTGGTGAATTCTCTCACCCTCCCGCGCCATGTACAAATAAACAAAACAAACAAATAAACAAATAAATAAAAACATGCCTCTAAAAAAAAAAAAAAAAACTAATAGGAATTTTCCTCCTGGGTCGGTTGGCTGATAAAAGACAGGATGCCCAGTTAAATCTGAATTTCAGATAAACATCAACGAAAAAGTTTTTGATATAAGTATGTCCCAAATATTGTATGGGACACATTTGAAATTACTTATTGTTTACCTGAAATTCAAAATTAACTGGACATATTTTATTTCCTGAATTTGACCTTATTCCTGGCAGGTGTGAGACTCAGAGCCATAAAAACATAGGTTCTGTTATAGTAAAAGCAAGCACTATAGTTTAGTAGGGGCAGAAATCTATTTCTGTGCAAGTGTGTGCATGTAGAGTAGGTGCACATATATTGGGTCTTTGTATCCCTCCAGTACAATATAGTAGAGAACATTCATGTCTTGGTTCTGCCACTTAACTAGCTATATAAACTATTGGCAAAATTTTTACCCATTCCATATCTGTTACCTCTTCTGTAAAATAGTAACAGTTCTTATTTCACAGTCTGCACCAAACTCTTAGATTGTGAGGAGTAAATAAATTAATGCATGGAAAGCACCCAGAGTCCTGTTTACTTCCCTCCCTCAGGCTCGGTCTTTTCCTTCTTTGTATTTGAGTTGACTGTGCATAGACTAAACCTACTTAGAACTTGAGGTTATTAAACTTGAGATCATTAGGCAGTTTGGTTTACTAGTTGAGTACAGTCTCTTAAGACAGAGTACCAAATCTTGGCTTAGTCACTTGCTAGCTCTGCAGTCGTTGGCAAGTTACTTAACTTCTCTGTACCTTAGTTTCCTCATCGCTAAAATGAAATTAGTAGAACAGTACCCACTGCAAAAGAGTTGTGAGAATTAAATGAGTTAACTCACTTAATTCAATGTCTGGTACATAGTAAGTGCTTAATGCTAGCTAATATTACTGCTATAACATTAGACAATTTTTTCTCAGTTCTTGCTCAGTCTTGAAATAACCCTTCATCTGAAATCAATACTACACTGATGGCTAAAAAATGTTTTATCGGGCCTCCCCGGTGGCGCAGCGGTTGGGCGCTGGGTTGTGGGGCTGCCCGCGGCCTCTGCAGCGCCAGTTTGATCCCCGGCTGCTCCCCGGCCACCGGAGGAGGGTCCCGCATGGCGCGCAGACCTCTCCTGCCGCCCGCTGCTCCCCTCAGCAATGTACTTCGGTCCTTCTGCCTGCTCTGCTCCCTGCTCTGGCTCTGGTGAATTCTCTCACCCTCCCGTGCTTCTGACTGTACCCAGTGCATGTATAAAAAAAAAAAAAAAAAAAAAAAAAAAAAAAAAAAACCAACAAAAAAAAATGTTTTATCACCACAAATAACCCTAAACTATGTCTTTACCTGGCAGCTGCTTCTCTCTTCCCATCTTCCAGTGTTCTCCAATGAATGTGGTCTCCAAAACCTGGAAGGAAAGAGTCTTATAAACATTCACACATGAACGGAGGGCAAAGATCTAAAAATAAAAAATGTGGCATGTTCACAAGAAACCCATGAAAAGACTTTCCTCTGTCAAGTGCATGGTGTTCAAGTCTTCTAGGTATATGGAAACAAGGATATCCCAATGCCACAAGTCTTGGTTTTCATGCCTGGTAAAATGGAGATGACATTGCCTAAGTCATAGTTTTTAAGGAGAGCAAATTAAATCTTGTGTTTGTAATCTAACGGAGTATGCAAATAATACTGTCAGAATGAATCAGATATTTCCAGAGTAAACAAAAAGCAGGTCTTAACAAATCATTAGTTATTGGAGGTAATCAAAAATACAGCTTTAGAGTCAGAGAGACATGGGTGTGGGATGCCAACTCCCACTTTCTATTAAATGCAGGAAATTTTGTGAATGAAGTGAGCTCCCCATTTCCCAATTTCTTAACCTATAAAATTAAGAAAAAATACCTACGTTCAAGCCTTGGTGTAAGGAGTAGATGTGATAATGTATTTAAATCTATTCTTGTTTTATTCCCCACACTTCAGCCAGAGTGATCTTTTAAAATCACATCTCTGCTGGGCAAAAACCTTTCAGAGGCTTTCCAATGCCTTAAAAAAGAAAGGTCAAACTCAGAGAAGGACTTACAAAGCCTTCCAAAATATGTCACCTGTATACTTTTCATAAAATACTGCACACAAAATACTTTCACTAGCTTAAATACACCATGCATTCTCTCCCCTCCAGCCTTCATAGTCACTGCTTCCCCTGCCCTGTCCTTCCCACCTGCACATCCAATTCATTCTTCAGGGCATTTCTCCTGGTAAATCTCTGAATCTCAAAGAACCCAATTCTTGCCCCATCACTGAACTTCCCAAGTTGAATTGTAAATGTGTATGTGTCTGTCTCCCTCACACTAAGGTAAGTCGCTACAAGCTGGGATCCTATCTGTCTATACCCTCTTGTTTCCCTAGTACTTAGTATTTTCCATGCCACACTAAGTGCTCCTTAAAATATTTATGGACTAAACATATCTTACTTAAGATATATCACATAATGAATTAATTTTATATCTGGGAAATGTTACTGATGATAATAATTCTGGCTGTTATTTACTGACCACCTTATATGTGCCCCCATGCCACATATATTACCTCATTTCAATTTAGCCGTAACAAAACCCCCCTTTTATTTAACCTCTCTATATTTCCATTTGCTCATTATCAAAATAGGTATAAGAATAGCTATATCTTGTAAGACTGTTACTGAATATTAAATAAGAAATGCGTGTTTATGTAAATATATGTAATAGCACAGTGCTTAGCATATTATAAATGATCAGCAGATTTTGTTATTCTTTACAGTTGAGACTTCTGGGGTTCAGAGAAGTTACCAGGTCACACAGCAGGTAAATGGCCAACCTGGGATTTAAACTTCGATTTTATGACTGGTTACTATATTACTTCCAGGCCTTTATTTCCCAAAAATAAATCAAAACCTAATTTCCATCAGTGTTACCACAGGGAAATAAACAGCTCATCCAGATTAGCATAAGGAAGCAGTATCCAAATTAAGCATCATCACTTTTCATTCCCAACAGCATGGGCTGCTTGCCAAGAGAAAATGTGACTGGGGCCCAAAGTCTAATCCTGAGGAGTAGATGATTAAGTGAGAGTGAAATTGGAAGGATGCCCAGAAAGATGCCTAATGTGATCAACATCATTCTACCTGACAGCATCTAAATTCAGACAACTGAATCCTGCTTTGGGAGGGGTGGGGGAGGTGGGGGAGGGATGTCTTCTAAACAGTGGCATCCACCTACAAAACAGTGAAGTCCTAGATAAAATTGTCTAATGCTTTCAAAATTGTCTAGATCCTTTTCTGGCTCATAAGCATGATGATTGGGTGTTCACGCGGCTGTGTGAGGTGTGTCTCCCTTAAACCTTGTTACCACATTGGCACATTACCCTTCCGACTTAAAAAAAACACTAATGCGGGGCCTCCCTGGTGGCGCAGCAGTTGAGCGCTGGCTTGCGAAGCTGCCCGCAGCCTCTGCAGCGCAGGTTCGATCCCCGGCTGCTCCCCGGCCACCGGAGGAGGGTCCCACATGGCGCGCAGACCTCTCCTGCCGCCCGCTGCTCCCCTCAGCAGTGTATTTCAGTCCTTCTGCCTGCTCTGCTCCCCGCTCTGGCTCTGGTGAATTCTCTCGCCCTCCCGCGCTTCTGACTGTATCCAGTGCTTACATAAATAAATAAAAAATAATAAATAAACAAATAAATAAATAAAATCTTAAAAAAAAAAAAAAAAAAAAAAAAAAAAAAAACACACTAATGCTGGACTCATAGTAATACACACACGCACGCACACACACACACACACACACACACACACACACCAAGGAGGAAAAATGAGCAACAAGCATAAAGGTAAGGCTGATCTGAAAGAAAATCTCTATTATGGAGACTAGAATTCCAGTTGGTAGTCCCCTCTCCTTTGCAGATGACCAAAAGCTAAATCTTCCCGGGGGAAAAGCATTCCCTACTTTAGGCCTCCAAATAGCCAATAATAAAGAACCATTATCAGCTCACAATAGTTCACCACTAAACATATAAGTAAACAAATTATAAAAAAGAATCAGCAAAAGCTGATTTAGATCCTTAAGAATTTCAGCATTAGAATTATCAGTCACGGGCTTCCCCTGGTGGCGCAGTGGTTGAGCGCTGGGTTGTGAAGCTGCCCGCAGCCTCGGCGGCGCCAGTTCGATCCCCGGCTGCTCCCCGGCCACCGGAGGAGGGTCCCACATGGCACGCAGACCTCTCCTGCCGCCCCCTGCTCCCCTCAGCAGTATACTTCGGTCCTTCTGCCTGCTCTGCTCCCCGCTCTGGCTCTGGTGAATTCTCTCACCCTCCCCCGCGCTTCTGACTGTACCCAGTGCATGTATAAATAAATAAATAAATCTTAAAAAAAAAAAAAAGAATTATCAGTCAAAAGAAAAAAAAAGGATTATCAGTCACAGGATATAAAAATAACTATGTATGAATGTTTAAAAAAAATCACTCATGGGATGACAAAAACAGAAATACAACAGGTCTAAAATAGATAAATGTGTAAAGACACCAAATAGAACTTTCAGAAATTAAAAAATACTGCTATTAAAATACAAAATCAGGGCCTCCCCGGTGGCGCAGCGGTTGAGCGCTGGGTTGCGAAGCTGCCCGCAGCCTCTGCAGCGCCGGTTCCACCCCGGCTGCCAGCGAGGGTCCCAGACCTCTCCTGCCGCCCGCTGCTCCCCTCAGTTGTGTACTTTGTCAGTCTGCCTGCTCTGCTCTCCCCTCTGGCTCTGGTGAATTCTCTCACCCTCCCACGCTTCTGACTGTACCCAGTGCTTGTATAAATAAATAAATAAATCTTTAAAAAAAAAATACAAAATCAATGGCTATCCAAGAGTGAAAAAAAATGAGCTATTAAGCCACAAAAGATGTAGAGGAACCTTAAATGCATATAAGCTAAGCAAAAGAAGCCAATCTGAAAAGCTACAGATGAGTCCACTATAAGGCGTGCTGGAACAGATAGTAAAAAGATCAGTGGTTGCTAGGGATTCATGGGGAAGGGAGAAATGAGTAGGTGGAACACAGTTTTTATGCCAGTGAAACTATTCTGTATAATTTTCTAAGAGTGAATATATGTTTTATGGGCTAAGAAATTGTAGCTCTCTGGGCCTCTGGTGGCACAGGGGTTAAGCACCACACTATGAAGCAAACTGCAGCCTCTGCAGCATGAGCTCAATCCCTGGCCAGTCAGGGAGCAATCCACATGGCAAGGCAGACCTCTCCTGACTAGCCTGCTGCTCCCTTCAGCAGTGTATTTCAGTAGATCTGCCTGTTCTGTTCCCCACTCTGTCTCTGGTGAATCCCCTCACTCCCTGCATCTCTGGCTGTACCCCAGCTCTTGCATGCATAAATAAATAAATCTTTAAAAAGAAAAAAGAAATTGTAGCTCTCTCCCCATCCCCCAAATTCATACGTTAAAGATCTAACTCCCCGTAACTCTGAAAATGACTGTTTTGGGACAAAGACTCTTAAAAGAGGTAATTAAGTTAAACTGAGGTCACTAGGGTGGGCCTGTCTTATATACACACACATACACACACAAACACACGCACACTATGTTGTTTACAAAAGCACCTAAAACAGAAGAACTCACAAAAGTCCAAGTAAAATGATTACAAAATACATACCTAAATAAATGTCAGAAGCTAGGTGACAAAGCTTACTGTCATTGTATGTTGTTATAAGAAACCCCAGTGCAGTAGTGTTCAATAGAACTTTCTGCAATTATGTAAATGTTCCATACCTGCACTGTTTAATATGTTAGTCATTAGCCACATGTCACTCCTGAGTATTTAAAATGTGGCTAATGCAACTGAGGAGCTGGATTTTCAATTTTATTTAATTTTAATTAACTTAAAATTTAAGAGTAATATGAAACTACTGTGTTGGATAGCAGAAACTTAGAGACCAATTAATGCAACCCTCTCACGTTATCAAGGCCTAGAAAAGGCAAGAGGTTATCCAAGAGCACAAAGGAAGCCACAACCAGAATTTAGGTCTCCTGATTTCTAGGGTACTTTTCCAGTACCCCAACATTTCCCTAGTTGTTCTACTGTATTATGTCTAACAGTACATCCAAAAGTGTAATTTGAGGGGCCTCCCTGGTGGCGCAAAGGGTTAAGACATAGCACT
Organism: Talpa europaea; assembly: GCF_964194135.1. Taxonomy (NCBI): domain Eukaryota; kingdom Metazoa; phylum Chordata; class Mammalia; order Eulipotyphla; family Talpidae; genus Talpa; species Talpa europaea. The sequence continues at coordinate 32,481,620 of NC_140076.1, forward strand.
ATGAGGCTATCCACAGCCACTGCAGTATGAGTTCGATCCCAGGTCAGGGAGGTGACCCACATGGCGCAGCAGGCCTCTCCTGTCTTGCCCCTGCTCCCCTCAGCAATGTATTTCAGTAGATTTGCCTATTCTGTTCCCTACTCTGTCTCTAGTGAATCCTCTCACCCCTCCACACCTCTGGCCTGTACCGCAGTTCCTGTATGCATAAATAAATAAATCTTTTAAAAAAGTGTAATTTGAAACAATTCACATTTCTTTGAAAACTTATATTTAAAAGTACATAATAATAAGGGCCTCCCTAGTGGCCCAAGGTATAAAGTCTCACTGTGAAGCACTATGAAGCTATGTCAGTCACTGCAGCACCAGTTCAATCCCCATCCAGGGAGCTAATCCACAAGGCCCAGCAGACCTCTCATGTCTCCCCCATTGCTCCCCTCAGCAGTGTATTTCAGTGGATCTGCCAGTTCTGCCATATCTCTGGCCTATACCCCAGCTCTTGTATGCATAAATAAATAAATCTTTTTAAAAAGTACATAATAATAACCACTACCATCATTTTTCAGTGTTTATATAATCACCATTATCATAAAAAGTGTTAACCAAACTGTTAATGACTGTCATGTTATTTATTTTATGTCAGGTACTGTTTTTCATGCTTTTACATATATAAACTTATTTAATCCTCACAATAAGCTTATGAGGTAGAAATGCTAATTAATCCCATTACATGATATGGAAGGTGAAGTTAAATAGTTTGTCTGAAGTTAAACTGCCAAGTGGCAGACTTGGGATTAGAACCTAAGTGGTGGTGATCTAGAGTCTATAGTTTAACCACTCTCTCTATTTTTTTTCTTTAAGATTTATTTATTTATACAAGAACTGGGGTATAGGCCCAATTTGTGGGAGGGTGAGAGGATTCACCAGAGATAGAGAGGGGAACAGAACAGACAGACTGACGAAACACACTGCTGAGGGGAGCAGCGGGCGAGACAGGAGAGGTCTGCCACGCCATGTGGGACCCTCGCAGGCCCACCGGGATCTAACTGGTGCTACAGAGGCTGCAGACAGTTTCACAGCTCTGTGCTCAACCGCCTGAGCCACCAGGGGAGGCCCCACTCTCTACTTCTTACTGCTTCTTTTTTTTTTTTCTTCCTTTCAAAAGGAACATTAAAAAGGTACAGTGTTTAACTTGTTACCAGAATCACCTACTCCTGGCACTACCCACATCCACACCCTTGCCAACGTGGAACATTCCACAACGTGGAATCGAAAATAGTCCAATTTCCTAAAAAGTCACTTGCACAGTCACTTAATTTATGCCAGGTATTTGCAGTGAGCTGTAGGCTTCCACGTCAACAGCGCCTTCCTTAAAAATATGATTAAAAGAAAGCAAAGTGACCATGTCTAAACACGGCATTTACATGAGAATTCCCAAGCCCTTCATCCTGAAATTGTTTTTATAAGTGTAAGCTATGGACATCAAAAAAGTATTATGTCCATTCAACTGACAAAATAAAAGGTCAAGTGTCAGAGCTGGCAGCCAAGCCTCTAAAACAAAGAACACTGTACCTGAGAGGTAGAATAACACAGTGGCGAAATAAAGTCTGTCTTTAGTCAAACAGATCTGGGTTGGAAATCTAGTTCCGCCACATACTATTTTCACAAATGCAAAATATGGCTAACGAAAATACTCTACAGGGTTGTCATGAATATGAACAGAACACAGTGTGGAATGTAAAAACTTTGTGTGTGCAGTGCCAAATTCTTATTCCAGAGTCTTGATAACATATCTGTTTCAGGACAGTTCATGAACTGGCCCCAAAATAATTATCATTATCCTCATTATTGTGAGGATTAAACCACTCAATTTATGCAAAATATGAAGAGCATCTGGAATAAAGTAAATGTACAGTAAATGCAAGTCATTACATTTCTCCCTACAGGTGACATAATCCAAAGTTTTAGCCTCCAGAGAACAAAATTACTTTAGAACTCTGGAATGGTACATCTTGAAGGGCTCTTAGTTTTCATTTTTAGTCCAACCATCTCACTTAATAAATCATCCCGGGCCTCCCTGGTGGCGCAGCGGTTGAGCGCTGGGTTGCGAAGCTGCCCGCAGCCTCTGCAGCGCCGGTTCGATTCCCGGCTGCTCCCCGGCCACCAGAGGAGGGTCCCACATGGGCGCAGACCTCTCCTGCCGCCCGCTGCTCCCCTCAGCAGTGTACTTCGGTCCTTCTGCCTGCTCTGCTCCCCGCTCTGGCTCTGGTGAATTCTCTCACCCTCCCGCGCTTCTGACTGTACCCAGTGCATGTATAAACGAAACAAACGAACAAACAAATAAATAAATTAAAAATAAATAAATAAATAAATCATCCCCAGGGAATATACAGAAAATGTACTACATGGCTTGACCAGGATTAAAACTCAGGCCTCCTAGTTCCTATGTAATAGGGTGATATAGTCTCTCCTCTCTGCAAACCACCAGGCCATTATCTGATAAGAGCCAGACCTACTTAAAACATCTGGAAAGAAATTATACTCATCAAGATTTTCAGGAATCACTGCTTCAGGTAGCACTTTTGGGTGGGTTGGGCTAGAGGCTATATTGCAAGAATCCATACCCAAGATATCCATAAAAGTTTAAAATAGTATTCATTCCTTTCCAAAATAATTAAATATTCTTCCTTGGGAGGATATCACAATAAACATTAAATACTTTCTACATTTGTCATACAACATTAAATGCTTTTTTCATTCAATCCTTACAACAGTCCCTGTCTCCCTGTCCCTCCCTGCCCCAAGTTGCCCTCCTACATGCTCCTATAGGTATGTGGTATTTACCTGCTCACAGTGTATATATATCACACTGTCATAAAATTGCCTGCTTATTTGTCTTGTCATCTATAGACTATAAGGAGAAAAAAAACAAATATTCCTGAGCATGAATAAGACCAAATATTTGGTCCTGACTTACTGGGGCAGACTATACTTTCCAAAGATGGCTGCAACAGTATCTCCCATTCTAGACTCTCTTCTTACAATGTGACAACATTCCTCCTCCCACCGGGAGGTGGAGAGCAGGTTAATGTCCCTTTCTCTTGAACACACCCATGTAGAATACAATGGAAGTGATAAGGTATGACTTGTAACGGTAGATGATAAAAATGCTACACATTTCCACTTTGTTCTCTTGAGGCCCTAGTTCTTGGAATTCACAAGCCAAACTACGAGAAAGTCCACATGAGAACATGAAAAAAGACTACACAAAGAAGTAACCAGTTCAGCTGGGGCCCAGGCATCATGGAACCAAGAGTCATACCTTCCCCCTGTGTCTTGTTTGAATCCCTGTCCCACAGTATCCTGAGCATAATGAAATGATTTTTTGGGCCACTAAATTTTGAGGTGGTTCATTATTCCACAACAGTAACTGAAACAACCACACAGAGTTTAATGTCTAACAAGGAATAAATATACTGAATATGTGACTCCAAGGTATTACCTACACCTAACACAATCATTGGAACACAATTTTATTTGTTGAGTGCCTGAAAGTTGTAAATATGCCCATTTTGCAGATGAGGAACTGAGCTTTGAGAAATTTAGCCACTTATCTGAGTCCACATAGCTGATCAATGGCAAAGTAAAATAAAACTCAGAACTACACCCACATTCCTAATCCTATACTCTTCGGTCTCCCTCAGTACTTACATTTTTACACTAATCTGTTTTAAAATGGGATTCATCTTGCAGTTTGATCACTGTGAAGGAAACCCACACACATCACCTCTCAGAGAAGCTGTCAGTGATATTTCTAAGTCAACTGCTGCTAACTCATTCATCCTCCCCAGTCTTTCTACTCCATGGGTTTCATTTTTTCCCCAGCACTTATGCCTTTTATTCAACTGTTCAATGTGTCTGCTCTCTCTGATTTGAATATAAGCACCATGTGAGCAGGAACTTTGTCAGCAGAGTTCACTGCAAGTGCCTAGCAAAGTGCCTGAATGTCCACCCAAACTCACCCATCAATAAATGTGCCAATAGAGAGGGTAAGAGAAAATAATTTTAAAAAAACAGAATCATCCACCTAACAATAGAAGGGAAGGGAAATCCATGCTACCACTCATTCACTTCGAAAAGCATAAGCCCTGAATTCAAATGAAGATGCAGGTAATGAAATGGAATTGGGGACCACACCTTCTATCCTCCATTCTGTTTCCACAATTCAAAGAGTTCAGTTTCTTCAGGCACACTGACTAAACTGCACCAGGGACAATTGTTGGTGATCCTCTAACATCAGACCTTCTATGCTTCACCTTGCTCATCTTTATGCACTAGTCACAACTCCATAGATGCAGGTGCTGCTCCCCCACCCCCCACCCCCCAGGAGACAGGTGGCAGTAACCTAGCCCTTCAAGGAAGAGAAGGGGAATCTTTAGACTCAGGATAAATATTTCTACATCTCTAAACTCCCAAAGGTGCTATTTCTCCCAGGAGGAAAGGTGAAGGTTCCTGGGGACCGGCCGAATGTTGTGCACTATCTTGGACTCTCAAACATGCTTTTCCTGATTTAAGGACCACTCCTACCCCCAACCCAAGAACTTGTGAAGGCCTCAAGCACAACTTCCCCACCTCAACATTCCCCAGACCCTGCTACTCCCTAACCCCAAGAAATCTTCCTCAAACGCCAAGAGCAGCTAGGGGGATAAAAAAGAAATCTGGCGTAACCTAAGAAGACAGAACAGGAGGGAACAGTGTTAGGGCAAGAAGAGGGTTATACTGGGCTGGAACCCAGAGCGAGTAAAGATTAAGATAAGAACGCGGTCTGACCCTTTCCAAGCCCTTTATGTCCATCAGAGGAAGTGATGAGCAGCAGGAAACTGAAGCCAAGCAAACAGGTGGCCCCAAGACGAGGCCGCAGCTCCATGGTGGTAGGTGCGCGGGGCCACCAGGCTGAGCAGACGCAGGGCCGTAGTCCCGGCAGAAGGTCCGCGCGTTCCCCAAGTGTGGTTCAGTCCTACCCCTAGCGTCCCCAGATTTTTTTCCCTAACCCTGAAGGAAGTGATGTTAGACGGATGTGGGTGGTGCCTCCGGGGTCCGGTTAGGATGGAGTAAGTTTAAAGGTGCAGGTCACGTAGAAGGGTGCGGGAGCTGTTCTCGAGCCCGAGTTGCTTGCCCACTTGATTCTGGATGTCCAGTCCGAGGATCGAGAGGGAAAAAGTGGGCCAAGATAGTGGGGGATGGGGAGGAGGCTCAGGAGAACCGTTGCCAGTTGCGTCTGCCAGCAGGCTAGCCCCTCCCCCCAGGAACCGCTGCTCTTAATAGTCAAAACGCAAATTATTGATCGGTGAAGTCAGCAGCTCCTAAGAATGGGCGAGTTGCCCATTGGCTTCGGGTCCCCTTTCGCTCTCTGCAAATAAAATAGGCTAGACATCTCGATTTCATTCTTAGTTTCCTGCCCTGGTCTCCGAGGAGACCTGGCTAGCCAGTTCTGCAGTGCATGGTCTCGTGCCTTGCACGAATCCCCCTTGCTGCTCGAGAAGCGCTGGACTTTATTTTCCTTTGCAGCAGCAATTCTTTCATTCAGGCATGAAGCAAACAACCGATGCAAGCTCGGAGAAAACCAAACGTGGGCTCTGTTATTGCAAACCTCACTTAGCTCTTCAGTGAAGAAGCCCTTAAGTTACTGCAGGCATTTAAAATGCAAAGCGTCTGGTTGAATCTATTTATTTTGGTCTTGTTTTTAAACTCTGAGGGTCTCATATTTTTTTCCTTCATTTTTTTACTCCGACACAGAACGAGCAAGTCAACATTCTCCGTCTCTCCTGCTGGCACTACTTGAGTACGACAGTGCGCACTTAACGTCTAGTGAAAGATAGCGGACAAAAGTACACACACACACACAAACAAAACACACAAGTCCTTTTATTGGGCTCCCTAGACATCGCAGGCACCGACACAATGGAACGCTCGGGAAACTGCAAGTTCCAGAAGGCTGTGCGGCCCCCTGCACCGGCCGTCTGCCCATTGGGAAACGCAGAGCGCGTTGGGATTTGTAGTTCGTCGATGCGCTCCCTGGATAGGCTGCTCCGCTGAGAGGGAGGCGGGGCCGGCGGTGTCACGTGGGCCCCGCTCCCGCCGCCTCTGCCGTCTTCGTCTTTCTCTGTCTCGACTGAGGCAGCCATCTTGCTCTTGCCGCGTGCTGGTGTTGGAGGACCCTCCCTGCTTCAGGTGAGACCCCCGGCGGTCCCGCCACTCCACGGCCATAGGCCGCTGCGCACGGTCTCCCCCCGCCCTCTTCTTCCGACACCCGCCAACCGCTCGGGTTGCCACTTCCGCCGTGGCGCGCCGAGTGGGGGCGGAGGCGGCTGGCTTGGCCTGTCGGTTACCGGCGGCGCAGCTGGGGGTCGGCACCTAAGGGAAGGTCCCCAGCACCACCGCCCCTTCTGGGGGCCAGCGGGCTGTTGCCGTCCACCTCCAGCCCCAGGAGGCGGGTGATCTCCCGTCTCTGTCCTGTTACTCTTGGTTATTCACAACTACAATGCTGAGAGCTTTGAGCTTTCTGCGGCCCCTCTGTTGTCATCCCATTCTACAGATTGGGGGACTGAGGTTAACAGCCCCCCTCTTTCACCCCTCCGGCCTCCAAGCGCTCGGGACCGAATTCCGTTGCAGCGCTTTTCACCTCGTAATGGCAGTATTTGTCTGCAAGTTTGCCTCCTCCGAGACACTGCCTTGCCGGTCTGTGTAACTCCATCACACTGCCTGGTGCATAGTAGGCTGTCAGGAAATTCTTGATTGACCAAGGGGCCCAGGGAGTGTTACACAGCTTAGTGAATGGCGGTTTCAACTTCCGTTCCCACGTTCTTTCACGGTAGCGGTCCGCTCTGGAGTGGTAACAATAGTTGCCAGTTTTTGAGTCTCTACCTTGAGCCTTTTGCCCGGTGCTTGAAAACCAACCTTTAACCCTTAAACAAAACTAAACAAAAAAACTGTGAAGAATACAGAAGGGATACAAGTTCAGAGAAGTGAAGGACTTTTCAGAAGCCCTAAGGGGTAGAATGTTGATCCTTCTGATTCCAAAGCCTGTAGAATAAAAAGTCGGGACTAAAGGTTGATATTATGTTATCTCTGTGTAAACATGATGCATATGAAAGTGCTTATACTGTTTGAAACTTAGGCACTCAATAAATCCTCGTTATTTCCATCCTTTCTTGAGTTCTTAAGGAAAGGGCTAAAATACCCTATGATCCCCAAGGAAGAACTCACTGATCTTAGGAAATGACTTCTTCCTTTGGACCTTCCTCTCCAAATCTGATAAGTTAGGAGGTTAAAGTGAACTCTTTCATTTGTTTATAATCTACTCGCTGCTGCTGCTGCTGCGCTGCTTGCAGGTATTTGACATAGCCGTACATACAAGACTGGAAGGACTAATGAGTAGAATGAAGTAAAGGTTGATTGAGGGATACGAAATTAAACAGGTGGTCTTTTTTTGAGGTCTAGTCCAGATTTGGAGCTTGACATCTCATGCAATGAGTCCAGTCCTCTTTCCTTCTTGAATTCCACACACTCCAACCTGTTAGTAGACAAAGAAACACCCTTCTTAATCCCCTGCCACCTTGAGCCTCCAACCTCCCTAGCATGCGTTTTCTCTGAGATATTCCTTGGAATCAAGTTTTCCTAATTATCTGCAGTAGAATCTATTCTTTCATATACACGTTGATATAAAGAGTTAATTTTGGTTTTGCTTTTGTTTCCAACAAGTCAGGACTATATCTTGACTTCAGTCTTCTCTTGGGGACTATTATTTCAAAATGCAAAAGAGCCCAAAAATGTTTTACCCTATATCTAGTTCTAATATTTTCACTTAACCCCTTTTTTGCAAGAGATTCCTTAGGTTCTTTGTTGATTCACTACACTTTCATGGCTAGATTCCTTAGAGAAAAGTGAATTTAAGGAGTATAAAGGTTGGGGTTTCAGTCTGGCAAAGTTGAGGTTGGCACACACTTAAATCCTCTGGTTTGTACTCTGATCACACTTCCTCTTATAAGAGAATTTTTAGCTGCTTGAGCATTGTAATACATTGCTGAGCAAAGATTGAGGAATCATATACTTGAAATATTATTTGGGAACTGGACTTTCTTTGGCCTTAAGAGAGAGAGATGCACAATGTCGGAATACAAAATAGTACTTATATAATCTTTGATTCTTTTATCTTTGAAGTGAAGGGAACAATGTCTTTTTCATTTGAATTATGACTATAAAGAGGTTAGAGGATTGGCAAAAAAAAATGTGATAATAGCTTTGTCCTTTATTTGCACTCTCATGTCTCAGTAATCTGTTGATCCACAGAACAAGTAAAGCAAGTTGCTTAACGTTGGCTTTCATTTGTTTCTGTATTGTGGAATGTTATGAATTAAATTATAATTTTTTATTTAATAGGACTATTACTGACTAGGATTCATGAATTTATAATGTTCTTGGAATTTTCAAGATCAACTTTAAAAATCTTATTTTTAAGAGTCTCCTCTTCCCCTCCCCAGACTTAGTATTAATGTAGCAGAGATACATTTTCATCAGTTGTGTATGGAAGAAAATCTTGACAAGTACAACAAACTATATTAGTGCAATATATTGAATGAAATCTGTGGAAAGTGTTTAGAAAGCACTGAATGTCTGAAAATCTCTTTTTCTTTTCCTCTTATTAATATACCATCTGACCTTGAATAGAGGACATGATTACCTCTTATCTTGACTGTTAGACAGCCTGTTGTTGAATATCTTCTTTGTCCAGTTTTTTGTTTTCTATTTATGATTTACAAGAAATAGAGAATGTGATTTAGGAGAAAAAAGTCTAGTTAAAGGTGGTGCTATAATATTTGGTAAAAGCTCTCAGCTGTAAAAATCTTTGGGGGTGAAACTGACTTACCTACAGAGATTTTTTTATAATTGGTTAGGTTTTACTAAATGCCAAGGTAATGAATCATGCTTTTAGGAAGGAACCTTCAAATAGGTAACTTTGAATTCCATTCTATTTTCTGATTGTTCATTTTACTCTCATGGTATTAATTTTACTCTCATGGTATTATTTAATTTATTTTACTATCTAGTTTTTGAAGCTAGAACAAATTATTAATGTTTGTTAAGAATATAGACAGTGTTGATATTATCATGGTGATGAGACATACTGCAAGTTCAGTGAACCAGAAGGTACTGTTGAATAAACATTTTATTTTGGTGAAACAGTGAATTTAACAAATTTATTTTTCCGCCCTAGATTTACCAACAGCATGAATCAAGAAAAGTTAGCCAAACTTCAGGCTCAGGTCCGGATAGGGGGCAAGGTGAGTGTGGCATAAGAAAAATTGATAGGGACCTCCCTGGTGGTGCAGGCGGTTAAGCGCAGCACTGTGGAGCTGTCTGTAGCATCTGCAGTGCCAGTTCGATCCCTGCTGGCTGTGGAGCAACCCACATGCCAGGGCAGACCTCTCCCATCTCGTCTGCTGTTCCCCTCAGCAGTGTATTTTGGTCAGTCTGTGCTATTCCCCTCTCTGTTTCTGGTGAATCCTCTCACCCTCCTACCCTCCCACACATCTGGCCTGTACCCTGGTTCTTGTATAAATAAATAAATCTTTAAAAAAAAGAAAGAAAAAGAAAAATTGATAGGAGAATGTATGAGTAACCAATGGTATTGTTATTTTGGATTTGTGGTTATTGAAACTATAAAATCTTTTTGATAATCAAAATCAAACCACATTCCAGTAGGAAAATGATTGTCTTGATCTAAAATAGGTAACTAGAAGACTTCTCTTTCTGATAGCAATGGAAACAAAGCCATCCTTGTTTAAATCCTCTTAATAGCTGATAGTTACATGACATGAACAAGTTACTCAGCCTCATTATGCTTCCAGTTTTGCATCTGCAAAATGGAACTAATCCTGCATAAGATGTTTTTAAACATTAGTAATACATAAAAACAACCTAACATGGTTCTGACACAGAGTAGATATTTAATATATGATAACTATTTTCACTTTGGAGTCATCTGCAGAGCATCCCAAATGTTAAGGTAATTTTATTTTGATGGGATACACTGACTGCTGTAGTTTGGTTTATAAATGGTTTGACTGGAGATGGTTAAGCTGATTTTATCTCTCACTACATTTTCCTCCTATATTCCTGCATAATCTTCCATATTGGTGAATATGAACATGATCCTTCTTTCCCCATGTACTTTCAACCTAAAAATGAACTAATTCTGAACACCAAAAATCTTTGATTCCCTTCAGTTCTGACCCCAGGCTCAAGAAGAATAGTCTACCTTTATCTTTGCCTCCTACAATTTTGCAAAAGAAAAAGAATAGTACTTATCTCAGACCTGGGTAGGACACTATGTAGCAGGACACTATGTAGCAGCCCCATTTGTTATAACCATGGTTGCTGGGGATAAGGACAAGAGAAGAGGGAGGGAACAAGTGACTAGTACTTTCTCCTTTCAAGTGATACAGTTATTTGATGGAGGTCATACATGTTAGCTAAAGTAGTCACATTGTAACACCAAGTATAATGTAACCAAAAAGTGGTAACATTCAAGAACCATAGACAATATCTGAGCGAACTTGACACTGCACATTACTGTTACATATTTAAACCAGGATTGGCACTGTTTAACTGGTTTATTGAGCATCTGCTGTGTGCCAAGTGCTTAGTATAAACAGATCAAGGTTTCCTGCCCTTGACACAACTCAACTTAGAAGAGAGACATGCTCACGATTTCACTACAGAATAGTAAAAGTTGACATGAATTACAAGGTGCACTTGCTTAAGAGAGACAAGGAGGTCATTACTGAGCAGAGATTTAAGAATAAACAAGAATTTATCACTAGGCAGAGAGGTTAGAAAATAACATTGGATAGTGTGAAAGGGGATTACCATTCTCACACATGAAAAGGCACATAGGATGCTGAGATATAGTGCTTAATGAAATGGCTTGCTTTAATTGGCATAACCTAGGGCCTTCCTGGTGGCACAAAGGGTTAAGTCTCAGCACTATCAAGCTATCAGCAGCCACTAAAGCATGAGTTTGATCTCTGGCCAGGGAGCTAACCCACATGACGCAGCATACCTTTCCTGCCTCACCCGCTGCTCCCCTCAGCAGTGTATTTCTGTCATTTCTGCCTGTTCTGCTCCCCACTCTAGCTCTGGTGAATCCTTTCATCCCCCTGTACCTCTGGCTTACACCCCAGCTCTTGTATGCATAAGTAAATAAAATAAATCTTTAAAAAAAAATAACTGGCATTACACCTAAAGAGCAGATAAACAAACAATGTGGCATTAAATGATAGTCTTATATCCATACTAAGATTAGTAGGACTATGTCCTATAGGCAAGGGGCAGCTGAAGAATTTTGAGAAAGTGATAATAGTCATTTTAGAAAAGTAACTGCTGGCAAAGTAGAAAATGGAATGAAGGTGAAGTTTGGCATAGGCTTCTGCTTATAATATGTGGGAAGCAAATTTAGGGGTTAGAACCTAAATAACTTAATGACTGATAGAATATGGGGGATGAGGGAGAAAGAGAAGAGTCTGGTATGACCCCAGAATTCTGGTTTTAGAGACTGGGTATATGGTGATACCACCAACTATTAAAACTTAGAAAATGTAGAAACATTTTGGTGGACTGATAAACTCTTACTAAACATGTTGGATTTGAGGTACTTGATGATTATGTCAGTTGAAATATTCAGTAAGCAGTTAAAAATAAATGACTATGTAAATAGTCTCCTAGTTTATCCTTCCGCAACTGGATTTCTTCACAACCTGCTGCTACTCACAGAGCTGTTGTCCCCTCTCACTAGAGTTAATGAGACTGATGCCCCTACCTCCCCTTTTGTAAGGTTGATTCCCTGATTATTACTGCTAGAACTATCCAGAAATTGAAACACCTGTTCTTTTCCCTTCACTGTTACCTGTTTTCAGAGAGTTTGCCCTCAAGATTTTGACTGCTTTTGGTAGTGTTCCTGTTCTGCTTTAGGTTACATTTTTGTAAATTGGCCTAGGAACTTAATCCATTCTCTTAAGTATTCTTTTTTTTCCCCCAATGGAAAAAAATGTATTTAGAGTTTCATAGAATCCACTTAGAAATGAACTCTTTCTGTCTTAGGTAATAGTATAATTTTAAAGCTGTTTGCACAGGCTAAAATTCTAAGCATCATTCTAGATTCTTTTTTTCCCCTCAGCCCACATCTAGTCTATCTGCAAGTTCTGTTGGACAGACTGAGCAGAGCAGCTCCATGGCCACAACCCTCATCTCATCAGGACTGCTGTAGTCACTTCCTAATTGGCCATTATAGTTCATTTTTCACAACAACCTTTTTAAAATAATAAGTCAAATCAAGTCATTCTTATGCATAAAACCTTCAAGTGGCTTTCTATTGGAATTAGAATAATCCAACCTCTGCTCATGGTATTCTAGGCTACATGAGCTAATCCTTGTCTTTTCTGGTTTCATTTTCCTCCTTTCCATTGTTCACTCAGCTCTAGACATAGTGGCCTGTTTTCTCTCTCTAGAAACAGCAGGGTCACCCTTGTTTTATTCTGTCGAATCACTTCCCTAAATTTTCCCATGGGTCACAGCTCATATACTACTTACTCTTCAAGGGGGACTTTCTCTGAAATTTGTGATAGTACTTTGCCCTCACCGAATACTGTTATCATTGTGTTGTCTTTTTTAAACTTAATACCCTTAGCCCGTTTGAAATTATCTATTTATATATTTACTGATCTTTCCCTCCCACTATATGTATGCTCATTGAAGATTTTTTTTCTTGATTTTTTTCATTTCTAGATTCTAGGATTCTACAACACTCACATAGTAGTAGGCATTTATATTAATTACATCATATTCTCCAAAATTTCAGAATATTTTTAACTTTATTGTTGGGGGTTGAAGGTACTATAAAAAGGCAGTCCTTATAATGTTTGGAAGTACACTAAATTATCTTGAAGTTAAAAATTATTTTTTTATTAGAAAACTATTATGAAACTGTTGAAATGATAAATACTGCATGCTGGACCTGAGCTTCAAAAATATGGGTTAGACTGATAGTCACAACTCTGAGCAGTTGTATTAATCATTGCTATTAAGGCAGCAATTTCTTATGTGGGGTTAGATTTTTGTGGTGGATAGGAAGACATTTGATTGCAGTTTCCAGGTGGAAGATATGCTAATAGTTCTATTTGATTTTCTTTCAGGGTACAGCCCGCAGAAAGAAGAAGGTGGTACATAGAACAGCTACAGCTGATGACAAAAAACTTCAGAGTTCTCTAAAAAAATTGGCTGTCAATAATATAGCTGGTATTGAAGAGGTATGATCACTTTGTAAATTACTAAGTTATAGAGGCAAATAACACAAAAATTTGTCCACACATTTCAGAGAAGTAGCAACTCAGAAGAATCTGATATTATTACTCACGTATCTTTGAAGGAGCCATAGCTATTAAATTTGCTTTATTGTATAAAGTTGGGTGATTGTCAAGATGATGTTAAGGAATTAATCATACTTTTCAGACTCAATGTATCTGCATATGTGACAAAATTATGGAACTTCTTGAATTTTAATGTAAAAAGATTTTTTCTAATAATATAGAAATAAAGGAGCCCCAAGATTTCTTCAGATAAGGAGAACATTTTCCCTTACGAGCTCCGTTCTACTTTACAAAGTATTACCTCAGATGAGACACTCTGACAAGTTCTATCCCCAGGCGGGGAGCTAACCCACATGGCACAGCAGACCTCTCTTGTCTCGCCTGCTGCTCCCCTCAGCAGTGTATTTCAGTAGATCTGCCTGTTCTGCTCCCCATTCTGTCTCTGGTGAATCCTCTTACCACCCCGCATCTCTGGCCACACCCTTTTCTTTTTGTTTTAAAGATTTTATTTATTTATTTGTTTATTTATTTAAGCACTGGGTACAGTCAGAAGTACGGGAAGGTGAGAGAATTCACCAGAGCCAGAGCAGGGAACAGAACAGGCAGACTGATGAAATACACTGCTGAGGTGAGCAGCAGGTGCAGCAGGAGAGGTCTGTGGAGCCATGTAGGACCCTTACCGGTGGCCGGAAATCGAACTGGCACTGCAGAGGCTGCAGGCAGCTTTGCAGCCCAGCTGCGCTCAACCGCTGTGCCACCAGGGGAGGCCCTACACCCCAGTTCTTATATGCATAAATAAGTAAAATAAATCTTAAAAAATAATAATTTAATGATAAGTCAACACTTATCTTGATACTGCTAATGCATTAGCATGTACTGTATGCCAAGCATTTTATCAAGGACTTGCTAGACAGTGGTACCTAAGATAGTATTCATAGTCTGCCTTTGACACTTACAATCTAGAAAATTAATTAAATAAATAAACCAGTATGTATTATCAAATTTCAACTTCACAGTGTTCCTTTGAGTTAGTTTTTGTTGATTACAGATGAGAAATTTGACATTTAGATAGATACCTGCCCAAGATCACATACTAGTAAGTGCTGGATTCCAAATTTGAGTTAAGGTGTGTCAGAACCAGAGTTTGTTTATTTATCCTGCTTTTGGTCTTTTTAGTTATTTTTTTTTTAAGTTTTTTTTTTTTTTTTTTTAATTTATACAATAGCGGGGTTACAGGCCAGAGGTGTGGGAGGGTGAGAGGATTCACCAGGGACAGAGTGGGGAACAGAACAGACCCAAGCACTGCTGAGGGGAGCAGCAGGTGCTACAGAAGAGGTCTGCCGTGCCATGTGGGAATTTCCCCGGCCGGCCGGGAATTGAACCCACGCTGCAGAGCCTGCGGACAGCTTTACAGCGCTGCGCTCAACTCACTGCGCCACTGGGGAGGCCCTAGTTATATTTTCTTTTTTTTTTTTTTTTAAAGATTTATTTATTTATACAAGCACTGGGTACATTTCAGAAGTGCGGGAGGGTGAGAGAATTCACCAGAGCCAGACCAGGGAACAGAACAGGCAGATGGACAAAGTACACTGCTGAGGGGAGCAGCAGGTGGCAGGAGAGGTCTGTGCACCATGTGGGACCCTCCTCCGGTGGCCGGGGATTGAACTGGTACTGCAGAGGCTGCGGGCAGCTTCGCAGCCCAGCGCTCAACCGCTGTGCCACCAGGGAGGTCCTAGTTATATTTTCTTATACCTACTTCTGGCCCTCTCCTCTCCTGCCTCTCTCCCCATTTTTCCAGGTATCCACCAAAGAAAGAGAAAATACCTGTCTTCTATCATATAATATAGGATATTACTTTTATCATATATATTACATTCTATATTATTATTATTCAGAATTCATTATAAAGAAAGGATTTGCCACTATAAATAAATCTCCATCAATATTTCCAAACATTGCTGTTACACCTATTTTAGGACTTAATGCAGGCATCTTTTTTTTTTTTTTTTGGTGGGACCCCCGCCGGTGGCTGGGGAACGAACGAATGCTGCAGAAGCTATGGGCAGCTTCACAGACCAGCACTCAACCACTGCGTCACCAGGGGAGGCCCATGCAGGCATCATTTTTTCCCAGAACTTTTCCTGGTAGCCCACATACACATTTGTGTAGAAGGGTTAGATGTCTCTCCTATGTGTTTCCATAATGCCCTATATTTATTTATTATAGCACTTATTGAACTGTATTATGAGTTCCGTTTTTTTTTTGTTTTGTTTTTTTAAGATTTATTTATTTATACAAGCACTGGATACAGTCAGAAGTGCGGGAGGGTGAGAGAACTCACCAGAGCCAGAGTGGGGAACAACAGACAGACAAAATACACTGCTGAGGGGAGCAGTGGGCGCAGCAGGAGACGTCTGTCGCGCCACGTGGGACCCTCGCCTGCGGCCAGGGATTGAACCAGCACTGCAGAGGCTGTGGGCAGCTTCGTAGCCCAGCGCTCAACCGCTGCGCCACCAGGGGAGGCCCTGGGTTCCGTTTTTTATTATAACTTTTTGAGGAGTCATAACTCTAAAGCATTGCACAGACAATTAATCGTACATAATAGGCACATACACACTGTCTTTACCTCTGCCCCCTTGGTGTATGTCAGTGCAATATATTTCAATCCCCACAGACTAGTTGTATTTCATATACATATCATTAATAATGCAAGGTGATAGCTATAAAATTTCTGAGTATTTGAGCCTAAGATGGGGAGTTTTACTTTTATCCTACTTTCCCTCTTTCTAAAATTGATATTTAACAACAAAGGTATTTTGGGTGGTGGTGTAGGCATTTGAGCACCGTGCTGTTAAGCTGTTTGCAGTCTCTGCAGCACTGGTTCGATCCCAGTGCCAGAGGTCTGGCTGGGGAGGGTCCCACATGGAGTGGCATACCTCTCCTATCGCACCCACTGCTCCCCTCAGCAGTGTATTTTGTTAGTCTGCCTGTTCTGTTCCCCACTCTGTCGCTGGTGAATCCTCTCACCCTCCCGTGCATCTGGCCTGTACTCTGGCTCTTGTATAAAATAAATAAATAAATCTTAAAAAAAAAAAAAAAAGTACCAAGGTATTTTTACTTTCCATAACACCTTGCAGATTTAAAATGATTTTGTTTAGAAATATGTACTATATTGGGCCTCCCTGGTGGCGCAAGCACCAAACTATGAAGCAATCCACAGCCTCTGCAGCACAAGTTCGATCCCTGCCACCATGGAGCAACCCACATGGCGCAGCAGACCTCTCCTGTCTCGCCTGCT
Source organism: Talpa europaea (assembly GCF_964194135.1). Lineage (NCBI taxonomy): Eukaryota > Metazoa > Chordata > Mammalia > Eulipotyphla > Talpidae > Talpa > Talpa europaea. The sequence goes on from NC_140076.1 coordinate 32,498,339, forward strand.
GCTCCCCTCAGCAGTGTATTTTATTCTGCCTGTTCTGCTCCCCACTCTGTCTCTGGTGAATCCTCTCACCCCCTGCATCTCTGGCCTATACCCCAGCTCTTGTATGCATAAATAAATAAATCTTTAAAAAAAAAAAGAAATATGTAAATTACAAGAAATACATTAACTCTTTTTACTTTGAAATGTTTTAAACTTGTTTTAGTGCTATGCTCTGGGAAACATACTATCATTTTGGTTATGGGAAGTTTAAGAAAAGCAGAAACTTTTGAAAAGCGGAAACACCATTTTCATTGATTTAAAACAAAGATATTACTGTTTTCTGTATTTAGACCTTCAAAACACCAAACAAGTAGAAGGTAGTTCTTGAGGAGTAGGGAATTCAGTGGTGGGTTTCAAAAATTGATTGAACACACTTTTGCCAAGTAAACTAATCTTACTTTCTAGGCTATGAGTATTGGTGATCCTTTTTTTCCTCCCAAAGTAAATTTAAGACCTCTTCAAAAACTTTTAAAAACTGAAGAACTGTTTGAATTAAGACAAGATTCTCTGGTCTTACATGTATTTATTAGTTTGTTGATTTTGGTATAATAAGTTAAAATTATACATAAATTTTTCTTAGCAAAGACAGAAATTCAAAGGTGGCAAAAAGTAGAGAGTGTCAGAGACCTTTTCATGGAAAAGCCAAGTAAATTACCAGATTTTAGGAAGGAATTCCTATGCACAGGTTTAATCCATAACCTGATTTCTAAAAATGTTTTATGGTCTATGACATTTGTAGATATTTTGGAGGTGCTTATTATTTGGCAATCTAATTGAATATAGTGACCATGCTGTCTCTTTCTCCCTCTGATAAAATGTATCTGTTGACAGTGGGATCTGTTCCATTTCTCAGAAGAAATTTGATTTTATCAGATTTATTTAGAAATGTCAATTTCTTGACTGACTCAGGTGGTCAAGTTGCTTCGTAGAATTTTATTGTTACATTCAGAAGATAGCTACTGTCTTAAAAGATCTAACTCTACCTCTATAAAACATTCACTGTCTTTCCAGGCATAATTATCCTTTTCTCTGTACTTTCTCTGTACTTCCACTCTTAGCTTAAATTGCTCTACTATATTATATTTAATATTACAATCTCATATTTTGGGGTATAATTATTTGTTAACTAGCTTATTTTCAGCAGAGTATATTTTCAGTAGGTAACAGCAGGCACCATGTTTACTCATCATTTGTAGTCTGTAGCATGCTGACTCCCCATGATGAGTTTCTTTTGGACCTATTAAACTTAAGAGATACTGATTATTCTGCAAGAAGTTAGGAGGAGGAGCTGGATCTCAGAAACCTTAGGAGTAGGACTGTAAATGTATAATTTTATAGATAAGTTTTTCTATTTATAGGTTTTTTTTTTAAGATTTATATTTATTTATGCATACAAAAGCTGGGGTGTAGGCTAGAGGGATGAGAGGACTCCCCAGAGACAGAGTCGGGGGCCGAACAGGCTGATTGACTGAAGTACACTGCTGAGGGGAGCAGCGGGCAAGACAGGAGAGGTCAACTATGCCATGTGGGTTAGCTCCCTGGCCAGGAATCAAACTCATGTTGCAGTGGCTGTGGATAGCTTCATAGTGCCACCAGGGAGGTCCTAGTTTCGTTTTTTAAAAGATTTATTTATTTTTGCATAGAAGAACTGGGTGTAGGCCGGAGGTTGTGGTGGGGAGGGGTGAGAGGATCCACCAGAGACAGAGTGGGGAGCAGAGCAGGCAGATTGACTGAAATACATTGCTAAAGGGAGCAGCAGATGTGAGACAGGAGAGGTCTGCCCTGCCCATGTATAGGTTAGCTCCCTGTTTGGGGATTGAACTCAAGCTACAGCAGTGATAGCACTGAGACTTAACCTCTAGGCCACCAAGGAAGTCCCAGTGTCCTTGTGATTACTTTTCCTATACTCCTTGTACAGAAGGAAGTCTAGAGTTACTGGTTAACCCTAATTACAGTTCCTTCTTCCTTTAACTAGCATCTCAGTGCAGATGAGTAGACAACTTTGAGTATAGGAAAGTGAAAGGAAAGCATAATGTTCTGTTTACTTTATCATTCTACACGCAACCTGGCTTTATCTTTTAAGATCTGCTTTTTTATATTATACTGTTTTTTATTGTAATAAAATATATATAACATAAAATTTGACACTTTAACCACTTTTAAGTGCATGTTAATTACATTGACATACTGTGCAACCACCACCATTATCTGTTTTCAGAATTTTGCATCATACTGAAGAGAAACTCTATACTCATTAAGCATTTACTCCGTTTTCCCTCTTCTCCAGATCCTGATAACCTCTTACCTACTTTCTGTCTCTCTGGATTTGCCTGTTGTAAATACTTCATTTACATGGAATAGTCTATACAAGGCTCATAATGCATCTCAGCTTGATTGTTACAAGGGCAGTTTTTGGATGGGTCATGAAATGTTTTTTAAGTTGCCAAGAGTTAACTCTCCTAACATTTTTGTTTTTTTCTTATAATACACATGTTAGCACCAAGTTAACTTACCCAGTCGAATCTACTACATAGTGGAATCATATTCTTTACAAATTTAACTTATGCAAATTCAACTCTTAAAATATAGAAAGTGCATGTGTGAAAACGAAATAATTTAAATAGCGCATGTTCAGCCTTCCTTTCAGTTTCAGACAGTGGATGAATTCAAATCCACTTCAAATTGGTGAAAACTAGAAAAAGAATGTGAAGATAGTTTTAAAGGTTTCCCAGCAATTGATAAGGCATGTTCATGTCATTATGCAAGTGGGTGGGAGAGCTTCTGTAACATTTACAAGAGCTGTTGGAAGTTGAGAAATTAATACTTAAAAGAATTAGAGGAACTGACAAAATCTTGTCCAAAGAATGATATGAGAACAAGTTAAAAGTTTCGTAAATTTAGTGTTCAAAACAGTGAAACACCTTACTGATTAAATTTCTGAGTGTACTGTATGGATTTTCAGTGATTATTTTTACATATACTATTGCCCCCTTAAAATCTGTCCCCTGCTATCCCACAAAATGGTATCTGTACTAATTTAATTCAGTAGTGTAAATTGAGCAAGATAATGGGTAATTTCATTAGGAAGCTAGTTCTGTGGCTGATAATTCCTTTTTTTCTTTTTTAATGTGGACATGAACTTCTTTCCAATAAAAGTCTTTGAGTTTAAAATCTAGATTCTACGACAAAGTGACTATTTCTTGACCAACCTTGTAATTTGTACCATCTCACACCATTTTGCTTTGGTCATAGCATCTTTTTCCACCCATTTATCCATGGCTTAGATAATTACTATCTTGGGATTGTGTAACTACCAAGTAAAAAAACATAAATGGCTATACATTTTTTTAAAAAAGATACTATATTAGTTGTACCAAATATGTGAAGTACACTTTTCTTCTGTGATCATAGGTGAACATGATTAAAGATGATGGGACAGTTATTCATTTCAACAATCCCAAAGTCCAAGCTTCCCTTTCTGCTAATACCTTTGCAATTACCGGTCATGCAGAAGCCAAACCAATTACAGAAATGCTTCCTGGAATATTAAGTCAGCTTGGTGCTGACAGCTTAACAAGTCTTAGGAAGTTAGCTGAACAGTTTCCTCGGCAAGGTAGGTATTTCAATTTAGTACCTCTTTCCTACCAGCATTAATTAAAGAACCTAATTATTTTAAATGTGTCCCATTTGAAACTGGAAGGATTTGGCTGTATGTAAATTTTACTTTTTGTAATGTTATTTGTATGCTTCATATATTTTTGAGTTTGTTTCTTTAATAATTTTGCAGTGTGGCATACAGAGTATTTGGCTATGTTTTGGTAGTAAGCTGATCCTTAACATAGGTTTGAACTGCATGGGTCCCACTTAAATACTTAGATTTTCTTGTAAGCATATTATGTAAACTTATATTATCAGTAAATACAGTCTAGCGCTATAAATATATTTTCCTGAGTGTTTTCTCTAACTTTATTGTGAGTACACAGTATATAATACATATAATAAACAAAATATGTGTTAATCCACTGTTTATGTTATTGGTAAGGCTTCTGGTCAATAGCAAGCTATTAATAGTTAAGTTTTGGAGGAGCCAAAAGTATGCACAGATTTTTGAGTGGAGAGGGAGTTGGCACTACTAACCCCTGAGTTATTCAAGGGTCAACTGTATAGAGAGGTAAGAGGTAATTACAAATGGTCCTCAACTTAATGTGATAGTTTTATTTTATGATCATGCAAAAGCAATACATATTCAGTAGAATGTACTTCAGATTTTTAAATTTTCATCTTTTTCTGGACTAATAATATGTAATATAATATTCTGTAGTGATGCTGGGCAGCACAAGCAAGCTGCAGCTCCCAGTTAACCACCTGATCCTTCAGAACGTTAGCTAATAATCTGCAGACTGTTTTTTACTTTCAGTACAGTATTTAATAAATTACCTGAGATATTCAGTGCTTTATTATAAAATAGGTTCTGTGTTATATGATTTTGCCCAATTCTAGAATAATGTAGCTGTTCTGAGCAGGTTTAAAGAAGGCTAAACAAAGCTATGAAGTTCAATATGTTAGGTGTATGAGGTACATATTTGACTTAAAATATTTCAACTTATAAATATTATAAATATATAACCAGGATGTAACCCCATGAAAATTGAGGAAGATCTGTACCTAAAGGAAAGTGCCAGGGTGTGTAGGCCACATTTTATAAACAGTTTGATATTCACTTTTGACTAATGACAACAGCAAGATAGTGTTACCATAGAACTGTATTCTTGCTTAATATACTGGTTGTTTTATATATATATTTGTGCTATAGATGCAGCAACCATAAGTCCTGAGTTTCCAAGATTGTCCTGGTTTCAGATGTGTCTTGTCACCCCTGAAAAGCAAAGAAACTTATTTCAGTGCTCATAGTACATAGCTATATTCTTTCTTACACCAAAAGAGATGGAAAAAACCTTGAATATTATTTTTTTATTTGGAAAAATATAGCCGCTAGAAGCTAACTAAATGTTTTTATTGAAATTCATCTGAATTTTTCCATCTTGCATATAAATTTTACCTTCACTGTTCACTGAAATTGCCAGCTGTATTTAGTATATCTAAGTTAAAGTTTTGTTGATTGTATAGTATCAAGTAAAAAATATGGTATTACAGTGGACAGTATTTAAGTCTTTTCTGAACAACTATATAACAGTTAGCCAAGAAAAAAGATATACATAAGTATTTTGTAAAGGTCTTTGTTATCATTGACCATTTTTAAAATCAACTTTTTGTAGTATTGGATAGCAAAGCACCAAAACCAGAAGACATTGATGAGGAAGATGATGATGTTCCAGGTAAGTGACATTTCTTTAGTTTTAATATTTTTAGTATCTTGGCTATCTGATTTCATTCATTGTGTAATGACTTTCATTTTTTGTTGATAAGAACTTGTGAATTTGAATTGATTCAAGCAATATGGGTACAGTCTAGTGAAAAAGAATGGAAGTTCTTTCATTAGAACTTGGAACTCTTTCATTAGTTCTTTCATTAGAATCAGAAATTATCACACAAAGTTCTGCCTACCTTTATTAAATTACAATCACTATGATTATAAATTTACAGAATTATTGTTATATTTCTATGGGAATTACGATTGACATATGGAATGTTGTTCACCTTTTGTGTTTTGCATAGACAAAAATATACTAACATTTCCTTCGGGTTACTATTTTAAGCAGATAAGTTACTGTTTATGAAATGCCACCAGTTTATTTCTGCCTCTTGTCCTTAATGTTTTGAGGCTATTTAATAGCAACAACTTTTTTTAATTGCTGTTATAAGTTAAGAATTTGATTTATTTACCTCACTTTGGCAGCACATATGCTAAAATTGGAATGATACAAAGATTAGCATGGCCCCTACACAAGGATGACACACAAATTTGTGAAGCAGTCCATATATTTTATTTTTATTTCATATATCTTTTCCTTTTTTTGTGTCTTAACTTTTCTTTTTTTCTTTTTTTTTTTAGATCTTGTAGAAAATTTTGATGAAGCATCAAAGAATGAAGCTAACTAAACTGGATTTTGGAAGCTGACATGGACTAGATTTAACAAATCAGCTATGTGGTTCCAAAGTTTTACAGACACAGAGAACATCAACTGTTACTAGTTCAGTAATATAAATATTTTGTATATTAATAATGCTGTTTGTTCAGCATTTTTCGGTCATTTGATTTTGCATTTTGCACTTCCTCCCAGGATCTGTTCTTTTGGTCAGAATACGAAGTATTGGTGCAGTTTGAGGGTATTTTGATTTTTGATTCTTGTTTTTTTGTTTTGTTGGGGTATTTTTGGTGTGTGTATGTGTATGTATGCGTGTGTGTATGTGTGTATACAGTGAAGAACAAATTGGAAAACAGTTCTATTTATCCTCCTCCTTCCCCCAGTAGAAATAAAATAAATCTTTACATTTGTTACTTTTTTTTTTCCTAATAATGCACAGAATTCATGAAAAGTATTTCAGATTTAAAATCTGAGGAGATTTTACCATTGGTGGTTTGGTTTTAATTTGCTTGGTTAACATATTTTTCATACATTTCTCTGGGCTTAAGATGTCTTGAGATACTTGCCATCAGTTTCATGCCGGCATAATGGGTACTGTATCTTTGGTGTGGTTGCCTTAGATTCCCTTGACCTAATCAGACCCAAAAGAATCCCTCTCCTTTTGGTCTCCAAGTGGCCCAATGAGCCTTTAGTAATACTCTTCCTCATCTTCCTTGTAGCTTGAGTAGAGTGTTCTCCATGTAGAGTTGAGTGAGTGCCTAATCTCTCTTTTTGTAAGACTTTGTTCCTTCATCTTAAATAACAATTCCATCTTCAACTTTTTATTTCCCCCTTGATTTTACAGTTTGGCAGATTTCACTGGAATAGCTAGCATGTGCTTGCTAAATAATTTTATGGCAGCTTTATTCTGTATCCTAGCTATTCTTAATAGCAGGTACAAAAATGCTTTTTTTCAGTAAGTTTGAAATTGGGAATATCCTTTTGAATCAGAAAAAAACATAGGTCATAGATTCATCCCCTAGAACAAATGAGCATTCTATGAAATGGTACTGTCCCCAGGAGGATTTCTTCAATCATCCTCCTACTCTTGGCCTTGAACCTACCTCTGGGTTGGATCTTACTCTTGTAGCTGCTTATAGCATTCTCCTGCATGCTTAGAGTAATGCTTTGGGTGGTGGGATTATCACTGTTGAAAACACAAGATGTATTTTTTAACCTCCTTTCAGAGGACTTGGAGGTAAGTTTCATTAATTCATGTTTCCCTCTTGAGCTCTCTGATGATAAAAGCTTGCATTTTACTATCAGCATTTGTTATAGCCAATATTTAAGGATAACATTTAGAAAATATATTATTTTCTGACTTATCAAACTGACTTCTTAACCTTGCTTCATATCAAATTTTTTCCAAACTAGATATCTTTGATATCTAAAGTACAAGACCAGCAACATATCAAGAAATCTGTATACAAGGAGGCACAGCTCTTGTATTTTTTTCATCCAAACACCTCAATTTATTTTATACATTTGTTCATTTTTCCTGCTATGTTTTAAATATATGGAATTAACTACAAAATAAAATAACAGTACAAAAGAGGATAACATTTCCTCCTGTGCTTCTCTGATTGTTGTCTACAGAATTTACTTCTTTCACTATGTTCCCTCAACTCCCTACTACCAAATGAATTTCAGCTTAGTCATTATTTGAAATGATATTTTATCCAGTTAGATCAGCACCTCTAAATGGTCTGTAATAGTTTGGAATGCTGTTCCTTTGACTGTCCCCAAGGGGTATGTCGTGGGGCAGAGAAAGTGTGTGAAGGTGGTGGGGGACTTCTTATGGTTAGGGACATATGAGAAGCAGAATAGCAAATGAAAAAAAAAGCACTTATTTGGAAGTCAGGAGACTGATCCCAATTCAAATTCTGGCATTAATTATGCGCCCTTTGTTAAATTACCTAACTAGTCTGAAACTTATCATCAGTCAAATAAGATGGTTCTAAATCTTACCTGTTTATACATCTTTCTCTTTTTTCACAATTTATTTACCCAGAGGAACTTTGGTCAATATTTGCTTTATTTTGTTGATGATGATTTTTTTTTTTTTTTAAGATTTATTTTATTTATGTAGGGCTGAGGGAGCTCAGTGTTTTTGAAGAAACAGGTAGGGCTACAGTGGAGTGAGGAGGGTAAGAGTGGAGTGAGAGACTGAGAGGAAGAGAAGGATGAGGCCCCCATGAGCATTGCAGGCCATATTAAGTATTTTATTTATTTATTGTTAAAGATTAATCATGCATACAAGAACTGTGGTACAGACCCGATGTGCGTGAGGGTGAAAGGATTCACCAGAGACAGAGTGGGAAACAGAACAGGCAGACTGACTGAAATACACGGCTGAAGGGAGCAATGGGCAAGACGTCTGTCTGCCGTGCCATGTGGGTTGTCTCCGCGGCTGACTGGGATCAAACCCGCAGTGTGTAGGCTGCAGACAGCCTCACAGCGCTGTGCTCAACCGCCTGCACCACCAAGGAGGCCCTATTTTTATTATTTTTAAATTTTTTTTCCTAAAGATTTATTTATGCATACAAGAACTGAGGTACAGGCCAGAGGTGCAGGGGTGTGATAGGATTCACCCAGAGACAATAGGGAACAGAACAGGCAGGCCTACTGAAATACACTGCTGAGGGGAGCAGTGGGCAAGACAGGAAAGGTCTGCCACACTATGTGGGTAGCTCCAGGGCCGGCCAGAATCAAACCCGTGCTGCAGAGGCTGCGGACAGCTTCACAGCGCTGCACTCAACCCGTTGCACCACTGGAGAGGCCCTCAGATCTTATTTTGAGAGCAATGGATAACCTCTGAAGAATTGTAAAGCAGAGGACTTGCATCATTAGAGTAGCATTTTTAAAAAGTCCCTGTCTTTTCAAACGACATTAGTGGGCACTTGAAGCCACACTGTGTAGTAGTTTCTGCTCTACTGTGGCCTGGTTCTGCCTATCAGTCTTTATCAGATACCGTTCCTCATTTCCATATGTGTCTTTGCAAGAAAACTCTATTATTTATGATAATCTAAGTGGATTACTTTTTTTTTAAAGGTTTATGCATACAAGAACTGGGGTGTAGGCTAGAGGTGGGGGGGTGAGAGGAGTCATCAGAGACAGAGTAAGGAACAGAACAGGCAGATTGACGGAAATACACTGCTGAGGGGGGGCAGTGGGTGAGACAGGAAAGGTCTGCTGCGCCGTGTGTTCAGTTCCCTGGCTGAGTATCAAACTTGTGCTGCAGTGGCTGCTGATAGCTTCATAGTGCTGAGACTTAACCCCTAAGTGGATTTCTTAACAATCCAGAAAAGCTTAATTAATACAACATATGGGACTCAGATGATAATTTCTCACTGAAAGATAGTAATTAGTGTCATCATTCTATGACCTTTAGAAACTGAGATACAGAGATGAATTCATCTGCCTCAAATCTCATTGTAGCTAGAATTTGAATCCTTTTCCAGAATCCTGGCTTTTCCACCACCCCACTGTTTCCCTCAACACAATACTAAGCTAAGATCTTTAAAATTTCTTAATGCAAGTGGGAAAGAAAGGTGTAACAAAGGGATTCCTAACTTTAAAGCCGATCCTTGTCCTTCTATGCCAATGTATTTACCTTGTGTGTATGTGCTTTCTCCACCATCAAAATTTTTATAAGGTACATGCAAGCAGAGACCACCTCTCCTTCACTGGTCTCTTACTCAGGCTCTGAACCTATTATATATATATACTGTGTGTATACACAAACACATATATTTAGATTTACTTATGCATCCAAGAACTGGGGTAAGGCCACAGGTGTGGGGGGGTGAAAGAATGCACCAGAGACAGAGTGGGGAACAAAACAGGTGGATTGACTGAAATACACTGCTGAGGGGAGCAGCAGGCAAGACAGAAGAGGTCTGCTGCGCCATATGGGTTAGCTCCCTGGCCAGGGATCAAACTAGTGCTGCAGTGCTGCAAATAGTTTCATAGTGCTGAGACTTAACCCCTTGCGCCACCAGGAAGGCCCCTATTCAATATATTTTTGTTGAGTGAATCCCCTATAAACAACATTTTTTTAAAAGATTTTTTTATTTGTACAAGAACCGGGGTACAGGCCAGATGTGCGGGAGGGTGAGAGGATTCACCAGAGACAGAGTGGGGAACAAAACAGGCAGACTGACGTAACACACTGCTGAGGGGAGCAGCAGGCGTGACAGGAGAAGTCTGCTATGCCATGAGGGACCCTCGCCCGCTGGCATGGAACTGGCACTGCAGAGGCTGTGGATAACCCCACAGTGCTGTGCTCAACTGCCTGCACCACCAGGGGATGCCCTAAACAGCATTTCAATGTTTCACCATCACCTAATTGCATTCTCACCCCAGCTCCTAGTTCTCCAGTCTCATCAATGACCAGGTCTTCCAAAATATTTGTTCCTTCTGCCACTATACTTTAATACTATCTCTCTACTGCTTGATTGTCAGCTGCATCCTACCATTATTCAGGAGCAGCTCAAATGTTGCCTCCCCATTCTCATAACACTTTGTATATAACCCTGAACATGTCATCATCATCATCATCATCATGAGTATTCTCCATGTACCCCCTTCTTTCCTGCCCCACACATGATCATGAATATCACGAATGCTTACAACTGCTCTTCAAAGAAGGTATGTTATCCTCTTACTAGAGATGAGATTAGTTCAAAGATGTGGAGGGGTTTGCTTAATCACATAGTAAGTAAGTTAATGGGTCTGCTTTTCAAACCCAGGCCCCTGGATATGACTCTACAATCATTGCAACTAGTTTTCCCCACACACACACATAATTTCCTCAGGGTAAGAAACAACTTGGGATTTATTTTTATTTTCCTAGGGCCCATATAGTGCCGGGTAAATAACAGGCGTTCCATAAATATTTCTTTCCTGAAAAATTGCAAATGCATACCACGTTAGAGCCTACTTCTATATTTTTTAGTATTTTCCCACCTCAAATGCTCTGCCTTCTCTTTATCCATTTACATTCTACCTATCCTTTGACTACCTCCTCTGGGAGGCCTCTTTGACTGTTGCAGCCTCTCAGTTCTTATATGCATAAATCAATCTTTAAAAAAGAAAGATTGATTTATGCATCCAAGAACTGGAATGTAGGCCAGAGGTGTGAGGGATGAGAGGATTCACCAGAGACATAATGGTGAGCAGAACAGGCAGATCTACTGAAATACACTGCTGAGGGGAGCAGCAGCAGGTGAGACAGGAGAGGCCTGCAGCACCATGTGGGTTGGCTCCCAGGGTAGGGATAGCTTCATAGTGCTACAGCTTAACCCCTTGTGCCACCATCTTTAAAATCTTATTTAAAGATTTTAAATAAATCTTTAAAAAAATAATTTAAAAAATAGGCTTAATCCTACTTTACTTGCCATACTTTGCTATTATGGGGCTCACACAGGAAGCTGAATGAACAAAGGCCTTATATAAAGGGCTGTATGTAAAAGTAAATGTAATTGTTATTAATCCTTAGCTCATTTTGCAAAAGACTCTGGGTAAATAAAAAGAGATTGGAGTGATGTTCCAAGTGATTGAGGCCAAGGAGAAAACTTTGGCCTGGAGGCCAAGTATGAACCTGATCTGCTCTCATGGGACCAGGCCTCTGTTTAATCCCTGGTTGAAGAAAGAAACCTGAATATCTTCAGCTCTTTAATGCCTTAGGGTGTAGAGAGGAGAAAAAAGTCCAAAAATAAGACATAGCTTGTTTGCCTTCACTGATGCTTCCTACCCAGATAGGTTGAGGGACGTGGCAGGTCTCTTTTTATGTCCTGATTCTCTTGGCTCTTTCCCCGGGGCAGGTACACAGCATTGTTAGAGCCCTGGAAAGAAGGGCTGTTTTGTTTTGATTTGTTTTGTTTTTTAAAGATTGATTTATTTATGCATACAAGAACTGGGGTATAGGCCAGAGGTAAGGGGTGTGTGTGAAAGGATTCACCAGAGACAGAGCGGGGAGCAGAACAGGTGGATTCACTGAAACACACTACTGAGCGGAGCAGCAGGTGACATAGGAGAGGTCTGTTGTGCCATGTGGGTTATCTCCCTGGCCAGCTGGAGATCAAATTCTGGCTGTGCTGCAGTGACTGCGGATAACTTCATAGTGCTATGACTTAACCCCTTGCTAGTATAAACCCCTTCTTGGGTTTTACTTTTAAACTGATGACAACTGTTTCACACACCTTCAAGGCCCATCCTAACTCTGTTATGTCATGGAGAACTCACTTCCCTGGATATGCCGGAGGTGATTATTAAAAATGTAAAAGAACAGCACATGATTCAAATGTTGACCATCCATTCACTCACATGTTTGTGACCTTGGGCAGGTCCTGGGCTTTAGGCCCCCAAATAAAATGGTTAGAGATACTGGATGCTAGGATCATTGATATTCCTTCTAGCTAGTGATATGCTTGTAAATATTTAATAACTAGCTCTCCCAAGTGTAATTCTGAGGTGAATGTTGATTAATATTTTAGTTTTTGCTAATAAGATAAAAGTAGAACAACAAAGATTGGAACATCACTCATTGTCACTAATGAGTGACTTCTTTGTTAAGTCAGATAATAGTTTTCAAATGCTGGGAGAATATTTCCATGATTTTTGTTGTGTTTTTCACAATGTAACAGCTATACATGTAGCACAATTTTGTTTAGTTTGTTTGAATTTTTTTCCCTTAAGAAAGAACTTTCTTAAAAAAAAAAAAAAAGAAAATAAAAGAAAGAACTTTCTTAACTTGACAATTAATAAAACAAGCACTGGATATGTAGCATCTGCCAATTCCTGTGATATAAATATACCCACCATAATCAATATTCCCACCGTAACCAATTTCACAAAAGTTTCAGCATCTGATGAAGTCCATTTTACTTATTTTTTCCTTTTGGTTGCTTGTACTTTTGTGTTATATTTAAGTAACCATTGTCTACTCAAGGCACAAAGATTTATATCTACGTTTCTTTCTATGAGTTTCATGGATTTCACTCTTACACATTGGTAGTGTAATCATTTTGAGCTCATTTTTGCATAAGTAGGACCCAACTTAATTCTTTTGCACATAGCTATCCAGTTGTCCTTGGCACCATTAGTTGAAAAATCTGTTCTTTCCCAATTGAGTGGCATAGCACGCTATAATTTAAAGCATTGAAATACTAAATATGTGTTTTATTTCTTTGTTAAAAAATTATATATTTTTTGGAAATTGATATTACCCACTATTGATAAAAATTACCTGTAATTTGAAAAGTGTATGCCTTCTTATATAACTTATAATACAAGTGACCTAGGGACATGGCCCTACTTCTTTTAAGTTTGGATCAGCTTTCAACACTGTGAATTATCTCCAAGAGTGAGGCTTTTTGCTGGTGTTACTTTTTCCAAGAGACCTTCGTTATTTTGGTCACAACCACTTTCCTGGTTAGCTTTTTGTAGGTTCCCCTGGCTACACATTTACAGTCTTGCAAGTGGTAGGAATGTCAATATTCCCAAACTCACAGTTTTCTTCTAAAATTCCATTTATGTTCAATTAATGTTTATATTCTAGCCTTATCAATTTTTCTTTGCTTTTTTTTTTGCCAATTCCCTTTTTCTTTTTCTTTTATATATATATATATATATATATACATAATTTTTTTTTTTTGTAGGACTGGGGTGTAAGGCAGAGGTGCAGTGAGTGAGAGGATTCATCAGAGAAAGAGCAGAGAGCAGAACAGGCAGATCTACTGAAATACACTGCTGAGGGAAACAATGGGCGAGACGAGAGAGATCTGCACCATATGTGGGTTAACTCCCTGGCTGGGGACTGAACTCAGGCCTTAGTGGTTATTATGCTGAGACTTAACCCCTAGGCCACCAGGAAAGCCCACCTTTTTTGATTATTTCTGTAAAATATCATGTGGGTTTTATCACTGGTGAAAAGGCAATACAATATACACACTTTACTGTCCATGCAAGAATTGAAAACAGATGTACAGTGACCAATCACTTACAGACTTTGCAAGAAGTAATGTGATTGATCACTAACCATGATGTGCATCTGTTATTTATCTAGTAATTTGCATAGAGATAACAGCAAAATCTGTACTTTGTACAGTTACTCAGTTAACATACGGTGATAAATGAAACTTGAATTGTACTGCTGGGAGACTGATGTTATTTAACCAAATAGTGGTAATGAAAATTTGTTCGTTTCAGAATTGTGGAAAGCAAGGGTTGCTTGTTTTTAATAGATTTTTTTTAAGATTTATTTATTTTATGTATACAAGAATCGGGGTACAGGCTAGAGGTGTGGGGCGTGAGAGGATTTACCAGAGACAGAGTAGGGAACAGAACTGGCAGACTGACTGAAATACACTGCTGAGGGGGGGCAGCGGGTGAGACAGGAGAGATCTGCTGTGCCATGTGGGTATCTCCCTGGCGGGGGATCGAACTTGTGCTGCAGTGGCTGCAGATAGCTTCATAGGTTGTGCCTTAACCCCTTGCACCACCAGGGAGGCCCAGAATTTATTTAATTGTACATTTTATATAATTTGACATTTTAAAATGCCTGTATGCAACTATTTGCTCACGAAGTTTTCTTAATATTTAGCAACTGGCTCTCATGAGCCAATATGAACTGGCTCCAGGCCATCACTACTTTCAGCTCATACATTCCTTTATTCTCTGAATCCTCTTCCTTCAGCCAAAACACATGTACACATACATATAAATACATTTAAAAAAACAAAGAAATCACATTTTCTTCTATTTTCCTGTAGAGTTTGGATCAGAGTTAGAGCTCTGAGGGAAATTCACACTACATGAGAACACACAAATATATTCACATCATTCACTCACATGCACAACTGGGGTATAATACACCCAAATAAAATAAACCTTGTGAGACATCAGGCTATAATGGATGCTGACTATTTGGCAGGTCTACTCTGTGTTCCAAAATCTTTTTTGCTTTATATTTATTTTTTTTAAAGATTTATTTATACAAGAACTGGGGTATAGGCCAGAGGCACGGCAGGGTGAGAAAATTCACCAGAGACAGAGCAGGGAGCAGAACAGGCAGACGGACCGAAAGCACTGCTGAGGGGAACAGCAGGCAAGACAGGAGAGGTCTGTGGGGCCATGTGGGTATCTCCCTGGCAGGCCGTGAATCGAAGCCATGCTGCAGAGGCTGCGGACAACTTCATAGCGCTGCACTCAATCCGCTGTGTCACCGGGGAGGCCCCTTTTTTGCTTTTTAGATTTTGAGAGAGTATGTATACACTGGAAATAAGAAAGGCTATACGGAAGCTGTTAACTCTTTTTTAGAGCTATAAAGAGGGAGACAGGGAACTGAAGTTAAAAAAATGAGAAAAGGGAGGCGGTGTAAGGGGTTGAGACACAGTACTGTGAATCTGTCTGCAGCCACTGCAGCACGGGTTCGATCCCCATCCAAGGAGCTGACCCACATGGCACAGCAGACCTTTCCGTCTCACCCGCTGCTCCCCTCAGCAGTGTTATTTCAGTCTTCCTGTTCTGTTCCCCACTCTTTCTCTGGTGAATCCTCTCACCTCCCGCACCTCTGGTCTGTACCCCAGTTCTTATATGCATAAATAAATAAATCTTAAAAAAATGAGAAAAGGCAAGGGGAGATAATTACTTTTAACATAGTGTCTGCCATGGACCTGACATTTTCCTGACAACCCTTACAAACACATATTATACAGATGAGAAAAACAATACTCAGAGAATAAGTGACTTCCTTTGGTGAAACAGCCTGAAACTGGAAGAGCTGTGTATTAAACTTGGATTGGCTAATTCCAAAGCACAGGTTCTTTCCATCTCACTGTATTATCTCTGTGCATGGCCAGTGTAGGGTAAATGATTGTCAGGCTTTTCTGCCCTCCCACCATTAAGATTAATGATGGATCCCTGCGGTCCTGAATGCATGCCTGATGGCGGGCACCTGGAGTGGGGTGTGGGCATACTTGGGTGGGTATACCTGGGCTGAGAGACTGGGCTCATAAGAGCAGCATCACAGAACGAGAGCAGAACCAGGAGAGCAGAGAGAACGAAACCAGCAGAGAGAAAGAGAAGTAGAAGAGAGAGAACGAGACGATGAGAGAACGCTGGAGAGCCCAGGAAGAGTGAAGATTCACCGGGGGCTGGGAGGCCTGCCAGCCTCCTGGCACCCCTGCCTGCCATTTACCTGGTAAAGATCCCAATAAAAGCCTGAAAAAGCCACCGAGGGCTCCAGAACTCGCCCCCTTTACCCCTTGCTCGGGTCATAGAGAACCTGCTCTGTGCCTTCCTGCTGCTACAGCCAGTATTATGGAATAGGCTTATGAGCTAAAAACAACCTGACTAAACCGGACACCCTGAGGTAAGGTCCAGAGATTGAGCTGTCTGGATGATTTTCCTGTTGAGTCCAGTTCATGTTTACATGATTAGAACCCAGATGTCCAGTGTCTAATAGGGTCTTTCTGTTGTACCACACAAGCCATACTGACTCATGTAA
Source organism: Talpa europaea (assembly GCF_964194135.1). Lineage (NCBI taxonomy): Eukaryota > Metazoa > Chordata > Mammalia > Eulipotyphla > Talpidae > Talpa > Talpa europaea. Next base: position 32,514,974 of record NC_140076.1, read on the forward strand.
TTCTTATAAAAAACATACTACATTTTCCACTATCAAATGTTTCCTAATACTTTTCTTCTGGGATCGGACAATGGCAGCGTGAGGTAATTATGGATAAAACATTAATGATAATTACACTTGTGAAAATACTCTTGTGTTATTCAGTCAAATTTAACTTAAATGAAGGCATTTCACTCATATTATAAATGCTCTGAGTAGTTTTTCCTGTGGTTGCTTCACATTCTCACTCAGGGTATGGGAGGAGGTGTGATGATGTTGATGTAACAAGGGAATTTGTAATTTGACCTGGGCTGTTATCTCTGCCTCTACCTATCTGAATGTCAGGTTTCGAATCTGCAGTGTATTGAAACAGCACTCATTTTTTTTTCCTCACAAACCTGCTCCCTTCCCCTGCCTGATAACACAGTCTACCAAGCTCCCCAAGCAGAAACCCAAGTGTCACCTTCGCCTGCACCCTCTTTTTCTTTTTTTTTTTTTTTATAGAGGCATGTTTTATTTGTTTGTTTGTTTGTTTTTGTTTATACATGCACTGGGTACAGTCAGAAGCGCGGGAGGGTGAGAGAATTCACCAGAGCCAGAGCGGGGAGCAGAGCAGGCAGAAGGACCGAAGTACACTGCTGAGGGGAGCAGCGGGCGGCAGGAGAGGTCTGCGCACCATGTGGGACCCTCCTCCAGTGGCCGGGGAGAAGCCGGGGATCGAACCGGCGCCGCAGAGGCCGCGGGCAGCTTCGCAACCCAGAGCTCAACCGCTGTGCCACGGGGGGAGGCCCCTGCACCCTCTTTTTCATATGCCGATCTAGTCACAAGTTTGAGGATTTTTACCACCTAAAACCTCTGTTTTCCTTATTCTACCCTAATTCCAGTCACCAGCACTTTCACCTGCATTTTATAACAGACACTTAAAACTGGCTTCTGTTTTCACATTTGTCCTCTCTAATCTATCCTCTTTAAAAATAAAAGATTTATTTATGCATAGAACAACTGAGGTGTGGGCCAGAGGTGTGGGTGGTGAGAGGATTCACCAGAGACAGATTGGGGAGCAAAACAGGTGGATCTACTGAAATACACTGCAAAAGGGAGCAGCAGGAGAGAAAGGAGAGGTCTGCTGCGCCATGTTGTTTAGCTTCCTGGCTGGGGATCCACCTCTGGCCTTAGAGATGATAGTATTGATAGTATAGATAGGTCACCAGTGAGGCCCCTAATTTATTCTTTTGTAATGACATAATTGAGGGCCTCCCTGATGGCGCAAGGGTTTAAGCACTGCACTATGAGGTGGTCCGCAGCCTCTGCACGAGTTTGGTCCGCAGCACGAGTTTGGCCAGCCAGGGAGCAGCACACATGGCGCAGTGGACTTCTCCTGTCTAGCCTGCTGCTCCCCTCAGCAAGTGTATTTCAGTCAGCCTGTTCTGTTCCCGCTCTATCTCCGGTGAATCCTCTCACCCCCTGCATCTCTGGCCTGTACCCCAGCTCTTGTATACATAAATAAATAAATCTTTTAAAAAAAAATAAATGACACAACTGACCGACAAACCCCGAAAAGTCCCCAATTTCTTTAAGTTTGTGTGACTTACCTGACTTCTGCCTCTTCTAGGGCTCACCTGTTTGGTAACAGACTGTGTTTGGATCCTGGAAATGATTGGAGACCGTAGAGGGCTTGTTAGAGACCATAGCTGGCAGTAACAGGCCAGGACCAGTTCTGTGCTGCAAAGTAATCATCTTTGGTAGGCTCTGAAAGATAATAGGAAGGAGCTAAAAAGTCACTGAGTAGATGAGATGCAGGCTAAGTCACAGTGTGACATTTCAGTTTAACATTCCCTAAGGGATACCCTGTGGTAAGATTGGTTGTGGGGACACAGGGATGTATCAAACACTGAACCTGAACAAATTTTATTATTTTTAAATTAAATTTGTTAGTCATTTATGTGTCTATATAACTTTGGGGTTACATTTTTACTTCTCCACATGTCATGTTTAAGGCACTGGCATGGGAGGTTTGATGGAAGGTGAGTGAAACAAAGAAATTTTTTTTTTTTAAAGATTATGCATATAAGATATGGGGTGCAGGCCAGAGGTGCAGGGAGTAAGAGGATTCACGAGAGAGTGGGGAGCAAAACAGGGGGATTGACAGAAATACACTGCTGAGGGGAGCAGCAGGTGAGACAGGAGAGGTCTGCTTTGGCATGTGGGTCACCTCCCTGGCCGGGGATCAAACCGGTACTGTAGTAGCTTCTGGATTGCTTCATGGTGCTGACCCTTAAACCCTTGTGCCACCAGTGAGGCCAACACATAACAAATTTTACAGAGCAAAGAAAATTTTGTTTGGGTGTTAGACCTTGAACTTGAAAAAATATTCTTAGAATACTGCTTTTTTTTAAGATTTATTTTTATTTATTTATGCATACAAGAACTGGGGTTTAGGCCAGAGATGCAGAGGATACGAGGATTCACCAGAGACAGAGTGGGAAGCAGAATGGGAAGATCTACTACTGAAATACACTGCTGAGGGGAGCAGCAGGTGAGACAGGAGAGGTCTGCTGTGTCATGTGGGTCAGCTCCCTGGCCATCAGCAGCAGTGGCTTGAGCCACCAGGGAGGCCTTGAATGCTGGTTTTCTACAGGATGTATTTATAGTCTGTTACTAACTAGGAACATTTTTAAGGGATGAAGGTGAAAATTGGGGTCTACCAGGTTGGAACCAAGGAGATATTTTAGAGTCATTGGATAGAACTGGAAATCAATGAAAAATTGAGAGTAGGGTAACCAAATCAATTGACTTCAGGCCAGGGTAGATCAGGGTAGATCAGTGAAAGATTTACAGCAGAGAAGAGGAAAACAGGTGAGAGACATTTCAGAAGGAAAGTGCAAACTGGGTGGGGAGAGTCAATGATGGAGTAAAATTGTAAAAGATAAAAGGATTAGAGGATCAAGGAGATGGTGGTGATGATAAAGGTAACCTCCTTCAACAAAAGAATCTGAATAGAAGGGGAGAAAATGTGAAGCAAGAGGAAACTTGTCCTGGGAACAAATGAATCATCTTCATGTAGTAGCTACACCCTGGGTATCATGATTATTCATAAACAAATGCAAATTTACTGCAGTCGTTTTGAACTAGGCTTGGAAAGCACAGAGCTAATGTTAGGTTGCCAAACTGATCTTATTAAAAGTACCCATTTCTCTAGATTGAAAATTTTTAGCAGCACTAACTTATTCTGACACCACTCTTTGAATGTTGCAGAAAGGCCTGTCAGGGCATCAGTTGGGACACTGAAGGAATCTTGATCTACTTCCAACTTTTCCTGAGGTTGGATATAATTCACATGTAAAATGGTGGTAGTACAGTACTTAATTCATAGAGTTGTTGTGTTAATGAATCATAGCTTCCCTCTGAGCCCATTTCTCTTGTTATAAAAAGGGGCTAGTGATTTTTTTTGTAATGTGACTCAGAAGGAGGGCGTGAAGGCACACTCAAGATTGTATAGGAACAGCTTTCATTGATTGGAAGAGAGCTGTTAGGTTATATTTTCTCTAAAGTGGCTGCTCAATTATTATTTGAAAGTTCCCAGAGACCTTATATAATTTTCTCATTAAGATGTATTATTAGGACATAACCTAAGGTAAGGTCAGACTGCCTTATAATTTGTTTTAGATAGAAAAATACACTGGTTCTATGCTGATATGCAACAGAATGTCATAAGATTCAGTGTATTAGGCTGTAATAATTTTTTTAGTGGAGGGTTATTACATAAATTCATTAGGGAGATTTTACCTAGATCAAGGATACTGAAGAATGATACATCCGTTTTTTGATAGGAACACATCTCTCTCTCTCTCTCTCTCTCTCTCTCTCTCACACACACACACACACACACACACACACACACACACACACACACACACACACACGGGGGTGGGGGGTGGGGTGAAGACAAGGGCACAGATGAGAACAATCTTGAAACCAGGAAAGACTGTGGGTGTTTTGGAACCAATAGTTGTAACTAACATTGAGTATCTTCTATGGGCCAATCCTTTACATAAATTATCTAGTCTTCACAATAATCAGCAAGGTAGGCATTAGAAAAACGAGTTTCAGAACTATTATATAACTAGCCCAGAGTCATAAACAGAACTGGAATTGGTAATATCAGGATCTGTCTGTCACCAACATCCCTGCTCATTCTGTACCACCCTGTAATAAAACAATGTATTTGGAAAATTTTGGGACCAGAGGATTTGTAAAAACGTCCTTCTTTCCCTGTTTCTTCTCTGATAGTCTTCTTGTTTCTTTTGTTTTTGGTTCTGATGTTTGCACCCTGGAGTTTGAGTGGGATCAAATGGGGGGGTATCTTGTAAACAGAATGATTCCACAGTGTCCACGATATAACAATTTCCTTTCTTCTGAGCCTTACCTGGGGTTTAGCAAGCGTGCGGAGACGCAAGGTAAGAGCAGAGGAGGGGTAGGTCAGAAAAAATGGATGGTTCTTTTCTTACCTTGAAGTTGTTTATGCATTTCAGGACAACTCGTGGACCATTCTCTCCTCTTGCTCGGCTTTATTCTTTTTCTCTATTTTGGAGGAGACTTAGGGGTTAAGGGTTTGGTATCTGTTGGCAATTTCTATAATGATCAGCGCAATGCATACAGAAAAAGTTAAGGTCAAAGACAATCCCTCCATCTGTTCTGGAAGAGAAGTGCGTTTGTGTGCGTGTGCAAACGGTTTGTTCTGGGTCACCCTTCTTTCACCCAGACACACTGAGGGGAGCAGAAGAGACCCTCTCTAGAAACAGGAGAGATGAAAAAGCGCATTCCTTCACACTCCTACTCTCAGGTGAGGGCCAGAGTGAAAGGAACCTTCACGTACTTTCTGACGAGAAGGAAAAGGCGCTGAGGTGCGCGGGACCTGAGGACGGCGGATCGGGAGAACCCGCCCGCGCCGGTGCGGACCGAGGGGCTTCCGGCTCCCGAGAGGCGCCCTCGGGGGCGGGCGGGGGGCCGCGGGCGCGCGGGGCGGCCATCCCCAGGCCGCGCTCCCGCCCGTTCCCTGCCGCTCGTGCCCGGGCGGCCGCCGCAGTCCCCTCGCCGTAGCCGGGCGTGGGGTCCAGGGGGCGCTGTGGCTCAGCGGCGCCGGCGGCAGGAGCGGCCACGGCGACGCTGGAGGCTTCGCGGAGGATCCCCTCCTGCAGCACCTCGGTCGTCCCGCCGCAGCCTCGCGCCCCCCGCCCGGCTCCGCGGCGCTCCTCCGGGATCCGCGTGGCTGCCGCGGCCCGGGAGCCCGATGCGGCTCGGCGGGCGCTGGGCCTCAGCAGCAGCGGCGACCACAGCCTCTTCAGGAGTGGGAGGCTTCGCGGCCGCGCCGGTGCCCTCCGGAGGAGGCTGTCGGCTCAGGGACGACCCCCCTGGTCATGCTGAGGCGGCGGCAGCCGCAGCGCGAGGTGAGTGCGGCGCGGCTGGGTCCCGGGCTCGCCGGCCTCCGGCCACCCGGGAGGGCCCGGGCGGCAGCGCTGGGGCCGGGCGGACCGGGCGTCCTGCGCTTGGCCGCCTGCCCCACCCGGGGCTCGGGGGCCTCAGCTCTTGCCCCCCGCGTCCTCGGGGAGGCTGGAGGCGCGTGGGACGCTACTAGGCCCCGCGCCGCCGAGAAGCCCTCGGCCCGGCCTCGGTTCCGGTGCGGCCCGGTGTGTGGAGCTGGGGCTGCTGGGGACACGGGCACCCTTGAGGTGGCCCCGGGTCGGGGCCCAGCGCAGCCTCTTACCGCCGGCCTTGCGCGTACATTCCGGAGGGAGGCGAAGGACGCCTGTTTGCAAACAGCCTCGGCTTCTCCGCGCCCCAAAGAGAGTCCCGCAGAGTCCCGGGGGGAGGGGGGGAGGGGCGGGAGGGCTGGGTGAGAATTGGAGTGCAGAAATGGAGGGGCCCTGAGAACCCCTCGCGCTCCCCGAGTGCCATTCGCCTATCAGACTGGGTTGAGAACACCCGTTTGCGTCTTATTTTAGCTGAAATTTCATCACCTGCGGGTAACTCATCCCTGCCTCCTCCTATTACGTTTTGTCTCCAAGCGTGGTCTGCCCTGAAGAAAGCCCCATTCTGCATTTGCGATGTTAAGTTTACTAGATTAATACAATTATAAAAGATTTCCCCCCCCACCAGCAAAGATTTTGTAACGCCTTCTCCCTCAAGAGAGTAAACATTTTAATGCTGAGTCCTCGCTACAAAAAATGTTCCACCTAAATAGATCCAGAGACTGCATAACAAGAGGATTTTAAAAAGTCATGCTGTTATAGAGCAACCCCGATATTAAACGGGTTCCTGGCTGTGGGTCCTCACCCGCGCGCTTTAAAGGGACTTATGAATACTCTACTACAGACACACGCAAAAGGGTTAATAAAAGGTTTATTTACAAGAGAAAAAGAAATAAGGAAAATGTACAACTCAGGGAGAAAATAGGGAAATAAAGTCTTTAATGCGTCCTACCCGATCCGAAGACCTGGAAACCCAAAGTCACTCTCAGAGCTGACCGGACGCTGTAAGCTGGCGGAGAGCCCAAAAATGGAGAGACCCCCAAAGCCCACGTGTCTGCCTTTTGTATCCACCTGGCTGCTTAACCCCACCCTCAGGTCCCAGCCACCTTCCCTTTGGTGGTGATGGGATTTGGAGTTCCCAGTGTCTTTGGCTTTGACCTGGGGTGGGGGTGGAGTCCACAAAGCCTATATGGAATTTGCTTTGGGACATCCTTTTCCCCCTAACAATTCTAACTATCCTAATAACAGATACCTGATGGAAATAGGACATATTCGAAATTTTAGAAGTTAAATGATGTGTTTTGATATTCATGTAAAAGTTAGTGATTACAGTTTGATACCATAAGTCAGATGTTTGGGTCGTTAGGGTTCTTGATAAATGTAGTTATAGGTTTTGTTTTCCTGTTATGTATGTGAAGGTTGTAGGATTAGTATTTGTAAAACTTTATAATCATCAAAAAATGAATATGTTTATTGTTGATATATGGGATAAAAAGGTACTGGTATAGAAAGATTTCAAAACTGGGTAAGAGTCAATGTAATCTCATAGTACATTTTCATGGACATTTAAAGTTTAAAATGACTTGCACTGTTGGTGATTTTAAAATCATTATTTCTGTATATTAGGTGTAAAGTTAACTGTTCTGTTGTACTGTTTAACGTCCAGTCTTTTGTATAAGACCTATATAGAGCTTTCACTAAACTACATTGCAATCACAGTAATGCAGTGATTACTAAACTTAGTAGTACATTACTAAATGTAATCAATTAGAACAGAATAATATGGATAACTACCTAAAAGACCCTGAACTTACCTTTTCAACAAGGGAAAACTCCTGAGGTCTAGGGAGATTTGGTGTAATAAATGTTTTTGAGAACCCATTCTGTTAGAGGTGGTATCCTTATATTGTTTTGTGAGATTTTGCTTAAATATTTGTGACTGTGAAAAATTGGCTTGATTAAAAAAATATTTTTGGTGCATTAACTTAGGTTTCAAAAAGACTAACTCAGTTCTCAGTATATACCTGAAAGCTACCAATATGATTATCAGCTGAAACTGATTATTTAAAATAGGTAGATTTCTGGCCCCTTGAATTAGAATTTCTGGGGATGATGGCAGCAGACTGAGGATCTTCATTTTTATCAAGCTCCCGAAATTTTACTCCTACTAGAGTTTGAAAATCACTCATATAGTAAGTTTGCTAAGTTGAATGAAAAGTGCCTGTTTTGTAGCAAAACTATCAATTGTAAGTGGCAATACAGTCATTTCTCATAGTCACAGATAATGGTGTTACAATTTTAGAAGGAAAAGTACTGAAATTTTCAGGGACAAGCCCATTCAACGTGGTAGTTGTGGAGTTGTTAAGGACACCTGGTTACTTACCTTGTTGCTCTCCTTGAACCTCAGTGTCATTGTCTGTAAAATGCAGATAGTTATTTACCTTGCGAAGCTTTTAGGGTAAATGCATCTGAGAAAAATTTGTAATCTGTAAAAGACCTTTATACATTTTTAGTGGATAATATTAAATTTCCTGCCTTTGGTATTCTGGGAAACACAAAATGACCTAGGCCTCTGTTAGCAACTAGCTAATTGTGGAAGCAGGGCATGTTTAATTAACTGTTAGAAGGCAGGGTCAGACAAGTGTTGTTAATTGAGTGGAACATGCTAGATCTCCCTTTAAGGCTTCTATGTTTAATCCAATGGCTTGCCCTTTAAAAATAATAAGTTTTTATATGACTATTCCTTTTTCTTCTAATTCCTGATTCCGTATTTTATTCTTTAAGGAGATAACTGTATACGTTGCACTGTGATTGTTTTATATTAACTTCTTTAGAAAGATAGAAATGAGTGGAGATCATCCCATTGCTTCCACTGTTGCTAAGCTAGCACTGCTCATTCCACTAAGTAAACTTTTATTTGGTACCTGTTAATGTGCTGGCCACAGACTATTTGCAAGGCACAAACCTTGTTTGAATGATAATTACTTGGATTTTAACTTAAATTCTTATGTTCCTAAAGGCATTGTTTGTATGTGGTATTTTATGGTTGTAAATTACATGATGTGCAGAGTATGGAATAATAAATAAAATTTATTGAGTATCGTAAACTATAAAGCATTCTACTAACTACATGGTTAAAATACTGATGATTTGTTTTGACAGAATTGTCAGAATCAGTAGCTCATTTACAGAATTCAACTACTTGAGAAAGAACAGTATAATGTTTCATATCTATGAAATACTTTTTGAGAGCCTTTAATAAAATAAGGTAAAGATGAGGAAACCTGTGTACACATTGAATTCATTGTGCAAGGGAAAAGAAGAACTTAATGTTGATGGTACTTGGGGCGTTTTATATTATAGAACTATATTTAAAATCTTAGCTTTTTCCCCTGAAATTTGACTTTTAGCTTAAAATCCTTACATTTGCTTATTCAAACTTAAAAAAATGCTTTTGTGACACTAGGCTTTTGACTAAATGGTTTCTTTATTTGAAAATTCTATAATGATTTATTATCCCCTTTTTTCTGATTGTTTATGATGATATATCCTTAAGGATATGTGACTTAATATCTGTGATGTAGATTCTGTTGCATTTTTTTAAATATAGAAGTATTGATAGTAAATCCATGCCCTTGATTGAAAAAAATTAATTATAAACTTAATGAAATTGTAAACTTAAATGCATATTTATTGCCTTGTGAGGGAAGACCTCTTGGGAAGATCTAAGGAGATGCTAAAATGAATCTAGAATTTTTCATAAGTTGGAGAAATTTTGGATATATTGGATATCAGGCACATTGAGTGTGGTATGGCATAGACAACTAAGTTTGGCTGTGTTCAATCCTGGCTTCTATTAGTATGAAATTTTAACTGTAGAGAGGCTGTAAAATGTGAAGAGTACATACATTATTTCAGTTTAGAGTATTAGTAAGGCTCTTTTTTTTAAAAAAAAAAATTTATGCAACTGGGGTACAGGCCAGAGGTGTGGGGGTGAGAGGATTCACCAGAGACAGAGTGTGGAACAGAACAGGCAGATTGACTGAAATACACTGCTGAGGAGAGCAGCGGGCAGGTCAGGAGAGGTCTGCTCCACCATGTGGGTAGTTCCCTGGTTGGTTGGGGATCGAACTCGTGCTGCAGTGGCTGCGGATAGCTTCATAGGTTGTGTTTTTTTTTTTTTTTTTTTTTTTTTTTTTAAAGATTTTTTTTTTTTAATAGAGGCATGTTTTTCTTTATTTGTTTGCTTGTTTGTTTTTGTTTTTGTTTATACATGCACTGGGTACAGTCAGAGGCGTGGGAGGGTGAGAGAATTCACCAGAGCGGGGAGCAGAGCAGGCAGAAGGACCGAAGTACACTGCTGAGGGGAGCAGCGGGCGGCAGGAGAGGTCTGCGCACCATGTGGGACCCTCCTCCGGTGGCCAGGGAGCAGCCGGGGATTGAACCTGCGCCGCAGAGGCCGCGGGCAGCTTCGCAACCCAGCGCTCTACCGCTGCGCCACCGGGGAGGCCCCATAGGTTGTGTTTTAATCTTTTGGGCCATCAGGGAGGCCCAGGCTCCTTTTTTAAGAAAAAAAGAAATAACAGCTTTATTGAAATAAAATACACATACCATACATTGTACCCATTTAAAGTATACAATTCAGTGGGTGTTAGTATATTCAGAGTTATGGGAACATTACCCTAATTTTAAACATTTTTATCTCCAAAATGAAACCTATACCCATTAGCTGACAGTCATTCCCCATTGCCCCACTATCTTCCTACCTCTAGGCAACTATTAATGTACTTTCTGCTTCTATGGATTTGTGTATCTAGTCTGGATAGCTCATATAAATGGAATCAACATGACTGATTTCTTTTACTTTTCCTAATGCTTCCAGGGTTCTTCCATGTTGTAGCATGTATCAGTACTTCATTTTTTTTAACTGCCAAATAATATTCCATTGTGTGAATGTACTACATTTTATTCATCAGTTTGGGTTGTTTTGGCTGTGTCGAATAATGTTGCTATGAACATTGCCTGCACAACTGTTTTCCTTTTTGGGTGGGTACCTAGGAGTAGAATTGCCTGGGTCAAATGGTAACTCTTTGTTTAACCTCTTGAGGAACTGCCAACTTGTTTTACAAAGCAGTTGCATCATTTTTCATTCCCATAAGCAGTGTATGAGGGTTCCAGTTTTTTTTCATAACCTCACCAACACTTGTTATTATCTGTCTTTTTAATTACAGCCACCCTAGTGGGTGTGAAGTGTAAGGTAAGGCTCTATTTGAAGTTTATAACATTTATTTACAGTCATTAAATAAATTGTTGAAGCTTTTACTTGCAGATAAGTGGGCAGATTCTTTGATGATAAGAATAAGAAGTCTTTTTAGTGCTCCAGTGGTGTAGTGGGTTAGCACAGGGTACTTTTATGACAATGTGTGTGGGAGTGATGAGAGTCTTTTTGGCTTAAGGATAAAAGCTGTGAACTTTCTAGTTTCCTGTTTAGTAAATAGTGAACTCGATGAAACTGGTTAACCACATTAAGTGATGATAGGTATAGTGGTGTAGGGAATCTAACTATGAAAGGCTGTCTTCTAAGAATATTTCCTAACAAAAGGCAGTTGTAAACCTTTGGTTTTGATTTTCTTGAACTGCTAAAATATTTCTAAGAAGTTAGAGTCCAGTTGTTTATTTAGCTATTAGCACTTGTAAGCACTCATGTCTGACAGATTTAAAGGATTATGATTGTCTCTCTATAATATATATCCTTTATGAATACAGATTAATCATTTTTCTTTATTCTTGTATTTAATATAGTTTCCTATTGCTTGTTTCCATTCAAGGTATAAAAGCTTTTCTCTGAGGGTTTTTTTTTTTTTTTTTTTTTAGGACATAGTTCAGTCAGCAATAATGACTTGCTGGTATTTCTAAAGTTTTTTAGACTAGTTAGGAAATACTGCAGGGAACTGCTGTTGGAGTAAACAAATTTAGGGTCTTCATTCTACATCCAGTGGATCACTCACATATTCTTCCACTTGATTGTGATCACTTTTAAATTGTTTAATGCTGACTTTGAACTGAGTGAGCTGAAAGGATTCTACTGCACAATCTTTTAGTTGCCATAATTTCAATAAAAAAATCAGTAAAAACGGCAGTTGTGGAGCCTTTTATCTGGGATTAATGAAATGCTATGTATTACTATTTGTAATATGGTTCTTTTCTAACCTCTCGTGGGTAAGTTTTGGTAACTTATCTGCCAGAATTCATTTTATCAAAATGAAGAAAGCATAAATGGCATATGTTGTATTATTGCAAAGCACAACAGAACCCAGCTCAAAATTCTCTTTATTAAATAAAGAGCAAGCACTATCAAAATTTTGTGAAAACATTCTGTCAGGGTTTATGTAAATTTTTGTCTAATTTTCTTTTTGTTTTTAAAGATTTATTTATTCATACAAGAACTGGGGTGTAAGCCAAAGGTACGGGGTGTGAGACGATCCACCAGAGATAGAGTGGTGAGCAGAACAGGCAGGCAGACTGAAATACACTGCTGAGGGGAGCAGCGGGCAAGTCAGGAGAGGTCTGCTGCGTCATGTGGGTTGCTCCCTGGCTGACCAGGAATTGAACCCGTGCTGCAGTGGCCGGCAGTAGCTTGATAGCGCTGTCTTTAACCCCTGTGCCACCAGGGAGGCCCAATTTTTGTCTATTTTTTATTTTCAAATGAATGAGAGAAACAACCCCTGAAAAGTAATTGAAGTAAAACACTGCTAGTTTCAGAGAAATCTTAAAACTTCAAAACACATAATCTAAACCAAATTTTTTGTGATTCTGGTGATGTGATAACTATCTGTAGGGTTGTTTATTTGTTTTTTAAATTAGCAGCTGAGGTAAATTGTTTTGAGATTATTGTAAAGTGATGCTTGGAAATTCTGCTCAATGTCTAGAAAACAAGTTTGAGATTCTTTAATCTGGCACAACTCTTCATGATTTGGTTCCAGCCTGATCTTTCCTCATAGCTATTTCTGTATGTCCCACTATTCAGTTTTTTCAAGATTCCAGGCCTGTGAAGTTTTCCTTGATTTCTTTTACCTTGCATCACTTTTTTGTGTAACTTTTCTAAGCTAACATTCATGATTCAGATCATACATCTCTGATAACAAAGTTCATATTCTTTTTTATCATGTGAACCACCCCTTGTGATCTATATTTATTTATTTATTTATTTATTTTTTTTCATGCTTTATTTATTTGTTTGCTGGTTTGTTTGTTTGTTTTGTTTATACATGCACTGGGTACAGTCAGAAGCGCGGGAGGGTGAGAGAATTCACCAGAGCCAGAGCGGGGAGCAGAGCAGGCAGAAGGACTGAAGTACACTGCTGAGGGGAGCAGCGGGCGGCAGGAGAGGTCTGCGCGCCATGTGGGACCCTCCTCCGGTGGCCGGGGAGCAGCCGGGGATCGAACCGGCGCCGCAGAGGCCGCGGGCAGCTTCGCAACCCAGCGCTCAACCGCTGCGCCACCGGGGAGGCCCTGATCTATATTTATTTAATTTTAAGATGGTCCATGGCTTTAAGAAGTATGGCACAGGGGTTAAGTCTTAGTGCAATCAAGCTGTTGCCAGCCACTGCAGTGTTGATCCCAGGCCAGGGAGCTAACCCACATGGCACAGCAGACCTCTCTTGTCTTGCCTGCTACTGCCCTCAGCAGTGTATTTCAGTCAATCTGCCTGTTCTGCTCCCCACTCTGTGTCTGGTGAATATTTTCACCCCTTCAGCCACCTCTGGCCTACACCCCAGTTCTTGTGTGCATAAATAAATAAAATAAATCTTCAAAGAAGTATGCATATTTGGAATGCACAAATTTAGTTGATTGACTTTGGTGGATATTGCCAAAGTCACACACATTTTTCAATGTGTTTGTGTGTGTGTGTATTCTGGGCATTTATCTTTTTTTTTCCCCAAGGTATTTTTGAAGTAGATACATGTTTGCTCTGCTATTAGGAAAATATAATAGATCTGTGGACCTCATTTCTCTGATCTGAAGATGGGTAGTGGACTAGATGCTAAGGCTCTTTCCACATTTAATATTCTAGTTAATGTTTCTAAAGATGTTCTGAATGTTTTCTAAATTTCTGTTATGAGTGAGACCATCCGGTATTTTTCTTTTTCTTTCTGGCTTATTTCGCTGTGCATGATCCCTTCCAGCTCCATCCATGTTGCTGCAAATTGCATGAGTTTGTCTTTTTTGATTGTTGAGTAATATTCCATGGTGTATATGTACTACATCTTCTTGATCCAGTCATTTATTTTTGGGCATTTGGGTTGTTTCCATAGTTTAGCTATTGTAATACTGTACCTAAATAAGGAACCAGGAAAAAACTTAATTATAATAAAGTAAAAATCAAAACCAACAAGCCACTATAAACTATAGACACACTACGGGGGAGGGGAGGAGGGAGCAGGATCAAAACAAGAGGGGTGGGAATTTGTATGGGGACTAAGATGAAAATGCATACATTGTGCAAAAATGAAAAGTGATGTAAAAAATGTATAAAAGAAAAAAAAGTACTGAATGAAAGGTTATGGCATGTAGACAACTCCAGGCAGTGGTGACTAAATATTTTCACTAAAGTAACAGAATGGGAGGCTGTGGGCTCTGCCTGGTTGCTGAGAAAGATAGAGCCAAGTTCATGCAGTTATAATTTACATAAAAGCATTCCATATAATAAAGACAATATATTACTGAATAAAATACAGAATAAAAACACAAACTCCGGAAATTAGTTTGATGAAGGTTATGTCTGAGGCCTCTTCCCTCTCTACCTGTTCCCCTTTTTTTCTGCCCTTGTGATAGTGTGATTGAGAAAAAAACATCTAGAACTGCGTTATATGAAAACAGCTGGGTCATCACTAGCACACTGAAATAATTAAAGTGTTCATATTACTCACAAAGTGAGAATTCAGTAATTAAAATGTGGACCCATTGTTGTATATCTTCAGAGAGCTGTTTAGGAAGCAAAGGAGGGCATGTTTTGCATTTAAAAGGGAGGAAATGCATTTTAGTGACAAAACTTTTATATAGCTTTCCTGCCCTTGAAGTCTGGGAGATGCTAATGTTGACATATAGATGGATGATATTTTAACCAGCAGGAAATCATTAACCAGCTGAAAATTGTAATCCTTGTTAACTACTGGAGTCCTTGGGTCAGTGGATCTTGACTTTGGAAAGAAATCCCAGGCCAAGAGAAAGGAAATACACTTTAGTGGATTCTTTAGCATACTATATCCCTCTCGAAAAGACTTGCAAATTCATATTCGTAAAAACTGAAGAGTGAAAGCAAAAAAGGTGTTTAACTTTTTTCAGCAGCATTTTACCGAGGCTAATTGACTATGGAATCCTTTCCCCACCACGTAATAGTTTTGTATATCTCACCTTCACAATATCCATGACTATTTGAACCCTCAGGCCTTGCTTATACCCTGAAGGGACTCATTCTGTTGGTTACTGCTAATTATTAAGAAAAAATTCTGTTATAGTTAGCCAAACTGTTTTTTTTATGTTTATTCTTTTGTTTTGCTCTCTAAAATTACAGACTAAATACTCTTAAAATCTGAAGATGACAAGATATTTTGTTTTCCCCAGCATAGTTACTAAAAGCATAGGCTTTTTTTTTTTTTTAAGATTTATTTATTTATGCATACAAGAACTGGGGCATAGGCCAGAGGTACAGGCGTGGTGAGAGGATTTACCAGAACAGAGTGGAGAGCAGAACAGGCGGATTGACTGAAGTACACTGCTGAGGGGAGCAGCAGGCCGAGACCATGTGGGTCACCTCCCTGGCCAGGGATTGAATTCATGCTGCAGTGGCTGCTGATTGCTTCATAATGCTGAAACTTAACCCCTTGCACCACCAGGGAGGCCCCAGTATAGGCTTTGGAGTCACTGCTTGAGTTCATATGTTTTCCACTGCTTTTATTGTATTATCGTGGGCAAGTTTAATTGACTTCTCTGTGCCTCAGTTTTCTCATCGGTAAAATGGGAATAAAAATAGGACTTTAGTGGGGCAAATGAGATGATGCATAGAAAGAGCTAATTATCTTAGTGTGATGGGTTGTTTCCCCTGGAAGTAGATACTGAGGTGGAATTAGTAGTGCAAGGATTTTACAGGAGGTAGAATGGAATGCCCGTGAAAGGAAAGGGAGAGGAAGTGGAGTTGACCAAGAAAAGTTTCAGTCTGTCATGTAGATGGCCGTGGGGGTGAGGCCACCTATCAGCCAAACATCAGAGAGTTAAGAGTGAAACTTAGCTCTTTCTGGTGCTCTGCCTTGAGAAGAAATGGTTAGTATCCCCATCATTTTCATTCATTGGCTAGGAAGAGTATGGCCTTAGCCAGAAAGCTGAGATGAATTCTGAACATGCTGCAGCTGGAAGCTATTAGTTAACTACCCTTTTTGTACCCAAATGCAAGTTTTTTTTTTTTTTTGAAGGGAGAGCCAAGTGACTGCTGCCCATAGTCCATTTCTTGTGGTGCATGGATGTATGTCTCCAAATGCCTTCTGAGAGTAGCTCCTTCAAGGTTCCAGGGACCTCTCTTCCTAATGGGAAACTTAGAAAAATAGGTTAATGAGACAGGCTTTGACCACCATCTGTAGCTGGTCTCAGTGCCAGAGTGGTTGTCATTATCTCCACTATCCGGTTTAAATTCCCTGGCCGTTAATTACCATTTCTGCTAGTCTTGGTGGTTTACCTAATGGTATAATCCAATGCTCCTTTCTAGGGTTCTGAGACCCATCCATATCGTCTCAGGTTTGAGTGGCTGCATTTGTCCATTCACAGTTACATTTGGGCAGGGGAGTATCAAGTGGGAATCATTTGAGTTCTATATATATTCCTTCTTACTCCCATTATATTGTAGCAGCCCAACTTCCACCTGAGGATGGGGGTTTTTTAAACCTGCCAATGATGGTGATACCTCTTCTTGCCTTCTGATCTTGGGACACAGCTATAGCCCAAGCTGTTGCTGCAACTTGTAGTTCAGTATGATCCTTGATGTGTGTCTGTAAAAGGCAGGAATGGACACAGTGCAGGTTTTCTATGATCCCAGCAGATGGGGTAAGGGAGGAGTCAGAGTCCTGGAGGCCTCACTGGCTTTTGCAAACTTTTATTGGGATTTACCAGGTACATGACAGGCAGGGGTGCAGGGGGGCCGGGAGGCTGGCAGGCCTCCAGCCCCCAGCAAGTCTTCACTCTATCTGGGCTCTCCAGCATTCTCTCTGCTTCTCTTGTAGTTCTCTCTCTCTCAGCTTGTTTTGCTGCTCTTGGCATCCCCGTGACGCCACCCTTATAAGTGCTGTCTTAGCCCAGGTGATTCCCATCTACATATGCCTACACCCTACTTCAGGTGCCCGCCATCAGACATGCATTCAGGACCACAGGGTTCCATCATCTATCCTAATGGCAGGAGGGCAGAAAAGCCTGATACTTTTTACCTTACCCTACAGTGTCTCTGGCAAAAGTGTGCCCACGACCTCTAACACAGTAGAGCCCAGTATCATGGGAATGGGAAGCACAAAGTCCTCTAGTGGATCATTGGTAATGATGGTAAGTGGGGGCCATTTCTGCCTCTTTGTTTTCAGATTCTTGTGTTCTTCCTGCTGGGGACATAGCTCTGAATCAATGCATGTACTGCATCCTAGAGGGTAGCTAAATATTCTTGTCTCTGAGCTGGTTTATCAGCTGTGTGTTTGGCAGATCATTCTGATATTCTATAGGCTGACTGCTTTTGTATGGTGTTATGTGTTAAGAGCATTGGATCCCATAGTTATGGATCCACTACCACAATTCCTTTACTGTGAAGAGGCCCCCTTGGTTGGATGCTATGTTATTTGGAATTCCATGTCTGTGGATCAATACTCTGTAAGCCCTTGTTTGTTTTAACAGGGCTCTGTGGAAATAAGTATCTACTCCTGTGAGGATCAATCACTGGGCCTTTCTGAGCTGGGACAGGATCAGTGTTGTCAACTTGCCACCTGGTAGCTGTTGGTCAATATAGTACTGAGGCATTGTGCTGTGTTGGGGCTGGAGTATTGTTTTTTTTTGGTCATAAATTGGATATTCAGAGATGACAGCCATATTGAGCCTCAGTAACTGGGAGTCCATGCCTTACTCTTTGCTTCCATTTTTATTCCTGCAGTAGTAGCTTCTACATTTATATTCTCATGCCACTTCTGGGGTGGCCAATCTTAACTGAGTCATTTTGTCTACTTATTTTTCAAAGTTTCTTCTGGATTGGAATTTTTCTGGTGGGCTTAAACATGTGAAAAAGATTTTCAGGCTTTGTGCCCATTCCCATATGTTCATTAATTTGTCTCTACCCATACCTTCTTGCTTTCATTGCACTTCCTTTTACTTGTAGGCCCTTGACCATGTATTCCGTTTGCCTTGGAGTCAGTATATTATTTCCCTCTACATAAGGTTCATGACCAGATGTATCACTTGAATCTTAAAGGTTGCCTCTTAAGTATGGCTATAATGAAGCTGTTAGATTTTCTCTTTTTCCCCCCAGCTTGCATTCACATACTGAGCTGACATATTTATAAGTCAAGCTCTGACTTTTATCTCTTCCTTAAGTTGGTCATATAGGATCCCTCAAATAGCTATAGATGTAAAGCTGAGAAAAAGGTGCTGTTACAATTGTGGTAGGTGTCAGGGAAATCTTGCTTGTCTGCCTGTGTAATTCACTTGTGCTCTTTGGTTCTGCTGTTTTTTTGTTTTTGTTTTTGTTAGATTTATTTTATTTATTTATGCATACAAGAGCTGGGGTATAGGCCAGAGGTGCGGGGTCTGGGGTTGGGGGGTGAGAGGATTCACCAGAGACAGAGTGGGGACCAGAACAGGCAGATTGACTGAAAGACACTGCTGAGGGGAGCAGCAGGCAAGACAGGAGAGGTCTGCTGTGCTGTGTGGGCTATGTGGGTTTGTTCCCTGGCCAGGGATGGAACTCGGGTACTAAAGTGGCTGCCACTAGTTTAATAGTGCTAAGACTTAGTTAGCCCTTTGTGCCCCCAGGGAGGCCCCTCTGCTGGGGTTTGATTTAATGTACATCTCCATCTCATAATGGATTCTTGGCTTTATGACTTGGAGAGTCCAATTGAGCCCAGCTTACAATGGGCAGTTCTGGCCATAGGCGCCCAATGGTCAAACATTCTGTCTCTTACCAGAGCCAGCACACTAGGATGTTTTTCTTTCTTGCAGAACTCTAGGGGCCTACATTGTGATTCTTCCCGTCACTCCCTTCCTCCCTCCTCTGCCCCCTCCAGTTGCTGCCAACTCTTGGACCCTTTCCTAACATTTACACCTTCTGTAGCATGGGGACTTCTTACACTACAACCTGAACCTGCTACAGAGTTGCTTCTCCCCCTCAAAGCTGGCATCCTTTCATGTTGCTCAGTAGAGGAACCACAGCACTGTTCCTGCATATAGACTGTGTTGCCTCTACAATCTGAAGAAGCCTACCAAAACTTGGTGCTGCCTTTTTTGGTAGATACAAGATGCAGCAATTTGTCTTATGTTTTCCAGGGCATATGTTGGCCACTTAACCCCTAAAACTTCACTGAAATAACAGATTCGTGAATATTTGTGTAGTTTTTCTTAAGCACGTGTATCTTACCATGTCTCGACAGCATACTCATTTGTCTCTTGCGCAGTCAACATGATATC
The DNA here is from genome assembly GCF_964194135.1 of Talpa europaea. Classification (NCBI taxonomy): domain Eukaryota; kingdom Metazoa; phylum Chordata; class Mammalia; order Eulipotyphla; family Talpidae; genus Talpa; species Talpa europaea. The sequence goes on from NC_140076.1 coordinate 32,534,182, forward strand.
ATTGTCAATCACCATAACATTTAATGGATGATGTGGTAGTCTAATCATTCATCAGGACCCAAGTAGTTGATTTTCGTAGAGGCCAGACTGGTGCATTAAATAATGGTCTATGTGCACATAGGATTAGCAAAAATATAACCCCAAAAATTAAAATAAAAAAAATGGCAAAACAAAGGAAAGGATCCACTATCCATGCATCTCTGAGATCCTTAAGAGTGGCAATAATCTCTGCCTTTTCTCCTCCACCCCTTATACAATACTGTCTTTGATGTACTAATTTGGCTGGGGATTGGGAGATATTTTCAGGTTTCACTTGGTCTTTTCACTATGATTTCTCTTACTCTGCGGGTCAAGTACTCAGGAACCCAAGTATGTCATTCCCATTTATACATTCAGGGGAGATGGTGGGAGAGGGGTCAAAACAGAGGAGGCAAGAGCATAAAGGATGAGGGAGATGGATCTCAGGTGCTATGGTGGTGAGAGAACTACAAAGACTATACCTGAGGAGGGCTCCCCGGTGGCGCAGCAGTTGAGCGCTGGGTTGCGAAACTGCCCACAGCCTCTGCAGCACCGGTTCGATCCCCAGCTGCTCCCCGGCCCCCGGAGTAGGGTCCCACATGGCGCGCAGACCTCTCCTGCCGCCCGCTGCTCCCCTCAGCAGTGTACTTCGGTCCTTCTGCCTGCTCTGCTCCCCGCTCTGGCTCTGGTGAATTCTCTCACCCTCCCGCACTTCTGACTGTACCAAGTGCTTGTATAAATAAATAAATAAATCTTAAAAAAAAAAAAAAAAATGTTCCTTTAAAAAAAAAAAAAACTATACCTGAGGAGAGGAATCATATACCATCCAAAAATTAACAAAGATGTAAGAAAGTAATTAAAAATCTGTTTAAACCATTAAAAAAATAAAAGTAATTGAAGATCAAAAAAAAAAGGAAAGAAAATAGGGGCCTCCCTGGTGGTGCAAGGGAGCACCACACTGTGAGGCAGTCCGCAGCCTCTGTGGCACGAGTTCGATCCCAGGCAGCCAGGGAGCAACAGACATGGCCCAGCAGACCTCTCCTGTCTCGCCTGCTGCTCCCCTCAGTGGTGTACTTTGGTCAGTTTGCCTGTTCAGTTCCCTACGCTGTCTCTGGTGAATCCTCTCACCCCCCACATCTCTGGCCTGTACCCCAGCTCTTATATGCATAAATAAATCTTTAAAAAAAAGGAAAGAAAATAGATTTTTAAAAATAGACAGGGAATTGACATAAAACATACTATTTTCAGCTGTACAACACAATGAGTCAATATTTGTATGAACATAGTTTGACCTCATATTTCTGTGAGTCTTGGGATCTCCAAATGTCCGTGGATCACACTTTGAGGACCACTTGAAGTAATCTGAATGCATCCCATTTTGTTTAGGTGTTTTCAAGCAGCCTAAACTGTACTGTGTAAGAATCCCTAGCTGCTTCTTAAACTTGCATAAATTGAAAAGCCGGTTATATAAATTCCACTGAACGTTCAACTGACTAAATCATTAAAAATGTTTTAATAACATAGTGCTTAATCTACACCCTTCCTTGTTTTCGGTCTGAATACTTTACTGCTTGCTCATACCTAATAACTCCACCCTAATGACTTTATTTTTTTATTTTTTTTAAAAGATTTATTTTTATTTATTTATTACACAAGCACTGAGTACAGTCAGAAGCACGGGAGGGTGAGAGAATTCACAAGAGCCAGAGCGGGGAGCAGAGCAGGCAGACTGACAAAGTACACTGCTGAGGGGAGCAGCGGGCGGCAGAAGAGGTCTGCACGCCATGTGGGACCCTCCTCCAGTGGCCTGGGAGCAGCCGGGGATGGAACCGGCGCCGCAGAGGCTGCGGGCAGCTTCGCAACCCGGCGCTCAACTGCTGCGCCACCGGGGAGGCCCCATCCACCCTAATGACTTTAAAAAAAAGGTTTGAGATTTGCATTCTATGCTTTTTTACTCTGAGCAAATTTCTTAAAACATGTAGCAAGTGCAGCAGTTAATCTTTTGACATTTAAATCCAGTGAGACTTCCTCTAACAAAAATAACCTTTTGGAAAAGGCAAATAAAGTTAGGATTGGTGATAAATTTTTCACAGTCTTGAAATGAAAACAATTAGAAGTTTACTTGCATTGTAGCATTATACATATTTTCCATCACATGTGGTTTTGTGTGAAATCTGGGAGTAAGGTGGGACTATTTTCACTTTGTATATGTAGTCCTTATTTAAGGAAACATTAATGTTTCATAAATGAAATTTGGAAATAGAAACTAGTTTTTATTACAGATTAGATGCCTTGATAGAGAAGTTTAGATGGATTATCTAGATTTTTTTCAGTATATTGGATTTTTCAAAAGATTTATTTTATTTATGCACGTAAGAACTGGGGTCTAGGTCAGAAAAACAAATCAGTTTCACTGATGAATTCTAGCAAACATTCCAAGGTGATTTTTCAGTTTTTTTTTAAGATTTTTATTTATGCAAATAAGAACTGGGGTATAAGTCAGAGGTGCGAAGGGTGAGAGGACTCACCAGAGACAGAATGGGGAGCAGAATAGGCAGATGTACCGAAATACCCTTCTGAGGGGAGCAGCGGGCGAGACAGGAGAGGTCTGCTGCTCCATGTGGGTTGCTCCCTGGGCAGGCATTGAACCCATGCTGCAGTGGCTGGTAGCAGCTTGATAGCGCAGTGTTTAACCCCTGCGCCACCAGGGAGGCCCCCAAGGTGATTTAATACCTATCTTTCTCAAACTCTTCTGAAGAATCTTCTTGTTCAGGGCGGGCCTGTCTTTTGTTACATATATGCTTATTTATATAAAATGCATTCAATTGGGCCTCCCCTGGTGGCGCAGAGGTTGAGTGCTGGGCTGCGAAGCTGCCTGCAGCCTCTGTAGCGCCAGTTCGATCCCCGGCTACTGGCGAGTGTCCCACATGGTTCTCACAGACCTCTCCTGCCATGCCCGCTGCTCCCCTCAGCAGTGTATTTTGGTCCATCTGCCTGTTCTGTTCCCCTCTCTGGCTCTGGTGAATTCTCTCACCCTCCCGCGCTTCTGACTGTACCCAGTGCTTGTATAAATAAATAAATCTTTAAAAAAAAAAAGCATTCAATTTTAAGATAGTCTAATTACAAGAAGCACAAAATATAAAAAAGATAGTTACATATGTGACTTTAAAAAACTATAAGATCAGGGCCTCCCCGGTGGCGCAGAGGTTGAGCGCTGGGTTGCGAAGCTGCCCATAATTTCTGTAACGCCAGTTCCATCCCTGGCCACCGAGCGAGGGTCCCACATGGCACGCAGACCACTCCTGCCGCCCACTGGTCCCCTCAGCAGTGTACTTCGGTCCTTCTGCCTGCTCTGCAACCCGCTCTGGCTTTGGTGAATTCTCTCACCCTCCCGCGCTTCTGACTGTACCCAGTGCATGTATAAACAAAACAAACAAACAAACAAATAAATAAAAACATGCCTCTATAAAAAAAAAACAAAACTATAAGATCAGTCTAGACAAGTCAACATAAGAAACTTAAAAATAATGATTTGTACAAGAGATGCAGTTCTTAGAATGCACATTCATCTCAGATAATCTCTCTTGGTCTTTCTTACTCTCCCTCAGTCAATTAAGTGCTGCATCTCTGAGCATCCATCTTTCACGGATTATATTGTATTGTTGGCTCCACCCCCAGTGGGCCTGAAAGTTTCTTATTTTCTGAACTCTTAGCATAGCTTTTTTTTTTTTTTTTAAAGGTTTATTTTATCTATGCATAGAAGAGCTGGTGTAGGCCAGAGGTGTGTGGGGGGGGGGGGGGCGGGGCAGAGGGGGTTGGGAGGATTCACCTGAGACAGAGTGGGGAATAGAATAGAGATCAACTGAAATACACTGCTGAGGTGAGACAGGAGAGGTCTGCTGCAACATGTGGGTCAGTTCCCTGGCTGGGGATTAAACTGGTGCTGCAGTGGCTGCAGATAGCTTCATAGTGCTGAGACTTAACCCCTTGCGCTGCCAGGGAGGCCCTTTAGCATAGTTTTTGAGCATACACAGTAGATCAGTAAATATATGTTTAATTAGATATGTGCTTGGATGAATTCATGGACAGGCCAAAAAGAGGCTTTCATTCTGATCATGCATAAATTTAACAGTGAACAGGAAAGGAAACCTAAATCTCCAGATGTAACACTTGCTAGATAAATTTCAAAAATCTTTGAATTTATGAACTTAATTTTATTTTCAGTATTTAGGTATAGTTTCCCTCCCTCTACTTGAAACATCATAGTATGTATTTATTGAGTTGTTTGCTGTCAGTCTTCAAATTTAATTTACTGGATGTTTCAAAGATATAATTGATGCAAACAGATGTCCACCTTACTGGTTATGGTGTTGTCTTTTATTGTGAAGACTGACCAGAAAATGAGTTTTTTTAAAAATTGTGAACATATTTTCAGAATTCGTTTATTGTTACGCTCTTTCCCTCATTTGTTGGTATTAATTCAATATTGCTTTCACTACAGGCTTTCCACAGCCTTCCCTTTTATAAAATGAAATTTAGGGCCTACCTGCTGGCGCAAGGGGTTAAGCCTTAGCACTATGAAGCTATGGGCAGCCGCTGCAGCACGAGTTCAATCCCCAGCCAGGGAGCTAACCCACATGGCTCAGCAGACTTCCCCAGTCTTGCCCACTGTTCCCCTCAGCAGTATATTTCAATCAGTCCGCCTATTCTCCCCACTCTGTCTCTGGTGAATCCTCTCACCTCTCTTCCCCCACTCTGGTCTACACCTCAGCTCTTGTATGCATAAATAAATAAAATCTTTAAAAAAATAAATAAAATTTAAAATCAAGTTAAAGTAGGAGTGGAGTAGGACTGCAGATAGAACATCATGGAGTTTTATAAATTCATGTCAGCTAATTTGATAGTTTTTACTCCTGGGAATAAATCTATCTGGCAATTTTAAATTAAGTTATTTCATGGTTCTAGTTGTCCTTTTGGAGAAATTTATCCTATTTTGTTTCTTTAATGATAAGTGTGGATGCTTCCCTGGCATGATGTTCTTATTATAGTTTGCTTTGGGTGGTGTTCAAGTGTTACTTTTGCTCAAATATTATTTGTAGTATTTTAAAAATTAAGCAGGTCAACACCACATTTTTGTGACTTAATACTTAAAAAGCTTTAAAAAATAAAAATTTGAAGTCAGTCTTCTCAATTTTTTTCCCCTGCACCAAAACAAAGTCTTTTGACTATCCAGGAAGATTAGCATTTATACTATCACTGATAATATTCTTTGAGATTTAAAGAGCTACCAGTGTTCAGTATAAAATAATTGATAGAACAGTAATATTGAAAGCACAGAAGGAAAAAAAAAACAACTCCGCTTACATGGATAGTTAAAGACAAAGGAAAAAACAAGTCTGTTCAACAAACAGTATTGAGAAAATTAGACAGCAACATGCAAAAGAATGAAAGTATATCACTCCATTCATAAACATTAATTAAAAATGGGTCAGTGACTTGGATGTGAGACCAAAACCATAACATAAACAGAAGAAAACATAGGCAAAACACTCTGCAACACTGTCTTCAAGCATGTCTTTGGGGACTTGACTACAATGCAAGGAAAGCAAAAGCAAATATAAACAAATAAGATTACATCAAATTAAAAAGCTTCTGCACAGTGAAACTACCAGTAAAACAAAAAGACATTCTACTGAATGGAAAAAAATACTTGCACATCATACATCTGACAAAGGACTGTTATCCCCAAAACTTACACTCAACAAAAGGAAAACAGACCAATCAAAAATGGGCAGAAGAGTTAAAGACACTTCTTCAAAGAAGACCATATGATCTGACAAATGGTCCATGAAAAAAGGCTCATCACTTACCAGGGAAATGCAAATCAAAACCACAGTGAAATACCGTCTCACACTGGGTAGAATGGCCCTGTATCAAAAGGCCAGAGAGATAAGTGTTGATGAGCATGTGAGGAAAAAGAAGCCCTTTTTGTACACTGTTGGTGGGAATGTAGATCTGTCATATACCCAACAATTCTACTCTGGTATATCTACCTGAGGAATTTAAAACACTAATTTGAAGGGATATATGCTCGTTTATGTACACTGTAGCCCTATTTACAATAACCAAGCTATGGAAACAACCCAAGTGCCCAAGGACAGGAGTGAATTAGAAAAATGTGGTGTACACACACACTCACACACACATATGAAAGCTGTTTATATATATATATATATATTATATATAAAGAATGTTGCCATTTGTGACAACATAGATGGAACTGGAAACTGGAGAGGAGAATTTTAAGTGAAAAAAGTCAGAAGGAGAAAGACAAATCCTGGATGAGTTCACACATGTGGACTACAGAGAAATAAAGGGTCAGACAAAACCAAACCAATAACGAACTCATGACATCTTACTGCAAAACTGAGGCAACCAGAAGGGGATGGTGGCAGAGTAGGAGTAATTGAGAGAGGGGACCTAACAGAGCATGGTGGGGGCTTATTGGGGCTTTATTTCATGGGCATGGTGTGAGAACATATCTTTGTAGAATATTGAACCAACCAACTTCACCCCAATAAACATAAATGGAAAAAATTATCTTTTAATCATTTGTCCAGTTTTTCATTTAAGAGGAGATATATAATTGCACTTAGAGAGTGTCTTTTTTTAATAGTAATCAAAGAAAGGGTTAGGACAGATTTTTTTTTTTTATCCACATTTAGGAGAAGGAAAAAACAGGTAAAAAGAAGCTTAGTAGCTATCAAAAGATCACATGCTAAGAGATAATAAATTCATATAGAAAAACTTACCTGACAAAATCATCAGTGCTTTAGTATAGATTCTTTTCATGAAATTACAAGGTCTGGGGAATATTCTGCAATGTTATTTTGCTATATATCTCTGAGAGACAACTAAAAAGTATTATTCCCTGATGAATAAATCAAACAATGATTTAAGTTGCAGCTTTTAATATAGAGCTTTGCTAAGCACTTTAAAAATTGCTTTGTATCTTCAGCTGTTAATCATGGTTGAATTTTGATGATTGCTTTGGAGAATATGGTTTCATTAAAATGATAGTATTACAGTTTTGTAGCCCTGAAAATGAACTTATATGTTGTAAGAGGATTGGCAGCTAATTTTTCCAACATATTATTGAAGCTTTATTATGATGATTTATATGGTAGACTAATGGACATGGGTTGAGCAGGCATGTTAAAGTCAGGCAGATTAGAAATAAAATATATTTTAGGTTTAATTAAAATTTATAGAGATATAGTACACTTAGAATAAATCTGTCTTAGCAGTCATCTGTTCAATATGTAATTCAGTGATTTTTAGTGTATTCACAGAGTTGTATAGCTGTCCCCACTATCTAACTTTTGAACAGTTTCATCACCCCAGAAGAAACTCCATTCCCTTTGGCAACCACTTCTCATCTCCCTTATCATCTCTCCTCACCCCTTGGCAACCAGCTAATCTGTTTTCTGTTTCTATGGATTTGTCTGTTCGGTACATGTCCTGTAGATAGAATGTGCCAATGACTCCTCTCATTTAGCCTATATTTTCAAAGTTCATCCTTATTGTAGAATGTATCTGTACTTCATTTCTTTTTATTATGTGAGGTGTGGATATTATTATTACTATTATTACTACTCTTCTATGGTAAGAAACTTGAGGCCCAAGGATAGAATAACTTGTTCCAGATCAGACACCTAGTGCTCTCGAGCCCAAATATGAACTCGGGCTATTTGCCTTTACGGCCTGCATTCTTAATCATCCAAGAAGCACTTTTGTCTGGGTTACCATTGAGCTATATACTTAGTCTTAAGAGTAGCACCTACCACAAAGAAAGCATTTAATTATTTATTGAATTAATTTTTAAAATGAAAAGGCACATCATTTTTGAGGATAATTTATCAGTATCAGAAAGGACATATACTAATGACTCAGTAATTCCATTTCTTTTATTTTTGTGTAGAAGAACTGGGGTATAGGCCTGAGGTGCCAGGGGTGAGAGGATTCATCAGAGACTGAGTGGGGTGTAGAACAGGCAGATTTACTGAAATACACTGCTGAGGGGAGAAATGGGGAAGACAGCAGAGGTCTGCTGTGCCATATGAGGGTTAGCTCCCTGGCTGGGGATCGAACTCAGGCCATTGGGGTGTTAGCACTGAGACTTAACCCATAGGCCACCAAGGAGGCCCTAATTCCATTTCTTAATGTGTATCTTTAAAAATACCATGTATATAAGGACACATATACAAAAGTGTTCATGGCAGCACTCTTGCTAATTGTGCCAAAATGGAGGAAAATGTAAATTCTCATCAGTGCTATAAATAACCAATAAACATTGATTTTGTATATATATAATGTAAAACCATATATAAAACTAATAAAACTATTGGAAGTGGGTATATTTTAGAATTTTGTATGTATAATTAAATGAAGTTGCATATCTGGACAGATATCTAGGATACATTTTTGAATGAGCAAATGAGGAAAGAGTAAAATAAATGAAAATGTACACAGGTATACTTTATAGGCAATTTGCAGAAAGACCAATAAACATGAAAAATATAAATAGATGTTCAACTTTTACTCATAATTGAAAATTAGAAAATTAGATACCATTTCCTACCTGTGAGATTGGCTAAGATTGATTAAAACTCAGTAATAACAGCTTGTAGAAAAAAATTTAATATACTCTTGGAGAAAATATAAATAAACATAGCATGTTTGGTAGAAATTTTGGCAGTATTTATTAAGTTTTAAATTGTGTGCTACATTTATCTCCAATTCCATTTTAAGGGATTTATCAGGTATTAAACCCTGCAAGGTGTTTTGCTAAGTGCTATCAATACTTTGATGGCTAATATAGTCCTGGAACCTCTCACACAGCTGATAATTTAGTGTTACAAGTATAATCATAAGAGTTCTAGGAGAGTTATGCAGGAAACCTGGTCTGAAGGCTCAAAGAGGGCTTCCTTGAGAGTAATCTGAGACCTGCCTGAATGTTGAGTGAGTTTGTAGTAGTCAGGAGGAAAGAGTTGAAAGAAAAGTGTGGGAGGGTCTCCCTCGTGGCACAAGGGGTTAAGACGCAACCTATAAAGCAATCCGCAGCCACTGCAGCACTAGTTCGATCCCCAGCCAGCCAGGGAGAAACCCACATGGCGCAGCAGACCTTTCCTGACTCGTCCGCTGCTCTCCTCAGCAGTGTATTTCAGTCAATCTGCCTGTTCTGTTCCCTACTCTGTCTCTGGTGAATCCTCTCACCTGCCCCCCCACAACTCTGACCTGTACCCCAGCTCCTGTATGCATAAATAAATAAGTCTTAAAAAGAAAGAAAAGCATGGGAAATAGCAATCCAAGAAGGAAAAGCATGGTAAAGGACTAGAGATGGAAAGAAAAAGGTGCTCTGGAGGAATAAGAAGATGTCAGTGTGAACAGAGAGAAGTAGATAGGGAAAACAAAATAATAACCTGGAGAGTTAGGCAGGGGTGAAATTAGCAGGACCTTATAAGGTCATTGTAAGGAATTTTAAGTGCAATGGAAAACAATTGAAGCATTCCAAGCTGAAGAATCACTTAATTAGAGCTTTTAGAATATTAGCTTAACTGCCTAATAGAGAAGGCATTGGGGAGAGGAGGTGACAAAAGTAGATGTGAGATCACTGAAGAGATTATTTCAGTAATCCAGATGTGTGATAATAGTGTCTTGAGCCAAGGTAGTAGGTGGAGTAAATGGATTTTTATCAATTTTAGGAAACACTTGTATATTGATGGTGAGCATCATGAAGAGGGAATAATGGACAATGACAGTATCATGAGCAAGTGGGTAGATGATGTAGTGATCAGAGAAGAAACAGCATTGATTAATGTGAGAGTAGATGTAGATTTGAGATGGTTTTGAGACAGAGAAATATTAAATAAGCTCTTGGGCATAGAGGTTTAGAACCCAGAAAAGAGGTAGTAGATAGAAATATTTTGGAAAAACATAAATCAAGAAAAGAAGAGGACTGAGTACAGAACACTGAGTGAGAAATGTCAACTTTTAAGATTGGGTAGAAGAGAGAAGAGGAGGCATTAGGGATGTTAGAGAAGCAGTAGAAAATGAGAATTGTCAGTATCATGCAAGTCATAGCAGACTTTATAAAGGAGGAGGTGATCTACTGTGATTGAATGTTGCTAGGTGAAGAAAGAAGCCAGAAAAGAATGGGACGTGTGTAGGAGGTGAAGGGGAAACAACTTTTTTTTTGAGAAAATACTCTTTTTAAATATGAGGAGTTCACTGTTAGAAATTTGAGGTCTGGTGGAAAATCCATATGGTAAGTAAACTGAGTCTCAAGAGATGAGAGAGAAATCTCAGAGCCATTCACATGGAGATAGTAGTTGAAAACTATGGAAGAAAAGGGAAGGTACTAGGAGAGCACCTACCATTAAGAGATTTTCTTTGGATTATCATTACATAATATTGTAATATTCATAATAGAAGTAACTGGAACATGGGTTTGTTTTCTATTGAGTTATCCCAGGCTATCGGTGAAACAATTCAGATTGTGTTCTTTTTAAATCTGATGTTGTGAAAAGTAAAATACAATGCTCTAAATGCTCACAAAAAGTTAAGATAGGAGCATACATAGTATCTAATTTTACTGCAAATATTTGTGTAATTTTATGAATCTACCAATTTATTAGTTTTCCCATAGTACTTAGATATGTGAGCTATATACTCGTAGTAACTGGATTAGTGGTATGTATAATACTGCTTTACATATGTTCTTATTACTACTCTTGGTACGTACACACAATTTGTATTATATGAATTATATCTCTGCCAGTTTGCTACCTAGAATGAACCGAAAAATAAGACCCTCCTCTCAGTGAATTTATTTCTTGTTTATTATCTTCTTGTAGATCATAAAATATCTGAGATTGTGTCTGCACTTTGAAATTTTAGCTATGCAGTTAAGGTTGAAACTCTGATTTTGATGTTTTTCGTCTTAATTTATAACATACTATTAGGATATATTTGTGAAGACTTGTTGAAAGTTTAAGCAGCCAACTGGAACTTAAGAAAAAAGGGGAGTTTATAAGGATACTAGAATTTCTCAAGAACAGAGTATCTCTTAGGAAAATAAACTGACTGTTTAGGTTTAACTAATGCCCAATCATGGCATTTTATCTTGCGGTAAAAGTGTAAGAGAGAGCGAGAGAGCGAGAGAGAGAGAGAGAGAGAGAGAGAGTGTGTTGATAGGTAGGCAACTTTAGAATTCTGCTGACAAATATAATCCAATAGATATCTACTATATAGAAATTAGCGATGTGTACCAGAATTAATATAGTGTTTTTTTAAAGATTTATTTATTTATGCATACAAGAGCTGGGGTACAGGCCAGAGGCGTGGGGGTGGTGAGAAGATTCACCAGAGACAGAGTGGGGAACAGAATAGGCAGACTGTCTGAAATACACTGCTGAGGGGAGCAGCATGGGGGTAGGGGGTTGGGGTGGGTGGGGAGACGGGAGAGGTCCCCAGAGCCACCATGTTTGCAGCTCCCTGGTTGGGGATCTAACTCGCAGTGCCTCCAGTGTGAGTCTTAACCCTTGCGCCACCAGGGAGGCCCAGAATTAATATAGTGTTAATAAGTGGTTCACTCCTGGGCGATTTGTATGCTAGTTTAGGGATGTTGTATATCTGAATAGTTTCTGGCCCTACACCATATTTGTTTATGTTGTTTTGTGTTTCATTACTCCAGACATGAGACTTACACATATTCCTTGTCTTATTGCCAACCTCTGATCAGTTGCTGTTCCAGAGATTTTAGTGCATACATTTGATACATCTGGTGTCAGCACAGTTTCCAATATTTGTTAAACTGCTTTCTTGTTTATCGTGTACTAGGTGAAAATAAACACCTCTTCTAATAGCTCTTGACTGGGAATTCAGTGTTTGTGAAAGAAGCTGGATTGTTATCCTGGAAATTGAATCCCTGTGTGAATGTAAGGGTAGCAACAATGTCAACTTTCCAGATCCTGCTCTTTTAGTGTACTTTGGTCTGATGTCCAGAAATAAAGCTCTTATTCAAAGGTTATCTTCTCGTTTTTTCTGCTGTGATGGGCAATGGTGTTATTGTGTAAGGCTCCCCCCCCCCCCCCCCAGGATCAAATGAACTTAATAGCATCTTCAGAAAATTGAACAGTCAGATTTACTTTTGTATTCCTATATATCTTTCATTGTTCAGATTTAAATTCATCACTTAAGACCAGTGGCCCTGATGGATTGTTATTTGCATAAACAGGCCACTTTATTGGTTGGGTTTATGGTTCAAATCACACTCTAGAGTCTAGATATTCTCATATCATACCTTTTCTTTCTTTAAAGATTAAGTCATCAAACTATTGATAATAGGTGTTCTCTGAAGAGTTGTGATCATGGGTAGAAAACCTTGATAATGCATGGTCTAAGTTTGAACAGGTTTTCAGTATGCAAACCAGTGATTTTATGGGGCATTAATAAACTTTGAAATAATAAGTACATTAGAGCCAGAAATGTCAGCACAACTGGTGGGATCCCTCATAAAAAAATTTCCTAAGTGGAAACACTTTGAAAGTAAGGCCTTCAGTTCTTTTTCTTTGTATCACAAGTGGTTTGTGAGCACTTAGTCTGTGCCAAACATTGTGTCATAACCTTGTACCAGCTTTTTGTTTGAATAAAGAGGTGTTTCCTAAATTGTATCCTAAAAAACCTAAAGGCTGTTTTTTGGATGAGATGTACAAATTGGAGTCAGAGCTATATAGTTCAGTGGAGGAAAGGTTGCCATCACTGGGTCTTATTTTTTGCTTGTCTCTCTTATGATTCTTTTTCTTTTCTCTAAAGTATTTATTATAAGATTAGACTAAGAGCATCAAACTACTAGCATACTGTTTCAAATATCTATTGCAGTGTAATAATTTACACCAAAACCTAGTGGTTTAAAACATAAAAAAACAAGGGCCTTCCTGGTGGCACAAGGAGTTAAGACGCAACCTGTGAAGCTATCCACAGCCTCTGCAGCACAAGTTCAATCCCCAGCCAGGGAGATACCCACATGGCGCAGCAGACTTCTCCTGACTCCCCCGCTGCTCCCTGCAGCAGTGTATTTCAGTCCATCTGCCTGTTCTGTTCCCTGCTCTGTCTCTGGTGAATTCTCTTACCACCCCCATACTTCTGGTCTGTACCCTAGTTCTTATATGCATAAATAAATAAAATCTTACCAAAAAATCAAAGACATTTATATTCATCATTTAAAAAAAATAAAAATAAAACCTGGAGATGGGCATCATTGAGGCAGACTTCTCTTAGGGTTTTCATGCAGCTGTAATCAGACAGTGGCTGGAGTTAGAATCATCTTGAGGCTCACTCATTCTTATATGTGAAGTTTCAGGGTCCAGATCACTTTTCTGTAGCTTTTCCGTATGGTCTTTTTGGCATGGTACCTGGATTTCAAGAGTGCGTATCCCAAAAGAACCAGGCAGAGACGGTATTTACTTTTATAAAATATGAGTCTTGGGACTTATACACTGTCTTTCCTGTTTACTCTGTTAGTTGAGGTGTCAATGAAGGTCTGTGCAGGTTTGGAGAAAGAGAATATAGATTTTATCACTCTTGTAAGAACAGCATGTGGCACGGGAGCAACTCCAAATTTGGAGATATGATCTGCCAAACCTACCTTGAGAGCACTGTCTAGAGTAGGAGAGGGAACCAAGAAAGAGAACTTGGAATGATGGAATGTAATTTTATACATATTGGGTTTATCTGCTTGTCAGACTTTGTGAAAGAAATGTTATTAAAAAGTTTGGTTACTGAGCAGATACTGAATTTGTTCTGTGGTATAGTAGTATGTAGACCCAAGATAGGATATTTTTCTAGTTTATCCTTCTCATTTTCTTTCTCTTTTTTTTTTAAACTTGTGGCGAGGATCTTGGAAATTATTATATTCATAAATCTCTTCTATCATAAATATGTCCATATCAGAATCTTGTGAATTGCTTTCATTTTACATTTTAAACATCATCTTTTCCCCTATCATTTCCTTCTTGGTTTATTTTAAAAATTCAGTCTTGGTTTCTTAATTTTAGATGATGATTCTTTCTCTTTTCCCTTATTACAATTAAATTTTAATCTTCTGTTATATATTGCAGGGAGATAATCTTTTAAAGTCCTTGTCTTTTCTACTTTTTCTGTTGTCATATTTTAAAGTTTAAGTAGTTTAGATTTTTATTAAAATTCATATCCTCAATTCCATTTCCTTTTATTAACAAATAATATACATTCATCCTAAGAAAAAATAGGACTATAGAGTCTTGAAAAAAGTGTAAATTACTCAAACACTATTGAGAAATTCTCCTTTATGTTTTGGTGTAAGACCTTTAAGTTTCCCCTCCACCCCCACGTATAGAATCTTACCATTTATACCATTTTGTACATTGCTCCTTTCATTTTACATTTGGATTTTCCCCTATATTTTACTATTTGATTTATTTTTAATTGAGGTAATCTTAGGATACCCCCATCAACCAAATCACCCATAGCTCACCATCATAGTGTATTTGTGCTTCTACCCTATTTGTTTTTTCCCCTACTTTCCCCTCCTCTATTTCACTATTTTACATCAAACCAACAGTTAACTTATTTCACATCTTTTTAATTATTTCCTTAAGATAAATCTCTAAAAGGGTAGTTATGTCAAAGAAGTTGTATTTATACAATAATAATAAAATTTCCCAGTTATTTAAGTCTTTGTCACTTTTTTCTTTTCCACTAGGAAATTTCTTTTTTGTTTGTTTCTTGTATTTGTTTATCATTCCTCCTACAACATACACATTTGGCTTGTTTCTTCATGTGACATTTGTCCTGGGTAATATGTCCTGGGTTACAGAGAATGAAGATGTAGCTCTTGTTCTCAAGAACTCACAGTCCAGTGGGGGAGATAGATAGGCATGTAGACAGTGTAATTCATTTGGTAAGTGCTGCCATTAGTAGGGAGAGATACGTGACATGAGTAGAGGGTGACTCTTCTAAAACAGCCTGTGGAGAATTAGGGGAGGCTTCCCAGGTAGATCTGGCAGTGAGTTTTAGGTTGAATGTTGAGTAATTGCAAGTTGGCTAGGCAGAGAGCTAGCAAGGGTATTCCAGCATAGGCATACAATGTGCAGTCATAGAGAATTGAGATAAAACATCTCCCAAGAAATACTGATAGGGCCTCCCTGGTGGCGCAGCGGTTGAGCGCAGAGTTGCGAAGCTGCCCGCGGCCTCTGCGGCGCCGGTTGGATCCCCGGCTGTTCCCCCGCCACCAGAGGAGGGTCCCACATGGCGCGCAGACCTCTCCTGCCGCCCGCTGCTCCCCTCAGCAGTGACCTTCGGTCCTTCTGCCTGCTCTGCTCCCCGCTCTGGCTCTGGTGAATTCTCTCACCCTCCCGCACTTCTGACTGTACCCAGTGCTTGTATAAACAAAACAAACAAACAAACAAATAAATAAAACATGCCTCTATTAAAAAAAAAAAGAAATACTGATATTTTTTTCTCCCCCCAAGGATTTATGCATACAAGAGCTGGGGTGTAGGCCAGGGTTGCGGGGTGGTGGGGTGAGAAGATTCACCAGAGACAGAGTGGGGAGCAGAACAGGCAGATTGACTGAAATACACTGCTGAGGGGAGCAGCGGGTGAGACAGGAGAGGTCTGCTGTGTCATGTGGGTCAAATCGAACTTCTGCTGCAGTGGCTGCTGATATCTTTGTAGTGCTGAGACTTAACCCCTTGTGCCACCACGGAGGCCCAATACTGATAGTTTGATATGATTGGAGCTTTGGGAGGGAGTGGGAGAACAGGTAGAAAAGAGGCAGAGGCCAAGTTCCAAAAGGATCTGTATATCATGCCCCTTTGGGGGCATGATAAAAGGATGAATAAAAAGGGTTTCCTGCTTTGGATTAGTGGGATCCAGCAGCTTTAAAGAGTGAGATTATCATGTGATGTGAAAAGTGTTATAGACATAAATGTATTTATGGGAACATAGAGAAGTAAGCTATTAATTCCACATTGGGAGGTGCCATTGGGCATATTATGGAAGGGATTCTGAGAAATTCTTTGTTTTTTATTTCCTGTTTATCTTGTTCTATATTTGACATTTTATAGCATATTTTATGCTCTATATCCATTTGCTTCTTTATTTCTTCCTAAAAGCAATTCTATAATGCCAAAAGATGATGGAAACGCCATTAATGTAAGGCAGTGATTTTAGGTAAAAGCATTAGATTACTGTGTCTCATCTGGAAATCTCGTTCTCTGTGTGAAGTGTTTATCTCTAGCTCACTAAACTATTTCTTAATTTAATTATTAAGACATAAACAATTTCAAGGCCATTTTGAAGAAAGAATGCAGTGCTATATTCAATTATATGTCAGTTCTCAAAGACAAGAATGGACACGAGGGCAGATTGAAACACACACACATACACACACATGTGTTTTCTTTCTTCCTTGAAACCCCACTCAAATGATAAGAAACAATGGAAGAGATAATAGTGGATGACTGATTTCAGCAAATGGAAAAAATAAAGAAAGTTCTTAGAATTGAAGCAGCAGTAAAACACTAGCTTGCTGAGGGGCATGTGATGAGAAAATCCACTACCCAGAAAGAACGGTAGAGACTTGTGATATGGAAGCTCTCTCAAGACTTGGGTGAGGTGTGGTGCTGAAAACAGATTGGTGGGAAGTCTGTTCAAGGAGTGGTTAGTTTTGCAGTTATTCTGATTTATCTTATGTTGTTATTACCCTGCCTTATCTTGATGGTGACCAGAGGTTTTCTTTGGAAAAATTGAATTATGAAAGCTTTGAATTGAGGCATCCAGGCACATCAGAAGGTAGAGATTGATTAAGGAAAATGTAAAGTTATAAATGTAAAATTGAGACCAGTCACCATGTTGTGTGATTTCTCCCTACGTTTGTTTGTTTATTTATTTATTTATTTATGCAAGAGCTGGGGTACAGATTAGAGATGCAGGGGGTGAGAGGATTCACCAGAGACAATGGGAAACAGAACAGGCAGATTGACCAAAATACACTGCTGAGGGAAGTGGCGGGGTGGGGGTGGGGGGCTCGAACTCGTACTGCAGAGGCTGAGGATTGCATCATAGTGTGGTGCTTAACCCCTTGTGCTACCAGGGAGGCCTTCCTTACCTATATTAAATTGGAATGGGGAATGAATGGAATAGATAGAAAGCTGGACTTAATCAGGATTGAGGCTTTGCCAGTTGAAGCTAGATGGTCAAAGGACATAATTCTGGAAGGAAAACCTAACATGTTTAGGATAGTTTCATAATAATATTCAACTTGCCACTCACACTAAAACATGCACATTCACACATGCAAACACACTCGCACAGGCTTTGACTTTGAGTCTGTGGAGTTAATTTTGTTTAAAAAATCTTCAACTGGCTATGTGTTAGAGGGAAGACCTTACTTTTGACTCATTATCATTTTGATTTTGGTACTTCTACCCTTAAAACCCTGTCATACTTCTGATATGATTTAGTCCTCTATTTGACAGATGTGTTTTTTTTTTCTTTTTTTAATTGTTATTGATGTACCATTGTTTTACACCCTCGCTAGTGTTTTGACAGTATGGGATATCCCCCCACTGGGGTAGTCACCATAGCACTCCCATTACCAAGGCACCCGTGTTCCTCCACTGTAGTCCATGGCATCAGCAGTTCTTCTCACTTGGAGAATATAGAATATGCATATTTTTTTCAAGTTCTCAAGACAAGTAAATCTTTCATCAGTGATTTTTATTCCACATTTTTTTTTGGTGTCTGAAAACTTGAATTTTAGACTTTTTCCTTACTCTGTGATTTTTTTTCTGAAAATGCTATGATTACATGTTAATGTGATGTGTTGATATTGTTCAGATAATATTAGACTCTTAGTTTCATTCTGATTAACTACTAGTCTTGTTCAAAGCTCAATTAGGCTTTCAAAGAATTTCAGATTATCTCTAAGCAGTTATAGAGGGATTTAAATTAGAGTACTATAACTTCATGGATGTGTATATATAGTCATATATTCAGAAGGGAATAACATTCGAGGAAGCTTTGTTTTTGCATACTCCTGATAAAAAGATTAATATTGGGTTAATAGATTTATTGCTTCTAAGAGGTGAAGGAGGACTGGAATATAACAAGAGATTCCATTTGGAGAAAAAACAGTTGTTGGTCAATAAAGATCTGAACAGGAAGATTTCTAATCTCAATTTAAGAATTCTGTATTTGTAGGAAGAAATCATACTAACAGGGCATTTTTTTTTAAAAGATTTATTTATTTATGCATACAAGAGCTGGGGTACAGGTCAGAGGTGTGGGGTGGGGGGGTGAGAGGATTCACCAGAGACAGAGTAGGGAGCAGAACAGACAGATTGACCGAAGTACACTGCTGAGGGGAGCAGTGGGCGAGACAGAAGAGGTCTGCCTCGCCATGTGGGTTGCTCCCTGGCCAGCTGGGGAATTGAACTTGTGCTGCAGAGGCTGTGGGCAGCTTCATAGGTTGCACCACCAGGGAGGCCCACTAACAGGGCATTCTTGTGAAGCAACAGTTTTGTTAGGTTTGGCTTCTTGGCAGGCCTATTGTATTAGGAAATAAGTATTTTTATGACTTAGCATAATTAAAATCACTGGATAGAAAGTGTTGGCTTTTGATGATTGACTTTGTGTTACCCATTGAAAAGAAAAAGTGTGTAAAAATTCTTAACTGTTTATTGATACTTGTAACTTCGGCCCTCTTGGACAAATAAGTGTGTCTGCTGCTGTGTTCCATACTGGCCAAGTCTTTGAATCTGAAGATGTAATTTGTGTTTTAAGCCCCTTAACTTCATTTGTCTGACTAGCATAGGTTTATATTAGGACAATTAAGGTTTATTACTTCAGCAAATATAACAAGCAATGTTTTTTTTCCTTCCTTTAGGATCATCAGGGCATACTGAATCAACAGGACTGGCTGGTGCAGCAAGCATCATGAGTAAGCACAGAGAAGTCTGTTCCTTATCACATGTGTAAGGGGACAAAGGTAAAAAAAAATCAGTGTTCTTATTATTAGAGGTTAAATTTTAGAAAAGAGCTAAGTCTATTAAAACTGCTTAGGTATATGTCACACTTGCTTCATTTTTGTCATTGTTTCTTTTGAAATCAAGAGTGTAGTTTTTCAGAAAGACCCGACTTAAATGCAGAGCAAAAGGGTATTTTAAAATTATTGTTGAATTATGTCAAAATGCTACTTTTTCCACCAGTACTTAGCTTCTCCCTTTTAGAATCAACTACCTTGAGCACAGAAGGGAGTAATTTCAGCATGGATTTAGAAACAGCGTTTAGAGAATATAGTGGTATATCTACTCAATTAATGCCATTTATATTTCTTAGTCATCATGTAAGAGCAAAACAAAACTAATTTTGGGGCAAGGAATCAGAAATATGGATTCAATTACATTATTTTGTATTGTATTTTAAGGCTAGTTATAAAGAGCAATAACTTTCAGAAAACTGGAAGTATCATACTGACTCTTGAAGAGCAGGAATCATTGACTTTTCTTTTTCTTTCTTTCGTTTTTTTTTTTTTTTTTAAGATTTATGCATACAAGAGCTGGGGTACTGGCCAGAAATGCAGGGGGTGAGAGGATCCACCAGAGACAGAGTGGGGAACAGAACAGGCAGATTGACTGAAATACACTGCTGAGGGGAGCAGCAGGCGAGACAGGAGAGGTCTGCCTCGTCACGTGGGTTTCTCCCTGGCCGGCCCAGCCTGGGATCGAACTCGTGCTACAGAGGCTGCAGACCATCTCATAGTGTGGTGCTTAATCCTTTGCTCCACTAAGGAGGCCCGGTCATTGACTTTTTCCTGATTAGGAATCATGTTGATTATCTTCTCAAGATTATAATTATTTAAGGGGTAAAAAGTGGGAGTGAGGGTAGATGATGAATGGGTGAGATTGGCAAGAAACTGATTATGCCATTCACTAATGGAGTGTTGCCTATTGTGACTGAGTTCTCTGGTTTTCCGTGTAAGCTCTGAGGATAGGGGCCTGGATCTGACTCTGTGACAGAAGACAGAGCTCCTTTTCTCTTTACTCACCAGTCTGACATTACTGGTGAGTCTGACACAGGAGTAGATTATTCAGAGTAGGATTATAACATGTATTCCAGTAATTTTTCTGTGGTTCAAATAAGAGAGAAGTTTGTTTACATGTTACATAACAGCAACTCTATTTTGTCCAGTGCAGGGATCCAGGTTCCTTCCACCCTAGTTCTCCACCATTCCCTAAGACAGAACTACTGAAAGTGCCAGTCGCCCAGAATACAGACCAATGCATTACTTTCTTCATGGACAAGGCTCACTACAAGAAAGACTCTCATTACTCACCAGTAATGCCCTCTTCAACAAAACCTCTGGGCCCGTAGTTGGCAAGGTATTTTTTTTTTTTTTTTAAAGTTTAGGGCTACATTTTTTTTTAAAGACTTATTTATTTATTTATACAAGCACTGGGTACAGTCAGAAGCATGGGAGGGTGAGAGAATTCACCAGAGCCAGAGAGGGGAGCAGAGCAGGCAGAAGGACCGAAGCACACTGCTAAGGGGAGCAGCGGGCGGCAGGAGAGGTCTCAGCACCATGTGGGACCCTTCTCCGGTGGCCGGGGAGCAGCCGGGGATCGAACTGGCGCTGCAGAGGCTGCGGGCAGCTTCACTACCCAGCGCTCAACCACTGTGCCACCGGGGAGGCCCAGGCAAGGTATTTCTTATCCCTAGCCTGCCCATGTCTGATTGTGAGAAAGGAGTGCCCTTCTCTGCCTTACCTAGCAAAATCTTATTCTTCAGGCATCATCTCTTTAGGAAGATTTCAAACCACTGTAGCAGAGACTATGAATAGTAATGCATAATAAAGGTTATTAGCAGTAATAAATTACTGGAATATTTGTGACAGTAGCATACTCTATTCCAAATAATACACCACTGCCTAATTATTTGCATTCATTTCTAATTGGCTTCATTGCACCTAGTATATTGTCCTCCAAATCCACCAACATTTCTTTTCCCCTTCTATAGTAGCTATAGCTGGGGATATATGGTAGTTCAGTCAACCTTTTTTGCAACTTGATTTGGCTATATGACTCAGTTCGCTATAGGAATGTGAACAGAAACTATGTATGCAACTTCTAGGCCCAAGTTTTTAGGAGATTGATTTTACCTTTATTGTTACTTTTATTTTTAGCTCAACTTAGATACGACTATAACCTAGCTTTGACCATGTAGGTGAGAACTATAGTGTAGGTGCTTATTAAAGTGCATTTTTCGAGCTGTTACTGGTCAATGCTAAGATAAGGAATTTGGTTATTTCTTTTTTTTTTAATTTTTTTTTATTTTTATAAGGAATTTGGTTATTTCAACTGACCTTTTTTTCTTGTGGTGAGCCTTGTCCATGAAGAAAGTAATGCATTGGTCTGTATTCTAGACGACTGGCACTTTCAGTAGTTCTATCCTAGGGAATGGTGGAGAACTAGGGTGGAAGGAACCTGGATCCCTGCACTGGACAAAATAGAGTTGCTGTTATGTGACATGTAAACAAACTTCTCTCTTATTTGAACCACAGAAAAATTACTGGAATATATGTTATAATCCTACTCTGAATAATCTACTCCTGTGTCAGGCTGATTTGGATCCACCTCTATGTGGTCCCATAGCACCCTGTGCACATTATTTGTTAGTACCTACTACAGTGTTTTTTTTATTTTATATTTTATATATATTTATATTTTATATTTTCATCTTTCCACCCTATGAAACATTGGGCACCTTAAGCCAAGGACATTGTCTCATTCATTATTGTAACCTAGTGACATGGACAGTGCCTGGCATATAGTAATGCTCAGTAATGTCATGTATTATGTACACATGTTCACTCTAATTAGTTTATGACATAAAGAGGAAGTATCAGTCAAAGAAACATAAAAGGAACAATCTGATCTGTGGTGTAAAAGCGGGCCCCCTAAATTGAGGTTCAAGAGAGTTTGTAATAGGACTCTGGTCAATAGAATGAAAAACAAGAGGTGGAGAAGCCCTGAGCCTCTGATTAGGGCAGAGGGTATTCCTTGAAGCTGGTTTCTGTGTCATTTTGACATATCCCTATCATTCTTGGAGCACGTCCTTGCTTTCTGACACACAGTATATTCAAAACATTCTCTTTCTCTTTTTTTAAATTGAAGTACAATTCACATAATGTAAAACTCATCCTTTTAAGGTAAATATATTCTAGTTGGTGGTGAGACCTACAACCCAATTCCCAGTGGTTTTTTGGGTGCTGAGGTTTCCCCATACTAACTGGCAGTTCTCTGATTCTAGTAGGGTGTCTGAGAATTCAACTCAATTCTAGAGACAGTATTAGATTCCACAGGTAGAGGACACAATCTCCCATTATTGCTTTCTATGCCAAACACTAGCCAAATGCCCATGGTGAGTCTTTGCTTCTGACCAACTGGCTATAGATCAGAGGTCCCCACAACCTCCTCCTCAAACTTCAGGTGCATATTGCAAGCCCCAGATTATTTGTACTGTAAATCAAATAATCAGGGCTGTAAATCAGGACACCCATCTCAGGTTCAATTGATTTGCTAGAATGACAAATAGATGCAAGGAAACCTTTTTACTCACTAGATCACAGTTATTGCAGAGGATACTAAAGAGGATACAAACCAGCAACCAGATGGAAGAGAGGCTTTTATAGAAGCTTCATTACATAGAAATGGGTGATGCAACCATTGACCACTGGCGGTTGAACTCTACCCTAACCTCTCTTCCCTTGCAAGAAACCAGGGTATGGAACTGGAAGTCCCACTTTCTTTTCATGTTGGTACCCTGGCAACTAGTCCTCATTATTAGGTGCTTTTCAAAAGTTACCTTCATTAATGTAACAAAATATATCTTTATCATTCATACAGCTTTGTGGAGGAAGACCAAATATATATGAGAAATATATTTTGATCACCTGAATGACCAAATACATATATATTTTTTCCTATAAATAACAATATTGCAGGGTAGTCCAATGGTTTTTATATATTTACAGAGTCAAATAATCATAACCATGATCTAATTCCAAGACATTTTTTACCACAAAGAAAAATCTCGTATCCATAAGCAGTCGCTCCCCATTTCCATCCAATTCCCCAACCCCTGATAATTACTAACCTACTTTCTATGTCTGTGGATTTGCCTCTTCTGGATGTTTCATATAAACGGAATGATACAATAATTGACTTTTTTGTGTCTGCTTCTTTCAGTTGCCATAGTATTTCTCAGATTCATCCATGTTATAGTATATAGTAGTCCTTCATACATTTATTATCATATAATATTCCATTTTATTGACATACCATGCCATATTTTATTTAGACATTCATCAGTTGATATTTGGGTTGTTTTTACCATTTGGCTGTTATAAATAATACTGCTTTGAGCATTCATTTATACATTTTTCTGTGAATATGTTTTCATTTCCCTTCGGTTATAAACCTAGGATTGCAGTGGCTACACCATGTGGGAACTATGTTTAACTTTTTTTTTTTTTAATAGAGGCATGTTTTTATTTATTTGTTTGTTTGCTTGTTTATACATACACTGGGTACAGTCAGAAGCGCGGGAGGGCGAGAGAATTCACCAGAGCCAGAGCGGGGAGCAGAGCAGGCAGAAGGACTGAGGTACACTGCTGAGGGGAGCAGCGGGCGGCAGGAGAGGTCTGCACGCCATGTGGGACCCTCCTCTGGTGGCTGGGGAGCAGCCGGAGATCGAACCGGCGCCGCAGAGGCCGCGGGCAGCCTCGCAACCCAGCGCTCAACCGCTGCGCCACCAGGGAGGCCCAACTTTTTTTGTTTTTAAAGATTTATATATGTATATAAGCACTGGGGTACAGCCCAGAGGCGCGGGAGCAGAACAGGCAGAAAGACTGAAATACACTACTGAAGGGAGAAGCAGGTGAGACAGGAGATTCCCACAAATCTCCGTGGCTGGCCAGGAATCGAACCCGTGCTTCAGATGCTGTGGACAGCTTCACAGCGCTGTGCTCAATGCACTGCGCCACCGGGGAGGCCCTGTGTTTAACTTTTTTTAGGACCTTTTCCCAAAGTTTCCACACTATTTTACTCCCCCTTGACCCCAGCAGTATACAAAGGTTCATATTTCTTTACATCCTCTTCAAAATTTTTGTATTTTTTTCTCCAGATTGAAATCAACCATTTCTCCATGAAACCGTGTTCCTTTTAGGGGATAACAATACTTAGAAATTAAGTCTGGTACTAGTTATACTTTTTTTTTTTTTAAGATTTATTTATGAGTAGAAGAGCTGGGGTGCAGGCTTCAGAGGTGCGAAGGTGGGGAAGATGAGAGGGTTCACCAGAGACAGAGGAGGGAGCAGAACAGGAAGATTCACTGAAATATACTGCTGAGGGAAGCAGCGGGTAAGACAGGAGAGGTCTGCTGTGCCATGTGGGTTAGCTCCTTGGGCAGGGATCAAACTTGTGCTGCAATGGCTGCGGATTGCTTCATAGTGCTGAAATTTAACCTTTTGCGCCACCAGGGAGGCCCAGTTATACTTATTAAATGGTGAAGAAGTGGGGGGTTGCTGTTCCACGATCCTCTGTGGCTAGAGAATATATGTACACATATATATATTTGTGTTGCTCTAAGTGTCTGTATTTATTGAGGTTTCTGAGTTCACACTGATATCTCAAATTCCAAACCAGCCTTGCAGGATTCTTCTAGTTTATTCCTTTTTATATTTTACTTTTTTTTTTAAGGTTTATGTATACAAGACCTGGGGTACAGGCCAGAGGTGTGGAGGGTGAGAGGATTCACCAGAGACAGTGTGGGGAACAGAACAGGCAGATTGACTGAAATAACACTGCTGAGGGGAGCAGCAGGCGAGTCAGGAGAGGTCTGCTGCGCTATGTGGGTTGCTCCTTAGCCGGGGATCGAACTCATGGTGCAATGGCTGTGGAGAGCTTCATAGGTTGTGTCTTAACCCCTTGCACCACCAGGGAGGCCCTACATTTTACATTTTTTTTTTTTTTAATAGAGGCATGTTTTATTTATTTATTTATTTGTTTGTTCGTTTGTTTTGTTTATACATGCACTGGGTACAGTCAGAAGCGCGGGAGGGTGAGAGAATTCACCAGAGCCAGAGCGGGGAGCAGAGCAGGCAGAAGGACCGAAGGACACTGCTGAGGGGAGCAGCGGGCGGCAGGAGAGGTCTGCACGCCATGTGGGACCCTCCTCCGGTGGCCGGGGAGCAGCCGGGAATCGAACCGGCGCTGCAGAGGCTGCGGGCAGCTTCGCAACCCAGCGCTCAACCGCTGCGCCACCGGGGAGGCCCTACATTTTACATTTTTAACCCCCTTCTCCAGTGGCAAAAAATGTTCATTGCCCTTTGATCTGTATTTTTGTATGTAACAATCTCCTATCACTGTTCTTCCCTGGTCCTTATACTACTCAGGCTTTTACCTGTCAACTTGTGTTGTCTTCTTCCATCTCTCTTACCCTCCTGCACATGGACCCTTCTCACCTACTTGGGCTCTGACTTCCCTTGCCAGACCAGCCCCTTCATGTGAATGCTCTGTCTCTTGAGTTCTGACAACCCACACAGATTGTCCTTCAGCATAGGTAGATTTCTCACTCTGTGGGGCTCTGACACCTTATGCTGGGCCACCCATACACAAGGACCTCTGCCACCACACTTAGGCTCTGCCTTTTCCTTACTGCACATGCCTTCTTCATCCTGCTTCCATGTCCACTCAATTTTTAATAACTTCCCTTTCAAAATTAAAAAAAAAATTGAAATAATTGTATTTGTAGGAAGTTGCGAAGAGTGGAGAGTTCCTATGTACCCATCATTTGCCCAATTTTTCTCATTGGTTGCATTTTATATAACTATAGAAATATCAAAACCAGAAAGTTGACATTGTTCAATGTGTGTATACAGTTCTCTCCAGTTTATCACATGTAGCTTTGTGTAACCACTTTTGCAATGTATGGTATAGCACTCTTCTGTCACCACAGAGATTTCCCTTGAGCTACTCTGTGGGTTCCATGAGCTGGCCACTCATGGGCAACTGTGACCTATTTGCTATTTACAAATCACAGCAGAACATTCCTTGACTACCTATGGAGTATAGCTTGTATCACAAGGCAGTCCCGGGGACACCAAGGCCGCTGTTGACCTGATTATGTGACTATCTTCATGGTGGTCTTGGAATAACTCTGCCTGTGATAACATCATCAAATGTCTCTTGACACATGGTCACGATGTTCCTCTTCCCTCTCCCTTGTAAAACTTTGTCCCCTACTCCTGTCCTACCTTCTGGACCCTATTCCTCATACCATTGTTGCATGATCAGCTTTTACTGTCCTGTATGATTTCAATAAATGGTACAAGAACTGCTCAGGTAGCAGTCTTGCCTTGCAAACCTACTTCACAACTGTTGTGTCCACTACTCCTTTATATTAATAGTTACATGTACCCTTCTCTTCCCACTATCCAGTATTTAAAATTAATAGCATTACAAGTCATAAGAATCACTGAGTAAACAGAGAGGGAAAGCATGTTCTGTACATAATGGGAAGACTTAATATTCTTACTCTTGAATGAGGGGTAGGGTAGGAATTCCAATTTCTGAAGGTGGTTTTTATTTTATTATTTTTTAAAAATATTTTCCTTTTAAAAAAAAAAAAGATTTATTTATGCATACAAGAGCCGGGGTGTAGGCCAGAGATGTCGGGGGTGAGAGGATTCACCAGAGACAGAGCAGGGAGCAGAACAGGCAGTTGGACTGAAATACACTGCTGAGGGGAGCAGCGGGCGAGACAGGAGAGCTCTGCCGCACCATGTGGGATTCTCACCGGCCAGCCGGGATCGAACCCACGCTGCAGAGGCTGCACCATCAGGGAGGCCCCTGAAGATGGTTTTTATTAACTTTCTATTCTACCTTGCTCTGCTGGTGAATCTTGGGACCACTTGGGAAAATTTTTCCCCCTGCTCCTGCCTTTATGCAGAGAGCCTAGTCTGACCCCCTCCAGTGAAGAAAGGTCTATAAATTTAAAGATAATTTTCTATCCATCTGTCTGCATTTCAAGTCACAGGCCTGAAGGTTGCTGTCTAGTTTTTTTTTTTTTTCCCTAAGATTTATTTATGCATAGCAAGAACTGGGGTACAGGCCAGACGTGCGGGGTGGGGCGGTGAGAGGATTCACCAGACAGAGTGGGGGACAGAACAGGCAAATGGACCGAAACACACTACTGAGGGGAGCAGTGGGCGAGTCAGGAGAGGTCTGCTGCGCCATGCGGGTTGCTTCCTGGCCAGAGTGGGATATATCTTCATAGTACTGCGCTACCCTTGCGCCACCAGGGAGGCCTGCTTTTTCATTTTGTTAGTGGTTTCCTTTGTTGTATAAAGCTTTTTTTCATTATTGTTTTTGATTTCCTGCCTTTGTTTTTGGTATCAAGTCCAAACAGAATCACCAAGATCAGTGTCAAGGTGTTTACTGCCTATGCTTCAGAGTTTGATGGGGACTTTCTGGTGGGGTAGGAGTTAAGCCTTAGGACTATCACCACAACAGCCTGAGTTCCATCCTCAGCCAGGGAGCTAACCCACATTTGGTGCAGCAGACCTCTTCTGTCTCACCTGCTGCTCCCCTCAGCAGAGTATTTAAGTAAATTTGCCTGTTCTACTCCCCACTCTGTCTCTGGTGAGTCTTCTCACCCCTTGATCTCTGGCCTATACTCCAGTTCTATGCATAAGTAAAATAAATAAATCTTTAAAAAAATAAAAGTTGTATGGTTTTAGGTTTTAAATCCATTTTGAGTAATTTTTTAAAAGATTATTTATACAAAAACTGGGGTATAGGCCAGATGTGCGGGAGGGTGAGAGGATTCACCTGAGACAGAGTGGGGAACAGAACAGGCAGACTGACAAAATACACTGCTGAGGGGAGCAGCAGGAGAGACAGGAGAGGTCTGCCTGCAATGTGGGCATCTCAGCGGCTGACGGGGATCGAACTAGCACTGCAGAGGCTGCAGACAGCTTCACAGCGCTGCGCTTAACTGCCTGTGCTACCAGGGAGGCCCCATTTTGAGTAATTTTTACATAAGGTGTAAAATAGTGGGCCTGTTTCATTCATTTATATGTGAGTTTCCAGTTTTCCTGACTATTATTGAAGAGTCTGTTCTTTCCTCATCCTACATTCTTGTCTCTCTTGTTTTCAGTTGACCATATATGTGTGATTGTGTTTCTGGGCTCTGTATTGTGTTCTATTGATTTATATGTCTATTTTTATGATAAAATAGTAACATGCTGTTTTGTTTACTGTAGCTTTGTAATAGAGTTTTACATCTGAAAGCATGATGCCATCAACTTTGTTCTTTCTCAAGATTGCTTTGGCTATTGAGGGTCTTTTGTGTCTCCATACAAATTTTAGGATAGTTTATTTCTGTGGAAAATGCCATTGGAATTTTTTATAGAGATTGCATTGAATCTGTAATTGTTTTATGGACATTTTAACAATATTAATTCTGTTAATCTATGAGTTCAAAATACATTTCCAGGGCCTCCCCTGGTGGTGCAGTGGTTGAGCACTGGGCTGCGAAGCTGCCTGTAGCCTCTGCAGCGCCGGTTCGATCCCCGGCCCCTGGCGAGGGTCCCACATGGCACGCAGACCTCTCCTGCAGTGCCCACTGCTCCCCTCAGCAGTGTATTTTGTCAGTCTGCCTGCTCTGTTCCCCGCTCTGGCTCTGGTGAATTCTCTCACCCTCCCGTGCTTCTGACTATACCCAGTGCTTGTATAAATAAATAAATAAATCTTTAAAAAAAAAAAGAAAAAAGAAACAAAATACATTTCCACTTATTTGTGTTGTATTCAATTTCTTTTGTCTTACAGATTTCACTGTATAGATCTTTTACTTCCTTGGTTAAATTTACTCCTACGTATTTTATTCTTTTTGATATAATTATAAATGGGATTATTTTCTTAATTTCCCATTATGATAATTTTTAGTATAAAAATGCAGTCAGGG
The DNA here is from genome assembly GCF_964194135.1 of Talpa europaea. Lineage (NCBI taxonomy): Eukaryota > Metazoa > Chordata > Mammalia > Eulipotyphla > Talpidae > Talpa > Talpa europaea. The sequence continues at coordinate 32,563,330 of NC_140076.1, forward strand.
GCCTCCCTGGTGGTACAATGGGTTAAGTCTCTGCACTATGAAGCTATTGGAAGCCACTGCAGCAAGAGTTCGATCCCGGGCCAGGTTGCTGACCCACATGGCGCAGCAGATTTCTCTGGTCTCTCCTGCTGCTCCCCTTGGCAGTGTATTTCAGTCAATCCACCTGTTCTGCTCTTCACTCTGTCTCTGGTGAATCCTCTCACCTCCACCCTGCACCTCTGGCCTGCACCCCAGCTCTTGTATGCATAAATAAATAAAAATAAATCTTTAGGGCCTCCCCGGTGGCGCAGCAGTTGAGCGCTGGGTTGCGAAGCTGCCCGCAGCCTCTGCAGCGCCGGTTCGATCCCCGGCTGCTCCCCGGCCACCGGAGGAGGATCCCACATGGTGCGCAGACCTCTCCTGCCGCCCGCTGCTCCCCTCAGCAGTGTGCTTCGGTCCTTCTGCCTGCTCTGCTCCCCACTCTGGCTCTGGTGAATTCTCTCACCCTCCCGCGCTTCTGACTGTACCCAGTGCATGTATAAACAAAACAAACAAACAAATATAATAAATAAATAAAAACATGCCTCTATAAAAAAAAATAAATAAATCTTTAAAAAATGCGATTGATTTTTATATTGACTTTGTATCCTGCAACTTTATTGAGTGTGATTATTCTAACAATGTTTTGGTGGAGTCTTCAAGGTTTCCAATATATAGTATCATGTCATCTGTAAATAGAGACAATTTTACTTCTTCCTTTCTGGTTCAGATGCCCTTTATTTCTTTTTTCTTGTTTTGACTAAGACATCCAGTACTATGTTGAATAAAAGTGGCAAGAATGGTCATCCTTTCTTTTTCCTGTTCTTAGAGTTAAGTATGATTATTGCTGTGGGCTTCTCATATATGACCTTCATTTTTTTGAGCTACATTCCTTCTGTACTCAGGTAGTTGAGAGGTTTTATCATGAATGGGTGTTGAATTTTGTGAAATGATTTTTCTGCATCTTATTGACATGATCAGATAGTTTTTGTCCTTCATTTTGTTAATGTGGTGTATCACATTAATTGATTTGTAGATATTGAATCCCCCTCCCATCTTTGCATCCCTAGAATAAAGCCCACTTCATCCTGATGATCATCCTTTTAATGTATTGTTGGATTCTGTTTGCTAATACTTGTTGAAGATATTTAGATTTTTACATCTGTGTTCATTAGGCATATTTGGTTGTGATTTTTCTTATCTTCTAGAGTTTTTGTCCTTTTTTGGTGTCAGGATAATGCTGGCCTCCTAAAATGAGTTTGGAATTGTTTCCTTCTCAAACTTTTGCAAGAGTTTGAGAAAGATTTGTTAATTCTTTATGTGGTAGAATTTACTAATGAAACCATCTGATCCTGGAGTTTTACTTGTTGGAAGGTTTTTAATTATTGTTCACTCTCCTTATTAGTAATTGGTCTGTTCAGATTTTTAAATTTTTTTTAAATTTTTTTTAAAGATTTATTTATTTAAGAATACAAAAACAGAGGTATAGGCCAGAGGTGCAGAGGGTGAGAGGATTCACAGGAGACAGAGTGGGGAGCAGAACTGGCAGATCCACCGAAATACACTGCAGAGGGGAGCAGCAGGCGAGTCAGGAGAGGTCTGCTACACTGTGTGGGTAGCTCCCTGGCCGGGGACGAATTCGTGCTGCAGTGGCTGCTGATAGCTTCATGGGTTGTGCCTTAATCCCTTGTGCCACCAGGGAGGCCCCAGATTTTTTATTTCTTGATGTGTCTGTCTTGGTACACTGTGTGTTTATAGGAACTTACCCATTTCCTCTCAGTTCAATTTGTTATACAATTATTTATAGTAGTCTCCTAAAATCTTTGTATCTCTGTGGTATCAGTTCTAACTTATCTATCTATTGTAATAGCTTAATTTGTAATACAGATTTAACCTATTCTTTAGGTTTAAACAAGTCTCTTGAGTGGTGTTTCCTTACCGATGGAGAATTATTTCCAAGCAGAAGCTTATAACCTGGACAAGGTATTAGATGAATTTGAACAAAACGAAGGTGAGAATTTGCTTCAATAATGATTGGCATGCTGCCGTTTTATTTCTACTTCTATCTACTCTTGCCTTATTATTATTTACATACCTTAAAATGTAGGCATTTTAAATGTATAATTTTGACAACTAGGTATCTATGTAACCTACATCCCAGTCATGATATAGATTATAGTGCATTCTGTTTCCACAGAAATTTCCTTTGTTTTCTTTCCTACTCAGTTACTACATTCTCTTCACTGTTCTTATTTGTTTCTACGTTAGCATAGTCTTCTCAACCTCACCTCCCTAACCCCCTACTTTCCCAGCCAGTTCAGCCCAAGTCCTTACCCCCTGCTGATTCCTACCCACCCCCAAGTATAGCCTGGGGCCACTTAAATCATGTTACTAAATTTAGATAGAATTATTTTCTTGTTTGTAATGTTCTAAGGTATACCATTTGATATAGGCTACAGTCTAAGTATATTTTCTTATTCTTAGTCAAAAATTAGAAACCTTAATGGCCTAGGAATATTCTGTTTTCTGAGTATATTTGCAAACATAGTTGACTTAGTCCATGTAGCCTTTCCATTATTATCAGCAAACTTACTGTCATTATTTTTTTCAGATGAAACAGTTTCTCCTATCTTATTGGATACAAAGTGGAATAAGATTCTAGAACCCCCTTCTCACCTACTGTCATTTAACCCTGCACTGGCCAGTGTGAATGAATCTGCAGTTTCTAATGAGTCACAGCCACAACTGAAAGTCTTCTCCCTCGCTCATTCAAATGCTCTGACTACAGAGGGAGACGACCATTCTGCTAAAGGACAGGAATGTGGTCTGAATCCAGACATCACCACAATGTGGATTGATGAAAATGCTGTTGCAGAAGATCAGTTAATTAAGAGGAACTGTAATCGAGATGATCAATGCAGTGCTGTTGAAGTGGGAGAGAAGAAATGTGGAAACCTAGCTTGTTTGCCAGATGAGAAGAATGTTCTTGTTGTAGCTGTCATGCATAACTGTGATAAAAGGACATTACAAAGTGATTTGCAGGATTGTAATAATTACAATAGTCAATCCCTCATGGCTGCCTTTAGCTGTTCACTGGATAATGAAAAGAGACAAACTGACCAGTTCAGTTTTAGTATGAATGGATCCACTGAAAAAGATATGAACTCTGAAAAACAAATGGATCCCTTGAATAGGCCAAATACAGAAGGGGATTCTGTTAAACATCTGTGTACTACTTCATCTGATAATCTAGCCTGCGTCTGTTCTCCTTCACAATTAAAGGATGGTGAAAATATAGGTAGAGACTCCTCCATATCTGTAGTCACAGGTTTAACTATTGATTCAGTAATCTCATCCCAAGGAACAGATGGATGCCTTGCTGTTAAAACCCAAGACAACTATATAGCAGATGAGGTTGTCACTGGCAAAACCAGCTCTCCAAGGACAGATCTAGGAAGTCCAAACTCTTTTTCCGACTTGAATGAGGGGATTTTGATGAAGGAAGAGCCAGCTGAGGAGACAGCAACTGAAGATTCTGTTCAATCTGGTTTACCTTTGCTTCTCAAACCAGACATGCATAATGGGTCTGCAAAGGATGATAACTGTGAACAATTTTCAGATAACTTTGTGCCCAGTGAAGGTAGAACTGATGAAAATGAAGGTTGTAAACATGAAGAAATTCTTGACACTACAGAATTTCTTAATATAACAGAGCATTTCTCTGAATCTCAGGAGATGACTAACTGGAAATTGACTAAACTAAATGAAATGAATGACAGCCAAGTAAATAAAGAAGATGAGAAATTTCTGCAGATGAATCCATCTGAGGACAATTATAATGATAGTGGAGAGTGTGGTAGAATGGCAGAAGCAGGTCTAGATTTAAAAGGAACTTGTGTGAATGAAAATGAAGGACGTAATTTCTCCACTGTTATGGCTACACCAGCAGCAGATTCTCTATCTAATTGTTGTGATTCCTATGGAATGCAGAACCCAGTTTGTTTTGTTCCAAAGACTTTACCCTCCAAAGAAGATTCAGTAACAGAAGAAAAAGAAATAGAGGAGAGCAAGTCAGAATGCTACTCAAATATTTATGAACAGAGAGGAAATGAAGCCACAGAAGGGAGTGGGCTACTTTTAAACAGCACTGGTGACTTAATGAAAAAAAATTATTTACACAATTTCTGTAGCCAAGTTCCATCAGTGCTTGGGCAATCTTCACCCAAGATAGTAGCAAACTTACAGTCTATCAGTGTTCCTTTTGGTGGTGCAAGACCCAAGCAACCTTCTAATCTTAAACTTCAAATTCCAAAGCCATTGTCAGACCATTTACAAAATGATCTTCCTGCAAACAGTGGAAATAATATTAAAAACAAAAATGATGTCCTTGGGAAAGCAAAATTAGGGGAAAACTCAGCAACCAATGTGTGCAATGCCTCTTTGGGAAACATCTCTATTGCTGACACAAATGGGGAACATTTAGAAAGTTATGAGGCTGGGATATCCAGACCGTGCCTTGCATTAGCTCCAGATAGCCCAGATAATGATCTTAGAGCTGGTCAATTTGGAATTTCTGCCAGGAAGCCGTTTACCACTCTGGGTGAGGTGGCTCCAGTATGGGTACCGGATTCTCAGGCTCCAAACTGCATGAAATGTGAAGCCAGATTTACATTCACCAAAAGGAGGCATCATTGCAGAGCATGTGGGAAGGTAAGTTGTATGTTTCAGTTTCAAATCTGGCATGCCCATTTTGTAATGCTCTAATTTTCAATTAGAAATTGAAGGCTATATGAGGTGAACACACTTCTGGTTGAGATGACATTATAAATAGCTTTTGAAAACCCAGTTCTAGTAAATTTCTAAGTATAAAATAACCTTGCTGATTCTTAGTGTTACATAATTTTTTGGCCAAGATTTAAACTGAATCAGTTTTCTTGAAGAGATGAGAATTGAGGAAGTGTTAATTTTGTGGTTTCTATATTGAAAGATACTTGGCTAATGGAATTAGTTTGAAATCAGGAAGTTATTCTTTCTGTTTAAGGAATGCTTGTAATTTACTTCATGTTTCTTGATTCTTGAGAAATTGGATATTACATTATATATCTTTTAAATTTTTTCTGTAGGGTTTTTGTCATTGTTAGACATCTAGAACTTTTTAAATACACATATTTTTGCTTGCTCCCCCATATAACTTTGTGGCAAAATAGAGTTAAAGGCTATTCCATAGTTCTTCCAGATTCTGTTACTAACATATCAGTTTACTGGTTTGTATTTTAACAAAAGCTATAAACAAGGAGAAAAGGGGATTTTGTATTTTTAAGAAGAATATAAGTTTTAGCATCAGGTTTAGATTCAGACTTCAGCTTTGTTACAACTATTACTATATAACTTTATTAAGACTTTGTTTTCTAATCAAAACAACATCTAAACATTAAAACAAAGTAATGATTTTCATTGAACTGTTGTGAAGATTGAGATTATAGATGTAAGTGCTCAGTAATTAATCTCTACTTCCCTTCTTACCTATTTGTCTGTGTATTAATTCACATGCTTTCCTCTTCAAGGAATAGAGGGATTCAGTGACTTAGACAAAAATAACATCTGTTTCACATAACATGAAGCATGAAGATAGAGACTAGGTTATATCTGGGTACAGAATCAGAATCACTGATGTTCTTTGGGTCTTGCCCTCATGGTCTCAAGGCAGTGGCACAGAGAATCAGATTCAAGCTGACAGCTTCCCAAGCACAAAGAAATTGCATGGGGTGGGGGGGGGGGGCAGGGTTGGCAAAAGAGCCTATTCTTGTTACTATCTTATCAGGAAGGAAAGAATCCCCAGTAGCTTTCATTTACCGGCCACTTCTAGACCACAGGTGCAATTTTAAACCAATTATTGACAAAGGAGAACAGGAGTGCCTAGACTGCTAAGATCAGTCATGTGGGAGACTCTAAGGAAAGGGAGAAAATGGTTCCTGAGCGGGCAGTTAGCAAAGGCTCACACAGAAAAATCAAATGATAAGGATCAGAAAGACGTTAAGACTGTGACTGGCTGTTGGTCTCATTAAAATTTGAAGAAAATGATATGTCCAATTTCTAAATATTTTGCTCTTGAAATAAATCTGTCAGTAGCGTGAACATCTGGTTTTCTATTAGGAGATTAGACTTAACATTTAAAAAAAAAAGATTTATTTATGCATACAAGAACTGGGGTGTAAGCCAGAATTGTGGGGGGTGAGAGGATTCACTAAGAGACTGAGTGGGGAGAGGAACAGGTGGATTGACTGAAAAACACTGCTGAGGAGAGCACTGGGCATGACAGGAGAGGTCTTCTGTGCCATGTGGGTTAGCTCCCTGGCTGGGGATTGAACTCATGCTACAGTGGCTGCTGACAGCTTCATAGTCCTGAGACTTAACCCCGTGCACCACCAGGGTGGCCCCCAGACTTACCATTTTTATGTTCTATGTTTGCTTAATATATAATAATTTCTGAAAATTTTGCTTTCTTAAGCAAATGAAAAAATAACACTCTTGCTCCAGACCAGCATATCCAGATTAAATAAGTATTTTAGGTGGATTCAGGGTGAAAATGGTGGAAAAATGCACATAAAATGAAAAAAATTAAATGTAATTTTTATTGAACAGAATTTGTGAAATTATTACTTGATGAATTCATGTGGATTATGAATTCATATTCCATCTTTTTTTCCCCATTCCATCTCCAGTTACCTCAGGGATGTTGTAAGGATTGATGAGATAATGTCTGTAAAGATCCTTGAGCCCCTCAGAAGAAAATGGCTTATGAATGAAAACATTTTTTCTAGGCATTAAATTAATTAGGTTACACTGAGAATATAACAATGTGAATTTATAAAATAATATTTGTTCCAGTAGAAATTAAGCATATCCAGTAATTTCTGTACTTAATTTCTACAGCTTAATTTCTATTCTCTTTACTGTAACAAGCATAAATTAATCATTTAATATATAAAGGTTTTGGCCTAGATATCAGCAATTCAGAGATATAGAGAGTCATAACTTCATGGAATTTATAAACAGACATTGATTTCAGTTAGGGGAGAGAAAAGTGTTTGAATTTCTAGGAGTTCTTAAAAAATCCTTTCCCCCACCCCCAAAAAAATTGTGAACCACTGATCTGACTAGACATATTCAGACCATCCCATAACAAACTATAATGCAGTATATTAAAGTATTGGTTTTTTGTGCTTTATATTCATTCCCCATAATCCTCATCACAGTCTTGGACAAATGAGTTGTTTGTATTTCCTGTTTGACAGATCAAGAATCTGAGATTCAAGGACTATGCCCAGGGTCACACAGCTTTAAAGCTAGTACTTGTTCCCTCTGTTCAAATTGCTCCCCTAGCTCATCTCCTCATTCATACTAGAAGTATGAGCATAATACTTTAGAATTATTGATTTCTAAAGGATTGAGAGCTTAATTTTTCCAAGAATGGCAGAGGTTATCAGGAAGGTCATACAGAAAAGTATTACTGAGCAAGGGAGTTAATATAAAGGTGGATATAACTTATGGAGCAGAGTTCTAAAGTATATGAGGAAAGTGGAATCATATCAGAACACAGAGAATTAGTGGTAGGGAGGGGGCGATAAATTCATTTTATAGATGAATTGGTCAAGATAAAAATATACTTGAATATAAAAGAAGAAATAGAAAACCATGGGAAATTATCACAGAATATGGCTTATATTCAGCTCTTGATACAAAGTAGCTGTTATCATTATTATAATATTCATCTTGGCTTAATGTAATTAAGTAGAAAATAAAATAATTGTGAATTTATAATATCAGAATTTATGAAAGTAAAATATTTATGAAATATTGCAGTATATTTCTATATTGCTATAATGGAGATTAAGACATCTAGATTCCATTCTTCTGTTAATTGGAAAATTATGTCACACTTGAAAATGTTTAACAAATTGGGAATTATCTTATGATTTTATACATTATTAATTAGATACTTATTACATATAGTGGCATAATCCTTACCTCTCCTGGATGATAGGCAAGAAATTAAAGAACAGAGAGAATAGAGCACCTTCCCCAAAAGGTGCCCTGTAATTCAAATTACCACCATTACTTTATATCTATTTTACTTTCCTGTAGAAATCACTGATTCTAGAAGATTATGGTTATTCAAGTTCCATTTACCATGATTATCTTAATCCTTTTTATTTGATTGTATGACTTTGAAAACCTAAGAAAACCATTGAGTTTAAGAGGAAAGATGAGTTTTCTAAAAGTGGGAATTAAAAAAAATTGTTTATTGTTTATTTGGTCATTAGCAAAACTGTCATATTCTATCCATTACTGTCATTGGTGTGGCCAGTTATTATTTAATAGGTACTTGGTTATTAACTCTTATTTTTTACCTATTAATCTAATAGAAGTAGATGTTAAAATAACCTTAAAAAAAGTAAAACTTCTTGTATTGATACTTATAACTTAGCTATTTTGTGTTTGGGAGGGTGTGAAAGATAAGAATAACTTTTTTTTTTAATATTTCCACTTTATGCTAAGCTTGTCTAATCTGACATTTCAATTCTCTGAAATACAGTTAGTGTGAAAAATTTGTCTCAGAAAGCAAGTTGCCTGAATTCTCAGTTTATAAATGAGACTACAATAATGCTGACATAAATCTGTCCAACTCCTAAGCTTCATGTTCTTTTTACTGCACTGGACCTAGCAACAAAATTTATCTGTACTCGAATTGCTTTCTGGAATTGGAAATATAAGTAATTGTCTTTGGTTAAGTATTGGTTTGGAGCATAGGTAAAGGTAAAGAATTGAGAATTTACGTTTTTGAATTTTTAAGGAAGACGGTAATGCCTAGAGATTGGTGCTCTGAAGTGAGGGAGGAGCCAAGCAAAGTTAGCAGGATTGTCTTGAACCACAAAGTAGGAAAAGGACATGGGTGCCAAGTAATTGAATGAAGAGAGATTTAGTGAGAGTAAAGTAAAGTAAAGTAAACCATTCCAGTTTATTCAGATTATTTTTTCTACTTTTACTTAAAAAGTATAATTCAGAATAGGTAAATTTTTACTGTATTAGTGGTTTAAAGAACAGAGAAGAGAACTGTAGGAGGGGTAGTGTGGAAAAGAGCACCAGAATGAGTATGATAAAGCTCTGGGCTTGTTTACACTTTGAAGTTCTGAAAGCTGGGTGAACCTCTATGTTAAAAAAAAAAAATGAAATTAAAGGAAACTGAAAGATTTGTGCCAGCACTGATTTATCTCTATAATATTATTATTAAACTTACTGATTAACTGAGGTCACTTTGTATACTTGACTGAAAAGTGTGTTTTGTGGAAGTCATCTCAGACTGGAATGCTGTTTATCAAGGTTAAGTCAACTGCATTGAAGGTTTTATTTTGCAATTACTATTTCTTTCTTGATCATTTTCAGTACTAATTTCTTCAAGGTCCCTTTAGGCACACATGATCTTCATCACTTAAAATTTTTAATTTTTATTTATTTTTTAAAGGTTTATTTATGCATACAAGACTGGGGTCTAGGCCAAAGGTGGCAGGGGGCAGCAATGGTGAAAGGATTCACTAGAGACAGAGTGGGGAGCAGAGCAGGAGGATCTCCTGAAATACACTGCTGAAGGGAGCAGGGTGAGATAGGAGAGGTCTGCTGCACTGTGTGGGTTATCCCCCTGGCCGGGGATTGAACTTATGCTTCAGTGGCTGCCGATAGCTTCATAGTGCTAAGGCATAAACACTTGCACCACCAAGGAGGCCCTCACTTGTAATTTTTAAAAAACTGTGATGACATCCATTATGCCAAAGTGGCATATTGAAAAATGATCTAGATTAATTTTTAATAGAGAAAGGTTCCCCCTTACAACTATTTGACATATACTGAACATTTATAAATTATATAATTTTATATTTTATAATTACACTTTGCTCCTATTTATATACTTTGTAATCTTATATGCATATTTATAAAATAGCAGACTATAGGCAGTTTCTAACTATGCTTTTAATTTGAATTAGTATTATGCAATAAAGTCAAGAGTATTGTATTTAGAAGATATATCACAGAACTATGTAGTAGTAGTTTGATATTTGTGTCATACCATATTTTTAGCTTAAGTAGAAAATACTTTAAAAATTGAAATACATTAATGATAACTTCAAATTTAAAATTGAGAATAAATGCATATTTTGAGATAGGATGAAGAGGACTGGTATTATTATTATTTTTAAAAGATTCATTTATTTATTTTTTACAAGCACTGGGTACAGTCAGAAGTGTGGGAGGGTGAGAGAATTCACCAGAGCCACAGCAGGGAGCAGAACAGGCAGACTGACGAAAACACACTGCTGAGGGGAGCAGCGGGCGTGGCAGGAGAATTCTGCATGCCATTGTAGGACCCTCCCCGGCCGTCCGGGGATCGAACTGGTGCTGCAGAGGCTACTGGCAACTCTGCAGTTCAGCGCTCAAGCGCTGCGCCACTGGGGAGGCTCAGGACTGGTATTTTTAAAAAAACAATAGTAATATTTGTGTCTTGAAAGATTTTGTCCTCCTGCCTCCCTCTCCAGTATCCTTAGTCTACCTCCCTAGACATCTCTATGGATGGAGCTGAATGGGATCATGCTCAGCGAAATAAGCTAGAAAGAAAAAGAAAAATACTGATGGTCTCACTCATAGCAGGAATTTAGAAAACTTAAATAAAGGACCAGGAGAAAACCTAATTATAATAAAGTAAAAATCAATATCAACAAGCAACTATAAACCAGAGACACACTACTGGGAGTCGAGGGGGGAGAGGAAGGAGTATGATCAAAACAAGGTGGGGGGTGGGAATTGTATGGGGATTATAACCAAGATGAAAATGCATACATTGTGCAAAAATGAAAAATGATGTAAAAAATGTATAAAATTAAAAAAATTAAAAATTACCCATTTTTTAAGATTTATTTAAAGTGGAATAACAATTTTTTAAAATCACTGTATGATTAAGAGGAATAGGTTCACACCTCCAATTAATAACTCATTTTTTAGAGCAGAAATATTGAGCAGATAGTACAGAGTTTCCATATACATCCCCCTCCACCCTGTAGCCTTCCCCATTATTAACATCTGCACTAATGTGGTACATTTGTTAAAATTGATGAACCAGTATTGGTATATTGTTACTAACTAAAGTTCTGTAAAAGAAATATGCACTGCAGTTTACATTAGAGTTCCATCTGTATTGTACAGTTCTGGGGGCTTTGATAAGTAAATGCATATTATATATCCTATTATAGTGTCATAAAATAGTTGTATTGCTCTAAAAGTCTCTTGTGTCTCATCTATGTATCTCACTCTTCCTCCTCCCTCTTTCTGATAACCACTGATCTTTTTTACTGTCCTTGTGTAATAGTTTTGTGTTTTTCAGAATGTCTTATAGTTGGGATAATATAGGTTGTTACCTCTGTAGACTGGATTCTATCCTTTTTTTTTTTTTTAAAGATTTATTTATTTATTTATACAAGCAGTGGGTACAGTCAGAAGCGAGGGAGGGTGAGAGAATTCACCAGAGCCAGAGCAGGAGCAGAGCAGGCAGAAGGACCGAGGTACACTGCTGAGGGGAGCAGCGGGCGGCAGGAGAGGTCTGTGCGCCATGTGGGACCCTCCTCCGGTGGTCGGGGAGCAGCCGTGGATCGAACCGGCAGTGCAGAGGCCGTGGGCAGCTTTGCAACCCAGTGCTCAACCGCTGCGCCACCGGGAGGCCCGATTCTATCCTTTTTTCTTTAAAGATTATTTATGCATATAGGAGCTGGGGTAAAGGCCAGAGGTGTTGGGGGGGGAAGGTGAGAGGATTCACCAAAGACAGTGAGAAACAGAACAGGCAGATGTACCGAAACACACTGCTGAGGGGAGCTGCGGGCGAGTCAGGAGAGGTCTGCTGCACCATGTCTGCTACCTAATGCAGGGTAGCCCCCTGGTGAGAAATCAAACTCATGCTGTGGATAGCTTTGTAGGTTGCGTCTTAAAGACCCCTTGCGCCACCAGGGAGGCCCTGGATTCTGTCATTTTGATATATGGTTTAAGGTTCCCCAGGTCTGTATTTTGTTTGTTTTGTTATATTGAGGTATAATTGACATGTAACATACTAGTTTCACATATATACAACACAGTGATCAAGATAAATATATATTAGTTAACACTGTGGTGATCTTTTTTTTATAGTGATTTTTGTATTATTTTCTTATCATCTCTGAGAGCTGAGAAAGATTTATTATTTAAGTATGTAAGAACTGGGATGTAGACCAGAGGTAAAGGGGCTGAGAGGATTCACTAGAGACAGGGTGGGGAGCAGATCAGGCAGATCTCTGGAAACACACTGTGGAGGGGAGCAGTTGGCGAGACAGGAGAGGTCTGCTGTGCCTGTCTGGGGATTGAACTCATGCTGCAGGTGCTGGCAATAGCTTGATAGCACCGAGACCTTAACCCCTTCACCACCAGGGAGGCCCTAATCTTTATTTATTTTAAAAATTCATTTATATATATTTTACATCATTGTTCATTTTTTTTTTAAACAATGTTTGCTTTCCTTACCCAGGTGTAGTCCCCATAGAATTTCCCCCACCAGCTCACCAGTGCACCATCACCATAGTCCCTTGTGCTCTTCCCACCCTCATTTTGATCCTCCTCCCCCCTCCCCGACAGAATGTCTCTGATTTATAGTTATCTGTTTATTTTTGTTTTGTTGTGTTTTTTTATTATTATTCCTAATCTTTATTTTCTATTGAATGCCTTTTATTTGGTTTTCCTGCCTAACTCCTGGCTAAATGTCTAATACTAAATTTGAGTGCAAGTACGAGTAGCAATACAAGTATACAAGTAGCATACATCCTCATCATATTCTATCTTAGAGGAAACATTTTCTGTCTGTCACTGCTGTATATGATGTCAGCTATGGGTTTCTTATTATGTGACCCTTGTTTTATAAGGTAGTTTCCTTCTGTTCCTGGTTCGTTGAGTTTTTAGTCATGCAAAGATATTGACGTTTAAGTGTTTTTTCTGTGTGGAATTGATCATGTGGATTCTCTCCCCACCCATTCTATTAATGTGGTACCTTATACTGATAGACATTTCTATGCTGAGCTATCCTTGCATTCCAGTGTTAAATTCTACTCAGTCATGGTAGCAATCCTTTTTATAGTCTGCTGAACTCAGTATTTTGTTGATGACTTTTTGCATCAGTGTTCATAGGGATATTGGTCTCTATTTCTCTTGAACTGTCTTTGGTATCAGTGTAATACTAGCCTCATAAAATGAGTTAGGAAGTAGTCCCTTTGCTTCTGTCTTCTGAAATAGATTTAGCAAATCAGTTAATATAATTTACCACATCAACAGCTAAAGAATAAAAACCACACAATTATATCAACAGATGCAAAAAAGACATTTGGCAAAATCTCGTGCTGATATGATAAACGAAAAACTCCATCAATTAAGAATAGAGGGGGCTTTACTTCATAAAGAACATCTACAAAGAATCTATAGTTGACATCATATTTAGTGGTGGGGAACTTGAAGCTTTCCCCTGAAGATCAGGAATAAAGCAAGGGTATACTGTTTTGCCACTGTATTTCTACATGTGGAATTCCTACCTAATGCAGTAAAATAGGAAAAAGAAAGAAAGAATACATACTCATGTGTTAACCATAGAGCTCTGTTCTGAGAAATGCATGTTTGGGTGGTTTTGTCACTGTGTGACTATCATGGAGTGTGATTACAAAAATCTAAATGTAATACGTAGGCTATATGATATAACCTATTGGGACCACCATCTTCCATGTAGCATTGCCATTGACTAAATTGTTAAGCATGTTTGTATAGATTTGGAAAAAGAAACAGGACTTTGTTAACAGATAACATAATTAATTGCCTATGTAGAAAATCTGTTTAAAAAAAAAAAAAAACAATAAACCTACTCCTAGAACCGATGAGTGATTATAGCAGTTGCAGTCCACAAGTCACTTGTTTCTTCTATATTCGCAATAAAGAAGTGGAATTTAAGATTAAAAACACAATCCTTTTTTACATTAGCAACACCAAAAATGAAATGTGAAATACTTAATCTAACAAGATAGGTATAAGATCTATATACAGAAAACTACAAAATTCTGATGAAAGAAATCAAAGAAGAACTAAATAGCTATTCCATGTTCATGGATCAGAAGACTGTATTATCATGATGTCAGTTCTTTCCAACTTGATCTCTAGATTTGATGCAGTCGCAATCAAAATCTCAGCAAGAGAGCTTGTGGATATTGACAAATTATTTTGAAAGTTAATAGTCAACACAGTAGTGAAAATGAACAAAGTTGGAGGATTAACACTACCCTACTTCAACATTTACTATAAAGATACAATAAGACATTTTGGTGTTGGTTAAAGAGTAGATAAATAGATTAGTGGAACAGGATAGAGAACCCAGAAATAGACCTCCATAAATGTCATCAGTTTGTTTTTGACGAAGAAAGACAATATAACAGAGAAAAGATTGTTTTTCAACAGCTGGTACTGGAACAACTTGACATCCACATGCAACAAAATTATTGAGACACAGACCTTACACTCTATACAAAAATCCGTTCAAAATAATAGATCTAAATACAAAACATAAAACCACAAGGCTTCTAAAAAAACACATTAGCAGAAAATCTAAATAACCTTGGTTTTGGTGATAACTTTATAGATAGGAGATCAAAAGCACAATCCATGACAAAAATAATTGGTAAATTGGATTTAATTAAAATAAAAATTTTATGTTCTGTGAGAGACTGTCAACAGAATGAAAATATAAGCTACAGACTGGGAGAAAAATATTTGCAAAAGACACTTCTAATAAGGAACTGTTACTTAAAATATACAAAGAACTGAAAACTCAACAAGAAATCAGACAACCCAATTTAAAAATGAACAAAAGACCTTATCAGACATCTCATCAAGGAAGAGCTATAGATGCAAATAAGCTTATGAATAAATGTCTACTATGTCATAAGGTAAATGCAATTAAAACAGTGAGATACCACCACATACCTATAAGGATGACCAAAATCCAGAACATTGACAATACCAAAAACATGGAACAGGAACTGTCATTCACTACTGGTGGTAATGAAAAATGGTACCACAACTTTGGAAAAGTTGGGCACTTTCTTTTTTTTTTAATAATTTTTTTTATAGAGGCATGTTTTATTTATTTATTTGTTTCTTTGTTTGTTTATACATGCACTGGGTACAGTCAGAAGTGCGGGAGGGTGAGAGAATTCACCAGAGCCAGAGTGGGGAGCAGAGAAGGCAGAAGGACCGAAGTACACTGCTGAGGGGAGCAGCGGGAGGCAGGAGAGGTCTGCGCGCCATGTGGGACCCTCCTCAGGTGGCCGGGGAGCAGCCGGGGATCAAACCGGCACCGCAGAGGCCGCAGGCAGCTTCGCAACCCAGCGCTCAACCGCTGCGCCACCTGGGAGGCCCAAAAGTTGGGCACTTTCTTACAGAGACAAACAGACTTACTATATGAGCCAGCAGTTGTACTGCTAGATATTTGTACAAATGAGTGGAAAGTGTATGTCCACACAAAAACCTCCCCATGGATATTTATAGTGACTTTTTTCATAACTGCCAAAATTTGGGAACAACCAAGATGTTCCTCAGTAGGTAAATGGATAAATAAACTGTGGTATACCCAGACAATGGAATATTATTTTGTTCTAAGAAAAAAATGAGCTATCAAGCCCATGAAAAGACAAGGAGAAATCTTAGATGCGTATTACTAAGTGAAGGAAGTTAGTCTGAAAAGGCTACATACTGTATGATTCCAATTATATGACATTTCTGGAAAAGGCAAAACTATGGAGACAATAAAAAGATCAGCAATTGCAGGGGTTACTGGAGAGGGAGGAATGACTGTGTGGAGCTAGAGTTGTGACACTGCTCTAATTACTGTGATAGTGGATAATATATGTCATAAATTTGTGCAAACTCATGGAATATACTACACCAAGAGGGAACCCTAATGTAAACTATGGACTTTGACAATGAAGTATCATTGTATTACAGGTTTATCAGTTGTAGCAAATCTACCTCCTATGTAGGGGAGGTTGATATTGGCAGAGGTTAGGGATATTTGGCAACAAAGAATATATGGAAAATCTGTGTATGTTCTAATCAGTTTTGCTGTGACCCTAAAACTGTTCTAGAAAAATAGTCTTTAAAAATAATTGCAAAAAATTATAGAACTTGTTCGTAAATTTGGCAGTAGGATTTGTTATGTGGAAAGCCATTAGTGGGAAGTTTTAAAAAGGAAAAGGAAATAAAGGAAAAGGAAATGAATGTATAAAATCTTGTACATTTAGTACCTATAATAGTAATATTTTACTCTCATAAAAATCTTAAGAGACTGATATTAACATTTCAATTTCACATGAGAAAAACTTGGCTCAGACAGTTTAAATTATTCTAATAAAGTTACTTGGCAAGTGAATGTTAAAGTTGAGATTGGGCCCCAGAAGCACCACATTAAAGAAAATTGTCTGAACACATATTGAACTTTAAACCAGTGTTTAGCTGGTTTAAACATTATATAGCATATGCATTCTAAATCATTAGGCAGATTATATCAATCCTGTCATTTAAGGTAATCCATAACCATTTGGCTGTAAAACTTAAAGTCCCTATTAATTATAAACTGCTTTAAATGTGTTTGTTGTTGTTAAAGTTGTGAATTTGGGTGTGTTATAGCACAATCCTTCCAGGGTAAATGCACATTAATGTTAGTTTCTTCAGTCATACATTTGTGTAATAATTTTTGCTAATTTAAGAAGCAGTAAGCAAACATTATCTACTTTATTTAAGGCATTGCCATAGCAGCATTGAGCGATAGGGAGATTCTTGCTGTTTAGTGTGGAAGGAAGATAGTGAAAGTTTCAGAATCAACCCTGGAAGGTGGAAATAAGTTGCTGGAAACTGGCATGACCAATTTTGGTTCCCTGCTCTGATTTCCTGTAACTATGACTGTACTTTTTTTATGATTGAATTGAGATGTACATTTCGATCTTTACTGACTTCTGTAGCAAACCAGCTGATATCGTTATTATTCCATGCATACAGATAGTGAAATACAGAAATTAAAACTGAAAATTCCCAATCTCTGTTTATTTCATTGTGCCCAGAAATAGCAGCTATAACCATCTTTTTGTGTTTATGGTATGTGATAATGCAAGTAGGAATTTTACCTGAGGGCAGCTCAGATCTCCCCCCCTCCCCCCATTTGCTTCGTGTGTTTGTGTTTTTTTTTTTAAGATTTATTTATTTATTCACACAAGCACTGGGTATAGTCAGAAGTGCGGGAGGGCGAGAGAATTCACCAGAACCAGAGCAGGGAGCAGAACAGGCAGACTGACGAAGTACACTGCTGAGGGGAGCAGCGGGAGGCAGGAGAGGTCTGCGCGCCATGTGGGACCGTCCTCAGGTGGCCGGGGAGCAGCCCAGGATTGAACTGGCGCTGCAGAGGCTGCGGGCAGCCTCTGCGCCATGGGGGAGGCCCTGCTTTGTGTTCTTGACTAAGGGATTTTTCTTTTCAGCCAACATTACCATTGACACTTGTTATCTCAATCTTGCTTTTGAAATGAGTCCGATGTCCAACTTCCTCATTACATTTTCATTCGAAGTTTTTAGTATTATAGTAATAAATTTCCCTGTCAGTCAGTATCGGTTTGGTCATTTTGTACTGTTCTTTTTTCCTTCAGGTTTTCTGTGCTTCCTGCTGTAGCCTGAAATGTAAACTCTTATATATGGACAGAAAGGAAGCTAGAGTATGTGTAATCTGCCATTCAGTGCTAATGAATGGTAAGTATTAAAACAGGTCGAATTCACAGTTACTATGAGCAAGAGAATTCCTATGAAAAGGCTACTATTTTTTCCCGCCTTTCTGTACAAGTTGCTTACCTTCTCAGTTATCATAATTTAACTGAAAATATTGAGCTGAATTTTCAGGTTTTGAAAATATCTTAGCATCTCAGAATTCCCATACTTAATTTAATGCATGAATGCTAAAGTCAGGTAAGTTTTGCAGAAAGAGTGGAAAGCCTTGTGGAAATTTGGTGTTATGTGACTGATAATGTTCCTGTGAAATGATCAGAGTGGGATGGGGGTAGGGACTGTTCATCACTTAGATAATGAAATATTAAAATGGGGCTCAAGTTTTTAAGTGAAGCTATCTTTTTCTAGGAAAGAACTTATGAACTTAGAATATATCCTTACACCTTGTTTCAATCAGCTAGCTTAAAATAAATATTTTAGTTTCTAGGATTAATTAGAAAATTTCTTTTTTCTATCAGTTGTCTCCTTAAAAGTACTTACATTTCGCTATGAGAATAATGATTTTTAATTTAGTTATGTGGTAAAAGAATGGCCAGGAGAAGGCAAGTATAGCTTATTCAGTATTCATCTTGTGTGGGGCTGGGAATGAATACAGGGCAATTTAGTTTAAAAAAATAGTATTCTTGTAAAGAGATACAATAAGATTGATCGGGACTATATTTGGGCTGTTGTATTTTCTCTTTGGGTGCATCTTTTGTAATGTTGCCAGAACAATTACTAGCAGTCATAAAAGATTGAACTTGGATAGCACTGCTGCCTGTTCAGGATACTGTACCTCCTGGAGGCTGGAACTTCTCTGCTCAAGGCCCCTCCTGCCCTGTCTGTCTGCATTGCTCATAGTGATGTTTTCCTGTTGCTGGCTTATTAACCTATTGCATGTCAGTTAATCTGATCTGTTCTAATCTCCTGTGATCCACTCAGTTTCCTCCCATTTCTGAATTCTTACAATTTTGATCAAATATGACTCATTCTGCTCTTAAGGGTCACTTTTTAGATGGTGGTTTTTTCACTCAGTAGCTCAATTGATTTTTATTCCTGCTTTCTTTTTTTGGACCTATATCCACAGATAAGAGCATGCTGCTTAATTACAGTGCCCAATACCTCCTTTATTTGATGAGGTCTTCCAACTTGATAGCTTTTTAAAAAAAAAAAAACTTGGCATAGATAAAGATGAAGGAAATGGCAGAGGATTCATATGGAATACTTTTTATTAAGCTAAGGATGCCCTTAACAAGGGATCCTAAAATAATCTACTTTCCTCCTGGTTTTTCCAGCGTCTTTCCTCTTGCATGGCTTAGCCCAGTCTTTTAGTGAATATTTAATTTGATGCTTTTCAGTGTTCCCTATCCTTTTTTCCTTTTCTCTTCCTCCTTTCTTCCTGCCAGTGCTTTCAAAAGAACATAGCTGTTGTTTCTAACCTTGTTCTGCAGTATGGAGATAACAAGTATTCAAAATCTTATAGATCATTCTTTCATGTTAAATGAGATTTTTTAAAAAGATGCTCAAGAAATTGAATGGTTTCTATTCCTGAGCAAGTGATATTATCTGAACCGAGAAGATCAAATTTGCTGTCATTTCTGTAGCACCTTTCATCCTATTTACTTTAAATACTGTAGTTGATATGTCCAGATTTAGTTAGTAATATTGTAAACAGAATCTTAACACATTTGTGATCATTCATATTGGTTGATGGCACTTATATGACATTGACACATTTTCATGTTCAAATGGGTCCTGTGCTTTTGAGACACACCAAACATGTGAAATGGTTGTTTTTGCTGAATACTTTTACACAGGCTCATAACACAAAAGCAGAATTCACAAAAATGTGGAGATGTATTCTCCTGAACTTTAGGCCTCAGAATTTCAAATAAGATTTTACCTCAACCAAGAAGAGCCTAAAAATCTAGAAATGAAACAAAAATATTATACAATAGTTACCCTGTTTGAGTCCCTGATTTTGATTTTTGATAGAATTTTATAAAATGCATTGAATATGAAACTTGCCTGCCCACCAATGTCTATATGCTACTCCCTTTGCATTTCCTTAATAAGTTTTATGTTTCACTCCCTTTAAAGGGAATGTATGGTCTCCTTTAAAGAAACAAGGGTCCTAGTCATTAACCTCAGACCTATTTGCTGTCAGGCTGTATTGGAAGTATCATGTATTTGCTACTTCCAAATCATTTGCTTAACTAAGTGGTCTCCTTTATTGAATAAAATCATCTGTCTCCTTGATATTTTCAGTAGCTGGAAAAGAGGCATACTGTAAGTGTTAATGAGGAGGAGCTACATTATTTACCCGTTATTATGGAGGTCTGATGTCCATATTTTGCAATCCATTCACATTGATTGTGTCTGTATTTGTTTAGCTCAAGCCTGGGAGAACATGATGAGTGCCTCAAGCCAGAGCCCTAACCCTAACAATCCTGCTGAATACTGTTCTACTATCCCTCCCTTGCAGCAAGCTCAGGCTTCAGGAGCCCTGAGCTCTCCACCTCCCACTGTGATGGTACCTGTGGGAGTTTTAAAGCACCCTGGAGCAGAAGGTAGGGGATCATGTGCTATTCTCTCTCTTTTCTTCACCAACTTCCTCTGAAAAGGTGCTGATGTGATTTTACAGCACAAGTCTTTAAAACACTGCAGATAAGTACCTTTGGGTGGTTATTAAAGTGGAAGAACAAGGTGAGAAATGTGTCAAGACTATTCTGGGCAAGTAAAGAATAATATTGTGTTGCCTGATATTTTGGAGGCTCTTCTAAAAATATGCCAATCCCCTCTTCAACTTAAGAATGGAGTATTTACACTGCTTATACTTGAAAAGAGAGATAGAATTTGAAGTCTGCCTGTAAAATCCTAGCTTCATGTCTATCTTAACGTTCTCTGTAGAAGTTTAGTAAGTGGTGAGTGTGATAGTTCTTCCTTCTGAACAGCCCATTCTACTATTGCTTTTTAGAATATACATTGCTATTTTCTCTTCATTTTTAATCTATCCATATGAAAATAATGTGTTAGGTACATGGACCTTTATAAAATGCAGAACTATTATTCTAATTATATCATATCATAGGTAGAAAATACAGGTTCAACTTGTTTTAGTTTATATCTTTATGATTATGATATTGTCAGATGAAAGGTACTTTATAAATTCAGGGTTTTATGAATAGTAAGAATAATAATTACTGTATTTCTTTTAGATGATCTTGTCAAGAAGTTTCCCTTGATAATTAAAATCAGTCTTCCTTCATTGATTTTATCTTTTGACTAGTAATATTTCCCTTCCCTTGCTAAGTAGCCCTCCTCCCCTTTTGAATATCGAAGACTTCTATCAATATTATCATATCTTCCCCTATATTCTCTCTTTCCAGATCGTCCCTTAGTCATACGCCTTGTATTTTATGAATTCAAACTTTCTTAAAATCTTAATTCTCTTTACTTCGGTTGTTGTTTTTGTTGTTCTTCCCTAGTCTCTTTGTTTTGGTTGTTTGAATTGATATCCAAAACTGGATTTAAAGAGATCATTTCATCATACTCAGTTTTCTAACTTTTCCTTTGTCCTTTTACTAAAATGCAAACTACTTTTGCACAACCAAATCAGTCTTTTTCTTCTTCAGTTACACTTTAATCAAAGATCTGGTCACTTTACTACCCAATTCTTACATATCTATGCTAACTCTTCCTTTATTAATTAATTAATAATTCTTAACATTCTTCAGGGTTTCTTGCCCTTTAAAAATACCGTATCTACCATATCACTTTTCCAGATATTTAATTCCTGAGGAAACATCAGATGTGGATGTCTTTTACTAGATATTTTTCACTTGCTGTTTATTTCCTAGGCACTTTAAACACCTTCCTTAGTTTTTTTGTCAGTGAAGTGGGACAGAGTATGTGACATTATCAGAAGTATATTTAAGACCTCTATTTAAAAAAAGTATTTTAAATCTTTACATGATGAGTTAATGGAAGTAGAGGATATATTTAAAGGTGTACTTTAATTTATAACCACTTTTGTACTATTATAGTTATAAGATGCTAAATATTAGTGATTTCTTTGTACATCTGGAATTGGTGACCATCTCTTCTTTGATATCAGAAACCCTTCCAATGTCACACTGATGTCTGTTTTATCTTTCTGGCTCCTCAAGTGGCTCAGCCCAGAGAGCAGAGGCGAGTTTGGTTTGCTGATGGAATCTTGCCTAATGGAGAAGTTGCTGATGCAGCCAAATTAACAACAAATGGAACTTCCTCTGCAGGAACCCTGGCTGTGTCACATGACCCAGTCAAGCCAGCAACTACCAGTCCTCTACCAGCAGAGGTAAGAAAACAAAATTTGGGGAAAAAAACCAAAACCAAAAACAAAATTTTGGCTAAAAGTGCGTACATACTTCACACACATTGTGATGACTCTGCCTTGCCTTTTTCTAAGTTAAGTGATCTTTCTGTGGAACTGTAAAGGGTTTGGATGTAGTTTAGAGCATGTGTTGTGTGTGTGTGTGTGTGTGTATGTAGGGGTAAAGTAAATTTGGCAAAATCAGTTGTTCTTGTTTGCTCTGCAGTTGCATGTTTTTTAGGAGAAATATTCCTAAGAAGGTTGGTCTCAGGTGAGCTCAGGTTTTGCTATTGTTAGAGGTCATGTTAGAGTGGAACCTGGCCCCTGATATATTGGTTTCAAACCATGTACCTCAGGTTCTGTGGTTGCCTCTTGGGAGCTGTGGTGCGGAAGGGCCAGGCAATATGAAAGTGGCTGAGGAATTTCTCTATTCCTTTCTCTTCAGCTCAGTGTCTCCATTTTTTTCTGTTTACTTGTTGTGTTTCCATTTAAGATTTTTAAAAAGGACCCTAAAGCTTAAAAATAAGTTGAAAACCATTTGACTTGATGGAAGACTCATAAGGGAATTAGCTCACACTGTGATATCACTTTTATCTTGTCTCTGTCAGATATACTGGTCAGTTTTAGGACTAATAGGATTCTCTTTTCTTGAGGCCTAATTTTTAGAAGGGCACAAATACCAACTACTTATTTTGGAGTCAGTGAGAGAACAGAGTGACCTAGGACCAAAATTAGAAAGTATACACATAGGATATTTTTATGCATTTGGTTTCCTTTCTAGTGCTGATTGACTTCTCAGATTTGGTGGTCAAGGTTATAATAAGGTCATACATTACTCCCAACTAAATATATATTTCCACCTTTAAAAAATTATTTTTTCATTAGCTTTAATCAGGTGTGATTTATTTTTTAAATTTGTGTATATGTGCTTTTTTCTATTGAGGTAATATTGGTTACCTCTGAATTTGATTCAGAGGTATAGGGTCACACCTTCTCAGATGTGTGTCACCACACCACACCTACCACCAAGGCACCCACAGTCCTCCACCATAGTCCATAGTGTCCCCTCCCCACTGCATTTCCCTTCCTGCCCCCCTTGTAGCATCAATTCCCCAGTCAGATTTCTAAGTATTAAACTTTGAAGGAACATTAAACCTTCGTATCTGTCTTCATATATGTCTAAATCTATTTTTGGAGATTTTTCTCTGACTGCAGAGGGCAAAATCCAGAACTATGTCTTAATTTTTGTATCTGCACAATAATACTGTAAAGAAATTTCTTCTCTTCCCTCACACCCCCCAGTTGTTTATTTGGAAAATTTCAAATCCACACAAAAGTTGAATTGTATACCCATATGCTTTTGACCTACATTCACCAGTTATTGCCATTTTGCCACATTTATTTTACTTGTACACAAACCTGCGTTCATGTGAATATACACACTTTATTTATTTATTTATTTTAAGATTTATTTATTTACACAAGCACTGGGTACAGTCAGAAGCGCGGGAGGGTGAGAGAATTCACCAGAGCCAGAGCAGGGAACAGAACAGGCAGACTGATGAAGTACACTGCTGAGGGGAGCAGCGGGCGTGGCAGGAGAGGTCTGCGCACCATGTGGGACCCTCGTGGGTGGCCAGGGATTGAACTGGCGCTGCAGAGGCTGCGGGCAGCTTCGCAGCCCAGTGCTCAACCCCTGCGCCACTGAGGAGGACCCTTACACACTTTATTTTTAATGAGCATTTTGAAGGTTAGTTGCACTTCATCACTTAGTACTTAGCTGTGTCTCCTAATAAGTCATTTTTTAACATAAGTGCAATATATTTCATTAATTTGTGTTTCTCATGATTAGCTTCCTGAGAAACTGTTTGGCAATAACAATGATAATACATAAAGAATAATGGTACTATGTGATGGTCAGGTCTTAGTGAGACACAATAAGAAGTGTCAGTGTGATAATTAAGTTGCTTCTCTTGTGTTTCTTTACTGCAAAAGCAGCTTTTCTTCTTTGGAATTAATGCGTAATATGAGGGGTGATACTTGAGACTATGAGTGTCCTCTTCCCCAACAGTCTTTCAGCCAGTGACTTTACTGTCCTTTGACAATTCTTGCCTAAATCAGTTACAATTTTGTTAATACAGTGGGGATATTTTTCTTTTTGTTAAATATTTTATAACTCTTGGAATATAGGATAACTTCTTAGAACAACTGTTTTTGAATGAATGAGGAATCTCTAGTGAATGAATGTGTTACAAGGAAGCAAGAATCAGCTCAGTTTAAGAGAAACTAAACCAAGTTAGTTGTTTTATTTCTGTGTTCCCACATTGTTCAACACTATAGTATTCATTTTATAAGATGAGGGGGGAATTCTTTAAGACTAGACTGGAATGTATTTGTTTCATCTTTATGGTCAAGTAGAGAGCTTCACGCTTAATAAATTTATTTTCACACATACTATCTAAGTAGAGGTCAGATGACCACTTCTTATAATGATTGTAAAAGGTGAATTTAGGTGTCACTAAGTAGCACATTAAATGGATTGTTTCCTGTACTAGGCCTAAAAATGAGTAAATAGTAGCTTGCTAATAAAATTTCCAAATTTACTCCTGTTAGGATGATGTACTAGAAACATTGCAGAATTTTAGTAAAAACCCACTAAAAGACACCAGTCCTGAATTACAGCTAGTACAGACAAAGCTATGACAAGACATGAGCATTTTTTAAAAAAATATTTTAATCATTACTCAAGTATAAAGGTGCTTAAGAAGCATTAATCTTTTTTTTTTTTTTATTTCATACAAGAACTGGGGTACAGGCCAGATGTGTGGGAGGGTGAGAAGATTCACCAGAGACAGAGCAGGGAACAGAACTGACCGAAATACACTGCTGAGGGGAGCAGTAGATGAGATAGGAGAGGTCTTCCGTGCCATGTGGGTATCTCCGTGGCTGGCTGGGATCGAATCCGCACTGCAGAGGCTGCAGACAGTTTCACAGTGCTGCACTCAACCGCCTGTGCCACCAGGGAGGCCCAAAGCCTTCATCTTTAGGAAACAACATCAGTAATAAATTTTGATGCCCACAGCATGGATAAATCTCATAAATATTAGGTTGAATTTAAGAAGCTAAAACATTATATACTATGTGTTTCCATCAAGAGCAGATAAAACTAGTGGTAATACAAGTGAAAATAGTAGTTACCTTGGGGAGAGAGGGACAGGTCTTTAACAGAAAAAGGTCATGAGGAAATCTTCTTCTAGAGTAATGGAAATGTTCTATATCTTTACCTTAGTGGTGATTACATGGGGGAGGGGTACGATTTGATGATGCCAAACGGAGATACAGTTGGAGACATATTCATAGTATTAACTCAGTCCTTTGAGAAAACTCAGGTTAATGAGTATCTTGTGCAATCTTTCAAAAAATATGAATTGCAGATTTCACTTAAATTCCATTTATATTTTTTACTCATTCTGCCACAGTCTTGAACTCTTAAAATATTTACTTTGTTGATTTACTTTTCCTAGGCAGATATTTCTTTATTTTCTGGGAGTATAACTCAGGTTGGAAGTCCTGTTGGAAGTGCAATGAATCTTATTCCTGAGGATGGCCTTCCTCCCATTCTCATCTCCACTGGTGTAAAAGGAGGTATGTAGACTCATATATATATTTTTTAAGAATTTTAAAACATTTATGCATACAAGAGCTAGGGTGTAGGCCGGGGGCGGGGGGCAGCCTACAATTAAGGGAAGGGCCTACAATGTATGTATTAACCACACTTCTCTTCTTCCAAAAAAAGTCAATGCCCTGAAAACAGTTGTTGATGTTAGTGATTTTTTATGTTTTTATATTATAACATCATTTCTTTTGTTAGAAGGTGGTAATATTTTCAATTATAAATGAAGTTCATTGGCAGTTTCTTCATTTTATTTCAAAGCAAGCACATAATTAGAAAAATTGCTTATTTTCTAGGCTTGATCCCCCTGATAAGTCAGCACATTGATTTTGTTTGAAATATAATACACATTCAGAATTATGCATATAAGTGGAGAACACTGAACTTAATAGAAATTTTACAATAAAAATATTTTTAGGGAATAAGAAGTAAACTTAATATCTAATCATAAGAATGTTTAACTTTGATGTGAAAGTTTGTTGTTGATATATCTGGTCAGTACATTTTCAGGAAATGGTTTATGGTTTGTCAATAATCTCTTTTTTGTCCCTGTCTTTTGCCTGTCCTCCTTTCTTCTTTCTTTCTCTCCTTTGTTTTATCTTCCACATTGTTGCCAGTTATCTTTTTAAACAGATAGTACCATAAATCGTGCTTGCTTAGAAACAGTGAATTCTCAATTCCTTCAATAAAAATTACTTGTCATAGTTTACAGTATTCACTATGAACTGACCTCAATTTGTCTAAGTTTTTTTCCACCTAATACTCTAGTACTCTACATGTATATAACAAATTATTATTTTCTGAATATTCTTTTTCCATACTTCCATGTTTTTTTTTATACTGTGGAATGTTGGGAAGCAACTAAACTTCAGAGTTGGAGAGACCGGTATATAAATCTAGGCTAGCCATGTTGTCCACACCAGATTGGGTCACAGTGAGGGGCATTATTTCTTTTTTTAAAAAAGATTTATTTATTTATTTATTTATTTATACAAGAACCGGGGTACAGGCCAGATTCGTGGGAGGGTGAGAGGATTCACCAGAGACAGAACGGGGAACAGAACAGGCAGACTGACGAAATACACTGCTGAGAGGAGCAGTGGGTGAGACAGGAGAGGTCTGCCTGGCCATGTGGGGCCCTTGCAGGCGGACTGAGATGGAATCAGTGCTGCCGAGGCTGCAGACAGCTTCACAGCGCTGCGCTCAACCACCTGCGCCACCAGGGGAGGTCCGTCCGAGAGGGGCAATATTAACATGACACTGGGAAAGCAAGTTCATTCACTCTATCTGTAGATCGAATACATGCTTGTCTCTTTCCTGTGAATTATCAGCCCATCCCTCCATCAGATTTCTTAGTTCCTTTCTTCAATCTCTCATGTTGTTTTTTTTTTTCCCTTACAGACTATGCTGTGGAAGAAAAACCATCACAGATTTCAGTGATGCAGCAACTGGAGGATGGTGGTCCTGACCCACTTGTATTTGTTTTAAATGCAAATTTGTTGTCGATGGTTAAAATTGTAAACTGTAAGTTAGAATTTTATTTTTTTACATAATTTGGTTACTTTACTCATAGGTGCTAAAGCTTTCAGGTTCATTACACAAAGTATTTTTTATGTAATGTGATATCTTACTAGAAACTTGGGGCTGAGGAAGTTGATTTTTTTAATCAAATAATATAACCCAGAGGACAGCTTTGGGAAACTTGCTTTTTAATCAGAGGGATGAGATAGAGGTATTCTGTATGGAAGAGAACCAAATAAAACTTGAACTGATCTAAGTTTTTTCTGTGTTAAGTCACAACTTACCACCAGAATAACTGATGGTAGATAAACTATTCAGGAGGGTCAAGTAATTCACATGCTAGGCTAAATGTCAGAAACCTAAATCATGTGTAAACCTTATTTGGGAGAACTATTAGTTAACTCACATAGTAAAACTTAAGTACATTACAAATTAAGATTCAGCAGAAACTTCTCAAATTTTGGTGCAGGCTTCTTGGGCATCAAAAGGACAATAACTTGGAATCTTGATTCCAAGATGGAATTGGAAAATAGAGAATGCATTATCCTGAAAAAACGTTAATGGACAGTTTGGGAGAGAGAAAGGAAACGCTGAGGAGTAGTCCTCCAGTTGCCACCATGTACTTGCTTTTAGTTGGGAACCAGAAATACTATTATTTCCTCAGAGGTTCTACATTCATGGAATGTAGGTTTCCAGTTTTTTTGTTTTTTTTTTTTTTTTTGCTAATCACACCCTTTTGTATTTGGCTAGTTATTAATGATTGCTTCCTTTTCTCCTAGGATCAGATTTTAAAATAATTTGTTTGAAATTTAGTTTACCATATCCAGTTTTTAAGTTTCACATAGAAAATAGCTAACCTAGACTTCCTGAAGTGTATACAATCTTAACATAGTTGGATTGGGTGCCTACTGTTAAAGAAATTTCAAGTAACAACTCCCAAAGTGAAAGAAAAGGAATCTTTTATTAGTTTTGATTTTCATCATGGTATCCAGAGGTTTACTTGAGCCATTTTTTCCCTTTCTTTGCAGATCCCATTGTGTTTGGGGGGTACAAATGTTAAGTGCCAAGGATTGAACATTAGTTTTTAATTATATATGGCTTGTGTTATTGGAACTTTACATAGCCTTAAAGTGAAAAAGCAGAAGGAAGTAACAGAAAAACCATCCTTTCACAACTATAGCATGAAACCAAATAAAGTCATGTTGCTCACAATCTGGAATTTTCTCTCAGAATGGACTGTAATTAAAATAGCTAGACTCTTTCAGGCCAGATTAATGATGTACAAAAAAATATTTTTTTCTTGAAGCCACAGCCTGAATCCAAAGTGATCATACTAACTTTTACTCTTGTTTCTTCTGTTACATAAGTACTTTTTCCCTTGGTGAAGTGCTTTTAAAATAAAGGTTATAGACTATGTCCTTTAGTCACTATAGGCTAGAATATATAGTTTGGTTTTGTTTATTTTATTTATTTATTTATTTTTTTTTTTAAAGATTTTTTTTTTTTTTTAATAGAGGCATGTTTTTCTTTCTTTATTTGTTTGCTTGTTTGTTTTTTGTTTTATACATGCACTGGGTACAGTCAGAAGCGCGGGAGGGTGAGAGAATTCACCAGAGCCAGAGCGGGGAGCAGAGCAGGCAGAAGGACCGAAGTACACTGCTGAGGGGAGCAGCGGGCGGCAGGAGAGGTCTGCGCGCCATGTGGGACCCTCCTCCGGTGGCCGGGGAGCAGCCGGGGATTGAACCGGCACCGCAGAGGCCACGGGCAGCTTCGCAACCCAGCGCTCTACCGCTGCGCCACCGGGGAGGCCCTGTTTATTTTATTTTTAATGGACTTTTTTTTAATAATTGCACCATTTAATAATAGGAGTTAAAAGTTTTAAGTGTATTTTCTTTCACTGTAACTTCTTTTACTTCCCTTCTAATTGTTTTTCTGAGTGTTTACTTAGCGCTAAAGGTGCTGATATGTTTTCTATAAAGTTATTTGGCTCAATTCAGTGACTCTTGACAGTTGAATTATATGGACTCAGTCTGACCTAGTGTATTTGCCTTGTTATATAGATTTATGGATATTTGTTAAGGATAAGAATTGAAGGGAATGTTTTTATTTTTATATTTCCATTCTGTCTACAGATGTGAACAGAAAGTGCTGGTGTTTTACAACCAAGGGAATGCATGCAGCGGGTCAGTCTGAGATAGTCATTCTTCTGCAGTGTCTGCCGGATGAAAAGTGTTTGCCGAAGGATGTCTTTAATCATTTTGTGCAGCTTTATCGAGATGCTCTGGCAGGTGGGAATCTTTGTGACTTAGTAGAACATAAAAAATTTTGGATTCCAATGCAAAATGATAGTCTTAAATTTAGAAGCCTGGCATAGGATTTTGGGATTAGTGGTAAGTTAGAATTTGCCATGGTTTGAAGAAGTTATAAATTTTAGTACTTGACCTGGTGTGGCTATCCTTTACAAATGTTGGAATCAAGTTGTAAAAATCCATTCCCCTTGATGTAAAAATATCTTCCTTTGAGTGGCTTAGGGGTCATGATATATCCAGTAGAAGGAAGCATACTCATAAGTTACTACTAGTTTATTCAGTTACCAATATATATATAAATATGTAATATACTCTTTTTTCAAGTTTCAGAAACCACTAATAAACAACTTTATTTTCACAATAACCTATAAGTATTATTAACTGTAACAATGTAAAAGTAAATTCATGGTTACTGGAAGTTGGAGAAAATGAAGTATGCTAACATGAAGGCACAACATTAAAAGTTGAGAGAGAAAGAAATAAATTTGAGTGTATTATTTGGCATTACAAAGTTAACCTTTTGATTTAAAAAAAGATGTAAGAAGTGGTGTAGTTGGGCTAAATTCTCATTTATCAGTTAGGAAGTAAGACCATACCTGTAATTGATAAATAAGGAAAAAGCAGTGTAAGTATAGGACCTAAATGAATAAGAGCTTGTCTCTGAGAAATAAGGCTTGGAAAGGGTTGTATTAGAGTGACCAGGGTACTAAAATTATTTTCTTACATTATTTGATAATATTTCATAAATATATTAAAACCATAACTTAGTCATACTGTCTGAATGCAGTAATTTCCCTTGTGGGACTCTATGCTAAAGAAGTTATCCAAAATATATAATGCATTTTGTACATTAATGTGTTTATTGCAGCATTATTTTTTTTTGAAGGTTGGTTTATGCATATAAGAACTGGGGTACAGGCCAGAGGTACGGGGGATGAGAGGATTCACCAGAAACAGAGTGGGGAACAGAACAGGCAGATGTAATGAAATATACTGCTGAGGTGAAATATATTGCTGAAATATACTGGCCGGGAGATAACCCAGCAATAGCTGGTGATAGCTTGGTAGTGCTGTGTCTTTAATCCCTGTGCCACCAGAGAGGCTCTATTAAAGCATTATTTAAACTTAGCAGAAAAATTTAGAGGTAACCTAAATGCCTGACTATAGGTAAAAAGTTTAACTTTGCTATATGTATTAGATGTATGTATCTTTTATAGAATACTTTTTAGCCGTTAAAAGTATTATTTATGAACAGACTGTAATACCATGGAAAGTAAGTTCAAATATAAGATATAAAATTTTTTTCCTTGTGATGAGAACTTTTAAGACCTATTCTTTCGGCACCTTTCAAATATACAGTACAGTATTGTCGACTATGATTATGTTGTACATACATCCTCAATTATTTTATAACTGGTTCTGTTACATTCTATTACATCTATTACATTCTTAATTATTTTATAACCTTTTTACCATTTTCACTCACTTCTCCCATTCCCCGCAACTCCTGTCCCCTAGCAACCACCAATTTGTTCTCTATTTTTTAGAAGTTTGGTTTGATGCTTTTTTTTTCCTTTCAGATTACACATATAAATAATATGGTGTTAGTCTTTCTATGTCTGACTTATTTCAGTTAGCATGATGCCTTCAGGGTCCATATATGTTGTCACATGGCAAATTATCCTTTTTTATGACTGATTAATATTCAAGTTTGTGTATGTATACATCTACATATTCCTTCATTATCATTGGAGACTTGGCCTGTTTCCGTATCTTGGCTATTATAAATGATGCTGAAATTAACATGGGGATAAAGATCTCTTTTTAAGTTAGTGTGTTCATTTCTTTTGGATAAATACATGAAATGGAATTGCAGGATCATGCATGGTAGTTCTATTACATACTGATTTCCATAGTGGCTGTACCAGTTTACAGTCCCACCAGTGGTGCACAAGAATTCCCTTTTTCTGAAATCTTTGCCCACACTTGTTATTTTTAAATTGATCGATTTATTTATTTATTTTAATTTTTTTTTTATTTATAGAGGCATGTTTTTATTTATTTGTTTGTTTGTTTGTTTTGTTTATACATGCACTGGGTACAGTCAGAAGTGCGGGAGGGTGAGAGAATTCACCAGAGCCAGAGCGGGGAGCAGAGCAGGCAGAAGGACCAAAGCACACTGCTGAAGGGAGCAGCGGGCGGCAGGAGAGGTCTGCACGCCATGTGGGACCCTCCTCCGGTGGCCAGGGAGCAGCTGGGGATCGAACCGGCGCCACAGAGGTCGCCGGCAGCTTCGCAACCCAGCGCTCAACCGCTGCGCCACCGGGGAAGCCCTATTTTTAAATTGATTTAAAAAAAAAACCTGTTAGGGCCTCCCCTGGTGGCACAGGCGGTTGAGTGTTGCGCTGTGAAGCTGTCTGCAGCCTCTGTGGCATGGGTTCTATCCTGGCCGGCCAGTGAGGGTCCCACATGGTGCGGCAGACCTCTCCTGTCGCCCCCGCTGCTCCCCTCAGCAGTGTATTTCGTCAGTCTGCCTGTTCTGTTTCATGCTCTGTCTCTTGTGAATTCTCTCACCCTCCCATGAATCTGGCCTGTACCCCAGTTCTTGTATAAATAAATAAATCTTAAAAAAAAAAGCAAAAGTAAAAAAAAAAAAAAAACCCTGTTATAGGAATTCAGCAAGAAATTAAGAAATTATCGGGATTTAAGTGATGACAGTAAGAATAAAGAGTGTCGGGGCCTCCCCTGGTGGCGCAGGCAGTTGAGCGCAGCGCTGTGAAGCTGTCCACAGCCTCTGCAGTGCAGGTTCTATCCTAGCCAGCCGGCGAGAAACCTACATGGTGCAGCAGACCGCTCCTGTCTCTCTCGCTGCTCCCCTCAGCAGTATATTTCAGTCAGTCTGCCTGTTCTGTTCCCCTCTCTGTCTCTGGTGAATCCTCTCACCCTCCTGCACATCTGACCTGTACCCTGGTTCTTGTATGTATGAATAAATCTTTAAAAAAAAAAAAGAATAAAAAGTATCGAAGCAATATAGAAAAACAGTTCAGTAAGATTTGGTAGTTAATGGGAAGTGAGGTCTGAGAAAAGACAAGTGAACATTGACTTCAGATTTCTGGCTTGGGCACCTGAGGGACTTTCGTTTTTATTCATTGAGATAGTGAATAGAAGAAAAGCAGATTTGGCAGAATAGTGAGAGATAACTTACTTGTTTAGTATGTTGAATTTGAAAAAATGACAACAGATGGTGATAGGTAAATGAAAGTTACATGGCTATGAACCTCAGGGCATAGATTTTGGCTAAAATACAGATGTGGGAGGTCCAATAGTTATGTGATAAAATAAAACAATGGTTTTGAATGGTATAGGCCAATGTGAAAAATTTAGAACTGTGAATAGAATTCTGAACTATTCCAACAAAGAATGAATCATTACGTGATTCATTAAAATATCTAATCATAATGTTTCTTCACTTTTTAAAGGTGTCCTTATTTATCAATAGTGTCTTCTTTGAACAAATGGAAAAATTTTACAACAAAAACTACTTGGAACTGACAGTAAGATAATGGTCATAATCTAAGGCCAGAATATATTCCATCATGGTGTTTTAAATATTACCTGTACTGCAGAATGAGGGCATGTATATACACATCTAAGTAAATAACATGTTAGAAGCATAAATGATGAAGCTATAAGAATTGGAATTGAATAGGAATCATTTCATAGCTCATAAAATATTGGGACTAGGCGGTATCTTAGGTGATCTAGTACAAACTCTTTTTGTTTTTTTTGTTTTTTTTTAAGATTTTATTTATTTTTGCGTACAACTAGGATGCAGGCCAGAGGTACAGGGGGTGAGAGGATTCACCAGAGATGAGAGTAGGGAGCAGAACAGGCAGATCTACTGAAATACCCGGTTGAGGGGAGCAGCAGGTGAAACAGGAGAGTTTTGCTGTGCCATGTGGGTTAGCATGGGATCAAACCTGGGATCAAACTCAGGTTCGAGGTGGTAGCACTGAAGATTTAATCCCTAGGCCACCAGGCCCCTCTTCATTTTCTTTTTTTTTTTTTTTTTTTTTTTTTTTTTTATAGAGGCATGCTTTATTTATTTGTTTGCTGGTTTGTTTGTTTGTTTTGTTTATACATGCACTTGGTACAGTCAGAAGCGCGGGAGGGTGAGAGAATTCACCAGCGCCAGAGTGGGGAGCAGAGCAGGCAGAAGGACCGAAGTACACTGCTGAGGGGAGCAGCGGGTGGCAGGAGAGGTCTGCGCGCCATGTGGGACCCTCCTCTGGTGGCTGGGGAGCAGCCGGGGATCGAACCGGCGCCGCAGAGGCCGCGCGCAGTTTCGCAACCCAGCGCTCAACCGCTGCGCCACCGGGGAGGCCCCCTCTTCATTTTCTTTTAATGTAGTAAACAAGACCTGGTGGTAAAGACCCTAGTTGGTAGCAGAATTAGGACTTAAACTCCCAGGCCATTTTTTTTAATGTTGATTGCCTCTGTATATATACATATTAATAGTACAACAGTTTTATAAACAGGTATGCATTATATCTGTGTCATGCATGTTTTATTAAGTATCCTGGTATTAGATAATCAAGGTGGTAGTTTGACTATTTTACTTTTTTTTTTTAATAACTGGAAAAATTTTAGTGGTCTAATGTCCTAATTCACTATTTTTCTTCCCTGTAGAATACTCTGGAATTGGCAAATTGTTTTGTTGTTTTTTGTTGATGTACTTATGTATTTATTACAAACTGCATGAGACAACATTGATCAGGCAAATTTTAGCTAGATGCACAAAAACTGTTCATACAGTCTGTTCATTGTACTTGTTGAATGTCAGCTCTGTATTTCTCTAGACACTTCCATGGTGGCATTCAAGGTTCTTCTTAAGTGCGAGAAAAAAAATGAAGGTGCTTTTTGGGTAGATGAAAAAATACCCTAAAAGCATGATCATTATCAGGATAGTTGGCATGAGGCCATTGGGTTCCTAAGTGGAAATGACACATTATATCCTAAATTTTCCCTGATTGTGAAGACCTGGAGTATTCTATGACTTGCTTAGTGGTCAATCTGTTGCACATTATTCAGAAAGCCTTGGAAGCCCTTGAATGAAGTTTTATATGCATATTTAAACTATATGCTTCAAATAGCAATATGTGTATGCATATATGTATATACATATATATGTTTCTTATTTAGTATATATCTATACTGGTCATACATAGTAACTTATGCTTTCAGAGAGAGGATAAAAATTGTACTTTGCAAAATTACATTCTGAAAGTTTCAGGATGCCTTCTGGCTAATATAGTACAATGAAGAGTCCAGATTTTACATTATTTCTCTCCATCTCCCCTTCCTTCTTCCATTTTTTTTTTTTTTGCAAACAAGTATTTACAACATGAATTTGAATGGAAAAGGAATTGTGTCTACCAGATTATTTTTCCTAGAGTTAATGTCTGTTTCCCTGATCTAAATTAAAGGCTATGTTAAACCTTCCCCGATACTCTTCTATTGATTAACACAGAATCAGTTACTTACTAACCTAATCATGGAGTGACATCCCATCATATTCACAGGCACATCTTCCTCTTATCGGGAGGAAATTAACCATCAGAAGCCATGTAGAATTCTCCCTGCCACACAATATTTCTATCTTCCAAAGATGACATCAACTTAAACACACTTTTTGTACTTACTTATACCTTAACCAACTCTTCTGTTGTTCCTCAGCTTATTTTACCTTTTGCTTTTGTAAAAGAAAAAATTAGTGTTCTTATTCAGTTATCATTTCAGTATTCAATATATGTATCAGAAATCAATACTTCAGTCAAAATATAAATTTTATTTGCCTTCATATTTCTCCATATCTTTTGTTTTTAGTAGCCGTTATTTCCATTTGGATTTGCTTTCCTTAATGAAATACATCTTTTTGTTCTCTTAATGAAGGTCTGTGATTGGTAAACTCCTTTAGTGTTTGTATATCTAGAAATTTTTTTGCCTTGCCATTGCAATTTAATAGTTAAATTGTTACAGTATTCTTTTTTTTTTTTAACATACTTTATTTTTTTTAAAGATTTATTTATTTATTTATACAAGCACTGGGTACAGTCAGAAGCACAGGAGGGTGAGAGAATTCACCAGAGCCAGAGCGGGAGGCAGAGCAGGCAGAAGGACCAAAGTACACTGCTGAGGGGAGCAGTGGGGGCAGGAGAGGTCTGCACGCCATGTGGGACCCTCCTCTGGTGGC
Organism: Talpa europaea; assembly: GCF_964194135.1. Taxonomy (NCBI): domain Eukaryota; kingdom Metazoa; phylum Chordata; class Mammalia; order Eulipotyphla; family Talpidae; genus Talpa; species Talpa europaea. The sequence continues at coordinate 32,599,362 of NC_140076.1, forward strand.
CGGGGAGCAGTCGGGGATCGAACCGGCGCCGCAGAGGCCGCAGGCAGCTTCGCAACCCAGCGCTCAACCGCTGCGCCACCGGGGAGGCCCTGTTACCGTATTCTTGAACTGATTTCCTCTTTTCATTCTTTCCTTCCTTCTTTTTCCTTCATTTTACTTGCCCTTGGCAAATACTTTGAAGATAATATTTCGTCATCTTCTGGCATATTCTGCAGTAGGATTTTTCATTTTCTTTTTTAATAGGTGGTTATTTGTCTTTTCTTTTTGGTGCCTTTTTGGATTTTCTCTTTATCCTTGATTTTTGGCAAGTCCCCTGGTAAAGTTCTGTGTGTTTTTCATAGGTAGCACTATATACAGTAATGTATACCTTTTCAGATATGTAGTTCCTGAGCCTAGACAAACAGATACAGTTGTGTAACCATCACTAAAATCAAGATATATCATTATTTCCCTTATCTCTAAATCTTGCCTTATCCTCCTTTGTATTTATTTTATTTTATTATTTTTTTTTTTAGAGGCATGTTTTATTTATTTATTTGTTTGTTTGTTTTGTTTATACATGCACTGGGTACAGTCAGAAGCACGGGAGGGTGAGAGAATTCACCAGAGCCAGAGCGGGGAGCAGAGCAGGCAGAAGGACCGAAGTACACTGCTGAGGGGAGCAGCGGGCGGCAGGAGAGGTCTGCGCGCCATGTGGGACCCTCCTCAGGTGGCCGGGGAGCAGCCGGGGATTGAACCAGCGCCGCAGAGGCCGCGGGCAGCTTCACAACCCAGCGCTCAACCGCTGCGCCACCGGGGAGGCCCCCTCCTTTGTATTTAATTCCCTCCTCTTACCTTCTGTCCCTGACAAATATCAATCTTATTTCTGTTTTTATAGTTTTTTATTTTCTAGAATGTCATATAAGTGAAATCATACTTTTATGTTTGGTTTATTTCATTTATTGTAACATTTCGGAGATACATCCATATAGGTGTATGTATGTACTGTGGTTTATTTATCCATTTACCTGCATTGTATAAAAAGTTTCAGTTATTCTGAATCATTCCTAACACTTAGTGTTGCTTGTTTTTATTTTTAATTTTTGCTTTTTGAGTGCATAATGTTTCTCATTATGGTTTAATTTGCATTTCTCTAATGACTAATGATATTGAGCATTTTTTCATATGCTTATTTGCCATCTGTAGCTCTTCTTTTGCCCATTTAAAAATTGGGTTGTTTCCTTAATTAGTTTTTAATACTTGATAAATTTTGGATACAAGTCCTTTATCAGATAGTATGTTTTACAAATATTATATTCCAGCTCATGACTTGTCTTTTCATTTCCTTAACTGATTTCAAAGAGTAGACGTTCTAAATCTTAAGGAAGTCCAATTTATCAGTGTACCCTTTAGTTCCTTATAAAATATTTGCTTTAATCCAAAGTCACAAAACTTTCTGTATTTTTCCAGAAGTTTTATAGATGTTGCTCTGACATACATATCTGTGATCCATTTTGAATTAATTTTTGTACAGGGTATGACGTATGATTGAAGGTTTTTGTTTGTATTGCTTATGGCTATCCATTTGTTTCAGTACCACTTATTAAAAAGACTATCCCATTGAAATACCTTGGCACTGTTTGTGGGTACTAGCTTGCAAGTTAAATCATTTTTACATTTAAAAACTGCTTTGTGTTTCTATTCCATCACATGCAGTTCTGTTTGCAGACATGTTTGTCTTTTCTCATACCCTGGGTATCCTGAATCTAAATTTTGTGGATTGAGAACACATTTGTGTATCATGGGAGCATTGGTGTAATGGGTGTAATGGGTGTAATGGGTGTAATGAAACCACTGAAATTGCCTTAAAGCTTCCAGTCGTTTCCCACTATAATTAGGATGAACACCATACTCCTTCCTTTGGCCTGCAAAGTCCTGCGGGAAGTAGTCCCTAAAGATCCCTTTGACCTTATCTCATATTGCTCTTTAGTTTGTGTTCTTTGTTACCTTTGAACCTATCAAACTCATTTCCAGCTAATGGCTTTTGCACTTACTAATCTTAGACCCACGATGCTATCATTTCAGATCTTTGATGGCTGTTTTTTTTCTTATCATTCAAGCCTGTTCACAAATATTTTTTTCTCAGGATTTCCCTGACCCACTTAGCTAAAGAAGTATTTTCTTCCTGTCCTCATCAGTCTGTCATGTTGCCTTCCATGATTTATTCTCTCCAAAACATTTATTGCTAATTCTACTAACTTACTTGTCTTCCATGAGAATATAAATTCAATATGGGCAACAATTTGCACTCTCTAACTCAACTCTGTATACCTGCCCTTAGAACAAGTAGTCTGCATATAAGAGAGGCTTAATTTTAAAAGGAGGGGGCACCCTGGTGGCACAAGGGATAACCCACATGGTGCAGCAGGCCTCTCCTGTCTTGCCCGCTGCTCCCTTCAGCAATGTATTTCAGTCAATCCGCCTGTTCTGCTCCCCAGTCTTTCTCTGGTGAATCTTCTCACTCCCTGCCCCGCACCTCTGGCTTATACCCCAGCTATTATATGCATAAATAAATAAAATATATCTTAAATAAACAGAAAAAAACCCACCAGAACTGTGACTTGAAGGAATTAATAAGTTGGTGTGATGTCACTAGGAAGCATTTTTTGTTATTTGCCAGAAAAGCCTCTGAAAGAAGGGAGTGCTGAGAAAACTCTGTTAATAAAAATGCTGTGCTGCTTATTCTTGACTTCTTGTTCCCACGGGGACTTGGAGACAAGGAAAAATACTATTTAGATCAACATTTGAGTGTTTCTAATCTTTTAGGAAGAAATATTGTGGATCACTTGAACATGTCACTAGGAAAGTTTTTATAATTTTAGATCTTTGAAAGATCTTAATTCTTTCCTTTTGTCACCTACCCTGATCCTAACGTCTTAGTTATTTTATATCTTTAAATTATGGCCACCTGGGTTAACCCAGATGAATTTATGATCAATTTAAATTTCTTTCTTATATGGGTCAGCTAAAAGGCAGTATGGACTTTAAATATATTACTGATTTATATGTTAGTGAATAAATTGTATTCATCTTCTTTGAAATTTATTTTATATTTTTTAATGTCACTAACAAACTTATAGACTTCAAATACATTACAGTATGATCTTTTATTTTCTTTTTTCTTAAAAGATTTATTTATGCATACAAGAACTGGGGTACAGGCCAAAGGTGTGGGGGGTGAGAGGATTCACCAGAGATAGAATGGGGAACAGAATGGACAGATTTACTTAAATACACTGCTGAGGGGAGCAACGTGTGAGTCAGGAGAGGTCTGCTACGCCATGTGGGTAGCTCCCTGGCTGGGGATCGAAGTCGTGCTTCAGTGGCTGTGGATAATTTCATAGGTTGCGTCTTAACCCCTTGCGCCACCAGTGAGGCCCTGATTTTTCATTTTCTTAATGTGAAAGTTTTTCTCTGTCTAAGACTGTACAAGTCACTAGTAATTTAGAAAAGAATATATTTAGAATATTTCTAAATCATCACCTCTTGCTCATTTTCTATCCCCATAAATATATATTTTTAAAGATTTATTTATTTTATACAAGAACCGGGGTATAGACCAGATTCGCAGGAGAGTGAGAGGATTCACCAGAGACAGAGTGGGGAACAGAACAGGCAGACTGACGAAATACACTGCTGAGGGGAGCAGCAGGTGAGACAGGAGAAGTCTGCTGTGCTATCTGGGACCCTCACTGGCCGGCCGGGATCGAACTGGTGCTGCAGAGGCTGTCTGCTTCATAAATATTTTTAAAAGAAAAAGTACAGGTAACTTAGAGGGGAGGAGGAGAAATTTTTTAAGTCATATTTCAAAGAATATACAGAAACGATAGGGCATTTGTAAAACCATTATAGGTATTCTATAAATGTGAAATGACTGGCAGGCAATCAAATTTTGTGCATTGTAGACAATATTTTGTTTATATGTGTATTTCTTCCCTGGTTGATTGTATAGCAGTGTATGTCATATGGTAAATGCTTGATCAATTCATGTCCTAGTTATTTAAAATTTTAGCAGCTTGGCTGAAATAATTATACTGCCTATAATCCTTAGCATTTGGGAAACAAATAACTTTTTTATTTGCAAAATAAGAATAAAAGTTTCCTAACCAATTTATTTCAAGAGAAAAAGGAACTTCATTGGTGTTGTCACCATTATTATACATTTTCTTGTATTGTTTTTCCATTGAATGAATATTATATCATGATTAAGGTTTTTTACTTTCTAATTAATTGGAAACTTATTTTTGTAAATTAAATTTATCATATCTTTCTGTGAGCAAATGAACCCTAATGTTGCTGCTTTGCAAAGTAATTTTTCAGCTGGTGAGAAAGTAGTATGGCATTATTTATGAAGTGATTCAAGAGTAACACTTAATATTACTTCATGCTAGACAGTATAGTCATTGCTTTATGTGCACTATTTCACTTCTTAACTACAACTATGAGTTTTCTACTGTTCTTGCTCCCTTATGAGGAACTAAGAGGCACTGAAGCCACAATTATGTAACTTGCCCAGAATTGCACACATAACTTGAAAATGACTGAATCCATGTTGGAATCCAGCTGTCTTTTCTTCATTCCAAGTTTTGAATCATAAGGAGCAATAAACTTTGAGCTTTTGAAGTTACATGGTAAATCTCTCCGATTCTCTAGACTGAAGAAATGACTTCTTAGGAAACACTCCTGCTTAACTGCGGTTTATTGTATTACAAAGAACTCCAAGGAATATCTAAATTCTTGTGATGAATTTAGGGTTAGTTATAGTAATGTTTAAAAATATAATGTTGGGCCTCCCCGGTGGCGCAGCAGGTTGAGCGCCGGCTGTGAAGCTGTCCACAGACTCTGCAGCACGGGTTCAATTGCTGGCCGGCAATTGAACAGGGAGATACCCACATGGTGCAGCAGACCTCTCCTGTCTCATCTGCTGCTCCCCTCAGCAGTGTCTTCTGTCCATCTGCCTGTTCTGTTCCCCGTTCTGTCTCTGGTGAATTCTCTCACCCTTCCGTGCCTCTGGCCTGTACCCCAGTTCTTGTGTGCATAAATAAATCTTTAAAAAAATAAAAATATAATGTTGAAGATGTTTAAGAAGTGTTTCTTGAAATAAATGATCCATTTGCATGGAAATTGTTTCATTTGAATTAATGTGAGGATTGATAAATATAAAACAAAGGAAACTTGTCACAAAGCTATTTAAGCTATATTTGAAATAAATCTAAAGATGGCTATTTGCAAGCATTTTGAAAAACAAACATTTAATTTCACAAAACAAAGGTTTAATTTTCACAATATAAGTTAAGAGATTGCAAATTGATATGTATACATGTTTTTTTTTAAGATTTATTTACAGAAGAATCTTTATAGAAGATTTATTTATTTATTTATAGAAGAACAGGCCAGATGTTGTGGGAGGGTGAGAGGATTCACCAGAGACAGAGTGGGGAACAGAACAGGCAGACTGATGAAATACACTGCTGAGGGGAGCAGTGGGCGATTCAGGAGAGGTCTGCTATGCCATGTGGGATTCTTACCAGCTGGTGGGGATCGAACCCGTGTTCCAGAGGTTGCGGACAGCTTCATAGTGCGGCGCTCAACTGCCTGCACCACCAGGGAGGCCCTATACATGATTTTTTGAAGAAAGTTTGATATGTGGAAATTACTAGATATGTGGAAATTACTAGAAGATTAGAAGATCATCTTCTTAGACCTTTCTTGCCACTTATTTACCCTGAGTCTTTGACAGTCTTTCACCTCTATCCCAAAGCTTCAATCTCTTCATCTGTAAAATAAACTTCCAAATATTAGGGAAATGGTACCCGTTCTAGTACCACTGGCCCAGTTACAAAACTCTTTTTAACTACTCACATAAAGTGTTGATATTCTTGCCAGGTCGTTTAAGCTCAGAGAGAAGAGTAAGTGTCTATTTGAGTTATATGGATTTTTTAGTGGTCTTGGTATATAGAATTTGTTCAGTGGATTAATTGTGTTGTGTATTTCCCTAGAGAAGTGCCTGTATAAATTAGTATGTAACAGATTTCATGAGTTCAAGAGCCCCAGATTCAGTCTTCAATGAAAGCTTTTCTATGTCAAATTCTCATACCCAGTGCTTTATTTTTGCCTGTATTTATACCCTTAGAATGTTACTTGTTTATACATGAGGTAGAATATTGCTATGTCACCCATTAGATTTGATCGAGATCTAGTTTTTAAAGAAAATTTAAAGCAAATATTTAAAGATAACAGATATATTTTATGGGCCTCCCTTGTGGCACAGCGGGTTGAGCGCAGTGCTGTGAAGCTGTCTGCAGCCTCTGCAGCGCGGGTTCGATTCCTGGCCACCATGGTGTGGCAGACCTCTCCTGTCACGCCCGCTGCTCCCCTCAGCACTGTATTTTGGTCCATCTGCCTATTCTGCTCCCTGCTCTGTCTTCGGTGAATCCTCCCATCCTCCTGCACCTCTGGCCTATACCACAGCTCTTGTATAAAAATAAATAAATCTTTTTAAAAAAGATATATTTTATGATGACAAGGAACAAAGGGAGGAATCTGAGTGTCTTTGGGATGGAGAGTGGTTGTTAGGTAATAGAGCAGACAGGTGATCATAATCTGTGGAAAATAACCAATAATAGTTTCCACTCCCTAAAAGGGACATCCCAAAGGAATAATGAATAAGTGCCTGGAGTATCCAGCCACCACATTTTTTACTTCTGAGTTGTATTCACTAGGGCAGTCTTTGGAAACTTAAGCGTTGTGCTGTCATTAGATCTTCAGAGGAAATGCTATTGTGTTTTCTCCATTGTGGAGGAAAAACCACCTTTCATCTGTTTTTACTTCCATCTCTCCTTACCCACAGGGGAAAAAATGAATATTATACAAATCTTACTCTAAAATCTTTGATAAAACAAAGAAAATCCTCAAATGTTTGGCTGATCCTTTTTTATGTATATATGTTACATATATTATAAGTTACAATTTTACAAAACACATTGTGTGCAGGACACAGTCTTTTCTTACAAACATGTCAGAAATTTAGTAAAATTCTCTGCCTCACTTTACATAGATGCTGAGGTTCACAGAAGTTAATTTGCCCAAAAATCACATAATAGTGTTTGATTGAACTAGAAAGCCATTATCTCTGTGACTCCAAAATCTGTGATTCTTTTCAAAATGTGTAGTGTTTTCTTAATATGGGGACTTTTTTGTTTGTTATTATAGACTTGGACTAACAGCTAAAATGTGCAGCCAGATTTGGTTAATCCTGAGGCAAAAAGTACTGTCCTAAGTGTGTTTAGCATGTCCAGGTGAACATGGCTGTCAGCCACAGAGCTTCTCAGATTTATGGGGAGGTGTTCTTTTTACTTGAGGACCTTACTATCAACTTAACTTCTGCTTCACTCAAGGATTCTGTGACCAATCACTGACTATTCTGCCAAGAGACTAGTTTTCAAGGAAAACAAGCTTTAACTCCTCTGATGGGGATTTCTGTTTTTGCTGTAATCCTTTCAGAGGAATCAGAAAGAGCTTACTCATGCCTAGTGAACATATCAACTGTTTCAGTATTGACCCACTCTTGTAAGAAAATTCTTTTCTATTTCTAAACTGTGGAAAATATTTCCTTAATGAAGGACTGTGTTACTGTTTCATTAAAAATTCTTAAACTAGAAAGTACTTTAGTAAAGAGTGTTTGCAGTTAAAAGAAAAGCAACCTGCTTAATATGAATTTAAATAACACTGTGTTGTGTGTTTCTTATTTGTCTCAACCAAAATGACAAATTTTGAATCATTTCTGTGATATTATGTTCTCCATAAATTTTCTTTTCCCCTTATTGTTTAATACATACCTGTATTTATTGTCTTAATTCATTATTTTCATGTACTGACTTTATTTTCCTAACAAGATCGTAAATTCTTTGACAACAGATGCCTAATCATAAGGTTTTTTTCTTGACCTTTGAGGCAATACTTCTTTCCTGAGACCTTTCAAATCATTCATACAGTAAAGCTGCATAGTCTAACTAAGGAAAGCATCAATATTTTTTACTTTTACCTAAAAAGACTTCTATAGTGCAATGGTACAAGTTACTCATGTTTACTAGATGCCCTGACAAAACTGAGAAATTCTTATATAAAGTTGTCATTTATTTAAAAATGTATGTCTTTCATGGTGAAAGGTTGGGAATTAGTGTGCAATAGTGTCTGGTCCAGTGTTGACTGATAATGGTTATTTAAAAAAAAAATAACTGACTTGTTGATAGAAAATAATAATGTTCTTTGTTTTAGGAAATGTTGTAGGCAATTTGGGACATTCCTTCTTCAGTCAAAGTTTCCTTGGCAGTAAAGAACATGGTGGATTCTTATATGTGACTTCTACCTACCAGTCACTGCAAGACTTAGTACTCCCAACACCACCTTATTTGTTTGGGATTCTCATCCAGAAATGGGAAACTCCTTGGGCTAAAGTATTTCCTATCCGGCTAATGTTGAGACTTGGAGCTGAATATCGGCGTAAGTAGTAAAATATCTTCTTGCCTATGACTAAGACATGCTAGATAGCTAAAGAGCTAAAATATTCAGAGTCCCGCTGCTGATCCAGTTCAGTGGAAGTAGTCTTTTGAAACAGCAAGCTAAGTTTGGCCATTGTCTTGACTTACTTTGGTTATATAGGAACAACTACAAATATCAAGTGAGGAAGTTAAACTTACTGGTTTTATAGTTCATTGTGAAATACATGATCATCTTCAGAAAAAAGGAATTTAAACTTTATTTTTATAGTATCTATAGTATATATACACATATATAGTATACATATATCTATAGGTACTATAGATACTATATATGTGTGTGCATGTATAGTAACTATAGTATCTATATTTTTTGTCACCTGGTTGGAAAATAGGGCAAATTATGTTTCACATAACAGATACTGGAAGCTAGCGGTATTGCAATTGCTTGCAGTTGGTAAGGTGAGCAAGAGAAAAGCTTCCTTGCCCATGGTTGTAGCAGTACAAATTGTGATTTGTTTTAAAGTAACATTAAGACCTAAATGTAAGCTTTATTTTAAAATTTATGTCTTCACCCTTGCCCTGATCTTGCCCTGATCTCGGAGTCAGCCACTTGAAGAAGGATCTTGACTCTGCCACTTACTAAGTTACCTTTTATATTATATAGGATAATTAAGAGGATCAAATGAGATAATAAAAAAATTATTTTATAAACCATATAACAGTATATTATATATCTCTAGTAGGTCATCCTCATTCTTTCTCTTACTCATTCAACAAGAATGGAATAAAGGCCTACTATGTGTCATAAAATCCTGGGAATTCAGAGATGGCTGAGTCATGGTGATAGGCCCCTGGGAACCTTTGTAAGGGGGACAAACAGAAATCATCATGACAGTGGTATGTTGTTTTAAAATATGTGCTTGACTTTCGACAAAGTGCAACACCCATTCATGATAATAGCCCTTGAAATTCTTGGGATACAAGGAACATACCTCAACATCATAAAGGCCATCTATGACAAGCCAACAACCAGTATCATTCTCAATGGTGAAAAGCTGAAAGCAATTCCATTAAGATCTGGAACAAGACAAGGATGTCCACTCTCACCACTGCTTTTCAATATAATACTGGAAGTCCTAGCCAGGGCAATAAGACAAGAGAAAGACATCCAAGGAATCCAAATAGGAAAAGAAGAAGTCAAACTATCACTATTTGCAGACGATATGATATTATACATAGAGAACCCCAAAAACTCCACAGAAAAGCTAATTCAACTCATCAATCAGTTCAGTAAAGTGGCAGGATACAAAATCAACACGCAAAAGTCAGTAGCCTTCCTATACACAAACAATAAATCTGAAGAAGAAGAAATCAAAAAAACCATCCCTTTTGTTATTGAAACAAAAAAATCAAATATTTGGAAATAAATCTAACAAAAGAGGTAAAGGACCTATACAAAGAAAACTATAAAACACTGTTAAAAGAAATAGAAGAAGACACAAAGAAATGGAGAGACATCCCCTGCTCATGGATTGGAAGAATAAACATTATTAAAATGGCCATCCTTCCAAAAGCAATATACAGATTCAATGCTATTCCAATCAAAATTTCAATGTCATTCTTCAAAGAAATAGAACAATTATTGATGAAATTCATATGGAATCACAAAAAACCCCGAATAGCCAAAGCTCTCCTGAAAAAAAAAAGAAGGGAATGGAGGCATCACACTCCCAGACTTCAAACTATACTACAAAGCCATAATCATCAAAACTGCATGGTATTGGAACAAGAACAGACATACAGACCAATGGAATCGAATAGAAAATCCAGAAATAAACCCACAGATTTATGGTCAACTAATCTTTGACAAAGGAGCAAAGACTATGCATTGGAGCAAAGAAAGTTTGTTCAATAAATGGTGCTGGGAAAACTGGGTCGCTACATGCAAAAGAATGAAGCTTGACCACTACCTCACACCATACACAAAAATCAACTCAAAATGGATTAAAGAACTAGACATAAGACCTGAAACCATAAAATATATAGAAGAAAATATAGGCAAAACACTACGTGATTTGCACATCAAAGACATCTTTACAGACACATCACCCAAAGCAGTGGTAGTGAAGGCAAAGATAAACAGCTGGGACTACATCAAATTAAAGAGCTTTTGCACAGCAAAAGAAACAATAACAAAAACAAAGAGAAACCCCACCGACTGGGAGAACATTTTTGCACCCAACACTAATGATAAAGGACTGATCACAAAAATCTGCAAAGAGCTGATGAGACTCAACAACAACAAAGAAAATAATCCAGTCCAAAAATGGGCAGAAGAGCTAAAAAGAAACTTCTCTGAAGAGGAAATGCAAATGGCCAACAGGCATATGAAAAAATGTTCAACATCACTTGTCATCAGGGAAATGCAAATCAAAACTACCATGAGATACCATCTTACACCAGTGAGAATGGCACATATTAAAAAAACTAGCAACAACAAATGTTGGCGAGGGTGTGGAGAAAAAGGAACTCTTCTGCACTGTTGGTGGGAGTGCAAACTGGTCCAACCACTGTGGAAAGCTGTGTGGAGATTTCTGGACCTACTAAACATAGAGCTTCCATATGATCCAGCAATTCCACTCCTAGGTATTTACCCAAAGGACACAGAAACATCAATTCCAAAGAACACCTGCACCCCTATGTTTATAGCAGCACTGTTTACAATAGCTAAGCTTTGGAAACAGCCCAAATGCCCAAAAATAGATGACTGGATCAAGAAGATGTGGTACATATATACCATGGAATATTACTCAGCATTCAAAAAAGATAAACACATGCAATTTGCAGCAACATGGATGGCGCTGGAAGGGATCATGCTCAGCGAAATAAGCCAAAAAGAAAAAGAAAAATACCGGATGGTCTCACTCATAGCAGGAATCTAGAAAGCTTAAATAAGGGACCAGGAAAATGAATATAAGAAAGTGAAAATCAAAATCAACAAAAAACTATGAACCAGAGACACTTTTAGGGGGGCGGGGGCGGGAGGGGAGGGATTGGGGTCAGAATGGGGGGGCTGCAATTGTATGGGGAATATAACAATAAAATTTATAAAAAAAAATAAAATATGTGCTTGATGTTCTTTGGGAGCTCCAAGATGGAGTCTAACATTACTAAGAATGAAGGTGTTAGATAAAAAACATTTGCTGGACCAAGGTGCCTCTGACTGAACTATAAAGGAGGCATATGAAGCAGCTAAATGAAGAGAGAATAACATGTATATCTTCTTGTCTTGTATATGCAACTCAGACTATGAAGTTCAAGGTGTAAGCCAGCTGGTATATGAAATCTCCTGGTATTTGGCCTTTTTTTTTTTTTTTTAAAGGCAATTCCTGCGATATATCAGGGGGAATTCTTAGATTTCTTAAGCACAGAGGGATTAGGAGATACATACTTCCTGGATCATATTAACCCAGTCTGAAGAAAAGTGCTTCCTAAGATGTTGTGGTTCATTTTTGAAAAGGCTCATGGTGATCCTCGAAAGACATACTATTATTGTATGGCTTGTAGAAGACTTGGGACTTACCTTTGGTGGTGCCATGCTGAATAAATACTTTTTTTAAAAAAAAAGATTTATTTATTTATTTATTTATATAAGCACTGGGTATAGTCAGAAGCGCGAGAGGTGAGAGAATTCACCAGAGCCAGAGCAGAGATCAGAACAGGCAGACTGATGAGGTACCCTGCTGAGGGGAGCAGCGGGTGGCAGGAGAGGTCTGCGTGCCATGTGGGACCCCTGGCGCCTCAGAGGCTGTGGGCAGCTTCGCAACCCAGCGCTCAACCACTGCGCCACCGGGGAGGCCCAAATAAATACTTTTTGAGCCCTGAATATCACATGCCTTGAACCATCACAGTTATATTTAGAAAACTATCAACCATGATGCCTCTTTTACCCAAATTTTAAACTGCCAAATTAACCTGATCATTTCTCATTTCTGTAGTTTATCCTTGCCCTCTGTTCAGTGTCAGATTTCGGAAGCCTTTGTTTGGAGAGACAGGACATACTATCATGAATCTTCTTGCAGTAAGTTGGGAATTTTTTTCTTTTTCCTTATTGGGGTTTGTATGGGAGACGAAAGAGAAGGATTTTTAAATTTTGTGGATATCCATAGCCCTGCTGCTTCATGTAGCTGAAAATGTATGCTGGAGGAGAAGAGGAGAACATATATATTTTTGGAAAGTATATGGAGCTCAGGAGTGAAATAGCACATGACTCCAACTCCTGATTGTGCACTTATCTAAGTGACCTTGCAGGGTTATTATGAAAGCTGGAGGTAATGTATAATTAAAGCAACTAACATTCTGTCTTGTTTTTATTTTAAACCTGGCATCCTATGGGTGTCCCCTATGTCTATATACTTTACTCTTTAGCCAAAGGTTGGTTAGAGATTGCATTTAATACCTCAAGCAGTATGTTGTCTGTTCTTTCCTGAGGAATCTGTGTATGGACTGGGATTCAAACTTCATTCTTTCCCTTTCTGCTGAGCACTCTTGTCTCCTCTGTATAAGTGCAGACTCTGACTCTCTGGTGAGGATGTTGGTTGGCTGGAATCCCTAAGCTCTCTGTTTCACATGTGCATGGCCTGTGATCAGTTCTAGTATATGGAGAATTATGAAGCCCCTATAGCTCTTTCATGTCAGTACTCCTTGTCAAATCTCTGCCAGTCTGCCTGCCGGTTCCTTGCCCCAACAGGTTAGCAACCTCAGACTAACAGCTGCTGGCCCTCCCTTTTCACAAGCCACTGAGATGACCACTCTAACTGACAACACAACAAGTAAAATCTTTAAGGTTGTAAAACTTAATGTTTTCACAAACTACCTTGCTCTAGTTGAATTACCTAGTAGGGCTAGAGACAGCCAGGACAGAAGGCTGTGTACTTAATTCTGGTGTTCTTACTTGAAGTTTGGTAATTTTCGGTAATAAACATGTTTCATTATGTCATATACTTTCAGTCTAATTTCAGGGCACTGCAATGGCTTTTTTTTTTTTTTAAATTTGGCAGACTAAATGGCAAAAACCCCACACACCCAGATTTTAAATTGCTTTTTTTTTTGGGATTGTTTATTTCCTCTCTCTGTCATGAAGTTGTAGTTATGGTTTCAGTTATCTTTTTTAACTGATTCAAACAATAAGAAAGATTCTTGTAGATTTACCCATATAGTTGACATTTTCAGTGTTCTTCATTCCTTTGTGTAAATTTCTATTTCCATCTGGTATCATTTTCCTTCAGCCTGAAAGATTTCCTGTAACATTTCTTGTAGTGCGGGTCTGCTGTGATGAATTCTTTCAGCATTTGTATTTTTAACATTTTTATATCATCTTTGTGTTTAAAAGATATTTTTGCCAGATGTAGACATCTAGGTTGATGGTTGGTTCCTTGAGTTGTTTTTTTAAAAGATTTATTTATGCATACAAGAGCTGGGGTATAGGCCAGAGGTGTGTGTGGGGGAGGTGGTAAGAGGATTCACCAGAGATAGAGTGGGGAGCAGAACAGGCAGATCTACTGAAATACACTGCTGAGGGAGCAATGGGTGAGACAGGAGAGATCTTATGTGCCATGTGGGTAGCTCCCTGGCCAGGGATGAAACTCATGTTGCAGTGGCTGCAGATAGCTTCATAGTGTTGAGGCTTAACCTCTTGCGCCACCGGGGAGGCTCTTATTTTCCTACTTCTTTGTATGTTTGTTTTTTTGCTGTTGTTGTTTAGTTTTGGGGGGGATGTCACACATTGATTTTTATCTCGCTGGGTGCTGTATGTTTGTGTTTCTGTAAGTGTTCTTGAATTCTGTTAAAAATAATACAGTTAGGGCCTCTCTGGTGGCTCAAGGGGTTAAGACGCAGTACTGTGAGGCTGTCCACAGCCACTGCAGCACGAGTTTGATTCCCTGGCCAGCCAGGGAGGTGACCCACATGACGCAGCAGACCTGTTTTGCCCGCTGTTCCCCTCAGCAGTGTATTTCAGTACATCTGCCTGTTCTGCTCCCTGTGCTGTCTCTGGTGAATCCTCTCACTGCCCCACATCTCTGGCCTGCACCCCAGCTCTTGTATAAGTAATACAGTTAATTTACCAAGTCCATATATGCTATAGGGCTGATTATTCCCCATTATTAAGACAAGACCATTACAAGCTTAGTACTTGTAATGACTTTGGCACTATTTGGAATTAGTCCAAATTTCAGAGAGTAAGGTCTTAGTTCTTCACAATACTGTCCTTAATTTCAGACACCAGCTGCAAGCTAGGGGGGTACCAGGGCACTCGTACTTCTGACCAACTGCATACAAACTTGGGAGTTGACATTATCCCTTCATATTTGTTAGTTCAATAGAATGACTCACAGATCTCAGTGAAAGATTATATTTATGATATAGTATTGTTATAGCAAAGGAGATACAAATTAGGACCCAGTCAAAAGAAGAGACATGTAAAACAAGGTCTTGGAGAATCCCAAACGAGAAGCTTCTGTGTCCTTAGGGCTGCATCCTGTTCTCAGTATATCAGTGTGTAGCAGTATGCAGAGTAAGCTCAAACTCCTCAGTTTTTATTGGGGCTTCCTTACTAAGCACTGGCAGTTCAATCACTGGCCTTGTGCTTGAACTCAAATTCCAGCTCCTCCTTTCTCCCCTGAGGTTGGCTTGATGTCATGTGCTTCAGAACCTCCAATCTTTTGATTGATCTTTCTGTGATGACCATTCCCCATTCTGAGTCATCTTGTTATTAGGGATCCAGGGACCCACTTGGAGTCACAAATTAACATGAATTATCAGAGTCCACAAAAACGCACCTATCACTCAGGAAATTCCAGGGAAGTTTAGAGACTACCTCCTAAGAACCAAGGGTAAAGGCCAGCCATTCTTTATTATATAATAATCATTTATCCAGTGCCAATTAATTATGAGGTTTCCTATCTAGATTTTGGGAATAGGCATAATTCCCAGACCTGAATGGCAGATGTTTCCAGTAATCCTTTCATGTGGTTCTTTCACTGGTCTCAAGAGGTTTTCTCACACACATTTGCTAATGACAGCTCTCCAGAATAATGGAATGGGAGCCTCTACAAATCTTTGGAGTTCTCTCTGTGCAGTTTTCTTCTCTCTGGTGCTTTCTGTCCTATGAACTCTAGCAACTGTGGTCTTTCTCAATTCTCAGTTTTGTCTTCTGCCTAGGTTCCCTTTTTCCTCCCTGGAGCTTGGTAACTTTAAACTGGGGCCATCATTAGAGCTCATCTTGTTTTCCATCTCTCAAGGATCAGTGTCCTTTGTTGCCTAAAATTCAATGTCTTTGTGCCCTTATCAAAAGTCAGTTGACCATATAACCTATGAGGATGTAAATCTTCCTTCTTAATTTACTTCCAAGCCTGAATATTGGTTAAAAAAAAAAAAAAAGACAAAACCAAAAAACAAACAGCTTACTCATTGGTCTGCTTTAAATTCATGACCAGTACCCTTAAGGAAGCTCACAGTCTACCTGGCAGTTTTTCCTGGTCAATATATGGTACATTCTTCCTGTTCTAGATGATTTGTATATTATGTCTTATCAAATTTCTATGCCTCATCCCCTTTCCTCACTTTCAGCAAATGACCTATCCCTAACTTCCCTGAATAAATAGAAGCAATCAGAGACAGTTTCTTGGTTTTCTTCTACAACCTTCTGATTTACCACCATCCCCTTCTCATCATATTCTGTATCTCACTGAGTGGCAATTCCAGTCTTCTAGGCCATAAAGTTTAGAATAATCTTTGACTCTAGGTTTTTTTTTTTTTTTGAGATTTATTTTATTTTTATTTATGCATACAAGAACTGGGATGTAAGCCAGAGGTGCTAGTGGTAAGAGAATTCACCAGAGATAGGAAGCAGAACAGGCAGACTGACTGAAATACACTGCTGTGGGGAGCAGTGGGCAAGACAGAAGAGGTCTGCTGTCCCATGTGGATTAGCTCCCTGTCTGGGGATTGAACTCATGTTGCAGTGGCTGGTGATAGCTAGATTGCACTGAGACTTTAACCCCTGCACCACCAGGGAGGCCCCGACTCTTGTTTTTTATTCACATGCCATATCCAATCCAGTGGCAAATATTGTCAGTTTCCCTTCAGAATATATTTAGCATTGACTACTTCTCATCACCTTTTGGCCTATTGACATCTTGATCCAAATTGCTGTTGTCTGTTGCCTGGATTATTTTTATAATATTTATTTGATTTCCTTCCTTCTATCCTTGCTCCATTACTATCTACTTTTTATACAGAATTCAGGGAGTGTCTTTAGCCAACTCTCCAACATTGTAGACTCCCTTCATAACAATGTACACGTGTGACTGGCATTAATCTGCCCCTCCCCTGTGTGCCTATGGGTGTGTGTTCGCGCATGCATATGTGTGTTTTACCCTAAAAATTTATATTGAGTGCCTAAGCTGTTCCAGGCATTTGGGATATAATAAGAACAGAAAACTGAGAATTTCAGCCCTCTTGGAGTTTACCTTTGAGAGAAGAGACCATTAATGACTGCTAAGTGGTGATAAAGCAGAATATTCACATACTTGTTTAATATTGTTTATAAGTAGTATATGAAGCTGTTATGTCCACTTCCTCATAAGAGTTTACAGTCTAATTGGAGAGTGAGAATATACATAGTGGGACTTTTGTTAGATTTATGTCCTTATTTAGAGAAATGCGCTCTTTTCTTTTTTTTTTTATAGAGGCATGTTTTGTTTTATTTATTTATTTTGTTTGTTTATACATGCACTGGGTACAGTCAGAAGCGCGGGAGGGTGAGAGAATTCACCAGAGCCAGAGCGGGGAGCAGAGCAGGCAGAAGGACCAAAGTACACTGCTAAGGGGAGCAGCGGGCAGCAGGAGAGGTCTGAGCGCCATGTGGGACCCTCTTCCGGTGGCCGGGGATCAGCCGGGGATTGAACCGGCGCCACAGAGGCGGCGGGCAGCTTTGCAACCCAGCACTCAACCGCTGCGCCACCGGGGAGGCCCCGAAATGCGCTCTTTCAATGTTGATATTCTTTTATTTTGTGTTAATCTTATTTCTATAAATCAAATCCTGACACTGATGAATTCTTTGTTCCACTTCAATCTGCTTTTGTGCAGGACTTCAGAAATTACCAATATACGTTGCCAGTAGTTCAAGGTTTGGTGGTTGATATGGAAGTCCGGAAAACCAGCATCAAAATCCCCAGCAACAGATACAATGAGGTAAGATTTACCTTGAAGGCTTATTTTTCATATATATAATATTTGTTTGAATACATGAATTAAGGTGGCAAAATACATATACATTTTATTTTGTGATTGGCGGTGATATCAGTCAATATTATATGACTTACATCGGTGATGGGGAATTTCATTACAGATAGGTAAGATTTTGAAATTGTTATTTAGACATTGGTTGTGCTTTTGGCCTTTTGATGCTATAATAATATAAAACTGATAGTTTTACATTTTGATTAAGTTTATATTTACAACATTAGTGTAGGATCATTTCTTTTCTCTTCTGAGGTATATGATATTTCTGATTGCCTTTAATATCTAAGCACAGATATTGGGTATGTCCCAAAGTGACTTTTTTATTTTTAAAGAGTATTTATTTATGCATGTAAGAACTGGGGTACAGGCCAGAGGTGTGGGCGGTGAGAGGATTCACCAGAAACAGAGAACAGAACAGGCAGATTGACTGAAATCCACTGCTGAGGGGTGCAGTGGGTGAGACAGGAGAGGTCTGCTGCACCGTGTGGGTAGCTACCTGCCTGGCCGGGGATCGAACTTGTGCTGCAGAGGCTGCAGATAGCTTCATAGTGCTGTGCTTAGCCCCCTGCACCACCAGGGTGGCCCCCAAAGTGACTTTTAAGTAAAGTTTCAAAAGCAAATGATTGCATCGTGAATTAATATTTTGCAACTAAAATAAAATTGTATATACTACATATGCATTAACAGAAGTATGTAAAGAATACTGTTATTTCCCATGTCTTTCTTGCATTTAAAAATTTCTTAAATGTTTAAAGATAATTGAGTTTAAAAGAGAAATTTTATTTTAAAACTTAGTTTGATATAAAAATGGTCAAAATTTGTTTCATTAAGGAGGATGAAACTCCCATTTTACTTCCACTATTTCTGGTGTAAAATAATTTCCTCCTCCCTTTTTTTCTTTTCCTTCCTTTCATTTTTTCTCCATCTTAGCCATTTACTCACTTTTATATTCAATAAACATTTTGTATTTGGTGTGTACTTAAAATTAAATGTCTCCCTAGACTTACAAATTCAGGGCTCAGTGTTATTATGTGAGAATGACCTATGTAAAGAAAACCTCTACCCTTCCTTCCCATTTGCTAACTTCTTTTCAGGACAGTAGAAAATAGTAGCTAGAATGTATGCTTAATTTTTTCTGGGCTACAATTAGCTGATTTGAGCTATTAGATGTCCTGCTTTAGAATATCAAATAGTACACTGGAGTCAAATCTTTAAAGTGAATTATTATTTTTATATGACTTGTGCACACATAGTCTTCAACTATATTTTGAAAACTATTTTATTTCTCATACTTGAAGTTCTGTTATCTCTCTCACAAACATTTGTTAAATATATTCTGTGACGAGTAAGTACATTGTGCTTGCCTTCTGGGATCTTAACGACGCAGAAGAAGATTGATCGGATGGCATCCCCGAACAGATAACATGCTTTGCTGTCCTTGGTGTCTGCAAGGTGGTGTTTTTGTGTTTGGGAATTGGATCTGTTTATGCAAGTGTATCTGTAAAAACTGTGAGGCCCCCACGGTTATTTTAGTGCTGACTGAGGACATTCAGGACAGTAGCTGTCCCTAATACTCATATCATCTGTGATTATCTGCAGTCTGCCTCCTAAGTTTGTGGTTGTGCAGGTTCAACATCTTCGTTCAAAAACAGTTCCTGTATTTCTTGTCATTTATTACATTTCATTTCCAGTAAAGTTTATCAACTATATATTGCTTATTTTTCTTATCTGATTTAGCAGATTGACTCTTAATTCAGTTTTTGTTTTGATGCAACATAATTTTGTCTTCTACAGTCTTAGTTGACTTGTGTTCTGTATAATAATTCTGCTTTATTTTATAGTTGGAAAGTAGTTTCTTAGACATTATTTTATTTAGTTATCACAATATTTCACGTTTCCTCTTATTTTTCTTTATTTATATCCAGAGTCTTTCATATCATTTCCTTAAGTTCTCTTTTGCTTCATAGCCTTTGTACAAGCAATTTCCTTGTTGATACACACCTGCCCTTCTCTTTACCTGCCAGTCAGGATAGTGTTTCTCAGGGTTTCACATAACTCTTCCTGCTATAAGCATTTACACACCCTCTTATAATTCTCACTACGTTTAGGATATATCTAACTTTACACTTCTTTGTAAAATAAGGATAAAAATGGAGATTTCTAAAGGAAAAGGAAAAGTGAGAAGGACATAGTAGAGGTTTGGGCAATAATTCAGATTCAATATTTAAAAAAAAAAAAAACCCTCCCAAATGAATATGACTAAACAATTGAGAACTGAACTCCCTCTGCCTTTCCAACACCTGTGGTAAGAGTTTAAAAAGCCAAATTGGGGCCTCCCCGGTGGCACAGCAGTTGAGCGCTGGGTTGCTAAGCTGCCCGCAGCATCTGCAGCACCGGTTTGATCCCTGGCTGCTCCCCGGCCACCGGAGGAGGGTCCCACATGGCGCGCAGACCTCTCCTGCTGCCCGCTGCTCCCCTCAGCAGTGTACCTCAGTCCCTCTGCCTTCTCTGCTCCCCACTCTGGCTCTGGTGAATTCTCTCACCCTCCCGTGCTTCTGACTGTACCCAGTGCTTGTATAAATAAATAAATAAATCTTAAAAAAAAAAAAAAAAGCAAAAAAACCCCCAAATTGCCCCTGTGTTAAGGGGAAAAAGAAAAGGGAAAAAAAATACTAAGCAGGTTTTTTGGGTGGAAATTGAGATGCTGATTCTGAAATTTATATGGAGATGCAAAGGACCTAGAAGTGCCAAAACAACCTAAACAACATAATTCTTAGACTTCCACTATCTTATGTTGTGGCTATTTTATTTTATTATTTTTTAAAGATTTATTTTATTTTATTTATTCATACAAGCACTGGGTATAGTCAGAAGCGTGGGAGGGTCAGAGAATTCACCAGAGCCAGAGCGGGGAGCAGAGCAGGCAGAAGGACCGAAGTACACTGCTGAGGGGAGCAGCGGGCGGCAGGAGAGGTCTGCGCGCCATGTGGGACCCTCCTCCGGGAGCCGGGGAGCAGCTGGGGATCGAACCGGTGCTGCAGAAGCTGCGGGCAGCTTCGCAACCCAGCGTTCAACCGCTGCGCCACCGGGGAGGCCCTGTTATGGCTATTTTAAAGGTGTAGTAATCAAGACAGCATTTGTTTTGGAGTAAATATATGTTTAGGTCAATGGACTAGAATAGTGATTTCCAGTGCAATTTGATACGGGTATATATTCAGGTCAAGATTAATCAAATTGTACACTCTGAACAACTACATTATGTTAATTATTTTAAATGTAGAATAAATATTTTTCTAGTAGTGCAGTGGACTTCCAACTATCAGGTCCCTGGAAGAATAATATCTTAGCCAAAAGGAACAAGGTTTTGTTAACCTTTTACTCAACCAAAAAGACAAGAGTAAGAGAAGTTTGTGTTGATTGTGATATAATGCAAGAACCTGAAATTGTACATCTGTATGGTTCCCCATTTTATATAGCTGAATAGTCTCTTGAGATTCTTTCCCACTCTAACACTCTAAAATAGGAGTTTGGGTTTATTTTAATTCAAAGTCACATATTCTTCAGAGAAATGTGAAGTTACAAAAGCATGATTTCAAAGATTCATTGTAGCACTAGCAAGAACAGATGGCCCTAAAATCTGTTTGAAGAATGTTTTATTTTCTGGCCTTCAAGGAATACATTTCTCTTTTTCTTAGGGTAGGAGGAGCTGATATCCCTTTTTTCACACCCAGTCTTAGCCAAAAGGCTGAGAAGTGACAATATCCTCTTTTCAAAAGGATGAAAGGAGTTGGTGAACAGTGCTCTGGAGAATAGTGCAAAGGGGGGAGGTTGACTTGGTATTGATGTAGCTACTCCTGTCATTATATGTAAAGGTGATATGTATACTTAGATATAAATTAAAATAAAAGGGTCCCCAAGGAGTCCTGGCTGCCCTCCATTCACTGACAGCTGTAGGAGGTCACTGCTAAATGTGGAATACCCGGAATGAGATTATCCTTCCTCTGTATCATGCTCATCAACTGGAGTGAGCAGTGGCTCCAGGACATTCTGCTTACAATCTTGCTGCCACTGTTGGCTTTGAGACCACCAGTTCAAATCTTACTAGATCAACTGGAGTGAGCAGTGGCTCCAGGACATTCTGCTTACAATCTTGCTGCCACTGTTGGCTTTGAGACCACCAGTTCAAATCTTACTAGATCTCATCTAATCTCAAGTACCACAAGAAGCCCTGGACTCTATTCTCATCTCCCACAATTTAATGTCAGTCTCTGCATATCCCCCTTTCTGACTCCCCGTTTCTCACTCACTTTAGAAAACACAAGGCGTTAGTCCTCTTTAAGTTTCATCTCCATTTCCTTTATATCTCCAATGCTCTGGCCTTAAATACTGTCTATATACCAATCTTCCTCTAGTCTCAATCTCTCCAGTTTTGTAGTCTTAAGCTTCTTACTTCCCATCTGATGTGTCTATTTGCAAAGGTATCTCAAGTTTAGCAAGTTCAACTGACCTCCTGATCGTCTCTGAAAACCTGCTCTTGTAGCTTCCCCAACTTAATGATGGTATTGTCCTTCCAGTTACGAGGCTCAAAATTTGGAGTCATTTTTGAGTCTTCTTTCTTTCATATCCCTTGTCTAATCTATCAGGAAATTCTTCTGGCTCTACTTTCCAAACTCAACCACCTTTCAATTCTTGGACCAGTCTTGGTCTAAGCTAATTAAAATCATCTCTTTATTCATGTAACATATATGTATATTTATAATTCCTGCTCCTCTCCCATTGAATTTTGAGCCCCTTGAGAGCACACAATATGTCTTTCTTTCATCATTGTATCTCTGGTGCAGTGGTTTGCTTTCATAGATTTCCCTTATTGCTGCCAAAATCATTGTCAATCATTTGTAAATGTTCATAGAATTATATTGTTAAAACTTACTGTATAACTAACTATATTAGCTTAATATATGTGACAGTGAAATGTAAGCGCACCAAAAAATTTTTATATACTGACATTAACTATAACTCCATGATTAAGACAAACCCATTCTGTACCTATTTATATGGTTTACTAGTGGATCTATTCAACAAATGTTTACTGAATACCACAACAAGACCCTGCTAACAGTTTTTTTTTAAAAAACATGAGAAAGGAAATCTTAGAAAGGAGATTGAAAGGCATTGTGTGTTAAATCAGAGAGAGATTGGGTTTTATAACTCCTCATCCATTCCTCCAGTATAGTCATTCCTAAAACTACCTTATGTTAATTGGCTCTTAGGATTTTCATGTATGGTTAAATGCCAGTGGGGGGAGTAGAAGAGATACAGGGAGGTAAAGCTTCTATGCTGTTTCACTTGATACGTTAAAGTGTGTTTTTCGAAAACTCCATGTAGCATTTTACTCAGTGCCTAACTCATGGCTGTTAGCCACCATTTTTCACTTTGTCATTGTGTTATAGAGCAACCCCGATATTAAACGGGTTCCTGGCTGTGGGTCCTCACCCGCGCGCTTTAAAGGGACTTATGAATACTCTACTACAGACACACGCAAAAGGGTTAATAAAAGGTTTATTTACAAGAGAAAAAGAAATAAGGAAAATGTACAACTCAGGGAGAAAATAGGGAAATAAAGTCTTTAATGCGTCCTACCCGATCCGAAGACCTGGAAACCCAAAGTCACTCTCAGAGCTGACCGGACGCTGTAAGCTGGCGGAGAGCCCAAAAATGGAGAGACCCCAAAGCCCACGTGTCTGCCTTTTGTATCCACCTGGCTGCTTAACCCCACCCTCAGGTCCCAGCCACCTTCCCTTTGGTGGTGATGGGATTTGGAGTTCCCAGTGTCTTTGGCTTTGACCTGGGGTGGGGGTGGAGTCCACAAAGCCTATATGGAATTTGCTTTGGGACATCCTTTTCCCCCTAACAATTGTAACTAATTTGTGAGCTCTTAGGAAGGGTCTGAATTCCTTTATTTCCCAAGTGAATTATTTGCTGATTTTAAGGTCGCTTTATGATTTCATAAGCAGGTTGTAGGAGATAAGCATACACATTTTTATTTATCATTTAACCAATGTTTATGTGCTTGGTGCTGTTCTAGTTTGCTTAACTCTCATAACTGTATGAAATATTTATTTTTCTGATCCCATTTTAGAGAGGGAGAAACTGGGATACAGAGAATCAAGTAACTTGTTCACAGTAAAAGCTAGCTATTAACAAACCAGGACTGAAATACAGACCATCTAATTTGAGTCCTTGTTTTTAATAATAATCCAAAGCTGAATGTGGATGATACCATATAAAAAACAAAGGATGTAAATGGAAGTTCAAAGCAGGGAGAGGTCACATTGGGTATCTCAGTGGGGATTAAAGAAGGTTAGTTACATGCAGGAATTGGTGTTTTTACTGTCTTGATTTGTTGGCACACCTTATTCAGCTGCTCGGATATGGGAGAAGAAAAAGGGGGTCCTCCCCGGTGGCGCAGCGGTAGAGCGCTGGGTTGCAAAGCTGCCAGCAGCCTCTGCAGCGCTGGTTCGATCCCCGGCTGCTCCACGGCCACCGGAGGAGGGTCCCACATGGCGCGCAGTCCTCTCCTGCCGCCCGCTGCTCCCCTCAGCAGTGTACTTGGGTCCTTCTGCCTGCTCTGCTCCCCGCTCTGGCTCTGGTGAATTCTCTTACCCTCCCACGCTTCTGACGGTACTCAGTGCTTGTATAAATAAATAAATATTAAAAGGGGAGGGGGGCTAGCAAATAGCATATGCACAAACTCAGAGATGGGAAATGGTAGTGCAACAGGACATAGTCCTGCATGTAAGGTTACAGTAGGAAGGAAGCAAGCTGGGAAAACTGCTTGGGGCTAGAACCTGGGAAACTTGTGATTTTGAATGAAAGGCAAATGGCAGAGAAGATGGAAAAGATGTGACATGATTGTAGCTGTGCATTGGTAAATATGAAAACATTGTATGCTATGAATTAGAACTGATAAAGACTGTAGAAAAACCAGTTACAAGGTTACTGTATATAGTGACAAAAGATGCAATTAGGCTGTACTATGGGAAAGATAGGGATAGATATGAAAGATATTACAGAATTTGAGTTGATAGAGAAATAGCTAAAATGGAAAGTTGCATATTTTTTGTATCATCATATAACAAATATATTTATTTGATGGTTGATAAGGCCCTTCAGGTATCTGGGAAACTCTCCTTAGTGTAAATGAGCACAATTTTAAAAGAATAAAAATCTGAAATCTGTTCGTTCTCTTTTTTTTGTCTTCCTACCCCCACTTCTGGGCAGGCTACTCCTGGGGCTTTGTTCATAAAATATTGAAGAAATACGAAGTTTATTTTTTCTGGACTTGAAATTGACATCCAGGGAAATGATTTCCTTAGAGACTAATTTATTCAGCATGTCTCTTAATCTGCTTAGTGTAGAGAGAATTAGAAACAACTGTAGCCTAATGATTTGAAAGAAATGATGGAATTAACAGTCTAAAATTTCTGTGATTATATCAGTTTCTTTCATGTGATACAAATGTAAATTGCAAATGAGAATCTAAATTAGTCTGTCATTTGACTTCTCTATGTGGTAATCTTCCAGCTGTTTTATCCTGTTTGCAAAAAATTATGTAAAAGTAATCTTTGAAAAATTCTGATAGAACTGGTTTGGATTAGTAAAATTAATAAATATCACTGTGAGAGGAATATTCAAATGCTTTTTGGATGCCTTTGATGATATAATAATATGTTAAAATATTTACTTTGCAAGAATTATAAACATAACAAAGTAAAGCCAGAAGGTGATGGTAGAATTCTATTGATTAATACCAAGGAATAAATCTTATCAATGGAGTGAAAGACTTGTACCCTAAAAACTGCAAAGCATTGCTGCAAGAAATAAAAGAAGACCTAAGTAAATGGCAATACATCTCATGTTCATGGATTGGAATACAGAATTGGTTAAGAAGTCAATACTGTGCGAAGTCATCTATAGATTCAGTGCAAATCCTTCAAAATTCTGCGGGTGGAACATACTTTTGCACAGAATCTCAGAATAACTATATTCTCAGAGAATCAGTGCATAGGAGAAACTACTGCAGTTAGATAAACTAATTTTAGCTATTTGAGTTCAGTACAACAATAAAGACAGAAAAATAATGTGAAATGTGTCATGTGCTTATTAGGTTATAATACAAATCACCTATAAACTCTGCCGGGAATTTTTGAATCTGGTTATTACTATTATTATGCTTTGTTTTTTGGTTTTTTTTTTTTTTTTTTGCTAATGGTGACTGATTTTTCACTTTGTTTTTATTGTTTAGTAGCCCCTTTCTCACTTTAATGATAATAATTTGAGAAGTGAAGGAGTTGTGCCATGTCATACCAAAAATAAGTAAAAGTCCATTCTTGTCAGAATAAGTATGTTGACCCTGTTCTTTGATTGCAGATGATGAAGGCCATGAACAAGTCCAATGAGCATGTGCTGGCAGGAGGGGCCTGCTTCAATGAGAAGGCAGACTCCCATCTTGTATGTGTTCAGAATGATGACGGAAACTATCAGACCCAGGCTATCAGTATTCACAATCAGCCCAGAAAAGGTGAGTGTTTGAGTTGGTTGAGACATGAGCGTGGAAGGCTGTCCTGGACTTGGAGTGTTGGATATCTCAGCCTCAAAATATAGGTAGCCACACTTTGATTAATCTTTTAATCCGCATAATCCTCCAGGTTTGTGTGGACTCCCCAATGGTCAGGCTCAGAATTGCAAATGAGATCTCTGTTAATTGAGGGGAACATTTTGAAAACACTGCCTTAGGGTATAGAAAGGGCCAAAGTAGGTCTGTAACTGGGTCCTATAGTGAAAGTATGCTTAGGAAAATTTGGGGCTTGTTGAATGGCCATATCCAAAGAATGTTTCTTATTAGGTTCACAGGATTAGGTTCAGTGGTACTTAGAATGTGGTGTCATCATTCAGGAGATTGTTGGAAATGAGCAATCTACACACTGGGTCTGCTAAAGCAGATGTTGCATTTTAACAAGATCCCTGTGTGATATATAAATACACATTACAATTTAAGAAGCAATGCCTTAGATATTTCCTAAGTGTCTATCAGTTTCAATGGATTTAAAAAATATTCACATAAGTAAATAAAAATCTTGTTTAAAATCTTGGATTAAACAATTTTAAACAGTTTTCTTCACTACAGGACTTCCCAGAGCCTTTAACAAGTCAATACACAATGTTGTTTTCCTAGTGGAGGATAGTACCTAGCTTTTTCTAAATTTATTTGACCATGAATCATTTTTTTTCCTTCCCTCAGAATATCTCCTCAACCTAGATTTTTTTTTTTTAAAGATTTATTTATGCATGCAAGAGCTGGAGTACAGGCCAGAGGTGTGGGGGGTGAGAGGATTCACCATAGACACAGTGGGGAACAGAACAGGCAGACTGACTGAAATACACTGCTGAGGGGAGCAGTAGGCGAGTCAGGAGAGGTCTGCTGCGCCATATAAGTATCTCCCTGGTTGGGGATCGAACTCGTGCTACAGTGTCTGCGGACAGCTTTATAGGTTACGTCTTAACCCCTTGCGCCACCAGGGAGGCCCCTCAAACTAGCTTTCTTTGGTATACTTTATGAAACACTTTTCTAGTACACATATTGCATGTTTCTGTCTTCAGTATATATTTTAAATCAGCAAAGGAAGAAAAAATATTTAACATGTATATTCTGATGGAATGTCTAAAAAGGTAAGTGATAAGTTAATGTTCCCTCTTAGTCAAATCGTATCTGGAATATTTGAGTAAGTTTTGGAATAGCTATCTCTGTTTTAAGTTGTCTGTTCTGTTGAAATAAGATTCAGCTGATTCTCTTTAACTACAAAAGGTCAGAACCAGCATCAGTGGCTAAAAAGTACAGGGATCTAGATTCAGGCTCAACTTAACACACTCTGTAAGCTGCAAGTTATCTAAGAAATAGGCTACCTTGAAATACTGTGGGCTCTTTGCAATTAGGAGTCTCTGACAAAGACTGCGTGATCTCATATTAGAGATATTGTAGGATGTCAATGGGTAGGATTTGGAGTAAGACTGTTGAAAAATAAAGATGGTGTTATGAAGTTGTCATAAACCTAAATATAATTAAATATCCTTTCTTTTATGAAGAGATAATGGTAGCAGGTGGCTGTCTTTTAAATAGTTATTTTTGTTTTAACTCCATTTGGTAAGTAGAATAGATGGCAGTCATATCCCCATCTTCAAATTACCTTTGATCAAAAAAGGAAAACAAATACCTTTGATTAAAAAAAAAAATTGGAAACCAATGAATTAGATCAAGGATCAGCAAACTTTTCCTGTGAATTGTTAGTTTGCAAGTATTTTAGACTCAACATTCCTGCGGTCTTTGTTGCCCGCTACTAAACTTAGGCGTCATACTTCAAAAATAGCCAAAGATGGTATGTAAATGAATGGACATGGCTCTGTTCCAATAAAACTTTGACAAGGAAGATTCCTTTGCTTTCAAGATTCTTTGACATTTTTAAAAAGATTTGTTTATACAAGAACTGGGGTACAGTTGGAGGCACGGGAGGGTGAGAGAATTCACCAGAGACAGAGTGGGGAGCAGAACAGGTAGACGGACCAAAGACACTGCTGAGAGGAGCAGCGGGCGCGGCAGGAGAGGCCTGCTGCGCCATGTGGTTTGCTCCCTGGCCGGCCGTGATCGTACCCTCGCTGCAGAAGCTGTGGACAGCTTCATAGTGCGGCGCTCAACCCCCTGCGCCGGGGGAGGCCTGATTCTTTGACATTTGTTTGGAGGAAGAGCAAAACAGCATAGAGGAATGTATCTTTAAATGTCATTCCCAGAGCTATTATAAGCATCTGAATTATTGGTTGCTTGTATATTATTGTATGCAGAATTGGTATTTTATTTATTTTCTCTGTAATTGTTGTTCATGACTATCAGATTTTTTTTTAATTGTTCTCAACCCCTTCATCTTAGGATCTGCCATCACTAAACTGTTTCTCTTTCTATTTTAGTCACTGGTGCCAGTTTCTTTGTCTTCAGTGGCGCTCTGAAATCCTCTTCAGGATATCTTGCCAAGTCCAGTATAGTGGAAGGTAAAGAATGAGTTATTTGATGCTTATACATTGGTTCAACTCTAATTGTACAGCTCAAAAGCAAGGGACATTAGGGGAAACTATGATACTTTTACTGTAGACTTCTGACTCCTGCTATTTATTCAATAGCATCTCACTCTTCAACTAATTAAAACTCATATTGGCATGTAGTTCTCCAAAGAAAGGAGTAAGTGCTAGAGAAACCTGTAGGACAGAGACAGAAATATTGAGAGATGACTTTTACAGAGGTCTGGGATAAGGCATCTGAAGGGACTCAGTCTGAGTTCAAATATGTCATTGAGTGCAAATGTATATGTAAAGTCCAGTTCCTCTTGCCCACAAGAATGCTGCAATCATCATTTGGGTACAGAATGGAATGTGCTTGCTGCTGGTTCTCTATAACTAGCTATGACACACATCTTCACAAAAGTTAATTAAATGAAAGTTAATGAAAGGCTAATGAGCATATTGTTTCTTTCAATTATTGTTCACTGTATTCTGATCTGGTTATTCTTATTGCATAACAAATTAACCTAGAACTTAATGGCTTAGCACAACTATTATTTGATGCTTATGCATCCCTCTAGGCCAGAGTTTTTACAGAGCAGTTTAGGGTTGTCTTGACCCTCCACAGTCATATCTGGAGCCTCAGTTGTGGTGACTGGAAGGTTAGCACTCCCTCTATGGTTGGGGTCTAGAATTATCTGAAGGTTTGTTCACTCACATGTCTGGGGCCAGGTCCAGGCCTGATGACTAGAGTGCTTACTTGTATATGGACTCCTCAGTGCAGCTTGGCAGCCTTGGGGGAGTTTGGACCTCTTACATAGTGGTTTGGGGCTCCAAGCACTAGTATTTCAACAAGGCAGAAACTGCATTACACTTTATGACCCATCCCCAGAAATCATGCAGTGTCACTCCCGTTGCAATCTAGAGTTAAAAATAGTCATCTTCTGCCCAGATTCATCAGAAGAGGAACTAGACTCCACTTTCGATAGAGGGATGGGAAAGTATTTTGTAGAAAAGCATGTGAGATGGGAGGTAGGTGGTCAATCGGAAATGCTTTCTGCCACACAGGATGACAGGTTATTGCTTCACAACAGCTCACTCCAGGGCCCTGCTCAAAAGCATCCTTCTTGAGGATGCATTTCAGTGTTGATTGAAATGCATAGATAATCTTACATATGTTAATGGGTATTGGCTTTGATCTCCTTATTAAAGAAATCAGGTTAAGTTGGTGAACCTAATAAAGCAGTGAGCAAAGAAAAAGGTATAGTAATATCTTACAATTAAATTTCACAACTCTGACTACATAGCAGAAACGTGCTATTCAAAAATTAGAGAAATCTAGGAGTTAAACTGGGTCTTCACTGACTGATTCCTTTTTTTTTTTTTAAACAACATAATTCTTCATTTTTTTTTTAATAGAGGCATGTTTTATTTATTTATTTGTTTGTTTGTTTGTTTGTTCGTTTTGTTTTTGTTTATACATGCACTGGGTACAGTCAGAAGCGCGGGAGGGTGAGAAAACTCACCAGAGCCAGAGCGGGGAGCAGAGCAGGCAGAAGGACCGAAGTACACTGCTGAGGGGAGCAGCGGGCGGCAGGAGAGGTCTGCGCGCCATGTGGGACCCTCCTCCGGTGGCCGGGGAGCAGCCGGGAATCGAACCGGCGCTGCAGAGGCTGCGGGCAGCTTCGCAACCCAGCGCTCAACCGCTGCGCCACCGGAGAGGCCCCTGATTCCTTTTTGACCAAGTATTAACTACATTTGAAATCGTCTTTATAGGATGATGTAAAGATAGCCCTTAAATACTATCCAAATGATAAATTCAACTGATGGCCCCTTACAAATGCAAAGCAGTGTGCTTAAAAGGTTTGTATCTGTGTGTTGGGAATTCTATTTTACTCTAAGTCAGTAGAACACTTGACTACCTACTTATGAAATCTTCATTGAAGCTCTTTAGCATTATTTTAGCTGACAGTTTTGTGTCCCTGAAGCAGGGTAACTGCTCAGCATGCGACAACTTTTACCCTCCATTTCAGTGTTTGCCTTTGACTTAGGATAGTTAGGTGAGAGCAACTAAGAGGCAAATAAATAAGTATGATTAGAGCATGATTAAGCTCTAGTCATGGATGCCTGGAAACAGGAACAAGATGCTCTTTGAAGCTGAGAGAGGGATGTGGCTGCGTGTGGGGTTTCCTTTGAACAGTTGCAGGAAAAACTCTTAATTGTGACTGAGTGAAGTCAGCAGACAGGTGTTTCAAGGAGAGCCCACCTTGGCGTTCACTCCCCATAGCACTTTAAGTAAGTAGGAAGTTCAGCTCAGAGAACAAAACGTCTTTGTATCTGTCAATTTTAGACAGCAGAGCAAAGCTTTCTGATTAATTCTAGCGTGATGTTCTAGGCACCAAATACCACATTACATCTGCCTTGCTCCCTGGCTTAGTGTTGTTTCCATCTGTATTGTCTTGGTGCTGATTCTCAGATGGCGTTATGGTCCAGATCACTGCAGAGAACATGGACGCCCTGAGGCAGGCACTGCGGGAGATGAAGGACTTCACCATCACCTGTGGGAAGGCCGATGCCGAGGAGCCCCAGGAGCACATCCACATCCAGTGGGTGGATGACGACAAGAACGTCAACAAGGGGTAAGTGCAGCAAACGTGTCCCCTGTGGCATTGTAGTTATGGGCCACATACACGCTGGTTTTGTCTGCACTGGTGTCTTATAGCTTCACTGAGAGCCCTGCCTAAGAAAAAGGACTGTCCTGTATATGTGACATAGAATTTAAAATTTCTGATTTCTTGTCTTCATTCCTATAGGCTTGTTTTTTCTATGCATGTTTTTGAGAGGAGAACGAGGGAAGGAGTTGACAGTTCAAACTCTCAAGTTACTGAGATGATAGCAATAGCCTAGCCCTTCATGGCTTATAGGACACTTTTGCTAGTGTGGTTTCATTTGATATAATAACTGGTTTTGTTATTTCCCTTATTACAGATGAGTAAACAGGTGCCAAAAAGCTAAATCACTGCACAAAGCTAGGAATTGCAGGACTAGAACTTAAGACCACCTCCTTTGGCATCAAGTCCTGTACTGTTTCCTACTACATGGCAACTCTATGCTTAGGGATCAAGCCAAAACCTTGGAGTCATCTTTGACATGTCTCTTTTCTCACACACTACTCCTAATCCAGTAGTAACCCCGCTAACGCTGTTAGCGTTACTTCAAATTATATGCAGAATTATGCTACTTCTCACTATCTCCACTGTCACCATCCGACTTCAGGTCACCATTGCTTAGTCTGTATTACTATAATAGTCTCCTAATTGGTTTCTCTTTTTCTTTTTTTTTTTTTAAGATTTATTTATTTATACAAGCACTGGGTACAGTCAGAAGCGCGGGAGGGTGAGATAATTCACTAGAGCCAGAGCGGGGAGCAGAGCAGGCAGAAGGACCGAAGTACACTGCTGAGGGGAGCAGCGGGTGGCAGGAGAGGTCTGCGCGCCATGTGGGACCCTCCTCCGGTGGCCGGGGAGAAGCCGGGGATCGAACCGGCGCTGCAGAGGCTGCGGGCAGCTTCGCAACCCAGCGCTCAACAGCTGCGCCACCGGGGAGGTCCTGGTTTCTCTTTTTCTATTCTTGGCCTCCTCTCGGTCCCCAACCTGTTATGTTTCCAATAGAGTGGCCAGAATAATGTCACTATACTCAAAACCCACCACAGGCGTCCGATATCACTCAGGGAAAAGCTGAAGTCTTTTATGACCCTTAAGGTCTTACACAATCTGTGCACCCCTCCACGCACCCTGTTAGTTCTTAGAAGGAATACCTGTCTTCTTCCATGAGCTTAACACCTTCCTCCCTCAGACCTTTGATGTTCTCTCAGCTTATACTCTGACCTTAGATAGCACATGAGTCACTCCTTCCTTCCTTCAGGTCTTTCTGAAATGCTGCTTTCTCAATAAAGCCTTCTCTGGTTAACCTGTGTAAATTACAACCCTTTCATACACATTTCCTCCCTCTCAGCCGCATACTTCCTACCCTGCTCTCACTGCATTATATTCTTCAGCCCACTTCTGACTCTCTAACATACAATGTATTTTTACTTATTTATTTTATCATATTTCCCCTGAAATGCAAGCTCTATAGGTTACACAGGGTTTGTGGTTTACTTATTGCTATACCACCTAAAACACTGTCTAGTACCTACTTTGTACTTTAAAAAAATTGATTGATTGAATGGCTAGACCATACTCCATTGCATTAGGTTTTCTTCCATTCATTCATTTATCCATCCATCCTTCAGGCAGACCTCTAAAAATACAAAAAATGAATTCCAGATAGTCCCTGCTGACATGTGACTCAGTCTTGTTTTGAAGACAGTTATAAATAAGTATACCAAAGTATGGAAGACGCTCATAGAAAACTCTGTAGGATACAGTGAAGATAAAAGAGGAAGCTGGAAGAGGTAATAGGTCAGTACTCCAGAAAGACTTCATAGAGAAATGGCTGATGTTTGAGCTGAATTTGGTAAGAGGAAGTAGGTTTTGCCACATAGCTGTGGCAGAATGGACATTCCAGTGTGAAGGAGTAAAAGGAGCAAAGGCAGATCATGGGACACCAGTTTAAAAATAAGATTTAAAAACTTTCATTATGGAGCAGAAAAAAAGCAACCTAATCAGTGAGTAAATTTGCCTATTGTACAAATAACCTTTTATCTTCTCGTTCTTCACTGGAATATTTAATTTCAGAATGAACTCGTGTTTAATTCTTTATTGTGGTTGGATATGAATATAGTTACTGGAGCCAAAAAGTTTGATAATCTGATGCTGTAAGTGATGCTGATAAGCAGGTTACCCTTTCTTACAGCAAGTGCCAGTGGCAGCAGCTTCAAAAGCAGACAAGAATGAGTTAGGGAAGATTCTCAAACTCAGGATTTTATTTATTTATTTTTTAATACAAGCACTGGGTACAGTCATAAGTGTGGGAGGGTGAGAGGATTCACCAGAGCCAGAGCGGGGAGCAGAGCAGGCAGAAGGACCGAAGTACACTGCTGAGGGGAGCAGCGGGCGGCAGGAGAGGTCTGCGCGCCATTCGGGACCCTCCTCCGGTGGCCGGGGAGCAGCCGGGGATCGAACCGGCGCTGCAGAGGCCGCGGGCAGCTTCGCAACCCAGCGCTCAACCGCTGCGCCACCGGGGAGGCCCTCAAACTCAGGATTTTAGTTTGTAGTGTATAGATTTAATGTTTTCAAGCTTGTCCCTCAGTGTCTGAGTATCCACTCAAAAGTGTGGTAACGAACTAAGGTTGCCCTTTTTTTTGACATTGTTGTCTGATGAGTTAGAAGTTACACTTAGTGGGCCTCCCTGGTGGCGCAAGGGGTTAAGACGCAACCTATGAAGCTGACCGCAGCCTCTGCATCATGAGTTTGATCCCTGAGCCAGCCAGGGAGCAACCCACATGGCGCAGCAGACCTCGCCTGACTCTCCCGCTGCTCCCCTTAGTAGTGTATTTCGGTCAGTCTGTCTGTTCTGTTCCCCACTCTGTCTGGTGAATCCTCTCACCGCCCCACCCACATCTCTGGTCTATACCCCAGTTCTTGTATGCATAAATAATCTTAAAAAATAATTAAAAAAAAGATGTTACATTTAATGTTCTTTAAATATTTTTGATTCCCTAATGTGGAAGTTTATGTTAAATTTGATCTTTCCTACATAGAGATTAAAAAAAATTAACAGGCTTGAAAATTGTTAGGAAATGTTTGGAGTCTTATGCCATTTATTTTTAGTCCCCATCAGAATGAATGTGTATCTCTACCCATTTACACTTCAGAGAGGAAATGACCATAAAAAGTGGCTTTTCTATTAGGATCCTGGCTGTGATGATTTAGCACTGAAGGAAATTTGTTGTGATTCTTACTCATCAGATCCCATCAGCACTATCACAGTGAACACACTTGGTCAAATAATTCTTGTATTCAAATAACCTGTAATTTAACTCCCAAGTTCCAAGCAGTTTGTCAATACTGGGAATATAGCACACACAGCTGAGTAGTTCAGAAGTTCATTTGTAAGGCAGCAATGCAGTCGGATGGAGAGTACAACGTGATGTGTCATTACAGAGCCAGGAGTAGAATGCGGCGGCAGAGTAGCAGGTAGAGCAGGATTGGATCAGTGGCCAAGAGAAAGCGAAGGCTGGGAAACGAGAGCAGGTTTGGGTAAACAACTCCTTTACGTTAAAGAGAACAGGCTCCTGTTTTACATGTGGTCACTGAATTATTTCAGTGCATAGGCTCTTCGAGGCGAGCTCTGTTCATATGTATTTTTGCACAGTGGTTTCTTACTGTGTTGAGTTTTACAGTGAGGCACCAAGTATAATTAGTAGCAAGACTTGATGAGAGAAATGGGTCCTCCAACGTCAAGAGTTTCATCAATCTCTCTTGTTTGCTCTTTTTTAGTGTCTTAAGTCCAATAGATGGGAAATCTATGGAGTCTATAACAAGCGTGAAGATATTCCATGGGTCAGAGTATAAAGCAAATGGAAAAGTCATCAGATGGACAGAGGTAAGGAACTGAAAGTGACCCTCTTGGAGCACAACTTTTTGCTAGACCCAGAGAAACACTCCACTGTTTAAAGAAGATAAGAAAAAATCTGTTTACCTATTATACTCCAGTGCCCAGCTCTGGTGTGTCTTAGTTCACCAAGATGAAATACTGCCAAGGACGGCCAGTAGGAACCTGATGTCTCCTTTCTATGAACTAGATTTTAGAGGTTTGTTTGCATTGAATTTAAGAAGGGTACACCTCTGGATGGCGCACACCATCTTTGCTGTATTCCTCAGTGCTGCACTGGTTTTGCTGCACTCACAGTTAAAAATTATCTTAGAAAACACAGTCTTGAAAAATTACTAATTTCACCAATAAGAACTGAAGCTCAGAGACGAAGTAACTGATCCAAGATTATAAGGCAAATAAATAATGGAAAAGCCCAGATTCAAAGCCAGGCCTGGCCAACCCCTAAGTTCTTTTCCACTCTGTTGTTCCTTACCTTGAAAACTGTATTAGAGCCTAACCTGGGGATGAGAGGAACTCCCAGAGAGTTTATTCTCTGAGAGTAATAAGGTCCTGTGTCACTTAATTTCTACACTTGATCTTAGCCAAAAGGCCGAGAAGCGATGTGTGTCACTTAATTTCTTTTGAACCTCATACTCATCTATAAAATAAGGTAATAAATTTTGAACTCCCCAGCATTCCTTTTAGAGTCTTAGTTTTTTAAAAAAAATTCTGGGGCCTTCATGGTGGCGCACAGGGTTAAGACACAACCTATGAAGCTCTCCACAGCCTCTGCAGCACAAGTTCAATCCCCGGCAAGGGAGCTACCCACATGGTGCAGCAGCCCTCTCCTGCCTCGCCCGCTGCTCCCCTCAGCAGTGTATTTCAGTCAGTCTGCCTGTTCTGTTCCCCACTCTGTCTCTGGTGAGTCCTCTCACCCCCCACACCTCTGGCCTATACCCCAGTTCTTGTATACATAAATAAATCTTTTTAAAAAAAATTCTGTAACTGCTAGCTTTTCCATTTTCAACGCAAGGCGTCTGAGGCCAACAGAGGTTAAGTACTTGACTGAGGCTCACACAGCAGTTTCCTGCTAACACAGACATGAGAACCTGTTTCTCCAGTTCTCAAGCTTTATGTTCCCAGTGACTTGCCCTTCATACCAGGCTCAGTGTTTTCTTTTGAACCCCAATAGCCTTAGCTGCTTACTTTGTAATGATTATCTCTCTGAAACATTTTGAGGAGTGCAGAGTCTGGAACATGTAAAAGCCTCTTTATCCATCAGAATACAGTTTGACCTCCATTTGCTTCCAGGTGACCCAGTGAAATGGGGGAGACCCATCTCATTTACATAATGAGAAAACAAACTCAAAGAATTTGTGCAACTTCATGACTGTGCTGATAGCTGGTGGAGCAGGGCTGGAGGTTGCCTGGCTCCCACCCCAAGGGCTCTTCCCTGCTCCTCACACTGCTCCTCACTGGTGCACCAGAGCCGCCCCCTTTGCCGTATTCTTAGCATGAGCCACTTAGCAGTAAACTGTTGGGATATGTGTGCATTTTATATTGTCTTTTATATTTTGCTTTTATATCATTTACTCTGTATAGTAACCAGAGAGCACAGGGGATTTCCATTTTAAAAGGTATTCAGAATGCAAAGGACTTTTTCCTGATCCTCCTCCTTGTGACTCGGACTCAGCTCCAAGCTGCTGTGCTTCTGCCTCTGCCCAATACATGCTCAGCTTGGTGTGAGGACACTGGCACAGCTCTGGCCTCAGCAGTGGCTGGGCCCTAATGCTCTGTCTTTGATAAGAGACGGAAGACTCGGATTCTGGCTTTGGGCTGGCCCCTGTCTCTAAATATATCTATGCACTTGAGCAAGTCTTCCTTCTATTAACTTCGTGTTACCCTGTAACATGAAGGAATTGAGTCACATAATCTATAAGGCTGTTGTGTTAGGCTCTAAGATCATTTTCTAAGAATACCATCCATATGAAAGGATAATCTTTTAGAAATGAATGTGCAAAATGAAAGCCTTTCTAGTTCTGAGAAGAATACTCCATAATGACCATGGCCAAGAGGTAGCCTGTAGGCAGTAGGCTTTCTGGCACATCTCGGGGTCATGTACTGCAACACAGGAAACTGATGCACTTGTTTCTCCACATGACTCCTGGGCATGAGGTAAGTCTCATTTGTCTGGGGAATAGGTTTTCTTCCTAGAAAATGATGACCAGCACAGTTGCCTGAGTGACCCTGCAGATCACAGCCGACTGACCGAACACGTTGCCAAGGCTTTTTGTCTTGCTCTCTGTCCCCACCTGAAGCTTCTGAAGGAAGACGGAATGACTAAACTGGGGCTGCGTGTGACACTTGACTCAGACCAGGTAAGAGGAGTCTTAGGCAGCCTTTGAAGCTGGCTTTGGGTTGTCTGTGTTTTTGGCATGTGAGTTTTCTTGCATCAACCTGGAGATCTTAATTTGCTGCATCTCTGACCTGGTCAGGTGTAGTATTCCCTCAGTGATGTGCTGCTTAGCTTCTCGGCCATTTGAACCTGTGTTTCTTCACCTGAAGGTCTTGTAAGGACTTGGTTTTACTTTTAGTGTGAGGTGAAGGAACAGGTGTGTGTGTGTGAGGACCTGCTTCCTGCCTGAATGATGCTGCTCTTTGAGACCTCCCTAGACCTCCCCTTCAGGAATCACTCTGGTTCCCTCAGAAAGCAGCCCTCAAGCTGTCCTGTTTTTTGTTTTCTCAGTTCGACTGTAGCAGCTTTCTGCTGACGACCTCTGTCTTCAACGTGTATCTTACTGTCAGCATTTCCCTGCTAGTTAATGGACAGGACTTGAGCTATTTCCCTGTGAATTCTCCTGTCAGCTGGTCTTCTATGACCAGGTTCCTTCCTTGTCTGATCTAACCTATTTTGATACTATTTATAGTAACAATCCAGTTGTAACAGTGCCCCCCTATACACACACATTCCCTCCCCCAATTCCTTGGCCGGGTTTGTCTATCTATGGCCTAGTATTCTAATTTCTTTGAGATTTTGGATCCTGGATTCTAGTGTTTGTTTTGATTCAGAGCTTTGGCATTATCAGGGAAAAATGTGAAAAGTTAGGTATCTGGCTCTGTTTTCTGACTGGTCATGAATTAATCATTTCTTTTCTACTTATGTCTTGCCCAGTGCTGTACTAAGCATATCGGGACAATACGAATGAAGTATCATGGTCCTTTCTTGAGTGGTACTGATAATATGACTGGAAAGAATTACCTTATAAAAAAACAAAGAATAGTTTATTTTTCCACCAAGTGTGTTAGCTCTGTGAGGGCAAGAGCCCTGTTGTGTTTATCCTCAAAGCCCTGTGTCTACAGTGCTCCAAAATAATGTGTGGATGAAAGGAAGGATGGAAGAGCAAGTGTTCATTTCCTGCTGTGGTAGTACCTGGTGTATTTCTCATTTTAATTTTCACAGCCAAATGTTTAGTTATTATTTTGACATTCCCTCTCTCTCTATGCCACCTTCATGCTCCCCTGCCTTTTTCCTGGGAAGCTAAGACCAAAACAGGTCCTTTAAACCCATTTTGCCCAAGGTCTAACAACTACCAAGTGGCAGGGTCAGGATAAGTGACAGGGTAAGTAACAGTTCAGTGAAAAGGAGAATTTTGTGTTCACTGCTATTGACTGGCCCCTGGCCAAGAAGATCTCCTTTCCTGTCTAATCTCCTTCACCCTCAGTGCTTTGGAAAGATCTCTGTCCAGTAACCTGTCATCCCCTTCTCTCTGTGGTGTAGGTTGGCTACCAAGCGGGGAGCAATGGCCAGCCCCTTCCCTCACAGTACATGAACGATCTGGACAGCGCTTTGGTGCCGGTGATCCATGGAGGGGCCTGCCAGCTCAGTGAGGGCCCCATCGTCATGGAACTCATCTTTTATATTCTGGAAAACATCGCATAGGCAGAGAGGACTTCATTTTTTTCTGTTCAGACCTGTTGCCACAGCAGTCATACCCAAATCATTTGCACTTTAGAACTGGAAATTAAGCTTTTGTTAACACTATTAATGGGGGTGGGTGGGTGGGAATGGGGGGTTGGGAGGTAGGGGTGGGGAAGGGTGGTTGGGGGGACATACGTTCCATAATTCTAAGTCTCCTATGCATTGTCCACCAAGAAGATCTGGGCAGCTTCTGTTACTGCACAACAGTTATGCTATCCTTGCAGCTAATCCCCTCTGTTAACTGTTTAGACAAGAAT
The DNA here is from genome assembly GCF_964194135.1 of Talpa europaea. Classification (NCBI taxonomy): domain Eukaryota; kingdom Metazoa; phylum Chordata; class Mammalia; order Eulipotyphla; family Talpidae; genus Talpa; species Talpa europaea. Next base: position 32,639,087 of record NC_140076.1, read on the forward strand.
TCTGCTCCTCTATTTTAAGACTTACCTATGGTTTTGTGCTCAGAAATGCTCAAATGGGTACAGCCATCACCAAGGGTGGGGAGGGAGGGCAGAGGGGAAATAAAAAATGAAGCATCAGTTTTGCACTCTCTGTACAGAATTGATATAAAAAGGACAACTCCACACCAGTCATGTCCTAGTTGCATCAGTGTCTTCAAGTAGAAGTCACTCTTAGATTTTTTTGCTTGTTTTTACCAGATTACTCATCAAGTTGAATCGAAGACCCAAGGATTATTTTTCTATCCAAGGTAAATGGTGTCAACAGTCACTCAGATAGCAGAGCCCAGCAGGGTGGCTCACCATTCACCAGAGTGAATGGCAGATGTGAATTGGGCCTATCTGTGAAAGCTCACAAAATACAACCAAGATATTTTTAGTTACATACACCAGAGGTATTTTAAAATACATTTTATAGCGAAATTACTTCCAGGAGGGTTGTAAGTACAGAGAAATCTGAGTATGCTTTACGCAGAGTCACCCATCGTTCATGTATTTGTTGCCACATTTGTTTTTCACTGTTCCTTTCTCCAAAAAAGTGAGGCAGTTGAGTGTATATGGCATACATCATAGCTCTTCATACCTAAATACTTTGATGCCATTTCCTAAAATCCCACAGGATGATTCTCAACCTCACTTAAACCTTGGTCTGACACTTTAACTTAGCATCTGTCTGGTAATGTCCTCCAGCAAAGCTTCCAGCCAATGATCTGATGTGGTACATAGCTGTCATGACTTACTTTTATGTCATTGATATTTTTGGTGAGTAGTTTCTGCCACGGCCCTTTATGTTTTCATATAAAATACCTCATTTTGGATTTGAGTGATGTCTCCTTATAACTAGAATCAGTGTATGCCTTCTTGGCCAGAGCTCTACCTAAGTGATGTGTCCTTTATAGAGCATTTTGTCTGGGGTCACTTGGTACCACATACCTACTCACTGATGATGGTGAATATTTTAAGTGAAAAAATGAGGGAAACAAACTGAGCTTTATACTGGTTTACTGAAATTTGGAAACAATTTTTTTTTTTTTAAGGATTTATTTATGCACACAAGAGCTGGGGTATAAGCCAGACCAACTGAAATACACTGCTGAGGGGAGCAGTGGGCCAGTCAGGAGAGGTCTGCTGCACCAAGTGGGCTGCCCCCTGGCCAGCGGGGCTCAAACTGCTGCTGCAGAGGCCTCGATTGCTTCATAGTGTGGTGCCCAACCCCCTGCGCCACCAGGGAGGCCCCAGAAACAAATTTTTTAATTTGCCCTCACTAAGCTGAAAATCACTAGCCACCATCTCAAGTAATGTAGAATATCTTGAATTCTGCAATTCTAAAAATAATGATTTTGGATTTGCACGGCTTTTCTATAGCTTGCCTACTATATTAGAATCCAGGAATATCTACCGTGAAAGTCAGACTTTTTCTAAGGAACAAGGTGTTTGTGCAAGCTCCTCATGTAAAAGTCACAACAGAAAAATCTAATGCTAGAGACATTAAATTAAAAAATGTATATGCTTGTTTTCTCTGTTGTAGAAGCACCTTATGAGTAAGTAGTTTCTAAGGAACTCTAGACTCCAAGGTATGTTATCAACTTCATTTGTTTCTTTGGGGGGGTGACTTCCACTTTGGTAACCACCTCAGGTGTTCTTACTCAGCACATTATCACGGTGGTGGTGAAATCATTACCAGTGTTTGATTTTCTAAGAAATGGTGGTGGCACATTTTGTTCATCTGGTCAAAATGGTGTCCAATTTCTCCAGTGTATTTTTCCTGTTGGAATTAATAACTGGTATATGTAGACACACTTTCAGAACATGCAAATGTCTTGTTCATCAAAATTTCCCCTTAGATTTAGCATTCAATGGTGTTTTTTGTGTGAACTGCAATTTTATTTATGGCTACAAAATGAATTTTCACTTCCAACACTCACCACCTTTTCCAATTGTACTTGGTAATCTATAAGCAAAGGCCCTTCTTCCATTTTTAAAAATACCTTTAAGTAATGGAATTTCATTATGGACTCATGAATGGTCCTAACACATTATTTTGGTGCTCAAGTGGCCTCAGCTTTGGCCAGAGAGCACCGCTTTGGGCTAAGCCTAAATCGCTATAACTGCTCCTATCATTTTTTCAAGTATTTCCTTTTCTGATCTGACAGGATGCTCTTGGCTCATTGTGCTTATTACTCTGCCCCATCATTTCTCCAAAGAGCCTTGGTTTCTCACTCACTGCAGGTGGTATCAGGCATCAAGATTTGATTTGCTCATGATATATGTGATGCATTGTTTTCTCTTCCATCAAATATTTATTTTGATCACAGACCACACAGATTTCTCAGCCTGCAATTTGAGACAACTCACTCCCTTGTCACTGGTCAGTCCCTCTGCAGTAAGAGCACGGTTCTAAGAATCCCCGGTTCTAAGAATCCCCGGGAAGCTAATGTAGGCCTCTAGGAATGTGAGAGGCTGCTCCCCAGTGGCTAGAGCTGGGCTTAGCACCTAGCAATTATGGGCTACGGAAGGGTAGCAGATGTTTTTCAAATAGGCCCAAAGCCCTGGCCTTGGAAGTATGTGTAGCTAGGGTTATACCTCTTTTCCATGGTGGTTGATCCACATTCTACATTTGCCTTCATAGGCCTTGCTGATGTGGCTTTAGAGAACTGGGACTTTTCCTAAAAAAAAGTCCACAAAACACCAGCTTGTTCAGACTGAACCATTGGACCACTACCCCCAAACCTGACGGGATCAGGAAACACTTGTTGATGAGCAGGTATTTGGGGTTTGCCATTCAGCTTGCTCTAACAGGCTTTCATAGGAGCTGGTTCCATTTTTCTACAGATGTTTATTACTTCCCACTCAACTAAGTACATCTTGGAAATGTATGTATTTCTTCTGGATCAGTGCAAGCGTCTCTTGGCCCTTGTAGTAAGGTCCCTTCTCAGTTGCATCAAATCTTGATCATCTTGTAGAACTGGGCATAAAATAGCCAAGGCTAGTTCCCTTCATTTTGTTTTTATACACTGTTATGTTTTAAGAATTAAAATGCAAGGCTGACACATCACATTTCCAACTAAGGCAAATTTTTCTAGAATGTAAATGTGAAGATTGAGATAGATTCTTAAATAGAATTACTACTCTGATAACATTTTAAAAAAAGGTCTTAATTCTTACCAAATGCTAGGCAATGTCGTTTCCCCATTTACCTTTTTTTTTTTTTTTTTTTTAATTTATTTTGTTTGTTTGTTTTGTTTATACATGCACTGGGCACAGTCAGAAGTGCGGGAGGGTGAGAGAATTCACCAGAGCCAGAGCGGGGAGCAGAGCAGGCAGAAGGACCGAAGTACACTGCTGAGGGGAGCAGCGGGCGGCAGGAGAGGTCTGCGCACCATGTGTGACCCTCCTCCGGTGGCCGGGGAGCAGCCGGGGATCGAACCGGCGCTGCAGCCGCGGGCAGCTTCGCAACCCAGCGCTCAACCGCTGTGCCACCTGGGAGGCCCTCCCCATTTACCTTTACCAACACTTTCTAAATGCCTCCTGGATGCTAGCACTTTAGAAATATGGACTTTGCCCTGTGTAAGTTCCCATCCAATGTCTTCCCTCACCCACAGTGGTTTCTGAATGCAGGTAGACAAAAAATTTCCAGCTGAGTTTACGTCTATCTTAACTAGTTTTGTGGGGAATAATTTATGCATTTAGCACATTTCAGACAAGCAGACTGATGAACATTTTCTATAAATTTGTGCTATTATTTTCTATTTTAATAATAATGCTAAAATAAATGTAATAATGGTAAGGGAATTTTTAGGGACTATATATGTAGGTCAGAAGGGCTAAGAAATATAGCAGGAATGGTAACACAATATTTTTAGAGCTTGCAAAACTGAGGCCCAGATTAGTGAAGACTATTTGTGATGGAGCTGAACCATGTAAGCTCCAGGTTAAACCAGTCTCAACCAGTTTCATCCTTAAAGCAGTTACCTCTGGGTGAAGGGCAAGATCTTTTAGAAGCTGCCCAAACATATTTGAGACATGAGCACTCAAAATTTGGAAGCCAACAGAGCAGGTTTCAGAATGGCATTACAAGAAAGGAAAATGTTAAAGTTGCAGAGTAGTTTGTACTTTAGCAGTAAGCTACACTTCCTGATTATAAATTTCTTCCATATTTTATTGCGTTAACTAATTTAGAATAAAGTGTGCCTTGTATTTGTTTGAAAAGAGAATTTAAAATTTAAGAGTGATTTGAATTGTGGCAGTTCCCAACTGCCCAAATCACTAACCTCTGATGTCTGGCTGTTATTATTTGGACAAATCTTAGGACAAGAGGAGGCTGGTGCAGGCTCCGCCCACTAGTGGGATCCCTGCACACTCTGGCTACAATAAAAGCCTTTTAAGAACCTCAATCTCCCAAGTCCAGTGGGCGGTTTTGTCTTGCCTCCCACAGCCTGGAGTTGTTTTCCAAAAAGCTAAAAACTATGATGGAGAGTGAAATTGAACAGGTTATGAAGGGAACTCTTTAGAGTCCCAGAAAAATTCCTATCAAATTGTAGAGGGCATTACCAGCAGAGGCTGGGGTTTAGTCAAAATTTCTAGGCTGGTTAGAATCTTTAAGGATAACCACAGCCACCTCTAGGCATCTTCATTAAGTACTAGGCTGGGTGCCAACCCTAAGGGGGAGAATAGGTAGGGTCAGAACCTTCCTGGCTACCCATTTTGCTCTAGGCTACCTTATAAAAGCTAATAACCCTGCTTTTCATTCTAGATTACTGCTTATTTGCCACATACAGATGTGACTGCCATTGTTAAAATTCACATCTATGGAATTTTTGTAGTTCACTCTGGTAGGTAAGTAAGCTGACCAGAAAGCTCTTGGAAAAGTCATCTGACTTTCATTCCCTGTCCTGTTACCTACCAAAGCTCTGCTCCTAAGGGCAGGGAGGCATGGGCCAGACATGTTGGGGGGGGCAGAAACACAAAAAAGCTAAATCCCTGAGCTGTGCTTATGCAGTACTATAGTGGTCAATATGCTGAATGTATCTGTTTCACTTTGAGCCTTTAAAAAATGATCTTAAGGAATGCTTTATTAAACTTAAGTTAATGTCTCAAAACAGGAAAAAAATTATGGGTTGTTAAAAGTTTATTTCTAAGAAATGTAGAATACTGTAGTTTTTGAATATTAAATCTATTGAAACCACAAAGCCCTCCACTGTCTCCATCCATTCAGAAAAACAGAAGCCAAAGTAGCAGCGCTTGTCCATTAACAAATGTTACTGCTACTCTGGCTTTTAAAAGTGACAGGGAGCAGGGCTTTTATATAGGACTTTGATGGTTACTCTGTTTCTGAGTGTAAAACCTTTGCAATGAATCAGATCTAGTTTCTTCAATAAATAAAAATGGCTACATAAAATTATATATATATATATAGATATAGATGTATTTCTCCCCCTCTAGTTAACAGTCTTTTAGTTGTAGGTACATGGACCAAACCTAACCACCTTTCCCTCACTCCCAGAACATGATTCCAAATGTAACTTCCCTTCCTCCACTGAGAGCGTCGGAAGCAGGGAGGCTAGTGCAGCAGCTGTCAGGAACCAAGGCACAGACAGAGAACTAGGTGGTCAGCTGAGTTATGAGGGTTAGGCTGCCACCGGCCAACTGAGTCACGGAACCTGCCCCATCCTAAGGTATGTGGTTTCCAGATAACCCTCAAGTGCTCCCATCCCATAGTTCAATCTTTTAAAGGCACATCCAGAAATGGTACAGCTGAGACAGCTGCACACAACTGCTACACGGGTTAAGGGGCTGTAAGACTCCATGGCCCGAGCACTGAGGCTGTCCTTGCCTTCACCCACGCTGAGGGGGAGGGGACCCTGGAACCCAACCTGCTTTGGTGGAGGCCCTGCATGGGGCCAGCGACAAAGAGTAGGGTGGTGGTCAGTAATTCACGTACTTAACAGGTCTTTGGTGCTTACGTAGCAGCATCTTCTTTATGTACTAAAGCCAGAGCCCGCAAAGCTGAGAAAAGTACAGTCCTGAAATTAGTGGCTGGCTTGATTCCACCGATGTCGACGACCCGCTGCACTGGGACACAAAGCATGGAAGTCAGTCTAAATTGCAGAGTGTGTAAGTAGATTTTAGAAAGCATTTCCTAAGGACAATCCTGGGAAAGGTAAGCTCCCTCCCCAGTTCCCCTGAGGAACATGAGAAACTCAGCCTAAACCCTTCCCAACATTTGTTCCTCTTTGATCTTCCTCACAAATAGGAAATGCCTATGCTTCCTCCCAGATTATGAATTTAGTACTGGGAGGGTCCTTGTGGGGTCCTGGCAGAGAGTAAGAGGAACAGAAGGCCCAGAGAGTTACCCATTTCACAGGCCTCTGGGCTCCAGAACCAGCCAGTTCTCGGTGACTGTTTGCACATCCTGGCCACTCAGAGGCTCCCGCAGCCTCACCTTCACCTCCAGCTTGCCCCCCGTGGACTTCCTTCCTTCTAGGACCTGTGAGGATGCCAACAAAACAAAAGAGGTAGAGGGAGGCAGCACCCAGGGTGCGCAGGAAAGGAGTGAGAAGATAGAGGGCCTGCAGTGTTAACACAGGAGTCTGTTTCATGACGTCCTGCTCAACAGCCTGCTGCCCAGTGGAGGTGCTTTTAGGTAAGTTTTGTAAAATAACATCTAAGTTTAAATAAGCATCAGTGCTCTGAAGTGGAGATGAAAAACCTAGGGTTCTGCTTGGTTCCCCCTCCTCCCCCCATGGCAACTCCCAGAAGAAATGCTCTGGCTTTAAGGTGCAGCCTGAAAACCACTGAACTCACACCACCACTGCGTGGAAGGCCAGGACTAGACCCCAGGCCCAGGGTTCCTTTCCACCCACTGTGCTGCTTCCCTCCTCCTGGGCAGGACACTGCACAGCTGATGTACAAAGCAGTGGTCAGGCTCCACGAGTCTGACCACTCTCAATGGGGCCAATACTGAGCAGGCCCTTCTTACAAATAACAGCCCCAGAAAAGCCCCAGACTGTGAAGGCATCAGCAGAGATCTGTACCCAGCTCTGCCAGGGAACAATGAGAGGGGCTTATGTAGCAACACTGTTCATAAGCACAGGTGAGGAACCCTCACCTGTCAGAGGCAAGCGGTTATAGTCCCTGCCCCCTGTGTTCATGGAGGTTTAAGGAACAGTCTGGGCCCTTGTGCGGAGAACGCCTTACCAACTTTACATCCAGAGCTTATTTCACCTTATACTGCCAGACAATCACCCTAACGACAAGCCTGACACCAGAAACCTATGCCAGGTTGACAGCCATGATCAGACCTCGCCAGAGCTCTCAGATCCAGCGTCCTTGGGAACTTGAGCGGCCAAGAGTGTTGTGAAAGAATGTAACTACTTCCCCCATATCGCCTCATTTATCAAGTGGCATATATTCAACAGCACATTCACAGGAATTTTTAATTAATGAGCCTAAAAACCCTACACTGATCATCAATAAATGCTGGCTCTTTTCTTGCCACATCCTTTGTCTTGTCCAACCTACCTCCACAATCTCGCGGATCTCACACTCATTTTCCAGCCGCTCTAGCTTCAGGTGGGCTGTACCAACCAGCTTGTCACTTCTGAAGAAGGACCTGGTGAGCCAAGAGTCAGCAAAGTATTGGGCACGGAAGGCAGGAATGAGCTGGGGGAATCCTGGTGCAGGAACACTGAGCAGTAAGGGCAACAAAAGCCACTCCTGTCCAGTCCACCTTGGCGGGATGACTGACAGGGGCCTCACCCTTTGTGGAAGATTTCAAACTTGATTCCTTTGCTTTGGATCACCCTCCTGAAGCCCCTGTGATTTCGGTTGATGTTTAATTTGAAGAGTTGATCAAATTCTGCAAGAATAGTAGGAGGAGGAGTTTGGCTCGCTGGGATTTCCTGAGAAAAGTGAAAGGCCCAAGTCTGGCCTCCCCTCTCCACCTACAATTCAAGGTGATTACCACCACAAGGTGGGAGGGCACCTGGCCTTGGAGATCTGGGAATTTAAGAGTCAGGGTTCTTGGACTCAAGTTCCATTCCCATCACCACCTTGATGAGATCCTAGCTAGGCAGGTCCCCTTACTGCTCTGAGCCTCACTTTCCCCACCGACATAAAAGATGTGCCAATATCTTTTTCTCTCAAGTTGAGTAGACCAAGTGAGATGAGAGCATGCTGGGAACCACCACTGCACACAAATATGAGCATAGTGGGGGAGAGGGAATGGCCCCCATGTGAGCCCGTACCTGGACAGTTTGTGTTCTTCACCACAGCTGTCTTGCTTTTTTGAGCCTGATCCTAAAGGATTGAGAAGGGAGCAGTCAGAACAGCTTGAAAATAAGAATATCGGGTCAGGAATTCTGGGTTTACAAGAAGGGACCCCATCCTATAGTGAGACCTCCCAAGGACGGGGGGAACTGATCAGAGTCCTGGAATGGGAGAGGCAGTTTAGGGGATCCCACCTCTACATGAACCTCACCGAGTTAGGGTAGTGGAATTCAAACCGCACAAAAGCATCCAAGTCATCAGGGGTCACCCCTATGGAGAAGTGGGAGCCAGGATCAGAGGGAGTACCTAGACACCTAGCACTTCATGTAGAGGGAGAGCCAGGAGTGGGGCGTCTGGGCAAGAGCCTCCTGGATGAGGGGTGTCCTAGGGTTACCTGGAGGGGCAGGGAGGTTCAGTCCGCGGACAATGATAAGATGCATTTCTGTGCTGTTGAGGTCTGCGAAGATCCTATAGCCAGGAAGCAAGAAGAAAGAGCTCAAAGTAAAGCAGGATGGTGGGGAAAAGCCGCCTCTTCCACTGCCTCCCACCTCGGCAGGCAAAGCTTATCCAGGTTAGGAGCCACACAGACCTTGGTCTGTGACACCCCCTGCCCATGCCCCACCTCTGTCTAGAGCTCCTTGCAGATGGCCCCCATGTCCTATGCCAGCCTTGGGCTCCCAGCCTCTTGCCCCGGCCCTGCACGGAGCCATTGTCTCCCTTAGGCTTTGGCACCTCACAGTCTGGAATGTCTTCAACTCAAAATGGTGGCTGGGAGGGTCGAGGCCCTGGGCCTGGGCCAGCTGCAGGATATCAAGTTGCTTCTTGCGGTCCTGAGCTAGTTTCTCAAACCTGACAGGGATGGGTGCATGTGTCAGCATGGTAGGGCTCATTTTCTGCTCACCTCCCCAAAAGCACCTTCCCTTGCACTTACCGGGTGGTCTCAGCCACATTGCCCTGGTGCATGAACTGCTTAGAGAACAGCAGACACTTCTGAAAAAGAGGGCCCAGAGTGACTGCGACGCCTAGGGCAGAACCTATCTTGGCAGGTATTCAAGGCCTGACTTCTGAAAGTCCCAACCTTTTCTGTAGTCACATCCTTTTCCTCCCCTAACACATACCCTGAGGTCAGTGTTCCCAAGATCCTTCAAACTGTTCTGCCTAGGTTTCTGCTGTTAAGTCTTGGCTAAAGCAAGGTTCGCTGTTCCCCAAAGTTTACTTATCCAACTATCACTTCAAAAGGCAGACTTGCAGGCAGCAGTTCTGAGAAATACAATCAAGAAGTATACATAGGGGCCTCCCTGGTGGCACAGGGGTTACAGATGTAGCGCTATCAAGCTTTTGCCAGTCACTGAAGCATGAGTTTGATCCACGGCCAGGTAGCTGACTGACCTGGTACAGCAGACCTCTCCTGTCTTGCCCACTGCTCCTCACTCTGTCTCTGGTGAATCCTTTCCCCATCCCCCCACCTCTGGTCTACTTCCCAGTTCTTGTATGCATAGATCAATCAACCTTAAAGTACACATATATGTCTACTTTTATATATACGTATATATACTCCCCTAACAATTCTTCTAATCATCTTCAAAGGACTGCCCCCTCCACTCTGAATTCCTAACCATTTAACAGAGGACTGTTTATCATCCCATGTTCTCATGGTTCAGAGAGGGAAAATGCCTTGCCCAGGGTCACACAGCCACTAAGAGGAAGAGCTAACATTCAAATCCAGGCCTACGTGGCCTGAGCAACAGACCACCAGTCTACTGACCTCATGTTGCTCCAGAAGCATTTTTTGTAGGTGTGCATACACTTCTTCAGCCTTCTGGGAGAGCCGTAGGTCTTCATGGTGAATGAGGATGAAGTCACCTTCCTCATCCGTCAAGGGCGAAGGCACCTGCCCAGTTCACAAGGCCCCTCAGGGGCCCCAAAAGTCAGATATTTCTTCTATTAAAGCAAACAAATGCAGGGGTCCAAACTAAATGTTTTCCCAGCTTCTAACCTCCCATGAGGAGAACTCACTGCCTCCCACTCTAGCCCAGGCTGCTGTGATCCTCTGCCTCCTCGAACCTTGTCCTGCCCATCCGGCCTTCCCCACCCTCTCCCGAGACTGTGGCAGGCAGAGGCACATGCAAAAGGCTCTTTCCCAGTTGTTACCACATCTGATCCACCTCCAAAGAGCTGCCAATCCATATAGCACTGCCCAGCAGGTCTGCTACCCAACCCACCACCTGAGAAGCCTTGCTGCTTAGCCAAGTGGGCTCACCTTAGAGAGGTCCACAGATCGGCCGGCTCGAACCTGGATGATCTGAGCCTCAAGGCATTTGGCTACCCGCAAGTGGGCTTTGGCCTGCTCCAGGTCCTGGCCACGCTTGGCCCGCAGGGCTGCCCGCTGGTACTGCAGTTTCCGTGCCTCTAGCAGTGCCAGCTGCTCCCGCACTGAGGGGAGAGGGTACTGGTTAAAGCCGTGCTTGCCCAGGCCCTTTATTCTCCCCGCTCTTTTCCCAACTCACCAGAGGGACTCAGCGACTCCTTAGAAGTTGATGTCTTGGGCCCAGGCAGGGGCCGAGATGAAGGAACCAGAGGCTGTGCTGGCTTCTTGGCCACTGGGGCCTGGGTTGGGGGTTCATCCTACAAGCAGCCAGGAGGTGTCATACGGGGTCTCATACTTGCCCTGGCAACTCGCACACGTGGGCTCTCCCACATATCTGCACTAGCTCACTGTGTAACCAGAGCTAATGGCTTCTCCTTAGGGGCTAGCCACAACCGCACAGCGGGAAGGTGGCTCGAAAGTTCTCTAAGTTAACCTCCCGGCAGGAGACAGCAGGGGAATGGGGATAAAACATGGGCTCTGGAGCAGAAAGACCTTGATTTAACTCTAGCTCTGCTCATTCCTGGCTGGGTTCTCTTAGCCTAGCTTCTTTTCTAAATGGAGGAGAGAGTACCAACCTCGCCAGGCTCGCTGGCATGGGCAGCAGCAGGGCTTGGGTTTACCCCTTTCCTGCTATTTCCCACCACCAACCCCTGGAGTCTCGGACCCTCAGTCAAACCTCATCCTCATCTTCCTCTGCTGGGGCTGTATCCTCTGAGGAGGCCAGGTTCTGGGCAGCGGCTAAAGCAGCTGCCACGGCATCCTCCTCAGTGCTTGCAGAGGGCTCCAGGCCCGGTATCGGCGGGAATCCTGTGAACAGGAACAGGCGGGAGGGCAGTGGCTTAGCCTCAGGGAAGCACGAAGCTGCTGTGGGCCCTGGTTTGGGCTTTCAGGGCTAGAATGGGTGGCTAGAGTGGATGCAGACATGTAGGAAAGCATTTCCTGCCCCGACCAAGCCGTCTTGTTCAAAGACCTCCATGTTAGGGTCCCCAGGCCAACCAACACTCACCAGGAGGAACAGGCAATTCAGCAAAGTCAACTTTCCGTCCCGCTCGGTGTGCTCGAATGGCATCCTGATATTGCTGCAAGGAGAGGGAGAGGGGCCTAAGGGTGGACAGCAGTCTGCAGGTTCCAGACAGGGAGATGGGGAGGAAGACTGACAAAGAGCAGCCCCAGAAGAAAAAGGACCCCAAAGCAACAAAGGTTCCAGCAAGACAGACACGCAGACTCAAAGACCAGGGCTGGCTGCAGAAGCAGAAAGCAGCCGGTCAGAGGCCGCCACAAGGCGGTGGTGTAGGAGGCAGCGGGCCCACCTTGGCAATGCGCTCGTGCATCCGGGCCTTGCGCTCATCCCCACTGCCCCGGGCCTGGACGCCAGCCTCACGGTACTTGTTCAGCCTCTGCTGCAAGGCATCCAGCACTGTCTGTGGCTCAGCAGGGGTCACTTGAGAGGAGGAAGGAGATGGCATCAGCTCTGTCTGCTTCTCTCCAGGCCCTCACCACAGTTCCACCATCCCGTCCTACCTGAGGTTGCTGCAGAGTCAGGGGTCTTCACCAGCTGTACTTGCTCCACTGCTGGGGGAACCACTGAGGGTTCCATGGAGGCCTTGGAAGCTCGTGGGTGGTGCTTCAGTTCTAGGGGACCCAAAGCACGGGTGGTGGTGGAGATGCCTGGCCAATCCAGCCCTGAAACACCTCCCCAGCCCCAGCAGGTTCCCCCCCCCCATACTGACCTGCAGGTGTGGGGGGCATGGCACTCAGGTCCACAGGCTGCCCTTTTTCTAGGGCCTCCAGGACAGCACTAAACCTCTGTAACAGGAAAAACAGTGGGTGTGGGCATAAGCCAGGGAAAGCCCAAAAGCCTCAGCTGAAAACAACTCAGGCCACTTCTCTCAAGCCCGGCCTGCCTCCAGCAGGCCACTGCTCTCCATCTGGCTCACAGGCCTCTGTAGGCTAGAGGTCATACCTTCCCAATCTTCATGAGCTCTCGGGCACTGTCCAGGTCTCCAGCCCGCTTGGCATTCAGGGCAGCCACTTTGTACTCTTTCTGTCGGGCCAGCAGCAGGACCCGGGGGTCTGGGTCTGAATCATGTGGGGCAGAAATGTCAGAGCTGCCCAAGAGGATGGGCTCAGGCTGAGAGGCATTGTCTGTGGAGAAACAAAAAGCCCAGAAAGGGTGTGAGGCTTAAAAAAGGGCATACCTTGGGGTCCCAGTGTCCAAAGATCTGGTTGGTCTGAAGCCCTCTCAGAGAAGGTGCCACTGATGACAGTGGACAGTGGCTGGATGAGGTGGGGGAGAGGGGCAGCCTATGGGCTCTGACCTTGGCAACTGAGACAGACTGGATGTCCAGATACCTGGCTCCACAGTGGGAGGGTCTGGGGGTTCTACATCAGGGCTACTGTTGGTTGTCTCCCGGGGGGCTGAGGGCCTCTTGCCCAAGGCCACTGGAGGTGGAATTTCATCCTCATTGATCTTCCTGCCTTTCCTCACGGCAGCCAGCTGAGATTCCAGAGTCTGAGAGCAGAAAGAGCCACAAACCCAGATAGCCAGCTTGGCCTAGGCCCTGCCTGAAAACAGGCCAGGGAGCCATCATGTTCCCAGGGCTGATGGGGAGGCCTTCCCTCCACGGCCCAACCTCCTCCTGCGCCTTACCCATGACCCTCTCCCCCGTTCCTCCCAGCTGTTCCCCAACCCACCTTCAGGCCACGCTCACAGCGCCTGGCTTTGGCTGCTTCACCGGCCTCCTTGGCACTGGCGGCAGCTTCCTGATAGTTATGGATTCGATCCTCCAGCAGCGCCTGCAGCCCCCGAGGCCCTCCAGCCTGTGGATACTTCAGTTCAGGGCCTGGCTACTCCCTGACCAGCTAGGCCCTTGCTGCTCCCTCCCTGCAAGGAAGCTGCCCCAGAAAACAGAGCCCTTGGATTCAAGGAGGAAAAAAGAGCCTAAAAGCCTCAAGGAGAGAGGCAAAGACTTACTAGAGAGGCCAGAGGCCATGTCAGAGGCGAAAACAGGCCCTAACAATCTGCGGAAGCCAAGAAATGGCTGTGGGGGGTGGTCTGAGAGAACAGAGAGGCCTTTGAGGCCAGCCATTCACCAAGGAGTTCTTGTGCTCAGTCTCTGCTTGGGGCAGCTGTGGAAGACGGTCCCGGAAAGGGCTCTTGCAGCCTTCCTCTGCAAGTCATGCCACCAGCTTGTTATACCCGGACACAAAGGGACATCAAGCACACAGGCCCCTCCAGAACCTACCTGAGTTGCTGGGACTGAAGCTGTTGGAGCTGTCTGCCCTGGAGGGGCAATGTTTTCCCATGCCGCCTTCTCCTCAGAGTCACCCTGGCTGGCTGGCTCATCACCATCCGGGGGCCCAGCCTCCTCATCGTCACCCAGCACCTCCTGCAACTCAGTCTGGGGGGAAGAGACAGGTCCCAGGAGCTTGGGGGACTCATGGCCACACACACAACAAGATCCAACCATAAAGGACCCTCTCCCCCCAGCAGTATTTCCCAAAATCACTGTGTTTGAAAATCCCTTTTGCCAAAAAACTTCTTTAATCTGACCAAGGATAGCCTTGAAAACAGTGAACATGCCAAAGCTGAGAATGTTCCAGTGCAGAGCTCATACCAGATGAGACTAGTCTCACACTGTAGGCAGGAAAATGGGCCCAAGATGGGCAAGGCACTGACTCAACATCAGAGCAGCACAGGGACAAGCCCCGGGCCTCCCAACAGGCCTGCCCTCGGAGCCCGGGACCCCAGCCTGGCAGACGCACCAGCAAGTCTGCGTCCTCCTCCAGCCCTTCCTCCTCCTCCTCCTCCTCCTCCTCCACATCCCGCATGCAGTCCGCCGCCAACTTCTCGATGTGGGCCATAGGCAGAGGGGCTGGGGAAGAGGGTTACAGAGGGTCAGAGCAACGCAGAAAAGGTCCAAGAGGGGCCATGGAGGGTCTCCCATCCACTGTGACAGCACCGGGTAGAAACCTTCCCCTCCATGGCCCAGGTGCCACCTGGAAACTCCTGCTCTTCCTTTAATGACCCAGCTCAAAAGACCCTCAACAGGAAACCTTTCTGGGCCCTCCAACAGCTACAAAGTGCTCCCTTCTCAGCATTTTTGCTGAAGTAGTTACTCCCAGACAGTCATCCACCCCCATGCCACGCCTTTCACATATGCAAAGATACTCAGTGTCCACTTAAGCCTCACCATCATTCTGATAGGTAATATATTCCCGCTTGGTATTTGAATAAACCGAGAACTACCAATATTAATTAACTTTCCCAACACGGAAATCCCCAGATTCAAGTCCACACTCGTATAATTAAAAAAAAAAGGTTTAAATAAAGAGAGAAGGGGGAGAGGTGGTTCTCCCAGACCACAGGACCCCTTCCTGGGTCCTCCCATTGTCTCATCTCAAGGGCCTATGTGATGAAATGCGATTTTCGGAGGGTTCCTGGCAAGGACTGGAAGACATAGATCCTCTGACCCTCCCAGATCTGCATTCTCCCAATTTGGGGAGGAAGATTCTACTTACTTGACATAATTTCTGTGTATTTACTATGAACCTAATTCAGTCCCTGCTACCAGAGCCTCTGCTCTACACCAGGCCCTCACCAGGGCAAAGGACAGGGGTCTGAGTCAGAGTGAGAAAGACTGCTGCCTGTCCACCACGGGGGGAGGTAGTTCCGGGCAGGAGGTGCTCCCTATCACACAGCTATGTGGGCAGGGCAAGGTGGCCTCTTGGTGGGGAAGCAGTGGGAGGCACGAGGCTAGCAGAAGGACCCGGTGATCTGGCCCGCTCCCAGCTATGAGGATGGACCCTCCCCACCACCTGCCTGAGCCCCCTCGGGCACCAGCACCAAGCCAGCCCAGTGTTGCAAACTCACCCTGCCCCTTGGGTGCCGGCTTTTTGCTTGTGTTTCCCGCTTCCCCAGTGAGGGCCAGTAGCTCAGCTTCCAGGTCGCCATCATCTTCAGTCTCCTCCATCCCCAGAAGCATGTCCTCAGGGTTGAACTCCACAAAGAGCCCCAGCTGAGAGTAGAGGAGGGTTCTTAGGAACCACCCAAGGAGGTAGAGGGTGAAGCCCAGCCCAGGGCCAGATTCTGGGCTCCGAAAGGACTGGTCAATGTCTCCTTCACTGCCGGTGAAGCCCAACGAGCACAAAGGAAAATTAAGGACTACACTTCACCCTGCGAGACACTCCCGGATGACTGCAAACACCCCCAGTAAGGTTATGCTGCATCATCATTAACAATAACAGCAACAGGGGCCTCCCCGGCGGTGCAGCGGTTGAGCGCTGAGCTGTGAAGCTGCCCGCAGCCTCTGCAACACTGGTTTGATCCCCAGCCACCGGGTGAGGGTCCCACATGGCGCACAGACCTCTCCTGCAGCCCGCTGCTCCCCTCAGCGGTGTATTCCAGTGTATCTGCCTGTTCTGTTCCCCGCTCTGTCTCTGGTGAATCTTCTCACCCCCCACACCTCTGGCCTG
Organism: Talpa europaea; assembly: GCF_964194135.1. Lineage (NCBI taxonomy): Eukaryota > Metazoa > Chordata > Mammalia > Eulipotyphla > Talpidae > Talpa > Talpa europaea. The sequence goes on from NC_140076.1 coordinate 32,655,234, forward strand.
TACCCCAGTTCTTATATGCATAAATATTAAAAAAAAATGAAAAATAAAAAACATCTTGTGATCTGAGTCTATGCCCTTTACTCCACCGCGTCTCTTATTTTCCTCTTTTTGGACAATGAAGATAGAAATCTCAGGATTTGAGCCCAGAAGAAATAAAGGGAGGGAATACCCCCCTCCCCCCTGAAACTTTTGGGCAACAGCCCTTTGTCTCTAGACAGCAAAGCTCTCCCGTGGCTATAACCCTCAAATCCCAGTATCCTTGGCTGCCAAGCTAAATGGCTTAAACGAGGGACCCATGAGAGTGCAGAGACCCTCTCAGGACACACTAAATGTTAGTGGCTCTTGAACCTCCCAATTATTCCTATGAAGGTCACCAAGGCAGAAGGATGTCTGTGGTGAAACCCAGGGATTCAAGCCTCATCTGCCATGTGAGTGGCAAAGACCAACAGAGGGTCTTTCATGGGCTCTACCAACTTCAAAAGGCACCATCACAGCTCTCTGGGCTAATGGGGAAGCCATACAGGTGAACTAGTTTGTCCAAGCTGTCCAGAGACCCCCACCCTCAGGCCCAGGGGTGAAGGAGGCCGTTGCAATATCTGTACCTGTTTGGCAGCTGCCACACCTTGGCCACTGGTCTGCGGGCCCTTCCGAGGTTTTGGCATCTTGGCAGCCTAGGTAGCTATCTGGTGGGAAGTGGAAGAGACTCAAAATGGAGAGCCTACAGCCCCACCCCCAACCACGCTAGGGTCGTAAGGGATGGTCAGTGAACTCTCATCTCAAAGCAAGCAAGGCGCAACACCAAAGGCTGAAACAGTGACCTTGAAAGCACAGCCCTGAAGCAAGCAACCTGGGAGCTGAAAGAGATGGGGCCCACCTGTTAATGGTTTAAGGGGAAGTGTAGACACACACAAAAGCCATTGAACTGATGACAAAGGTGGGTTGAACCTAAGGGACTGAGTGGGGCAGGGCCCCACTCAGGAGAGCAGGGGAGTAACGAGGGTAGGGCACAGCTGGGGAATATTCAGGCTAACTCTGCCTTGCAACATGGTAGCAGTTTGTGGCTACTTAAGTTTAAATTTAATTTAAATAAAATTCGAAATTTAGTGCCTCTGCTAGGCACATTCCAAATGCTCAAAAGTCACATGTGGCTAGTAGCAGCCACTGTAGCCCGCACAAACACTGAACATTTTCATCGCTGCATAAAGTTCTGGGGGACAACTCTATTCTGGAGAAAGCCGAGTCTGCACTGTGATTCTCTCCGTGCTCTCACCACTACTCCTAGGACCTACTATGTGTCAGATCCTGTGCTGGGCACCGGGAGTGCAGCAATGAATGTGAGTCTCCCCCGCAGAGAATATGCACGTGGTGGGGGCAGCCTCATCAATGCACAAACACACACAGGGCCGCGCCGGGGGGCCGTGGGTGGCCTTTCATCCAGCACAGAGAAAAGGCTTCTTGGAGAAGGTGATGCCTGTGCTGAGTCATGAGGACGCTGGGAGGCGAGGGAGCCAGGGTTCCGAGCTGAGGGAGCCACCAGATGCGGGCTCTGCGCCGAGGAACAGCCCGGCATGCGCCCGGACACCGGACCCTCGGGATGCCCGAGGAGAAGCATGAGCCAAGAACTCGGACAAGCGAAGCAGAAACGCCAAGTGGCCGAACGGAACCCCCTGGCGCCCTAAAGGAGCCTGGGCGTTATCCTAAGGGAATGAACGCGGCAGGATCGCGTCCTCGCTCCAGAAGCATCTCCGGCCGCCGCGGGAAGGCGCGGGAGGCGCAGGGGGGCGGCCGGCGTCTCGCAACGGCCCGCGCGGAGAGGCGGGCTGCCGGGCCGGGGTGGCGCAGGGAGTGAGGCGTGGATCCCAGAGTTGGGGAGTCAAGTCAGCGGGGTTCCGAGGTTACACAGAAGTGGGCGCACGGCGGGGCGCGCAGGGCGACTCCAGGCGTCAGATTCGGTGACTGGGGTGACCGGCGGGGTCGTCCGGGGGGCCGCGGGCACCGAGCGGCGGGGTCAGGGGTAACACAGTCGGCCACGCCAAGTCTGCGGCCCCGGGGGCACCTTACGGGGGCCGCCGGCGCTGGACCCCGCCCGGGCTCAGGAGAAGCCGGCAGCGGAGCGAGCAGGGGAGGCGAAGCCGGGCACCCCACTCCCACGCTGCAGGGCGCGCCGCCCTGCCCTGCCCCAGCCGCCTCCATTTCCCCGCCGTCCCTACAGCTCCCCGCGCCGGGGGGCGGGCACGCAGCATACCTCGCGGCGGATCCGAGACCAGCCCGGGCCTTCGCCCGCCCGGGACCGCCCAGGGCTTCCGCGGCCCCCGGGCCCCGGCGGCGGTGATAGAAAGCGCCCCCGCCCCCCCGGAGACGCCTAGCGCCCGGACACGTGACCCACGCCCCGCCGTGCGCAGCACGCATGCGCGCGAAGACGCGGGCGCCGCGCTCCAACAGGTGACTCGAGGGTGGGTCCCCAGCGCGCAGGCGCCGGGCGGCAGGTTGCGCTAGGCGGGCACAGGCGCGAGTGGTTCCGCCTCGCCGGCGCCAAAACAGTGGGCGCGCCCGGCTCCCGCCTCCACTCCGGGAGGCCCCAGGTCGCTGGCTCGCCGCCCGCTCTCCCCGCGCCCCGCCCCCCTCGGCGTGGGGGCGGGGCCCCTGCCGCTGAGTCCAGCCCGCGATACCCGCCCGAGTGTCCCGGGAAATGAAAAGCCGCACCGAATGCACCTTTTCCGGTCAGAAGGCGAGAAGAACGCTTAACACAGGCAGAGCGCCTCTGACTGACCTCGTCAGGAAGTCACTTTATATATATATATATATATATATATATATATATATATATTTTTTTTTTTTTTAAAGATTATTTATGCATACAAGAACGGGGGGGGGGGGATGTACAGGCCAGATGTGTGGAAGGGTGAGAGGATTCTCCAGAGACAGTGGGGAGCAGAACAGGCAGACTGATGAAATACACTGCTGAGGGGAGCAGCGGGCGTGACAGGAGAGGTCTGCTGCACCATGTGGGTTGCTCCTACATGGAACTCGTGTGGTAGCGACTGTGGATAGCTTCACAGGCTGCATCTTAACTCCTGACGCCACCAGGGAGGCTCCTCACTTTAGATATTTTATCATCAAGCTCTTACTCCCCACCCTCACCCTGCAGTGCATTGAAATAGAGAACAGTTAACTCATGCTTGTCTCCTAAACTTCATCATTATTATGTTTTCTAGTTAGTAGTTTCAAGTATCTTTCAGTTTTCTTGGCATTTCACTCTTCTTACTGCTCTTGGGTGATTTCTTGAGAGACCATCCAGCTCTCTACCGGAGGTAGGCAAGATAACCAATTTTTACATATTCTCTCAGAAATATATATATATACACATATGCATACAGGTAATGGTGTGCACACTTGTATTATGTGGTATGCTACCACTAAATAAATGATAGGACTACTCACAGAAAGTGAGAGCGAAGACCTACCATAGGAAAGGTCTTATAATGTCATGTAAGACCTTTTGATTTTACAATGTCATGTTTGCAAAGATTTCCCAAACTCTGGAAAAAGCAAATTATTTAATGGTAAATTCCAAAATACCTAACAACCATCTCCACTCAATATACTTTGCTCCAATTCCATGTGCTTCGACAAAGGAAGTCTGGCTCTGGGAGATCACAGGTCACACTCCTTCCTGGTGAAGCCCTTCACTGGTCTTTCAGTGCAAACCGCACATCATCCTGGCTGACATTGAGACGCACTCGAAGGAGCAGGTCATTCCTGCTGGGCTCCACAAGGAGGAGGCGGCAGGCGCCCAGGTGAGCACACACTGCCATGGTCTCTGACATGGTGGGGTACGACAGGCCCTCCATTCTGCACAGTGCCACGTGTTGACTGTAAACCTAAACAGAGCAAATCCAAGGTCAGCAATCAAAGATTATAAGGAAAGGTAGCCCTGGGTCTCTTATCTGATCACTTATTTCTTCTTTGGGAAAATTAGACATTTTTTGTCCAGATACTTACCACCCCAGGAGGCAACAATGGGTGGGCATAAAAGTACAGGCAGAATGCAATACTCACCACGGAATTGGAGAACAGCAGGTGTTGAATTCTGGTTCTACCTTAATAAGTAACCTAAATATAATACCCTGGGCAAGTTTATTTTACTTTTTCAGTTCTTTGTTTTTAATATTTGCATATATTGGCAAAATGTCACATTAACATCTATCACCATACAGTTATAATTTTTTCTTATTATACAAACTTTTAATTGAACTTTAGTTTCATCTGTTAAAGGTACTGCCACATCCCTCATAAGTTAATGGACATAAAATGTGTGGTAACTGTCACTAGTCTCCAGGGGCTGAGAGTTCCACTACTAAATGTCATAATTCAAATAAAATTGTGCCACAATGGCATTTTCCTTAGCAGATACAATGGGCAGGTGCCAATACATGACCCTTGGAAAACGACAAAAGCCTAGAGAGAATACTGAGGAGAGCTGGAAACTTTCCTGTCCGAAAGCCCTCTGACAGTGAGGCAATCTGTAGCACTCCCTAGTCTCTATTCTAACTATTTGAAAATCTTTCCCCCCACCAGCACCAAGACTGAGTGGTTGTCAGGAGCAGGGAGTTTAATCAGTTCAGCCTGGGGTTCCTAGCACACACCACAGATAAAGGTATATTGTAAATATTAAGAAAATATTTAAAAACTTAAACAAAAGTCACTCTTGACAAAAGAGTTGTATAATGCTGTAGAAGGAGAATAATAATGAGCAAAACATGACCAGCAACTAAATGTTAAAAAAAGAATTTAAAGAAGTAAAAATAAAATAAAGGAAATAAAGACATAGTTGATAGGACAATGTTTTACTAACCTTTTCATTTGCACGTCTAAGACACAAAAGCATGCGTGCGCACGTGTGCACACGTACACACACACACACACTCTTCCAGACACACAATCAAAGCCTTTAACAATTCTTTTTCTAAGATAGCACATTACCTGTGGGCACCAGTTTTATTATAAATAAACCGCTATTACACAGACCATAATGATTTCATCTATTCAGTATAATTGAAACTTGTGTTCTCTGCCTGACTGAATTAATCTTTGTGATTTGTTTTTTAAACAAAATTATTCTGAGAGCCTTGCCCCCACATACAACATAGCTGTGTTAGGGTAGTAACTTTTGTCTTGTTCATCTTTGAATCTCCAACTCCTGTATCAATGTCTGGCAAATAGTAAACCTTCAATATAATATGCTGAACAATTACAAAAGTTCTCATGCAATAAAAAATATTGTATAAAAATAGATGCTAGCCTGATATTATTTATCACAATCAGGTTGGCACAAAATAGAAAGTTTTAAAATCTAGGGTTAAAATAAAGAGATGAATTACCTGTTGAAATGTTGCTTCCTCCAATCCTGATCGACGGAATTCAGCAAGGATGGCTCTCAGGAAGTTCTGTTCCAGAACAGAGGAATTTCTTAAAGAAAAGAAGATGTGGATTCTCATTAGTGGCTGTGCCATCATACCAAGGGAAAGTCAATAAAGCTTTTCTGTGTCGTTGGAAAAGAGGGAGGAAAGACTGTGAAAATTTTATTAAAATATATTATTTGACAAGGCTATCCCCAGCTCCCAAAGTCTCAAAATGATGTGGAAAATTCTTTCACTCTAAAAGTGAAAGAATCCAGTGATTTCATCTGGAAATGTGCCAGGCACCCCCATTTCATGAGCTGAGTATATCATTCAGTGTGGGAGAAGTAGTAGCATCTTCCTTTTTCTTATTTCCACTAGGTAATTAAATAAATGGTAATTATTCCTCTGTTATACCAGAGTTACATTTCTGTCTCCCTGACTAGACAGTGCCCCTAAAAATAACAGTGTCTTCAGTAAAGGTGGGTTGTTGAATGAGTAAAAGCTCTGAAAGGGAAAACAGTTTCTAGGGCCATCCCAGACTGTGCATGTCTCCAGTGGTGTCTCAAGAAAGCATCTTACTTGATGGCAGTGATGTATGCCGATGAAAACATCTCCTCCACTGCTTCCAATAGGTGGGCTACCGTGACCACGCCAGGGCAGTCGGGTTTCTGGTGTGAAAACTCACAGATCTCTGTGGCACGCCTACAAATGTCCAGGCAGCGTCGTGCATCTCCAGAGAGGGCTGCTACCTACAAGAGGGAATATTTAGTTCTTTGAGTTCGCCTTGTCCTCTCCGTCCAGAAAAAAAACCCAACAGATTGTGTGTTCACCTGAAAACAAAAGGCAGCACTTCAAATGGATTTAAGCCTGAAGTCTTGGCCCTGGCTGGGAACCTGGTAGAAGCCCAGATATAAATTATTACACTATACCTAGGACTGTTCCCTGAGTCCAAGCCCTTGTCTTGGTTTTACAGATAACCTGACAATGGAAAAGGCGAAAAAAAAAAAAAAAAAATCCCAACTCAATTTAATATTAGGGAAATGAAATCTAAAAGATTCTTTTTTTAAAAAAAAGATTTATTTATTTATATATACAAGCAGTGGGTACAGTCAGTGGCGTGGGAGGGTAAGAGAATTCACCAGAGCCAGAGCGGGGAACAGAACAGACAGGATCGAACCGGCGCTGCAGAGGCTGTGCGCAGCTTTGCAGCTCAGCGCTCAACCGCTGCGCCACCAGAGAGGCCCAAAATCTAAAAGATTCTTGACTAAAGCTCATTGTTGAACCATCGACAAACACAAGGATCTTCTTGCTTCTTGCATAAAGAAAGAAGTATGCCCTCAGAAGCAGTAAGCCAAAGCCAAAAGGCTGAGGCAGAACCTTCTTTTGGAGATAAAGTCACAGATTGAGTCTGCCTTATAGCATATGGTGAATTTTGGAGACTACCTGGTAAATGTTAGCAGAACCAGATCAAGAGGGAAGGAAGCCACAAAGCTGAAGTACCCAGAGGATTTCTGGTTAAATGAATCAGACCAATCCACAATGGCAAAAGCTGTGCTGTTGTTCCTTCCTTTACATGTGTACAAAGGCTGAGGGACTTCTGGGCTCCCTTCAAAGGGAATCTACTACTCTCTCCCAAGCTCACTTAGAAGGTCACTTGCATTTTAAATTTCACTAAAGGAATTCTTGGACTCGCTACAGGCTCTCAGTCTCTGTATTCCCAGTGCTTGGCAGCAATCCCCCCCCCCATTTGCCAACGGTCAATACAGGCAATGATATTCTGTCTGACAATACCTGAAATGATTTCCTAGCAAAATTCATGTTAAGTTTAAAAGAACAAATTATATAAGCATATATATGTATACTTAGATATAAGTATATAGGTATACCTATAAGTATATATGTAAGTACACACATACGCACAAACACACACCCACAGAGGCTGCTAAGACAATAAAAGTAGTGACCTCTGGGAAGTGGGATGATAGAAGCCTTAAAATATTTTGTGTATATTTCTGTTTTCAGAATTCAAACTTAAGACATTCAAAGCACAAATCACTTTTCTAGTAACCCAAAAAATAGAAGAATCACCTTATACTCTTCCCTTCCTGTAATGAATATCTCACCCCACCACTTCTGTCCTCCTATCACCATTCCTACTGCCTTTGAAGTAGTATTTTAAGAGTCATTAGTAAATAGCAAGAACCCCAAATCCACTGCAGAGGCCTAAAAATAAAGTGAAAGGGAACTGTGGGAGGGAAGAAAAACACCCAAAGCAGTTCTTACCCAAAGTGTACCTGTGAACCTCAGCAGCCCAGGCGCTTCTGTTGAACCCATGTGCCTTTCTCTTTGGCGTATCTTTTTGTCTGATCAATTTTTTTTTTTTTTACACACGTTTTAGGAAACTATCTCGGTTCTTAGAGCACTTAATATGCTCAATAGGAACATACTCTTAGCAAAAATCTTGTCCTTTACATGTTTGTTGACAACAATGCCAGCCACTGTGGGGTAACATTATAAATACTTCCAGTTTTACCATGGTAACATTTATGGGGCATTTCTTTTTGAACAGCGCCTATCCCCTTAATGTCTACAATACCAGCCTTGCATTTATTTGTAAATCTTATTTGCATTTATGTGCCAAAGGAATAACTCCACATTTTCTAAAAGGCCTACAGAACACACAGTGGCTGCTTCTCCTCTTTCCCTTTGTGTTGGTCATTTTGGTGACTTACTGGAAGGTGGCAGTCTCCTCTGTGAAATAATTTTGTGTTTTGGTAATTTGTACTATTTCCATAAAACTCTTTGCCCTGGATATTATCGCTCTTATAACATGGCAGAGATTTATTCTCAAGCAAGGATTTAAAAAAATACTTCTGGGTGGGGGGTTGGAAGGGACAGGGCACTAAGTGTCCAGGGGTGGGGGTATCCCTTACCAAATACAGATGGTAATCACTTGCATGCTAAAATTAGAAGATCTGTACTTTCTCTGACTCCATTCCACCTCCCCTGCTGCCAGAACACTGTCCTCTAGGAAGGACATGGAACCCTATTCTGGAAAATGTGATTATGCCAATGGGAAAGAACTAAAGATACTGAAATCTGTCCTCCTCCTCCCTACAGTGAGCCTCTCAGTGAGCAAGTCCACTCATGTGCTCAGAGCTCCCAGTCAGTTTTTGAATCTCCACTCTTACACCTGAGTGGACAACAAAGACGTATGAAAAAAAAGGCTCCAATAGTAGACACTGACTAGAAACCCAAACCAACAGACAAAAGCATCTCTGAGGGAAAGGGAGAAGACATATCAAATAAATAGGATGACATAAAAAAGGACCATTACAAGGAGAAAAAAAATCTCAGAAATTACATGAAAGCAATAGTAAAAACTTATCCAATTACATGAAAGCAAAAGTAAAAAACTAGGGCCTCCCCTGGTGGCGCAGCGGTTGAGCACTGGGCTGCGAGCAGCACCGGTTCATTCCCCGGCCAGGGGCGAAGGTGCCACAAAAAAAAAAAAAAAAAAGAAAGAAAGAAAGAAAGTGAAAGTAAAAAACTATCCAATAGATCAGATGAACTCTGAGGACCTCTCTTCTACAAAGCGAAGACTGGAGACAAGCACCACATCTAGCTCCTCTCTGCAGTACCTAAGACTGTACTCAGCTGTGAGCAGGTGTTAGAGGTATATGATGATTATTCAGAGTTCACAATGTTTCAAGCAAAAAATAAAAGCTTATAATTCTTTTTAGGTGGCCATGTGGCTTTTCTAGCAGTTAGCCTGAGACAGTTAGCAGCCTCAGAAATGAGCCTGAGTTAAATCTCATTTGGCATTTTCCCAGTGAATTTAGAGGACGTAGGTACCAAGACCTCTTATCTACCATGGAATGTGTACTGTTGCCAGGCATATGACAGACATAATATTATTTAATTATCATAAAGCCCCTAAGGAAACTATTATTCCCATCTTTCAGAGAAGAAAACTGAGGTTCAGGAATTTTAAAATAACTTTCCTATAACCCAGCACATACTTTCTATGTTTTAAGAGGCAGAATTCACACCAGGTTTGTCTACCTGACTATGTTGCCCTTTTCATTATATGAAACTACCTCTTTTCTGAATCAATTAATTTTAGTTTGTGTATAATTATATACAAACTATATGTAAACACAGTATTCTAAGGAATGATACAAAAAGAAGGTAAAGGAATTTTTCAGAATTTTGTTTCTACTTGTTACTTGCTTCTACAGGACTTCCTAAATTTCTCTTCATCCCCAGAGCACCAGCACAGAGCCTCATAGCCAGGTGCTCAGCAAAGATTTGCTGGCTGGTTTGTAAGTGCTATGAGCTCCCTGAAAGTGGCTTACCTTCCTGGATACCAACTGGATGGCATCATCCTCAAAGGCCTTTAAGTATTTGAGTCGGGACAGTAGAATCTGCTGCAATTGACTGTGAGTATATGGCTGGAAGGACATCCTGGTAAGACCCTGGGGAGCCAAGATAACCTAAGTAAGTTCATTGACCACCTACTAGTCCTAGTGGAAAGTCACCCTTCAGTCCCCAAACCTGATTTCCAAGTCCCATCTAACAATTTAAACATTTCATCCCAGAACCACAACTGCTTCCAGCTCCTTGCATGATTAACAGTGGCCAGTGGTATCCTGTGGGACAGTGGTTCTCAACTGTTTTTTTCATGTAGTTTCAACGAAACTTTTATTCTACCAGAATAAAAGTAGATAGAAGCAGAGGTGCTCTCATTCGAGATGGTAGGAGACTTTTCGGCGCTACAGTATGTACAGACACAGGTCCTGGCTTCATGTGTCATGCTTGTATACACTTGATGTTGTGCTTGCTACTGGACCACAAGGTCCACAAGAGCAGAGTGCGCCTGCTTGCTCGCTGCTATAATTCACCATCTAACGCTGTCTAGCAAGGGTAAGTCTTAAGTTATTTATTTATTTTTTAAAATAAATTTTATTTTTATATTCCTCACACAATTGCAACCCCCTTATTTGTCTTAAGTTATTTTTTAAAAATAATTAAACTTCTAGGGCTCTGTGCAGTTTAAGAGCGCATAGATGGCAGGACACCAAGAAGTTATGTTTGAAAAAGTTATGCAATGGTGATATATTTAATTCCAATATAGGAATTTTAAGAATTTCAGAAATCACATTTCTTTTCCCATTTTCTCTGCTTACCAAATTGCCTCTGAAAGAGAAATTTCTATTCCTATAGAATTATTTAGACAATAAAAGCTGTGCCAGATGCTGTAGTTTTTAGTTTTCAGGTTTCTTTTCACACAACTCATTGGCCAAGCTTATGGATCTGTAAAAACAACTTGAGAACAACCCAAGGACCTACCAGTCGGCTTGACACTCGGTTCATCATAATGCGCTCTGGGAGGTCCATAGTGTTGGCAATGGTTAGGACTACAAGCCGGGCCTCCTTGTGAGTAGGCCAGTCAAAGAGATTGTACATTACGTCTTGCTTCCGAGTCCAAAGAAGGTCAAGCTGTTGGGGAAACAAAGAGAAATGTAGGGGCAATCAGATACTGAGCCAAGGCATAGAGCAAAGACCTGTAACCATCTGTCAATAGACTGATACCTCTCACCACCGGAAGATGGGCTCAAATGAATGAGAAGGAGCCAGAACTTCCCTCCCACCCAATGCTTGCTCCTGGACATTATAGTTAGGAGCTCCTCCAGTTCTCCCGTGGGCACCTCCTTACTTCGTCCACAAGCAGTACAGTGGTTTCCTGAGAAGAGCCTCGAGTGCGGAATCTCTTTGCCAGAAGTTCTGCCGCATGATCTGCTGTTGCCTTTTGGCCTGTCAGCTTCTGCAATGTGTGTGTGGGGGGGAAAATAGGCATGGTAAACTAAGGATTTTACTTCCTTGGACTTAAGATTAAATCTGCAAGTAGAGGAACCTATTTAGTCTGAGGACTTCAGTATCCTATACCCTGCCTTCCACACTAGCCTTAACCTGAACCTGGAGGGCACCAAAAGCATAGCCTGTATTTGAAATGCAAGTGAGCCACAGGCAAGTTGAGGAAGCCCCTCCAAAATCATTACTACATGAATCTATAGCATGTCATTAACATGTAATATGCCCAAAGCTAAGTAAACATTTCCCTTTTCATATGCCAGGAAAGTGCACTTTCTAAAAGGCCAATCAGTTTTGCTTACCTGCAAGATTTGCACATAGACCTGGTGCGGTTCTGTCAGCTTCATGCCATTGACCTCAATGTATTGAAAAGGAGGAACATCATTTGCCTGGGCTGCCTGCTGCAGGCAGCGTATCACCTCATGCACAGTGGCAGTCTTCCCTGTCCCAGGGACTCCTGAGATGTACATGCATCTAGAACAAGAAGGGAAGTCCTGTGGGTTAGGTCTGCACCAGCACCTCACACTGTCATCAGTTAGGAATATGGGAATGTGTGCTGAAGGAAGGATGGTCACCCCTGCAATGTGGTGTGAGGGCAGTAAAGACCATCATTAGTTGGTCAGAGCAGGACCTGTTCATATAGAATCATTCAATTTAGTAGCAATGCTGTACGTAAACTGCCACTAGAAGGTCAGTTTCATTTTGTCTGAATGACACAATTTCTATTCTTATAGAATTACTTTGACAACAAAAGCTGTGTCAGAAGCTTTAAGCCTGAGCAGGGAACTTGCACTATTCTTTTGACCATATGCTTGAACTCTAACACCTGAGGTGATGTATTAATAGCAGAGACATTCTGCCCTGACCACTTCAACATGGCTTACCCTCCAGTACGATCAAGGAGTTTGCTTTCTACAAAGTTGTAGATGTCTTGGAATTCCTGTTCCCGACAAGGAAGTGAATCAGGTACAGCAGAAACATGCAGCCTACAGTTGGTGGTAAATGAAAAAGGAGGATTTTAGAAGCATTTTACCATCAACTCACTAATCTATGAAGAAGACGTGTCTAGTTCTATATGAAACCTCACTCACAGATTCAAGGGAATGCCCTCTTTCTCTAGTCTCTTCATTTGGCCTCATAACCCTCTTTTCTACATAAATCACCCAATTCAGAGTTTCTAAGCAAGGGTAAATATCATCTAGGGAGTTCTCTACAAATCCCATGGGTGTACCTCATCCCACAAGAGAATCTGATTCAGTTCATTTCCAATAGAATCTTGGCTTACATGTTCTGAAGGCATCCCTAGACGGTTCTAAAGAAAACCATAACTGAGAAAGTATCCTAACTAATCACCTTTAATCAACTCCCATGCCCAAGAAAATAGGGGCAGCAACTGGAAAGTTACTCCTTCAAAGTCTACTTTGGCTCACCTAGGCACATTCATTTTACTCTCTGCTTATATAATGCACATGCATGGCTTGAAGTTACTCCCATTTTATGTGACTAAAAGCAGAGGCACATGTCTGCCTGTCTGAAAGGGGCCCTCGGTAGCGTCACCTCAGTCGGGCCTCCTCCAGCATGCTGGCAGGCTCCTGGGCGGCCAGCTTTCGGTTGCGGATCTGGGGCGTGGCATCACGTGGTGTTCTAGGCTTGGACTATATTCAAAAAAAGAGAACATATTTCAGTAGAGATAAATTAAGCAAAACACTGTCCAGGACAAACCTTATTCATGATGATTTAATAAAAAGGAGAGGTAGTGAACTCTCCTAGTTCCTTCCTACATAAAGTCCAGGAATCTCCTTTTCCCTCATATTACACATATGCCGTGTTCACAGTCCAAACACAGTTTCTTTTTTCTAATCTATATAATTAGGCTTTGAAAACAATGTCAATCTCTGAGGGAAGAATGAATAAAAGTATGGATTAAATACTATTTAAAAATAAAATATTATCTTGAAAGACCAAAAATTATTAAGAAATCCTAACTACTTGCTCAAATATAGGAAAGAGAAGGCAGTATAAACTGGGTTTGATTCAAAGGAACCTCCTCTAAATTTATTTGAAAATACGATCACACTTTATTCAGCTTAGGACTTCTACAATATGGTATTTGGGGAAACCTTACCAGATCTTTTCACAACAAATGCCAGGGACACTGTTCAGTCTAAGCGAACAGCCTCACTCTCTTTTCTTCCTTGCTCCTGACTCACTAGAACAAGCCTGCCTTCATCTTCACGATGTTCCTACATGGCACTCCTCCTATGGGAACAGTTCACCTTCCCACGCCTGCTTCCAGTCTGCCTATAGTGACCACAGTTTCTCCACCTCTCCCTCAGGTGGTAAGCACTAAAAACTCTCTTGGTTTAATGGTTTTGCATCTATTAATTCCAGGAGAAAACAGAAAAGACATGACAAAATCTTGCTGAGGTTGTCAAAAACTTGACTGGTTTTTATTATGCTAAAGCACCTCCACACCCTGTATCTCTCCTCCTAGGTGGCACCCAGGAGAAGCAATCGAACCAGAACAGTAAGTGACACATCAGGAGAATGAGGAATTCCAGGTAAGGTGGCCTTTATCTCAGGGTATTTAATATTTAAAACTTAGTTTCTGTACTTTGCTCAGCTGAACAATGCTGGGAGACACAAAATAGATAAGAAAAGGAAACTGACAGAGATGCTATGGGAACCTGGCCTTGGGTCTACATGACCAATAGGTGAGATGTTCTGCTGAGAGCTTTTATTTAAATCATCTCATTAGGGACCTCCTTGATGGCCCAGGGGTTAAAGTCTCAGCACTATGAAGCTATCCACAGCCACTGCGGCATGAGTTTGATCCCCGGCCAGGGAGCTAAGCCACATTGAGAATTTCCAGGAAGATGGAAACAGGACAAGCAGAACTAAGCAGAACACCTGCTCTGAGGAAGGTCCACTAAAATCTAATGTCCTAGCAGATAGCAACTGGTAGAGACAGACCCCCCCAGTGATGAAAAAGCCCTTGAAAATAGGTTATAAAAGGGAATTCCACATCCTCGCTCCTGTACAGACATCTCCTATCTTGCCCCTGGCTCTCCTGCAGTATATTTCAATAAATCCACCTTTTCTGTTTTCCACTCTCTCTGGCACCTCCGCTCTCACCCTGATATACTGCCACACTTTTGTCCAAATAGAATCTACTGTATTCTCTTTCCTAGAGGTCTTTCTCTGACTTCAACCCAAAACCAATCATATTTTCCTTCTTTTGGAAAAAAAGGGAGCTGAGTTTTTGGAAAGTCTCCTAATTAGGCATGCCTAATTGTGTTCCAAAGAATATAATGTATCATGAAATGCTTCCCAGTCAAATACTCATATACTGATGCTCTCTGGGAAGGTCACAATGAACAAATTCATGGCCTTGTGAGTGCACATGATCAAGAAACCAATTTAACTTTATTTAATCAAAACATTTCTCAAGGGGCCACCCTGGTGGCACAAAGGGTTACATTTCAGTGCTATCAAGTTATTGGCAGCCACAGCAAGCATAAGTTCAATCCCTGGCCAGGGAGGTAACCCACAGGGCACAGTAGACCTCTCCTATCTTGCCCGCTGCTCCCCTCAGCAGTGTATTTCAGTCAATCTGCCTCTTTTGCTCCCCACTCTGTCTCTGGTGAATCCTCTCATCCCAGCCATCCCACACCTCTGGCCTATACCCCAACTCTTGTATGAATAATCCCTCAGATATACTAATTGGTACAAAACCAAGAATGTGGCTCAGTAGCCCTGGATTCAATGCCTACTAAGCAATATGAACAAAGCATTCTGCTAGCTTCTGTGGGAAATGCAAAGATAAGTCAGTTCTTGTCCTTCCCTCAGGATGTTTAGCTTTCAGTCACTTCATTCTCTGCCATAAAAGGAATTTGAGGGCCTCCCCTGGTGGCGCAGCGGTTGAGTGCTGGGCTGCGAAGTTGCCCACAGCCTCTGCAGTGCCGGTTCGATCCCCGGCCACCGGCGAGGGTCCCACATGGCTCGACAGACCTCTCCTGCCACCCACTGCTCCCCTCAGCAGTGTACTTTGTTAATCTGCCTGTTCTGGTCTCCGTTCTGGCTCAGGTGAATTCTCTCACTCTCCCGTACTTCTGACTGTACCCAGTGCTTGTATAAATAAATAAATTTAAAAAAAAAAGGAATTTGAACTCAAAAATCACTGTCTACTGGATTTATTTTCAGTTCTAAGATTCACTTAGATTCTTCCCTCGATGAATATACCAAGTGTAATGACTTTGACTATCACAGACCTGAATCCAGCAATTACTAGTGGTGTGAACTGTTATCAAAATTTTTAAATTTAGAGAGCGATACTTCACTAGAAAATAAACCTAATGAATCTTACTGTTTTCTTTGGTGTCTTGCAGGGGGTCTGTAAGGATGACTTTATGGAAGACCGAAGGTTTCTGGGTGTTCTTCTAGGAAGGGGTGACATGGAAGCCTCTTCCTCCTCACTATCAGATTCTGAAATCTCTGCTGTTGGCAGGAACTCTTTTTCTTCTGGGTCATTTTTATTATTACCTAAAAACCTGAATGGTAAGTCACATTATTTTCTGATATTCAGTGTTTGAAATCTAAACAAGCAACTCCTTTACAGGTCAGTGCAGATTAGAGACACTACAGTCTTTCCTGAGACCAAGAATATGGACATGCTCCCTTCTTAAGTGCCTGCTTATTGAGATGTTCTGCTGAGGGCTTTTATTTAAATTATCTCATTAGGGGCCTCCCTGATGATGCAGGGGTTAAAGTCTCAGCACTATGAAGCTATCCACAGTCACTGTGGCATGAGTTCAATCCCCGGCCAGGGAGCTAACCCACATAGCACAGCAGACCTGTCCTGTCTTGCCCGCTGCTGCTCCCCTCAGCCATGTATTTCAGTAGATCCACCTGTTCTGCTCCCTACTCTGTCTCTAGTGAATCCTCTCACCCCTTGCACCTCTGGTCTACACCCCAGTTCTTGTATGCATAAATAAATAAAAAAAAAATCTAAACACAAGTATCTGACTATTCCCATTTTATAGAAAAGGAAACAGAATAAGAAAGATTAAGTACTCTCCCTAAAGTTACACAGATGGTAAATGAGAAAGCTCTTCCAAGTATGTCAGAATCAAAGTTCATTCACGCTCTTTGGCACCCACAAATGGTGCCGTTGGAGGTGTGATTATGGGGCACTGGGAGACACCTATGTACAGGTCAATTTTTCTTGCCCCTTTCAAACTGTAGTATTCACATGAAATTCTTACATAATTCCAGACATACAAGGTAGAAGGTGAATTTCAATGGGTTAGCAAATAAACAATAAAAAGCCTTTAAGAACTAAGATTACAGATATCATAGTTAACATTTTTCTACCTGTCAAGGAGCAGTATTACCTAAGCTGTTGCCTAATCCGGTTCATAGTCAAGAGAGAATTCTTCCTCTGGACACGATGCGGAGTAGCAACAGCCTCATTCTGAGTTTCTGGTTCTTCAGCCTCCCTGTAAGATATTGCCACAAGGTTATAGGAGACAGTAGGCACTGGGGATCAGCAGCAGGCACTAGAGATAGCTGTGCCTCCTATTCTTTTTACAACTATTTTGGAAGGAGTTAATTACACTTTGCTAATAAGTTTATATAGTCTATCTTCCTTATCCATGGGTCCTACCTTCATGGATTTAACCAACCTGGGATCAAAAATGCGTACTATATAATTAAACCTATGACATTGCACCTGCCCTGTACATGAGGGTTTTGTATTATTTTCTAAACAATACAGTATATGTATTTATATAGCGTTTACATTATATTAGGTATTATAAGCAGTATAGAAATGATTGAATGTATATGGGAGGATATATGTAGTTTACATATAAATACTATACTTTTTTATATAAATAATATCAGCATTTTTGATTTGGGTATCTATGGGGGTCCTAGAATAAATCCCCCATAGACACAGGGGGACAATTATAACTGAGGCTTAACCCAAATATAGAGATTAAAGTTTGCTTAAAGTATATCATTTAAATTAGGCTCATCACCTCCCTAATGAGAGAACAGAATATATTAATCCCAGGGATTTTCCTACTCCTTTTTGTTTCTGACACATCTGTGCATTTACTGTCCACCCAGGCTCAAGGTTAGCAGAGTGCTGCTATACCTTCAATATAAAGCCTTTATAAAGCCCTATTACTAGGCAGGTGCTGGAGTTTCTTATCAAGGAACACTGAAATGTGTGATTTCTAGCCTGTCAGAAATTTGTGCCGCTCATTATTTACAAAAATTATCCAGTGTCAAATTGCAGTTTGTTCTAGGTATGTTATCTTTTTGTACTACAGCTATTTAAGAATGATTTCCACTTAAAAAAAAAAACAAACTAAGAAAATACCTGTTAAAGTATGGCAGAGTCATAGCAAGTAAAGGAATTCGGGACTGTGAGCCAAATAGACTTAGGAAATTATTTTCTAGAGCAGTGATTCCCAAAGGACAGCTAGATCAGAATCACCCAAAGAACATTTAAAAATGCAGATTCATGGGCTCAAAGCCTGAAGAGTGATTCATTATGTCTGGAAAGAGTCTCAGAAGTCTGATTTGGAAAAGCCCCTCTATGACTCTGTGACACAGATTTGTGACCCTGCTGCTCTAAGCTTGTTTGCTATGATGCACACATTTCACATCATGTGAAGGGTTTTGATTTGCTCAGAAAACAGGGTGATGTCCGTGTCACCTGTTTTTGCTGTCTTCTGGTTTCAGAATCACAGAAGGTACCACCAAAGATGTCCGACCTCGCCTAACCGGGGTAAGTGTTATTTCTTCACTCATCTCTGGGGTTTTCAAAGCTGGTACTCGAGTTCTCAGGGTCATGTGACATTCAGATGAAGTCTTCTTGTCATCCTCAGCACAAGAGTGTCGAATGTCTCCAGTTTTCTCTGGGGCTTTCATAACTGGAGATGGGATCTCTAGTCTATCTCGCTGAGGCCTCTTAGAAGGTGAGGTAATCTCAGAGAGGGTCACTTTCCTTTTAGTTCTTCCAGGAGAATCTAATGAAGTCCCTAACATCTGCTGGGAATTCCTAGTGTTGGGTGTCCTGGGCAAACCTAAGTCCAAGAGAAATCATAGACAGTGCACCAATTTTATAATCAGTATTATATAAGATAAACAACAACAACAACAACTTTTGTAATTCTGGGTTGCTACCTAGGTGTTTTATAGTATGACAACCCCGCTAACAACTGAAGTCTGGACATTTAGCGAGGACCTGAGCTTATGACTCCTACCACAAATACCTGCTTTGTTTCTCCCTGAGTACGTTTAAAATAACCACAGAGAATTAAGTCCATGAAAAATTAGTAACTTCTGTCCCAACCACATTATAGGTAATATAACTTGCTATTTATCTTCTGGTTGTTCATGACTTGGGGCTGAAGACTGTCCTCCCCCTGGCTCACTATGGGGGCCCCTTTTGGGATCTGTAAGTAATAAACCTTTTTAAAAAAAATAAAATCTTTAAAAAAAAAGATTTCTTTATTTATGCATACAAGAACTGGGGTGTAAGCCAGAGGTGCGGGGAGTGAGAGGATTCACCAGAGAGTAGGAAGCAGAACAGGCAGAACGACTGAAACACACTGCTGAGGGAAGTAGTGGGCGAGGCAGGAGAGATCTGCTGCGCCATGTGGGTTGCTCCCTGGACAGCTGGGTATTGAACTCGCGCTGCAGTGACTGGTGATAGTTTGACAGCTCTGTTTTTAACCCCTTTGCCACCAGGGAGGCCCAGGAAGTATTAACTCTTGAAACTACTTCCTTTGTGTGGGTGTATTGAAACTGTGCCTTCTATCAAAACAACTTTGGGGGTTTCTCTTCCCAAAGTGGGAGCTCAGGTGCTGAGGAAGCTTCCCCATCTAGGTGGCTTGTTTCTGCTCATTCAGCAGGTCATAATCTTAATTCTTATTAATTCATATTCTAATTCAACATACCGTCTCTAACTTTCTAATAACACCCTTAATAACCTCTTTATAAATTAATTAATTCACTAAAATTATATGAAGACATGAGGAAACTTGAGGTTATAAATTAGAATTATCAGTATAAATGCAACAGTTTTAAGGTGGATATTTCTTAGTTCTCCACTGATCTAAAAGTATCAGGGATCTTGAAGAAATTGCTAATGATAGGGCTCAATGATCACTAATCATTAGGAAATACAAATAAAAACTAATAATCACTTCATAACTACTAGGATGGCTACCACCAAAAACACAGAAAGTAACAAGTGTTGGGAAGGATTGTGGAGAAATGAACACAGTGCACCAGTGCAAAATTATGCAGCTACTATGGAAAAACAGTATGGTGGTTGCAGTTTCCATTCTAGAAGAAGATGGTGATGGCTGTACAACAATGTGAATGTACTCAATGCCTATGACAATACACAAAAATGATGAAAGTGGTAAATTTTGTTATCTGTATTTCAACAAGTGTCTAATCGGTACCGGGCCCACTAACTCAACACTGTAGCATGGATTAATATGTTATCATATTCCTTTACCTCAGTATTGCCCATTGTGACCCCTTCCACACTTACTGCCAAGTTCTAGCTTCTTCCTTGCCCTAGGAGTAACAGGATGGGTAGGAGTTTGGCGACATTTGGAGGTAGAATGCCTTGATTCAATGCTTTTGACGACATGCTGTGCTCTGATGCAAGAAGGGCTTTCTGTGCCCTTAGCCTTGGTCCCCGTGAGCTTCTGGCATCTAGGGCTGACTTCCTGTGGCTTATCCAACTCTGCAAATAATTCTGAGGATAGTGGTATGAATTTCGTCTCGTTCCAAGATAGTTTCACAAAGAATGTCTTCTTATTTTTTAGACCCATAGGCATCACATCATCTGGGGCTAAAGCAACTACCTGAATTCAGGAAGTGTAGATGAAGAGGGAGAAATAAGGTACAAAAGAGTCAAATGGGAGCTATGATCAAAAGCATTTAAGTCTGCATCTGTACCTGGGATGTTTCTTTTCTAAACTAAAAAGGCACAGACATGGCACAGCATATTTCTATAGACTCCTTCTCACCAATATCCATACTTCACTTTGCTTTCTTTTTTAGTCAATTCTATTTACCCATGCCAAATTTTCCCACAACAAAACTTCTCCAGGCCTGTCCCCTGCTAGATAGTCCATTATTTTTCCCCACTAGCATAAGATCAGACTACTTAAAGTGACTTTCAATGCTTTCTAAAAACCTCATTCTATTTTCCCTTCCGAGTGTGCAATACTTCTCAAAATGGTCTGTATCACTAGTGGAGCATGGCTTGTCACAGTCCTGCTCATTCCCAACATCAGCATCCTACCCAAATACTCTGCCTTTCCAAATCTACCGATCTTACTGCTTCAACTTCTATACCACACCTGCTTTTCTTTATTCACTCATTTTAATTAGAAATGAGTTATTTTACGGCACATAAAATGTGCTGGGCCCACAGAGTGGAAAAATCTCACTATTGTCACACCAGACAAAAGTCTTTCTATCATACATTAAATCCACGACCATATGACTATATTGCACTCATGATGAAACCTCAAATTGAGAGCATGAGGCAGCTTGAAGAATAACCTATATTTTGGTCTCCAAACCTATGTAACCCCTTAGGTTACACCCTAAATATCACTTCCTCTAGGAGACTTCTAATGCATAATAAATAGTTTCAGTAAATATTTGTTGAGATGAAGTAAGCAGGCAAGCAAAGAAGATAACAAACAGGAAAAAATTAATTTTGCAGGGTAAATTAAAGGTACTGTCTTTGAGAGTCACTATCATGCAGATTCAGAGGCAGACAGAATTAAATTCCAAGACAGAACACTTACCTGTACAGGGCCAATGATGGTCTCAACACTAATGTTGGTGGGACAAGCAGGGTAATCATACCAGAATATCTCCTGTGCATCAGGCTTCCGGCCAAGCAAGTGTTGTTTATGGACAGGGATTTCACAGAATCGGATAAACCATTGTACTCGAGCACGTTTCTTGTTAGAAACTTCATAATCTAGTAGAGATTAGAGGGAAAGGGGAAGTGTAAGGGAATGCAAGAACATCTTATTAAGCATTTCCTATGTGCCAGACACTGTGCTAAAAACTTAATGGCTAACATATTTTCCTTAATCCTCACAATAATCCTGCAAGGTAGTGATGATGGCTAGCTCTCCCTTTTACAGGCAAAGTAATTAAGGACCTTAAATTATTTGCCAAAGCACAGGACCAACAAGCAGCAATCTGAAGCCACTCAGCACCCAAGGCCTTCTCACTTTGCTCCACTTTCTAATAGTGCCATCAGCCATCATAGAAATTGCAAACTGCATTTGAGAGGAGCAATTCTGATCACAGGCAGTGAATAAATCAATGATTATAAAAAAGGCATCAAATAGCAGCAAGACAAAAATCCTACCAAGAATCAGAGCACTGGCTACTAAGTTAACTTCTGGCAAACTATGCTTACAATCTTCAACTTTTTCATTATAATGTAACATTAATAGTGCTCCAGATTATCAGCTCCTAATAAAAGGACATATACTTATTAGTACATCATCATCATCATATCATCAACTCTTCTCTTCTTACCTCTCAACAGATAAAGATTGAAGCCACCCAGAAGAGGACCACACAAGAACTCTAAAATCTCTACACAAAAAGCCCATGCTGGGGCCTCCCCAGTGGTGCAGTGGTTGAGCGCTGGGTTGCGAAGCTGCCCACAGCCTCTGCTGGTTCGGTCCCTGGCCACCGCGAAGGCCCCACATGGCACGCGGGCCTCTCCTGCCACCCGCTGCTCCACTCAGCAGTGTACTTTGGTCCTTCTGCCTGTTCTGCTCCCTGCTCTGGCTCTGGTGAATTCTCTCACCCTCCGGCGCTTCTGACTGTACCCAGTGCTTGTATAAATAAATAAATCTTAAAACAAACAAACAAACAAACAAACAAACAAAAAAAGCCCATGCTTAGGATACAAAAGCCCACACTGATGTGGAGTGCTCCCCCTAGTGGATGTAAGTTTTCCTCTATATTTGTCAATTATCTTTATTATCTCTGTAATGGAAACATTTATGGAGTCACTCATCAGTTCCTTCTTTTAGGCATCTAAATTGCCAGAGGACAGTCTAACTACCATGTCAGTCTTCTCTTAGCTCTTGGAAGAAGCAGTTCGGTGTAGTTCAAATTGCTCTTTTTCCTTTTTTCCTTTTGGAGCCTTGCCCTATTCTCACCTTCAGACACTCTGTTGGACAGGGTTAAAAACTCAGAAAATCAGCTGAGGCTCTACAAGTGCACTGCCAGTGAACACTTTTGCTGATTTTTGCCTCTCCAGTCTTATTACAGGTAGTTGTGGCTTCCTGTACTTACCAATCTCTGGGAAACATCAGCTTCTGTTCCTCTAATCTTTTTAACACTTATACACGTCTCGCTGGGTAAAGTGCTTTTGTTTTCCTAACTGAAAAACTGGTATACCTTTCCAAGCTAACTTACTTTATTTCTTGTAAAGAAGTTACATTGCAAGTTAATTACTAACTTCATAAAAAATTAAAGGAAATCTCTATTGTAGTACAAGTCACCTTTTTTTCTTTTCCCCCTTTCCTGAATTAGTCATTTCTCTCAATTCCACAAATCATGCCTTAATGGTCATCCATCCCCACTCTTGAGCCCTCAGACCCTTTTAACCAATACTGCTCTAGTGAGTAAAGATGTTTATTAGATGAATGAGGGAATAGTTAGTACATTCCCAACTAAGAATTTAGAGTTCACATTTCAAATGCTGCTGAGAACATATGAAATAGCAACTGTACCTATTCCCCATTACCTAGCCACATTCACAATAAGGAATGGTATTTATTCTAGCCCAAAACTCACCATCTTCAAATAATTCAACCAATTTAGCAACATATGGATTTTCATCATCATTCCCTTCAATAAACACGAACTGTCCAACTTGGACACGAATCTCAGAGGAACAACCTTCCATTTTTATGCTCATTTCTCTAGGAAGTAAAAAGAGAAACATGTTAGAAAATAATTTAGGGTGAGCCAAGCTCTTCGGACCCTCTGAGCATAGAGGAAAGAGCTCTCCAACTGGAAAATCCTCTAAATACTTTCTCTCTACTACAGTTCTACTGGGAAACAAATTCGCCCAGTTATATCCAAGAATAAACGAAATGGGTTGAAGGAGTTGTTTTAGCGTGAATGTCTGCAGAGACCTTAATATGAATCCTAAGTTCTCTTGGTTCTTGACAAAGAACCAAGGCTTCCCAAAGCGTGAAAGCTGCCCAATAATATCAAACTGTTTGGAGATCTCTAGGACAGGATCATACCCTGTTATCATGCACTACGCACAACCCACCTTAAGAAGATATAACATTGGGCCTCCCCGGTGGCGCAGCGGTTGAGCGCTGGGTTGCGAAGCTGCCTGCGGCCTCTGCAGCGCCGGTTCGATCCCCGGCTGCTCCCCGGCCACCGGAGGAGGATCCCACATGGTGCGCAGACCTCTCCTGCCACCCGCTGCTCCCCTCAGCAGTGTACTTCAGTCCCTCTGCCTGCTCTGCTCCCCACTCTGGCTCTGGTGAATTCTCTCACCCTCCCGCGCTTCTGACTGTACCCAGTGCATGTATAAACAAAACAAACAAACAAATATAATAAATAAATAAAAACATGCCTCTATTAAAAAAAAAAAAGATATAACATTATCATAGATACCAAATTGTATTAACCTGATATCATTTCTTCCTCTATCATTAAGTGCTATATTTATGCTACAATCTTGAATTAAACAAAAGACCTCTTTACAATAAATTCACATGTACTGTCTCTCAATCCTCAAATTTGTAATAACTAGAACAGGTTGGATAAAAGTTACTGACATTTTATTTTGGAGAAGCTACATTTCCAGGACAATCAAAGGACTACATCACTCACTTGTAAGTTTGATATTGCAGTTTTCGATCCAACAGTGGCCTGCCAACCCAAGAATAAGTTTGTCTGGTCTTCAGCCTTGTAGAGTAGCATGCCATGGCTCCTGTGTAAAAGTCACTAACTTTGAGTTAACATGACAATACTCTGGTTAATTCCAGACACAGTCCCTGCATTCAATGAATGCAACCTTCTTTTCTGTTTCTGCCACAGCCCTGCATATTTCAGACTGAGAAAACATTTTCTTTGAGGAAAAAAACAAGTTCTATGAAGAAGGAACATAGGCAACTTAATATTATATGTGTACATCTTGTACTATGCCTTATCTATTCCTAACCAGAGAAACTGGATGGTCAATATGTAAGAAAAGAAACTACAAAAGTTTAGAAGTACTTACTAGGTACAGGCAATATGATTGGTATAAATATCTAACAACTTGAAACCAAAAAACAGTGGTTATACAAATGTCTTCCTTTACACTGTAATCTAGACAGGGATAACATATAAATGTACTGAAGGACAACTAATAGTGCAAAGACCCTAGGAAAAGAACCACAGAGACTACTACTGCAATTTAGAGGACTAGATCTTGTGGCTGTTTTAGGAGGAAGGAATTTCTACAGGGGTTTCCAGAACTGAATATTGAATAATGAGTAGGGATTGGTAAAATGGGATGTAGTGAGGGGTTCCAAAGGATGGAGGAGAAAACATGCAAGAGGTATTTGGGGAAATGGTAATGGAATTGATCAAGTGGATCACTCCATTTCTTAAAGGAAAAACAAGGTGTCACAAACCCATGCTGCTTTGGCAATTGGAAGGAGTATATATTTTTGGCTGACAAATTCTAAGTATTGAAAGTAGCTGAAAATGTGTGTGCTACAGTACATGGAAGAGACATTTTTACTGACAAAAATAGAAATGTGGGGCCTCCCCAGTGGCGCAGCAGTTGAGCGCTGGGTTGCGAAGCTGCCCACAGCCTCTGCAGTGCCGGTTTGATCCCCGGCTGCTCCCTGGCCACCGGAGGAGGGTCCCACATGGCGCGCAGACCTCTCCTGCCGCCCGCTGCTCCCTTCAGCAGTGTACTTCGGTCCTTCTGCCTGCTCTGCTCCCCTCTCTGGCTTGGTGAATTCTCTCACCTTCCCGCGCTTCTGACTGTACCCAGTGCTTGCATAAATAAATAAATAAATAAATAAATCTTTTAAAAAAAAGAATTATTAAAAATAGAAATGTGAATGAAAAATCTAAACATTTCTGACAATCCTCTTTACAATTTAGAAACTGATCTTTGAGTCCTAACAATGCTTAGCCATTATCTTAAATTTAAATAATTAGGAAAATAATAAACCTCTAAAGTCAGTATTTATTTTATGGAGCTAAAATTTGGCAAAACAGATAAAAATATTTTTAAAATGCAGTCTGAATTACTGATAGAGACCAATATTTTCAGTCTTTGTTAAAAAACAACAGAATTAAAATAGCATTATAACAACCTGACTAAACATGCTGGCTTCCTAAATTTCAGCAGACTTACGGCCTACATTCTATTTGGGAATATTTTGACCCATAAGATTTTCTGCCTTTCTTTTTCATTTTAAAGGTATTTTTTTAGTATACTTAAGAAACTAAGGAGCAAAAAGAGATACTGAGTCATTAGTAAACACAAATGATGCCTGATTGTTATTACAGATATTTAGAGAATAATTCACAACATAATTAATTACATTGTAGAAATGAACAAACAGTAAGATTAATGAATAAAAACAAGTATAAGACTTGTACTCAAGTAAAAAATAAAATGGGATTCATAATATCCAAAATCTTTTGGTAAAAATTAGTAAATGTGAATCCTAAAATTGAAGGGAACATATAACATTAACTTACCTTCAGTATGTGTTCTTTTCACTGGATGATGTAACACGGAACTGTCTCAAGTAAGCACGGAACTTTTCACCTTTCTACAATGGAATTATATAATAAGCTACTGAGATACAGACAAAAGGTACAAGTAAATCACAGTACTCACTAAAACTGTCAAAACAATTGGAATATCACTGATAGTGCTTTGTAGCAAATTAGCATATCCCAGCAAACATTTTATAATTCTTGAATAATTTAACTATGATAAATGGCCTGATTTGTCACTTTGATGATGTTTGATTACATGGATACACACAATGATTTTTTTTCAATCCAAAAACTGACTGCAGAAACTGCAGAAGGGCTATCTCCATACCTCTAGGGTCCTCATACATAACAAAGGGGATGTAAAACATCAAATCCATACTCTCAACTCTCATAAATTCAGATCATATTTTTGCTTACTAAAGCAGGTAACTTCCTTCAAAATCCAAGCCATGATAAAATTTAACCTTCCTTTTCTAGGAGACCATGAACAATGTTAAATAAGACCAGTATATGCACACATGTATGCAAAGGTTGGTAATTCACCCTAGGCTGGGTATCAGAAGGAATGTTACTTGGCCCTGGGCAAAATAATCTGCCTCAACTGGGTCTGTGACTGCTCTAGGCCTGCTTTCCCAAGCCTCAAACAGACCAAGGTTACTTGAGCCTTTAGACTTAGGCAGTAGCTATTCTCTCTTACTATATATCTTTGCAGGGATGGTTCAGGTCTCAGCTCCAGTAAAACTTCCTCAGAAAGGCCTTCACTGATATGCAGTGGAAAGCTACTTCTCCCTCTTACTGTTTCTCAGAGTCATGTGCATTACATGACCCTATTATCAAAGCAATAACTATTATATCATTTTGTTTATTATGTTTCCCACATAGAATGTTAACTTTCAAAAGAGCAGGGATCTTGGGACCTTGTCTAACTTGTTCATAACTGCATCACCAAAGCCCAGGTCAGAATGTGGCACACAACAGGTGAGTTAGTGGTTCCAAAAATCACTAGAACAAAACCAAGTGTGGTAAGGACACAGAGTAGCCAAAACTCTCATACACTGCTAGAGGGGATGTAAGATGGCAAAACCACTTTGGAAACCTGGCAGTAACTACTAAAGCTGACATATGCTTTATTTATGGAATCACCCAGTAATTCCAACAGAATATACCCAACAGAAAAACTTCATCAAAAGACATGACCCAAAACATTCGTAACAGTACTATACAGCAATGAAATTAAATCAATGGCAACTGCACATAACATGGGGTAAATCTCACCAAAAAATTATTTTAAAAATTAGGGTTTTCTTTAATCAGCTATAAATTGATTCCATTTATAGGATTCAAAAACAGGTAAAAATAATCGATGATGTTAGAAGTCAAAATAGAAGGCAATCTAGGTGATTGGGCATGATGGGGGAATAGGGTGCTTCTGTGATGCTGGTCATGTTGTTTCATGACCTAGATACTGGTTACATGGACATGTTCTCTGTAATAAAACTCACTGAGCTATCCATTTATGATTTGTGCATTTTTCTGCATGTATGCTATTCTTTAATGAAAAATTAAAAAATTTAATCAGGAGTTCTTCTAAAGAGGCAACATAAAACAATTATAATTTATACTGCTACCCCAGTTTCTTACCCTCAACCGAGAATTTCATGTCATATACCATTAGCAGATTCTCCAAGAAAAACCATGAATTCACTGAGAGGAAGGTCTGATTAGACCTAGCAAAGGTTTTGGCGCCTATAAGATACCCACTACCAGGCTCTCAGTCCCAGATACCAAAATCTAGAACATACACACCACCCAGTCAAAGGACTGCATCCCAGGAAAAGATAAGGAAGTTATACTAAAAATGATAGCAGATGTTAATTGAGCCAATATGACAAAAGATGAAGACAAAACTGTGCTATATTTATCTCACTGTAGTCTCAAATTCTAAAATAATACTAGTACACAGTAAGAGCACAGCAGGTGCTCAATAATAAACATTTGCTGAATGAAAGGTAGACACTATCATCACTGAAAAATGATAATTTACTCCAATGTAGTATAGGATGGCACAGCCTTAATTCAGACTCTCAGAGAGTGAATACCATGCCTGCAGTTTTAACTACATCCTCTTTCTGTTTAAAAGTGGATAATGTTAATGTATGCCCAAGAGAACTTGCTTTTGATATCCTTATTAAATGTCAGGCTTCCCAGTCACCAACTGAGAAGTCAAACGGTCCTCAATTTCCTTCCCCTTATTTTATAGGGGAGATAATAGAAATTTCCTCTTATTTAACCAATAATTATTAATTAACCATGGTGTGCAGGCACTATTCTAGGACTACTGAGGCTTAAGTAAGAAAATGAAAGTGGTAAAAACATTTCCCCACTCCCTTGCATCTATTTCTAAAAGACAGTAGCTTTGTTTTTGTCTTTAGTTATTTGATGAAATTATGAAGCAATACATTTCACATAAAGTTTTCCGTTTAATTTTTGGGTATTCATAAGCCTTCTAAAGTCCACATTACGCCCATAACCCCTCTGTTACGTTAAATACTGAGGGACTTGGTAAAGACCATGCCTCACAGAGGAAACCACTATTGCCATGCAAAGCACCCAGTACAGCCGGCAAGAGCGTAGCATTTTTACAGACAACTACAATCGAAAACTGACGTATCTATTAATAATTACAGTAGTTTCACTAGGGTAAGGATCTAGCATCTCTTGCCTCTATATTCAGTGATTCTTTTCCAACTGTCAAAATAGAAGGCCTTTCTATTCCGGAGTTAAGAATAGAGTAAGTAGAAGAGGTGCCACAGACTTGTCTCCTTGGAAAGAAAGTGGATGAGAGTCCACCCGTTAACAACAGCTCATCTGGAAAAAGATGTCAGGGTCTCCCCGGTGGCGCAGCGGTTGAGCGCTGGGTTGCGAAGCTGCCCGCAGCCTCTGCAGCGCCGGTTCGATCCCCGGCTGCTCCCCGGCCACCGGAGGAGGGTCCCGCATGGCGCGCAGACCTCTCCTGCCACCCCCGCTGCTCCCCTCAGCAGTGTACTTCGGTCCTTCTGCCTGCTCTGCTCCCCGCTCTGGCTCTGGTGGATTCTCTCACCCTCCCGCGCTTCTGACTGTACCCAGTGCTTGTATAAATACAAACAAATAAAAAAAAAAAAAAAAAGATGTCACTAAAAGCCCTGATCACTTAGTCACAAAAGGACAAGTTTCCCTCTGGACGTAATAACTACATCCCTAAAATGGGATCATAACTTCTGCTGTGCCTGCCGGGTGGTGCTAGCTACAGTTACAGCACAAAGGAGAAAAAAGGGCGAATGCCTCACAAGGACAATGCAAATAAAAAGGGATGGTGACGACCATTACAGAGGCCTCAGGGCGCCCAGGGCAGGAAAGCCCACGCTTCCCCGCCATTGGCTTCCGGCTTCCCCACTGCAAAGTCTCAACCCTGGCGGAGCAAGGAACCGATTAGGAATCGGGATGTGGAAAAGAGAAACGCTCCTAACGGGTTTAGAGCAGTGTCTGGCACTTCACAGACACTTAGCTAACATGTGCAGAATGAATCAGTGACCAACAGTCTACAGAGAACGTCCTCAGCCCCGGTGGCTCGGGTCTCCCTCCTGCCCACCGAACGCCGCACTCACGCCGCACCGAGACTTCCCAGAGCTAGGAGCAAGCCCTCTGCTCCCCCGCCCCGGCTCCAGGAGAGTGTGGTGCTAGAGCCACTCTGACCTGCCCCCGCTGGATTCTCCTCAGTCAGTCGCCGCGCGCCGGGCTCAAAACCAGCGCCTCACTAGGAACCGAAAGACGAGGAGAAAATTTCGCGCCAAACGTCGTAGCCCCGCCCCTGGGCGGTCCCTACATTCCACCGCCCGCCAACCCTCACGCCCCGCCCACCTGAGGGGAGGCACGTGATGTCGTCCGTCCCCGGGCAGCGGAAGTCTTAGTAGGTGGTAGGCGTTTTTGGTTCCGTTAGCGGAGCCGTTTGCGGAAGGACGTTCCTTACGCAGCAGTTTCCGGTTTCAAGATGGTCGCTTAAGCTGTTTAGTTTATCCCATCTCCGGTTGTTTTTTTTTTTTTTTGTTAAATCCGGATGTGACGTATTAAAGGACCCGCCGGAAATAGAAGTGAAAACATTCTGAAATGGCGAACCGCACGGTGAAGGATGCGCATAGCATCCACGGCACCAACCCTCAATATCTGGTGGAGAAGATCATTCGAACCCGAATTTATGAGTCCAAATACTGGAAAGAAGAGTGCTTTGGACTTACAGGTGAGCGGGAGTGCGCGGACCCCTGGCCACCCAAAGGCCCAATTCCCTTAACTGCTCGGTGGAGGGACTGGCCCTTGGGGATAGGATTGGGGAGGAATAAGTCAGTCATTCAAGAAAATCTGAACATGTTGAGTTTTGGGAACGTAGATGAATCTAATACGTGTTTATTCCGAAGGGTCTCTATTTCTTTGAGTCATTCCATGTTTAATGAGAACCTGCTGGATCCCCAAAGGTTAAAATCAGGGGACCCTAAATGTATTAAAGTTATCAATGTGCTCGAAACCAAGTTCAAGATCTTTTATCTCTAAATCTAGACCATTTGCAGTATTTCTGTTGTTAGGACATCATTTCCCCGTAACATTTCCACATTCAGGTCCTAATATAAATACTCAGAAAATTTCCAGTTAGTGTTCCAGTTGTTCGATTTTTGGCTCTTTTTAGTAAGCTATGTCACCCGGTGAATCATGGCTTTTATTGTAAAGCTGTTAGGGGGATAAGGATTTCCTAAAGCTAATTCCGTACAGGCTTTGTGGACTCCACCCCCACCCCAGGCCAAAGCCAAAGACACCGGGAACTCCAAATCCAATCACCACCAAAGGGAAGGTGGCAGGGACCTGAGGGTGGGGTTAAGCAGCCAAGGTGGTATAAAGGCAGACACGTGGGCCAAAAGGATGACCTTTTCCCTTGTAAATAAACCTTTTATTAACCTTTTGTGTGTGCCTATAGTGGAGTATTAATAAGTCCCTTTTAAGCGCGGGTGAGGACCCACAGCCAGGCAACCCGTTCAATATCGGGGCTGTCTTATAACAGCGGGAGTGTAAATGATGCACCGACCTTAAATGGTTGTTCTATGGATTAAATGCAATCATCTGTAAAAAGTGTTAGGTATAGTTAAAAGTATGTATTTATAAAAAAGTTTTCAGTAATCAAGTGATAGTGATGGTGCTAGTTGTTTCACTGTTAATTATTTCTGTGCTGTTACTACTGCCACCACCACTGGCCTCCATGGATGAGTCATATTGTTTATCTAAGTTGCCATTACATGGAGTCATGTAAGATTTGATTTTGGGCCCTTTTCTCATTCCAAAGTTCTCCTTGGATGATCTCCTTATCAGTTACATTATATATGGATGCCTTCAAATTTACTTTTGCCCAAATCTCCCTGATATCCAAAACTCTAATTCTAAGACATGCCAATTCATTTGGTCCAAGAGTGATCTCATGACCTTTTCCAAAGAAGTCCCAGTATGCCCTATGTTCAAGTCTTTTAGCATAGTGTCAGTTTTTCTGTAGATTTACATAGTCATTGCCCCCTTCCCCAAGAGTAGATTATGTTCCCTTGTCAAATACTTTCATTGAACTCTGTAGCTTCTTTCAACTACTCATCACACTTAAAATTTATTTTCAGTGCTTCTGCTTTCAGTGCCACACTGTAAAGTCATAAAAGTAGTAATTGTGTTCCTCTTCTTTACCCCTGTACTTGTATCTCCTGTACATACTTAACGTCTAAGTTGTTAGCACTTAGCTATAGGTCATCAACTATAATGTTGACTGAGTAGAATTTATCCTGAACTTGATATCTGGATCATAGGATGACTTTTTCTTAATGATAGCTGTCATTTGTTATATCCAGTTCTTAATATTTATTTGTATTGTCTCGTTTGATTCTCATGGTAGCCCTTAAGCCAACTCCCTTTGTTACTCAAATTTTAACTGACAGGTACAAGGAGACATGAAGTGGTTTGTCTTAGTTCCTAGAGCTAGAGTTTGATTTTGACAACATTGGAAGGTTATTTCCCCATTCTGTAGATGAGGTTTGCTCAACTTTATAAAGCTATTAAGGGGTTTTGTTTCTTATAATTCTTACTCTGGCAGACTTTTTCCCCTACATGTTGGGGACAATCATGGACTTTGAAGACTGCTTAGATTTAAATCCAGGCCCTGCCACTTTCTGACCTTTGTACCTTATGCAAGTCATTTAACCTTTTTTAGACATCATTTTTCTTTGCTGAAAGTAGAGATACTAGTACTTACTTCATTGCTTATAAGGATTAAATTAGAGAATATTAAGTACTTAGTAGAGTACATGACACATTATAATTATCCTTAGGTGTATTCTGGGTGCCATTATTATTACTATAAATGCATACTTGTGTTCCTTGTAGTAAACTGTTGAGTGTTCTTGAACACCAAACCTCGAAATAACTTCTCAGTACTTAAAAACAGGAAATACTTAACCCTAATATGTCTGAGTGCCACTCTTGTTTTTGTTTTCTAGCTGAACTTGTAGTAGATAAAGCCATGGAGTTAAGGTTTGTGGGTGGCGTCTATGGTGGCAACATAAAGCCAACTCCCTTTTTATGTCTGACCTTGAAGATGCTTCAAATTCAACCAGAGAAGGACATCATTGTAGAGTTTATCAAAAATGAAGACTTCAAGTGAGTGAAATACTGACTAATATAAAAGTTTCCATTTCAGTGGTCCAGAATTTGGCTTTGCTTAAGAGCAGTGAAAACAATGTATCTCATTTCCATAATGCTTTCCACTCTAGGATTTTGCTCTTGAGCCCTTGTCTTTTTTATTTTTGTTGATCTTCTCCTTTACTTTTTCAGTCTTGATACTTTCCCCCCAAAATAGTATTTCATAGCCTGACTGAAAATATTTTAAGCAGAAGTGAATACCTAATATGTTGGCAACAGTGGATTACAGGGGTAAAGAAAACAACATCATGTACTGATGTGAGGGGAAACTTGGGTGTTAACTTCATATCCAGACACTGTTGCTTAACTGTGACCTTGAAAAAGTTAATTTTCTTAGTTTTTCTCTCTTTATCTGTAAAATGGAGGCAATAATAACAATTCATGATTGATGTGAGGGTTAAAGAAGATAATGCTGTGCCTGTCATGCAGTGCCTGTTATGTGGTAAACACCCTCAAAATGTAGCCGCTCTTAAATAGTTTATTATTCGTTCTCAGAGTCAGACAAATTTAGGCAGTAAACACAATGAAGTTATGTGCAATGTTCTGTTCTAAGGGATTTACATATAATAATTTAATCTTTGCCAACAACTCTATAAAATTATCTCCATTTTACAAGGGAGGAAATTTAGGCACAGAGAGAGTAGTTTCCCCAAGATCAGACTGCAAGTGAGTGACAAAGCTGACTTCAGAATCCACATTCTTTGCTACACAATTCAGTTTATCATGTGAAGAAACTTTAAGTTTTAGATGCCTATTTATCCAAGTGGAGAGTTGAACAGGTAGTTGGATTTAAAAAAGAGAAAGAAGAAATCTTATAAAACATTAATGGTTAGAAAATAGCTAACTTTAATTAAGCACTTAGTATGTGCTGTAGGCTATTAAGTCTATTAAACTGAAATTTGAATAGTGTGTTGTACATTTCCACAGCCAGGAAGTGATAGAATGGGAACTTAAACCCACATCTCCATATTTTAGTTAGCTTTCTACTGGCCCATGCTACCTCTGTAATTGCAGCTTTTCTACCAAAGAGAAGAGAGAACTTTATTGAGAAAAAGCGAATTATGAAACTCAGAAATTATTTAGAATGGCCCATTCATTGCCTCATTATCATATATTTTTCAGGTATGTCCGCATGTTGGGAGCACTTTACATGAGGCTGACAGGCACTGCAATTGATTGCTACAAGTACTTGGAGCCTCTGTATAACGACTACAGAAAAATCAAGAGCCAGAACCGTAATGGAGGTATGAGTGTTGTGGGGAATGGTCAAAATCACCCTTGTTAAGAACCCGATGTGGGGGCATCCCTGGTGGCGCAAGGGGTTAATAAACACCACACTATGAAGCAATCTGCAGCCTCTGCAGCACGTGTTCAATCCCCAGCTGGCCAGGGAACAACCCACGTGGCGCAGCAGACCTCTCCTGTCTCGCCCGCTGCTCCCCTCAGCAGGGTATTTCAGTTAGTCTGCCTGTTCTGTTCCCCACTCTGTCTCTGGTGAATCCTCTCACCCCCCTGTAACTCTGGCCTGTACCCCAGCTCTTGTATGCATAAATGAATCTTTTAAAAAAAAAGTAAAAAAAAAAAAAAACAATGTTTAAGATAATAGTCACTATATAAGTTCCAAAAAACAATTGCTCCATTTATAATATAAACTACATCTCTATTTTTAGAAATATAGTGTTTTCATGTGGGAAATCTCACTTGAGTTATATCATCTATTCAAGAACGTCACCTTTATACAATTCAGGACTGTTTCTGCATTTCTCCTGATAATTGGAACAGTTTCATTCATCCCTTTCCCTGTAGCACCTAGCAGGCTGACACATAGATGGCCTCAGTAAAGATGAACTGAATGAACGAAAATAGATGGTGATGATAAGTTAAGAAAAGAAGGGTTGTAGTTTGAATTCAGGTTTGACAGTAGTCCCTTCTGGGTAATTGCCGCATTGCAGTAATTCTAACTAGTGAATGTGCAGGGAAAGGCAAACTGAAGGGAGTTAATATTTTGTATATCAAGTACTTATTAGACATTCTATATATAGAATCTTCTTTTACTTTTTGACTATCTGAATATATTTCCAAGTTGCTTGAGCTTATGATTTTTCTTTCAGAATTTGAACTAATGCACGTAGACGAGTTTATTGATGAACTGCTGCACAGTGAGAGAGTCTGTGATATCATTCTCCCACGGCTGCAGGTAAGAGAGAAAGATCTCATCAAAGTCACTGTTCTTCTAGCCAAGACAGGCAGTCAGACAAATATACACAATAAAACACTGACGCTCCCATGGGAAAATCCCTTTAATAATTAGTCTGTGTGTCTATGAGCAAGGGATTGTAGTTAAAGGAGAAAAGACCAAGTATTTAAAGGGTAAAGCATTAAAAATAAAAACACAAGAAAACTAGATCCCAAACTGTGGTGGTCCTATGATTAGAGAGACCTTTCACAAGAAATTGACTTGACTGAGTGGCATTTTGTGTCATTTCTACCAACCTTCATAGAATTTTGGTAAGGGATGAGAGAGCTAAGTAGCATACACATTACTAGTTATTCCAGAGCTATTGAACATTTTTTGTATGTCCTTAGCACAAGATAATGGAAAGGGGTCTTATGACACAGCCAGTTCATTTGGCAACTTTGAACTGACCTTTGCCTTTCAGGGCCTTAGTCATTCATTAAGCACTGCTAAGCCACATTGCAGAAGAAACTAGAATCACAAGATGATTTTTTTCATAACCTGTGTTTTATTCAAAATGCATGACTCTTCACTGCTCCCTAAATCCTACGTCTAGTAGAGTTGGTATGTCTCTAGAGTAGGACCCAAGGCACTTCAGCCCTTAAGCTGGGCTGAGCTTCTCCTGGCAGAACTACCAGGCCATAGAGACTCAGCTGTGTGTAAACTTACTGATCCTAATGTATGAAGCCCACATATTTATTCAAGGCTGTCCCTATACTGATTGATACTTCAGTCACTTTAGCATATTAGATCATAGGGAATAGAGACAATAGGAAATAAAGATGTTCCGCTCAGGTTTCCCCTCTCCGTCCACCCCCCCCCCCCAGCTTTGTATTTACAGGTCTATAGAAGTTATGAGTGTATAGAATCCAGTTGTGTTAAACTATTTAGAAAAATCTTGGACAAGGGTGTCTGAAAAGAAACTGCCTGTTGTTGCGCCAATGTTTTTCTGTCAATCCCAGTGTTAGACAGAAGAGAGAGACATCAACGAGGTCTCCCTAACTCATCATTTTCTCTGTAGAAACGCTATGTGCTAGAGGAAGCCGAGCAACTGGAGCCACGGGTTAGTGCTCTAGAAGAAGACATGGATGACGTGGAATCCAGTGAAGAAGAGGAGGAGGAGGATGAAAAGGTCAGGCATATGGGAGTTTAAGGGAGGTGAGGGATGGGAATGGTTCCTTTTTATTTTGCTTTGTTTTCAAATTTAAATCAACTCAGTAGACTATTAGGTGGGTATTAAAACTAGTGAAAAGTATATGATAATGGGGAGATTCCTACGTTAGGTTATAGAAGATGGATGATGATGGATGCATTTATGATTAAAATTATAAGTAACATGTATAAAAAAAGGCTGGGGTAAATACACTAAGGTTTGCTGGCTTATAGATCCTGGGTGCAAACTGAATTGTATCTCTGAACCTATAGGCTCTTAAGATGAATGCAAAGATGTTCTATCTCTGTCTTATTAAGCTGCTGCCACCAACCAGGAATTAGCCAATTTTTTTTTATGTTGGGATATGGTAGCTACAGCTCCAATCAGGGCACTATAAGTGCTCATTGCTTTAAGTTTGGCCAGAGCTCAAAGAAAAGCTTTTCCAAGGTAACTGTACTGCTGTATGGTTCTTCCTTTACTTGCAATGAGGGTTTCATATTGATACATCCATTCTGAGTTGAAAATGCCTCTAATACATCTAACCTACCAAACATCATGGATAAACCTGATCTACTTTAAATGTGTTCAGAATATTGACATTAACCTACAGTTGGACAAAATCATCAAAAATAAAGCCTTTTAATAATAAATTATCACAAGAGTATTGTACCACATTGCTAGCCCAGAAAAAAGATAAAAAGTTCAAGGTTTTTTAACTCACTCTGTGTGTGTGTGTGTGTGTGTGTGTATTTCACCATAGCAAAGTTGAAAAATCATCAGACCATTGTAAGTCTAGGAATATCTGTATCTTTTCTCTTTCACATTGAAAACCTACCATCTTAAGAAGTGAAGTAAATTTATTTTTCAATATATTCAGCACAATCCTGGAATAAGGGCATCAATGATAGAAAAATGGGATTATTGGAAACAGCTTAATTTTTTAATTTTGTAGTGAGGTGGTTGTCTTTAGGATTATTCTATATATTCAAATTATTGTTTTAAAAGTCACTTGGAGGTGGAATTTGGGACAGAATGGGGAGTATAAGTAGTATTTCTAGATGGTTTTGTATAACTGACTCATCACTGAGCTCCTTACTGACTCATCCATCTCATTTTTAGCTGGAGCGAGTACCATCACCTGATCACCGCCGCCGAAGCTACCGAGACTTAGACAAACCCCGGCGCTCTCCCACACTGCGCTATAGGAGGAGTAGGAGCCGGTCTCCAAGAAGGTAATGTCCTAGTCATTGACCTCTTCCAGGGAGTCTTTTAAGCACTGTAGCCAAAAAGTTTGGATATCAGGGAAGGAAAAATGCCAGTATGTACACAATGTTTATTTGTCCAGCGTCTTAAGTACTACAGAAACCACCACAAATGCGCTGTTAGTGCTAGAAATTAGTTCAAGTGTTTTGTCAATTATTTAAGCTCAGCTTGGATAGGCTTTTTTTTTTTTTTTTTTTTTTTTTCTAAGTTTAAGGTATGGCTCCTTACCTATTTTCTGGTCAGGTGTCCATGGCCAGTATATGGTGGCCCCAGTTGGGATGCCTGGGACAACTTATTTCTTTGTGTCTCATCCTAGGCTAGGCTAGGCATGTTCTCATGGCAGTGACAGAATTTAAGAACAAGCCAGCCTACTCTTGCAAGTATTTTTCTAGTGTCTTTATCATACTTGCAGATATCCCATTGTCCAAAGCATATGTGTAATTGCAGACTTGTACTGGGAGGGTACTAAAGTTACCTGACAAAGGACATGGTAACAGAGATGGGTGAAGAAGTGAGGTAATTTTTACAATCTACAACAACCAGTGTACCTAAGACTATTCTTTCCTTTCATCCAGGCGGAGTCGGTCTCCCAAGAGGAGGAGGTAGGCCTTCTGTGAATTTCGATATTTTGGAGGGGGGCACTGTTGTTCTGAATATGTTGTTAAGACAGATATGGGAATCCAACCAATTATTCCCACAGCCCCTCCCCTCGCCGAGAAAGGCATCGGAGCAAAAGTCCAAGACGACATCGCAGTAGGTCCCGTGATAGACGGCACAGATCCCGTTCCAAATCACCAGGTATGGCGTGCTCGCTTCGGCAGCACATATACCAAATCACCAGGTATGGCATTTGAGCCATAGTTGTGGTTGTCTTAAAAAAATGTATTACGAGTTGTTAGCCTTCTGAAATACTGAAGTGTCTGCCTAGATATTTCCTAGAAAAGGAAATATACTTCATATCTTGGCTCTCAAGTCTAAGCTTTGCTGATAGGATGATGAGCTTCAGGCTTTTTATCTAAAATTGAAAACCTAATAGTGTACCGATAAATACCCAACCAGATGTTTGTGAAATTAACCCTGAATTTGCATATGGTTCAGTTCTCCACTCCCCAAAATATGCAAGTACAAATTCACCAGCTGAGAGGTGCTACCAAGAGGTTTCCCTAGTACAGAGCAAAAAAGTATTAAGCCAATGGAATGGACTGGGACAGGTAAAAATGACAGCAGAGGATCAGGAGGGTAGACTCTCATTTATCCAATGGCCTTGTTTTTCCCAGGTCATCATCGTAGTCACAGACATAGGAGCCACTCAAAGTCTCCTGAAAGGTATGGATTAACTGCTTTTTAACTTAGGAATTTCGCTTTTTATTCAGAAATTAAAGTATTAAATTAGTCACAGCTAAGTTAGAACTGAAATTTTCTTGTATTTGGTGGGGATATTTAGGAATTCTTCATTACAGGACAAAATTGGCCCTTTGGGAATTACTAGAATTATGTATCTTTTTTGTATTGCTTTGTTTTTCCTTGTGGGATTGCAGCTTTTGACAGTGGTAAGGGCATGAGCTTTGATCCCAGGAGACCTCTGGTTAAGTCCCAACTTTTAACACCTAACAGTTGAGGGACTTTGACTATTCACCCTGATAAGCATTCATTAGAAATCTCCATATGCTAAATACAGAGTTAGGTGCACTTTTAACCTCTTAGAGGTAATTTCTTCATTAGTAGATTTTGGATAGTAATGTCTAAGTCAGTATTGCTCTGATATATGAAAATACCAAGTACATTTAATGAATACCGTGAGTATCATTCCTATCCCCATCAGCATGCCCTGGTTTTCCACAAAAGTCCTCACCTAGTTTCTTTTTTTTTTTTTTTAATTTTTTTTTTAAATAGAGGCATGTTTTATTTATTTATTTGTTTGTTTGTTTTGTTTATACATGCACTGGGTACAGTCAGAAGTGCGGGAGGGTGAGAGAATTCACCAGAGCCAGAGCGGGGAGCAGAGCAGGCAGAAGGACTGAAAGTACACTGCTGAGGGGAGCAGCGGGCAGCAGGAGAGGTCTGCGCGCCATGTGGGACCCTCCTCTGGTGGCCGGGGAGCAGCCGGGGATCAAACCGGTGCTGCAGAGGCCGCGGGCAGCTTCACAACCCAGCGCTCAACCGCTGCGCCACCTGGGAGGCCCCCCTCACCTAGTTTCTTGAACAGCTATTAAATTTAATACTTATGTGTTGCCTTTTCAGATCTAAGAAAAGCCACAAGAAGAGCCGGAGAGGGAATGAATGATGGACTCTGGTTTTAGTCCAAATGGCTTATGGATGAAGGCATCTGGGTGGAAGGATTAAGAACTTCCTAGGCAGCTATGAAAATTTTTTTTAGCCAATATTCTCTTTTTTAAATAAAAGAGGTGCTGAGATTTGTATCTCTTCTTGAATCATAACCTATGTTTGAGGAATAGTGTTACCCAATTGTTGCTTCTGACCCTTTAGTACAACAACTCTTGGTTTATTCAAACTTGTAAGGGAAGAAAGGATTTGGGATGTGGAAGGTATGAGTGACCAGCAAAGGTTATGGCCACCTGATCACTTTTTTTTTTTTTTTAATTAAATTTGACATATCCATCTTGCATTTTTCTATACTTTAGATTTTGGGTTGCCCCATGTTATGAAGATGCTGAGATTTATGCTGCTGCTACTGCATTCAGAGCTCAAATCAGTAAAACATATTGGCTTCTACTCTTCCCCCACCCCAACATCAGCGAAGTGATAATAAACATGAAAAATAACTGACAGTAACAGCTTTGTAAAGACGGAATGCATTCAAATGTTAAGGCTTTTGTAACATTTAATCCACAGTTGCATTGAATAGTTCAACAAACAGAATTAACACCTTTTATACAATATTCTTACATAGTATTCCACCCCCCCCCCAAAAGCCTTGAATTCCAGATTAAAAGTGCTCAGTCTTTATCCTACAAACATTGACATTATCCAACTTTAGTCAGTGGCAGTAGGGTAACAAGACTGAAAAAGGTTGATGGAGAGAAAGGCTATCTAATAGCATTTGTGGTTTTGACTAGAATTGGTGGACAACAGTGCCATATACAAAAGCAGGAATAACACAGCGGGAAGAGACAGGATTTAGAAGGGCAGGTAGTAAGAGGTGTGGTGGCAGGGAAAATAATGCATTTAAAGTTTGAGATAGCTGTGCTATATCTAGCCAAACCCCAGACAGTTAGAAATAGGAACTCCAGTTAAACATAGTAATCTAGGCCTGAAATGACATTGTTTAGATAATTGGAAGACACAGAATTAAGCGTATGTAAGGAAAGCGTATGTAAGGAAAATCAACAGCTGAATAATAGGCAAGTGCAATTTCAAAACTATCATTTAAAAAAGTAGTTCAAAAAAGTGAAGCACCTAAGGTTGCAGAAGCAAAATAAGGACTTAAAACTGCCCACTGATAAGCAAGAGGGTATTGAGAGTCTTTGCTAGGAGATCTGTCTGCCTATACTTACCTTTCCGTTTTTACAATGGAAAAGTGAATTGAATAGCTTCCTGTACCTCTAGTCCCAGAAAAAACTGTGAAGAGAGGATTCATTTTCTTGGGAAGTCATATGTGGTCATAGGATAAGCATACTGCTGTTTGCTATTGAATTGCAGGACTTCCGCAGCAATATTAAAAGCATGGTGGGATCATGTTTGATATTTTACATTCTTTGGAAATTTTCAATACTTTAGCTAGTAAAAAGATGTTCACATGAGCTATTATGATTTACAACTAGACAGAATTACGTTTAAAAATTAAATATTAATGCTATTAATAATATCTTAGCAGAGTCCTAGCAGTTCTTTCTTTACCAAAGTGATCTAGGTGGAAAAATGTCCTTGGGCTAAATGACCAACTACGTCGTCATCTAGTATAATGTTTTAAATAAGTTTTTATTTTAAAATAAATAAATTTAAACTAGAATTTTAATAACAGAAATACCACTCCTCCCATACCACCCCCCCCCCCCCCAAAAAAAAAAAAACAACTAAGAAGCACACTTACTTGGGCATATGAAATCTGGACCAAAATGGGACAGCATAGTCAACCTATAGCAGGAAGTAGATTATCCTTATTCCTTATTAGTATAAAGAATGAGTGAGACACATTGAACATCTCTCTAGAGACTGTTTTGACAAATTACAAAACTGCAGATGAAGCTTTAAGATAGACCTTGCCACGAGGATATGGAGAAAAAGGAACTCTCCTGCACTGTTGGTGGGAGTGCAAACTGGTCCAACCACTATGGAAAGCTGTGTGGAGATTCCTCAACCTACTAAAAATAGAGCTTCCATATGATCCAGCAATTCCACTCCTAGGTATTTACCCAAAGAATACAGAATAAATCCAAAGGGCACCTGCACCCCTATGTTTATAGCAGCACTATTTACAATAGCTAAGCTTTGGAAACAACCCAAATGCCCAAATATAGATGACTGGAACAAGAAGATGTGGTATATATACACAATGGAATATTACTCAGCAATCAAAAAAGATAAACTCATGCAATTTGCAGCAACATGGAAGGAGCTGGAAGGGATCATGCTCAGCGAAGCAAGCCAGAAAGAAAAAGAAAACTACCGGATGGTCTCACTCATAGCAGGAATCTAGAAAACCTAAATAAGGGACCAGGAAAAAGAATAACTATGAGAAAGAAAAAATCAACAAGCAACCATAAACCAGAGACACACTGGCGGGGGTGGGTGGGGAAAGGAGGGATTGGGTTCAAAATAAAGGGGGTGCAATTGTATGGGGAAATAAAAAAAAAAAGACCTTGCCACCTGCTGTCATGTGTGTACAATTCTACTGGATGAAGCTTTGGAACTCCGTAACATTGTTTTACTGCAGCTTATCTTAAGGAACATGTCTGACATCATTACTATGTATATATAATCTGTACTGAAAGAGTTCTTAATCAGTATCAGAATCCATTCTGCTACTTCCTATATTCATTTTTTTTAAAGATTTATGTATGCATACAAGAGCTGGGGTGTAGGCCAGAGGTGCAGGGGGGGAGGGGTGTGAGAGGATTCACCAGAGACAAGAGTGGGGAGCAAAACAGGCAGATGTACTAAAATACACTGCTGCAGGGAGCAGCAGGTGAACAGGAGAGGTCTGCTGCGCCATGCGGGTTAGCTTCTTGGCAGGGATTGAACTCATGCTGCACTGGCTGCTGATAGTGTCATAAT
Source organism: Talpa europaea (assembly GCF_964194135.1). NCBI lineage: Eukaryota > Metazoa > Chordata > Mammalia > Eulipotyphla > Talpidae > Talpa > Talpa europaea. Next base: position 32,697,988 of record NC_140076.1, read on the forward strand.
GATGAGATGTAACCCCTTGTACCACCAGGAAGGCCCCTATGTTTTTAATGATGGGTACAAATCACTAAAATGACTTCACTTGCCACATTTGAATTATATTTCCTTAAAAGCTTTTCCGTAGGGCACAGAGACCTCTCACTACTAAGAATGAAAGGAGATGGGTTCTCAGGGGAAACAGAATTTGACTTCCAAAATAACAGCCCAAGTTAAAAGGATTTGACTTCCAAAATTTAAAATTTATTGCTCTACCCTATTCAGTTATTCTTTAGAAGACTGACTTAAGTTTAAATAAGCATTAATCAGAAAAACAAGGATCACAGGTGCTGGACACTCACCCCCTAAAAAGTTAAAACAAGTTCTCTTAAAAATTCAAGACATAGCAAGTGGTCTGTTGTTTTTTGTTTTCTTTTTTAATGCAAATATGCAAGTTCAAAGAAATGAGAGCCTAAAGAACTGAAAAATTGGAAAAACAAAAGTCTTTTTTTTTAAACAATTTTTTTTTTTAAAGAGGCACTTATTTTATTTATTTATTTGTTTGTTTGTTTGTTTATACATGCACTGGGTACAGTCAGAAGCGCGGGAGGGTGAGAGAATTCACCAGAGCCAGAGCGGGGAGCAGAACAGGCAGAAGGACCGAAGTACACTACTGAGGGGAGCAGCGGGCGGCAGGAGAGGTCTGCATGCCATGTGGGACCCTCCTCCGGTGGGCGGGAAGCAGCCGGGGATCGAACCGGCACTGCAGAGGCCTCAGGGAGCTTCGCAACCCAGCGCTCAACTGCTGCACCACTGGGGAGGCCCGCAAAAGTCTTATTAGAAACCACAAAATGTAAACAGAAAACATCAAGAAAATAGGGGGGATAAAAAATGGAAAATAGTAAAATCCATAGAGGTAATAAAACACATGAAAAGAAATTCTCCGTATGTATAACTGAACACACTTCAAATAGAAGAAAAATTTCCTGCAATAAAAAGTCATCTATTGAAAAATAACCTAATGAATTTAAGAAAAAGAATTACATGGCCATCCAAAGAGAGATGAACTCATTTAGAATGGGGAGTGGGCGTTCAAGACCGTGTGATCTTACATTAATAGCAATCTTAAGACATTGCTGAAGCAAAAGGGCCCAAAGGTCCAGGAGAAATAAAGTGCCGAGGATTTTTATACCCAAAATTATCTATGAAAAACAAAGAATAGACATTCTCAAGTATGCGAGAACTCAAAAGTTTATCATCACTTGGGAAAAAAACTTATGGATCAAATTAAGAATCTAGGGAAAAGGCAGTATAAAAGGAGTGGCTAACTCCTTTTAGAAAAGTGGCTAACTCATTTTAGAAATAATGGGAAATGACTATAATATTAAAATGAAATATTTAAACATTGTCATGAAGGAATTACAGGAAGTAAAGGAACTCTGAAGTGTGTTAGTTTCATCTTAACAGGAGTCATAATGTCTCCAATTAAAAACATGAAACTAGAAAAAAGACTCAAGCCTCTTGTTTTCTATAACTGCCTTTTAGTTTTAGGAGGAATCTTAGATTCTCTTGTAGAAAAGTTTTAAAGTTGAGCATTTCTTGCTTTTTTCCTTACATCCAAGTCAATTTATTACTTTAAAATTTAGCATACAAGCTAAATTTATATAACTATATATTTATATAACAAATTTATATATGTCTACATGTTTAAGAGCAGTGGTTAGAATAAAGTTCACACCAAGTATTATTAGTATTTATTTCTAGTTTGATGGGGACTTCTGAGTGATTTCTATGCTTTTGTATAATGCTCTTTTTGAACACATTTAAATTATCCTTTACAGGAAAAAAATGAGATGTTTGGAGTTTAAAGCTGCAGTAAGTTTACCAACATGTAGATTTTTGGAACTGTGAATCGGTAACCACTTCTCTAGATGGCAATCTGTAGGAGAAACTTTTGAACCTTTTTACTTTTTACCTAGCAAACCCATTTATAGGAATTCATCATAATGCAATAAATATACACAAAGTCTTATCCCATCATTTTGCATATATATTTTTATATAAGAGAAAAACTGGAAAGAGCAAAATCTGTAGGGAATTGAACAAATACATAGTACATACTAATATTCATGTTCTTGAATAATCTTTAATGGCAAGGGAAAATGCTAATCTTTCCATGTCATTAAACATACAAAACATTTCAAAACAATATGATCGTGTGTGTGTGTGTATGTTCTCTGCTTAAGATCTATTTTTCTTGGAACTCTCCTGCACTGTTGGTGGGAGTGCAAACTGGTCCAACCACTATGGAGAGCTGTGTGGAGATTTCTTGACCTACTAAACATAGAGCTTCCATATGATCCAGCAATTCCACTCCTAGGTATTTACCCAAAGGACACAGAAACATCAATTCCAAAGAGCACCTGCACACCTATGTTTATAGCAGCACTGTTTACAATAGCTAAGCTTTGGAAACAGCCCAAATGCCCAAAAATAGATGACTGGATCAAGATGTGGTACATATATACCATGGAATATTACTCAGCATTCAAAAAAGATAAACACATGCAATTTGCTGCAACATGGATGGCGCTGGAAGGGATCATGCTCAGTGAAATAAGCCAAAAAGAAAAAGAAAACTACCGGATGGTCTCACTCATAGCAGGAATCTAGAAAACTTAAATAAGGGACCAGGAAAATGAATAACTATAAGAAAGTGAAAATCAAAATCAACAAAAAACTATGAACCAGAGATACTTTTTGGGGGGTGGGGGGCGGGAGGGGAGGGATTGGGGTCAGAATGGGGGGGGTTGCAATTGTATGGGGAATATAAAAATAAAATTTATTATAAAAAAAAAAAGAAGTAACAGATGGGATATTTGATTATTTGCTAATCCACTTAATAAAAAAATGAACTATATGTGCAAAGAAAAAAAAAAAGAAAATAGAGGGTATATTTTGTATTTGGAGTTTAGTTTTTTTTCTATTGATATGAATTTTGCATTGAATTGATGGAACATTTATTACCAGACTTGTGATCTTAGGTTGATGATTAATGTGTATGGATGTGCATGGCATTTTACTTCAGAAACAGGCAATAATTTAGGAAATGAAAAACTTGTGATTAAAAATTTTGCAAGCAAAAAAACAAAAAACAAAAAAAAGATCTATTTTTCTTTGTTGCACTTTTAATTTCTACAGTGGATTTTAATTCATAATTAAAACTTAAGTTTTTATATCTGAAAATTATAAAATTGACCTACTACTGTATAAATTGCTAAATAAGAGTGTTTTTCAACATAGAACAATTTTGCCAGTTACTGAACACTGGCAACTGCTGAAGAAGGAGTAAGTGAGATGTTGAAAATTATCATAATACCATCATACAAGTAAAACCTAGGTTACTGGGGTTTATTGTTATAAATACCTTTTACCAGGTGGTATATTACCTTCCATTAGGAAGGAAGGCTGCCTCAAGGCAGTCTCTTGTTACAGATTATTTTCCTTTTAATGAAAATTTCAAATATATACAAAAGTAAAATAAAATGAAAACTTGTACATGTCATCTGATCAGTTATCCAAGATTTGGAAGATGAAATAATAAAACTAACTTTAAATGAAAAGCTTGAAAGAAAAAAACAAAGACAATTTGAATGTTCCAAGTTATATTAACATAAAAGCATATGTTGGACCCAGAATCCAACATTAACAAATGAGCTAACTCTACTACTTAGGTTTCTGAGGGATAGTCAAGCTTTGACATGAAAAACAGTATGTACACCTGATCTTAATAAATACCTTTTCAGGACAGTAAACATGGCAAGAAAGCCCTCAACCTCCTGCAGATTTCTGGCATCTTCCATGTTGGAAAATAAGGGAAGAACCAATGTAGTTTCCTATTTAAATAACGTGTGAAAAAGTAAAACAAAGATAACACTGTCCTTAAAATACATTTGTATACTTATTTTACACATTTGCACAAATCTATACCATCATTTAGCCTACAATTCCTGTCAAATCTCTGAGGAATTTAGAGAAAATTACCTTACCTGAGTTTATAGTACCAAAACAAAACCAACTAAAAATTATACCACCAACAACACAAGTTTGAAATCCAGCTACACTACTAAACTGCAAGTTTTACTGGTAAATATCAAATTGGCCAGTGTGTTTTTAGGCCATATTACAGAACTCAGACTGCACAGTCTGGCACATACTAATTCCTTGTAAATAAGAATTATCTTCCCTTTACTTGCCAGTATCAATCTCAGTTATTTAGAATTCTCCTTCAAAAGTGTCTGTTTTCAATTCTATTTCCTACGTTAAACACATTTTCAATCTTTGGAATTCACTGTTTTGCACCTCAGTTTTCTCAGTAAGAGATAACATCTGCTTCTATCAACTTCATATGAATATTGTGAAGATCCAAGAAAATAAAGGAAATGGAAAGATCCTTGGATTTCTAAAACTAAGTGATTTAGAGTGCTCCATTCACTGAGAGTAAAACAAATCACTAAACTGTTATATTTTCATCATCTGTAAACACCAGAAATTCAAATTTGACTCTTGTCAAAAAGATTTATTAACTTAAAATAGAATTACTTCAAATACAGACAAAAGCAACTTAATGTTCAAGTTTGAATATCTTCAATATACAAGTATGTAAAAGAAAAAAGTTCTGGATCTTCATGTTGTAGTTTTATTTTTTTAACCTTTTAAAAACTTTTTGGCACTACAAGGTTCTGTAAAGAATAGAAGTGACAAATTTAAAACACATGAAAGTCTTTCCTAATTCTTAAGAACAATATATATAAAGTCTGAAGCAACCAAAGTATGAATACAGCTAATAGAAAATAAAGAATGTAATATTTTAAATTCTCTCTTTATACAATTCATCAAGATTAATAAACAAAACATAAAATTCCCTTAAAAATAGGGTAATAAAATAGATGAAATTTGTATCACTCAATTTGGTGATACTAGTAAAAACTATAGTTCATATTTATATACAAATAATACAGCCTTTAAAAACAGTCTTAGAATTTAAATAAGCTATCTAAATGTGTTAAAATTTTAAATCAGGACCTGATTTGTTTTGCTTTCCATTAAATGTCACTTTTTCTGTTGAATGTAACTGACATTGAGGTACGGATACCCTTGAGACAGCAGGATTGGCTGGTTGCTGTGCATCGGTAGACCAGCTGAAAGAAAATGGACTCGCATTACTCCGACACGTTTCCTCTTGGTGGGTGGGGACAACGCTCTCTACACCGACGGGCGGCACATCTGTCTGTTGGACACAACACAGACAGGAAACTGAAAGGCTTGTGCCTATTTATCTGAAAACCTCTTAGAATTAACTTGTAGCTAGTTCTCCCCACCCCATCCCCCCTAAATATATAGAAATGATGGAGCATGGCAAAACTTTTAGGAGAGGAGAAGAGGAGAGGGAAGGAAACTGAGTATGTAAAAGGAAACAGGAAAAGAGGTGGTGGTGGTGGGGGGGGGAATCAAGAATAACAAACCCACCAGGAAGAACCTGAGACTCTTCCTCCCTTCTAAAAGGGCTTGTATGACCGACAGTAACCTTCCTCAGAAGAATAAACATGCATAGTCAAGGTTTTGCCATTAATAAGACAAGATGCCTCAGCAGTTTAGTTTAGGAAGGCTTAAATATATCAAGCCTGATACTCATACCAGTAGCTTCCCCTTAAAAGTTACTTCATTCAGTCAAAATGTCCTGCATGCCTTTCTTTAACTTCTTGAACTAGTTTAACTATAATGCTGACTAATTTTTTTAACTCCTAGGTTAACTTAAGAATTGAAGCTCAGACTCAGATATCCCCTATTAGAATTGACATACCTTTGAGTTAAGTAGGCTAGATATAATGCTACAAGTTCCTTGACATTCTATTTGTAATATTCTTTATTTAGATCAAAGTCATTACTGGTACATAAGCACCAACAGAATATAATGAATGCTAGTATCTTTCAACTCTTAGTTTCATGAAACAAATTTGATTGTGTCACTACTCAACTCAAAATCTTTTACCAGATCCCCACAGTTTACTAAACCAAGTCCAAACTGCTTCATCATACCTTTTCTAGCCTCATCTTCTAAGTTTCCCATATAGCTCATCCTCTGGTCTTATTATTTTCTCTTCTTTCCTCTTATGCCAAGTGAAATTCAGTGACTTTGCATATATTATTCCTCAGCTAAGAACACTCCTATCTAGTATCTGGGGAACAAAATTCCTGTCCTCTTTCAAAACCTAGTTCAAATGTGAAAATCTTGATTGAGCTCATCTCATGTTCATATCCTACTTTCTCGGCTAGGACAAGACTAATCAATTCCTCTAAGCTCCTAATCTTCTCTCTTATATGCTGGCTCTCTCAATAAAACAGGCACTAAATATGAGGATTTTACTTCTTACTTGAGCAACAAGTACATAGCATAGTCTGACACACTATGTGTTCTCAATAAATGTTAAATGTATGCATGAATTTTCACTGCTAGATCCTGGTCTTCACAAAGGCTTTTCATCCCAGAACAAAACCCACACAGCATCTTAACAAACTTGTAAACAATGGTACCTTGAGTATAGAAAGGTTTGTTGGGCTGAAATCTGGCATTTCCCTGATGCATGAAGTTTTGATGCAAATTATAAGGCCACGAAGCTGGGACAAGAGGAAAATGAGGACGGGCATGGTCCCAAGGAATTTGAGGATTTAGCCCTGGAAAACCTGGCTCTGCAAAAAGAAAGACATATTTAAAAACATTAGTTGTCCATTCAAATATTCCCTTATTCCACAAAGATGCACTGAATACCTAATGATGTGGCTAAAAACTATGCCTTATGTAGAGATTATAGGAAAAAAAAAAACTGTTTTAGGCTTAAACATGGTAATTGTGCTCAAATTTTCAGAAAGGTGACATACAAGAAAACATATATAATAATACATGATAAATGTTACAACAGATAAGTGCAAGTTATTCTAAAGTAAGGTTAACCCAGTTGTTCCAGGACAGAGGTTTTTCTTAAGATGACTAGGTTTTAAAGAACAAGGAATAAGTCAGTCAGGCAAAATATGGCAAGGAGGGCATTTCAGACACAAAGAATAGCATGTACAAAATCCAAGAAGCAGCACAGCAAGTTTGGGAAGCTGCAAAATAATCAGCATATACAGACAGAGGTAAAGCAAGGAAATGTAACAGAAAAGGATGGGTGAGTAGTAGGCAAGATTTTATTTCAAAGAACCTCAAGACATCATTAATGAAGTTTTATCTTACCCGAAAGAAAATGCCCACTATTTTAGAATAATTATATTTTGTTCTGGAAGGAAATCCTATAGGCAGCTGGAGGCATTATAGTATAATGGTTAAGAGCTAAGACTTTGCAAAGAGCTAAACATCTTTACATTTAAATTCTAGTTCCAAAAATTATGTATTTCAGATTGTTGTGAAGATTAAATTAGATAAAAATAATGTGGCATGCACCAGTTCTAGCATATTAAGTAGGGACTAAAAAAAAAAAAAAAGAAAGAAAGAAAGAAAAAAGAGACCTATACTTTCTATGGGAAACCACCCCTGCCAATCTACTTCCTTTAAGTAAGATGTGTCTTTAAATACATCTTACAAAGCAGAGAAATCTCTGAATCTTCTGGATCATTTTTGGTGGCTTTCTCATTCAGGGTTACAGTGAGGCAGGAAATGATCTCAGACAATGTCCTAAACTAAACTTTCTTGAAGAAAACAAATTAGGAAGCGCGAGACAGCGGTACAGGGAACAAGGAAGCTAAAACTCACAACTAGTCACATTCTCACAATCTTAGGGTTTAAGGAGGTGACCAGGAAAACACTGCTGCTGGTTATTCCAAGTTCATAAAGCTAAGTAACAGCTAAGAATTAAAATTAAGGTTGCAGGGCGCAAAGTTTACAAAACGAGAATGGGTATACAGACTGAGTCTTGGATCAATTAAGAAATGATGTTTTAGCCTAAAAGGGTACTTGGAGGATACATTCCAGTTTCCCTTTGTCATTTTCACAACCAAATAGTTTCATAATACCAACAGTATTCATTAACGATAATTTCAAAAATGAAAAAAAATTGCAAAATCTCCTGTTAAACCACTAGTATTTTAATATATTCCTATCCAGTCTGTCCATTTTTTTAAAAAGATTTATTTATTTATGCATACAAGAGCTGGGGTACAGGTCAGAGGTGCGGGGGGTGAGAGGATTCACCAGAGACAGAGTGGGGAACAGAACAGACGGATTGACTGAAATACACTGCTGAGGGGGAGCAGTGGGCAAGCCAGGAGAGGTCTGCTGCGCCATGTGGGTTGCTTCATGGCTGGCCGGGGATAGAACTTGTGCTGCAAAGGCTGCAGATTGCTTCATAGTGCGGTGCTTAACCTCTTGCGCCACCAGGGAGGCCCCTAGTCTCTCCATTTTTTAACATAATAGTTATTTTAGCTAGAATATTAAGTAGGAGTTATATGCTCATGCAAAAGTATTTATTAACAATTTAGTGTATGATGATGTATTACAAGAATAATGTATCTACCATATGCCATGTCATACACTGTACTTGACGCTCACTAGGGAGACAATGATAGACACAATAATTCATAGCTTTAGAAGTTGAGTCTAATGGGTTATGCAGAAAACAGGCAATTTCAACATAGAAAGACAGTGTTATTATATTAAGGAAACATGAAGGAGAGAAACAATACCTAATACAACTGAAGGTCAGAATTAGCAAGAGTTAATAAACATTTTCTGAAAAATGTGCTCTAAACTTAAGAAGTAGGTTTTGGAGCAAAGCAGGATGTAAGACAGCGGTGGGTAAACAATCAGGGGTAATAACAAACAGTATGATGTCTTTGTTGAGTATTAATTAGTTCATTAAGGCTGAAACTGAGACCAACTAGTGGTGGGGAGAACTTGAAATTATATAAATCTAGCCAATGTATCAAAGGGCAAAACAATGGATCTGCTGTCTTTATGGTTATGTATCTCAGTGACAATCAAGGTTCATATCATGGTGTACATGCAATAATTATTTTTTTAATGAGAGAAGCAGAGGTCACATTAGAATGGCCATGTATGCCACATACCTATGAGCTTGGAAATCTAAGTGAGTTCCCACATTCTGGCATTTGTGCTCATTAAAATCATTATTATTCCAAAAGAGGTCAGAGACACCTCCTCGATCCATCCTCTAAGGAATACCACACTTTCGCTTAAAATTACCACAAATTCTTTGCGAACTGGCAGAGGGAAAGATGCAAATTTTTAGTATACATTTCCCACATGAACTACATTTCAGGGTAAACAAGGTATAAATAAGGAAAAGTTCATTACAGAAGAGTCACAAATAGTAACAGAAAATCATTATTTTAAATCCCTAAAGAAATAATGGATATCAGTGATAATTTTCAATGGCAGCTATTATGTAAAAATTAATGATGAACTTCTTAGTGTGCCGAACAGGCTGTTATCACCTAAATCACTGAAAGAGGAAGCATTTAACAGAAGTTCCTTCCAAAGTAAGGAATAAAAAACATGTAGTACCAACCAAGAAGTTTTCTTACCAAGAAAATGAACCTGAATCTAATCCAGCCCATGGATCTAACTACCAGTTAATAGGAAATATGGAGACAGAGGGTAAAACAATGCCACAAAGATAAAATCAGTGAAACCTGAATGTGGAAAATTCTATAGTAGGACAAAGAACAGAGATTCTGAAGAATGAAATTAGATTAAATCTTGGATCTACTGGATTTCCCTAGTGGCACAAGGGGTTAAGCACAGCATTATGAAGCAATCTGCAGTCTCTGCAGCACAAGACTGATCCTCAGCCAGGGAGCTACCCACATGGTGCAGCAGAGCTCACCTGACTCACCCGCTGCTCCCCTCAGCAGTGTGATTCATTCGGTCTTGCCTGTTCTGTTCCTGACTCTCTCTCTCTGGTGAATCCTTTCACCCCACCCCTCCCCCACCCCTGGCGCCTCTAGCCTGTACCCCAGCTTTTGTATGCATAAATAAATCTTAAAAATAAATACATATATACATAAATAAAAATAAAATAAATAAATCTTGGATCTACCATGATTAAAGATGACTTAAAACTCCTCTATTTCCTCAGCTGTAAAATGAGAGCTAATGTTTACTACACCAAGCAGGATTCCATTGAAGATTTAAAAGTAAGAATAATCAATTAACTAATACTTATACATAACACCTAATTCAACATTCACAGCATCCCTTGAGTTAAATGCTATTACTATACCTATTTTAGAGATATCAATAGTGATTAAGCAACTGCCCAATGCCACACAATAGATGGCAAAGTCAGCTATCTGAATCCATAGTCCAAACTCTTCACCTCTACCTAATCTTTTACTGCTCCCTCCCAAAATATTGCTTGCCATGCTATTCCTCATAATCAGTTCCCCAGGTTCAACTAATAACACCAATCATCCAACGTTTCTACAGACAAAGAAGAAGAAAAGGAAGGGTTACCCGAATTCCCCACTGTACCATTGTTCACCAGGGAATTTGGAGCCACGGTACGAGGCCAGTGTCCATCATGAGAGGAGCTAGGAATCGCCACAGGTCTGGCAGCAGGCTGAGCAAAGATGATGCTGGGATCATTCAGGCCAATATTGCTGGGGGCACTGCCTGGTGCAGAATGAATCACTGGGCCATGGATAGGCCAGGATGGAGCAGGAATCTGGAGGGGGTGCACTGGCAACAATCCCATATTGTGCATGGGAGAATACTGAGCTGGTGGTGACTGGGGAAAGTTATACATAGGCATCTGGACCTGATGTGGGGGCTGGGCTCCCTGCTGAGGTGGGCCAAGTTTGGGCTGGGATCCTGGCTGGGATGGAGGCTGGGGAATGGCAGCAGATGGGGAAGAGTTCTGTGGAAATGGCTGGGGCTGAGGAGAGTAAGATGGTGAATCAGACTGCAGAGAAAAAAAAAATACATTTTAAAGTTAATTTACAGACATCGTAATTTTAAGTAGATTGTCAAAATACAAATTTATGGAGTTATTTCATTAGAACACTATAAAAGCACCTCTATAATGCACACAACAAATAAGACCACCTCATTTTACATGAAGGTGGAATTTTCCTTTGGAAAAATTCCCCAAGGAGCTCAAACTGTCTCTCACATAGGTATTACCTTATAAACTTTCTTACTGTCCAAAGAGCATCCAAACATCAATCCCATCACAAAGAACCAACTGTTTAATAGAAACTTACCTCTAAGTATCTCAGTCACTTTCATTCAGTCCCTCAGCAACTATTTACTGAGTATTAATTATGTGCTGTGCATTGTTTTAGGCACTACAAACACAATACTAACACTACATATATGCGCTCATGAAACTTAAAATTTATGAGGGAAAGGAGGAGGAGCTGGTCAAATTGCACAATCACAATAAGGTATAGCTACTATAATAAAGAATGTATATAATGTTTAATAAAAGCGCAAAGCAGAAATACCTAAGTGCACTTTAAGAGAAGGAAAGTAAAATGAAAGAAAGTGGTGATCAAGGAAAATTTTCTGGAGAAAGTGACCTTACGCTGAAACTTAAGGGCAAATAAAAACCATATAGGAAAAAAGCATATATGGATTAGGGGAAGGGAAGAATGTTTCAGGCAGAGAGAAAAACATTACTGAAGGGCTATATACATGAAAACACGTTATTTTTTTAAAGTAACTGGAATCTGTAAAAAGCTTAAAACATTTCTGGAGTATAATCTGAGACTGGAGAACTAAGCAGGGGCAAAATATGATAGGTCCTATAAGCACTGTAGTTTAGACTTTATCCTGAGGGCAGAGGAAAATCTTGAAGGGTTTTAAACAGGTGAGATACATCATCACCTGTTGAATTCTAAAATGCAGAATGTATTTTAAATGCATTCTAAAATGCATGCTGCTAAATTTAGAAAAATCAAATAGAAAAATATGTAAGTTTCTAGCTTAATAGGACTGAAATAAAGGATATTTTATAAAATACTGGTAAGACTGACTAGAAGATTGCTGTTATACAGTAGTCCTGAGATAATAGTTCAGACTAAGGAAATACAATATATAAATAGAGGGAAGCAAAGAGCTATGAGCTGTTTTTTAAAGGTATAATCAGTAGGATTTGTGCTCAGATTTGGGACTTAAGCAAAGGAAATAATTTCAGAAACTAGAACAACAGTGTGGTCATTCAATGAGATAAGAGAACATGTGGGAGAAAAAAATAAGCTATAGTCAACATTGTTGAATTTGAAGTGTATTGTGAGATACCAGAAAGTGATGGCTAAAAGACTCTCAAGCAAAACTCAGGACTAAAATGAATACTAGAGACAAAAGACAAAAGGTAGGGACTACAGAGGTTTTGGAGACAGAACCTGAGGGTTCAAGTTCTGGTTCCAAGTGTCTGTAGATCTCGCAAGAAAACTTAACTCTCAGTTTCTTCACCTATGAAGTAAAATAACAGAATATAACTTCATTAGGTTTGTGTGATGATTAACTAAATAATAACTTGGAAAAATAAACACCAGTTCAGGAAAATAGATACATTTTAGTAACAAGGAAGAAATGGTAGAAAGATTTTAAAATGGGAATGGCATCCAAGAGGAACTGATGGGGGCTGTCAACTGTGGGTACTGTTCAAATAAACCAAAAATAAGAGATGTCAAAAATTATTAAAGTATGGTGATACACTGATGCATATTATTTTCTATACTTCAATAGTTTAAAAAAATTTAATAAGAAACAAAAATGCATGTATAAAAAGCACACAGTACTCAATAAGTGTTAGCTGATACTATTAATTTTATATGACATTAGTGAAAATGTCAAGCCAACAGTAGATATTCAAATGGTTGGGGGTTGGTTAAATGTTTCCTAAATGCTTTCTCGAAGATTCTCCTTACAACTGCTCTTCAAATGCTTTAAGAACTTTTTCTAAAACACATTGTCTCATCAGTTTTAGTGTTAAAAGTTAACAACAACTTTAAAGCTTTATAGACCTGGGTTTGATTTTCACATAATTCTTATTCTCAGCTTCCCAATTTGTAAAATTTGACCATACTACAATCTATTTCATATGACCACTCAAAATACTAAATTTGGTAAGTTTGAAGTAACAAAGTGCAGTGTTAGGTTTAGAGTAGCATTCAATTAAAATGGAAATAATTTAAGCAGGGCAAAGAAAATACAGATTTAGACAAAGGTTAAGAATCTGAATTTTAATTCAATAGTCTGTCTATTACAGTGTATATTTCACTAGATATCCTTATCAGCTATGAGAAGACACACAGAAGTTTCAAGTATATAAAATGCCACAACTTATTGTTTTAACAGTAATAAAGAACTAATACATCTCAATTTGCATCTATTTTTACTGATGGTAGTTAATATTTTTCTACTACCAAAGTCTGAAACCTCAAAGTCATTACCTCAAAGGTAATTATCTTTTTCACAAGTAGTAGACTCACTGAAGTTAAGTAGCTTACCCAAACATATAAACCTGTATCTACATTGCTTAAAAAGTAATTTTTGTTCCACCTCATGTACCTAGCAATGACAGCTGTACACAACACTGCATAATCTGGAAGACTGTATTAGCCAGTTTGAAAGATGAATCCTATTACCACCAAAGATAGTAGGTACATCTTCCTACCAAGACTAACCCTTTTACAGTTTGAAAACTTACACATTCTGAGGACTGTCTAGTCCTTATGGTCTGATCACCCTGTTGCTGGGCTGAACCAGCTACCTGTTGGGCATTTACAAGGTTGCGGACAAGCTGGGCTGCTAAGAGAAAACATCAGAAAGAAAATCAAGATAAAAAAAATACCACAGAAATAATAATCAATAAACTCCCTTCTTCTGAAAAAGAGTCTCAAATCTCAGAGATTTTATAAACTTAAAACTTTAAAATTATGATTATATTAGTGAAGAATTTATAAGAATTTTTAAGCTATTTTTCAATCATGCAGATCATTAAAAAAATACAATGGTATTAGGAACAAAACCAAATGTTATACTGCTTTTCTAAAGAAGACAATATATTTATATAAGAAAATACCATCTGCAACAAGAATCTGAATAACTGGAAATAATATAGAATATCAATACAATAATATCAATTCTAAAATATCCTACTGGACCTCATCAATTCTAAAATATTCTATTTATTCTTTTAATAAGGATCTGGGCTATTCTTGAAATTGTTTATGAAATATAACAGAAACAAGTCTCTCTTATAACACAGTAGGAAGAGCTATATTTTTTTCTATATATTCCTTGGGAAAAAACTCTCAAAAATGTTTGGGGAGAGAAAAGTTAACATTTTTTCCTCTCCATTTTTTTCCAAAGATTTATTTATTTATGCGTACAAGAACTGGGGTATAAGCCAGAGGTGCAGGGGGTGAGAGGATTCACCAGAGACTGGAGAGCAGAACAGGTAGATCTACTGAAATACACTGCTGAGGGGAGCAGAGGGGGAGGCAGGAGAGGTCTATTGCACCATGTGGATTGCTCCCTGGCAGGCCAGGGATCGAACTGGTGCTACAGCGGCTGGTGACAGCTTGATAGTGCTGTCTTCAACCCCTGCACCAACAGGGAGGCCCTCCTCTCCATTTTTTATTAAAACAAAAATTTGTTGAACAATCACTTGTGAAAGAGAAATAGTGTGACTCAAGTTCAAAGACTATTTAGTGCCTTAACACAACAGCCTGTTCAGGCCTTGATAGTGAACATAGGTTCAAGTAACATTCCACGGAAGAGCCTGCCTTGTCTAAATTGATCTCTTTATGAAACTGTAAGGTCCAAGATCATACAGTACGGTTAAGAATGGACAGGAATCAGGGTCATTATCATGACATCAACAGATAGTAAATGATTTTAATTCCAACAGAAACTATTTTTGGCTTTTTCTATTTACCTGCTACACTGCTATTCCTCTGACGGGCGAGCTTGACTTCTGGACATTCCCTTCGTACATGTCCTGCATCTCCACATATAAAACATCTGAGGTCTCTGGGGTCTCTAAAGTCTCGAGTGTCGTGGATGTCTCGTGAGTCAAGGTGGTCTCGGGAGTCCTTTTCCTCTTCATTTCCTTCCTTCTCTTCCTCACTGTCTTTCTTCTTTAGTCTAAACAGTAAACTGCTGATACCAATAATGTGGGGCTAGGGACTTGTAAACTGAATGAGTCACAGAACAAACTAAACTATACAAGGGTGTCACAATAACATAGGAACTAACATGCCAATTCTTTCATGCATCTTTTTGAAGGAAAGGGAACTCACATTTATAGCACACCTACTTATACAGCAGAAACTGGGTATTCCAGTAGTTTCATGATACAGTACCAAATTTTTTTTAAAAAATTTAAATAATTTTAATGGTTAAGAAATCATTAGAGATTGGCACTTATCCCCACTTATACAGAGGAAGAAACTGAGACCTGGAGAAGGTAAATGTCTTGCTTGATTTTAATAACAGTGTTGAAAAATTAAAAGTTTGTTCCAGCTAAAAAATTCTAAATTCTTTACATTAGGCAAGACCAGATAATTAAAGAAGGTATTTTCATAGTCTCTTAAACATAATATATAGACACATCAAAGTATATTTCATACATATTTTTTCAGGGGGTGTATAATATGTACATCCCTCAAGGTATATATTATAAAGGTGTACTCCACAGCATATACCAAGAATATTCAGTTAATTATATTTTAATTACTGGTATAAATTACTGTGAATTCCTTAGCAAGATCATGTTTTTTCATGGTTTCTGGCAGTTCCCAGCACATAGTAGGTGTGCATAAATGCTTTTTTAATTAAAAAAAACAAACACCCAAAACCAAATGAATAAATGCCTGTTACGAGATACTACTGTACCACAAACAAATCTCACTACACTGTAAAATTCCACTTAAATACACATTTACCTAGGTTCTAATTTAAAATTCTATACTTCTCTGACTTAACCATTACTGGACACAATTTTAGCTACAATTGGTGTCACATTTTCTCTGTAATATTAATACATAATCAATTGCCAACCTTCTCCTTTTTGGGCAGTCTTTCATATAGTGGCCTATTTTTCCACATACACGGCAACATCTATCATTGGGAGCCAGTTCTCCATCTGTTAATACTCTCGAATCAAAGAAGTACTCCTAGAAAGAAAACATAATTTTACTAGGAAAAAAATCACCATAAACTTTTGAAATCAAATACAAAAAAATGCTTTACAAAAATGAAATATCAAATATCTCACTCTAAATAAAACCATGATGTAAAAATAAAATTAATAATAATCATCCATAATTACTGTTGCTAATGGAACTAACCGGTGTTCACCCATTATCAATTCTCATTCATCTGTATATTTTTATATAATACTTAAAGAAAATAGACACTATTTTCACCCTCATTTTATATATGTGAAAATCAAGGCCCAGAGATTTCAAGTCATTTGCCCATAGTAAAAATAGATGGTAAATACCAGATAAAAGATTTAGAGGCAAATCTGTCTAGCTACAAGCTCATGCTTTCTGCTATGCCAGAGAATGACAACTTTTGGAAAGGAATTATTCTCATTACACAACAGCTCTATGTAAATAAGCAATCCTCTATTTAAAATATTACTGGATTTGTATACAATATTTCAAGAACATAAAGTACTATATAAAGTATAATACACCTAAAGAGAAGGTAGGAAACAAAAAAAAAATCATTTTCCCAAGTCTTAAAAGAACTAGATTAATTTTTGTTTTGTCCTAGGCACCTTATTTATCCTTCATAAGCGTTAGCTCAGTTTTATACTAATACAAAAATTCATTTGTCGTAACAGTTACCCGTATCTCTGGGTGGCAAGAAAACATGTCCACTTAATGCTCTTCATATCTATCTAAAGTGAGACATGAAAGTGTAAGACACACTCCCACTAGGGTAGCTATAATTTATTTCAAAGACAGCAACAAGTACTGATGAGTATTTGGAAATTCTGAGTTCAAAATTGCTATAATAAAGAAAATCATAAAACTAGGAGAAAATAGCAAAGTCAAGTGAAAGTGATATAAGAAAATCAAATCGGATAATCTAATCAAGAGATACAAATTCAAATAGATGAGCTCAGAAATAGAAAAAAAAGGTTGTAACTGAAGCTTTAAATAAGGAAACAACAGACTCAGGACAGGAAAAAGCTCAATAAATGAAATCTAGAGAAAGCTATGGAAGCAAAATAGACCAAGTGGAAAATCAAGTCAATGGACTTCAAAGAAAATAAGGCACAAAGAAGAAAAGAGAGAAATAAGATGCAAAAAAGGAAAAAATCAGCCCCCCCCCCCCCCCCCCGGAGGCGCAGCGGTTGAGCGCTGGGTTGCGAAGCTGCCCGTCAGCCTCTGCAGAGCCTGTTTGATCCCTGACCGCCGGTTTGATCCCTGGCCACCGATCCCCGGCCACGGGGTGAGGGTCCCACACATGGCATGCAGACCTCTCCTGCCGCCCGCTGCTCCCCTCAGTAGTGTGTTTCGTCAGTGTGCCTGCTCTGCTCTCCACTCTGACTCTGGTGAATCCTCTCACCCTCCTGTGCTTCTGACTGTACCCAGTGCTTATATAAATAAATAAATAAATCTTAAAAAAAAAAAAAAAGGAAAAATCAAGAAGCACTTTAAGCATTATCTGATACTGTAAGGAAATACAACAGAGGGGTAACTAGAATCCCAAAAGAGAAGTCACAAAAGAAATCATAAAAAAGAAGAAAGGAGAACAGAGAGCTTATTCAAAGAAATAAGAGAGGAAAATTTCCCAAACCTGGGGAAGGAACTAACTATACAAAGTCCATAAAGCTAAAAGAATACCTGATTACCTAAATAAAATGAAATCTATAATAAGACACACAATAGTGAAAATATCAAGAGTTCAAGACAAAGAAAGAACAGAGAAAGCAGTTAAGAGTAAAAAAACGCTATACCTCCCAACAAGATACAGGGTAGACATTCTATAAAGATTAAGGGATCAATAAATCAAATGGACATACACTCATCATCATATATGTACCAAATGAAGGACCATCAAAATACATGAAGGAATTATGAACAAACCTAAAAATAGTGACAGCAACACAAAAATGTACGGGATTTAAATACCCCACTAAACATCAATGGACAGATTAACTAGACAGAAAAATAACTCTGAAATGAAGAATTAGACCAGATGGGCTTATACTCATTTATAGAGCACTGCACCCCAAAAAAGATGACTATACATTCTTCTCAAGTAGCATGTGAAACATTCTCCAGGATAGCCCACAATGAGTCACAAAACCTATGTCAATAAAATCATGAAGACTGAAATCATACCAAGTATCTTCCCTGAACACAATGGTATCAAACTAGAAATCAACCACAGAAAGAAGTATGTGGAGACTAAACATGCTACTGAATGACAAATGGGTTCACAAGCTAATCTAAAGCAAAACTGAAAAAAACCTGGAGCCAAATGAAAATGAAGACACAAACTACCAGTGCTTATGGGATGCAGCAAAAGCTAGTAAGAGCAAAGTACATAGCAAGAAAGGCCTACATCAAGAAACAAGAAAGATTTGAAATAATCTAACCTCACTACTTAAGCAACTAGGAAAAAAAAGAAACCAAAACACAATAGAAGGAAGGAGATAAAAAACAAAGCAGAAGTAAATAAGAAGTCAAAAGATGCATATAACAAAAAGTTCTCTGAAAATACAAATAAAATTGATAAATCCTTAGGTAAGCTCACTAACAAAAAAGGAGAAAACTCTTAAAAATATAATCAGAAATTAAAAAGAAGTTATAACAGACATCTCAGAAATCCAGAGGGATCATGAGAGACTACTATGGACATCTTCAGGCCAAAAAGTTTGGATAACTTAGAAGACATGGACAAATTTTCAGAAGCATAAAACCTTCCAAGATTGAATCAGGAAGATTCAATAAAAAGCCTGACCAGATCACTTACAAGCAAGGAAACTGAAACAGTGTAATCAAAAAACAAAAACCCAGGATCAGATGGTCTCACTAGTGAGTTCTACTAAACCTTTTAAGATGAAATACCGATCCTCAAACTCTTCCAAAAAAAAAAAAAAAAAAAAAGAGGGTAGGCTTCCAGACACATTTTATAAGGCCAACATTAATTATTATGATGCCAAAAGCAGGCAAGGATATCACAAAAACCTACAGACCAATATCCCTGAAGAACATACATATAAAGATCATCAACAAAATCTTACAAAGCAAATTTAACAGTACACTAAACGGATGACCAAGTGGGATTTATTCATCATGACCAAGTGGGATTTATTCCAGAGATGTGAAGCAGTTCAATGTCTGCAAATAAATCAACAGAATTCACCATATTAACAGAGATAAAAATCATATGAAATTATCAATAGATGAAGAAAAAGCATCTGTGACAATTCAACATCCATTTATGATTTAAAAAACTCAAAAATTATGAACAGAAGGAATACACCTCAACATAGTAAAGGTCTAGAACTATATGACAGAACTATAATATCATATTCAATAGTGAAAAACTTAAAAGCTTTTCCTCTATCATCAGGTATAGGACAAGGTTGTCGACACTTCAGACTACAAATCCAAACAGTACTTGGAAGTCTTAGCCAGAGCAATTACACAAAAGAAAGCTATAAAGAGTCCAAATTGGGAAAGAATAAAATTACTGTTTTCAGATGACATGGTAATACACATAGAAAACACAAAGATCTACTGAAAAACTATTAGAAACAATTCACTACTGCAAAGTGTCAGGCTATAAAATCAATATACAAAATCTGTTGCATTACTATACACAAAAAACAAACTAAGGGAAAAAAATTCCATTTATCTATGCATCAAAAAGAATTAAATACCTAGGAATTAAAGTAACAAAAAAGCTAAGAAGACCTATACAATGAAAACTGTAATACACAGTTACAAGAAATCATAGACACACAAATGGAGATATTCCCAGCTCAGGGATTAGAAGAATTAACACTGTTTAAATGACCATCTTGCGCAAAGCAATGTAGGGTTCAGGGCAATCCCTATTAAAGTTTCAATGGCATTCTTCAAAGAAATAGAGCAAACATTACTGAAATTTATAGGGAATCATACAAGGCCCAAAAAGCCAAAGCAATCTTGATAAGAATAGAGGTATCACATACTCATATTTAAAATACCACAAAGCTATAATATTCAATACAATATGATACTGGAATAAAAACAGACACACAGACCAATGGAATAAATAAATAGAATGAGGAGCCCAGAAATAAATCCACACTCATATGATGGAAATTAATTTTACAATAATGAAGGATAGCCTCCTTCTGTTTTTCAATAAAAAGTGAACAACCACATGCAAAACAATGAGACTAGACTACTATTTTATAAATAAAAATTAACACAAAATGTATTAAAGACTTGGATTTAAGACCTGAAACCATAAAATACATAAAAGAAACCACAGATAAAACACTCTGTGACACTGTCTTTAGAGATGTCTTTGGGTGCTTATTAGAACAGCAAGAAAAACAAAAGCAAAAGTAAACCAAGAGAAGAACACCAAACTAAAAAGCTTCTGAACAGTAAAAGAAACTATTATTAAAACAAAAAGACATCCTATTGAATGGTTGAAAATATCTGTATATCATACAGCTGACAAGGAGCTAATATCCAAAATATACAAAGAACTCATACAAGTTAACAATTAAGAAAACAACTCAAGGGCCTCCCTGGTGGTGCAAGGTGTTAAGCACCGCACAATGAAGCAATCTGCAGCCTCTGCAGCACAAGTTCGATCCCCGGCTGGCCAGAGAGAAATCCACATGGCAAAGCAGACCTCTCCTGACTGGCCCGCTGCTCCCCTCAGCAGTGTATTTCAGTCAGCCTGTCTTTTCAGTTCCCCACTCTGGCTCTGGTCAATCCTCTCACCACCCCAGCTCTGGTCTGTACCCCAGCTCTTGTATGCATAAATAAATAAATCTTTAAAGAAAGCAACTCAACCAAAAAATGGGCAGAAGATTTGAATAGGGAAAAAAGAAAAAAAGAGAGCGAGCCAACAACACATGAAAAAATACTTATCACATTATCAGGAAAATGCAAAAGGTAACCATAATAAGATACCTCCTCACATGGGTGAGACTGGCCGCTATCATAAATAATAGAAACAATGATGTTAGTAAGAGAGAAAAAGGAACACTTGGTGGGAATATATAATTCAGCCCCTAGGGAGGTTTCTCAAAATAATGAAAACAAATCTGCCATATGATACAGCAAAGCGGGGCAGTGGGAACCACCTCAAATTCAAAATTTAAGAATAGTGAGTTTTTAGTATCCACTTTAATTCATTCAACAAATGTTTATTTGGTACATCATATATACCATGATAGTACAACCTACATGACACCATGATAAGCACCTTAGAAGTATGATGGTGAACCTGAAAGACATGGACTTTGTCCTCATGGAGCTAAATATATAGTGGAAGAAATATAATTTAACAAATAGACAAAATTTAAGATCCAGTTATCTCATTGTGGACAATAATAAGTGCTATAACAAAAAAGTGCAGGAAGCTGTAACCATCTCCCTATCTTTAAAACCAATCAGACAACAGTATTAAGCTTCTTGTACCACAAAGTACTGCAAAAAAGAAAATTCAGAATTCAATTATATAAACTTACAGCTTCTCTACCAATGAGTGGATAAAAGGGGGTGCCAAAAAGTTTTCTTCCATTGATAAATGCCTTCATGATGAAATTGGTCACTATTGAAGAAATAAAGAAACAATAAAGATGCAGACCTTAATGTGCCAGAGCTTTAAAAACGGGGGATTTCTATAATTAAAACTTACTTTTTCTAGAAACTCCAGCACCAAGGTTATGATTCAAGTCAAAGGGGTCTAGAAAAGAAATATTTTATTTTTAAATTAAGGCATATTATTTGTAACATAATATGTAACATAATATGTACTAGCCATAAATAGAGTCTGAAACTTTCTAATTCAGTCCATTTTTTAAAATTATAGATTAAAGTATAGGAATTTAAGAGGAAGAAGCTTCCGCATTTTAATGTTTCAATTTTCTTCTTAACTTCCTTGACCAAATGAAACTCTAGAGAAGCTCTGAAAATTAGCTAAATGATTACCTTCAATTGCAATGCATTTGGATGTCCATTGTTTCTCAAAAGTTGTCAACAGTTTCTTTTGCCGAATGCTAATTACATATTCCTTGAAATCAAATTCTTCAGTATAGAAGCGAAGTAGTCCCAACCAAAGTTCTCCTAATGTTTCTGTGTTCTTTCCAAGGGAAGGTAAGCGTTTTTTCTATAGGCAAGTAGAAAGAAGAAATATCTATACCTATCCAAAATATGAGCCCCAAATCCAAGTAAAATTATTAAAGAAAATTATATAAATCCTAACAGGTATCACTGAGTATTCTATAGCATAAGACCATGGAAAAATTACCAGTTCTTCTGTTTTATCAAAGAAAAAAGCATTCCATCCATCAACCATTCTCTGTGGAATCTGTTTTCCATCAAAGATCTGCATAAAAAAATTAATTTTATTATTATTTTAAGTCATCCAAATTAGTCTCATATTTAATTTTAGAATATACTGATAACAAACAATAAAAAATTTTGCCAAAAGGAACATGTCAGGATGGTATGATTTCATGCCAAGTTATTAATGAATAAAATATGTAAGAAACACCAACGGTAAGAAAGTATCTTAATAGCATCAGACTCTCCAAATAACACTTTTGATGTTATTTGATGTCATCCATTTGGCCTATCAAACACATCCAGCCCAAGAATAAGGGAAATAAAATATAAGAAAAACAATGTCATTTCATCAAAGATCATAGATGGAGGAATACATAATACAATATATAACTGATTGTGCTCCCAAAGGAAATCAATGGAACTCTTGTTTCAGGAAAGGGCTCTGCTACCTATAATCGGTTATCTGTGCCAGACAAGGCATTTGATTTTCCTAAAGAGCAAATTATGTAGCTTTCTCTAACATACTTGATAAAGACTATAAAATCTTCACAATTATTTATGAATAATAATTCACTGTTCTATGGATATAGTGAAGTAGAGGGACTAAAGCTACTTTGTACATATCCCACAGGATGATTATATAGGTACAACAGACCTCTACAAGCAATTTTGAAATTTATTTTCTATAAGAATTGAAAAAAAGCAATAAAGTAAAAAATTAAATTGGATTTAGTGTCAGCAGACCTTAATTCTACTTTCAGTTCTGCAAAGTTGTGTTTCTGGACAAGACAATTATTCTCCTAAATCCTCAGTTTTCCAATGAAAGTGAGAGATTAAATTAGGTCACTTATTTTCACCTTTTTCTTTTAAGCTGTAGAAACCTTTCCTAAAACAAAACCTTCCTGAAGTTCAATATAAAATAGATAAAGGAGAAATATTCTGACATGAGTCTGAGCAGAGAAAATATACCCTTCTCATCCATTCCTCACTCCAGTTCTCATGCATACATTAATGAGCTCCTACACTTAGCAGAATATATTTTGAAATCACTAGTTGATGGCTCCATTCATTTTAATTAGAACTATAATTTACAAAAAAAAAAAATTTTTTAAGATTTATTTATTTATTTATTTATTTATACAAGCAC
This sequence comes from Talpa europaea, assembly GCF_964194135.1. Classification (NCBI taxonomy): domain Eukaryota; kingdom Metazoa; phylum Chordata; class Mammalia; order Eulipotyphla; family Talpidae; genus Talpa; species Talpa europaea. Next base: position 32,721,680 of record NC_140076.1, read on the forward strand.
TGGGTATAGTCAGAAGCGCAGGAGGGTGAGAGAATTCACCAGAGCCAGACCGGGGAGCAGAGCAGGCAGACTGACGAAAAAGTACAAGGCTGAAGGGAGCAGTGGGTGGCGAAGAGGTCTGCACGCCATGTGGGACCCTTGCCCAGTGGCCGGGGATCAAACTGGCACAGCCTCGCAACCCAACGCTCAACCCCTGCGCCACCGGGGAGGCCCTAATTTACAAAATTTAACTACAAGTCCAAGTCCTCTAATTTCCCCCTCAGGTTTAAGTTCCTTTTAGGCAAAGACTATAACTTACCTCTGGAGCCAAAAATCTCTATTAGATCAAAGCCTACTATATAAAAAATATTTAATAAATGTATGTTAGATGAATATACTTATTCTGTAAGCATGTTTATACAAAAATCAAGTTTCCAGAAACTTAAGCTAAGTACATTGCTTTTTATATTTATATATAACAAAAATAAAACAGCAAAAATCATCTAACATTTAAGTTATGACATTATATAAAATAAAAAAAGAGCCTGACAATTATTTTTTAAACAAAAGATGGGGATTCTGTACTCACAAAAAAAAAGTTTTAAAGAGTTCAAAGTACAAAATTTCACCCCATAAGATTAGACTGCTGTTATAGTTGCTAGATAGAAATTATCCAAGCTACCTCTTTGGACCTTGATTCTTGATTCCAGTGATGCTGGATGGTAACAAAGACTAGATCTGTGAGCCTTGGAAGCATATGTTTCATCATTGCTTTGCCTATTTTTATGAATGCTAGTGTTTCACAGTACCTAACTTTCCAGTCTGTTTCAGTCCTTAGAACCACTGTATCTTCTCTTTCTCATCACAAACACACACTCTGTCTTTCTCTCAACATCACTTATCCTCTACTCAAAAACTCCGTGCTCTCTATAAAACCTCACAGACAAGTCAATCATACTTGCAAAAGTGACCTTGTACATTTCTGTATTTCCCTTCCCATTTTGGGTAAAATTTTAATTATCTACTGCTATATTATATTGCAGTTTTTTATTTGTGGTAAAATATATATAACACGAAATTTTCCCACTTATCCATCTTAAAGTGTAGTCAGTGGCACATTCCTGTGCTACCATTCACAGAATTCTTTTCATCTTGCAAAAATAAAATTCTGAACCTATTCATTAATAACTCCCCATTCCTTTCTTCCCCTAGTCCCTAGTAACCATCATTCTACTTTTCTATCTCTATGAATCTGACTACCACATTAAATTATAAAGTATCCTTTCAAGACTGGTTAATTTCAGTCAGCATGTCTTCAAGGACCATCCATTAAATTGCAATGTTTTAGCTGACATAAGTTAAGAAAACATAGAAGTTAAAAATGTGACCAACATCCCCTGATCATCTTTTTTTTTTTTTAAAAAAAAAGATTTATTTATTTATTTATGCATACAAGAACTGGGGTACAGGCCAGAGGTGGGGGGAGGTGGTGAGAAGATTCACCAGAGACAGAGTGGGGATCAGAACAGGCAGACTGACTGAAATACACTGCTGAGGGGAGCAGTAGGTGAGACAGGAGAGGTCTGCTGCACCATGTGGGTAGCTCCCTGGCCAGCCAGGGATCGAATTCTTGTTGCAGAGGCTACGGCTAGCTTCAAATTGCTGTGCTTAACCCCTTGTACCACCAGGGAGGCCCACCCCCTGATTTTCTTTTCATATTCATTTTTATGTGAAAATTTACTTTTACTTACGGTGATTTGCAAAAATAAATTAGTCATTCTGCTTAGGAAAGGTCCTTTGGACCCAAGAAATTTTGTATTGTTAATCATGAAAAACACTCTTAGCTGAGCCTTACACTTAGTCACTTAATGTCTACATTCAATTACTAATTGAGTCAAAGATCATCAGCTCCATTAAACATGTCCTTACCCTTAAAAGTTGATCGATGCCAACACCAATACATAAATGATGCCAGAGCAATGGACAATGAATGAGGTCCCATATGACAAGCAAAAAAAAGGCCAGAAGCAAAAATCCATATATCATCAGTTCATATGTATCACAAAGCCCCCCACATTCAGAGTTCATTATATGCCATAGACTCTCATTTCATCAATCACTGTCTATTACGCAGATATTGGCAGAGTTCTTGAAATTGGCTATGGCAATCCTACCTCATTTTTCCAATAATAGTAATTAATAAAGTTGCTAATGACAATAAACAATAAAAGCAACAATCATTTATGAACACCTAGTATAGCACCTACTACATTAAAAGGCAGTTAATGTCTCTATATGTTAACACTGAAATAATACTGTATTTTTACTGATGATGAAATTCCAACTAGTAAACATCAGGGAGCTTGATGAAGGCCACAGTGCTAGAATTAGTATTTAGACCAGCTATCTCTGGATCCAAAATTATTCCCTATTCTTTCCACTATATTGTACTGCCTCAATGGCTCTTCAAACATGAGTAATATAATGAGAGGACACCGACAAACCCCCATGACAACAAATTAGTGTTCCGTTTTTGTTAACCATAGTATTCTGTCAAAGTGGCAAATGCTGATATGCTATTACTGGGGCAATCATGTGTAAGATACCCAAATGTAAAGCTTGAACAATTAGATCAATACAGAGAAGAATATCCTTGGACTTGACAGAACTCATTAATCCCTACTAAAGTTTAAATATCCTACAGTGAATAATGGTTAGAAATCTTATTAACAAGCATAGTTTCAGCAACTTAGATTATTCTGCTAGGGAAGTATATTTTTCTTATTTTTCTGCACTGAAGAGAATTTTCTTATTTTTCTGCTAAAACCATATTGTATACTTTAGAACTTTGTAAAACTTACTTAGCCCATCTATCTTACTTAGACCACATCAACCATATGGCTTGCTATATCACAATTTTCTTCTTTGTCCTGCCTATCAAAATTTATGTAAAATCAAAGTATATGACTTTCCAAACAATTCTGATGCTTCTCTACTACTTCAAATTTAAAAAAAAACACCTTTTTATGAAACAGAACTAGATCCTCCCAATGGTTATAAATCCACTGTATACCAAGAATGAAGAGGAACAGATAAATTAAGAACTCCTTTGTACCTATTTCAGAGAGTATTAAGTGTCTACAAAAAGGAACTCTATGAATCACCAAAGCTAAGTGAATATGAGACAAATCTATTTCTTTTAATTTTATGCTTAATACAATTAACATGACCTTGCAGAGATGAGGAAGAATTTCCCTGTGTTAGCTCTCAACCACATTTCATAAAGTTGACCACAAGAGAAATCAAACTTCACTGCCAGGCAGGAAGCTTTGAAGAGAAGAAGTGTATGTGTTTACATCTAAAAGACTATAATAAATGAATTCATGGATAGTTGTAAGAATTTTTAAAATTTTTTTCAATTTACTTATGCTAAAAACAGTTGACACAATAATTTCTTAATCATCTGAAGTATTCTAAGATGTGAAATACACAAATGCTGCATAAGATATTCTTTTGCTATTCTACAGGATCCCATAATAAATTTTCAAAAAGGTACACTATTTTACTATACCGTTAATGGAAGGAGAAAACTTAGGATGTCCACAACGAAAAACTCCTTGAGCTCATGAACTGAGCAAGATCTATTCTATTTAGATTGATTGTTTTTAGAAGAAACTCCTTTACAGTTTTCTTAAACACCTACCTCTTGTAGAACAGGGATAACAGGTGGTTTTCTCTGCTGCAGAAAATACAACACCATAAGGATATAAGCATATGAAGATAAACTTCCCCTGGAAGCATCTCCAATGTCACATCGCTATAGAAACACAATTGAAAATAAAGCTTCAGAATCTTATTCCACACAGAAGTACTGATTAAGACAGCAATTTTTTAAGCTTATCAAACTGGCAAATACCCAAAAGTTCACAAATGAGAATTATAAAAGGTGTGGGTAAACAGAACGCTTACACATTACAAATGATAATATAAACTGCTATAAATTCTATGAAGAATAATTTGGCAATACCTAGAATTCTAACAATTTAACCTGCAAATATGCCAAAAGTATATGTGTAATGACTAAATCTCCAAAATTTATTGCTCAGAGAAAAAAGCAAAGTACAACATACTATTTTCAATATATTAAAAGGAGGAGGGAAATGAATCCATTTGCTTATATTGGTATAATCTATTTCTGAAAAGTACAGAAGAAATTTTACCATTTGTCTCCAGCAAGAGGCACTGGCTGGCTATTAAGTTAAGTGCGGTAGAGAGATTTTCCAACATATACCTCTTAAAACCTTCTGAATTATGAACTATATAAGTATTCATAAAGAGTTCTAATTAAAGAAAAAACCTTAAAAGAATCCTCAGAGACTTTCCTTACTTAAGGATTCACAAAGGGGATGAATGATTCTCTGACATGAATCACTTGTTTCATTACCAAAACTCCAGAACTCTTATGTTAAACTCAATTTTATTAGGTGAATCCAGAAAAGATGCTGTATCACATACGGTTTGTAATATGTAATTCGATGCCTTTCTTTTCTAAGATGTCCTCTATCCACAAAGACACATATAGGGATAACTAAACAAATATGTTTACTGTCAGGTAGTGTAGGCTTTAGAAAAGGAATATGTTATTAAATCACTCCTGTACTAAAACCCTTCCAGCAACACATTCACAAAATTAACTACTGACTGAAAAACTACCTTAAAGCAGGTGCTATACAGAACTACAGAGAGGGCTCAACTCTCATGGAATTTATAAATTTAGGAAAAAAGGATTCAATTATTGTTAAGTGTTATAACAGGAGAAACGAAAGATTTTATTGGCATTATTTTTTTTTCTTGGCCAGGAAAATACATCATTAAATTTTTAATTAGGGCGGTATGCCAAGTCCCATGCCTGAGATTGAAAACCATTATTGCACCGATAATTTACTAAAGTGTTGCACGTGGGAATAAAGCACAAACAGGAAAAAAATTAAGAACCACATTAATAGGTATAAATTTGAACCATCTAATAGTTTTTTAAAAAACTCAGTTAAGAAAAAAATAATATGATATTTTTCACAAGTTTGGCATCAGTACGTTTCACTTTAACTGCCTTTAACCTAGATTATATGAAAACAGATCATTAAATTTTTCATAATTACCTTAGCAAACACTTTCATAGTATATCCCAAGTACTGTACTCTAGGATCAATAGCTGCATAAGTAGCTAGCATTCTTGTGTTATGTTGAGCCTGAAAGATAATTCCATATATAAAAGCATTTCAAATGTATTAAAATTAAATTTACAAGAAATAATCCACTCCTAATATAAGTAAATGTAAAAACTTCAAATACCTATAAATGAGTTAAATAAAAATTGTATTTATTCAGAAGAAAACATCAAAGATAATTTAGAAAATATTTTTTCCTTATACTGTTCATATTTGAAACTTAAAGATATAATAAGTAATCTGTACACTTTTAACATATGAAGTAACCATACCTGGGTCTGTAGAGAAAGAAAAACTTACCAATGTATTATATAAACTGATATCACCTTCTAACCCACTTCGTCTGTGTTCAAATTTTACTATAGGCACTTTGGCAGTAGTTATAGGCAAAATGTTTCTTAAACCTATTTAAAAACAACAAAATTCACTAGGTTAAACAATTTTCTTAAAGCTAAAACATATTTTGTTTTAAAGCTATAATTTAAAATTCATACCTGGATGTCTCTTAAGAATTCTCGCCAAATTTTCAATTATTTCCTTACAATTCAATTTCTAAAAAACAAAAGAAATATTAAATTAAAGTTTCTCTGGCTCAATTTGGTCTTGTGCAACTGTCCTTTAAAAAGTCTAGGTATTTAATACTAGCATTTCACATCTCCAGTCATAAGCTCTACATAACCTTTCCACTCAAAGTATGTGGTCCATAGACCTGCAGTAATATCAGCATCATCTGGAAAAGGGATAGAAATAGATTCTCAGGCCCCAACCCAGTGTAGTGAATCATATTTTGCATTTTCACAAGATCCCAAGGTATTTCATATCCACACTGAAGCTTAAGAAGCACAAGAGAATGTTTTCAAATACATGAATAGACAAATAGAAATGGGTTTGATGAAGGTAAAAACATTATAGTGATTAAGAACATAAGTTGTGAATTTAGACAAACCTAGATTGAAATATTTAAGTATTGACTAGCTTTGTACCTTTAACCAGATGCTTACCACCTCTGAGGCTTATACTACTATTTGTAACATAAAAATAATCACAAACTCCTATGTTACAAAGTAGTTTAAAAGATTACAGAAGACATGTATTACAGAAGACATGTAAAGCATTCAGCAGCATGCTTGGCACAAAATAAGCACTTTAAGCCTGTAAGTCATTTACTATTATGTTGATGAAGAAAAGAAAAAATAACCATATTACTACCAGCATCTACTTCTTCAAAGAAATTCTTACCTCTGCAAATTTAAAAAATATTTCTTTCTTAAAAACTAGAGACAGCAGAGTTAGTATGGTAATGATAACCAAAATACAAGAATAGAAAAGATAATGGCATTATAAATTAACAGGATTAAACTTAAGGGTATATATATCAAAGCCCACATACCACTAAAATCACTTCTGTGTATCCCCAAGAAACTCTTTTTAGCTATAAAAGAGTAGTAGCCATTGCAGCTTAAATGGAGATTTCTAGTTACTAGAAATCTAGGAATCTTTAGTTACTACTTAATACATAATAAGAGATTATTTTTCTCTTCATTACACAAGGGTATAATTGATAATAAGTTCTAAGTTTTGATTATGGCTCATCAGGGAAGAAAATTCATTCTTTCTCATTGTTTCAATTTTTCAATGTGAATGCTACAGATTATATATAATATACAACCTTTAGTGATTAGAAGTCTATTAAATTTTATAATGAGGATACCTAAAACCCTAATTTCCTCCCTGGATAAAATCATTTTCTATTTCCTCAATTTTTGTTCTTCAAAATGGAAGGGTCAACCTCTTTCCCCAGTAGATGGGGAAGTAGTTAAGAAGTTAGTTAAGGAGAACTAAAAAGTAGTGGCAACTTTTCAGTTTCTTTACAGAACAAGATTAATACCAGAAGCAATTTTTGAGGGCCAGAAATTGGCTTTACCAGGTGTCTCTGCCATCTTTACTCTGATTTTAACCATTTAAAAAAGCACCTTTTACAGAAACTATTTCAAAAACACATAGGCACACTATTCTGCTGAATTCTTTTATAATATAACAGAGGCTCTACTGACACCACTTCAGATGCCAGAAGCTTGGCCACACCCCAATCTTACAAGCAGTCCTTGATTTTGAAACATAAATAACCAATAGCTATGCTGGTAAAGGAACAAGCAACTATAGGATTCCCTTTTTCAGTTGTCATAAGAAGGTCTGGGACACCACTTCTTCCCTGTCCCATCAGTCCCTTTCTTTACCAGAGCTTGGATAATCTTATTCCCACTGCTGAGACCTAGTACACAAAGAAGGCACGTGTAAGTAGCCACACTCAATGCTGAGACTGCTCTGGGGGAAGGTCTGCTCCTGGCATCTCAGGTGTAACTCAGAAAGCTTTCAACTTCATAAAGTAGTGGTTAAGTTCTACCATACTATTAGTACTATACTTAGCTACATTATGGGTTAAATAAATTACAAAGAAGCAGTGAGATACAATGGAAAGAGCATGAACTCTGGAGTCAGACAGACCTTGGTACGAATTCCGGCTCCAACAATTACTAGCTGTGTGACTTGGGCAAGTCAGTTTATCTCTCAAAGCCTCAGTTTCCTCATCTGTAAAATGGGGGAAATAATATCTACCTCGAAGGTGGTTGTAAGAGTGAAATGAGATAATGTATGTAAAAGTGTATACTGGGAATTTAATAAATGTTAGTTTCCCTCCCCACCCAATATGAGTTTCTAAAAAGTCATCCTAGAACAGTTATACACAGTGCTTCTATAGAAAAAAATGTGTTCTGAAAGCCCCAAAATTACAATTAACATGTAGGACACAATTCATTTATAAATGAAATGTCCACCTTTATTTTCTATTGTTACTGATTTAAAGATCACCTAATGAAAGAGCTATGAAAAGCCAAGAATAAACACGATCAACATTCACTACTGAACTAAAGCATCAGCTTTTCACTCGTTTTAATGAAAAAATTCCAATTCCATTAATCTTCATTACAAAGTACTTGTAATTCTCAGTGATGTGAATTTTGCATTATGAAATTACTAAAACAGATTCACTTAATTTAAGCATGAGCGTCTTCTAAATGTTAAGTCTAACGCATTTTTACATTTCAAATAGATATTACTAATTTTTTATACAAAGAATGATACCATACATTTTTATCAATACTAACCAAAAATAGACCCATCACTGAAGAAAATAAATGTCCACATCCTTTTCCAAACACTAACTCTTACCTCTGCATTTTCATGGCCTTCCAGAGTCATGCAAATATCCAGATCACTATCACGAAAGCCAAATCCATTCTTAGAAGAGCCAAATAAGCACAATCGTGCTTTTTCTAATCAAAGGGAAACAAGCAAAATATATTTTTATAATTAGCAGGGAAGAAGAATCTTCTCTTAGCCACTATTGGCCTAACACAAGATGATCTTGTCCATTTCTAGTGGATCCTGCATTCTTAAGAGGGTACTCAGATAGCCTTAGAAATTCTGAACTATCCATCTGAAGTCCAGATCTTCTACCCAAGCTCCCACACCCACGTATATGCCATTTCCATTTTACCTGATGTCATAAAACTCAATGAGTCTAAACTATGAACTTTCTCCAAACCTACTATTATTCCTATCATCCCTATTCTCAGCAAATACAACCAGTTCCCCAGAATGCAGTTACTGAAGGCAAAAATATATATGTAGTCCTTAATACCTCTCTCGAGCTCCACATCTAAACAATCATCATTCCTTTAGCATCTTCTATCTTAACTATCTCATAAATTCATCTTTTATTCATTCCCAACATCACTATCAATAATTAAAATCAGTATTTAGAGATTCACCTCTAGGAAATAAACTCTTTTTGGGGGGCAAACTTTAAATGCTTTAAATGGTTTTACAGATATTTTAGTAAAAAGAACTCTTCTCCAAAAGTGAATGATTATTCCATTTGATATTAATTATGACAGGGTTTGTCTTCACATTTAGTGCCATTCTGGCAGCTGTTACTTCAAATAAGCCCTGGTTTGATGTAATTGGGCTTTTTTTCCCTGTTAATTTTTGTAGACTACACATTTAGATAATGTATTTTCAAAACTTAATGCACCATCCAGTTCTGATACCCTACTTGAAGTTTCAATGACAACTGAGAAATATAAAAGCAGCTCTGCACACTAGTAAAAAAAAAAAATGTACATGAATTTGATATAACAGGGAATTAGATCTGATCACTGTTTTAACAAAATTTTTTAAATACAATTACACAGTACATAACAGATCATCTTTTAAAAGTAAAGTATCATTGGGATTAAAAATCAAACTATACTCTTTTCTGAAATAGTCGACCCACAGAACTCTTGATTCTTTACAGCTGTGCTCAAAATCTGTATCTTTTGCTATTTGTGCCATCTCAGTTAAACCATACCATTCATCTAAAGAGTCAAAACAGAAACCATCCTTGACACCTTTCTTTTTTATACAACTAACTTATAAGGCATCAGCAAATTCTGGTAACTCTACATTCAACATAAATTCTAAACCTGACCACTTCTTATTTACTTTTCCAAATTACTATTATGTCTCATTTGAACTGATGCAACGGCCTCCTAAATGTTCTGCTTGCTTCTATTCTTATGGACCTGCATTTTACTTACTTAAAATCAAGTCAACAGTGTCAAAATCCAGACACAAAATAAAATTCAAAGTCCTTCTAACAACAGGAATAAGACCCTATGATTCCATCACTATGCTACCTCTCTAACCTCATCTTCCTATTATAACACTCTAGTCTAGCCACAGTGACTTCTGGCCAGTCTTCTAACATGCCAAAACAATTCAGTTCTTGGGGTGTCTGTACTTTTCTTCTTTCTTTCTAGAATGCTCTCTCCTTGGATATTTATGTTACTTGCTATTTTATAGTATTCATAGTTCTGCTTAAATGTCACCCTATTAGAGAAAATTAATGTAATAACCCATTAACAATTGTTTTAACTCCTGCACTTTTATGGGATTTGTTATTTCTCTATATTACATACCTATTAGTTTGCTGATTGTCTTCCCTCTTAATATAAGCTTAATGAAAACAGAGGTATATCATCCATTTTACTAGCACTATATCCCCAGTACCTACAATAGTACCTAACACAAAACATTCAATAACCACGTTTAAAATTAGTGATCAGGTGACTATAATTTTAAAAAGCAGTAAGTTTTTAATATATGACATACCATCATATTCTTTTTGAATAAACTTTTCCAAGCCAATTAAAATTTGCTCCCTGTTGTGTTGTTCAGAGAAAGGTGGTGATAACTCATCTAAGTTAACAAAAGAAAAAGGAAAAGTTAAAAGTAATGAAAATAGACTATGAAAATATCTTCAATTTTTTACCCTAAAAACATCACTTAAAATTTCTTTATGTGGATTTTCTAACTTTAAAACCAGAACTTTTATGGGGAATGAACAGACAGAAGGACAACAGAAAAAATAGATCTATTGGGCCTCCCCGGTGGCGCAGCGGTTGAGCGCTGGGTTGAGAAGCTGCCCGCAGCCTCTGCAGTGCCGGTTCAATCCCCGGCTGCTCCCCGGCCACCGGAGGAGGGTCCCACATGGCGCACAGACCTCTCCTGCCGCCCGCTGCTCCCCTTAGCAGTGTACTTCAGTCCTTCTGCCTGCTCTGCTCCCCGCTCTGGCTCTGGTGAATTCTCTCACCCTCCCGCGCTTCTGACTGTACCCAGTGCTTGTATAAATAAATAAATAAAATATTTAAAAAAAAAATAGATCTACATACATTTCACCTAATTTTCACTATGAACTATCTACAAGATATAATTTCTACAAATTATTTAATATTGTTTTCTTCAGATATTCCATTGTCTGTCATATATATGCTTGGTTTTCCCTCCTGTTAAAACTATGCCCACATACTGTTACACTAGGCACCTGATCCATTCAATTCTAACAGTTTCCTCAAATGCCTGTTCAACATTCTTATCTTCCTAGTCAAGTTTCTTTGCCCAACCATGACCTGTCCTAAATAAAATTTACCTTGTTTCCAAACTCTTTGGCAGTTTAGTTTATACTGTCTTTTCATTTTACTAGCTATTTCATTTATATTCTTTTTTTCCAAATAACACAGTCTGTTTCTTTTCTTCTATCACCCATTGCAGACTCATCCCCAAGAAATAATGAGGTAACAGGAACAAAATAGCAAAATTCATTGTAATGAATTAAACTAGTATACAGCTTTTGAAAAACAAATGTAACATCAGTGATTGGAAGAGCAAGCTGAACAGTTGAAACACAGGTGATTTTATTTTTAAGACTGGTGAAACTATTCTGTATAAGCTAACAGTAATGCATTAAGTGCTGCACTTATCAAAACCCACAGAACTCTGCAGTTCAAAGAGTGAACCTTATGGTATGCAAATTCTTAAAAAATCATCTAGGAGTGACTGGATCAAGAAGAACACATAATGGAATATTACTCAGCAATCAAAAAAGATAAACTCTTGCAATTTGCAGCAACATGGATGGAGCTGGAAGGGATCATGCTCAGTGAAATAAACCAGAAAGAAAAAGAAAATTACCAGACAGTCTCATTCATAGCAGGAATTTAGAAAACTTAAATAAGGGACCAGGAAACAGAATAACTATAATAAAGAAATTTAAAAAAAAAGAAAAAAAATCACCATCAACAAGCAACTATAAACCAGAGACACACTACGTGCGGTGGGGCTGGGGGGAAAGAGAGCAGGGATTGGGGTCAAAATAAGGGGGGTGCAATTATATGGGGAATATAACCAAGATAAAGTGCATACATTGTGCAAAAATGAAAAATGATGTAAGAAATATATTAAAAAAAAAAAAAGACACAACCTATGAAGTTATTCTCAACCACTGCAGCATGAGTTTGGTCCCCCGCCAGGGAGCTGACCCACACGGCGCAGCAGACCTCTCCTGTCTTGCCTGCTGCTTCCTTCAGGAGTGTATTCCAGTCAATTTGCCCGTTCTGTTTCCCATTCTGTCTCTGGTGAATCCTCTCAGCCCCCAAACCTCTGGCCTGTACCCCAGTTCTTGTATATATAAATAAGTATCTTTTTAAAAAAATCACCTAGGAGGTGAGTGTTAACATGGAAATGCAGACTGTAACAAATTAACTTTATTACAAATGTGTAAGACAACTTCATTCAAGTGAATGTGGGAAAAGGTGGTGACCTAAATAACTTTTCAAATGAGTAAAGTCTTATTATAAGACCAAGGGCAAACTGAACTCTACATAAGCATTGTACTTCAATTGATAAAGTTGTTGCTTATAGGGGTATAGGATTAACATTTTGTGATCATGCTAATCAGTACACTTAAATGGAACAATTAAATGAGTGGATGGTCGATGGTAGGAACCAGATTTTTCTCTGCTGGAGTGGGAAACTTAAGAGAAAAGCAGGGAAAACAGGCTAGAATAAGCCATATGGTAATGTATTAGAATTGGAGACATGAGTACAAAGTTATATTTAGCTTATTACAGACAAGATGGCAGAAATATATATAGGTATGTGTAGATATATACATGGATTGATACATTTTCTTGTTCAGAGTCTAAAAGCAATGACACTCAAATCTTGGTTTCTAATACTATTCTCCAATAAATTAAACTGGAGGCTCTTTGGATAAAAATGTTCTAGGACTAGGGCATGATAAGCCCAGAGCATCTTGAATTGTTAAAAATTAAGAATGTGCAAAAAAACAAAGCAAAAAGCCCCCACATATTGATCATATCAAAGAGACAAAGGAACCAACTAAAAGAAATCCAACTACCAAATCTAGAACTTGAGCAACAAAATTAAGCAGTATTAGATTACAGCCCAAAGTATAAAATGCCCATGATTCCATAGCGAGAGAAATGACTGAATAAAAAGAAATGTAGTGAATTATATCTTAATAAATATGCTTTTAAAAGTCATGATACAGGGCCTCCCTGGTGGCGCAGCAGGTTGAGTGCAGCGCTGTGAAGCTGTCCAAAGCCTCTGCAGCACCAGTGCAATTCTGGGCTGGGCAGGGAGATTCCCACATGGCGCAGCAGACCTCTCCAGTCTCGCCTGCTGCTCCCCTCAGCAGTGTATTTCAGTCTGCCTGTTCTGCTCCCCACTCTGTCTCTGGTGAATTCTTTCACCCTCCCGTGCCTCTGGCCTGTTACCCCAGTGCTTGTATAAATAAATAATTTTTTTTTAAACTCATGATATATCCATTCTACTCCTAGGTATTTACCTAAGAGAAGTTAAAGCATATGTCCATATATAGATCCATACATGAGAGCATACAGTAGATTTGTAATAGTTAAAATGTATAAACAGGTCAAATATTCATCAAGTGAATGATAAACAAATTGTGGTATAATCATACAATGGAACACAACTCAGCAATAAAATGTAATGAACCATGGATAAAGAGTACAACATGAATAAACCTCAAAATAATTATGATATGTGAAAGAAGTCAAATAAAAAGATACATTCTTTGTGATTCTATTTAAATAAAACTCTACAAATTACAGTAAAAAAACAAACAGTTGCTTGGCAGGAGGTAGGGTTAAGAACAGGAAAGAAGGCCTCCCTGGTGGTGCAAGGGGTTAAGCACCACACTATGAAGCAATCCGCAGCCTCTGTAGCAGGAGTTCAATCCCTGGCTAGCCAGGGAGAAACCCACATGGCACAGCAGACTTCTCCTGTCTCAGCCGCTGCTCCCCTCAGCGTGTATTTCAATCTGCCCGTTCTGTTCCCCACTCTGTCTCTGGTGAGTCCTCTCACCCCCCACCCCCCAGTATCTCTGGCCCGTACCCCAGAGCTCTGTACGCATAAATGAATAAACCTTTAAAAAAAAATCTTAAAAAAAAACAAACAGGAAAGGGAATATGCTGGAGCATTAAATATTATGACATCAGAAATTTTATCTTACTTGGGACACAGCATATAATTTAAAAATGTCTTGTAAAGGTTTATCCCAATTATACCATAAATGTTTGTTATTGAATAAAGGTATGTAAGGTTCCCTCCAAATAGCTTTATAGTCTTATCTCCTTCTATTACCTGTCTTATACTCTAAAATCTAAGGCAATTATTCTCACAAAGAAATTAAATGTCCTATGCTTTTATCCATAATCTCCTGTATCTGAAAATACAGTCGAAGGGTCATCTCAAAGACCTTATCTTTAATTTCAATTCTTCTCACCCACTCCAGTTAGAACTGTATTTGTATTGCATATATTTTTTTAAAGATTTATTTATTTATTTATACAAGCACTGGGTACAGTCAGAAGCCTGGGAGGGTGAGAGACTTCACCAGAGGCAGAGCAGGGAACAGAACAGGCAGACTGACGAAATACACTGCTGAGGGGAGCAGCGGGAGTGGCAGGAGAGGTCCGCGCGCCATGTGGGACCCTTGCTGGCGGCCAGGGATCGAACCGGCACTGCAGAGGCTGTGGGCAGCTTTGCAGCCTAGTGCTCAACCGCTGCGCCACCAGGGGAGGCCCTGTATTGCATATTGTTAGCCTGTACTATAGCAAGAAATATATTCTGCTTCCAATTATAGCAAATACATATACATACTTTTTATACATTCATCTACAGCAGTGCTGTATGCCGCAATAATAGAATTGCTCCCTATCTAGACTGTTCAATGCAGCAGCATTAGCCACATGTGGCTACGCAGTACTTTAGATGTGGGTAGTATACTGAGGAACTTTAATCAATTTAAATGTAAATAGCAAGTATATTAAACAGCACAGATCAGGAGTCTAAGCTCCTTAAAAGCAATGCATATGAACTCTATTTCCCTTGGCATTTACCACAGTGACCTGCACATAACACACATCTAATAAATATTTGTGGTAGGGACACCAACTATTCAAAAGTTTCTGCTAAAACAAAATGTAAGCAAACTGTTTTTAAATAAGAAAATAAATGTTGAAAATATAAGAAAGAATCTAGTCGCAATAGTTATAATAGTAAAAGACTTACCAAAACATCTTTTACATACTAAATCAAGTATTTCCCGAAAACGATTTGTCATTGGTGGTAGAGGTTTTAGATCAATTTTCCTGAAATCCTCTGGACAATCATTTTTTGAATGGCCATCCTTTTTGCAGATGCTGCATACTATTGTTGGCGGCTATGCATAGGTTAAAAAAAAAAAAGAAAAATCTAATAATTTAATAAAGTATTGTGAGACTTTATCATCACTTAGAAAGTAGGTCCAAAAAAAGCTTTTATATAAGTTCTAATAATCTGTGCTTTCAAGAGGTTAAAAAAAAAAAAGGAAGCATATTAATGGAATTCAGTGTTAAAAATAAAATTTCATATTTTGAGTAAATCACTTTAACTTTCTCCCCCAGTAAAATATTACCACAGATCTGATTTACCTGAAGATGTAAGATACAGGAAATACCACAAGATGCAAAGGTATGAGTTAATTCCAAGTTTGATCAGTACCCACATGAAATACATGCATTACATTTTAATCTATTGAGATCTTTAACAAAGTAGATTAGAAGAAATGTCATGTAGCACCTTTCATTTCACTCCATTTGTTTCCTTTATAATCAGTTACAGAATCCTGGATTGGCTAGTTAGTTCAATTTATTACATTAGCATGATTCTCAAGACACTACACACTGTAGGACTGAACTCTAAAAACTAGCTTCTTATAAGAAACAACTCTTA
This sequence comes from Talpa europaea, assembly GCF_964194135.1. NCBI lineage: Eukaryota > Metazoa > Chordata > Mammalia > Eulipotyphla > Talpidae > Talpa > Talpa europaea. Next base: position 32,737,588 of record NC_140076.1, read on the forward strand.
ACTCAATAGCCACACACTTCAAAACCTATACTGCCACTGTGGAAGTATTTCAATAGACTACCAGACATGTAGCTAAAATAGCAAAAAAATTACCCCAAATAGTTAGAAAAAACACATGTGATTAAGAAAGTGCACTGCTCTTTTCTTTATTGTAATATGCCTAGATCCTAGAGCAAGTTTCCTCCCTCAGGGTTAGCCTAGACTTACCTACCCATGCACTCTGATGGAAATTATATACAGAAACGTCTATTTGTGAGGATACCGTACTGTGAGCTAATTAACAGCACCCTAATAACTTCTATCTGCCTTTCATAGCACTTTTTAAATTATATAATTACCAGGTAATTCCAGGAAAATGCTAGCAATAACCAGAAAAATTAGAACTGGAGAACGACTACCCTAAAAAAAGTCTTCAGAAAGAAAAAATAAAGTATAACTTAATGAAGAATACATGCACACTGATTCTCAACAATAAAGACCTTAAGCTTATGGACCTCCCCAGTGGTGTAGTGGGTTGAGCGTAGCGCTGTGAAACTGTCCGCAGCCTCTGCAGTGTGGGTTCGATTCCCAGCCAGCCAGGGAGATACCCACATGGCATAGCAGACCTCTCCTGTCTCACCCACTGCTCCCTTCAACAGTGTTTTCAGTGATCTGTCTGTTCTGCTCCCCACTCTGTCTCTTGTGAATTCTCTCACCCTCTCATGCCTCTGGCCTTGTATAAAGTTCTTGTATAAATAAATAAATCTTTAAAAAAAAAAAAAAAGACCTTAAGCTTAAATTATAATGCAATGCTATGTCAATTTTTAAAAAAAATGAGAACTGAAATTATGTAAACTAAGGTTTTTCTAAAAATCTGCTGGTTATTTCATTCTTTCAATAGTCCATATATCCTAAATACTGCAAGCTAAATAAAATGCTACAGATCTATCCCTACAAAAAAAACAACACTGCTTGGTAATTAGGTTAAAATCTTTAGTTTGTCAATAATTATTGATAAAACAATAAAAACTGTTTCATTGAATATTTTAAAAAATATTCCATTTATTACATATGGCATATTTAAATTTGGGTGCTGCTATTTCAGTTATGTACATTATAACTGTGATTTACCTAAGACTTTTCTTAACAAAGTAGCTATTGCTTATTTTCTGTTTACTGGGAATTTTGTTTTCTGTAATTTATCAAGTTTTAATTCAGACTATCCCACTTTTAAAAATGGTTAAGACTCCTATGCCAAAATGTAACGAGAAGTAAATGTAATGGCAGAGTAAGAATCTGGAGCATTCACTTTTTTTTTTTCCTGATCTTATTTTCACTATCTTTAGTAATTTTATACTCCTCCCGATTCTTGCCCATCAAAATAAAAAAACTTTAAGATACAATACTGAGTTTACAAGTCTTGTATTCTCCTCTGTGGAAGAAAACGTAATTTCATATTTATATGTATAAATAAGCAATGTTTAAAATATATGCTGCCTTTGCCAAACATATTTCATGAAATATGTAATGAATACTTTTTTTTTTAATGAATACTTTTATATATGAGAAAGTGAAGCAAACCAACTAGTAGTAGTGTTGAAACCTTTTGGGATGTTATATACATTCTTTAAAGGCAAATATACAAAAGGCAAAAGAAAATTATGTACCAAAATAACCATTCAAAGTTACAATATATGAGAAGCTACTTTTATATTTCTGAATCTAAAAGCTACAGTCACAACAACAAAATTTTACAAAACATTTACAAACTGTGTCCTACCTTGCCAGAGGTTAATATAAACTTATCAAACACATAATATAATTCCTGGGTGGTGTGGTTATCATCATCATTAAGGTCAGAAGCATCTTCTGTAGCTTTGCAGTTGCAAGAGGTAGCAGATGTGTCAGTGCACACAATCTGATGTGAACTTTCTGTTTCTAAATCTGACCTGCAGTCTGTACCAGCACATTCATCACAGTCAAGGGATTTATAATTAATGCAATTACATTGGCTGAGCTCCTTTTTTAAACAAGTTTTTGAAGGCTCTAAATGATCTTGTTTCTTAACTGATTTTGGCTCTAATGCATTGCCTTCACTGGTAGAAAGAGATGAAGATTCCTGTCCGTGTTCAGCCAAATCTAGTTCATTTACCAATAAACTGTCATCTTCAGTAATACATCTCTGTGATGTATGTTCCACTTCGTCATATTTATCAGATTGACCTGTTTCTGCATTTATTTTTCCTGTGCTTTCCCCTAGAACAACACAACATTTGGAAGCCATACTGTCAGACTTCACTGGTTTCTTATTGCTTATTTTTCCCTTCTTTTTTTTCATGGAATCCACTGTCGATATATTTCCACCCTTCCTCTGAGGACAGGCAAAATATCGATAAGCTGCCCTGAATCTCTCCACCACGTATTCATAAACAAGTTGGCTGTTTAAGCTCCGTGCAACATTCCTCTTGACTGAAAATGGATCTAGTAAAAAAGAAAATGGTCAATAGCTAAGTATCTCCTAACAAACTGCATTTCTAAGCTTACACAAACAGATCTTAACTGATAGATTGTCAGCAGGATACATTTTCCCAGAAGTTTTTCTAATCTAAGGTCCCAATAAGAGTTCCCACAGACTGAGTAGGGGAAATAAAGTAGCAACAATTTTCTTTTGTTTTTGCCATTAAATAAAAACCTAAAAAAAAAAAGAGAGAAAATAATAGTAAGGTAATTAATGAGAACATGGTTGAGGTGGCCAACTAGTAATTATAAAGTTTTGATGTGAAATTGCTAGAGAGTCATTCCATTATTTTCTCTCTCTAGATAGCTATTAACAATTTTCTTGGGATATGAAACCTTGCTTGTCAGTATCAGTTGTTTTTTTCCCCATAGCTTATCCACAGATGAAACACTTAGAACACAATGAAGAATTAGATTTAAAAATTATACTTCAACATAATTTTACCACACAAATTTACATAAAAACATAATGGTCATAACTATTCTATTTCTCTATATATTTTTGAAAAATTTCAAAATTAAAAAATAAATATAAAGGAATGTAAGTAAGCTAGTAACCTAACCAGCATACTTACAGATTGGAAACCTTTAAGTAGTAATTCTATAACACTGTTACGAGCTTGATAAAGAATTCATCTAAAATACATAACGGCAACCTGCCATGTATAGTACTATGAAACAAAGGGACAAAATTTATAACAGTGCTTTAGAAACAGGTTCAGAAGCACACAAAAAAAATATTCTCCAAATGAAATACAACAATCATATCATCTTACCTTCAATGGCTATTCGCCTTTTAGGCCAGTTTTTGTTTTCTCTTGTTAAAATATCTTGTATCCGTACACATATGACATATTCCTCTAAAGCAAAATCCAGTGTGTAAAATTTTAGCAGCTCTAACCATAATTGTCCCAGGGATACCTGATTTGGTGTTTCCAAAGTTAAAGGAGACTATAAAAGAAAAAATACTTTTCATTTAAGCTTCACAGAACTATATAATCATTGAATTTTTAGTTTTAAAAAGACCTTAAAGAGACCACCATTTCAAAAACAAAGAAATAAAGGAGTAACTTGCCAAAAAGCAGTTTGTGGCACAGCTAGGAACAGATTTCCAATATATAGACTAGAGTTTCGTGTTCTTTCTACTAAATCAGTAATTCTCAATGTTGGTGGCACATTAGAATCACAGTGGGATCACTGAAATACACTGATATCTGATTTCCATACCACTCCTACTTCCTATACCCTTCCAAAGATTCCAAAGATTTAATTTACAAGACTGACCATTAGTATTTTCAAGCTTCCTAAGTAATTCTCACATGAAGTCAAGTATGCAAACCACTGCATAACTACTACAGTTCTCATTGCAATAGTTACTTTTAAAATCTAAGTAAATGCCCTGGGTTTTCAAAGGCTAATTCTTTCATTCGGCAAGCATTTATTTAAAAGCAATTTTATCTCTGGCACTGTGCTAAGTATATTTTAAAAAATGAGAGTCCACATATTTAAACAGGGCTTCAACATTCCCTCTTCCAAGTACTATATAAACTATTAATTCTAAGATCTCTATGAAATAATATAGGGCAAGGATTTGATTCAGAATCCCATAGCTTCAAGGTCCATGTTGATAATCATTATATTATAGTGTCTATCAAATAAGATGAAGTCTTACATTCTAAACAATGAGAAGAGAAATTTTGAGATAATTTAACAATTACAGTGAAGGCTACTTGCTAAAATGAACCTCTAAATTAGGGTGGGTCTATAGAAGAGGCAATGAATGCCTGAATTCTAAAGGAACTCACTAGATGAAGACTGGCTTACAAGTAACTATTAAGGAGCATAAAGGCATAAAACAGTCATTTCCTCATTCCATGCTACAACTATCCAATGAGTGCCTGCGATGTACCAAGCACCTGGGATATATTTGTGGGTGAACAAAAACAAAGATTCTTGCCTTACTGGAGAGTACTTTCTAGAGGAATAATAAAAAACAAACTTAGTAAGATTTTTATATAGTAAATACAAGGAAAAAATGCTGTGGAAATATGAAAAGGTAGAGTAGGTTTAGAAGAGGTAATGGAAATGTGGGGTAGGATGGTTTTGGTATTAAACAGAGTGATCAAGATAGCACTTAAGATATGATTCTAAGGAAAGGGAAAGTGTTCTAGGAATAGGTAACAGAACAAACCACTAAAATAGGACTGTAAGTACCAATTCTATGTGTTTTTAAAAAAGATTTATTTTATTTATGCATACAAGAACAGGTGTGTAGGCCAGAGGTCTGGGGGGTGAGAGGACTCACCAGAGAGAGTGGGGAGCAGAACAGGCAGATGTACTGAAATACACTGCTGAGGGGAGCAGTAGGTGCCACAGGAGAGGTCTGCTGCACCATGTGGTTTGCTCCCTGGCCAGGGATAGAATTCATGTTGCAGTGGCTGGTGATAGGTTGAATAGCGCTGTGTCCCCAACCCCTGCGCAATCAGGGAGGCTCCAGCAACTCTTTGGTTTTTATTCGAAATGAAATGAGGGGCAAAACTGAAGCATTTTAAATTCACAGAGGGGGGAGGCCAAGTCATGACCTAAGTTTTAGAGGAACCATTCTGACTGTTGTACTGAGAAAAGACTACAGGGGCAAAGGACGACGAAGGCAAATGTATTGAGGCTGTGGTAGTAATCCAGGCCAGAGATGATGGTGGTCAGGACTAGATTGTTAACAGTGGAGGTGGTGAGAGGTGCTCTGAAAGAGAGATGACAGGATTTCCTGACAGACTTGGTCTGGGGTATGAAGAGAGAGGTAAAAGATGACTTCAAGGTTTTTCACTGAGTAACTGAAAGGATAAAGTGCCATTTACTGAGATGAGAAAACTGCACATGGAACAAGTTTGAGGGGAAAAACCCAGAGCTCAGTATTAGACATGTTAAGTTTAAGATATCTATGAGACAAGTAAACATTAAATAGGCAGTCAGAGCTATAATTATGGAATACAGGAGAGAAGTTTAGCTGAAGATTTTAATTTGGGAGTCAGGCATCCTTGACGGTCTAGGGGTTAAGTCTCAGCACTATCACCACTATGCCCTGAGTTCGATCCCTGGCCAGGGAGCTAACCCACATATGGCACAGCAGACCTCGCCTATCTCCCCTCAGCACTGTATTTCAATAAAGTCCTGTTCTATTCCCCACTCTCTCTCTGGTGAATTCTCAGTTCTTCTACGCAAAAATTACAAAATGAAAAAAAAAAAATAGTAACTTTGGGTGACATCATACAGACGGTACTTAAAATCTATGGAACTGGATGAGATCAAGGACATAAAGATGCAGAAGAAAGAGGATCAAGGCCTTAACCTGGAAGCACTCCAACATTAAGAAACTAAGAAGAAAAGAAGAATCAGCAAATGAACTGAGAAGGAATAATCACCAATGGGTGTGGCATCCAGAAAGTCAAGTTAAAACATTTTTCAGAGAAGGAATTAATCAACTGACAAATGTTAAGTCAAAAAAGATAAAAATTGAGAAATGACCATAGGATTTAAAATGTGGAAGATACTGACAACGGTGATAGGATTTTTAACAGACTGACATGAGTAAAGAGGAACAGTTTTAGAAGTAGTGAATATAAACCATCTTTCAAGATCTTTTACTGCAAATAGGAACAAAGGAAACCTGGGAGGAGAAGGTGGTATCGAGATTTTTCTTTAAAATGACAGAAATAAAAGTATGTTTGATTCAGTAGAAAATGAAAAAATTACTAATGTAGGAAGGAAAGAGAAGAATTGCTAAAACAATGTTCTGGAATAGATTAAAAAAATGGGATTGAATACAGAGGAAGAGAAAAACAACTTTAGACAGGAACAGAGGAGTCTTTTAATGAAAGGAGGCAGCAAGGCAGAGTATATGAGTACAGAAAGCGGTAGATGGTGGGAATGTGTAGTGCTCTTTTGATCACTTGTTTTCTCAGTGAAGTAATAAGCAAGATCATTAGCTGAGAGTATTGTTGGTTTGAGGAGAATATGGAAGGTATTCTAGGAAAGTGGGAGAGTTAAATGAACTAGGAACATATGCTCAGGGAACTACAAATAATTCAGTGTTGTTAGAGTAATGATTTTAGCAATGTTCATGTTTTTACAATAATGTGTCTACTTCCTCCACATAGTGAAGGACAAAATTTGTAGATATTCATCTTTTGTTATCTAGTACTTGAGATAAAGCCTGGCACATAGCAGGCCTAATAAATAAATGTTGAATGATTAAATAAGCCACCCCCTCATGGAGCACACGGCCTTTATTTCTCTACCAATCTGGCAACATAATTTCCATATGTTCAAGTTTTGGTCAGAGCCCAAATCCTAAAGGAAATTTTATCTAAGTGAAAAAAGAAAAAACTACCTTGACATGATTCAAACAATACAAGTTTTCCAAAATGAGGTATGAATTCATTAGGGAATCATGGTACTAGAAAACTAAACCAGATCAACCCCCCTCACTTCACAGTCAGGAGGAAAATGAGGCCAAGAGGTTTACTTGAGGTCAGTCAATCTACCATTAAAATAGCTTCAATCAAAGATATCACAAATTCTGGGCCTCCCCGGTGGCGCAGCGGGTTAATCGCAGCACTGTGAAGCTGTCCACAACCTCCACAGCGTGGGTTCGATTCCCGGCCGGCCAGGGAGATACCCACAGGGCGCAGCAGACCTCTCCTGCTTCCCCTGCTGCTCCCCTCAGCAGTGTATTTCAGTTGTCTGCCTGTTCTGCTCCCCACTCTGTCTCTGGTGAATCCTCTCACCCTTCCGTGCCTCTGGCCTATACCCCAGTTCTTGTATAAAAATAAATCTTTTTAAAAATTTAAAAAACAAAAAACAAAGATATCACAAATTCTAGAGACAGAAAAGTCAAAAAACAGTAACAAAACCAACTTACTTTGCCATGCTTTTCCTTCATGGCATTACTTTGGTTGTCTGTTTCTGTCTTCTTGGTATCATCTTTTGGTTGGTCTGCCTTAGCTTTGTTTTCCTCAGCAATTGAGTTTTTGTCAGTTGCACTACTTGAATTATATTCCCACTTCACAAACTTCTCTTCTACTATGCCCTTCAGCTGAAAGTCATCCATTCTTTTTGGGTCAAAGCCTTCAATCTACACAAAAAGGCATTCCAAATAAGGAGTGGAAACATTATTACCAAAAAAAGGGGGGGTGGACAAATTAAAATTCCAGCTTAGAACATTTGAACATAACACTCTGCAAGAGAAAACTACATACATTCATGTAGATATATGTCAAAACTTATGCTTACCCAACTTCCAAGTAAGCAAGGAAGAAGAGGAGGTTTTCTTTGTTGTAGAAAAAACATCACCATTAAAGCAAAACAGTAAGAAGGGATTCCGCCATCAGTCTGGGAGTCAATATAGCACAACTGCAAAAGGGTAAAAAGTATCACTTAGTTTTCTTTAATTTTCTTTGTTCCCCTCACAATAAAAGTAGTTTATTTTTTGTCATAATCATTGTAAAAAGTTAAACAATGAAATATATAAGGAATGACCTGAAATCTCACCACCCTGAAATAACTATTAGCATACTGTAGAACAGTTTTCCATTAATTTCCTTAATGCATATAAAGACTTGTTTTTTCAGTTAAATGGAATTATAGTGCCTTTACTATGGACACCATTTTAAAATATTGTTTCTTTAGATCTTGCTTCAATTTGTTTCAATGTTACCAGTCATCTATGTACTCATCTTCTATGCCTTTTTCTATACTCATAAACATGAACTTCTATTTTCTATATAAATATAAGGATTTTATCTTTTATCACCAAAACTGCATATTATCGGTATCTCTCTGCATATTATATTCATCTCCCTTAATAATGTGCCAGGGAAGTCCCTCTAAATCAACTGAGTATAGATCTAACATGTTCTTTTAAATGGTTAAATTACCCTCTATGATTTGGTATGCTTACTCATTAGTTCTCCCACTCAAAGATATTCACACTTTATTTCCAGTGCTGCCACTTTAAACAATGCTGTAAAATTATCCTTATACATATTTCCTAAATAAGGGAGCTTAATTATGAGTTATATTCCCAGGAAAGCGCTTACTGGATTAAGAAATGTGATATATTCATAATTATAAACTTGTTTTCCAAATGACCATAAAAATTTCTCTTTTCACCAGTATAAACACACTTGCTTTCGAACACATTTTTTTAATTATCAATGGGATAGGTGAAATTAAACATCTAGTAATTATTGCAGTTCATATTGCCTTCATGTTGAGATGCTGTACAATTTTTTATGCATTTACTAATCATTTGGATTTGCTCTTTTCTGAACTGCCCATACCTTTTGCCAGTTTTTTAAAAATTTTCCTACATTAGGTATTATTTTGCATGACTACTTTATGTATAATAACAAAGTTTCACTTATACAAGATAAATAATTTCTGGAGCTCTCATGTACAGCATAGTGATTATAGGTGATACTGTCCTGTTTGAAATGTATTAGGAAGGTAAATGCCAATTGTTCTCAACATGCACACAAAAAAGGCAACTTGTGAGGCAATGGATATGTTAATTAACTTGGTTGGTAATTATTTCACAATGTATGCAAATACCAAACCATCAAGTTATACACTTTAAATACATACAATAAAAAATAAAAATAAAATGAAAATCCCAGAGATCTCTTTTAGATGTCAAATACTGATAAAATTAATTCTTATGTTAACCACAAAACAGGGCTCTGAGCAAGGAAATTTTACTATAATGGACTGATGATAGGATAACAAGTTTTGGGCCTCCCCTGGTGGCGCAGCATTTGAGCACTGGGTTGCGAGGCTGCCCACAGCCTCTGCAGCGCCAGTTCGATCACGGCCACCGGTGAGGGTCCCACAATAAATAAATAAATAAATAAATAAATAAATAAATAAATAAATAAATAAATAAATAAATAAGGATAAAGAGTTTTGCCACCTAGAATTAAGAGGCTTTACTAAAGAAATATTTCCTCCTTAAAAAAAATAAGAAGGAAATATTTCCTCTTACTGGAATGCAACGAACATAGCTATTTAAGAGAAGAAATAGCCAGAGAATAATCAACAACAATCTTATCTTACCAGTCATTAGAATGAATTCTACTTGTATGCTAGAATTTTTTGTGAACCTTTAAATTGTGGAAAATCTTCACTTCACTGGGTAATACCCAATATGGTTTAAAATTTCAAGATAAATAAAACTTGAAAAAAAAAAAAACTTTGAGACAATATACCAGGAATTAGTTCTGGATTTGGCATAAAACACTCAAAAAGTGAAAAAAAGTTCTCTGCAAGTAACACAACTACCAAAAATGAGACACACTATTCTGCTGGAGTAGAAAGGGAATCATTCTGGAAATAGTTTTGCAATATATTCTTTTTAGTGTCCTTCATTGACTGGTACATTTAGAATCAATATTAATCAATAGTCACCTTAGAAAACAAAGTTTAAAGGCCACATTTTTTTTTCTAAATGGTAATAACTTGAGTATTATTTATATTCTTCTAAGATGGTATACCTATTTAAAAAAATAAAATATTATTAAATGCTTATTATGTGCTGGCTGATACAGAAAAAAAGAGGCAGAGTGACCAGCGGTGAATAAATAAAATAGATTTAAGTCCCTATCCTTGCATGACTTACAATTTCACGGAAGAAAACAAATCACAAATGTATGAAAGTCAGCTGGTAGTAAGTGCCATGAAAAAAATAAAACAGGGTAAAGGTAATGAGAATGACAGTAGCAATGTTATTTTATATAGGATGTCCAGAAAACTCTGATGAGGTAAAAATTGAACAGTAAGTTGGAAAAAAGTAAGGTTGAAAAATTCTGGATACATAAGATTCAAGATGAAGGGCCTCCCTGGTGGCACAGGGGTTAAGACAGCACTATCAAGCAACTGCTAGCCACCACTGCAGTTCCGATCCAACAACCCATATGGTGCAGCAGACCTCTACTGTCTCGCCTGATGCTCCCCTCAGCAGTGTATTTCAGTCCATCTACCTGTTCTGCTCCCCACTCTCTCTGATGAATCTCCTCTTATCCTCCCCACCCCTGCACCTCTGGCTTACACCCCAGTTCTTGTATGCGTTAAGTAAATAAATCTTTGGGGAAAAAAAAGATTCTAGATGAAAAGAACAGGAAACATAAAGGCTTTGACTATGAAGTTCTAATCTTAGGCTTTCTGATTATTCCTTACTTCTCAAGCTGTTCTTTACTCATCCCACTGTTTCTGCTCCAACCATTGGTGAACAGTAATGAGAGTCCAGATAAAAAATTCCAAAAAGAACCCCGTCAAGGGTCCTCCCTGGTGGCACAAGGGGTTAAGTCTCAGCACTATGACGCTATCAGCAGCTACTGCAGCACCATTTTGATCTCCGACCAGGGAGCTAACCCATATGGCACAGCAGACCTCTCCTGTCTAGCCCACTACTCCCCTTGGCAGTGTTTCCAGTCAATCCTCCTGTTCTGATCCTCACTCTGTCTCTGGTGAATCCTCTCATTCCCCTACCCCTGTACTTCTGTCCTACACCCCAGCTTTTATATGTATATCTTTAAAAAAAATCCTGTTAAATTATCACTCCACCACTACCCTGTGAATCCATCTTCTTTGTGTAAGACTAAGGATTTATTCATCACTATCTAAGAACTAATAAATATTACATTGATCGGGTAAGAAAATACACAAAAAAGCTAATCTCTCTGTGCAGTCATTTAGACCTGCATTGGTAATTACTTTAGCACTTTTCCCTAACTCCATACCAAAGAAATGAGAAAAGGAGAAACCAAAGTCTTTAAAAAATATAAATTAATCCTCAGCAGTTGCCCAATCAGAAAATGCTGCAAGTTATCAATATTGTAGAGGAAAGAAGACAATCTTCTAAAGAAAAGGAAAAAAATGCCAATAAAAGAACCTGAATTTGTATCATCTCTTATAAGCACTAATTTTAACTTACAGTAACAGTGAATACTTGAGCCTCATGTTAAAATGTTAAAGGAAATATTTCTGTATTACTAAAAAAAATAAAGTATGATAAAGCTAAAATATCCAAACTATACCAAAAACTCTTTGTCTATCAAATTTTATTTTCATGTCTATAATCAAAACCTGTCATACCACTTTCTATTTTTTCCCCACATATTATGATTTATGGTACATGTTAGTACAAGAAAATGTCTGAATCATCTTAAAGATTAGATTATTGTTTTGTTATGTTCCACTTACCTTAGCCCAATAGCGAAAGGCTAACACCAAGGGAGTAAAGACAGGTTCCAATTTACCAAGAGCAGCAAGTAAATCAGTAGTGAGGCATGCCATATCATTTCCTGCACTCACTCTACAAAGTAATCCACTATGTATGAGAAAGAAACAAATTTCACTGTATTAATACCATAAAAGCCAGAAAACTTCAAATCCTGTGGCTATCCTTTCCAGCCGCATTTTAATATCTAGGTCACAGTAAGAATAAATGTATTAATAAAACTTAGATATAATTGAAAATCATATATTTCCATTAATAAAGTGTCATATAAATTAAAGATGCTTTAAATGTTCATTTCTATTTCAGAAAAAATTTCAATCTCATTTACCATTTAAGTTCATGAGAAATCAATTTTAAAAGTAACATGATTGATCAAAATTTTAAATTTTGGAGAAACATGGTATTCCTATTTCATTTTTTGCTTTACACGTGATAAAAATAAAAAACAAAATACTCAACTCATCACTATATATACACTTCTTGACTCTAGTTTTTCGTAACCAAGCTTGCATAACTTTAGTATGCTATTTTTAGATTAGAGACTAGACAGACAGAATGTACATATGAACCCACAAGTAATGCTTATAGTACGTGAAAATATGAGCTACCTTAAATGAGGTGACAGAATTATAATAGAGAGATTTAGGGGTAGGAAGAAGAACCTATCTGAGATTGCCACAGAAACAATTTGACACAATGTGGTGGGGAAAAAACACTAGAGAATACTCCATATTTCAATTCTGAATTTCTCCTAATTTCTTCTAATGAATTTCTCCTGAATTTCTCCTAAATTTGGACAAATTGCTTACTCTAAGTCTCAATTTTCTAACTTGAAACAGAAGGAAGCTGAATTAGGTATCCATAAGCTGCTTGTAGTTTAAATAAAATAGTAATCTTAAAGTGTAAGAAATACAGATTAACAATCAATTAAAGAACACTTTGTTATTTCTGGATTGTTTCTATTTTTTCTACATTAATCTCAAATAGGATTACAATAGCTTCCTTTTTCAAAAGAACTTTGCTCTCTCAGTCATGAGATATCAGACTAGAAACACAGTATTAGTTATTCTTCAATAACTCATTTCAGTGAACTAAAAACTAGATTCTAATAGACTGTGAGTTCCTTGAGAAGAGAGGTCATTTCTTATTTGTTTATATCCCCACAGTAAAGCAATACCTAACATAAAGTAAATGTTCAATGGTGTTGGGTGAATGAATGAGCTTGAGGAAAAAATGGAATAGTGTTTTATTTGTAACTGTCTAGTAACTGTTTTTTGTTCACAAGCTTTTAGTAAGCTTGCTATTTTTAATAAATAATAACTAGCTCAGTCATATTAATCCAAAGAGAAATCTAAAAATTTTTCTCCCTTGAAGATGTTCACTGCATTTATGTTGAACTTTTTTTTAATATTTCATCTTGTCTTCATTGTTACCAACCTTTTCCGATCTTTGCACACCACAACAGGAACTTTAGCGTGAAAATCAGATTCCACATCTACATACAATACTGATAAGGGAGGAAAAAATAAAACAAGTAAGCTAATGTCAACAGCTTTCAAATATTTACTCCGTGGCAAACATTGTTAGTTTTCTTCTAAAAATTGCTCATTGTTTTGTGGAACAATCTACCTATTATTAGCAACAACCCAATGGAATCTCTTACCTCTCTCCTTGTTGTCATTTGCTATAAACCATAAAGCACAGCAACAATCCCCACTATGTCCCAAAAAACTATAATCACCTTAGGAAGAAAGGTTGTAACATCCCTGAAAGTTCATTTTCAAGCATATAATCTAATCAAAGTTCTTCAACATTCATAGATAGAGCAAGTAGAAGACAGAAACCACCTACTCTGAGGGCTATTTCCTGAGGAGTAGTGAAATGAGAATCTATAATGCTTTGACAATTTAGTTCTTCTAACTTAGCCGTGCAAGTAGAAAGCTAGCCCTACTAGTCCCATTTCCAATTAATATGAAGAGTCAAAGGACAAACAGAATACTTCCACTCTGAAATCTCTCATCTCCAAGATAGGTGACCATGCCATAAATGTCTAATCTGAATACAGAGATGGAGTAAAATTATTTCATTTGAAGCTGAAAGACAATCTCTTAGTAGCTCTCACTGGAATTGTTAATTTATTCAAAAATCATGTACTGAACACCTGTATGTCAGAAATCACATTACGCATATGGTTATGACAATAAGACACAAAGAGCTCATTTAGAAGTCTGGAAAACAAATCCATTAGATGACATGACAGAGGTCTTTAAAAAGTACAATGAGGGCATTAAGGAGGGAATAATCGGGTCTCCCCTGGTGGCGCAGCGGTTGAGCGCTGGGCTGTGAAGCTGTCTGCAGCCTCTGCAGCGCCGGTTTGATCTCCGGCCGCCGGGCGGGCGAGGGTCCCACATGGCGTGCAGACCTCTCCTGCCGCCCGCTGCTCCCCTCAGCAGTGTATTTCGTCAGTCTGCCTGTTCTGCTCTCCTCTCTGGCTCTGGTGAAATCTCTCACCCTCCCGTGCTTCTGACTGTACCCAGTGCTTGTATAAATAAATAAATCTTTAAAAAAAAAAAAAGGAGGGAATAAACAATTTTATCATCAAACTGAATTTTGAAAACCTATGTTATACGACTTAAGATGATAAATTCATGTATTTTAGTGTAAAAGACATATTTCAAATGTTCTTGACAGATAATACTGTTGAGTCAGTCTATGCCACTTCTTACGTGTAATATACTTTAGAATGTTTATGCATTTAGAGAAGTATTTATTGAGAAAGGAAATGCCATTAAATTCCTTTACAGAGTAAGAGGAACCAAATTAATCTCTAAACTAATTTCCAGGAATATGGCCAACAAGAGGCTGACAAATAATGAAGAGTTGATGGAGCAAGAAAAAGTTTAAAACTGACATTTGAGCCAACAAAAGGATAAAACTAAGGTTAATAAGTTAGCTCTTCTAAGCCAAATCACAAATATTTTACCAGGTACTTCTGGTTCATAAAATTTAAGATAATACTAACAACAGCAGAAATTTAATAAGAAGTTACTACATGTCAGGCACCTTTCTAAATTATTGCTTAACCCATTTAACACAACATTTTCATCAAAAAGATATTATAGGGGCCTCCCCTGGTGGTGCAGCAATTGAGAGCTGGGCTGCGAGGCTGCCCGCAGCCTCTACAGCACCGGTTTGTTCCCCGGCTGCCAGCGAGGGTCCCACCAAAAAAAAAAAAAAAAAAAGATATTACAGTATTGCCATTTTACAGATGGAGAAATTGAGAGATTAACACTTAAATAACTTGTCAAAGGACACACAACCAGTAAGCAGCAGCAAAAAACTTAAGGTCATAAACTCTGGTCCAGATCTTGAACTGAGTGTTTGTTTATAACAAGAAAATAAATAAAAAACAAGAAAATAATATTCCAGATTGAACTATGAGATCTTGGATCCGATATGAGACCAATGTAATTAAAAAAAAATTTATTTAAAAAAAATTTTTACACATGAGTGTCCTTTCTATATCAAAGTGGACAGATACGGCTCACATGAAAAATTTACTATAGTTTGGTTGCAGTAATATAAATGACTAAATTAGGTTAGTAGTGTCTTAAGTGAAAAACTCCTTATTTGCTCATTGCATGCACACAATTTTTACCCCCAAGACTCTGCTTAACCGTTCCTTCATCAATGACTTCCTAATGACTATGGAGTTTCTGGCACCTTTTAAAGAAGAAATGTCAAGAATATTCAAAATTAACATTTTTTAATTTCCTAAAACATAATCTTTTTACAATACCAATTAAAGTATCGTACTTTTGACCTAGTGGACATGTAAAGTTTCTAGTATACCTATTATATATACCTATGTATAAGTATATATACACATATGTACATGTACATATTCATACATAATACAATGACTAATATTCTAGGAGTTCAGCTAATTTGGTTAATCTATACAATGTATGTTAAGGAATTTTCTTTAGGAGGATATTTAAAAAAAAAAGAAACTCACCACAAAGGAAAAAAATAACTCACCACTTTTTTTTAAAATCCCAAGCACTTGTATCAGAAGATCTGGATGATTCATCTGAAAAAGTTGCAAACTAAATCAGTATACTAATTGCAAAGTTCAAGCTGCAAAAATATAGAGAATTCAATTTCAGTAGACATTTTAATAAAATCATGCTCTTTTAAAATAATAAAAACAGTATTTTTTAAATTTTATATATATATTTTTTTAAATGGGGCGCTTTATTTATTTTCTTTTAAAAGATTTATTTATTTATTTATACAAGCACTGGGTACAGTCAGAAGCGCGGGAGGGTGAGAGAATTCACCAGAGCCAGAGCGGGGAGCAGAGCAGGCAGAAGGACCCAAGTACACTGCTGAGGGGAGCAGCGGGCGGCAGGAGAGGTCTGCACGCCATGTGGGACCCTCCTCTGGTGGCCGGGGAGCAGCCGGGGATGGAACCAGCGCTGCAGAGGCTGCGGGCAGCTTCGCAACCCAGTGCCCAACCGCTGCGCCACCGGGGAGGCCCTTTTTTAAATTTTATATTAACAAATCTTTCTTGTAGAAGTAAAATCAAATAAATGATGCAGTGACAATCTTCCAGGAACACTCCTATAAATAATGAGTGCTAAGGAGAGAAAAAGTTTCTGAAATATAACAGCAAAACAAACAGAAATTAGTGTAGCACATGATTATAAAGAAGATGCTTAGATAAGAAATTTAAGGGAGGGCCTCCCCTCATGGTGCAGCGGTTGAGCTCTGGGCTGCGAAGCTGCCTGCAGTCTCTGCAGTGCCGGTTCGATCCCTGGCCACTGGGCGAGAGTCCCACATGGCACGCAGAACTCCCCTGCCGCCCACTGCTCCTCTCAGCAGTGTACTTCGTCAGTCTGCCTGCTCTGCTCTCCCCTCTGGCTCTGGCAAATTCTCTCACCCTCCTGCACTTCTGACTGTACCCAGTGCTTGTATAAATAAATAAATAAATCTTTAAAAAAAAAAGGAAATTGGGCCTCCCCGGTGGCGCAGCGGTTGAGCGCTGGGTTGCGAAGCTGCCCACGGCCTCTGCGACGCCGGTTCGATCCCCAGCTGCTCCCCGGCCACCGGAGGAGGGTTCCACATGGCGCGCAGACCTCTCCTGCCGCCCGCTGCTCCCCTCAGCAGTGTACTTCGGTCCTTCTGCCTGCTCTGCTCCCCGCTCTGGCTCTGGTGAATTCTCTCACCCTCCCGCGCTTCTGACTGTACCCAGTGCATGTATAAACAAAACAAACAAACAAATAAATAAATAAAACATGCCTCTATTAAAAAAAAAAAAGGAAATTTAAGGGATACTGATGATTGGGTAGCTTGGCCAAAAGGCTTAAGATTAAAATACTACTTTATACAAATTTAATAAAAACTTGTCAAATGTTTAGTTTATGTTGCTGTTAAAAAGTAATCATATATTAATTGTAAATAAATGACACTATTCATACTAATAACTAAAACACCAGATTTTCACCTAAATCAAACCTCAATTATAAATTTATTACCAATATTAAAACCACATAAAATGTCAACTAATTAAATGTCTGACACATCAGTAAATAAGCAATGCTATTTAGCAGTACTAAACAATATTTGCATTTCTGTTAGTAATATTAGCTACTACTTATTAAAAGTATCCATAATGGGGCCTCACTGGTGGCACAAGGGTTGACATGCAACCTATGAAGCTATCTGCAGCCACTGCAGCACGAGTTTGATCCCCGGCCAGGGAGCTACCCACGTGGCGAGCAGACCTCTCCTGACTCACCCGCTGCTCCCCTCAGCAGTGTATTTCAGTCAATCTGCCTGTTCTGTTCCCCACTCTGTCTCTGGTGAATCCTCTTACTGCCCCCCAGTTCTCATATGCATAAATAAATAAATCTTAAAAAAATAAATAAAATATCAATAATGTACCAGACATTACACAAATATACCTGGTGTCATCTTATTGAATATTAAAATTATTCCTGAGGCCTCCCTGGTGGCACAGGGGTTAAGTCTCAGTCAACACTATCATCACTACAACCTGAGTTCGATCCCACATGGCACAGTAGACCTCTCCTGTCTTACCTGCTGCTCCCCTTAGTAGTGTACTTCAGTCAATCCTCCTGTTGTGCTACCCACTCTGTCTGATGAATCCTTTAAATCCCCCATTCCTCTGGCCTACAACCCCGTTCTTCTACTGTCAAGGTCTGAAGCAAGAAATAGTATCAATTTCTGCACCACTTACCATAAAAAAAAACTATTCAACAGTGAAACATAAGCATTTTTCCTTTTTTTTTTTTAACTTTCCTTTTTTCCCCTGTACTTATTTTATTTCACCTATGTCAGACACCTAGTAGTAATTTCCAAATATATGCACAATTTAATCATGCCAACACTCTACAAGCCAGACTTTTACAGTACCCTATAGCTTCTCTAAAAAGACAGTCAACAAAAAATGCTAAGTGTTAGTTAAGAACTATACAAGATGGGTTCTTTTCTAGTTACTTACCTTGGGAGGAAATTTTATATCTATATTAACATCACTACTTTTCAGAGCAAACTTAGTCAGAGACGAGCCGTACAACCTAAGTGAACATTCTGGAAATAAAGAAAACATATCAAAGCATGTAACAGCATACAAATATGGGAACTTTAAAAGGCAGTGGTAGGAAAATTGCATATATATTAATTCCTTATCTTCTAATTCCAGTAAAACAATTATAGTAGAATGACATCCTTTATAACTATCTACAAAATACTTACAGTGTTGTGAACCAATGTTATTGCCACTAAAAGTGTCTAAGTGCCCAAGGTCAAATGCGTAGATTAAGAAAATGAAGCTATATATACGCAATGGAACAAGACTCAGCTATAAATTAAAGATGACTCTTGTTATTTGTGACAACACGGATGGAACTGGAAAAAGAGTACGAAAAACACTACTATACTGAATGTTTCACTCATGTGGAATGCAGAAAAACAAAACAAAAGATCATATAAAAAGAAACCAAAAACAATCCATAGAAATCTACTGTAAAAGTGAAGCTATTGAGGGAAGATATAGGAGAGGGAAGGTAGAAAAGCAAAGGGTTATAAGAAAGTCCAATGGACTACAGTGGAAGACTATGAGTGTGTTGGTGGTGAGTAAAGTATAGTAATATAAATCTGAAGATGTGTGAACATACACCTCTGAATCACAGATAGTGTAAACCAATGTAATCGCAATTTTAAAAAATTAATAAAAATAATAATAATGCTTCTCATTAGGGACACTGAAGAAAGAAAATTTACTTACTAAAGGTCAGTGTTTACACAAAATTTTAGTAACAGTTTACTCAGGAATCACCAGCTGTATGTTTAGCAATTATTACATGAGATAAGGAAAGTACTAATGTAGTCATAACTTTTGTCCCAGAATATATTTAATTACTTTTAGATATTTACATTCACGTTAAAAAAAAATTGCACTTTAAATGGAAAGGGATTACAGACACACAATGTCAGTGCTCTTTACAAATATAATTATTGGGACTTTCGTGGTGGGCATGGCATAATATACATTGGTAGAGGTGTGAACCTATACCCCTAAAACACACACAGGTTTGTAAATCCATGCTACTTCAAGAAACATAACTTTTTTAAAAATATAAAGTAGAGCCAAGTCAATTTGATATTATAGCAAACCTAAAACCAACAAAACTCTGTGACTTCTAAGAGGTCATAGAACAAAATAAATAGGAAATAACATTACCTACATCGTTCTCAGACTATCAAATACATTATTTTGATAATCATAAGGCAACTTTTAAAAGGCTCTCAACAGAGGGCAAGCTGAAAATACTATAACTGAGACTGTTCAGGCAGATTCTTTTCTCAGAAAGCATAAGTTCATACACAGTTGAATACATAAAAGTCTACTTTTCTAGTTTACAAAATATCTGAAGATCAACAAAATCATTAAAAATTATAAAAATTTCATTTCTTAAAATAGTGAATTATTTCTATATATAATTTAAATAGGTATTCAATGTATTTTAGATAGAAAACTGTATTACAGAAACAAAAAATGAATAGATCAAATGAGCAGATTCTAATTTTAATTTCAGCTTTACATTACTTCTTATAAATCTCACAATGGATCTAAATGAAGCTAACATCCCTTTGGTGGTAAGAAGTAAGTCTTACTAATATAAATTTTCTTATATCCAATACTTATGTAAAAAATTGATGAGGGCTATGCTAATAATCTATATATAAATGTCTAAACTCAGTCCATACTCAGCAACTGTCTGTAAGGCAAGTGAAAAAAAAATAAAATTGCTAATTTTTTTACTTCTAATATTGCCATTTAAAGTACATTTAACTTCCCCCCACTGTTAACTCAGTGACGGTTGGAATGTATTGATAGATACTGAAAATAATGTTAACTACAATTCCATTAAGAAAATCAACAATACTGGAAAATAAACATTATATACAATATCTGATAACTAAGAAATTACCCTGTATCTGGCCATTTAAAAAAAAATCACCTTTTAAAAATTAATAACAAAAATTATTGTTATAATTCTCCATTTTCCATTTTTCTATACTATTTCCCAAAAAGTCATTTATAAAACAGTAAAATTCACTTACTTTTAGGTGAAAAAAAAATGAAAAAAGAAACACCTTAAGTTCAAGATTAAGCAAAGAGAAGAGTTGTGTGGTTTAAAAAGTAAGTATAAAATGTATTTGTACCTGGTAAAAATGTTGTTATAACCTTTGACATTTCCTCCACAATTTCCTGACGGACTCTGAGGTCATCATCTGTTATTCCTTGTTCTTTTGCTAATTCAATAACTGCAATACTTAAAGCAGCCAAGTGTGCAGGGGAAGGAGGTGGAAGAGAACGAAGCTCACTTTCTTCCTGTTTTTCCTATTAGTGTAACATTTAACAACAACAACATAAATATAATCCATTTTAATGTCCTTATATTTAGGATATAAGGACGGAAATGTGTTAGTTCAACAAATACTCACCTCTTAAGTGTTAGTTTTAAGACACCTAGAATATGAAAATGAACAAAAGAAACAGAGATCCCTGCCTTTGTGAAGGAAGACTGGAAGAATAGGAAGTGCTATTGGAGAGGTTGCTGTTGAACATTAAAAAATAAAACATTTTATTTTACTGCCTGCATAAATTCTGACATACAACATTAAAGCCAAGATACCATAATACTTAGCTGATAATTTTGTTGCAGCAAAGAAGTATGTCTTACATATATAGCCGAATTCTTGAATCTTCTCTGACTAGCATTTACAGTATCAAAGAGTCAAAGAAAACATCCAGGTTACCATAACCTTGAATACCATTACAATTAATGAAACTAATATTTATTTTATCCAACACTAGGCAATATGTCTTTTAAAAAATACTATTCTGCTTAAAGTTTGAAAGTGGAGCTAAAGGGGGACTATATTATATATACACAATGACACTTTTATTTTCTGATTAAAAAAAGACATGCAAAGTACAAAAGCTACATAAAATACAGAAAAATGCAAATAAGGAAATCACCCACAATCTCACAACCTTCTATTTCCTTCATTTTTTAACATAACTGAAACCACAGATTCTTTCATTTAATATGATGTAGGCATCACCTATTACATTTCAGAGGTGAAACAATCTCTTATTTTTTGATACAGAGTTCCCTTCAGACCTAATAATTAAAAGCAGTTTGCTTAATCCTCCCCATCACCATATACTTTATCAAAGACTTTTGTCTAGGGCCTCCTCGGTGGCGCAGCGGTTGAGCGCTGGGTTGCTAAGCTGCCTG
The DNA here is from genome assembly GCF_964194135.1 of Talpa europaea. Lineage (NCBI taxonomy): Eukaryota > Metazoa > Chordata > Mammalia > Eulipotyphla > Talpidae > Talpa > Talpa europaea. Next base: position 32,759,215 of record NC_140076.1, read on the forward strand.
CAGCCTCTGCAGGGCCGGTTCGATCCCCGGCTGCTCCCCGGCCACTGGAGGAGGGTCCCACATGGCGCGCAGACCTCTCCTGCCGCCCGTTGCTCCCCTCAGCAGTGTACTTCAGTCCTTCTGCCTGCTCTGCTCCCTGCTCTGGCTCTGGTGAATTTTCTCACCCTCCCGGGCTTCTGACTGTACCCAGTGCTTATATAAATAAATAAATCTAAAAAAAATAAAATATTTTAAAAAAAACTTAAAAAAAAAACTTTTGTCTATTCCTAATTTTATTGTTACCATATTCAATCTTAACATATAGTAAAGTTTAACTGAGGTAGAGTATTATCAAACATAGGAAGTAAGATAATCTCATTTTTATGTTTCTATGACCACTTCCGTAATTCTTAATTATAATCTAATTCTTGGATGGATGCCTAAGTTCTTTGGTATTTTTTTTTTTTTTTTAGGATTCATCCAAGGTATTAACAAAAAATGAAAAATAATACAAGATTTATATTCAAAAAATTGTCTTTAGGGGCCTCCCCGGGGGCGCAGCAGGTTGAGCCGAGAGCTATGAGGGACAGGAAGCTATCCCGCAGCCTCTGCAGCGCGGTTCGATTCCCTGCCAGCCAGGGAGATACCCACATGGCACAGCAGACTTCCCGTCCTGCCCACTGCTCCCCTCAGCAGTGCTTTCGGTCTGTCTGCCTATTCTGCTCCCCGCTCTGTCTCTGGTGAATCCTTCACCCTCTTGCGCCTCTGACCTGTACCCGAGCTCTTGTATAAATAAAAAAACCTTTGAAAAATATATTCTCTTCATATGCCTATATGTACCACAAAATGCTCAACTTGCTTGATACTGTAGATTATCATAGAAACATGAAGATTAAACACATGAATGAAGACACTCCTATCCTACTGCCTCAAACATTCTCATTGATAGCCTCATATCGTTGATCATCCTCATATGCTCCTGACAGCCTCATATTTCCCTCTATCATTAATATAACCAATGAAGTCCCTGACCTTATGCAACTTACGTTCTAGTGGAAAAAGACACACACATACACACACACACACACAGAGTAATTTATATTCTTCCATAAAATAAATGAAGGAAATCCTGCCATTTGTGACAACATAGATAGATGTTGAGGGCACTATGGTTAGTGAAATAAACCAAACACAGAAAGAAAAAGATAATATGATGTTATTTACATGCGGTATCAATAAAAGGGAACAGAAACCAAACTCATAAATATGAAGGACAGACCAGTGGTTTCCAGAGGCAGGGTTTAAAGGGGTAGGCGAAATGGGTGAAACTGATCAAAAGGTATAAATTTCTAATAGTAAGTCCTGGGAATATTATATACAACATGGTGACTACAGTCAACAATAATGCATAGTGTATTTGAAACTAAGGGAACTTTATCATCTCAAGAAAAAAATTTGCAGGCCTCCCTGGTGGTACAAGGGGTTAAGACGCAACCTATGAAGCTGTCCATAGCCACTGCAGCACGAGTTTGATTCCCCCCACTGGCCAGGCGGCTACCCACATGGCACAGCAGACCTCACCTGACTTGCCCGCTGCCTCCCCTCAGCAGTGTATTTCGGTCAATCTGCCTGTTCTGTTCCCCACTATGTCTCTGGTGAGTCCTCTTACCTCCCCCAACCCGCACATCTGGACTGTACCCCAGTTCTTGTATGCATAAATAAATCTTAAAAAAAAGAATAAGAAAAGAAAAAAATTTTCAATTGTGTGTGGTGATAGATTTTAACTAGACTTACTGTGGCAATCACTTCACAACAGATACATATATTCAGTAATTATACTGAATATTGATATTCAATATATATTGGAACACTATTCAGCAATCAAAAAAGATAAACTAATGTCATTTGCAGCCACATGGATGGAGCTAGAAAGTAGAAAGGATTATGCTCAGTGAAATAAGTCATAAAGAAAAATATTGGATGGTTTCACTTATAGGAGGAATATAGGGGAACCAAATCAAGAAAAAAAAATTAACAATAAAAAGCAAAACAAAATTAACAGGCAACTATAAATCAGAGACATTCTGCAGAAGAGGGGGAGGGAGAGGGACCAAAACAAGGGCAGGAAGAGCACAGAGGACTATGGTGATGGTGCATGGGTGAACTGGTGGTAGGAATTCTATGGGGACTACACCTGAGAGAAGAAAGCAAACACTGATCCCAGCTGGCCAGGGAGCTACCCACATGGCACAGCAGACCTCTCCTGTCTTGCCTGCTGTTTCCCTCAGCAGTGTATTTCAATAGATCTGCCTGTTCGTTTCCCACTCTGTCTCTGGTGGGTCCTCTTACACCCCCTACCCCTCACCCCTGGGACCTCTGGCCTACACTTCAGTTCTTGTATGCATAAATAAATAAATCTTTAAAAAAAGAAGAATGTGAAATTCCGAAATGTTAAAAAAAAATGAACAACGATGTAATAACATATATACATTTATTAAAAAATAAAAAGTGTCAGCTTAAATCTGTCCATATTTTTATTGGGTTGTTTACTTATTCTGAGTATTGAAAACTGTTTACATGTTACATGTACAAACAACACACCAGATATGATTTGCAAATATTCTCCCAGTCTGTGACTAGTATTGTCATTCTTCAGTATCTTTCAAAAAGCAGACATCTAATTTTGAGAATGTTTCAGTAATTTTTTCCTTTTTTTCTTTCCATTTTTCTGCCTGCCTAATCCAAATCAAAGATTTCCTCCTAATTTTTTTTCCTAGAATGTTTATACTTTTGGGTTTTACATTTTAGCTCTGATTCATTTTAACTTCTTCATACAGTACAGGGTATACATCAAAATTCTTTCATTATATATTTAATTATTCTAGAACTATATGTTTAAAAATTATTTCTCCACTAAATGTTCTTGAATCTTTGTCAGAAATCAATTGTTCACATTGTGTGGGCCCATTTCTGGACTTACTATTCTCTCTTCTGATTTGCCTACTTGATGGTAATACCACACTGTCTTATCTTTTTATGAGTCTGGAAATGAGGCAATGTTAGTCCTCCAACTTTGCTAATCCTTTTCAAAGTTCATTTGGATCTTCTAGGGCCACTGCTTCTCCTTAAGAGTTTTAGAGTATGTTTTTCAAGTCAGAATTTTGGTTGCCATTCTGTTCAATCTACAGATTGGTTGGGAAAGAACTGGTACTGAACATCAATTCTTCTAGCAAGGTTTATTTCTCCAATTTTTCTCAGAAATGGTTTGCAGTTTTCTGTATACAAGATTTGCATATTTTTGATGCCATTATAAATGATTTAATTTCAATTCCATACTGTTTATCATTAATACATAAAAAAATACAACTGATTTTTACATATTGATGTCATATTCTTCAACCTTACTAAACTCATTCATTAGTTGATTTTACTGGCTATTTCACATAATATAGTTTTACTTCTTTTCCAAACTGGATGACTTTTCTTTCTTTTTTTTTTTGAGGATTTATTTATTTATGCATATAAGAGCTGTGGCACAGTCCAGAGATGTGGGGGCAGGGGGAGGGGTGTTTTGGGAGTTGAGAGGACTCACCAGAGACAGAGCAGGGAACAGAACAGGCAGAATGACTGAAACACACTGCTGAAGGGAGCAGCAGGCGAGTTAAGAGAGGTCTGCTGCACCACGTGGGCTGCTCCCTGGCTGGCCGGGGGATAAACTCGGAGGCTGTGGATTGCTTCATAGTGTGGTGCTCAACCCCTTGCACCACCAGGGAGGCCCAACTTTCTTTTTCTTGCCAACTGCAGTGACTGGAACCTTTAATACAATTTTGAATAGAAGTAATAATACCTTCTATCCCTGAATTTTTTTTAGCGTGACAAAATATACATAAAATTTACTGTCAACCATTTTTAAGTATACTTTTCAGGGCATTAAGTATACTCATGTTATGATGAAACCATTACCTCAACCATCCACAGAACTCTATTCATCTTACAAATTTAAAACCCTATACCTATTAATGATAATTCCCCACTCCCCCAGGCCCTGGCAACCATTCTACCTTCTGTCCCTATGGTTTTGACGATTATAAACAACTCATGTAAGTAAAATCATATAGTATTTTTCTTTATTATGACTGGCTTATTTCACTTAGCATAATATCCTCAAGGTACATCCACTGTAAGACGTGAGAATCTCTATCCTTTTTATATGTATATATAAATGTGTATATAGACATTTTTGCTTATCCTTTCCTATACTGGACATGAGTTATTTCCATGTTTTAGTTATTTCCATGTTTTAGTTATATGAATAATGCTACTATATAAGCTTGAGTGCACAAAAGTCTCTTTAAGAGCCTGCTCTCAATTCTTCTGAATACATATTTTGCTTTTAATATTTTGAAGAATCACAGTATTGTTTCCCATGATAGTAATTTTTAGTATATTTCTCCCGAACCTTTGGAAGACAGCATTCAGTCTTTAATTTTTACACTGATATGCTTTAACATGTTCAGGAAGGTCCCCTTCTATTCTTAGTTCACTGAGACTTTTTAATCAGGATTTATTTTTAATGCCTTTTCAGCATTTATTGAGATACTCATATAATTTTCTTTTTTTGTTTGTTAACATAACAATTACATTGATTGGTTTTCTAATATTGAACTTACATTGCTCTCCTGGATTAAGTTCCACTTGGTCATGATGAATTTCTTCATTTAGCATACTGTTGGATTCAAGCTGCTAAAATAATATTCAAAATTTTTGCATCTATGTTCACAAGCAATACTGGTCTGATTTTTTCTTTCATTATAATGTCTTTTTCTAGTTCTGGTATCAGAATATAGGTAACAGATTGAATTCCATGTTTTAGAGGAATTTGTACAGAACTGGGATATATTTATTAATTATTGCAGAGTTCAATAATTTTTTTATTTCCCAAATTCTTATTTCTGTTTCATTTTGGAGATTTCTATTGCTCTCTCTTCAAGTTCACTAATCTTTTCTTTGACATTATCTGATCTATCATTAGTTCTGCCCAGTGCATTTTTCATTTTAGACATTGAATTTTTCACTTCTGTAAGAAAAACTGAAACTTTTTTATATGTTTCATATCTCTATTAAATTTCTAGAACATCAGGAATAATATTATGTTAACTGTAGAAATGTCCTTCTCCGTAAATTCTGTCAGTTCAAGGTCAGTTTTAGTTAGCTGATTTTTCTCCTTATCATGGTTCATACTTTTCTGCTTTTTTATATGCCTTATAATCTTTGACTGAATTCCAAGCAATGTGAACTCCGGGGGTAGAGGAGAGTGTGAATATTTTGTATTTCTCAAAATATTCTCAGGCTTTGTTCTATAATGACATTAAATACTTGGAAATAGTTTGTCCTTTTGGGTCATGCCTTTTAAAACTTTAGTCTGGACTGCATTTAGTTTAGGACAAAAGAGCCCCCAATATGAAAACAAAGATCCTTCTCAGTATTTGAACCAACACCACATGAAGTATGAGGTTATCCAGTCTAGTTAGTGGGAAGGTACTATTCCCAGGTCTGTGTGGGACCTGTTCTCTCAAGTCTCTTCAAAAAGTTCTCTCCGTGTCTTCACGCAGACTTCTTACACGTCCAAAACAATCTGTATTGTGCTGAATACTCTGAGGGAATCGTCCATAGATATTTGGTTTTCTCTCTGGATAGTGTTCTCTTTTGTTATTCTATCCTGTAAACTTTATCCACTTTGGGCACTCTGAACTCAAGCTCATCATCTCCTCAACTCTGAAAGTCTATTGGGTTCCCTTCTTCCCATGGTGTCAAAACTCTCTCAAGGCAGGGTAATCACTGGGCTTATCTCATTAGCTTTTCACTCATTGCCTATTCTTAACTAACTAAAAACCATTGTTAGCTACTTTGTCTTCTGTTGTTTCAAGGTAATCAATTTCACCAAAAGCAGAATCAAGTGGCTGTTTTTGAGGGATAAGTCTTCTGTTTTAAATTTTTTCCTGTGTGTATTGGTGTTCTTTTGAAGTTTCTTGTTTTGAATTCCCTGAGCTCCCTGGAACTAATGATTGGCATCTTTCAGTATTTCGGGAAATTTCCTAGTTATTATCTCCGATACTACCACTTGGCCTCTGGACAGTTAAATCTTCTGAAGTTCTAATTAAATAAAAATGAGACTGATAAAATTTGAATTTTTTCCTTCTATGTTCCTGCTATTTTAATGCCATTTTTTCTCTAAAAGAAAAATGTATTAAGCACCTACATGTGTCAGACACTGACCCAGGCAATGCAAAACAAAAACAGATAAGATACTGAGACTGCATTCTAAAAATATTGTATACTGAAGTATAGAACAGGAAAATCGTAGACATATACAATACAGTGTAATTGAGCTGCTATGGCACTACTGAGAAGGAATACTTAACCCATATTTGTTAGAAAGGTCAGATAAAGAATATTCTCAGGGCCTCCCTGGTGGTGCAAGGGGTTAAGCACCGCACTATGAAGCAATCGGCAGCCTCTACAGCACGAGTTGGATCCCCGGCTGGCCAAAAAGCAACCCACATGGCGCAGCAGACATCTCCTAACTCGCCCGCTGCTCCCCTCAGCAGTGTATTTCAGTCCAGTCTGCCTGTTCTGTTTCCCAGCTCTGTCTCTGGTGAATCCTCTCACCACTCCCCACCCCGCATCTCTGGCCTGTACCCCAGCTCTCGTACGCATAAATAAATAAATCTTAAAAAAAAAGTCTCAGAGAAGATACATGAGCCGAGCCTTTGAAATGAGTTACATTATATAGTACTAACATTGTAACTTTGAAAAAATTAAAAAGCTAACATACTATTTAAAAAGAAAAGCATTCTATTCATATTTATGTCTATGAAATGTTTAAATAAAAATAACTTACAAATTAGGAATTCCCAAAATCTAAAACTTATTTATAAGATCTTGCGGGGTGTGACCTTCATCTCATACCATTTTCCTGAGCTTTCTTTGCTTCTACACTAGAACTCTTTTAGTTCCTCATATACCATGTCCTTTCCTGACTTGAGATTTTTATTCATGCTGCTTTATGTAAAATGCTCTCAACTTATCCCTCAACGTCAATCATCTTTTTGTCTTTGTAAACTGCTACTTCAAGGTTTAAATCAAAAGTCACTTTCTAGAGTAAACAAAAAATCTTTGTGCTTTAACTTCTTAAAGTGTCCTTAGCATATTTCCCCTGTTAACAAAACTTGTTCTTAAATCCTATTCAGTGTGTCTTCACCAAAACTTTAGAAACTTTGAAGGCAGAAAGCATGACCTAGACTTACAGCACTCAAAAACTTAGTAAATATCAGTTGGGTTTTAAACTTTCAATATTCTCCAGGATGAACAAACTGGTCTCTGAGGTTCCCCTCCTGACTAGCTAAGAAAAGTAATCACAGCTTTCATTGCTATCACTTCAATTACTAACATAAGGTTGGATAAATAACTTATTTTAGTTTCATAAATTAAAAAAAAAAACAACAACAAAACAACAATGAGGACCTCCCTGGTGGCACAGGGGGTTGAGCACGGCACTGTGAAGCTATCCGCAGCCTCTGCAGCACAAGTTCGAGTTTGATCCCTGGTCGGTCAGGGAGCTACCCACATGGCACAACAGACCTCTCCTGTCTTGCCCGCTGCTTCTCTCAGCATGTATTTCAGTCAGTCTGCCTGTTCTGTTCCCCACTCTGTCTCTGGTGAATCCTCCTACCCCCCACACCTCATCTGTATCCCAGTTCTTGTATGCATAAATAAATTTTTAAAACACACACACATTTGATGTAGTTTTACCATTTGAAAAAGAAAATATTTTGAAAAAGAACTTACCAAAATATTTTTCTTATGCCGTTTCTCCTTTATATGTTTATGAGCCCCTTGGATGTTTTCAATGTGAATTAAGCAAAGTTTGCATAGATAACGACAATTGGTATATTCTGGTGAGCGCTGAAAGGTTAAAACAATGCAGTTTTTTAATAGAAAACAGAGAAGTAAATTTCTGACTATAAAAGTGAATGATATAATTACATAAAAAGACAAAAATAAACATTCAAGGAACAAGCTTTTAATTTTTCACGTCTTTTTAATTTTTTTTTCTTCTTTGCAGTAAGCTTTTAATAAGTGAATAAGTATTTATAAGCCACAAATAGTGGAACTGCTCAAAATAGTCATCATGGGAGATCATATACTAATCCTAAACATTATCATGCTAAGTTAAATATGTTTGATAATTATCTAATATAGTTTTTAGAATTTAATATAAGATTTTTTATTTTTTAAAAAAGGCAGTCTTAATACTAGGTTTTATTCCAATGCTATTTCAAAAGTTGGTTTCAGATATTCAGTGTTTTTCAGTACAAAAAAAAAATCAAATTCATCCTCAACTAAGGGATTTCGAATAATGAACTGCAAATATAGAAGACACTTCCAAAGTGTCTTTACACTCCAGTCTGTCTGTCTCATGGCAATAAATGAACAACCTTTTGAGGAAACTATTCTGAAAGGAATACCAATTTGACACACAAAAATATCAGTCACAATATTGTAAGCATAAATTATGTATGTATTCTTGAAATAATTTTAAAAACTTAATAATTCATGTCATTTATGTGCCAAACAACTATACTAATTCCCCTATTCAAAGTAATACAATGTAAGATATAATCGATTGGTATTATCTTCATTTGGTAGATGTAAAGAAAAAAGCTCATAGAATTTGCAACTTTCACAAGGATAAAATATTAAATGGCAAATGCTGAATTTAAATTCATGCATAACTAAATCCAAAGCCTCTACTTGTAATATTACAAATAAAATTACAAATATTAATAATATTAAAAATAAATATATTATAAATAATGTTACAAATAAATATAATATTGTAATATTACAAATAATAAAAAAGACAACATGTGTTGAATTTTAATATGTTGCTTCTAGTGCCTTATATTGAAATTGCTTAATTTTTAATCATAGCTTAATATTCAATAGGCTTCAGCACCTGACAGAGTCTCTCACTTCAGAATATTCTATGATTTTAAATGGGAAACCTGCCCCAAATTTAACAACAGTCCTGCCACAGACTAAAATAAAAAGTCGTTTTTTATGGAGTAACTATTAACTTTACAACAACCCTCTAAGGATTCTCCTTTTTACGAGCAAAGCAACTAAATCTTAATGGATTAAATAATTTGCCCAAAGTGATAAGCAAATAATACAACTCAGCTCAACCTAGTCATTCCAATGTCTTAGTATAAAATTCTTTCAAACATGTCTTACCTAGGGAATGAATTAAACTGTCACAGAGATGTCTACCTCTGTGAACACAATTACTTCTTAAATCACCAAGTATTTTCTAAGCTCACAGTGTATGTCAAAGATTCTTCTAGGAGCTGGAGATACTAGTATAAACAAAATAAATTAAAATCCCTGTCTTCACGAAACTTACTTGATAGGAACATGGGAAGCTCAAACACTTTTAAAAATATGGTCATCAGGGCCTCCCGGGTGGCGCAAGGGGATGGGCACCACACTATGAAGCTGTCCACAGCCTCTACAGCATGAGTTCAATCCCCAGCCAGCCAGAAAGCAACCCACATGGTGAAGCAGATCCCTCCTGGTTCGCCCGCTGTTCCCCTCAGCAGTGTAATTCAGTCAGTCTGCCTGTTCAGTTCCCCTCTCTATCTCTGGTGAATCCTCTCACCCCCTGCATCTCTGGCCCGTACCTCAGCTCTTGTATGCATAAATAAATAAATCTTTTTAAAAAAATAGGGTCATCAGGGCCTCTCTGGAGGAGCAAGAGGTTAAGCCGCAACCTATGAAGCTATCCACAGCCACTGTAGCACGAGTTTGATCCCCGGACAGGGAGATACCCACATGGCACAGCAGACCTCTCCTGACTCGCCCGCTGTTCCCCTCAGCAGTGTACTTCGGTCAATCTGCCTATTCTGCTCCCCACTCTGTCTCTGGTGAATCCTCTCACCCTCCCCACCTCTTGCCTGTACTCCAGCTCTTGTATGCATAAATAAATAAATCTTTAAAAAAAAAAAAAAAGAACAAGAGACTTTGGACGGCATGAGTAACAAACATATCAAAAAAACTACAGACATCTGTGCTGATACTGGATATTTACATCATTGCTATCTAAATCAACAAATATTTTCCATGCTTCCAACCTTTATTTCATCCCAGTCCATTCTTTCCTATAAACATCAAATATCGGGCCTCCCCGGTGGCGCAGCGGTTGAGTGCTGGGTTGCGAAGCTGCCCGCAGCCTCGGCAGCACCAGTTCTATCCCCAGGTGCTGGGCGAGGGTCCTACATGGCGCGCAGACCTCTCCTGCCGCCCGCTGCTCCCCTCAGCAGTGTATTTCATCAATCTGCCTGTTCTGTTCCCCGCTCTGGCTCTGGTGAATTCTCTCACACTCCTGCACTTCTGACTGTACCCAGTGCTTGTATAAATAAATAAATCTTTAAAAAAAAAAAAAATCAAATATCCATTCCACCCCCATGTTTTACTTTTCCCAAGGATTTATCTTTGCTGCTTCATAAACTGATAACTTTCCATTCAATTTTCCCTATTTACTTTTCTTGAAAACACATTTTTCACATTAAAATACGTAAAGGTTTTACATACTACCTTTCCCCTACCCACCTGGGTCAACTTCTAGTCATTCTTAGACTCAGTTCCAATGTTGCCTCCTTATAAAACTTCTCTCAAATTGATGCCTCTATATCTCAACTTGAGTTTGTCCCTCCTTTGTCTACAATCTCATTTTCAAACAATATTGTTATTGCTATTACTTACTTACACATTTTCTCTAATTAGTATATCCTAGAAAAACAGTATCATGTTTTTAAAAAATGCCACACATACCCCAATTTGACTTTTTATCAAAGCACATGAATATTTGCTTTCAATATTTATCTTGACAATATATAAATTGTCACTCAATATTTATCTTGACAATATATAAATCCTGAAAATCTACAATTCTAGGTCTAGGAAAAGAGAGAGGGAAGACAGAACCAAGTAAACTAGCAAATTGCAATAAAAAGTCTTCCTTCTAATCAAGATATTGTGAGACTAGCTATCCAAACCATATAATCTCCTCCTTTACGGACCTCTACTCCTTGATATTACATTCTATTTTTATAGGGTGACTACTCTCTCATAACTTCTATTAATACCCAGAATTGCCTTCTTCAATCTAGAAATGACCTAATTTTTCTGAACTATATAAAATCATACCATTTCTTTCTTTCCTATTTATCAAGAACAAAGACCTATTTTCTTGTATACATACAAACATCCCAAGTATCTATTTGTGAACAGATTATTTATGATTCATGATTCTTTCCTTCAACACCGAGCAGTGTTTCTGTTAAGGCAGGTATATGTATTTCTAGGTTAAGAAATTAACACTTAATAAGATACCAATAGCCAGAACAGTTCATAATTTACAAAAATTATTTAGTAAATACGTAAGAGGAAAGAAAAGAGAAACCACTGGGGAAAGGAGGAAATCTAGTAAATTGTGTAGTGTTTGCTAATTTATTTCTTCACTCCAAATGGACTATTAACTTCCAATGGGCAGAAACTGTGCCATTTTCACCAAAATATTCCCAATGCCTACCACAGTACTTGCGAGATAACAAGCACAAGTATCTATTTATTTGATGAATGAATAAATTAGGAGACAGCAAAAGGACAAAGTAATATTTTGGTAAATATACTATGCTTTGGTAAAAAGTAGGTATTTTATGTTCTGTAGACCATATAGTCCCAATAACTACTACTCAACTCAACTCTGCCATGGTATTATAAAAGAAGGCGTAGATAATATATAAACAAACAGCACAGCTGTGTTGCCATAAAACTTTGTTTACAAAAACAAGGGGCTTGGGGGAAAAAAAAAAAAAAACAAGGGGCTTGGTATATTTACCACAAATTTTAAAAAAGAAAAACACAAAAACAAAGGATTAGCTATAGTTTGAAGACCCCTGGGATGAATGAATGAAGTAAGACTCACAGATCTAAGTATCTGCAGAACAAAGGGAGAAAAGATGAGAGTAAAGGAATGGGAAGTAAGGAAAGATGAATGTTATCTCTTACTTAGCAATAGAAAATAAAGAGTTGTATTTAGTAAAGTTATGAAACACACATTTCCCTCCAAATAACTGAAACAATATAGCATACCTTTTCCAGTCGAAAGATGTGATCTCTTTCTAAGCGTTCTTCTGCTTGTTTCAAGCCTAGCCTCTGTTCAGGTGTCAATGTAGATTCATCTATCACAGTGGCATTTTCTAAATAGTCCATCTCTGAAGAATTTTCTTTATTAGAGTCATCATTCTTCATTTTACCTAAAAAAGGAAGCAATCACTTCATTACCATTATCAGAACTGGTAATTTTTTTAACTTCTTCATAAAACAATTCAATTTATACACATACACTATCTTGTTCCACCAACCTATTATCAAAAGATGAGACTCACCAACACAAAACCAATACAACCATTTTTAGACTCTGAAGTAAGTATGATAAAAAGGCTAATCCCAAATATCAGTCACTGATACACTAGCAATTAAAAGAACAGATATACTCTAGACCACAAACCCACACCAGGCTCCTTTTTCGCTTTCACTGAAGTTCTGGATATCATAACACCAATATTTTTTTTGTTTATCTCCCTCCCAACTAGACTGTTATCTTCTAAGGCAGAAACTATGTGTTTTCATCTTTACATTTCCAGCACCCAGCAATATAAACTTAGCATAAAAAAGGATCTGAGAGAAATGTGTTCTAGCCAGAGGAGACAGCAAATGTGAAGGCTATCAGATGAGCATTTGCCCTCACATCTGAAGAACTGCAATGAAGTCAAGCAGCTGGTGCAAAGAGAAAGAGTAAGAAATAGATAAAGGTAATAGAAATAGGGAGTGGGGTTGCAGATCACACAGGACCATAAAGGACACCAGCTTTTATTCTGATGTATGGGAAACCACTGAAACATTTTGAAGAGTATCAATGTGACCTAAATAATTTTAACAGGATCTTCTGGCTGCTAAGTTGAAAACACAATGAAGGGTGGTATGAATGAAAGTATGCCAATGAGTTAAGATTATGCTGCTCAAAAGTATGAGCCTGACTAGTATAATGAACCACATTCAGGAGTTTATTAGAAATCCAGTATCTCAGGCCCTGCTATAAACTTTCTAATCACAAACCTCTAGGAATGGAGCCTAGAAATCTTCATTTTAATACTATTTCTAGATGACTAAGAACTAAACTTTGAGAAGCCTAGATCTAGAATACTGTCAACTCAAATAATCACTAGGATCACAATCTCACCTCTCACATATTTGCTGTAATATCACCTTCTCAGTGACAAATATGAATTTGAAATACCAGAAACGGCAGAAGCATTCCCTATGACCTTTCCTGATTTATTTTTCTCAGAGGATTCATCACAATCTAATTTACTATGTTTTGTTATTTGTGTGTTCACTGTCTGTCTTTTCCCACTGGAATATTAACTCAGTAAGAACAGTGTTACCTGCTTTGTTCCTTGCTGTACACCTGGTTCAATTTCTTGCACATAGCAGACACTCAAAAAACATTTGTTAATAAATGGCAAATGGAAAAGAGGTAGAAGTGTTAGGTAAGAGCTAAAGCTGGGCCTAATGGAGTTTTATCCACTAATATCACATTGGCCTTAGAGTAATGAAATTTTTCTAATACTGATTAAGTCCAAAAAGACAATGATATAGATATAATCTTTAATTCTATTTAATTTACAAAAGGCAATCTAATAAATCATTAATTTGCATTTTTTCATATGAGGAAAAAAGTGTTAAATAATGTATAAACATAACTGACAAATATTATACATAGTGAAAGTAATTCTTTAAAACATGAGAGGCACAAAGTGAACAGGGAGCACAATGGACTATGATGGAGGACTACGGGTGTTTTTATGGTGGGTGTGGTTTTGTAATAACACATGAATGTGGAGATGATTCACCTCTAAATATCATATAATGTTGCAAACCAACATTACCTCAATTAAAAAAATTAATAATAAAACATGGGAAGCACTTATTTTTAAAAAATGATTGCCATACTATAAATTATTCTTATCAATTCATTAAACCAAGTCTCCCAAAAGGACCTCTACTTGGTCTACTAGATTCCTTATGCTACTTCAACTTAACTCCATGTTCAACTTGTTCTCCATTCAACAAATAACAAAACTATAATCAAAGTAGTACTAAATGATAGACTCTACTGGATTATTTTACTTAGCCTTCACAACATAGGATGCAGCATCTCCATTTCTGAAATTATGAGCAAACTGAGACATTGTTTTAAAGGATAAGCAGCTTATCCAAGATCATCGTTCTTAATAGAGGAAATGGGAATTCAAACCCATGGAATTTTACTCAGACGTCTACACACTTAACCATTTCACTGTCACCTCATTTATTTTGTTGTACTTTATTTTATCTTTATTTTTCCCCCTCAAAAAAATCCTGGGCCTGGGCCTCCCCGGTGGCGCAGCGGTTGAGCGCTGGGTTGCTAAGCTGCCCGCAGCCTCTGCAGCACTGGTTCGATCCCTGGCTGCTCCCTGGCCACCAGAGGAGGGTCCCACATGGCGCACAGACCTCTCCTGCCACGCCCACTGCTCCCCTCAGCAGTGTACTTGGGTCCTTCTGCCTGCTCTGCTCCCCGCTCTGGCTCTGGTGAATTCTCTCACCCTCCCACACTTCTGACTGTACCCAGTGCTTGTATAAATAAATAAAATAAATAAATAAAAATAAATCTTTAAAAAAAAAAAATTCCTGGGCCTCTCCTGGTGGCGCAGTGGTTGAACACTGGGCTGCGAGGCTGCCAGCAGCCTCTGCAGCACCGGTTCAATCCCCAGCTGCTGGCAAGGGTCCCACATGGCCGCAGACCTCTCCTGCTGCCCGCTGTTCCCCTCAGCAGTGTATTTCGTCAGTTTGTCTGTTCTGTTCCCCGCTCTGGCTCTGGTGAATTCTCTCACCCTCCTGTACTTCTCACTGTACCCAGTGCTTGTATAAATAAATAAATAAATCTTTAAAAAAAAAAAAGGCAAAAAACTTTAAATCAGATTTTTTCATTAATTCAAGTAATCGGACCCTTAGAAGTGATCATATGTTCTAATAATTCCTAGCTCCAATCATTCATGCTTAGATCATAGATTAGATTAGATTTAGGTATCAGATTATCTAAATGCTACCAGCACCATTATATAATGGATACTGTCTTTAAACTGACTTATTTTTTGGGACTTCTCCTAAGCCTTATCTGTACAACTATGAACCTGATAATTTTTGGAATATACAAAAAGATACCTCTATTACAGTTTCTCTAAAAAATACTCTAGGGTCAGGGCCTCCCAGGTGGCGCAAGGGGTTAAGCATTGCACTATGGGGCAATCCGAAGCACAAGTTGAACTTGCAGCGCAAGTTCAATCCCCTGGCTGGCCAGGGAGCAGCCCACATGGCGCAGCAGACCTCTCCTGCCTCGCCCACTGCTCACCTCAGCAGTGTCTTTCTTTCAGTCTGCCAGTTCTGCGCCCCACTCTGTCTCTGGTGAATCCTCTCACCCCCCTCATCTCTGGCCTGTGCTCCAGATCTTATATGCATAAATAAATAAATCTTAAAAAAAAAAAAAAAGTCTAGGGTGTGGCCTCCCTGGTGGTGCAAGGGGTTAAGATGCAACCTATAAAGCAATCCGCAGTCACTGCAGCACAAGTTCAATCCCCAGCCAGGGAGCTACCCACATGGCGCAGCAGACCTCTCCTGATTTGCCCGCTGTTTCCCCCAGCAGTGTACTTCAGTCCATCTACTTGTTCTTCTCCCCACTCTCTCTGGTGAATCCTCTCACCCCCTGCACCTCTGGCTTTCACCCCAGTTCTTGTATGCATAAATAAATAAATCTTTAAAAAATAAAAAGTCTATCAATATACTATCATTTTGTGCACCACCAGAAACAAAAAGAAACTATTTCTGAACTCTATACGTGTTTCTGAAAGTATGGTAAATGATGATTTAGAAATAGTTTTTAGAAGCTATCAGCAGCCACTGCAGCGTAAGTTCATTCCCTGGCCAGGGAGCTGACCCACAGGGAAGAGCAGACCTCTCCTGTCTCGCCCACTGCTCCCCTCAGCAAAGTATTTCAGTCAATCTGTCTGTTCTGCTCCCCACTCTGTCTCTGGTGAATCCTTTCTTCTCTCCCCCCATCCCACCTCTGGCCAGCATCCCAGGTCTTGTATGCATAAATAAATAAATCTTTTTCTTAAAAAAGTGTATCAGAAACATAAGGAAAAAAGACAACTAAGGAAAATTCATTAATTTAAACAAAACCAGGATTAAAGTACTCAAAAGACTTAGACAATATTTATAAACAATAGCTAAGGTCAAGATCCAGAAGGAAATGAATTTTATACCAATAATTCTCAAGTAAAAAGCAATATACAAACCAACCTACTTCCAGTCTTTGTTTTGGCCAATGAATTGGCTGCAAGATAGCCAAAAGATTTTAACTTTCCTTAAAATTCTTTAATGGCTTCTCAAAACACTTATAATAAAATCTAAACACTATCATATTCTAAAAGGTCCTTTATTCTCCAATTCTTGTGTACTTTATCAGCTGCATCTTTTGTCACTACCCCAACAATTCCCTGCTTCAGTCACTGAATCTCAGTCATATTCCTACAAGCATTTTCTCAACAAAGTCTAAGTCCCTCAATTAAATCATGCTTTTTTAATTCATAAGTTTTTGGCAATGAACTAAATTAACCACTTTATCTGTATCAAATCCATCTAATTAGAAATTTCCGCAAGGTCTGGCAGTGTTCTGTTGTTCTCAGCTTTCCACTGTAAATACATGTTTGGCATATTATCAGAAACATATATATATATATAAACAAACACACACGCATGCACGCATGCACGCGCTCGTCAGGTGAATAAGCAATATATTACCCGAACCACTCAGAGAGGGAGAGGGCAGGGGAGTATGTGGAAAAATATATACATACTGAATACAAAAATCACTAAATTTATATTTGCACTGGTTTTTTACCTACCACAATAAATGTAAAGGTTTTCTTATTTATTTTTTTAAGTTTTCAAAGCTATAACATTGTCCTTTTTTGTAAGTAGTTAAAATCAAATGATAATTTAAAGAACATTGAGTCCAAAAATATGACTTACAAGATAATCTAATTTGTACTTACTCAAATCATCTGTTATGTCTTCCACTCCTGAAGCACTGTCATCAGAATCACCAGTATTATCTGTGCATGTTTGTTGCTTCTGAGATCGCGTTGAGTTTTCCAGAGTAGATTTTTCACCCTCAACAACATTCACTTTGTCCACAGAAGTAAAGGAGCTTGGAATTTTTTTCCCAATCTGCTGTAAATCTGTGTGTCTCGTATTTTCTTTCAATAATAAACTGGATACCTTCTCTGCTTCTGCTGGTAAAGTGGGCACCTTTTCTGATTTCATCTGAGAATTGGGTGCTTTTTCAGCTTTCCTCTGAGAGCTAAGTGCCTTTTCTGCTACTGTTGCCTGTGAACTGGGTGCCTTCTCTGCTTTCACCGGTGAATTAGGTGACTTTGGTGATTTTTCTGCTTTTACCAGTAAATTGGGTGCTTTTTCTACTTTTGCCTGTGAAGCAAGTATCTTCTCTGTTTTCACCAGTGAATTAGGTAATTTTTTGGCTTTGCAATGACTTTGATCTCGAAGGACTAACCCCAAATCTTTAGGGCCTGGTACATTGGCAGCATTTACTTTACATGATTTAACTTCTGTTTTATCAATACAAATATCATTTTGCTTATTTTTTTTACTACTATTCCTATTTGGAGAGCTGGTCCCAATTTCTTTTAAAGATTTATCATTTCTAGCTTTCAAAGTCTGATTAGTTATAACTTTAGCTGCTTTGCTTTCTTCAGAAATAGCCCAAGCATTCTTCTTTGGTTCATGATTTTCATTTTTAGAGGTCTTAGACTCTTCCATTATTTGAAAACCTGCTTCTTTCCAATTGTGAGACTTCAAAATGGCAAATCTTCAGTAGTATGAATTGCTTCAAATCCAGTTTAGGCAAGCAAACTATTTAAAAAAAAAAAGTCATTTTTTAAAAATTGCAGTAACACCAAAAAACTTGTTCTCAAAATTAAATAGTGAAAAATGAAAACTAAATGAGGTGTTAAAACCCACTTGGTAAACAGCAGCCAAATAGCAGAAAGAAGGGTCTAACATAATTATAGTAATATGACATCAAAAACAGGTAATCTTAGAGGTAAGTTTTACATTACACAATAAAAAAAATTAACTAAAAGGGAAATAAACCTTGCAATTAATGTCCTACAGTGAAAAGAAAAAGGTACAAAAAAAAAATTCCAATCTAGAAGCAAAACAAGAAATCAAAGTTTGGTTAGTTGTAACTTTCTAAGCATTTTAAACATTCTGTAACTGTTTAAAACCAGTTAAAACTTTGTAATCTTGCCTACATGACTTCACTACTAAGCACTACTTAATTATACCACTCACCTACTTCAAACTTGACTTGATAAACATAGGAAAATAATGTTAACTGACTTTCTTTATCCCCGAAGCATAAAGGAGTTCAAATTCTTCTGAAGAAAATTTTAAAAACCAATAGAAACCCAGAGTTATAAAGTAATAATATTTTGTGTGACATTACAATAGTGGCTATATGACTTTATACATTTATCAAAACCCATAGGACACAGGCCACTAATAATGACCCAAAATGTAAATTAAAGATTTTGGGTGATAGTGACCGGTCAACATAGGTTCATCACTTGTAACAAATGTACTACTCTAGTGCCAGGATGGTGATAATGGGGGAGGCTATTTGTATGAATTTCCTATATGGGCACTCTGTACTTCCTGCCCAATTTTGCTGTGACTGCTACAAATAAATAAACAAATAAATAAATAAATATATATATAAATATATAAATGCTTAGGGCCTCCCCCATGGCGCAGCAGGTTGAGCGCTGCACTGTGAAGCTGTCCACAGCCTCTGCAGCATGAGTTCAATCCCCGGCTGACCAAGGAGAAACCCACATGGCACAGCAGACCTCTCCTGCCTCACCTGCTGCTTTTCTCAGCAGTGTCTTTGGTCTGCTCCCCTCCCCGCACTCTCTGGTGAACTCTCCTACCCTCCCGCACATCTGACCTGTACTCCAGTTCTTGTACAAATAAATGAATCTTTAAATATATATATATAGTTCAAAAAAATCTGACAAGAACATAAACTCAGTCAGAATCTATTTGTTGTAAAATAGGTACAATTATGTGTTTTTCACAAAGCACAAACTATAGATGAAAACACTGCATTTTGTTAAATTATTGCTATATTAGAAATATCTTGTACACTATATTTTACAGAAATCAGGATTTTTTTTACTGTTTCTCTTTGTCCTGTGTGACTTACATTCAGGACTACACTTCTAACGACAGATGAATAATATGAATAAAAATTTAGAATCACTAAAGCAATCTATATGGAATTAAAATGCAACAAGCTTTGATTTTTACTTGGTTAATGTATTAAAGTACAAATTTGGGCAATAGAACACCTTTACTCATGTAACTATACATCATACAGACACAAAAATATTACCTAAAAGTATCAAAACACTGCCATTTATTCCCAACTCTCTGTGCCTACACAAAAGCATATTTTCCTCCTCCCAAATAATCAATTAGTTAAATTTACCTAATTATGTCTCCACTGAAACATCTTACTTAACTTGGACCTAGTTTTTAATAATTTCTTTTTGTAGTACAGTCCTCTACACTCATTCTCTGCCTTGATCTCTATCCAAATTAATATTGTTTTATTTTAAAATTTACAACTCAATAACAAAAAAAAATCCAATTTAAAATTGGGCAGAAGATCTGAAAGACATATTCCAAAGATGACACACAAATGGTAAACAGGTACATAAAAGATGCTCAACATCACTCACTAATCATTAGAAAAAGGCATATCAAAAGCACAATAATATCACCTCAAATCTGTTAGATGGTTATTACCAAAAAGAAAAGCAATCACAAATGCTGGAAGGATATTAAGAAAAAGGAAACTTTCAGCACTGTTCATGAGAATGTAAATTGGTGCAGTCACTATGAAAACAATATGGTTTTTAACAAAGATGGCACCAAAAGTAAAGTTTCTATCCCTCCCAAAGTCAAAGGGAAAGCTTTGATGGTCACAAAAGCAGTGCTGAAAGGTGTCCACTGTCACAAGAAAAAGACGATCCATCTGTCACCTACCTTCAGAGGACCAGAACACTGTAACTCCAAAAGCAACCCAAATATCCTTGGATGATCACTCCCAAGATAAATAAGCTTAACCACTATGCCATCAGGTTTCCACTGAGCACCTACCTAGTCAGTCATGAAGAAGATAAGAGACAGCAATACACTTATGCTCATTGTGAAGGACAAGGCCAACAAGCAGCAAATCAAACAGGCTGTGAAGAAGTTCTATGACACTGATGTGGCCAAGGTCAAAATCCTGATCAGACTTGATCAAGAGAAGAAGGCATATGTTCCACTGGCTCCTGCTATGATGCTATGAATGTTGCCAACAAAACTGGGATCATCTAAACTGAGTCCAGCTGGCTAATTCTAAATATAAATGTTTTCACCATTTAAATAAAAAAGAAAAAAAAAACTGGATGGGGGCGCCTCAAAAATTCAAAATAGAACTAGCATATGATCCAGCAATTCCAACTCTGGATATTTATCCAAAGAAAATAAAAACACTAACTCAAAAAGATATCTGCTACCCCCCCCCCTTTTCATTGCAGCATTACTTATTATAGCCAAGATATGGAAACAACCTAAATGTCTATCAATGGACAGAGTTCTCGTTCTCATTCTCTCTCTCTGTCTCTCTGTCTCTCTCTCTCACACACACACACACACACACTCACACAGAGTCACAGACACACACAAGAATATTCAAGTTAGTAACAAAAAATTAACGGTGTCCCTGGTGGCGCAGGGGTCAAAGTCTCAGCCCTATCAAGCTATCACCAACCACTGAAGCATAAGTTTGATCCTGGGCCTGGTAGCTGACCCACATGGCACAGCAGATCTCTCCTGTCTCACCTGCTGCTCCCCTTAGCAATGTATTTCAGTGGATCTGCCTGTTCTGCTCCCCACTCTGTCTCTGATAAATCCTCTCACCCACCCCCCCACCTCTGGCCTATACTCCAGTTCTTATATGCATAAATTTAAAAAATAATAAAATAAAACACAAATTACTGAACTGAGACATCAAATTAAAACTTTGAATATATCTCTAACAAGCAAAGATATTCAGTGAATAATCAAAACATCCCAATAAAAAGAGAGTTCAGAACCTACTTTAGTCTACTCAACATTTAAGGAATCAACACCAATTCTTCCCAAACTCTTCCAAATAACTGATCAGGAATAAGACAAGGATGTCTGCATTTCTGCTATTTCTGTTTAACATAATGCTGTAAGTTCTACCCAGAGCAATTTAAGCAACTGAAAGAAATAAGACCTCAAAACTGGAAGGAAGAAGTATCTCTGCTCACAAATGGCATGACTTTATATGTAAGATACTTTATATGTAAGATACTTCAAAAATGTACCCAAAAAAATTAATACAGCAAGTTGCAGAATACAGAATCAACACAAAAGATCAGGTCTATTTCAGTACACTGGGAATGAACAATCCAAAAAGGAAATTAAGAAAACAATTCCACTTACAAGAGAATCAAAAAGAATTAAATACTTAAGAATAAATCTTGGGCCTCCCCGGTGGCGCAGCGGTTGAGCGCTGGGTTGCGAAGCTGCCCACAACCTCTGCAGCGCCGGTTCGATCCCTGGCCGCTGGGCGAGGGTCCCACATGGCGCGCAGACCTCTCCTGCGGCCCGTTGCTCCCCTCAGCAGTGTACTTCGTCGGTCTGCCTGTTCTGTTCCCCACTCTGTCTCTGGTGAATTCTCTCACCCTCCCGCGCTTCTGACTGTACCCAGTGCTTGTATAGATAAATAAAACAAAATCTTTAAAAAAAAAAAGAATAAATCTTAAATAAGGAGGCGAAAGATTTATACATTGAAAACTACAAAGTATTACTGAAAGCTATTAAAGATTTCAATGGAATGACATTCTTTTATGGATTCCTTTCATCTACTTCCCTACTTTCCTTCTCTTCCTTGTCCTTCTCAGAATCTGATGACTGCTTAGGAGTGACTGGATGTTGAGAATCAGGAAGTACTTTAAGCTCATGTGACTTACAGCCACAAGGGAATAGAAAGTTGGAAGACACACCTTTCACAGTGTTTATCATTCACTTAAAAGGAATAAGCACTCCACCCCTCGATCATTGTTATTAAGCTCAAGAATCCCAAGAACTGTTTAGGCTGCTTTCCCAGAGCTGACTAAACCTGGTGTTGATCAGAATTCATGAACTGTGTGTGTTGCTCACCCACCCACTCACTTCCTTCACGTTGCTTTTCTTTTTTTAAGATTTATTTTATTTATACAAGACACTGGGGTGCAGGCCAGCGGTGAGGGAGGGTGAGAGAATTCACCAGAGACAGAGTGGGGAGCAGAACAGGCAGATGGACCAAAAACATTGCCGAGGGGAGCAGCGGGTGAGACAGGAGAGGTCTGCTGCGCCACGTGGGTATCTCCCCGGCCAGCCAGGAATTAAACCAGTGCTGCAGAGGCTGCGGACAGCTTCACAGTATTGCATTCAATCAGCTGCACCCCCACAGAGGCCCTACGTTTCTTTTCAGTAACTTATATTGTTAGCGAAATTGTGACAATACCAATACAATCCAAAGTGATTACAGATTGATTGCAGTCACCATCAAAATCCCAACAGCAATTTTTGTAGAAGTAACAATGCTAAAATTTATGTGGAATTTCAAGGGACTTCAAACAGCCAGAACGATTCAGAAAAAGAAAACTGGAGAACTCACACTGCTTTCAAAATTTACTACAAAGCAACAATAATCTAAACAGTCTGGTACTGGCGTAAGGATAGATGGGCAAATGTGGCCAGTGCTATTCCTTCACTCCTTGTTTTGCTAATAGTGGAAGGTAACATTAGATTAAAGCAGCTTGGACTGCTGAACCAGTGCATGAAGGACAACTGCCAATAATCACCTGAACTCATATTTGCCCACATTTCATTTTACCAAAAAAAAATTACATGGCTGCATCTAACTTCAAGGCAACAAGGAATACAACCCTCAGAATGCCTCAAGACAAAGTATTTCCAAACTAAGTTACCTAGATGTCCACCCAAAGACTGATTACTTAGGCTTCCAGGATTGTTCAAGCTTTTTCCTATTCATCTGGTAAGCCTTTTAGGTCACTTGATTATATATTAGAATCTTCACCAGACAACGATCAAAGCTAATTTAAGTAATTCTTTTCACAAGCAATTTGTTGGTTTAAACAGTTTGAGATTACCAATTACTTTTTGGTGTTTTTCCAAAGATACAGATAATCTAGAGATTATCTGGGTTCCCAAATTACCCAAGCCATTTCCTCTTCCTTATAAACAATCTAGATCTAGCACTGCATATGGGGAGTTCTATGATGCAAGATATACTGGAGTTCTTGATTCTTCCATTATCAATTATTTCCTGGATATTTACTTGTAATAATATACCAACAACTTTTTGAGTGGGTTCACTAGAATGTCCATAGTTTCAAAAATGATAATGTTGTAGAGCAACCCCGATACAAAACGGGGTGCCTGACTGTGGGTCCTCACCCGCGCGCTTAAAAGGACTTATTAATGTTCTACTGTAGGCACACGCGAAAGGTTAATAAAAGGTTTATTTACAAGGGAAGGGGAAATGAGGAAATGTACAGCTCAGGGAGAAAAGTGGGAGACAAAGATTTAAATAAGTCTTACCCCATTTGCCGATTAGGAATTCCAAATGGCGCTCTGAGAGCTGGCTGCAAGCCAGGAGCCGTGAGACCCCCAAGGCCCACGTGTTTGGTTTTTATACCCAACCTGGCTGCTTAACTTTACCCTCAGGTCCCAGCCACCTTTTTTTTTGGTGGTGATGGGATTTGTCTTTTTCAATGTCTTGATGGCTTTAGTTTGGACTGGGAGTGGAGTCTACAAAGCCTGTATGGGATTAACTTAGGACATTATTTTTTTCCCTAACAATAATATATAACAGTGGTGGTCCTATAAGGTTTGTGTTTAAAAAGGCTGCATTCATTTTGAAATTTCACACTGTTTCACTCAGAATGAACCAGGTTATGCTGCAATAACAATCCCTATTTACTCAATGTTTATCACTATCTAAAAGTTGATTTATTTATTAACTCATGAAAAATCCTCTGTGAGTTCAGGTGACTATTGGCAGTTGTCCTTCATGCACTGGTTCAGCAATCCAAGCTGCTTTAATCTAATGTTACCTTCCACTATTAGCAAAACAAGGAGTGAAGGAATAGCACTGGCCACATTTGCCCACATTTCATTTACCAAAATAAATTTCATGGCGGCATCTAGCTTCAAGACAACAAGGAATACAACCCTCAGAAAGCCTCAAGACACAGTAATTAAACATTTGTAATAGTAGTACAAGGTGAACTATGGCAACCTCTTTGTCTCAATGGATGTTAGTATTTCCCTCCAATATATACATGTATGTGTGTATATATATATATATATTGTTTTGTTTTGTTTTGCGTAAAAGATTTGGGGTGTAGGTCAGGGCGGGGGTGTAAGAGAGGAGTCACCAGGTAAGAGTGTGGAGCAGAACAGGCGGGCTGACTGAAACACAGTGCTAATGGAAGCAGCGAGTGAGACAGGAGAGGTCTGCTGTGCAATGTGGGTTAGCTCCCTGACAGGGACCAAACTCAGGCCACAGAGGTGACACCAGGGAGGTCCCCCCCTCCACTTCCAGTATTTCTTGTGCAGGACTAATCCCTCAGACTAATGATTATATAGTCATTCAGTGTTCCATGCTCAGAAAGACATGCTTGGTTTAAAATTCTACTGTCAAAGATAATTTTAACTTTGAAAATGTGTTTTCTAAATAAAGTCTGATGGGGCAATGGAACAAAGTAAGCAGAGGAGATACATGCAAAATGCATGTCCTCCATTCCTTAAATCCCGTTCTTATTTAATTTTGTTGATGCCCCCTAAGGACAGCATTCCGGTAGACACACAATTTGTAGAAGTTCAGCAAGACTCAAAGCATATGGTAAACATGCGGTCTACTACTAAATAAGGGGGGGGGGGGTACTAACAGCCTAAGATGCTACATTTTGTTTGAGCCGTAACTTCCTTTTAACACAGAAAAAGGGCCTCCCCGGTGGTGCAGCGGTTGAGCGCTGGGTTAGCGAAGCTGCCCGCAGCCTCTGCAGAGTCAGTTTGATCCCTGGCTGCTCCCCGGCCACCGGAGGAGGATCCCACATGGCGTGCAGACCTCTCCTGACGCCGGCGGCTCCCCTCAGCAGTGTACTTCGGTCCTTCTGCCTGCTCTGCTCCCCGCTCTGGCTCTGGTGAATTCTCTCACCCTCCTGCGCTTCTGACTGTACCCAGTGCATGTATAAATAAATAAATAAATCTTTAAAAAAAAAAAAGACTCTTAAAAAAAAAAAAACACAGAAAAAAAGGTAGTATAATAAACATGAATAAAAAAAAAAAGCCTGTAACATTTTTTCATACTCATGTCTTAACAAACCACTTATGCTAAAAATGATGACACAGAAGAAGGAAAGAGTACAAGTCCCCTTTCCTTTCAGGCCTGTCAAAATCACAGATAAAGTGTGTTGATAGAATGTTAAGAAGTAAAATAAAAACAGCTGAGTAGGGCCTCCCTGGTGGCGCAAGGGGTTAAGACACAACCTATGAAGCTATCTGCAGCCTATGCAGCAAGAGTTCGATCTCCCCGGCCAGCCAGGGAGCTACCCACATGGCGCAGCAGACCTCTCCAGGCTCGCCCACTGCTCCCCTCAGCAGTGTATTTCAGTCAGTCTGCCTGTTCAGTTCCCTGCTCTGTCTCTGGTGAATCCTCTCACCACCACCCCCACAGCTCTGGCCTGTACCCCAGCTCTTGCATGCATAAATAAATCTTTAAAAAAAAAAAAAAAAAAAACAGCGGAGTAAGTTTTGTGTAGTGATTCCCTTGTTCTGGTAAGAATGAAGCTTACATGTACAAAGAAACACCAGCTATTTCACATAATAGTTAAATGCTCTCACATTTGCATTTACACTGGTATTTCACAATATAAACAGTAAAAAAATGCTTAATAATTTAAAATTTTAATTAGAATGACATTAAAAATTAAGTAAAAATACACCATGGACAAGCTGAGCAAAAGATCACTGAACAAAGGAAAAGCTTCATATTTTAATAACTTTAAAGATACTTTTTTCTTGCTATTTGAACAAGGGGCCCTGCATCTTCATTTTAAGCCATGCAAATTACATAGCTGACCTGCATTTGTTCAGATCAACAAATATAACTATGGAGTAAATTTTTTTTAAAGATTTATTTATGCATGCAAGAACAGGAGCGCAGACCAGAGGTGTGGGGAGGGGGTGTGTGGAGGGCACGAGGATTCACTAGAGACAGAGTGGGAAGAACAGGCAAAATGACTGAAATACACTGCTGAGGGGAGCAGCAGCAAGACATGAGAGGTCTGCTGCGCCATGTGGGTAGCTTCCTGGCAGGCTGGGGATTGAACTCTTGCTGCAGAGGCTGTGAATAGCTTCACAGTGCTGTGCTTAACCCCTTGCGCCACCAGGGAGGCTCAATATGGAATTAATTTTAACTGATTATTAGTCAGCATTCACATAAGGTGCTGGCTTAAAAGATGGGGATGCAAAAATAATATGCTACCCAGTTATTCCAAAACCATTTATTGACAAGACTGTTCTTTCTCCTGTTGAATAGTTTTGGCATACTTGTTGAAAATCAATTCAACAGGGGGTATAGATCCATTTTTAGTGTAGTAACATGGATAGTCTAAAAGAGGGGATAGTAATAAATTCAGACCAAATTGTAATGGACTCTAAAAACAGTCAAAACAATCTTGAAAAAGAACAATGCTGGAGAATGCAAACTTACGGATTTTAAAAGTTACTACAAAGCTACAATTAAGTGAGACCGAGTGGTACTAGTATAAAAATAGACATAAAATAAATGGAGAAATCAGAATCACTTGAGAATTCAGGGGAAAAAAGACACTTAGGGTCAACTGATTTTCTTTTCTTTCTTACTTTTTAAAAACATTTTAAAAGAACAAGTTTATTAGTAAAGGAGAAAGAAAATGAGAAGCACTCGCATAGTCACAGGCAGGCAGGAGATATACCTGGTCAACTGATTTTCAACAAGGAAGCCAAAGCTATTCAACAAGAGAAAAAATAGTCTTGCCAATAAACGGTTTTGGAAGAACTGGATAGCCACATTCAAAACAATACAGTTGGCTATGTGAGAATGCCCCAAACTAAAAGAAAAAATAGAAAACAACTGCTGAAGAGGATATGGTGAAAAAGGAACCCTCTTACAATTGCTGGTGGGTCCAGCCACTATGGAAAGATGTGTGGAGGCTCTTCAAAACACTAAAAATGGATCAACCATATGACCCAGCGATTCCACTCCTAAAATCTACCCAAAGGACACAAAAACACTAATCCAAAAGGAAACCTGCACTCATGTTTATTGCAACATATGGAAACAACCCAAATGCCCCCGAATAGTTGAATGGATCAAGATGTGATATACATATGCAATGGTATACTACTCAACCATCAAAAGATAAACTCATGCCATTTGCAGCAACATGGATGGAGTTAGAAGCCATTGTACTTAAGAGAAGTCAGTCAGAAGAAAAAAGAAAAATATCGGATGTTTTCACTTATATGTGGAATACAGAGAAACCAAGGATCAGGAAAAAGACAAAACTAGCAAGCTGACCATAGATCTGAGGCACACAGCAGAGGAAGAGGAAGGACTGGTCAAAACAGGAGGGAAGAGCACAAGGGACTGTGGTAATAGATCAGAGGTGCTACTGCGGTGGGAAAACTATAGGACTACACCTGAGGGGAGAAACCAAATACTGCCCCCAAATTAACAACAATGTAAGAAAATAAAAAAATTTTTTAAATGAACACCAAGTACATACCAAATACAAAAATTAACTCAAAATGAATCAAAACCTAAATGTAAAAGTTGAAACTACACAACTATTAGAAGAAAACAATAGATACAAATCTTGGCAGTCCTCAATCAGACAATAATTTCTTAAGTATGACTTCCCAAGTGTTAGGGGTAGTAAGGGGGCCCATTAACACACTCCCCCAAGGGAGGATAGTAGCAATGCAGCATTCCAAAATTCACTGGAGCCAACACCTTGTTTGAAGGGTTAGATGAGTTCTGACTGTTGCAAAAGGCCTGGGCACAATTACTCTTTACATAGAGTTTACCCCAGACTCAAAAAGAAGAGGGGGAGATTCAAATTCAGGGAAATCAGGAGGCATGATGGCTGCAAAGCATGCAACTTAAGAAGAACACTCTTCCCCTTGGGGGATGGAGGGGAAGGGAACATAAAAACCTGCTGCACTAGAGCCTGGCTGACCCAATCTGCTACCTTCTCCTTAGATCACTCCACTTGAGCTACCCAGTTTTTGTTTTTTGGGTTTTTTTTTAAAGCTCCCTGAACATATTAGGTCAGCTCTGCTTCTCAGTCCTTGCCTTCTGATATTGTCTGTTGCCTTGCATAGTGTCTTGTATTTTTCAGCTCTCCAATAAACTGTCACTTGCTTTATTAATTGGGAATTCATGAAATTCTTTTCTCATAAGACACCAAGGACCCTCAACTCTTGCTGTTCTCCAACAAAAGGACAAGCAATGCAAGGAAAACTAAATTGGACTTAATAAAATTGAAGACTTATGTGCATCAAAAAACATAATCAGGAAAATAAAAAGAAGAAGATAGAGTGCCTCAAAAAATTACCAATAACTGGAGCTCATTTTCCAGCAATCCCACTTCTGGGTATACACCCAAAGAACTGAAGGCAAGGACTGTAACAAATATTTCCACTCCTATGTTCACAGAAACATTGACAATATCCAAAAGTCAAAAACAATCCAAGTATTTATCTAAGCAGATGAATGTTATGTTTGCATAAACAAAATGCATATTTCTTAAGTATGCATACAACAAAATATATTCAGCCTTAAAAAAGAAATTTGCACACAAGCTACAACATAGAAGAACCCTGAAGACACCATACTAAATGATATAAATTAAGTCACAAAATGAAAATACTGTATGATTCTATTTACATAGTCAAATTCAGAGACAGAGGGCCTCCCTGGTGGCACAAGGGGTTAAGATGCAACCTATGAAGCTGTCTGCAGCCACTGCAGCACGAGTTCGATCCCTGGCCAGCTGGGGAGCAACCCACATGGTACAGCAGACCTCTCCTGACTAGCCCACTGCTCCCCTAAGCAGTGTATTTCAGTCAATCTGCCTGTTCTGTTCCCCACTCTGTCTCTGGTGAATCCTCTCACTCCCCACACCTCTGGCCTGTACCCCAGTTCTTGTATGCATAATAAATCTTTAAAAAAAAGACAAAAAACAAACTCAGAGACAGAAAGTAGAAAGTAGAATGCAAGGGGTGAGAGAAGGAGAGAAGAGAGTTATTGCTTAATGAGTACAGAGGTTTGTTTGGGAAAAATAAAAAATCTAGAGATGAATGGTAGGGATGGTTGCCCAACAATGTGAATGTACCAGATATTATCTGAATGTACAATTTTAAATGGCTAAAATGCTAAATTTTATGTTAAGTATATTTCTAATATTTATTTATTTATGCGTAGAAGAATTGGGGTGGCCAGAGGTATAGGCGGTGAGAGGGGACAGAGTAGGGAGCAGAACAGGTGGATTTACTGAAATATACTGCTAAGGGGAGCAACTGGCAAGACAGGTGATGTCTGCTGTGCCATATGTGGTTATCTCTCTGGCTGGGGATTGAACTCAAGCTGTGACAGTGAGACTAACTGAGACTAACTAGGGAGGCCCATGTTAAGTATATTTTATCACAATTTTTAAGATTAGAAAAAAGAAAACTCACAAAATGGGAGAACGTTTTTACAAATCCCGATACTCGCTAATATTCAGATTATATAAGTTTTATAATTCAACAATAAAAAGACTAATAACCCAATCTGTTAAATAGACAAAGAATTTAAACAGATTTCTCCAGATACATATGTATGTTAACAAATGGGCCCATGAAAAGATGGAAAATGCAAATTAAAACCACAATGAGATACCACTTCACCCACCAGAATGGCTATAGTTTAAATAATGGTCAATAAATAACAAGAGCTGGTGAGGATGTGGAGAAATCAAAACTCTTAATATTAATAAGATAATCTCCATTCATTGATAATCCCTAGTGGGAATAAAAATGGTGCAGCCTCTTAGGAAAATAGTTTGGTAGATACTTAAAAAGTTAAACATTAAAATCTATCAAAACACCTAGCAATTCCACTCCTGATATATAACCAAGAGAAGTGAAACTATGCCCTCACACAAAAACTTTTATGTAAATGTTCAAAGCATATTATTCATTATTTATAATAGTCAAAAAGTAGACACAATCCAAATGTCCATCATACAATGAATAAATCAACAAAATATGGTATCTCCACAGAATGTAGTATTCAGCCATAAAAAGTAATGAAGTGCTAATACAGGATACAATATGGACAAACCTTGAAAACATTGTTCTTAGTGAAAGAAGACAGGCACAAAAAGCCACAGCTGTTTGATTCCATTACATGAAATGTCCAAAACCGGCAAATCCGTAGACAGAAAGCAGTTTAGTTGTTGCCAAAGGCCTGAGGGAGAGGGAAATGGAAAGTGATTGCTAATGGTCATAAGGTTTCTTTTGGGGAAAATGAAAACGTTCTGGAATTAGACATTAATGATGGTTACACAATCTTAAAGAATATACACTGAATTGTATACTTTCAAAAGGGAAGTTTCATGGTATTGTAAATTATATCTCAAAGAGAAAGAAAAAAAATACACCATTACACATTCCATTAGCCATCAAAGCAGTGTTTTCACATACCTTATAGACAACATGCTACATTCCAGAAGAGAGAATGAAAGGGGGGAAAGACAAATAAAGTCTTAACATTACTGTGAAAATAGTTGTGACTCAAAGAGCCACCCCCCTCCATACCCCAAAAGCCCCCAAACATAGTCTGAATACCAATGGTCTAAACTAACACTGAGCACAAGAAGGGAGCTTCGGGCCTCCCCCGGGGCGCAGCGGTTGAACGCTGGGTTGCGAAGCTGCCCGCGGCCTCTGCGGCGCCGGTTCGATCCCCGGCTGCTCCCAGGCCACTGGAGGAGGGTCCCACATGGCGCGCAGACCTCTCCTGCCACCCGCTGCTCCCCTCAGCCGTGTACTTCGGTCCTTCTGCCTGCTCTGCTCCCCGCTCTGGCTCTGGTGAATTCTCTCACCCTCCCGCGCTTCTGACTGTACCCAGTGCATGTATAAACAAACAAACAAATAAATAAATAATACATGCCTCTTAAAAAAAAAAAAGAGAGGAGCTTCAATTACTTAATGACTGACCAACTTCCATGATAATTTAATTATTTGAATTATAATGCACATCTAAGATTGACAAAATGCAATCAGATTTCATTATTATGTATAATTCATAAGTGTATGTTCCCGCAAAATATCTTTTGACAACCTGTATATGCCTATGCTAAATTTAACATTCCTCTGTATATTACACTTTGACATCTTAAGTTTGAGGCGCAACAAAGCATGATGGTTAAGTGCTCTGACTTCAGACTTCAACACTTGGTATCCAAATCCTGATTTTGCAGCAAACCAACTATGAGAACTTGTCCAAGGTACTTAACTTTTCTGGACCTACTTTCCTCACCTGTAAATGAGGATAATATAAAAGGGCTGTTGTGAGGA
Organism: Talpa europaea; assembly: GCF_964194135.1. Taxonomy (NCBI): domain Eukaryota; kingdom Metazoa; phylum Chordata; class Mammalia; order Eulipotyphla; family Talpidae; genus Talpa; species Talpa europaea. Next base: position 32,791,258 of record NC_140076.1, read on the forward strand.
CTGAGTTAATATTTCAAACATCTATTTAAAAAGCTACACATAGTAACTGGGCAGGAAATTACCTATGATCATTGTAAACTAAATGCCCATTTGAAACTACCAGACTATTGTAATTTACAAACATACCTATTTCTTTTTGAAAGTGTTATTTTGCATAAGATTAGATCCTAAGATCTTTAGTGATTTTTTTAAAGGTTTATTTATTTATGCATACAAGAGCTGGGGTACAGGCTAGATATGCAGGGGAGTGAGAGGATTCACCAGAGACAGAGCAGGGAACAGAGCAGGCAGACTAACTGAAATACACTGCTGAGGGGAGTAGCAGGTCAGACAGGACGGGTCTGCTGTGCCATGTGGGTCATCTCACTGGCTGGGGATAGAACTTGTGCTGCAGAAACTGTGGGCTGCTTCCTAGTGCGGTGCTTAACCCCTTGCACCACCAGGGAGGCCCAGATCTTTAGTGATTAACACCTAGCTTTCATGAACACTTTTTCCTTCTGTTCTGCCCACACTCAATGCCTATCCTCTACCTTTCTAGTACTAAATGTAAAAGTAGACAACTAATCCAAGTCAAGGAGTGAAAAACCTTCCTGCAAAACCATAATAAAGCAACCTCCCAAACGTAGTTTTATTTCAAAAGAATCTCTGAAGAAACTAAACAATATGGGTTCTCCCTGGTGGCTCAAGGGGTTAAGTCTCCACATCATGAAGCTGGCAGCAGCCACTGCAGCACGAGTTCGATCCCTGGCCATGGAGCTAATTCACATGGTGCAGCAGACCTCTCCTGTCTTGCCCGCTGCCCCCCTCAGCACTGTATTTCAGTAGATCCATCTGCTCTGCTCCCCACTCTGTCTCTGATGAATCCTCTCACCATCCCGCACCTCTGGCCGACACCCCAGCTCTTGGATGCATAAATAAAAATAAATATTAAAAAAAATTAAACAATATGATCACAGAATACTAAAAAAGAAAAAAAAAAAAAGGTCAGAATATTGCAACTAGAAGGCCTCCCTGGTGGCGCAAGGGGTTAAGCACCTCACTATAAAGCAATCTGCAGCCTCTGCAGCAAGCATTAGATCCGATCCCCCGGCCAGCCTGGGAGGAACCCACATGGCGAAACAGACCTCTCCTGTCTCACCCGCTGATCCCCTCAGCAGTGTATTTCAGTCAGTCTTCCGGCTCTGTTCCCCACTCTGTCTCTGGTGATTCCTCTCACCCCCTGCATCTCTGGCCTGTACCCCAGCTCTTGTATGCATAAACAAATAAATCTTTAAAAAAAAAGAAAAAGAAAAAGAAAGCATACTTCTAATCACAGCTCAACTGCTATTACATATCTAGTGACCGCACTTTACAAACCCTTTAACAAAAACCTAAAAAAGGGAGGGTCCATATTCTCTACCCCACCTAATGAAAGGTGGAGTTGAGTGGCCAGGAGACCCGATAAAGGAGTTGGGAGAGAAGACTCAGAAGACTTAGAAGAGGCATGCAGGGCAGAAAAACATCTGAGGAAGCAGCCTCACTTGCTTCTCAGTGTTGGACTTGCACCGGGTACTTGGGGACATGGAAGGAGATACTTGGAATAGACATGAATGAGAGACCCATGGGAGACTCATAATGTCAGTCTTGACCTATACTGTGATTTTGCTCCTTTAAGTCCAGATTTTCCTGGCCCCTTCTGCCCTTTTCCTATAGTTCACTACCAGAAGGTGCCTTTTACTTGTGGCAAGCTTTCAGGACTTGAGCAGCCCTGCTTTTGGGCCAACACTATTTGGCTGGACATTTACTCATGAGGGACTAGGTTACTTTGGGTGTTTAACTGGGAAACTATACCCTTTCTCTTCTTTTTATGCACACGAATTCTAATAGGGTTCTCTTCTATTGAAGGTCTTGCACCTTCAATACTTTATGTGGCAGATGGAACAGTCCATTTAGAGCATCCACATTTGGGGGCCTTAGAGTGCCCCTCAGTCTCCACACTAACAACCTGACTGCTACTTCCCTTTCCCTCACTGCTCTATCCATAAATCTGTCATCCCTACCACATTGAATTTCTCCTTCTTCCCTACATACCAAGCCCCACAACAAGTTATCATTGCATGCATTATTCTGTAGGTATGGAATGGCCTCCTATTCACTCCCTTCATGCAGCAAACTCCTCATCCCTTCAATAATCAGTGACCCCTCCTCAACTTATATAACCCAGTGTGTTATAATTTATCTGTATTAAATTAGATAGAGTTCCCTGAAAGGAGAGATTATCACCAATAACTATGTATCTCTAAAATCTAGCTGATCTAGCACAAAGTATAAATGCAAATATTAGGTGAATGATTAAACCATTAATGAATGAGCAACCTTAGGCAGTTGCTCCTAGAAACTGAGAGAATACTTGACACATCTGAGAAGTAACAAGGTATATATGATACAGCACACAGAACTGCGATGACTCTAAAAGCGTCAGCAAATTAATCTCTGAATTAACCATCTATCATCTAACAAAATAAGTTTCACAGGGTTGTTACATTAAACAAATGAAATCCATGTGTATGTGAATATGTAAGTACGGAGTTAAAAATGTAAGTTCAATGCCTAGAAAAAATATGTTCAAATATTAGTTCCTTTCTCTCTGACCCTTTAACTCAAGGATAATTATGGACAAGATAATTTGATATTAAAACCATTCGGACATGTAAAATATCACACAATTAAATCTCTCCCTAAGCGGAAAAAACAAACTGTTCATCTCTGCACCATATATGTTATACATATATATTATATATAAAAAACTTTCTTCACTTCTGGATTTATATGAAACACTTGGGGGCAGTATGCTGTTTTTTTTTAATTTTTCCCAAATTAAGCAATTATCTAGGATTCTAAAATTTAAAAAAATTCACTAAGATTTTAATCACTCTAAGATTAAGAAGGAAAAGGTCTATATATTCTGCTTTAAACTATAGCCTACCTCTCCCTAACCTATTTCAGGTCCTTTTATTTATTTATTTTAAAAGATTTATTTATTTATCCATACATAGAAGAACCAGGGTATAGGCCAGATGTGAGGGAAGGTGAGAGGACTCACCAGAGACAGCGGTGAACAGAACAGGCAGAGTGGTGAAATACACTGTTGAGGGGAGCAGCCGGGGCCACAGGAGAGGTCTGCTGCACCCTGAGGGCCCCTCCCAGGCCAGGATCCCAGGATCCAACCCACCCTGCAGAGGCTGCAGACAGCTTCACAGTGCTGCGCTCAACCGCCTGCGCCACCAGGGGAGGCCCTTTAGGTCCTTTGAGAAGTGATATCTTTAAGAGCGTACATCTATCTGAATTACCTTAAACTTTGTAACTTTTTAAAAAAGATTTATTTTTTTTAAAGATTTTTATTTATTTATGCATACAATAACTGGGGTGTAGGCCAGAGGTGTGGGGTTGAGAGAATTCACCAGAGACAGAGTGGGGAGAAGAACTGGCAGATCTACTGAAATACACTGCTGAGGGGAGCAGCAGGTGAGAAAGGGAAGGTCTGCTGAGCCAGGTGGGTTAGCTTCCCTGCCAAGGGATCTAACTCAAGACCAACTCATGCCACAGAGACCGGTGATAGCTTGATAGGGATGAGACTTTAACCCCTGCACCACTAGGAGGCCCTAAACTTTGTAACATTCTATCAATTTGCGCAACTGCAGTTTACTTTAGAAAATAATACCTCTCAGTAAATTGTTATATCAAAGTACATTTTTTCAAGGTTAAAAAAATCTGACTTGCATCAATATTTACAGGTAAGTTTTGTTCACTTTTTCTCTGAAACCAGAAACTTTCTGCAGAAAATAAAATCAAATACTCTTCTATACCCAGAGACCCTGATTTGACGGTCTATAAAAAACACAACATAATTAATGGATAATGCACGTCAAGGTTAACTTTGAGGTCAAAAAAATTTCTCTAATTACTCTTACTAAAATGAATCTGAGAACTAATAAAAATGCTCTTTAAACAGCATTTTGTTAATCAGATATTTATAATTACATTTATAAACTTTCACTTTAAAAGCTCTAAAATTAAAATGCAGACACTACTATTCCGGGTAAATTAAAAATAAATGTAATTTGGGGCTTCCCTGGTGGCGCAATGGGTTAATAAGCAGCACTATGAAGCTACCAGCACCCACTGCAGCGCAAGTTCGATCCCCAGCCAGGTAGATGACCCACATGGCACAGCAGACCTCTCCTGTCTTGCCCGCTGCTCCCCTCAGCACAGTATTTCAGCAGATCTGCTTGTTCTGCTCCCCACTCTGTCTCTAGTGGGTCCTCTCACCCCCAGCACCTCTGGCCTGTACCCCAGAGTTCTTGTATGCATAAATCTTTTTTAAAAAGAAAAAATAAACTTTAGACTTACAAAATGTAATTAAATGTATGTGCATGGTAACATCTTAATTTATCTGTATTAACAACTTGGCCTAAGACAATTGAAAGAATTTAATTTCCTTTTTGTATTTAAGATGTTTGCTATACTTAAAATATTAAATGTCACTAACTTTCACTCCCACTTCTGTAGTATTTCAAAGAGCTTTATTTTTTCATTCTTCTCACTAACAACAACCAAATGAAAAACTGCACAAACAGTAGGAAATTGTACCTGAAAGAGCTTTTTAACTTTCTTTGGTTTATATATTAAAACATGAAAGACTTAAAATTCTTTCCGATATGGTTTAAAGAGGCATTCTAAATATGTTCTTAAAAGCAAGTTAGACATTATCTTAAGCACAACTTTCTAAATGAACCAATATTTCACAATTTTACAAGTTGTGATTAAACAGTACTAAGTGTGGTGTATGTAGTTCAGCAATTTCTAAGGACATGCATGGGTTCTGAATCTAAAGAAAATTTGACTATACAATTTACTCAGATACAGAACATGCTGACAAAAAAAAAGTCCATTTTTTTAAGCCATCCCACAATTCAGCGTCTTAGTAGGCACCCTCTCTAAATTATATTCAGTTGGGATGATCAAATTTTATTAGCTAATAGTTCTCATTACTTTAAAAACAGAAACCGGTTATGATCTGTTTCACCAAGTGTTACACATTTTGCTACAACACTTGGGGGTGGGAGGGAATCTTTGGAAACAAAAGGTAATCTGATCCACTCTGGCTAATTACTAAATGCATGCCAACAACACAATTCCAATTTCATTTCTAGACACTAAGATCACAAAGGGAAGCAGAATGTCAAGTGTGTAAGGAACTACTTTTTTATACCAAATACATCCAAAGGAAGAAACATGGTATGCCGAAACTAAGCTCTCGCGCAAGGTACAAAATGCATCTGATCAAAGACTGGATAATCCTCTAAAAAGAAAATATTTCCTTAACATCAAGACAACAGTAATTCATCCCATTCGGGTGCAACATCCCCAGAAGGTAGTTCCTTCGAGTCCAAACACCTTATTCTTTTCCAATCCGATACCAAAAGGCCCTGAAACCTCTCGCGGGGGCGTGCGACACACCGGGCGAGTGCCGTCTGTTTACAAATACGAATCTCAGTTTCCCACGTCAAAAGCGTACATTACCACCATTCGACTGGGGGGGGCGGGGGGCCAGAGAAAGCGGATGACCAAGAATCGAAATCCACACAAACACTTCTGCCTTCTCTCCTCCCGACAAGGACGAGCACAGAAAGGAAAAAAAAAAAAAAAGTACTATATTCGTGTGTGTGCTTATGCATCTTGTATATGTTCGTCTACACCTAAGCAGGGGTGAGCGGAGAGGCAGACATGACAGGGAAAAGCGCTGAACCCCGGAGAGCGTCCACGCCAATCCCGTTACCTCACAAGCCCCCTCCCCCGGGTCCACAGGTTTCGGCCCGGGCGGGGAGCTCCCGGCTCGGTGGAGTTCGGCCCCGAAGCGCCCGAATGCCCTCCTCAGGCCGCCCAGGCCGCCGCCCGTCCCTCCCTCACCTCCGCCCTCCCCTGGGACCCCCGACTCCCGTTCCAGCAAAGAAAGAAGTGGCAGGCCCCAAGGAGGCGGCGGGGACGCGTCTGGGGCGGGCTCCCTACACCTGCGAGGCGCGGCACCTGAGGAGGGACACCCCCGGCGGCCCGGCCTTCCCGAGCACACCCCCTCGGCGCCCGGTGCTGCGCGGCGGCCGGAACCACCGTACCTGCGAGGCCCGCGAGCTACAGGCGCGCGCGACGCCTCCTCATCTCAGTGGCTCCCGCTCCCCCCGCCGCCTCCCGCTGCTGCTGCCGCCGCCGCCGTCGCCGTCGCCGCTGGAGGCCGGGACACGACGAGCTCAGGACTCCACCGCCATGTCCGCCGCGCCGCGAACTGCATTGTGGGGGGGAAGGGATGGGGAGGGGGAGGAGGGAGAGGGGGAGAAAGAGGAGGACGCGCTGAGGGGAGGGAAACTAGGAGGAGGGGGAGCCGAGGGAAGGGGGGAGGGGAAGAGGGTCGCAGCCCGGAATGGAGTCGCGGCCCGCGGTGGAAAAGGGGCTCGACGCGGAGGAGACCCGACAGAAGAGACGCGAGGGGGAGGGTTCAGGGGGAGCCCCTCCGTTCGTTCTGGGGCCCCCGGGTACCGGTTAAACCCGGGCGGGGGGAGTAAACACCAGTGGGGGAGGGGCTACTCTGGGGATGGGGGTGGCGGGGCCTAGAGAAACAATGGGGAGGGGGCTGAGGTGGGAGGGCCGCGCACTCACACTCAGGCTGAGGAAGAGGGAAGGGACGCGCGCACGAGGACACTCGTTAGCTCGCGAGGAGGGGCGGGGCCCTCTGCGTTCGAAGAAGGTTGAAGTCACCACGGGCCGGGGGGGGGGGGGGCGGGGCCAACGCCGAGCCCCGAGCTCGCGGTCGGGCCACCCGCCTGCGTGTGTGAGGAGGCCCGGGTCGCGGGCGCTGTGGGGCCGCTGGGGTCTGGCTCCGGGGCCCAGCCGCCCCCTGGCCTCAGGCGAGGCCCCCAGGCGGCTGGAAGGGCCGGAAAGCCGCCACCGCCGCCAATCGCTACCCCCCACCCCAGGAAAGGAAGCCGGGCCTTGAACGTGCCCCCCGTAGCCCGGTACCGGGCAGAGGGCCGACCCGCGCCTCTGCGGGCCGTCGTGACTGGCCCCCACTGCTGAGCGCGAGAGGGAAGATAGACAGAGGAAACCTCCGGGTTTCGACTCCCGCCTCCTCTCCCTCGCCACCAGCCCACCAAGGCTGGAATCTTTTTTTTTTTTTTTTTTTAATGCAGCTAATTCAGGAGTTAAAGAGCTAATCAGAGAAATCTCAAGAACATACGCCCCCACCCTGAAGAAAAATTTTAGAAGTCATTTCTTTAGCTTCACGCGGGTTTGGAATCCACTACCATCGTGGGCCCTCTCTCCACCCCCCTCCCAGCCCCCGTTTTTAATGTGTTAGGTTCCTCTGCGTCGTTAAAGTCACGATCAGAGAGGATTTACGATTTGCTTAGCTTTTTTTAAGACCCTAAACTTGGAGATCATTAAACCAACTTCTGACCTCAAAGCTGGACATACCACACGGCCACAATTCTTATAGTTGACATGCTAAGCAGGAAAAGGAATGGACATGGGGGTGAACGGACGATACTACATCTTAAGTATTTACAAGGTGTACTGCCTTATAAAATTTCTAATAATATGACTTAGAGGCTAGAACCGATAAAAGGTTACAGAGAGACAGCTACTGCTCTCTGCATAATCCGTGTACTTCTCATTATTTCCATGAATTGGATACCTCTTATTTGTGTCCATATGAATCTGAAACTTGATGAAAAGGGACCAGACATTACCAGGCAAGACCCTAACCTTGAGCTAGGGACTTCACATATTTTACCATTTAATACAACAATCCAATGAGGTTGATGCTGTTGATTCCACTTACGAATGAGGAAAAAAAAGCTAGAGAATAAGTGCATTTAACCCCGAATGAGGAAAAAAAGCTAGAGAATAAGTGCATTTAACCCCGTCTGTTGTAGCAAAGCCCAGGAATTGAATTGAATTTCAAATCAATGAAAAGCCTTGCCTGACTTCAGCACTTACAAACTAAATGACTTTGGGTATGTACTCTGAGTTTCCTCATCTGTATGTTTTAAAGGCAAACAACTTTACAGGTGCAAGGAAAACAGCACAGCACAAAAGTTAAAGCTATAGGGGCATTAAGATAATACCAACATGCCTTTCACTTTAGTGAGGGATATTAGTATCCTTGAAACAAGTTCAATTGAATAAAATTTCCAGATTAGTTTATAAGAGTAAAACATTGAGTTTGGTATCTGGACATACAAGAACAAAACAGATTCCTGTCTCCAAAAGGTTTACCTTTGAGCAAAAAAAGTGGCTCTGCTGAGCTATTTTATCAAAATACAGAGGAAGTGTGACAAATTCCAGTTGGGTGTGTCTTCAAGGGAAAAGGTAGGAGCAGAACCTTGGAGGCTTGCCTGCTATGTGCCAGACACCTCTGTGATTCAGAGAAAATCATTTAGCCTAGAGTGTGCAGAAAATAATGAGTCTGGTAACAAGAGCTCGTGCCAGACTAAGAATCCCAATGCCCCTCTGCTCCTATCCCTTCCAGCTAACTCTTCCATCACCTTTCCCGTTAAGACCCAGCTCAACTACTACTTTATCAAATCTTCCTACTTAGCCCCCACTCCACAGCGATTCCTTTATTATCTGAATTCTATATGTTACTTTTATAATTCTGACTCAGGTAGATTATAAACGAGCGTAGATACTTATATTTGTGTTCCTATCTATGTATGAGAGGAAGAATACCTTGACAACTATAATTTTGTTTATCATCACAAAGAATGTCTACAGAAGTATTAGTCCAAGGTGAAGAATGAACAAACTTATGGCATAAGAGAATTAGTAGCCAAGTCATACAATAAGTTACAGTAAATACAAGGTCTGTGTTCTTTCCTTTGACTCATAATCAGCTTACTGAGAAATAAAATGGTAAATGTCTGGCTGTTAAATATTCTCTGAGGACTTATATTTGATGCTTACAAGTAAGACCTCATGATTGTGGTTGTCTCCAGATTCAGCCTTTTGGCCCCAAAATTCTGAAAACTCAATTTCATCCTAACACAGGCAAATTTTACTTACAGTAAAAATCTTATTTCATCACATATAATGAGAAACAAAATAATTGACTACTGAATCAATATTCATACTTTCTTCACATCTTAGTGATAGGAAAAATCATTCCAAAATTACTCATATTGGATGAAAGCTGATTTGTCAAATAAATCAAAATAAGACAGGCACCGGGCCTCCCTGGCGGCACAAGGTGTTACATAAAGCACAGCACTGTGAAGCTATCCACAGCCTCTGCAGCATGAGTTCTATCCCTGGCTAGGGAGCTACCCACATGGCACAGCAGACCTCTCCTGTCTTGCCCACTGCTCCTCTCAGCAACGTATTTCAGTCAGTCTGCCTGTTCTGCTCCCCACTCTGTCTCTGGTGAATCCTTTCACCCACTGCGCCTCTGGCCTGTACCCCAGTTCTTGTATGCATAAGTAAATAAATCTTTCTTAAAAAGAAAAGAAAATATGACAATTTCTCAAAATATTAAAAATAAATCTGTTACAGAGCAAGGAGAGGGGCACCCCAGACCCCGCAAACCTGCCTGCTCTAAACAGGTTCTGCAATCTGCTGCATCAACACAAAACATATGAGACTTTAATGAAAAGGAACTTTAATACAATTAGGAAACAATACAGGAAAGGCAAAGAATATAGTTTCTAAATCGAGCACCCAAAGTTACCTGTCCCCTCATGGGTAAAAGTCCACCCAAGCAGGATTGGCCCAGAACAAGGCCCCAAAGCCTGCCACAAGTCTAAAGCATCTTCCAGTGGGGACCCACAGAAAAGGATCAGAAACAACCAGGCAAGTTTGCAAGGAAAAGAGCAAAATCAAAATCAAGACAAAAACCACCATTGTCACCTCCCCACGGGTCTCTCACCCACATTTGTGTCAACCAGTCCACAACCAAAAGGCAAGCGCTGTTTCTTCACATGTCTCTCGGCTCCATGTAACTCCTCCAGGTCTCCTCCTGGCTCTCCATCCTGTTTATGTCCTTCTTGAGTCTCCTCTGCAGCTTCTTCTCTCCCAGCTCAGCTCCACCCTCCTTTTGGGTGGGGCAGGAAACCTGGAACCTCCCCCTTTCTTAGGGACGGCCCTGTTACAGATTTACCATATGATCCAGCAATTCAACATCTAGACATTGCCCAAAGAATGCAAAAACACTATTTCAAAGGGATATGTACCTGCCTATATTCATTGCAGCACTATTTACAATAGCTAAGTTATAGAAACAAACTAAGTGCTCAAGGACAGATGTGTGGAGAAAGACAAATAATGGATGAGTTCGCTCATATAATAAAAAACAGGCAGAGGGCCAAAGGAACAGACAAAAACAAACCAAAACAACCCCTGAAATCTGATTGCAAAACTGAAGCTAGCAAAAGTTAGGAGCAAGTGGGAAAGGGACTTAGTGGACTATGGTAGAGGATTATAGGTGGTGGGTGGTAGGCATGATGTCATACGTGCATTTGTAGAGGTGTGAGCCTAAAACATACACAGTGTTATAAATCAGTGTTACCTCATTAAATACAATATTTTTAATGAGCTTCGTTGAGTAAAGATTATGGTATCTACAAATAAAACCCATTTTATTTTCCTTTGATGAATAAACATAACTGGTAGCTTGGAAATCCTAAATTTTGAGGAGGGGGAAACTTGTTACATTTTACTTTGATGTTCCATACCTTTTAAACAGTTAAGTAAAGAGACCTCCACCTTGCAGGTCAACAACATTTTAGAAAGATTTCTGTAAGGTTGGGTAACATCAGCAAAACATCGTTCTGGGTCTCCAAAATTCCCGAGCAAGATGACTTACAGCTTTGGAGGGAAAGTTCTCCAAGGGGTCCCTGGAAGTACTGCCAGTTCTAGTAGATGGTATATGAAGCTCTTAATTTTTCTTGTTTGAACATATTTGGTCCATTTCCAGAATCCTTTACCAGCCTCTTCCACACTCCTAGGGGCCCTCCAGACTTCCACAACGTTGAGGAAAATGTTCAACTTCCCCTTTTGTATTTCAGCCTCATACATGCTTGTTTGCTCTCATATCTGCCACTAAATTCTCTCTTTTTATGCTCAAGTTCTTTCTAGCCTTTCTTCTTTTCCCCCTTTTCTTTCTTTTTTAAAAAAAGATTTATTTATTTATGCATACAACAATTGAGGTACAGGTCAGAGGTGGGTGGGTAAGAAGATTCACCAGAGACAGAGTGGGTAACAGAACAGGTAGATTGACTGAAATACACTGCTGAGGGAAGCAGCAGGCAAGTCTGGAGAGGTCTGCTGCGCAATGTGGGTTAGCTCCCCAGAGTTCTAACTTGTGCTGCTTTGCGCAGAGGGTTGTCCTGGTGGTAGCTTTGAGACTTAAGCCCTAGGCCACCAGGGAGGCCCCTCCTGAGTCAGTCTTTTAAGTTTCTCTCTAAGCTTCTCTTTTAATGCTATTCTGTCCCTCTACCTCTCTAACTTTCAGTCCTACTTCAAAGGGGAGGCAGTTGACCTTCTTTAGAAGGAACCTCTCTCTATTTTGTCACCAAATTTCTCTTCCCTGGACTTTTCTATTTTCTCCAAAGGGCATACGCAACATCCTCAATTTTGCAGGCATTTTTCCCTGCCCCTTTCACAACAAAGTTAGCTTTTTTAAATACCCTGTTTAATACCCAGGAATACTTAATAAAACAAAACCCTTCTAAACCACAGTGTGTCTTCCTTCCGGTATTTAAAATCCTTATTATAAGGATCAAGAACTAAGAGACAATCATTTATATTATGCCCATATTTTCCTCTCTGTCTAAATTCGGATATATGAGAACACAAGTGTATAAGCACACTTAGAGTTACAGCAGGATAGGATATTTGAAATCTGGACTGTCCTGAAAAATCTGGGACATAATGTTGCTATAAATTCCACCTATCCAGAATCCATCTCTCAAGTAGTGTCCCAAGAACTCTGAACATTCTCAGAGCTGTGAGGATGTTTGTGTTCTGTATATGACAGTCTAAAAGGAGGTTTTCTCCTTTTTTTGACCATTCTGGGAATCAGAATTTTTACTGCACATCAGGTGGCATTTAGCCACCCAGACTGTTATGGATCAAACATAAAGGGATTCTTAATAGAAAGCTTTATGATGGTCATAACAGGTTTCATTGAGAAACACTTAACCAATGCTATGAAATGAGAATACACAGTTTACTATACATTTTTTAAAAATATTTATTTATTTATGTGTAGAAGAACTGTGGTCTGCTTCGTCCTATGTGGGTTAGCTCCCTGGCCAGGGTTCATACTCAGGCCGTAGTGGTGATGTTATAGGACAGGGAGAGGGGCAGCCCAAGCCCCGCAAACCTGCCTATTCTAAATGGGTTCTGCCATCCGCCGCATCAACACAAAACATAGGAGACTTTAATGAAAAGGAACTTTAATAAAACTAGGAAACAATACAGGTAAGGCAAAGAATCTAGTTTCTAAATCAAGCACCCAAATTTACCCATCCCCTCGTGGGTAAAAGTCCATCCATATGGGATCGGCCCAGAGCAAGGCCCCAAAGCCTGCCACAAGTCTAAAGCATCTTCCAGTGGAGAACCACAGCAAAGGGTCAGAAATAACCAGACAAGCCCGGAAGGAAAAGAGCAAAATCAACATCAAGATAAAAGCTGCCATTGTCACCTCCCCACGGGTCTCTCACCCACATCTGTGTCACCCAGTCCACGACCACAAGACAAGCGCAGTTTCTTCACGTGTCTCTAGGCTCCATGCGCCTCCTCCAGGTCTCCTGGCTCCATCCTGCTTCCTTCCTCAGTCTCTTCTGCAGCTTCTTCTCTCCCTGCTCAGCTCCACCCTCCCTTGGGTGGGGCAGGGAACCTCCCCCTTTCCTGGGGACCACCCTGTTACAGTGAGAGGGCTAAGACTAACCCCTATGCCCCCAGGGAGGCTCTGGCATACTATATCCATTGTCTGATACAAAAATTTGTATAAAGATATTCAAAGAATGTTTAGTAGGTTCTGTCTTAAACTTTCAGTTGCTCCTCCCTTAAAAAAAAAAATAAGAAAAACAATATGAATTCCTGAGATCCAGTTTAAACTTTGCTTCTTGCACTATCCAAATTCTGCTGCTTCTCTCCTGTCTGGGCCCTTAGTGTAAGTCTCCATGGTTGTGTTTGCTCAGGGTTCATTTTAAGTACAGTATTAGCCAATTTCTGAGGAAGTTTGCTTCCTCCATTAAGCCTGAAAAACTCACCCTTTTCATTCCTTATTGTCCCTTGCAATTATGTTTCTCTTTTGTAAATTAATATGGCTCTGCCTAGCTCTAAATAATCCTTTTTTTCTCATGTGCCTTGTCTATGTTGCATATCCCACCCACTTTTGTCCTCCCCTACAGTGAAGGGAGTATTTTAAACTTTTTGTTTGTTTCCAGAAAGAGCAACTTGTTGTTTGGAAGATCCAGGTTTAAAATGGACCCCCAGAGAAACATGAGTGGCCTGAGACATCCTGTGTAATCCAATAAATATCCGCCCCACCCCCAACCCCAATTTTGCTGGCTGCAACAACTGTAGAGTCAGAGGGGAAGGAGTTATTTTAAGCTTTTTATACTCAATTTTGTGTGCAGACTGCACATGTTGTAGAGTTCATGCACTTTTCTCCCAGAAGAGACTTTCAACTCCTACTTTACGTGCAGTTTCAACAAATTTGAATATCTAGTTTCTAAGTCTCTAGCAGATCAAAAACAACAACTAGTGGGTGGGAGTTGAGGCTGGGGTAGGCAAGAATAATATAGTGCTTAAGAGCACAGATAGTGGGATAAAACAAAGTTATCAGGAAGATTAAATAAGTCAATATATGTAAAGTGCCTGCAACAGTAAGTTCTATATGAGTTTTAAATGCAATAGGCACGTTGATAACAGTTCTAAAGAAGTAAAAGAAATAACTCACAAAAAGTCCTTAATACAGCCCTGGAACACAATAGGTGCTCAAGTGCCCCTTGCCATTTGCTAAATATGCCTTAGGCTAGCATACTACTAAACTTTGCAACACCGCACTTCCTTAGTTTGATAAACCCTGGTACCTTTCTTTACAGGCAAAATGTTCATTCTGTGTCACCCAACTTAAATGCATCCTTCTCTCTGAAGTCTCCTTTTGCTTCTTCAGAGAATGAGTCATTCCCTCTTCTTTAATTCTGCAGCACTTACCACTATCATTTCATTTGATTATGGTGTGTTGTAATTAATTACGACTCTTGCCCCTCACCAAATTTTATGGTATTCCTCCATAGCTGGAACCACATCTTATTTTCACAGCATCTACCATAGTACTTGGCCCTCAATAACAGCTTTGATGAATGGAGGAATAAAAATAGCAAACATTTGTACAGTGCTTTACTTAGTTGTAGGCTCTGATCCAAAGCTTTACAAATATTAACTCCTTTACGCTTCATAACAATGCTAAGTATTACTATCATCTCTAGCTCACAAAGAAAATGACACAAAATAAATAATATAATTTGTCTAGGATCACCTTAACTTATAATGTCAAAGCCAGGATTTCAAATATAAGCAGATGGTGTCAGAGTCCAGGTGTTTTGTTTTGTTTTGTTTTTTTTTAATTTTTTTTTTATTTTAACATTTATCATTTTTTACATTTTTTTAGACAATATTTGCTTCCCCCCACCCAGAGTCCAGGTTTTTAACCAACACATTACAATGCCTCAAGAACAAGCTTTCCCAAAGGTTTCATTTTGGAATGACTCACTCATTCATCCAGCAAATATTTGTGTTAGGGGGAAAAGGATGTCCTAAAGCTAATTCCATACAGGCTTTGTGGACTCCACCCCCACCCCAGGCCAAAGCCAAAGACACTGGGAACTCCAAATCCCATCACCACCAAAGGGAAGGTGGCTGAGACCTGAGGGTGGGGTTAAGCAGCCAGGTTGATATAAAGGCAGACACGTGGACTTTGGGGATCCCCCATTTTTGACTCTCCAAGTGACTTTGGGTTTCCAGGCCGGCAGATCGGGTAGGACGCATTAAAGACTTTATTTCCCTATTTTCTCCCTGAGTTGTACATTTTCCTTATTTCCTTTTCCCTTGTAAATAAACCTTTTATTAACCTTTTGTGTGTGCCTGTAGTGGAGTATTAATAAGTCCCTTTTAAGCACGCAGGTGAGGACCCACAGCCAGGAACCCGTTCAATATCGGAGCTGCTCTATAACATTTGCATAATACTTTCTATGTGTATACCATCGTGTTAAACATCTATTTCTAACTGGTTCCCCACCTCACCAATCTCCACTACCTGCCCCCAAAATTCTACTGCTCTATGAATATTTTTCAGTCTTAAATGTGCTAGGCTCTCTCTCAGCTCTGGACACACAACTACTAACACTTTTCTGGCTAACTCACACTTATCCTTCACATCTCAATTTAAATTACTTCCTTCTTCGGCCTCCCTGGTGGCACAGGGGTTAAGACCCAATCTATGAAGCTATCCACAGCCAGGGCAGTACAAGTTTTGTTAGGGGGAAATGATGTCCTGAGCTAATCCCATACAGGCTTTGTGGACTCCACCCCCACTCCAGACTAAAGCCATCAAGACATTGGGAAAGACAAATCCCATCACCACCAAAAAAAAAGGTGGCTGGGACCTGAGGGTGGAGTTAAGAAGCCAGGTTGGGCGTAAAAACCAAACACGTGGGCCTTGGGGGGCTCACGATTGCTTGCCTCCTGGCTTCACAGCTCCTGGCTGGCGGCCAGCTCTCAGAGTACCATTTTGGGATTCCTGATCGGCAGATCGGGTAGGACTCATTTAAAACTTTGTCTCCCACTTTTCTCCCTGAGCTGTACATTTCCTCATTTCCCCTTCCCTTGTAAATAAACCCTTTATTAACCTTTCGCGTGTGCCTGCAGTAGAGCATTGATAAGTCCTTTTAAACGCGCGGGTTAGGACCCAGTCAGGCACCCCGTTTTGTATCGGGGTTGCTCTACAACAGTTTGATCCCAAACCAGGGAGCAACCCACAAGGCGCAGCAGACCTCTCCTGGCTAGCCCGCTGCTCCCCTCAGCAGTGTATTTCAGTCAATCTGCCTGTTCTGTTCCCCACTCTGTCTCTGGT
The DNA here is from genome assembly GCF_964194135.1 of Talpa europaea. Classification (NCBI taxonomy): domain Eukaryota; kingdom Metazoa; phylum Chordata; class Mammalia; order Eulipotyphla; family Talpidae; genus Talpa; species Talpa europaea. The sequence goes on from NC_140076.1 coordinate 32,807,426, forward strand.
GAATCTGTTATAGGACAGCCCGGATATTGAACGGGTTCCTGACTGTGGGTCCTCACCCGCGCGCTTAAAAGGGACTTATTAATACTCCACTATAGGCACACACAAAAGGTTAATAAAAGGTTTATTTACAAGGGAAAAGGAAATAAAGAAAATGTACAACTCAGAGAGAAAATAGGGAAATAAAATCTTTAATGCGTCCTACCTGATCCGCCAACCTAGAAACCCAAAGTCATTCTTAGAGCTGGCCGGACGCTGCTAGCTGGTGGAGAGCCAAAATGGGGGACCCCCCCAAAGCCCATGTGTCTGTCTTTATACTCACTTGGCTGCTTAACCCCACCCTCAGGTCCCAGCCACCTTCCCTTTGGTGGTGATGGGATTTGGAGTTCCCAGTGTCTTTGGCTTTGGCCTGGGGTGGGGGTGGAGTCCACAAAGCCTGTATGGAATTAGCTTTAGGACATCCTTTTCCCCCTAACAAATCCTCTCACCCCCCTGCACCTCTGGCCTGTACCCCAGTTCTTGTATGCATAAATAAATAAATCTTTAATAAATTACTTCCTTCTGAAAGTCTTCCATATCCTACTAAAGTACCTTAGGAGGGCCTGCTCTGGGCTCCCCATATTTTCCTTACTATAGCATTTTTCATACTTGGCTGGTATTGCCTATTTACTTATCATCTTCTATTCTAGACTGTAAACACTGTAAGACTAAGGACTATTGAGGCAATCACTGAATCTGCAGCACCTAGCCTGATGAATGGCACTTAGTAGGTGCTTGATGAATATTTGTTGAGTGACTGATCATAGAATGAGCAAGACAAAGTCTCCATGCTGAAGAAGTCTAGTTTGGAGGAAAAGTCTCATATGGGGACACAGGAATAAAGTTATAGTATATTGTGATAAATGTTATAATAGGCTATATACAAAGGTCCTTAAGGAGCAGAGAAGTGAAGACTTCTAACTCTACTGGGAGAGTATAGAGGGAGAGTGATAGTTCAGCAGAATCCTCAAAAAGTGAATGAGTTTATGAAAAGAAAAGAAAGCTGTAGTGTAGAGGTCCTAAGCAAGACCATGCTAGAAATTGTTTGGTTGCCTACATGATTAAAGTTTTTTAATGTCTGAAACATTAAACTGAGTTCTACAATTGACTGATGTAGTAAGAATTTGGAAAAATATGAAATAATATTAAAAACAATAAAATGAAATAATTTTACTACTTAAGTACCCATCCTATGATTCTCTTGTAAATATCTCTTATCTTTTCATCCTATTTATCACTGCCACTGTCAAAGTGTCTCTACTCTACCTGATGAGCCACTTAGGACCTAAGATTAAAGAAATTTTAAAGTCTGGGCCTCCCCCGTGGCGCAGCGGTTGAGTGCTGGGTTGCGAAGCCGCCCCCGGCCTCTGCAGCACCAGTTTGAGATCCCCGGCTGCTCCCCGGCCACTGGAGGCGGGTCCCGCTTGGCGCGCAGACCTCTCCTGCCGCCCGCTGCTCCCCTCAGCAGTGTACTTCGGTCCTTCTGCCTGCTCTGCTCCCTGCTCTGGCTCTGGTGAATTCTCTCACCCTCCCTCGCTTCTCACTGTATCCAGTGCTTGTATAAATAAATAAATAAATAAATAAATAAATAAATCTTTAAAAAAGAAATTTTAAAGTCTGATTCAATTCTACATATTTGTTATACCAGAACAAAGCCAGTCCCAGACAGACAATCTGTCAATACTTCAGCACGATTACAAAGTCCTTAATAAGTTTGTAACAGGGTAGTCCCCAGGAAAGGGAAAGGGTACTCCCACCCAAGGGAGGGTGGAGCTGAGCAGAGAGAATAAGCTGCAGAGGAGACTGAGAAAGGAAGGAAGCAGGATGAAGAGCCAGAAGGAGACCTGAAGGAAGCACATGGAACCGAGACACCTGAAGAAACTGCGCTTGCCTTTTGGTCATGGACTGGTTGATACAGATGTGGGTGAGAGACCTGTGGGGAGGTGACAATGGCGGGTTTTGTCTTGATTTTGATTTTGCTCTTTTCCTTCCAGACTTGTCTGGTTGTTTCTGATTCTTTTCTGTGGGTCCCCACTGGAAGATGCTTTAGACTTGTGGCAGGCTTTGCTCTGAAGCCTTGCTCTGGGCCAATCCTGCTTGGGTGGACTTTTACCTACGAGGGGACAGGTAACTTTGGGTGCTTGATTTAGAAACTATATTCTTTGCCTTTCCTGTATTGTTTCCTAATTGTATTAAAGTTTCTTCCCACTAAAGTCTCGTTTGTTTTGTGTTGATGCAGCGGATGGCAGAACTCATTTAGAGTAGGCAGGTTTGTGGGGTCTGGGGTGCTCCTCTCCCTGCCCTGTAACAAGCTGACCTCTGGCAGTATCTCAGCTTTCTCATGTCCTGTACTCTGTGCTCCAGTCTTTCAGTTCCCTGAACAAAATGTGGCTCCTTTCAGCCCCTGGGTCTTCCCACATGCCAACGCTACTCCCACAGTCTCTTCCCACTCATTTCCCCAGTTCTTCATCTAGCTAACTCCTACTCATCCTTTAGATTTCATGACTTAAAACATTATTTCTGAAAGAAGCCTTCCTTAACCCAGAGAAAAGTTTATACCTCCCTGTTATATGGACCTATAATACTCTATATTTCTCATTTGTGTCATCTATCATCCTTGGAAATGCTTGATAATTGATTGTCTTTCCAGCAGATCATATGTTTCATAATTCAGTGCTTGAAACAGAACTTGTAAGATAATAGGTACTCAGGAAAAATTATTTTGAATAATTTACTGAATAAAGGAATAAAGTGCTATTATTTGTCTTAGGATGATTTTAGTGGCCCAGCTTTCAGGAGACTCAGTATTGTGCTGTATAATATTATATTGCCTTTCTTTGAGTGTCACCCAACTCAAATGCATCCTTCCTTCCCTCTGAAACCATTTAGTATTAAAAGCACTTGTCATGCACCATTAAGAATTAGGATTGTTGGGCCTCCCTGGTGGTGCAGCGGGTTGAACCGCACACTGTGAAGCTGTCTGCAGCCTCTGCAGTGCGGGTTGGATCCCCGCTGGCCAGCGAGAATCCCACATGGTGCAGCAGACCTCTCTTGTCACGTCCGCTGCCCTCAGCAATGTATTTCATTCGTCTGCCTGTTCTGCTCCCTGCTCGGTCTCTGGTGAATCCTCTCAGCTCCCTTCGCCTCTGGCCTGTACCCCAGCTCTTGTATAAAAAAAATAAATAAATCTTAAAAAAAAAAAAAAGAACTAGGATTGTTGTTCTGCAGAGCAAATAGTTGAAGAATAATTCTTCATGCAAAAAATTTTACATGGGGGCCTCTCTGGTAGTGCAAGGGGTTAAACCGCAGCACTGTGAATTGGTCTGCAGCCTCTGCAGCACGAGTTGACGCCACCCCCCAACCCCCACCCCCCCACCGCAGCAGACCTCTCCTGGCTCACCCCCTGCTCCCCTCAGCAATGTGCTTCAGTGTATCTGTCTGTTCTGTTCCCCACTCTGTCTCTGATGAATCCTCTCACTACCACATCTCTGGCCTGTACCCCAGCTCTTGTATGCATAGATAAATAAATCTTAAAAAAAATTTTTACATGGGCTTCTGCACACACTGCCTTCTTTCCTCTGCTCTCGAACAATTTGTGGTGCTCCTCTCCTTGCGATCAAAGTCTCCTTATGAACATACATTTTCTATACCAACTTTCAATTAATCTCTTCCTCCAGGTCCTCCTTCCTGATTCTTCGAAGGCTTGCCCTGTCAAATCAGCCTAGGATTCACCTTTCCTGACAGTCTCACCCAGAGCATCAGACTTGTGACTGCTCTGGCCTCACACCATCTTAACTGAGCACATCTTTGGTTCCTACCAATTTACCTTTCTAGTAAATTCCAGCACAAGGGGCTGGGTGGTATGGAAGAACCAAAGGAAAAACAGTTCCTGGCCTCAATGAGCTTCCAGTCTCTTGAGGATACAAGAATAAAGACAAAATGCAAAACAACCATAACATTCAGTATATTTAATTTAAATGTACAGAGACCATATGTGAGGAAGTTCTGAGAAGATAACATCCTGAGTCTTCTTATTGTCACACATCCAAACACTTTTCAAGTCTTGTTACTTCTATTTTCTTCTTAGCTTGTCTATATCTTTCCTTATCTCATTATTTCCACCACCATTGTCTTGATTTACATCTCACACACTCTCTTCTGGACCTTTGCAACAGTCTCCCCGTTTATCTCTTATATTCTCAACCCTTATTCAATTCATTCTCTATAGTAGCCAAGGTCATGTTTTTAAAAACACAAATCTAACCACTTACCTCACCTACTAAAAATCTTTTAACAATGTCCCTTTACTCTCAGGATAAAGTGAAAATATTGAAGGTGCTTTATAATCAGCCTCCAGTTCATCATTCAAAGTCTTTTTTCTTCTTTTTTTCTTTTCTATATTTTTTACATCATTTTCCCACGATGTATGCATTTTCATCTTGGTTATATTCCCCATACAATTCCCACCCCCTTTATTTTGACCCTAATCCCTCCTCCCCTTCCCCCCCCCACCTCGTGTGTCTCTGACTTATAGTTACTTGTTGATTTTGATTTTTACTTTATTATAATTAGTCCTTTTCCTGGTCCCTCATTTAGGTTTTCTAAATTCCTGCTATTGTAACAGGGTGGTCCCCAGGAATGGGGGAGGTTCCAGGTTTCCTGCCCTACCCAAAAGGAGGGTGGAGCTGAGCAGAGAGAGAAGCAGCTGCAGAAGAAACTGAGAAAGGAAGGAAGCAGGATGGAGAGCCAGAAGGAGACCTGGAGGAGTTACATGGAGCCGAGAGACGTGAAGAAATCGCGCTTGCCTTTTGGTTGTGGACTGGTTGACACAGATGTGGGTGAGAGACCTGTGGGGAGGTGACAATGGCGGGTTTTGTCTTGATTTTGATTTTGCTCTTTTCCTTCCAGACTTGTCTGGTTGTTTCTGATCCTTTTCTGTGGGTCCCCACTGGAAGATGCTTTAGACTTGTGGCAGGCTTTGCTCTGAAGCCTTGCTCTGGGCCAATCCTGCTTGGGTGGACTTTTACCCATGAGGGGACAGGTAACTTTGGGTGCTTGATTTAGAAACTATATTCTTTGCCTTTCCTGTATTGTTTCCTAATTGTATTAAAGTTTCTTCCCACTAAAGTCTCATTTGTTTTGTGCTGATGCGGCGGATGGCAGAACTCATTTAGAGTAGGCAAGTTTGTGGGGTCTGGGGTGCCCCTTTCCCTGCTCTGTAACACTGTAAGTGAGACCATCCGGTATTTTTCTTTTTTTTTTTCTGACTTATTTCACTGAGCATGATCCCTTCCAGCCCTATCCATGTTGCTGCAAATTGCATGAGTTTATCATTTTTGATTGCTGAGTAATATTCCGTTGTATATATGAACTGCATCTTCTTGATCCAGTCGTCTGTTTTTGGGTATTTGGGTTGTTTCCATAGCTTAGCAATTGTAAATAGTGCTGCTATAAACATAGGGGTGGGCCTCCCTGGTGGCACAGGTGGTTGAGCGCCGCACTGTGAAGCTATCCGCAGCCTCTGCAGCACAGGTTTGATCCTGGCCAGCCGGCGAGAATCCCACATGGCACGCAGACCTCACCTGTGTGCCCGCTGCTCCCCTCAGCAGTGTATTTCGTCAGTCTGCCTGTTATATTCCCCACTCTGTCTCTGGTGAGTCCGCTCACTTCCCCTCCCCCCCACCTCTTACCCCAGCTCTTGTATGCATAAATAAAGAAATCTTAAAAAAAAAAAGAATTTATACACATAGGGGTGCAGGTGCCCTTTTGAATTAATGATTCTGTGTCCTCTGGGTAAATACCTAGGTGTGACATTGCTGGATCATATGGAAGTTCCATCTTTAGCAGATTGAGGAATCTCCACACAGCTTTCCATAGTGGTTGGACCAGTTTGCACTCCCACCAGCAGTGCAGGAGAGTTCCTTTTCTCCACATTCTTGCCAACATTTGTTGTTGCCAGTTTTTTTAAATATGTGCCATTCTCAGTGGTGTAAGATGGTATCTCATTGTAGTTTTGATTTGCATTTCCCTGATTACAAGTGATGCTGAACATTTTTTTCATATGCCTATGGGCCATTTGCATTTTCTCTTTTTTTTTATATAAATTTTATTGTTATATTCCCCATACAATTGCAGCCCCCCCATTCTGACCCCAATCCCTCCCCTCCCGCCCCCGCCCCCCTAAAAGTGTCTCTGGTTCATAGTTTTTTGTTGATTTTGATTTTCACTTTCTTATATTCATTTTCCTGGTCCCTTATTTAAGTTTTCTAGATTCCTGCTATGAGTGAGACCATCCGGTATTTTTCTTTTTCTTTTTGGCTTATTTCGCTGAGCATGATCCCTCCCAGCGCCATCCATGTTGCTGCAAATTGCATGTGTTTATCTTTTTTGAATGCTGAGTAATATTCCATGGTATATATGTACCACATCTTCTTGATCCAGTCATCTATTTTTGGGCATTTGGGTTGTTTCCAAAGCTTAGCTATTGTAAACAGTGCTGCTATAAACATAGGGGTGCAGGTGTTCTTTGGAATTGATGTTTCTGTGTCCTTTGGGTAAATACCTAGGAGTGGAATTGCTGGATCATATGGAAGCTCTATGTTTAGTAGGTCCAGAAATCTCCACACAGCTTTCCACAGTGGTTGGACCAGTTTGCACTCCCACCAACAGTGCAGAAGAGTTCCTTTTTCTCCACACCCTCGCCAACATTTGTTGTTGCTAGTTTTTTTAATATGTGCCATTCTCAGTGGTGTAAGATGGTATCTCATTGTAGTTTTGATTTGCATTTCCCTGATTACAAGTGATGCTGAACATTTTTTTCATATGCCTATGGGCCATTTGCATTTTCTCTTTAGAGAAGTTTCTTTTTAGCTCTTCTGCCCATTTTTTGATTGGATTATTTACTTTGTTTTTGTTGGGTCTCTTCAGTTCTTTGTAGATTTTTGTGATCAGTCCTTTATCATTAGTGTTGTAAGCAAAAATTTTCTCCCAGTTGGCGGGGTCTTTGTTTTGGTTACTGTCTCTTTTGCTGTACAGAAGCTCTTTAATTTGATGTAGTCCCAGCTGTTTATCTTGGCCTTCACTATCACTGCTTTGGGTGATGATGAGTCTTTAAAGATGTTGCTGAAGTGCATGTCATGTAGTATTTCGCCTATATTTCCTTCTGTATATTTTATGGTTTCCGGTCTTATTCTAGTTCTTTAATCCATTTTGAGTTGGTTTTTGTGCATGGTGTGAGGTAGTAGTCAAGCTTCATTCTTTTGCATCAATAAAAGTCTTAAGTCAAAGGCAAGGACAAGGGGCTATTTTTGGCTATTTTTCAGTCGTAAATATGTGCAAGCAAATAGGATAAAGTTTTATCAGAAATGTTCATTTGGGGGCCTGCCTCGTGGCGCAAGGGGTTAAGCACTGCACTATAAAGCAATCTGCAGCCACTGCATCAAGCGTTCGATCCCCGGCCAGGGAGCAACCCACATGGCGCAGCGGACCTCTCCTGACTTGCCTGCTGCTCCCCTCAGCAGTGTATTTCAGTCGGTTTGCCTGTTCTGTTCCCCACTCTGTCTCTGGTGAATCCTCTCACCTCCCACATCTCTGGCCTGTACCCCAGCTCTTGTATGCATAAATAGATAAATCTTTAAAAAAAAGTTCATTTGGGCATTAAACTCTTTCATTTTTAGTGAAATATTTCAGAGATACAAAAATTACAGAAAGTAATAAAATGAGTACTTGTACTTCCATGACCCACTTAAGAAATAAAGCATTAGCAGTAAAATTGAAAACCCTATGTATTTACTCCTCCATAGTTGTTGCCAAACTATCTATTACCTACCCTCCCAACATCCAGAGGTATCTACTATCATGAATTTGGTGTTTTCCATTCCATTGTATGCTTTTAGATTTATATATTTGTATCACTGAACAATATATTGTATTGTTTTGCATTTTAAATTACTTAATTTGAAATAATTTTTAAAAAATTTAACTTATAGAATAGTTTCAAAAAGAGACCAGAGAATTTCTCATTCATTTACTCAACTTTCCTTAATTTTTTTTTTAAAAGATTTATTTATTGGGCCTCCCCTGGTGGCACAGCGGTTGAGTGCTGGGCTGCGAAGCTGCCTGCAGCCTCTGCAGTGCCGGTTCAATCCCCGGCCGCTGGTGAGGATCCCACATGGCGTGACAGAGCTCTCCTGCCACTCCCTCAGCAGTGTTACTTCGCCAGACTGCCTGTTTTGTTCCCAGCTCTGGCTCTGGTGAGTTCTCTCACCCTCCCGTGCTTCTGACTGTACCTAGTGCTTGTATAAATAAATAAATAAATCTTTAAAAATATATGTTTATTTATTTATGCATACAAGAACTGGGGTACAGGCCAGAAGTTTGAGGGGTGAGAGGATTCACCAGAGACAGTGAGGAACAGAACAGGCAGATTGACTGACACACACTGCTGAGGGGAGCAACAGGTCAGATAGGAGAGGTCTGCTGCGCCATGTGGGTCAGCAGCCTGGCCAGGCATTGAACTCATGCAGTGCTTCAGTGGCTGCTGATAGCTTCCTAGTGCTGCGACTTAACCCCTCGTGCCACCAGAGAGGCCCTTTCCTTAATGTTAACATATTATACAACCATGGTACAAAAGCAAAGAATTAACATGACTACACTACTACTAATTCAACTAAAGTCTTTATTCAGATTTCATCAGTTTTTCCACTACTGTATTTTTTCTGGGATCTTACATTGCATTTAGTTGTCATGTCTCCTTCTGTCTGTGATATCTCTTCAGTCTTTGCTCTTCTATCATGACCTTGAAGCGTACTGGTTGGTTATTTGGTAGAATGTCCCTCAATTTGGGTTTGTCTGAATGGATTGTCTCGTAATTAGATTAAGGATGTGGATTTTAGGGAAGACTATCACTTAAGCAATGTGCCTTTTTCAGGTATCATAACAGAAATTAACTATATTTATAAATCTTATTTCTTGTAACATAATCTTGATAACTTGGTTATGGGTGGGGTTGCCAGATTTCTCCATTATAAACTTAGTATTTTTCTTTTTTAAAAAAAATCATTGAGGAGATACAGTTTGAAGTTATACAAATATCTTATTTTATCTTAAATTTTCAGCCATTAACTATCGCATTCAATGGTTGATCTCCTCTGCTGCAATTAATACTATGAGGTTCATATGGTGATTTTCTAATTCCCTAATTCCTTCTATTTTTTTTAAAGATTTATTTATTTATGCACACAAGAGCTGGGGTACAGGCCAGAGATGCAAGGGGTGAGAGGATTCACCAGAGACAGAGTGGGGAACAGAACAGGCAGATTGATGGAAGTATACTGCTGAGGGGGGCTCTGGGCGAGTCAGGAGAGGTCTGCTGCACCATGTGGGTTGCTCCCTGGCTGGCCAGGGATCGAACTCTTGCTGCAGAGGCTGTGGATTGCTTCATAGTACAGTGCTTAACCCCTTGTGCCACAATTCCTTCTATTTTTATTAAATGAATTTCTTCTGTAAGGAAGACTTATTTCTTCACCCTCATTTGTTTGTTTATTCAGTCATTTATTTATATTAGTAAGGACTTAGTGATATTTAGTTCACTCTTTGGGTCACAATGATTATTATTTTGTTGCTCAAATTGTTCCAGCTTTGTCCATTGTGAGCCCTTTTGGTTGGTTTCTGTGTTTTTTTGGCATATCCCTTCTTGGCATCACAAGATGCTCTTCATTATTGTCTGTGCCTTAGTCCTGGAATCAATTATCTCTCTAGGGAATCCTGATTCTTTTAATTGAAAACTAGTATTTAGAAACAAAGATGCAGCTACTAGTGATCACTACTAGTGGGATGTCACAGCTTCTAGACCCAATAAGCAGACAGAATTAGGAAATATTTATAAGTACGTAGTCCACAAATACATACAGTGTGTATTTATATATCTATCATGTATCTACCAATTTATCTTTAAAAGCGAGAATTGATTTTGGTAACTTGCATGCTTTCTAACTTCATGTAAATTATTTTATATTATAAGCATATTTCTGCAACTTGAGTTTTTATGTTTGACCTTTTTTTTTTGAGCTATAACCATGTTGATGCATATAGTTCTGGTTAGTTCATTTTACCAACTGTCTCAGTAGTGGTCCTTTGTATGGTAAACACTGTTTTTGTCTGACAGAGCCACAGAGCTGCCTATTGTGAAGATAATTATTAACCATTCCAGTTATTTCTAAGTGGTAGGTGGTTTCCTAAGGTAAAAAGTAAAGTTAGCTGTCCAGCTCACACTTGAGGGTCATTATAACTGTCACATTCATATAGTGACTCTTTTGAGGAAAACAGGAGAGTTTCGTTGAACAGCCAACCACTACATTCCTCTATTTGCAATTCTTTTTGAATAAGATTTCCACATTCTATAACTACATCACTGTGATGAGTTGTCTTCTTTTAGTTTCTTTCTTTGTTCCAGCTTTATGTTTCTTCATCTCCAGTCTGCTTCATAACAGTTGTCCTTTGTAGTTTTTTAATTTGGGGATAATTTTATAATCTTTTAATATCCTTACAGTACTAGTTGCTGCTTAAGAAATAGGGCCTCCCCAGTGGCGCAGCGGTTGAGCGCTGGGTTGCGAGGCTGCGGGCAGCCTCTGCAGCGCCGGTTCGATCCCTGGCTGCTCCCCGGCCACCGGAAGAGGGTCCCACATGGCACGCAGACCTCTCCTGCCGCCTGCTGCTCCCCTCAGCAGTGTGCTTCATCAGTCTGCCTGCTCTGCTCCCCGCTCTGGCTCTGGTGAATTCTCTCACCCTCCCGTACTTCTCACTGTACCCAGTGCTTGTATAAATAAATAAAAATAAATCTTTAAAAATAAAAAAAATTGCCACTTACTATTTTTCAAATTCACTCTGAATTTTCTAAATTTAGACCTTGTTCAGGAAATAATGAAGATAAAATAAGAAGACTAGTGTAGAATGAAGCAATTTAAGTGCTATAATTTAACAATTTTTCTAGTAATAATTTAACAGCTATGATTTGTCACTTTATTGTTTATTCAAAAATTTACTACCTGGTTATAACTAAAATACATCACCATCAAAATTGATAAATATGTCTCTAAGTAACTTCAAAATGGAAAGTTGTCTAGGTTTCTCTCTTTTTTTTTTTTTTTGTCTAGGTTTCTTGAAAGGTCGGGGTGAGTGTTTTTTTTTTTTTTTTTTTTGTTATCACACTGTATCATAATTGTCTTTATGCCTGCCATAGTAGCTCCATTGAAGCAAAAATATATTATTGAACAAATGAATACAAAAGAGATTCCAACAGAACTTCCAGCCCAGGTGCAATGAACATTCCAATGCAGGCATAATTAACAAGTTTGCTTACTTACAGCTCCTTCCTTTTCAAGATTCATGGCCAGGGCCTCAGCACTCTTATCTACAAGGTCAGGCAGCCAACCAGCTGGTCTCTCTCTCCAAGGCCATCCCCGAATGCCTGCATCTATTCCCTCTTGCCTTGCCCTGCTTGTCTGGGGACTTTGCCACAAATGGTTGTGTCTGCTGAAAAATGATGCTATCAATGTAACAAATATGGAGACAGTTGTGTATAAAAGGAACCCTTGGTCTTTAAACCGGTGCTCAGACCTTATGGGACTACCCAGGTCTGGGACCTCATGCATGAGTAATAAAGCTTCTCCTGACCTCACCATTCCTGAAGTACCGCTTGTTCTTCCTCTGTCTGGATAAAAGGCTAGAATTTATTTCTACAACACCATGACACTGTATACATGACCAATTCATTATAAGTCCCTAGCTAATAGCCTTGAACAAAAAACATTTTTAGTCAGCAGTTGTTAAAGAAATGGATGAATGGTTGGTTGGATGGCTGGTGATTGGCTAGATGGATGGATGATGGAAAAGAAAGTAAATCTCGAACTATAGCCTCAAAAATTTCATAAAGGACATAGGAGCTAAACTGTCATTTTAAGGATAAGTAGGACTTAAAAGAGGAGGACATCTATCTTCCTTTTTTCTCCCTACCCCTACTTGAAGTGTCCAGAGGCTCCCACTCCAAAGAGAGATGACCCATTCCTTTACTTGATAATAGGAAGACACTGTCAAACTGCCTTGGCTCCCTCTGCTATAGATTTCTTTTAAATTTCATTATCATATTATAATGTAGAGGAAAAGATATAGATTGAAAAATACAAAGTCTGAATTCCAGTCCTTGCTGTACCTTTACTCTTGTGTGACTTTGGACAAATCATACCCCCTTTCTAATCCTCCACCTCCCAAGATACAATGACAGCATGAGGTTAGAAGAGCTGAAAGATACATTCCTACTCTAAACTTTCACGTATCACCAGACTTTGGCTGACTGAGTCCCCAGTCATAGATAGATACCAAGGAATCATTTTCTTAGATTCACTTCAGGGATGTAACCACATTCACTTCATTGTGGTTACTCTAGTTCACCTTTCCACTAGAACTTGAAATCCTTGAAAATCTCCATAAGCAGTTCTCCAAACTCAGTTTATAGATATCTTTTTGCTAACAACCCATATAAAACCCAAATAAAATGCTACCTACTCACTCATTCATGAATTTAGTCAGGGGAGCATAGACTGACAAAATGAAAGGTCTCATTACACTTTCAGCTAATTGTACTCATTGAATATTTGAGAAAAATAAGCCTCAGAATGACAGGGTCTTACCCAAGGTTACTCAGTAAATTATAGACCAATAATAATTCTCCAGCAATACTATCAAAAGAGAGATCAATCCTAGTCAAAATATTAAATTTAAATTTGAAGAAAGAACACTTTCTTCAAGCTAAAAAAAGCAAGCTTTATATAAGAAAGAATAAAATCAGACTTGCTTCAGACTTTTCCACAGCAAAAGTTTATAGATTACTGAGGAAAAGGCTGACCCATGAATATCTTACCTAATTATCTTGTAATTTAAATAAGAAAGAAACAGACCCACATTAAAATTGAAAAAATTCAAAGAACTGAAAGTTGTTGAAAAAACTTCTTAGTGCTAGATAACAAGATGAGTTTAAATAAAGAAGCATAAAGGATTGATGAGGAAGACTGAGTCTATTAAAGTCTAGAACTAAACCTAATCTAGATTGCTTCTAAATCTAGTACTAATTGCAACTAAAGGAATTGCAGTTGTAAAATCTTACATTATGAATCTTGGCAAATTAAAAATGCGTAACAAAAATATGGAGGTAGGAGAGAGATGGGAGGCGTATAGCAGTTATTAATCATCCACCATGATAGACAATAGTCGGTCATTATTGCCTAACATTAAAGTGTGTAGTAGTTTTACTTTTTTTTTTTTTTTTAAAGATTGATTTATTTATTTATGCAAGCACTGGGTATAGTCAGAAGCGCGGAGGGTGAGAGAATTCACCAGAGCCAGAGTGGGGAGCAGAGCAGGCAGAAGGACCGAAGTACACTGCTGAGGGGAGCAGCGGGCGGCAGGAGAGGTCTGCGCGCCATGTGGGACCCTCGCTGGCAGCCGGGATGGAACCGGCGTTGCAGAGGCTGCGGGCAGCTTCCTAACCCAGTGCTCAACCGCTGCGCCACCGGGGAGGCCCTAAAATGTGTAGTTTTAAAAAAAATGACAACTCAATGGGCCTCCCCGGTGGCGCAGCGGTTGAGCACTGGGTTGCGAAGCTGCCTGCAGCCTCTGCGGCGCTGGTTCCATCCCCGGCTGCTCCCCGGCCACCAGAGGAGGGTCCCACATGGCGCGCAGACCTCTCCTGCCGCCCGCTGCTCCCCTCAGCAGTGTACTTCGGTCCTTCTGCCTGCTCTGCTCCCCACTCTGGCTCTGGTGAATTCTCTCACCCTCCCGCGCTTCTGACTGTACCCAGTGCATATATGAACAAAAAAACAAACAAACAAATAAATAAAACATGCCTCTAAAAAAAAAAAAAAAGACAACTCCAATTACTTTCACAATCTTTTAAATAACTTTATCATTCATCAATCTCTTTATTTTCACTTGTTAATTCAACTTCAATTAAGCCTTTTCATTAAATATTTTATTTGAAATATCTTATTCAGTATGAATCTTTAAAATTATTTGTATGTCAGTTATGCTATAGAAATACTTACAGAGATGTCTAGAATGATTTTCACCACATGTTAAAGAAGCTCTTTGAGTGTTAAAATCAGGGTGATCTGTTACTTTCTTCCTTGTGTTTTTTCTATAGCACTTAAATTTTTTATGAGTACGTATCATTATTTTTAAAGCACAATAAAATTGCTACTCAAAAACTAAAGGGAGCTTGTTTCTGAGGAAAATTTCCCTAACTTTTCAGATTCCTTTGATAATACTAATATTAATAGTTTTTTCCATTGAGTGCCTGCACTGTGACAAGGATTTTACGTATGATATTTTTATCACTCACCACAACTTTAAGACCTTGGCATAATAATCTTCAGATTGCAGATGAAACTCAGTGTGATAAAGTCTTTGCCCCAAGTTACATACCTTTTAAAGGTCAAAATCAAGATGTGTGTTCAGACCTCTCTGGTTCTTCTCATTCAATGACTGCTACATCCATACAGAGTTAACTCATTGTAACTAAACTTTATTTCTACACCTTGGATTAGTCTCTGGTAGCTTGATGATAGAGTGGGACACCCTAAAAATTTCTGGAAATAGTTATCCCTGAAATAAGATTCATTTTCCACAAGTGAAATTAAATATCTGTTGGAAATTAAAAACCTCATGTCTAAAATTGTTTGAGAAGTTTGGGACTCAGAACTCCAACCAAGACGATCTGGGAGTATTTTCCTAGCAACTGACTGCCATTTAGTAAGTGGAAACTGCATTTATTGTAGTATATACTGTTTGGAGAAATTCTGTGTGAATAGAAAGGGGAGGGTGGTCAACTATGGAACTTTGAAAATGAAAAGCCAGAGACGTGTCTCTCTGGTACTGTGCTGCTGTCAGGAGCCTTGTATAAGTACCACAAACATGATTTCCTTGACTGGGTCTAGATAACCACCCATGGCTGCATGTTAGAACTGCCTCAGCAGCTTCTGAAATAAGATTTTTATTTGGATTTGACCACAGACCAGCTAAATGAGAAACTCAGGGTCCCAGGCATGAGCAATGAAAAAATCTCCTTAGGCTATTTTCATGTGCAATGAAGGTTGAAAACCATAACTGAAATGAGTAAAGTGTTTAAATTCACTGATAGAGTTCTCTTTTGAGATCGACTCACACCCTGTTTTGATTCTAGGTCTACCAGGCTACCCCCTGATACTGAGCTTCTTAGAGGGAGACAGAAAGTGCACTGATCTGATGTGAGTGTTCTGACCTGAGTCGCAAATTCAATTAATTGGCTTTGCCAATAATGCTTCCTTTTTTTACAAAGTAATAAATGGACTTCTAGTGTATGCCTTAGTCATTGTTAGCTTCATTGATGCATGCCTGAGATTATCTCTCTAATCTGAGAGATGCATCTTTTGTCAGGTGTCATAAAATCAGGATTCTGAGTCTGTCAGGACACCAGGGCCATGGAATGCCAGTCTGTGGGAATAAGTCTGAGTAGCCAGCTGACCTTCCCCAGGGCCACATCCTTAGCCCCACAGAAGGCATTTTTTTCTCCACAACTGGACTTTTTTTCTCCTATCTCTGCCTAACACAGAGCTGTCCAGTTCTAGAAATTTCCAAAAGATACTGGGAATATTAATAAAGGAATGAATGCTTTCAGTGCATACATGAGTATGCCTCTGCAAATTTCCATTGTGGAAACCTGTGTCCATTTCCATCTTCAGATCAGGAGGCTAGGATACCCGGTCCGTAACTGAAGTCTGGTGTCAAGCTAAGTGCCTTATATTTGGGGCTTTGAAAACAGGTACCTGGGATATTAGGAGTGAGGGCATGATTCTTAATTAAGACTCCTATGTCTTTCAGGTCTCAGATATAATCTTTTGTAGAATATCTTCCCTGATTTCTCCTAATCTCCCCATGCTAACCAGTTCCTCTTCTCTGTTATCCTATAGCCTCCTCTGTTTCCCTTTATTATGGCCATTGTCACAGTGCAGTCAACTTGCCCATTTACTCATCTGTCTCCCATTATACCAGAAATGGAACTCTTGAAAGAAGATGCTGATCACTTTTGTATTGACATTAAGCATCTAATGTGTTGAGTACACTCATTATCGTAAGTGCCCCACATCTCAACCTCCTCCTTATATTGGGAAACTCCTTGAATTTTGATAGAAGGCAGAGCCTCATACAAAAGCAGAACACACAAGAAGCTTGATTTCCTAGCCTCCCTTGCCGGAAAGCAAGGACACATGACCTCCTATCAGATACATTCACCCCAAACTTTGAATCAGGAGCTGGTGTTCCAGAGGAGTAGGATGCATAGAGGATCCATTCTAGTGGGGGAGTGGAGGCAGCAGCAGCAGGACTGCTAGGTTTCCAGGGGGTGGTGGCAGCGTACAATATCCAGAGAGATCCAGAGGATCCACTGGTGATGGCATCGGTGTCCTCACAGGTGGCTTGGTCATGGGATCTGAGCTGTGGGTGTTTACCGCCTTACCTCTCTTATTCATGCTTGTTTTGCAAACTTTGCCTGTTATTCTGTGAAATCTTTGGTGCCCTTTTAATAATTTTTTTCTGCTTATTTTAGTAAGAGCCACTTTTTGCTATTTAGTGTTTAGAACTCTGTTATGAGCTGAATTGTGTAGGCCAACAGAATTCATGTCTTAAAGCCCTAATCCCTCGTACCTCAGAATGTGACTGTATTTGGAAACAGGGCCTTTAAAGAGGCGTTTAAAGTAAAATTAGCCTGGAAAATGGCCTTAATCCTACCTGATTGGTGTTCTTAGAAGATGAGAGACACTAGGCCCACACAGGCACAGAGGGAGGATCATGTGAGGACAGAGTAAGAAAGCAACCACATATCAGTCAAGGAGAAGTACTTGAGGAGAAACCAAATCTTTCAACACCTAGATCTTGGACTTCTAGTCTCTAGAATTTCTGTTGTTAAGTCAGCTTGTGGCATTTTGTTTGATGCGTGTTTGATATGTGATTTTGGGCAAATTGGTATGTGATTCAGGGTAAATTACTTAATCTTTCTAAGACTCAATTTTCTCATTATGGATTAATGAAAAATATTGGGCGTCCCTGGTGGTGCAAGGGGTTAAGCACTGCACTATGAAGCAATCCACAGCCTCTTCAACATGAGTTCAATCCCTGGCCAGGGAGAAACCCAGATGGCGAAACAGACCTCTCCTGACTCGCCTGCTGCTCCCCTCAGCAGTGTATTTCAGTCAGTCTGCCTGTTCTGTTCCCCACTCTGTCTCTGGTGGATACTCTCACCCCTTGCATCTCTGGCCTGTACCCCAGCTCTTGTATGCTTAAATAAATAAATCTTTAAAAAAAAAAAGAAAGAAAATGAAAAATATGACCTGTCTCATGGAGTTGTTAGAACTAAATTAAGTAACAACGCATATTTAAAGTGACCTGACCACTAACAAATGTTAATTCTTTTCTTTTTTTCCTGGGTATTGGGGAAGAGAAAAAAAAGTAGAGATCTAGTGAGAAAAAGGGTGAAGGTCTTGAGCCAATTTACAATGTTAAGAGTGTGATGAGTGGTATGGGTACTCTGTATAGGTGGTATGGGTCGCAGGAAGGTCTGTTTTAGCAGGTGGCTATGGCAGCCAGAGTCTAGGCAGCAGGTGACACTGATACACATCTAATGGTAGGCACATTGTGGTCCTGGGTTATCATTCTGTTCACAGTTATTTGCCAACCATGGCCAAAATGGATCAAAATCTATCCCCACTCCCTACCTGGGTTAGGACTTGTATGTTTTACTCAGGCTGACAGCCATGGATGGGTGTGTTAAATGGGAGAATTGCTTCTGAAAACCAGTTGTACAAACTGAATCAGACTGAATCATGTCTGATCTATCTCACACCAGGTCTAATTCTCATTCCGAGAATTAGAGGTGATACAGGTACTAGAAGAGATACAGCCTGCCCCCACATTTGTCAAGATTGGCTCAGAAACTGGACAGGGTTGAGCCTTTGGTTCCACAGTATAACATTAATAATAATAATTGTAATGTATTAGTGATTACTCTGGGCCAGGATTTTCACGTGACTAAGCTTTCAAGCTCACAACAACCTTTAGAGGTGGGAATTGTTATTCCAAGAATAAATTTTTTTTTAGAAAAAGAAATTCAGTTTCAGAGATGTAAAGCCACTTATCTAAAATCATAAGTGTTAGGGCTAAAAGCATGACAAATGTTAGTTTGCCTGCTGACAAAAAGAAGAGGTTTTTAACTATTGCCAATGTAAGAAATTTCTAAGCATGAATTTTCTAATATAGCAGACCCCTTATAAGCACAATATACCTCCTAGTTTCTCAACATGGGGCCCAGCTTCAGATCTTTGATACTTCCACCAGAACCCTTCTAACAGAGGGCAGCCCTGTGGAATATTTTCCACAGGAAACATCTGCCCAAATATTTCGAAGGTTGCAAAGTGTCCCAGTAGGGAGGGGGAGAAGCTGAGGCCAATCACAAGCATGGTGATAAGTCCAGGTACCAGGTGGACTGAAGCAGAGAGAAAATGCAGGCTTCCTGCTTTCCGCTCCCTCTGGACGAGCGCTCTGGTAAAATAAACTCTTTCTAACACTCAGATTCCCAGGTTAGTGATCTGGTTTTCTTCTAATAGGAAGTGAGCTGTCTCTCAATCAAGGAGTGGGGGAGGGAGAAATTATCGCCAATTATACTAAATACGTAGTAGGCGTAGGAGGGAAGGTTCAGACATTTCATGTCTTTACAATTAAGAGACATCCACTTTATTCTTAGAGCCAATCACAGTCCAGCCACAGGACAGACATTCTTTCTTTGAGTGTTTACAAGAGAATCAATTAAAAAAGATTTTTTAAATCCTTTTTTGTTTAAAGAAACCAACATAATAGAAAGAAAGGACTGAGTCCCTGCCAAGAAAAGGTTTGCTGAACCTTCTTTGGCTCAGATCAACAGAGCTTTAATGTTTTTCAATAAGCCAAGTCACTGGCCCCAAATTGAAAATTTCTACCAGAAAAGAAGAATTTTTTTTAATGGGATGTCTTTGAGTTAAATTAGAGTCTGTAATTACCCCAATACATTAGTCAGACTCATTGTTCTTTATATTTCTACTTCACATGTGATTAATGAGAATGCTCTTCAGCCAGGCATTGTACTTGGCACTTAGGAGACAGTGGTATGAATCCATCTTGATTCTTGCTCTCCAAGGATTCCTAGTCTGGGGAGGAGATGGACTGGTACTCAGAAATGGTGCAGGGGAGTAAATAAAAGTATGGGGAAAGTAGGAAGATCTAAGGGAGTTGAAAATACAACATGGAGTTACTGTGTTCTAAGTTGGAATTTGGGGTCCCTGAGTGGGAGGGACACAGCTTCAGTCTTCTCCCAGAATAATGAGACCTTAAGTGGGGTTGAGGGGTAGGGGGAAGACCCCATTTCATCTGGAGATTGATGTAGCTTATCTTTTCTCCTGTATCTTCTCTCAGGCCACTGCTATGCCACCTAGCTGCTCATTCACTCAACCAGCATTTTCTAAGTGACAAGTACTGTATTAGGCACTTTATATACATTTTCTCATTCAACTTGTACAGCAACTCTATGAGGATGGAGCTATTGTTCCACTTGACCATCAGGAAACTGAAGGCAAAGAAGGTTAAGGTCACACAATATGTGGCTCAGCTGGTTTTGCTCTTTGTCTCTAAAAAGCTGTGTACTTTCCACTGTGTTCAAAGCCAAGAGAGTTCATAGAGATGAATTAGTGCAGATCCTTGCCCTTTAGCAACTTATAGTTCAGTGGGGAAGAAAGACATGTAGATGGTTTAATTCATTCTGTCATTCAACAGCATTCATTCAGTGCCACTATTTACTAGTTGCTATTTGCAAAGCAGAATCAGACATAGCTACTGACTTCAAGGTAGGGTCTTCAGCAGAACAAATGCACACAAAATATTACAATCCAGATAAATGACAATAAAATGTAATAAATCCACTAAGAAAAGACATTGTAATGCTTTAAGGATAAAAGAATACAAGTTACCCTGAGACAATTGATAATGATTCTGCAAAGGAGAAAGGATATGTTTGACTGGAGACTTGAAGAATATATAGGAAATTGCCACAAGAAGCTTTTTCCAATGAATCTGCTGTCTTGCTTCTGAGCTTTTATACATGTTCCTCTACTTAAGACTAATTCCCTGTTCCCCTTCCTGAACTTCCTAACACCACTCATCTTTCTAGTATCAGCTTGGATGCCACTTCCTCCCAGAAACCCTTTTTCTATCCAACATCTAGAATATAGATCTATTGTATTGGTTTCCCACAGAACTTGCATGTATGCAAAGGTTGGAGGTAGGTAGAGCCTTTGCTTATAGTGTAAGAAGTAGTGAGAAGTTCAGTGTGGTTGAAGCATTGGGTATATGGCTCACAAGAAATATTTGCAGAATGAATGCTTGAAAGAACTATAATTTCTGGGCCTCCCCGGTGGTGCAGCGGTTGAGCGCTGGGTTGCGAAGCTGCCTGTGGCCTCGGAGGTGCCGGTTCGATCCCCGGCTGCTCCCCGGCCACCGGAGGAGGGTCCCACATGGTGCGCAGACCTCTCCTGCCGCCCGCTGCTCCCCTCAGCAGTGTACTTCGGTCCTTCTGCCTGCTCTGCTCCCTGCTCTGGCTCTGGTGAATTCTCTCACCCACCCGCGCTTCTGACTGTACCCAGTGCTTGTATAAACAAAAAGCAACAAACAAACAAATAAATAAAACATGCCTCAAAAAAAAAAGAAAAGAAGAACTATAATTTCACACAGGAAAGTAAGCTTCAACCAGATTATTAAATCTTTCCTAAATCCATATTACTGGGTAGTTAAACTGCATCCCTCACATTCACCTTGTTTCTACCAGGTCTACTCATTGCTCAAAATATCCCTTTGTCCTGAAATCCTTTTCTGACAGCTTTGTTCTTCTAGTCTGGGTCAAGTGCTTACTACCCTTTTGTGCTCTCTGGGATCAGTGAGGTCAAATAAAGAGTCTCTGGGATCCTGATGTTGTTACTCTCTGGATCAAAGGAATCTCAGATAGCAAGTTAGAGGGAAACTTCAAGGTCGGCCCATCTCCCATGAAGAAATAGTTCTTGTTTGTTACTGAAGCACCTATTCTAGAGAAGGCATAGATGGGGAGAGCAGGAATGTGACCAAGAGAATCCAGGATCTCGCCACCTCATGACCCTTGGACACATTACATTCAATTTGTCCAGAATCAAAACACTAAAAAGAGCTTGGGTTTTGGAATCAGACAAACCTGAGTTTAGTTCTGCACTTTACTTGTTATTTGGACATTGATCAGGTTATTTCAACTCTCTGAATCTTAGTTTCCTCAATTGAGAACCGAAAGGTTTTGGAATAGGGAAGTGCAGAAGTCTGGGAGCTGTTTCAGAAAGAGCTATCCTGCAGCTGCCTGGGGGGAAGGGGGATGGGCTGTAGGGAAGAACCAGAGGCAGTTCAGAGACTGCTGAATAGAAGTGTTTCCAATTACCTCGGCCTCAGCCTCCGCAGCACACTCTCCACTGTGACCCCTGAGCCAACCTCATGCTGTTGCCTAGCAACTCACCTGCATCACCCAGGGATCTGAAGCTGGGGCCCCAACAAGGATGGGGAAGTGACCAGTTTAATTACAAAGTCTTAAGGGAATTGTGCGCCAATTCATTCCTCAAGTACTCAGTGGGCTCCCACCAAGTGCCAGGTCTTGTGCTAGGTTCTGGGGATTTAGAGATAAATAAAACCTTGTCTCTTTCCTAACTTAGAGTGTAGAAAATAGACAGATTTCTTCAATCATTCAAGTAATACTGGAGTGTGTATATTCACACAATTTAGTAGTATACACATAGCATGAGAATAAACAATCTCCAATGACACACAAAAATATGGAGTACTGGATGAAACTTAAGATGAGCTAAAGAAGGCACGCAGAAAAGAGTATGCTCTATATGATTACATGTAAAGTACAAAAACTGGCAAAACTAATATACGCTGTCAGAAGTCAGGATGGGGGGTTTGGAAGGAGCCATGGAAAGGGTCATGAGGAGGGCTTCTAGAGTCCTGGTAAGAGTGTTTATAGATCTTGGTGCAGGTTATATGCTGAAAATTCTGTCATGCTTATGATAGCTTAGCTTTACTGGATCAATATTCATCAATAAGACATTTTTTAAAAGAAATATTTATTGAATACCTACCATCTACCAGGTACTGTGTCAGGCAAACAGACACTTAATGATAAATTAACAACACATCAGGATAAACACACAGGGGTCTGAAGAGCCCAGAGAAAGAACTCCCAATCAACTGCACCACATCTGTGGCAAGGGGACAGAAATATGGCTTTCTGGAGAAGGGAATTTTGAATCAAGAGGAAGTATACCAGGCAGAAGAGTGGGGGCAGGGCCTTGTAGATATTAGAAATGAGAAACAAAAGGCAGGAAATAAGGCTGAGGGGAAGCATGGAACCCAAACAGTCAAGGGCCTGAGTGATTATGATGATGATAATGAGGGTAATAATAATAATATCTAAATGTTTGAAATTGTTTACATGTTTAAATTTATTTAATCCACCAATAATGAATAGGGGTTATCATTCCTATTTTCCAGATGAGGAAATCTGGGAACTAGAAGAACAGTTTATTATATAACTGTATAATTTCCCAGTGGGTTAATTAACATGTGTAAAATCCTACAAAAAGTGACAGAACTAAGTTGCACACCCAGGCAGATAACTTCTTGTGTTTGACCATGCCGCATGCCACCTAGGTCATTTGGTCACAGACTAAGTCACGGAAGGTTATTTAAACAAAGGAGAACCACAATCAGATTTTTATGTGACAAAGGTTATTCTGGCAGCTCTGTGGAAAATTGTATTGGATTGGATGGGGTAAGAGTGGAGGCAGGGAGACCAAGGAGAAAGCTGCCCTAGGAACTTTTTTTTTTTTTAAGATTTATTTTATTTATATAAGAGCTGGGTACAGGCCAGAGGCGTGGGAGGGTGAGAGGATTCACCAGAGACAGAGTGGGGTGCAGAACAGGCAGACGGACCGAAAGCACTGCTGAGAGGAGCGGAAGAAACAGGAGAGGTCTGCCTCGCCATGTGGGTATCTCCCTGGCTGGGCCAGGAATTGAACTTGTGCAGTGCTCAACATGCTGTGCCACCAGGGAGGCCCTGTCCTAGGGACTTTAGATGAAAGAAAGGCTTAAAGGAGTGTAGAGCTCAAGGAGAGGAGGGGGGCATTTTTAGAAGTCAGTGACAGAAACTGTCTTTACATATATTATAATGTTTTTACATATATTTTACATATATTGTTTTACATATATTGTTTTTGTTTTACATATATTGTTTTACATATATTGCTAGAAATAAAATCCATAAGAAAGTAGTTTATGGTAATTTATATTTCAACTTCAAGTGCAGAGTTGAGTAAAATATGCTACCGAGTTCATAACTATTTTCTTTGACCTTGAAGTCTTGTCTCTTGTTTTATTTACTTACCTACTCCCTTTTACCTCTTTCCTTTGTCTACCCCTACAGAAAACTCTTTAGTGTGTATTTATTGTGTAACTGTTTACATCACGCTTGCAAAATGTGCATTTTCATATTGTGGGCACGTATTTTATATTTACGTTAAGTAGCACCAGGTTATGTATCTCATTCAGTATCTTACTTTTGCACACCACACTGTATTTTGCAAGATTTATCTCTACTGCGATGTGTATCTTTATTGTCTCTAACTGCTCTCTAGGATTATAGAATTGGATTCACAAGTCAATGCCATAGAAATTGTGCTACCAGGGGGTGGAGACACTTCAGCTGTACCTTCCACCCCTCTCTCACACTAGTGGTGATGTGAACTTGGGCAACTCCCTTCCTCTAGTTGAGTTTCAGCATCCTCTGTTGTAAAGTCAGAGATGCCTTCTACCTATAACCTTCCATGCAATTTTCCTTATTTTACACACAAGAAAGTCCAGTCCAGAGAATGGAAGTGACTTAATCAAGGTCACACAACAGTATCAATAGTCCAATTCAACTTAGTCCACATTTATTGAGTGTCAGGCATGGTGCTAAGTGTTCTGAATACTTAAATAGGTAAGCCCTACTGAGCCGCTCCCCTCAGGGGCTCTAAGAAGAGCTATGTTAATTTTCTAGGAACAGGTGCAGAGACAGCCTATGGGCACTGGTCAGATGCAGTAGAGATATTAATAGGATACAGCCTCAGATAGAATCTAAGGCAGCAGCTCTACCACCCCAAACAGTCCCCACAACATTCCTGGTCTCAAGAAAAAGAAAGAGGTTAGATGCATGGCTTCCTACTCTTTAAAGTTATCTGTTGCCACAGTATTTACCAAAAGAACTGGTCTCATATAATAAGATAAAAAGCCCTTTTCTATCTTTATGCCTAATATTATACAGCAGTAATCACCCAAGGTAAATAAAATTTAATATTCTGCTTTTTAAAAATGTTGTTGGAGGGCCTCCCTGGTGGAGCAGGTGGTTGAGCGCTGCACTGTGAAGCTGTCCACAGCCTCTGCAGTGCGGGTTTGATCCTGCGGAGAGAAACCCACGTGGTGCGGTAGACCTCTCCTGTCTCACCCGCTGCTTCCCTCAACAGTGTATTTCATCAGTCTGCCCCCTACTCTGTCTCTGGTGAATCCTGTCACCATCCCGTGCATCTGGCCTGTACCCCGGTTCTTGTACAAATAAATTTTTAAAAATCTTTAAAAAAAATAAAATTGAAATGTTGTTGGATACCAAGCACTTTACATGTGTTGGTTCATTACAATCCCATGAGGGAGAAAGCATTATTATTAGTCCCATTTTAGAGATAATGAAATGTTACCTTAATAAAAAAAGTCACAAAGATAAAGATAATGAGACAGAAGTGCAGAGTTATATTATTTGTCTTATGTCAGTGGATTTCTAACATTTTGAATGCAAATCACACTAGAAATATAGTTTATCTTGCAATCTGGATTACTCATACCTGTTCCATAATATTACACTAATTCTTACTATCTGGAACTTATTCTCATATTTTCCATTTTCAAAAATTTAATTTTGCGTAGAAGAACTGGGATGCAGGCCAGAGATGCAGGGGGTGAAAGGATTCACCAGAGACAGAGTGGGGAGCAGAATAGGTAGATCAACTAAAATACACTGCTGAGGGGAGCAGTGGAGGAGACAGGAGAATCTGCTGTGCCATATGTGGGTTAGCTCCCTGGCTGGGGATATAATCAATTCTTTTTCTCCCCACCCTGTTGGTCTGAGCTACTAAACTGATCCCATGATCTACTAAGAGGCTGCAATTAACAGCCTGAAAAATAATGCCCTTTGATGGAGAGTGAATGAAGTGTGTGCACCTATAAAATTGTACTTCCCCCCAAAATAGTTATGTAAACAATTGGCAAATCAATATTTGAGAAAAAAAAACTGTCATCGATGACATATATACCACAATCCTAACAAAACTGCATCAAGTATGAAGTCATCATACTCTTCAATGTGGATTTTCATACCCTGAGCACCTATTATGTATCAGGTCTCTGGACCTGCATAGAGTTCTGGACTTCTGCCCACTCCCATCCTCTCTAGTCCCTTCCCCAGATGCCAATTCCAAGAATTGTTCCCTTAAACATTGTGCACTGCAATGTCTGCCTCAGAATCTGCTCCCCAGGATCCCAACCTGCAACAGCCACTCCAATTTCTCTTCTCTTTCTCTGTGCCATCCCTTTCAGGGAAGATTCATTCATTTACATAATTAGCTGAAAAAGTGTTTCACATTTATTTTTCTATTATTCCCATTTTATACTAACTGGGTGCTTTAGGAACCGAGGTTTGCCCCACTGAAGAGATGGAGAAACTGAGGCCCACATAGAGGGAGTGATGAGCTTAAAGCCACTGCAGTAATTAAAGATTGGACTTTCAGGTCCACGGGCTTTTTTCTTTTTCTTTTCCTTAATATTTATTTATTTATATACAGGAGCTGGGGTACAGGCCAGAGATGTGGGGGGAGGGGTGAGAAGATTCACTAGAGACAGAGTGGGGAAAACAACAGGCAGACTGAAGCAACGGCCAAGTCAGGAGAGGTCTGCTGCACCATGTGGGTTGGTCCCTGGCTGGGGATTGAACTCGTGTTGTAGAGGCTGCATAGAACTCGTGCTGCAGAGGCTGCAGACTGCTTCATAGTGCGGTGCTTAACCCCTTGCGCCACCAGGGAGGCCCCTCTTTTTCCTCTTTCTCTACCAAATCACTGCATCCTGGAACTAGAGGGAGCTGCTAATTCTGGTGTCAACTTCAGAATCCCCAAGGCTCTGGGGCTCAGGAAGCCCAAAGATCCCGCAGTGCATGGGGGGAAACTGAGGTCCAGAGCCTGGCGCCCCACCGCCGACGCAGGGGCAGGGATGGAGCAGCGTCTGGCCTCGCGGACGCGTGGCGCCAGAGCCGCCTCCTTCCGCCCCCCACGAAGAGCTCCCCCCGCCGGGTCTTTGCCCTCACAACGCCACCACCTCGGAAGCAAGTCATGGGAGCAGCAGTGGCGGCGGTGTGGCTGCTCCTGGGGGCCGCCGCCTGCGCGCAGAGGGAGCAGGACTTCTACGATTTCAAGGCGGTCAACATCCGGGGCAAGTTGGTATCGCTAGAAAAGTACCGTGGTTCGGTGAGTGTCCGCTCGGCGGGCCTCGGCGCCGCCGGGTAGGGCCTGCTGGGGGCGCCCTGCGGCCGGGACCCTGCGGGGTGGGGCCTCCAGCCGGCCGACAGCCCTTTCCTGGCTCCCAGCACCCCCACCTGGGCATGCCTCCCCCGGCGCTGCACCCCCAGATCCTGCGCCTAGTCTGTCCCGCGACTACGTGGCACTGCCGGGGTGCGCAAGGGAACCGGAAACTCTGGAAGGCAGCCTGGATTTCCCTCTCCGCGACTCACAGGCTGATGTCCTGGCCCGGGCTTTGTCGTGCACGGTGCAAAACGTAATCTGGCATCCTGCAGCCTTTGTTTCTCCGTAATCTGGCATCCTGCAGCCTTTGTTTCTCCCATCCCGTCTCTGCATTTGGAGCAGGGGGAGTTGCTGGTGTTGCGTCCAACGAAAGCATTTTGGAAAAGAATGTGCATGCATCCAAGAGGGAGTTGTTATTTTAGATGTAGGGGCGCTCTCAGGTCAGAAAAGGGGGGGGTCTTTGGACAGGGTCACACAGCGCTGGAAAACACAATGCCTGGCAAAGAACCACACATCTGACAGTGTCCTCTTTAGGCAAACTCCTAAAATGCCAGCTTAGAGTGAGTTATAAAAGTCATCCAAGTTGATTGCTACCTCCTTACTGAGAGGACTTCAGGGAGAAAGTGTGTCTGGGTGAGTCTTTGAAGTAAGACTGAATTTTAGCAAGACTTGGAAGAACATTCCAAGCAGAAGTGTCCTGAGGAGTCTCAGAAGCAAACAGCAGAAAGGGTGGTGGAGGAATGGGGAAAAGAGTTAAGGGGTCTGGGGAAGCCAGTCCTTTGTGCTAAAGGCTTATAAAACATGAGGCAGTGAGTGGTGGAAGATAAGGCCTAAAAGGGTAGGGAGGGTATTCTAAGGGCTGCATGTCACACTGTGTAATAAAGAATGCTCCAAGTCCACTTAGGATGAACCTGGGCCTTGTTGTGGGGAGGTAGGAGTTGGTCTCTAATTTGAATGGACCACAACAAAATGACTGTCAGTATTCTCTTCCTGAGAGCAATGCCAACTTTAGTAAGAAAAGTACTCTGAACCTTGGATTCTCAATTATGCTGGGAGTCCTGGAGGCAAGTAATCCTTGTCCTGATTGTTCCCCCAAGGCTTTGTGAGTTTCAAATGAGATGACAACTGTAGAGTGCTCTGTCCCTGTGTTGGTGGACCCCAGAAGAACCCTCATCCAGGACTCAGAGCAAAGAACGAAGAACAGGACTCATTCTTAGTTAAGCCTCTTTTCCCTCCAGTGCAACCCATAAGAAAGCACCAGGTTTAGTTAGCACTTGACCACCTCTGCTGCTCTTTAATTCATTATTTATTATTGAGCATCCACAAAGTTCTCGGTTAGACCCTAAGTGTGCAACAGGCCAGTTTCCACATTAATAGAGTTTATAAGGGATGGAGCGGAGAGAGAAATGAACAGGGTAATTTCCTAGTAGTAGTAAATGGCTAAGACAGAAATAGAACAAAGTCACATAACTACTAAGACTTAGAATTTGAACCCAGGCAGTCCAGCTCCAAAGCCCAGGCCCTGATTAGCCAGGTTTAGAGAAAAACCAGGAATAGTCAGTCAGGGAAGCCGTAAATGATGCTGTTAGACTAAGCTCTGTCTGCCACTTGGGCAATATGACCGTTCATTCATAAGGGCTCATTCAGCAAGTATTAACTGACTCATTAAGACTATTTTACCACAATAAAATAGTGTGTGGCACTGGGTCAAACCTTGGCAACAATAGCCATAAGCAAGATTGGTATGGTTTATGGTCCCAGGTGAACTGAGAAGGCAGTCTTTTAGAGCAGCAAGGAGTCTGGACAAATGTGCTTGCCTACTGCACGAGTTTATATTCATGTCCATCTGAGTGTAGTATGTGTGTGAATGATTTTTTTCTTTGCTTGCTTCTGTGTGCACATCTGAGTTTTATCTGTGCTTGTATGTATAAATATATAAATTAATGCTGTATTTGGGTGTGTTTGTATTTTAGTCTTTTTAAGGATAAATTTTTAAAATTTCAGGTATGGAACAAGGAGCAGAGTTTCTTCCCTCCTTCCAAAAAAGTGTCAGACATACAAGATGTATGTTAAAAACAAACAACCTTTAATATTCTTTTTTTTTTTTTTTTTAATAAATTTTATTGTTATATTCCCCATACAATTGCAGCCCCCCATTCTGACCCCAATCCCTCCCCTCCCGCCCCCGCCCCCCTAAAAGTGTCTCTGGTTCATAGTTTTTTGCTGATTTTGATTTTCACTTTCTTATAGTTATTCATTTTCCTGGTCCCTTATTTAAGTTTTCTAGATTCCTGCTATGAGTGAGACCATCCGGTATTTTTCTTTTTCTTTTTGGCTTATTTCGCTGAGCATGATCCCTTCCAGCGCCATCCATGTTGCAGCAAATTGCATGTGTTTATCTTTTTTGAATGCTGAGTAATATTCCATGGTATATATGTACCACATCTTCTTGATCCAGTCATCTATTTTTGGGCATTTGGGTTGTTTCCAAAGCACAGGTTTATGGTCAACCTTTAATATTCTTATCATGCAGGGATCTAGCAGAGAAAAAAGGAAGACCCCTAACTGGGAAAAGGAGTTAAGTGTCGAAGTTTCTCACTACCAAGGCAGAGCATGGCATTTGCTGACGCAAATGAAGGAAGGTTGTTCTAAGAGTGAGTGAATCCAGGGAATGGGTGTTCCTCATCTGCAGGAGTCAGGGTGAGGGTGTTAGACTGCCCCAGGTTGCCCCCTTTTATGATGCCAACTGGTATAATACTGGATCTTCCAAAAAAAAAAAGGTGGCCAGAGAGATAGAACTGGGCAGCCCAGATACACGGTAAGATTTAAAATTCTTTTGATAATATATAATTAGAGCTAAAAACTTACATTGGTGCCAAAATTCTAATTTTAGTATTACAATCAAGTTCCATCAGCCAGCTGTCTATTTATAAACAAAAATAAGTATTAAAATGTGTAAATAAATTTATTAAAAGATTAATAAATTTAAGGGTTAGTATAGTAAATGGAATAAAGTGGTATGTGTTTGTTGGAGGGTCAGGAACAAAAAAGGATTGCCCTGAGGTCATCAGGGCTTTTGATCAAGAAAACCCGTGTTTGTCTATGTATCTATGCAAGTGATTGTGTGTGTACACATTTATTCATTCAGCAGACACTTCCTAATACTTTCCTATATGACAGGCCCAAGGTGAAATGGACATGGCACCTGTTCTCAGTGGGTTCACATTCTAGAAGGGAGATCAGCACATATATAGGCAACCACAGTGTAGAATGATGAGTACTAGTTGAGTAATCTAGGAATTGGACCCAAGTCTCCCTTCCCACTGCCCCACATCACCACCTGATGTGAGCTTCCCAATATGTGAATGTGTTAAGTGCGTTTGTGGACTTGTGTTATGTGTGCTAATGTATCTTTACATCATGGTCATGTGTATATCCCTTTATGTGTATAGTGTGCTTATTCTCACAAATGTTCATGTATGTGTGTATGCACATATCTGTAAGCCCCTGTATGTTGGATTTCCTTTTTGCTTATGTGTACATGTTGATATATTTGTGAGAACATTGCATACACATTTACCTATGTGTATGTTGTATTTTTTTAAAAGATTTATTTATTTATGCATACAAGAGCTGGGTTAAGAGGTGTGTGGGGGGTGAGAGGACTCACCAGAGACAGAGTGGGGAACAGGCAGACTGACCAAAGTACACTTCTAAGGATAGCAACAGGGAAGAAACAGGCGAGAAAGGAGAGGTCTGCTGTGCCATGTGGGCAGCTCCCAGGCCCCTGGGGATCGAACTCTTATAGGAGAGAAAACACTAATTGAGGGTTACACATGTGGGTGTGTCAGGTTATATGCAACTGCCTGCCTCTTCACTGGGTCGTGTACGTGTTTGGGCTTTGTTTTTGCCTTCCAGGTATCCCTGGTGGTGAATGTGGCTAGTGAATGTGGCTTCACAGACCAGCACTACAGAGCCCTGCAACAACTGCAGCGGGACCTGGGGCCCCACCACTTCAACGTGCTTGCCTTCCCCTGCAACCAGTTTGGCCAGCAGGAACCTGACAGCAACAAGGAAATTGAGAGCTTTGCTCGCCGCACCTACAGTGTCTCTTTCCCCATGTTTAGCAAGGTCGCGGTAATCGGCACTGGTGCCCACCCTGCCTTCAAGTACCTGACTGGTGAGTCCTGATCCTTTCCCTCCCTTCCCTCAGCTGGCTGAGGCAGTGCTCCCTGGGCAATAGAAACCACTGACTGGCTTCTGACCTGGGGACCTTCCAGAGTCCCGCAGGTGGGCTGGTAGTCTGTTGATGGTCACCTCATCTTTGAGGCTGGGTGGAGGGGTATTCTTAGTTAAGAATATCTCACTCTGCTGCTTTGCACTTATCTCTCAGGCATTCTTACAGATTTCTCTGGAATCCTGTTGCCAAGCACAGGGGCTCCTAGAAGGAGAATAGGCCCATAGATTTTAGTCAATGAGAATTAGTTGAGTTTTTGCACTTAGGATGGAGGAACCAAGGCACGGACTGGGGATGCCACAGCCCGGAGAAGGCTGACCAAAATGGCTGACAGGCATCTCCTGTCCTAAGTCAGAGGCAACGTCTGGAAGAGGGAAACCTTCTGAGCTAAATTCCAGATCTTGGGCTTCCCTGGTGGCGCAAGGGGTTAAGACGCAACCTATGAAGCAATCCGCAGCCACTGCAGCAAGAGTTCGATCCCTGGCCAGGGAGCTGCCCATATGGTGCAGCAGATCTCTCGTGACTCACCCGCTGCTCCCCTCAGCAGTGTATTTCAGTCCAGTCTGCCTGTTCTGTTCCCCACTCTGTCTCTGGTGAATCCTTTCACCACCCCCCACACCTCTGGGCTGTACCCCAGTGCTTATATGCCTAAATAAATAAATCTTTAAAAAAATAAAAAAATAAAATTCCAGATCTTAACATTTCAGAATCGATCCGTTCTTCAGCCCCAAAAGTCTCAGAACCACAAAACAGGGTTAAAGGCTGAAGTTGTCATTATGATCCTGTTTCCTGCCTTCCTCAGACCTTTTTCCTCCTTTGGCAGCTCCGTGTTTGCCATCTCCCTCTCACTCCATTGCTTCTGATCTCCTTCAATCCCTCACACACAGCCCTGCCTTAGCCCATTCACCTGGGAGAGTAAGTGAGTAACACAAGTAGATTTGAATTGTGCTCTGTGGGTCAGTCTTAATATTCCTTTTTCTCCCTGTGTGTTTTTATTAGTTCTTTCCCAGTTTCTATAGTTATACATCAAAACTGGCTGCTCTTTAAAAGCACATGGGAGCGGGCCTCCCCGGTGGCGCAGCGGTTGAGCGCTGGGTTGCGAAGCTGCCCGCGGCCTCTGCGGCGCCGGTTCGATCCCCGGCTGCTCCCTGGCCACCGGAGGAGGGTCCCACATGGCGCGCAGACCTCTCCTGCCGCCCGCTGCTCCCCTCAGCAGTGTACTTCGGTCCTTCTGCCTGCTCTGCTCCCCGCTCTGGCTCTGGTGAATTCTCTCACCCTCCCGCGCTTCTGACTGTACCCAGTGCATGTATAAACAAAACAAACAAACAAACCAGCAAACAAATAAATAAAGCATGCCTCTATAAAAAAAAAAAAAAAAAAAAAAAAAAAAAAGCACATGGGAGCTCTTAAAAATGCATTAACTGAGACCTACTCAAACAGGGCCCAAGAATCTGTTTATTTTAAGCAACACCCGCCCCCCACCCAACACACACACACCATGATTCAGATACAAACCAGTCCATGAACTAACATTTGGAAACCATTGAAATTCATTACAGGACAGGGGTAGACTACTCAGTAGTTTGAGGTCATTAATAAAGAAGGATCTGATACTGCATTATCTAGCAGTTCACAGAATCCTGAAACAGTAGTTCTCACACTTGGGGCCATACTGGAATCATCTGGAGAGCTTCTAAAGAATGCTAATGCTTAATCAGTACCCTCAGAGGTACTGATTAAAATGGTCTGGGGTGAAGACTGAGCATAAGGACTATAAAAAACTCTCTAGTTAATCAAATAGAGAGAGTCAAGGGAAGGATGGAAACCCGTAGTGGAATTCTAGGAGAGAGAAGCACACTTTGCTCTCCTTTTTCCTTTTCTCTAGAGACTTCTGGAAAGGAGCCCACCTGGAACTTCTGGAAGTATCTGGTGGCCCCAGATGGAAAAGTGGTAGGGGCTTGGGACCCAACTGTGTCAGTGGAGGAGATCAAGCCCCAGATCACAGCACTTGTGAGGAAGCTCATCTTGAAGAAGCGAGAAGACTTATAACCACTTTCCCTCCTCTTCCCATGGCCCTCATCCCTTCCCCATCTTGCATATGTGACCAAGCAAACTCAAATGGTGCTTCATAGGGAGAGACTATTGACTCTCCTTGCTGTGCTCGTATCCCACCTACCCCATCATTCCTGTGGTGGGAGAAAAATTCTAATATTTTTTATTATTTGAAACTTAGTGCAACCTATAGGAACGCCTGACCAGTGAGTGCTCTTGACCAGTAAGAACCTCTAGCTCATGATCATGTGGCAGATAGAAATATATCAAGCAATAGTTTGCTTATTAAGAACTATATAAAATGGGGCTAATTCCTACCTCACAGAGTTGTTGTGAGGGTTAGGATAAAAAAATCTATGAAAGTGGCTAGGGCAGTGCCAGCTAACTAGGAAGTATTTAATACATGTGTCACATGTATTTAATACATTGCACATAAAGGGGGGAAAAAAACCCCTAGAAGACAAACTTGTGATCAATGAAAATTTGTACTCAATATGAATTCCTAGACAAGAACCCAAGCCAAACATTTACTGTTGTTATTGTTTTTCTATGTATTATTTTTTTACTTACTAAAGTAATACAAATTCATTGTGAAATAATACAGGATGATAAAAAATGAAAATGAACAAGCATCTGCCTCATTTTCTATACTCTTACTTTCTGAAGCTGAACACTTTGTTTAGCATTGTGGTACTAAAGCTTCCAAGCCTATTTTTATCAAGTTGATCATTATTGCCAATAAGAATTCAGTGACCAAAAGTACACTGCAATAATAAACAGGCAAAAGACATATGAATAGATAATTTGCAGAAGAATATTGATGGATGATAAGGATGTGAAGAGATGCCTCATTCAAGTTGGAAAGATTTTTTTAAATGACACTACATGGTGTAGATAAGGATGTGGGGAAATGGGCATTTGCATAAACTGTTGATGGGACAATAAACTGTCCCAAGTTTTGGGCAGGATCTTTTATTTTATTTTTTTAAAGATTTATTTATTTATTTATACAAGCATTGGGTACAGTCAGAAGCACAGGAGGTTGAGAGAATTCACCAGAGCCAGAGCAGGGAGCAGAACAGGCAAAAAGACCAAAGTCCACTGCTGAGGGGAGCAACGGACGGCAGGAGAGGACTACGCGCCATGTGGGACCCTCGCCTGGTGGCAGGGGATAGAACCAGTGCTGCAGAGGCTGCAGGCAGCTTCGCTACCCAGCGCTCAACAGCTGCGCCACCAGGGAGGCCCCTTGGGCAGGATCTTTTAAACTAAAATGTGCATACCCTTTGATCCATCATTTCTCCTTCTAGGAGACTCCCACACTGCAAATATATATTTACAATAATATGTATGTGTGGGACCTTCCTGGTGGCCTAAGGGTTAAGTCTCAGTGCTATCACTGCTGTGGTCTGAGTTTGACCCCCGGGCCAGGGAGCTAACCCACACATGGCACAGCAGACCTCTCCTGTCTTGCCCGCAGCACCTCTCAGCAGTGTATTTCAGTAGATCTGCCTGTTCTGCTCTCCACTCTGTCTCTGGTGAATCCTCTCACCCCCTGCACCTCTGGCCTATACCCCAGTTCCCCAGTTCTTTTTTTTTTTTAAAGATTTATTTTATTTATTAATACAAGAATCGGGGTATAGGCCAGATGCACGGGAGGGTGAGAAGATTCACCAGAGACAGAACAGGGAACAGAACAGGCAGACTGACGAAATACACTGCTGAGGGGAGCAGCAGGAGAGACAGGAGAGGGCTGTTGCATCATGTGGGACCCTCGCTGGTAGGCCGGGATTGAACCTGCGCTGCAGAGGCTGCAGACAGCTTCACAGTGCGGTGCTCAACCGCCTTTGCCACCAGGGGAGGCCCACTATACCCCAGTTCTATGCAAAAAAAAAAAATAATAAATAAATAAAAATCATGGGGATGAAAAATAAATAAGGAAAAAAAATTAAAAAAAAAATAATATGTATGTGCATTGTCCATAGTAGTGCAAATTTGGATGCAATCTTCATGTCCATCGTCAGTATTGTCTGATAATACATTATGAGACAAATTCAAGTGAAAAATTAATTCATTTTTTACAATGAATGAATTAGATTTCTATGTTACCACAGAAAGTAGTACAAAAGTGGAAAAAGAGCAAGTTGTAAAACAGAATGAACATATGTACTTACACAGAGAAAAACCCAGTATGTACCAGGATAATGTTTTTATTAAAAACTTAATAATGTTAAGTGAGAGGGACAGAAAGAGAGGGAGGAATACAGACAAAACTACCAAAGGGGGTTGTCCATGAGAGGCTGGAGTAAGATAATAGAAGACATTCACTTTGATAATTATTTCTATAATGTTTGAATTGTGTGTGTAAAACTTCACTTTGTGTGTAAAATGTATTTTTCACTTTTCTGTCTGTGTAAAAAAAAGGGTAAGAAAACAGAAGGGTAAAAAAAAGTCATTGATCTATCATTCATTGGCCAATAAGAATTTCATGTCTTCTCCCAACGTCATTCTTCTAGAAGTCTGGAGACACAAGTCCTTGCCCCGACTCCCAGGCTGTCTTCCATTTTCACACTCAACAATGAAAGGCTTGGACTGTGCTTACAGGCCTCACATTCTCCCTGAGCAATCCTGAAAAACTTCCCAGAGTAATTGAAGGCTATCTGTGAGTTGACACAATTCCCCTATAATGGCCTTCAGCCTGCCCTTATATACCTTGCTCTAAATCCTAGCTTTGCAAATGCTCTTGGGTATACATGTATGTGGGGGTGCACACACACACAACACACACACACAGAAACCCAGATATCACAGGAAATTTTGTGATATCTCAGAACCATATTCTCAAAGGATATCTCTCTGACCTTATGCTGCTTTTGACCTTATCCTCATCTGACACTGCTGACTACTCTGATCTCCCTGACATATTCTCTTCCCTTAGATTTCATGCTACTCTCTTCTCTTGGTCACCCCCCACCCCCTTCCCCATCTCAGAGTGCTCCTTTCTTCTGAGTGTTTATTGACCTCTCTCCCTCCTCTGCCTACTCCTTCCCTGTTGGCTATCCTCGTGATTCTACACTCATCCCTTTTCTCCGTATGCTATTTTGCAAGTTAGCTCACTTTTTCTCATGGTTTTGACCATCTACTCCCAATGATACTCTGCCTTGTGTTTGCATTGGACTCATACCTATCTGCCTACCAGGCATGTCTATGGACACCTTAATTCACCATATCCGGAACTAAGCCCCGCCATCCCCTGACTCTCTCGCTGCCTCTTTGCAAGCCCCTTATCCTTTCCTTTCACCCACCATACACTCGCTCACTGACTTTACGCGGTTTGAATTGTTTAAGCAACTGCCTTCTCCTTACCACAGTTGTCTGGCCCTTAGCAGATTATTTGCTATTATATGGTAAGCCTTTTGAGCACCAGCTCCATACTGTCTCTAACTAGACCCTATCTAGAAACCGAAGACAAACAGTCTTCCCCAGAAGCTGATAGCCCAGCTAGGATTTTAAGTCCCAATTAGACCTTTAACAGCATCTTTTTTTCCAGTGGAATTTTAAATGTCCTCATCCTCTGGCTTCCTTGCCTATCTCTTCCTTTCCCTGAGCAGCTAACTCATGCACTGACATGCTCCATGCCCTGTTCACACCCCCTGCCACACTGGCCTGGGATAAGGGGACTAGTACGTGGCCTAGAAGGTAACCCCATCCACCAGGAAGCAAAGTAAGCACACCACTTCTTTCTCAGAAATTATTTTTCTTAGACTTTATTAACTTTCTGCTGCTCCCAAGCCCCCTTTAACATGCTAGAGTTGAAAAATCCTTATCAACTGTTATTTTAGTCATTGATTAAAAGTTTCTGCTAACAACTTAGTTTTAAATTAATTCCTCAGGGGGCCTCCATGGTGGTGCAAGGGGTTAAGTCTCAGCTCTATGAAGCTATCCTCAGCCCCACCAGGAAGCTGACCCACATGGCACAGCTGACCCACATGGGGCAGCAGACCTGTCCTGTCTCGCCCGCTGCTCCCCTCAGCAGTGTACTTCAGTCAGTCTGCCTGTTCTGTTCCCACTCTGTCTCTGGTGAATCCTCTCATTTCTCACACCTCTGGCCTGTATCCCAGTTCTTGTATGCATAAATAAATAAATCTTTAAAAAACAAAAACAGAAACAAATTAAATTCTTCAGTTATCAGTTGAGTAGTTTAATAATTGAATTTCTACTAACACCTTGTCTTTTAATACTTTACTTACAAGCAAATACATTATTAGATTATATTTTCACACTTAACTAGTTTATTTGCCAAAACTTAATTATTAAGCAATACTTTATTTTTTTTTTTTTTGTTTTTTTGTTTAGGCATGTTTTTACTTATTTATTTATTTATTTGTTTGTTTTGTTTATACATGCACTGGGTACAGTCAGAAGCGCGGGAGGGTGAGAGAATTCACCAGAGCCAGAGTGGGGAGCAGAGCAGGCAGAAGGACCGAAGTACACTGCTGAGGGGAGCAGCGGGCAGGAGAGGTCTGCGCGCCATGTGGGACCCTCCTCCGGTGGCCGGGGAACAGCCGGGGATCGAACCGGCGCCACAGAGGCTGCGGGCAGCTTCGCAACCCAGCGCTCAACCGCTGCGCCACCGGGGAGGCCCAAGCAATACTTTAGATGTTTGCTTAAATCTTACTGATGATCCCCTAAAAATCTGCTATTAGTTGACAGTGTTTTAGCAAACTAGATACCACCAGTTAGGAATTTAGGGAGAGGGGTCATTTCTGACAGTGGATACAATAAAACCTTTGTCTTTAACTAAGCTCTTTTACTCCCAGATGGTTTTCTTTCAACATTACCTTGTCTGCGGTCCTCAGACAAAGGGAGGACTATCTTAATTATTTATTTACTTCTGTGAGCTGAATTGAAGGGTGGAAGAAAGGGTGTATGACAATGGGGACTTCCTGGGAAATTATGGTAAGACATGACATATTTATTGACAAGTATTTCTGGAGCACTGCTTATGTGTCAGATTCTGCATCAGTGAACAAAACACACATGTTCCCAGTTGTCATGGAACTCAGGAAAAAAGTGGGAAAAACAAACATTGCACATATAATTGCATCAGTTATTATATAATTACAATTATGAAAAGCTCCAGGAATAAGTACAAAGAGTCATAGCATGTGTAAAAATGGCACTGGATCCATTTTAGAGTTCAGAGGCTTCCCTGAGGAATGACACTTAAGCAGAAAGCTGAAATTTTACCAAGAGTTAGTCAGGGAAAAGAAGTAGGGAGGTCCCAAGCATATGGGGTGGCTCAGGCAAACACCCTAACAAAGAATGATGTTCGATAGAATGGAGCCAGTGCTGCCTGTAATGCAATGATGAGGAGAAGAGTGAGAGAGGTAAGCAGGGCTGGGAACCTTCAGGATCTTATGGAGTCCAGGTAAGAAATGTTAACGGATATGGCAGGCAGGGAGGAGTCTAGTTAGCTTGGCACAGATTGTGGAAGAATCCACAGAAACTAAGAGATTAGAAGTCCAGTACTTTTTTTTTTGGTGGGACCCTCACCTGTGGCAGTGGATCGAACTGGCACTGCAGAGGCTGCCGGCAGCCACGCAACCCAGCGCTCAACTGCTGCGCCACCAGGGGAGGCCCTAGAAGTCCAGTACTTTATTGAAAATTACTTTCCAAGGGAGGAAAGGGCAGAAATTGGGCAGACTGCAGAAGTCAATGGCTATCTGTAAAAGCTAGCAGCTGGAATCTGGCTTTTATATTCGAGTTTCCTTTGCCTTGTGGTTTCTTAACAAGCATTAGGTTATCCAGTACTGGGTACATCCTGCTCTCTGCAGGTGGTTAGGGTGTTGATGGTGCTGGTGGAGATGGCTGTGACACAGTGGTTGGGGAACTAGTGGGGGTGCCAGCCCAGGATCCAGTTTAATTTTAAAGTTTAATTTAACCTCATTGATAATGACCAGGCAAGACAGAGCCTGTCTTCAGTCCCACATCTGAAAACCAGCAATAAACACTGGGGCAGAAGCAGTCACTGAACTACTGATAGGGAGAAGTAGGCAGCACTGACATTGGCCAGAGAATGGGTCACTATGGAGATACCTGTGAAAGGTAGGCAGACCTGAAACTTCCTAGCACCCACAGCGGCAAACTAGGAATTGCTGGAAGGGATTTCTGAGGCTTGGCTCCCTACAAATCATGCAGCTGTTGGCACAGTTTCTGGGTGATTACATTGCAGGTGGTCAAAAGACCATATTATAATAAACACTGCCTTGGAATTAAAAAAAAAAAAACCTGTAAACTTCCTCTTCCCACACATCTCTTTTAACCCCTATATCTTAGCTCTCACCTGTGACTTATACCACTTTGTGTTAGGACAGAGATTTGGCAGCTATAACAGGAACTTAAGTAAACACAGTCTCAGATAATGTAGAAGTTTATTTCCAACCTTTACCAAAGTTGGACGTTGACTCTGCTCTTAGGGGCCCAGGCTGATGGTTCTGCCATCCCTAGAGCATTTCCATCATCACATGATCCAATCCTATTCAGCCTTATTCCTCTGAGGGCCCTGTAACACATTCTACATTTTGAAGTACATAGCCACGCTCGATGTAAGAATCACTGGGAAATAAAGATTTTATTCTGCATGGCAATGTGCCTTGATAAAAATTGGGGTTTCCATAACACAAAAGAAGGGGAGAATGATGCCAGGGGTAGGAACAAATGGCCATCTCTAGTCATATCTTTTTCTTCAAAAGATTGATTTGTTTATGCATACAAGAACAGGGGTACAGGCCAGAGGTATGGAGGGTGAGAGGATTCACCAGAGACAGTAGGAAACAGAACAGGCAGATTGACTGAAATACACTGCTGAGGGGAGCAGCAGGCGAGCCAGGAGAGGTCTGCTGTGCCATGTGGGTCAGCTCCCTGGCCAGGGATCGAACTTGTGCTGCAGTGGCCAAGGATAGCTTCATAGTGCTGAGACTTAATTCCTCATGCCACCAGGGAGGCTCCAGTCTCTATTCATATCTTAACATTTTTCAAATCTCTCTCCTCTCCTATCTGCTACAGTTATGCTAATTTAGGATTTTTCATCTTCCTAATTCATCTTGTTGGCCCCAACTTCCTCCAGCTATTTATTCTTCACATTGCAAGCTGAATGATGTTCAAAAAAGCAAATTTGAACATATCATCTTGCTGCATCAGTGTGATCCTAATCCTTATCCTTGGGAATAAAGGCTTGGATATTTAATCTGTCATTCAAAGTCCTTGTGCTTCAGGGCCTCCCCGGTGGCACAGCGGTTGAGCGCTGGGTTGCGAAGCTCCCCGCGGCCTCTGCGGCGCCGGTTCGATCCCCGGCTGCTCCCCGCCCACCGGAGGAGGGTCCCACATGGCGCGCAGACCTCTCCTGCCGCCCGCTGCTCCCCTCAGCAGTGTACTTCGGTCCTTCTGCCTGTTCTGCTCCCCGCTCTGGCTCTGCTGAATTCTCTCACCCTCCCGCGCTTCTGACTGTACCCAGTACTTGTATAAATAAATAAATAAATAAAATACGTGCCTCTTTAAAAAAAAAAATTGTTTAAAAAAAAAAAAAAAAAAAAAAAAAAAAACAAAGTCCTTGTGCTTCAAACTCCTCTGTTTCTTACCTTTGGTGTTGCAACAGCAACAACAAACTGCTCACCATATTTTCTTTCACTCCTTTCTCCTATCGTACAGACAGAAATTCTCTTCTTTCCCTTGACATTGCTGTGCACTTTATCATTATTGTGTTCTTTGAACATGACAAATGCCTGGGCCGTTGTAAGTGTTCAAAATGGTGTTGGCTAACTGACTTCATTGTCATCACCTAGTCCCTTGGAATATGAACACTCCCCTCTGATACAACACCATTTGAGTCCTGCCCATGGTTCTCCAGGGGAAGTCCTGAAGCTACACTGGTCCCTGGCATTAGTGAGGACTGCGTGGGACATACTTAAATCAAAAAATGATGAGTTGTTTACCTGAAATTCAAATATCAGGTATTTTGCCTAAAAACAGTCTGTATTTTGTCTAAAAACCTGAATCTAGTGTTGAATACAATGCAGCAGGGAGTTGAAGTAGATGGCCTCTAGGATCCTTTCAACTCTTGGAAATACAGATTTATCTTAACTACTGCCCTACTGCAGAGAGTGGCCTACGGTGACATTGCAGATGACTAGAAGACTGGAACTTATTACTTGTATGTCCTTGGGAAAGTTTCTTAACCTCTCTGGCTCCAGTTTTCCTATGGGTAAAGTAGGCACAAAATTGTTTTTATGTTTATATGGAAGATTCTTTGCCAAAGTATTAATAAATATTTCTGTGTGCTCACATTATGGGTAATTTTTATTTTGCTTTATCTGCATTTTCTAATTTGGCTTTAAAAAATTTTTTTTTACTCCCTAATAAGACAAACCTTTTTAATAACATTGAAATACTGTTATTTAATAACACTGAAATAACTGAAATAATTTTGAAATAATTGAAATAATTTTGCATGAAACTGTATACCATGAACTTCTGCAACATAAAACAACTAAAAAGAAGCATTAGGAGATAGTTACAAACTACTGATATCTTTTAACTCCTCTAGGTCTCTTCTCTTGGATGTGCAGGCCCAATTCAATTCACCTGCCATATGCACAGCCAGGGAGGAAAACCCTGTTCCATAAACAGAGTATTTCCAATACCTTTCACAACCACAGATATTTTGCATAAAACATAATAGGCTAATTAGAAGCATAACTTTCTGTGACAAAAGACTTTGGGGGTCTTGTCTAAAAATATGTGGCTTTATAATGACTATGTATGTAATGATTAATTTATTTTTTAACAGAGCAATACTGAATGGAATTTTTGTGAGGATTAAAGGAGATAATGAAAAGCACCCAGCACCAAGCACAATTTCTAGTTTACAGGGTATTCTCTGTAGAGGTAGAGTCTCTACCTCTCCTCCCCTTTTTCCTGCTTTCCTTTCCTCTCCTTGCCTTCTGTTATTGCAAACTCTGGTCCCCAAACCTTAGGTGGGGAGAAATGAAAAAGAGATGACTCTACTCAGTTACCGGCTATGTGGCTCTGGGTAGATCGCTTGTCCTCCTTCAGTCTCAGTTTACCTTGCAAGGGACATGATGCATATGATGAAAGATAAGCATTAAAGTAAGAGGTAGATCATAAGAGGTAGAGAATTTTTTAAATATTTATTTATTTATTTATTTATTTAAGAAGTGGGGTACAGGCCAGAGTCATGGGGTTGGGGTGAGTCACCAGAGAGAGCGGGGAGCAGAACAGGCAGATGTACCGAAACACACTGCTGAGGGGGGCAGAGGGAGACGGGAGAGGTCTGCCATACCATGTGCGTTGCTCCAGGCTGGCTGGGGATGGAACTCGCACCACAAAGGCCACGGACAGCCCTCACAGGCCTGGGCTCAACCCCCTGCGCCACTAGGGAGGCCCAGAAGAGGTAGAGAAGTTTAGCATAGAGTCCAGAGGGCCAGAGTTAGCATTCAAGGGGAGTACATGAATTTGGACAGGAAAAAGTTGCATCTTTATTATTACTAACTTCTAACCAAAATTTTGCATTTCCCTCTATCATGCAGTTAAGCAATAAATCACAGTATTAGTAGCAGTACCTGTGACTTTTTCATCAGTAAAAATCATAGAAACTTCTATATTGCATTACAGTGGTGTTACCTTGAAAAACTGTTTACTTGCATTCACCACCTCAAAATTTTAAGAGTTAATAGACCAGCCTCTAGATCTTACTACTTAAGATGTTAAAAGAGACAAAATAAATATTTTGATATTGATTCAATATAATTGATAGTTTTTGTAATCCTAAATAATTTACTTTTTGTAGTCAAAAATCTCCTAAATAAGGGTCTATAGTCTTCATCAGACCTCCAGACAGGACCTGCACCTTGATACCAGTCCTGCCTGACTACTGATTGCTGTGTGACATTAGGATTACTTCTCTCAGGCCTGATGGTCCCATCCTTTCTTGGCTCACCCCAAGGGGTTGCTGGGCTGAAAAACGGCTTTGGAAACTGTTGGCAGCTTCCCAATTCTGTCAAAAGCCAGAGAAGAGTGTTTTTTTACAACCCAACTAAACCCCAGGTGTCCAGGAGACCTCTCTCCTTCTCACAGGATTACATCACTCCCCTTTACTTTCCATCTAATAAAGAGGCCAAAGTGTACCATTAGAGCACACCAGACACTCCCTGTTTGCAAAAAATCCACAACTCAGGGGGAAAGGTTATTGTGTGTGGGGGGAAGGGGTAACAGTAATTCCCTTTGTTTTCATATTTAAGCATATGATGACCCTTAAGGACACTACCCTCTCAAAACTGTTCCCTGCTCCCTCAGACAGTGTACGCTCTGAAATCATAGTCCCTGCATTTCCCCTTTCACTGCCTTGTCCTGAGATCATCTAGTTGACTCCCCCATCATTCCATGTATTTCTTAAGGGAAGACCCAGATTTGATCCCTCTCAGGGGCTCAAATGCCCAGGTCAAGGGCATGACACACATTAGCATCTGAGCAGCTGATCTAGAAAATGAAATGAACTTGAAGCACAGGGGGGAAATGTGGAGAAGAGGCTGAATTAGGGCTTGAGTCCAGATCCATTGATGCCTGTGGTCTATCCCCATACACCCAAAACAAGGGATGGAAGAATTGGGAATCCCAAGGCTCCCTATTTTACCCACTGTTGTAAAAAGTAAAGGCAGTTAAAGATTTTGTAATCTTGAGCTAGTCTCTAACCATTTGTACAATGGAGAAAGTCAATGGTTTTCAAGCCTTTTGACCTGACTCATAGTAAATTATTCATTTTGCATACTAACTTAATCCATAATCCATTCATATCTACACACACACACACACACACACAACTGTAACATTTTATGAAAAAGTAGTTTACTAACTGCAGTGCACTTTCTCTATTCTTTTTTTTTTTTTTCATGCTGTGACTCAATAACTGATTATATGACTCATGGGGTCTTTTCAGACCCCAACACCTTGTGATTGGCTAAATGGGAATGATCAACAATTAAAGCTCAGGAGTCCCTAGTCCTGACTTAGTGTGATTAAGTAAAGCAGTATACCTCTCAATCTCAGCTTCCCGGATTTATACTCAAAAGACACACAATCTGGAAGGGCTACATACAACTCCTTCACACTGGAGTTGGTCCTCTGATCCTAGTGAGCTGGAAATAATTTCTG
The DNA here is from genome assembly GCF_964194135.1 of Talpa europaea. NCBI lineage: Eukaryota > Metazoa > Chordata > Mammalia > Eulipotyphla > Talpidae > Talpa > Talpa europaea. The sequence goes on from NC_140076.1 coordinate 32,851,754, forward strand.
AGAAAGAAGTGTGCTGACTTTGCTTCTTGGTGGATGGGGGTTACCCTCTATGACATGTACTAGTCCCCTTGTCCCAGGCCAGTGTGGCAGGGGGTGTGAACAAGGCATGTGAACATGTCAGTGCATGAGTTAGCTGCCTAGAGAAAGGAAGAGACAGGCAAGGAAGACAGAGGATGAGGATAGTTAAGATTCTACTGGAAAAGAGGTGCTGTTTAAGTCCCAGAAAGAATAAGGGCTTGGGAACAAGATAAATCGAGGTTAAAATTCCACAGGTTTACTAACCCAGACACCCTTAGTTCTCATTTATAAAATGGGTTTGAAAAACTCCGGTTCTCTGGGTTATAGTGCAGGTTTAATGTGTTCGTTACGCCCATACTGATCTTTAGGCTGGTCATTCCTCTGTCCCCTGAGCTAGCTTGAAACTGCTCTGATTCCCAGCATCCAGCACAATGTCCAGCGCAAGGTCAGTGCTCAGTGCAGGTGTGAAGTCCACACCCGTGACTTCGATTCCCGCTCTACCGCCCTGGACACCTCGTGTTACCTGTCTGAGCGCCCAGCGCCCTTCTGCTTGAAGTAGAAAGGCAGAGGGCGGGCGGGGGAAGCGCGAGTAGAGACGCATGTCCCGGAGGCTCCCCTGGGCTGCTCCCTCCTCTCGGCTCCGTAAGTCGCCCTCCGCCCCGCGACCCAGCGTCCGCTCCCGCCCCCTGCCCGCCGCTGCCCACTGCCACGGCTCCGACACTCCCCCACCCTCTCCTGCGCCTCCTCATCCCTTCCAGCCGAGCCCTGTGCGCGTACCTGGCTGCCTCTCTCGGTCCTCGGGGACTCTGGGTCCCGCAACCGCTGCGTCCCCGCGCCTCTGCGGTGCCTGTCTCTGTGTGTCTCCCTCTGTCTCTCTGCTTCTATCTGCCCATCTCTCTGTCTCTGTCTTTCTGCCTCCGTTAGTCCCACTCAGCTCGGCCGCCCGAGCCTCCCCTTCGCCAGCCGTCTGGTGGCCCGAGGTGGCGGCTGGCCCTGCGCAGGGCGCGATGAGCGGCGCCTGCACAAGCTACGTGAGCACCGAGCAGGAGGTGGTGGGCGGCTTCAGCTGCCCGCGGCCGGGGGGAGAGGCGGCCGCTGTCTTCTGCTGTGGCTTCCGCGACCACAAGTACTGCTGCGACGATCCGCACAGCTTCTTCCCATATGAGCACAGCTACATGTGGTGGCTCAGGTACCGGCCCTGGCCCTAACCCGACCTAGAACCTTACTCTGGTCTTAGCTCCCTCGCTCCACTCTCAGCCTGCTGTGTGCTGAACCCTCAATCCTCATCCAAACCACCCCAAAGCACCCAGCTCCATTAAGCCTTTACTGGCTCAGGCCCCAAACCAACCTTTGCTGTCACGACAGGACCACTCCACTTCCCCTTGCTTCAGTCTCCCATCCAGACCCCAACCATTATTTATTCAGGATTGAATTTCACCCCCAAGTTCACCCTGAAAATTCTTCATCCCAACCCCACTCCAAAATGTCACCCTCTACCCACTCTCCAGCCCCCAAATTAGATACCAAACAAATTACATACCTAAGAGCCAACTCCCATCTTCCAGGAAACCTAAACTCCACCTTCATCCCAGTGCCCATAAGGTTCCTTTCTAATACAAAGGCCAGCTTCATCATTACTCAATCCCCACAGCTGATTCCAGTCCCTACCTCACCAGGCCCAAACTTCCTCACAATCCTCCCTGAAACCCCTCCTCACCTCTCCTCCCTAATCCTGACCCCAAACATTATCTTGGCATATACCCAAACCTGAGCCTCCAGCCTCAGCCTTCATCTGATGCTACACCTCAGCCTCAGCCTCAGCCTCAGCCCAGCCTCAACTTTTTCTTCCTTGCCTCATATTTACTCATTCTTTCAGCCACTCTTTACCGAGCACTCAGCATATGCCAGGACCCATGACAAGTGCTGGGGATATGCTCCACTCTTGAGCTAAGGCAAAAGACCTGGGGATTAGAGCTGCCTCTCTTTATCATGAGGCAATGGCATAATGCCACAGCAGAAGCCAGCTCAGGCTTTATTTATAGAAGCGTAATTTTGAGTGAATCTGCACCTGTGCGACCTCAGTTTCCCCGCTTGTTAAGGAAGGTGGTGGTTAAGTCAGCGCTAACATTCCTGGAACCTAAGTGTGAGGTTGTAAGGGCAATGGGTTTCAATCTCTCTATGTCTCCAAAAGCCTCACCTAGATAATAGTACCTTATTTACGGCCTATTTCTGGGAAAAAGGCACCAGCAAAAAGGGACAGTGATTTTCCTGTCCCTAAAGATCTGCCTGCCCTCTTGGTAAGAAAAAGATAGTCTGTCACTAAAACTTCTCTCAGTCTGTCTTTTCATGTATAATATGTGATGATGATAAATCATTGCCCTAATTTCTGACTAGGGTTAGAACCAAATGAGATAAAGAGGCGAAATCAATTTGTCATATGCCACTGACAATTACCGATATAATTGCTTTTCTAGATTGCTCAATCTATAATTCTAAAGGGTTTTCAGATGGCTGGATTTTCAGCTACTGTATTTTCAGTTACTATCTGTAACCTGGGGAATCACATGAATTTTTCTCTATACATCCATATATTCATTCATTCAGTCAGTCATTCATCCTAGCCTTTACTTGTGCTTTGCTAGGTGCTTTGCTGGGCACTCGGGGCACAGAAATCAATTATTTCTTACCACTGAGGAACTCAGTCTGTTCAGAGTGATATGGCATGCACCTAAGGTATAACAATAGAGTATTGTTGAAGAGCAGTTGCATACCTAGCACTAAGCTGGGTGCTGAAATCAATATATAATATGTTGTATAAAGAATAATGTTAACCTCTCTTTGAAATCTAGAGACAGTGTGGAACTTGGGGGCTGGTTAGAGCCCAATCCAAACCTTGGTTCTGTCATTTATTATCTATGCAAATTTGGGCAAATTATTTCTGTGTCTCTTTTTTTCATCTTTAAAATGGCAATAGTACTACCTGTTTCATAAAAGCTGTGAAGAATAGTCATGTGAAATAATGCATGAAAGTGACTAGTGCATATAGCAGGTACAAAATAAAAGGGAGTTTCCTTTCCCTGGTTCAGAGGTGGAAAAAAGTGAAACTTAGATATGAAAGTGAATTATGCAAGATCTTCTAGCAAAATGATAGCAGACTGAGATTTAAAAAACATTACCTAGGACCATCCAGGCTAGATATATTCAGACATTTGAAACATTGCCTCTTCATTTCACAGATCAGAAAATTTGAAAGAGTTTACATTACTTCCTGGGAGTATCCCAGAGGAAGTGGCAGAACTAGGATGAAAACTCAAGCCTGTCTGGACCTAAGGCCAGGCTTGTCCTGATGCACAATTGTCAAAATCTGACCTGGTTCTCATAACTTGCTCTGCTCAGAGCATTTGAAAAACCCTTACCCTGACTCTCTTCTGGGCACTGTGCTAGCCCTTGGGGATACACAGATGAATAATCTCAGTACCCAGCCAGATCCCCATCTTTCTACTGCAACTCCCTTTCCTTATCCCTCCTGTAGTCCCTCCTGTTACCTTGAATGAACAATTTCCCAGAATGGTGTGCTTTAGTAGCTCAGACAATGCAGTAGCAGGTTGAATGGGGTGACCTCTGAAGTCACATTGTACAGCAGATCCTGAGGAAGATCATTCTGTTTTGTGTTGTTTAGTTGATGAGAAAGAAAAAAAATCCCAAAAATCCCAGTGATATTATTTGAGGACCCATTTTTATTATAGGTCATTTTGCTTAAAGTTGCAGTTTCCAAGAATATTTCGATGTTGTTAAGTGAGGACTTCCGACAATGTGCTCCCACTCTGTGGCCCTAAGAGTTGCTGAAAGGTTTCAATCTGCAGAGCTGACTTTCCCTGGGCTTGCACATCACACTGGAATTAACATCACAGACAACTGCAAAGTGGAGGAGGCGAGCTGAGTGTCCTTAGGACATCTATGTGATCAGTGTACTGCAAACACTGAAACAGCTCTTCTGGCACACTCCTGACAGAGCCCCACCACTGCAGAGGAGAGAACTTGTTTTACTCTAGATTTTATTTAGTCCTTTTCATGAAAGTCAACACTAAAAACAAAAATCTCCACGTAAACACTATTTACTTGAATAGTGCTTATGGAGAATTGCTATCCTTAAACGTATATCTCAGAGAGTAAAGATTCTGTAGAGAAGCAGCTGGTCTTAGCACATGTAAGGTCCACTTTCCAAACACTCTCCATCACCAGAGAAACAAAAAGGCAGCCGCCTTACTAGAAGGGAGAGGTGGTGGTCAGGCACTGTACATACACTATTTTCATCTTTGAGGTTAGGTTCCTGGTGAGCTAGGGACCTTTATAATTGAAGAAAATGAAGATCAAGAGGTCAAGTATTTTTCAGCTCATGTGCAGCAGAACCAGGATTCAAACTTAGAACTGCTTGACTCAAAAGCCCTAACAAAGATTAAACTGCTCCTCTAATTCTTCTTAAGAGTCACAGTGGGTGGGTATCTATGTTTCAGAATCATATATGTGTGAAATCCTACAAGGTTAGCAGCTCTTCAGTCCAATTTCCCACCCTAAGCAGGAATCTCTTAATTTCATTGAAAGATGTCCTCATCCAGGTATTATGGGCAAACTTGCCCAGAAATAGGGAATTTACCACTTCTTGGGACAGTATGTCCACCATGGGACACCTCGGATCATTTTAAGTTCCTCTTATACTATGCACAGATCTTCCCCCTTGGAATCTCCCTTCTTGTTCCCTGCTCTGTCCTTTGGAACTGGTTCCTCTGTCCCCAGACCGACCAGCAGACATGGTGCCCACTCCCTGACTGAGCTCTGAGTTAGGGTATCTACCCCCAAGCACTTCAAAGGACCCTAATTTTAGAGATCCCTTTTCTATACAGGTGCCCATAGATGTCCCTTGTGAAGGGTGGGGACCTGAACACAGGTATCTCTATAAATAATATCTCAAAAGAGATAAAAATCATGTTTCTTTTTTTAAAAAAGAAATATCTACTAACTACTTACCAAGTGCCAGTGCTTGTACAGGGGAAGACAAAATCAATATAACATGGTTGAATCTGTCTTCAGAACACACGAGGAAGGGTGAGTACCTATGTGACAAGAGTATTACATATATCATTCCTCCTCACTACCACCTGTGAGGGACTGTGTTTTGATCATTCTCACTTTTCAGACAAGGATGCTGAGTCTCAGAAGGATAAATAATTTCATCAAGCTCTCACAGTGTGTTAGTTACAGAGCTGGTAGGTATGGTCCCAAGGTCCTTTGCTCTTTCCCTATCACATTGGGGATCTCACCAAGTGGGAACTGCAGAGGGCCCTGAGTAAAGTGTCCTGGCCAAGTGTCCTGGCATGGGAGAAGTAAAAAGGGAGAAAGATGACCAAGAAAAGTGCTATTGAGAAGAAACATTTGAGGGTGCGCTGGGCTGCGAAGCTGCCCGCAGCCTCTGCAACGCCGGTTCGATCCCCGGCCGCCGCCTCCGGTGAGGGTCCCACATGGCGCACAGACCTCTCCTGCCACGCCCGCTGCTCCCCTCAGCAGTGTACTTCGGTCCTTCTGCCTGCTCTGCTCCCCGCTCTGGCTTTGGTGAATTCTCTCACCTTCCCGTGTTTCTGACTGTACCCAGTACTTGTATAAATAAATAAATAAATCTTAAAAAAAAGAAAAAGAAGGAAACATTTGAGATGAACCTTCAAGGACAGGTAAAGTTGCAATGTGGGGAGATGATAGAGAGGCATTAGGTGGAACAGGAAAAAAAGTGAGCCCCAAGTGAAACAAAGTATTGCTGTCTGGAGACTAGGTGACCAAAGCCTGACTTGGGACAGAGGCAGTGGGGCTGAGGTTGAGGGACCAGTGGCAAGGAAGTATTCTAGATATGGAGTCTACACTGGCATGAGGACCCATGAAGGTTGGGTCAGAAATTACCTTGAGACTGGACTGACAGTTTTTTTTTTTTAAATGATTTATTTATTTATGCATACAACAACTGGGGTGTAAGTCAGAGGTGCGGGAGGTGAGAGGATTCACCAGAGACAGAATGGGGAACAGAACAGGCAGACTGACTGAAATACACTGCTGAGGGGACCAGCAGGCGAGTCAGGAGAGGTCTGCTGCTCCATGTGTGTATCTCCCTGGCTGGGGATCAAACTAGTGCTATACAGTGGCTGCGAACAGCTTTATAGGTTGCACCTTACCCCTTGCACCACCAGGGAGGCCCCCCGAAGTTGTTTTTTAACAAAGGTCTGCTATGTGTCTTTAGTTTTCAGAAACAGCAGTGTGGAGAGGGATCTTTAAGATATTCTCACTTGGGTGGGAGCAGGTTGAAGTAAGTAGGGCAGGGAAAGGCTTAGACTGGGCCTTGTAGATTTGCTCTCCTCTCCTTCCTGGCCTCTCCCAATGCCATGCTCTCCCAATGCCATGGCCTCTCCCATAATCATGCTCGGCTAGATCCTCAGTCAAGCCAAGAGGCATCCAATCTTGATCCCCCTCTGCATTTACGGAGCTGGAGGTGCTGGAGCAGCTCTGTATGTCATGCACCTGGCTTTCTTCAATCCAGATGTCCGTTGAGAGAGAAAGAATAACCCAGGACCCTGCAACAAACTGGGTTCCAATGATCAATACAAGTTCTACTCAGTGAATGTAGATGACAGCAAACTGAAGAAAGAAGGTCCAGACTTCTAAATGAAATATTTCACTATAAAGCTGCTTTTTAAAAGGAAAGACTTCCACATGCCATCTGCACAATTTTCCTTTAACTAGGAAATATTTCCCCTCTAAGTGCATGAAATCATGTTGGTGTATTGTGTTGAGGCTTACACTGAATAATAAATATCTGAAACTTGAAAAATAAAAAGGAGAAAGTAGGGAGGGAAGGAGACATGAAGAAAGGGAGCACACCAAGTTCCAACTGGGTGGTGGTGCTGAGCCACACTAGGCTACGTGTGTGGCAAGTGCTTGGCATAGAATCGATGACCTTTCCCATGTTTAGGCACAGAAAGCCTGTTGAAGGCAAGAAGAGGCAGAAAAAGTCGAAGCCAGCTGATTCCTATAACACCTGCAACACTTGTATGATATGCAGTCTCCCTATTCCCTTCCTAACACTCATCTCCATTTTTGTCTTCTTTACCCAGTATTGGTGCTCTTTTGGGCTTGTCCATAGCAGCGGTGGTCCTCCTGGCCTTCATTGTCACTGCCTGTGTGCTTTGTTACCTGTTCATCAGCTCAAAGCCCCACACAAAGTTGGATCCAGGTTTAAGCTTACAGACTGCAGGTAAGAGGCCACATGATCCTCTTGTATTCAGCAGTCTAGCACCTTCAGTGAAGGGAGATATTTAGAAGTGATGTCTGGAACATTTGCCTCTTGAGTGTTCCTGGAATACTCAAAAGCAGCAGCATGTCTCTCAGGAGGCTCACGATCTGAACATTTCCATCCCCAACTCTTCATGTGCTCAATGTTTACCAAAATAATTTGATGCAATCAGCATTTTTTTGGTCACACAACGGTTACTCTATGTTGTGCATTTTCTAAGACACTTTTAATTTTAGCTTTGGGGAGTGCAAACTGGTATTAATATCACTCCTAAACAAAATAGAATTATAAGAAAAATGTGCTGCCCGCTCCACAATTCAATTGATTCAGAAAGTAAATACAGATTTTAAAAAAAGATTTATTTATTTATGCATACAAGAACTGGGATACAGGCCAGAGGTGCAGGCAGTAAGAGGGTTAACCAGAGACAGAGTGGGGATCAGAACAGGTGGATCTACTGAGATACACTGCTGAGGGGAGTAGCGGGTGAGACATGAGAGGTCTGCTGTGCCATGTGGGTAACTCCCTTACTGGGGATTGAACTTGTGCTGCAGTGGCTGCTGGTAGCTTCATGTGCTGAGGTTTAACAACTTTGTGCCACCAGGGAGGCCCAAATGCAGATATTTTTTGATAAGCTGATGTTTTGGGCTACCCATCCCTTCATTAGTATAGGCCATCTAGAGCATCCTGGGGCAAAAAAAAAAAAAAATGTGTTGCTGTTTCACAAGTCTTTATTGCACACATTTTTAGCACCTCCTGCGAGATATTGTGAAGGTTCCAGTCCTTACTGGCAAAAAAAAAAATCTTTCAGTATAATTTGGCAAAGAACGTTCAAAAAAGGAATTATTATCTTCATTTAACAAATGAGAAAATCAAGGCTGAGAGAGTTTAGGTGAGTTGCTCAAAATGTTACAGCTAATAAATGGTAGAACTGAAATTCAGGGTCGGTGGTAGCTAAACCTCAAGGAAAGACAGAGAGGGCTGAATGATAAGCATTGGTAAAAGATTAGTTTTTCAGGCCTCCCCTGGTGGCGCAGCAGTTGAGCGCTGGGCTGCGAAGCTGCCCGCAGCCTCTGCAGCACCAGTTTGATCCCCGGTTCACCCGGTGAGGGTCCCACACAGACCTCTCCTGTCGTCCCGCTGTTCCCCTCAGCAGTGTACTTCGTCAGTCTGCCTGTTCTGTTCCCCACTCTGGCTCTGGTGAATTCTCTCCAGTGCTTGTATAAATAAATAAATAAATCTTTTAAAAAAAAAAAAGATTAGTTTTTCAACTTAACAACAACTTGTGCAAAAAACAACACAAGAACCCTCAGATCCTGATAACCAAATAATCCTGCTGTTGCTGGGCAGTGCAAAGCAGGAGGGATGTTTTTTGAAGGTGCAAGGATTCATCTGGCTCCCCTGGGAGTCAGTGTCAGGAAAAGATGAAAAAAGCTGAGCCCAGAACTGGCCTGGTTTCTTCAACTTCTGTAGAAAAAAATCCTGAAAGTTAGTGAAAACCATAGAACAACATGGTGCTATATGAGATGCAGGGTGTGTGTGTGGCTAGAAGGACTTAGTATCATAGACAACTCAGCTCTTCCCGAATTAATCTATAAATAAAATCCCAACAAATGGTTCATGGGATTTGTTTAATTCTGAAATTAGTCTGGAATAGTAAAGGTACAAGAGTGAACAAAACAATTTTGGAAAAGAAAGGAGGGGCTTGTCTTATCAGATAATAGAACATTTTAAAAAGATGTAAGAATTTGTTAATTTGATATTGGCACAGAAATTGGCTGATAGAATGGAGCAGGGACGCTGTTTAAACCTCCTACAACACAGAGGACAGAATGCCACAGTAAAGAATCATCTGACCCAACATGTCAATAATGCTGATATTGAGAAATCCTAAAACAGAGAATTGAGAAATAGACTAAAATAGGAAGATGAATAAAATAATTTTTAAGAAAGGAAAAAAGGGAAAATTAGCCTACTTCAGATACAAATTGACATCAGATATGAATAATATAAAACAAATAATACATAAGATTGAAAATAAGGAACACATAGATATGTTAATATAAATGCACATGCAGACAGTTCTCATTATTTGCAGGTTCCGTTTTTGCAAATTTGCCTACTTGCTAAAATTTATTTGTAACCTCAAAATCAACAACCAGTGTTTCCAAGGTCATATGTGCATGTGGATATGTGCAGAGCAGCAAAAAATCCAGGTTGCTGGGTGACACGTCCTCTCGGCTGAGAGTGAACAAGGCTGTGCTCTGCCTTCTTATTTCAGTTCTTATACTATGAACAATTGTCGTTTTCTTGGTAAATTTAATCCATGATTCCCCCCCTTTTTATTGGTAATATCATAGTTTTAAATGGCCCCCAAATACAGTGCAGGAGTACTTTGCAGTGGTTTTAAGTGCAAGTCTGAGATGTGGCTTGTGGAGAAAACATGTGTTACAAAACACATGTTACATAACAGTAGAAGTTATTGTGCTGTTAGTTATGATTTCAATGTTAATGAACCAATAATATGTACTACGTTAGTACTAATATGTACTAACCAATAATATGTATTTCACCAGAAATACATGCAAAAAGCAAAATTATGCATTGATCAGTTGACAAAAATTTTGTGACCAAAGGTTCATAGAAACCTAACTTTATGATTCCCCTAGGAGCAATGAGTCAGTATTCTGTAATTAAGTGTTTTCAGTGACTTTGTAAACAACTACTGCAAGTAATAGAAAATCAACTATATATAAAATAGAGACATTAGTGATATCCAGAATATATATATTGGGGTATACCAGTGCTAGATCATTTGACTGTAAAATATATAAGTATATTCATAATATATCAATATATGGATATAGATATAGATATTTACATCTATAAACACATACACACTTTTAAACATACGAGAAAAACATAGTCAGCCCAAAAGTACACGCAAAAATCTCCTCAGCCTTACTAATAATCAAGAGAATGCAATATAAGAATGATATATCCTTTCTTAAACAATTGCATTGCAAAATCTAGAAATGGATCACATGAAGTATGAGAAGGTTGGTAATAGGGTATGCATACTTTCATATACTGCTGGTAAGAATATAAATTGATATAACTTTGTAGAACAATTTGGCAATATCTCTTTGAATTAAAAATGTATATCCCCTATAACTCAGTAATTCCATTTCAAATTTGTGCCTTAGAGAAATAGTAGCATTAGGAGACTTGCAATGATGATATCATTTTGACTTGTCCTATTGGAAACAAACTAAATGTTCATCAGCAGAGGAATAAAGAAATATGATACAACAGAAAAAAAGAATTAACTGACTCTAAATAGACCATCTCATTCACTCTTCACAATAAATGAGCAAAGTACTGATCTATTACCTCCATTTTACAGATGAGGAAACTGAGGTCCAAAGTCACCTAGTGAGTGACAGAGCCAGCTCTACTACTCTCCTTATTCCTGTGCTGTGAAAGGGAAGCCCCTACTATGTGCCAGACATTATTTGAAATTTCATGTGCACTCTCTCATCTAATTTTCCCAACTACCCCAGTTGAGGTAGGTGTTATTATCACCAATTTTGCAGATGTGAAAACTTGGTCTAAGAGAGCTTAGATGACTTACTCAAGTGATTATAGCTTATAAATTGTGCAGCTGGAATTCAAATATGTGTCTTTCTGCCCCCAAAGTCCTACTTTTTTTCTCTTGCCAGGCTGGGTCTATGGGATGCTCCTGCTTGTGTCCTGCTCCCTTCATCTCTCCCCATCCTGTCGGCACCCTCAACCTTTCTGACTCAAAGGAACTATTGTTCCTCACTTGACCTGTAGACAAAAAACAAGCTGGTGCTCCACCACCAGCTGGATTTATTCAGTCTCCAGGGTTTGAGAAAGCTTGTGTTCTTTTTGCTTCTTATTTTTAAGGTGGAAAATGCATTTCCTGACCTTTTACTAAATGATAGCTTTTAGCACTCTACTTGTTGCTCAAACTCAGCTCTTAGTTTTCTCCCTCTTCATTAAGTGCTGTTCTCTCCTCCCTCTGAACCCAGGAGCATCTTGTCCCTACTTCTACATGTTAGACAGTTTACAGGCCCACTATCTTCTATTCATCAGAGTTTTTTCTTTTACACAGAATTCCATTTCTGTTTGATTTCTACTTCTTCAGTAGAACATGTAGAGGAATCATTAGCCTGACTTAGAGCAGAGGAAAACAAAGCTCACCAAGAGAAGTGAATTGGCCAAGTCTACATTACTAGTGAGCATGTGCTGCTGGGATGTCAACTCTTATGTCCCCGACCCTATAGCCTATGATCATTGCACTGTCCCTTGGGGTCCTGATCTCTGGGTTTGGAGGCACAGGCAGGGTGGGGAGTGCCTTGGCAAGAGCAGAATGGAAATGGAACAGAATTTCTAGAAACAGGCTCCCTCTGCTGCCCAGGTGTTCTTCACTGTCCTATCACACCCCAGCCCTCAAACTTGGGATGCAACAAAGACCTTAGCTTCCTTACTCTGATATTTAGTGAGGAACCAGATTGATCAGAAGAGTAACTAAGCTTCCACTGTTGTTGTAGGCACTATGCTAAAGACCTTATGCTAAAGATTTTAAATGTACTGTCCCATTAACCTGCTCAACTACTCTGCCAGGTTTACTAATCCTATTTTGCAGATGAGATGAGTGAGGTAAGTGCAGAAGTGATATCCCACCCTAGGTACAATTAATAAGAGATAAATTATAGAAAAAATTAAGGACAAGAATTCAGTCCTCATCATCCTCAAAGTACTTCTAGAAATCAAGTCTGATGCTCTCACTGTAGAGATGGGGATGGGGGTGCTGAGACCTAGAAAGAGGCAGTTTGTGCCCAAGGTCACTCAGCCAATTGGTGGCCAGGTCTTTGCCATCAAGACCAGGGGTCTTTCCTGTCACAACTGCCCTTTCACTACAAAGTAGTTTCCCTCAGTGCCTCTCATCTTCCACATGGGGCTCAGTTGCCTCTGCTTTTTGCCTCAGATCCCTCTGCTTTTTAATTAATCACACTGGGGGTACTGGGAAGGTGGCAGCTATGAACCAAACAGCCTCAGTGGTGAGTTACTTTGACTCATCTCTAAGCAGGAAAAGAATATGAGTCCGTCTTTCCTGGCTGGTCACCACAGGCTAGTCCCAAGTTCAGGGTTGAGGGCTCCGAGCAGCGGGGGAAGAGGCCCTTGGAGAAAGGTGGGAAGACACAGACCTGTGCTGGGACATCAGAGAACCTGGCTTTGTCCCCAGCTTTGTCCCTCTTATTGTGTGAGAGTCATTTCTCTTGAGCCTTAATTTGCTATGTAAAATGTGTACAATAACACCTTACTAAGAAAGTTGTGAAAACTGAAGTTGATGCTTATGTAGGAGCCAATTAGTCTCTAACACAGAGTAGGCTTTTAACAATTGTCAGCTCTCATTTTAATTATTATCAGACACTTAAATTTTTACATGTTTGTCTCCTCAAAGAGTCTGTTAAAATTTCAAAAATAGAAACCATGTCTTAAATGAGTTTGGATCCCCAGCCTGGATCATAGTTCCTAGCCTACACCAAAGGTTCACTTTGTGGAAAGAGTCCAAGCTTTGACAACAGGCAGAATGGAAAGTGAATCCTGGATCCAATACTAAATAGCTGTGTCAATGTTGACTTTCTCTCTCTGGGCCTCAGTTAATTATCTATAACAGAATAACCCCTCCCCCACAAGCTATTAAGAGATTTAGATAACATTCTCTTATCTGAGAGATTCTTGTACTAGCACATTTTAGCCAAACATGAATCTTCTTATGTAACTTCAAAATATAAATTGGTATATTTGCCTTTATGATTCCTTCTTTCCCAAGTGCCAATTGGCTGGAAGAACTAGCACCATTTCAAAGATGGGACCTCCTTCCCCTAGGTTTCAGGCACCATTGTAGGATTTTAACAACTTCCTTTATATGTTAGTCAAAGGAAGAGGCAGAACTATCTAAGATCAAGTGTGGGATTACTACCTATTCCACTGGTTTCCCTGGAAGACTAGGACTGTGAAATGAAAGGCAATCGAATACACATTCCATGGGAGTTCTGGATCTGTGAAATAGTCATAATAAAAAAAAAAGTCAGGGTGGTTCCACAAACTCAGTATAAACCAGCAGTATGATATGTCTGCTAAAAAATAAAAATAAAATATGAGGTGAGTGAAACTTTAGTTTGCGTTAACAGAAGTATAAAATCTGGAAGTAAGAGATTTATGGCTTTTTTTTTTTTAACTCCCAATTGGATAGAAAACATGAGCCATCACATCTCAGAGGTAACTTTTTAGCATCTACAGTTTCCCAGCTTTGGTTTCTGCTGATCTGAGGGTGCCCAAATATATCAGTGAGGACTTCTGAACAATTTCCAACATTTCATAGGTTTTACTGGGACCAAGTTTCTCTTTGAGCTAGAATTGTATTAGTTTAAGGGAATTAATTCATATGGGTGCTCTCCTGCTAATCAGAGTTCTTTGATAAATACAAAATGGGGGAAAATAATGCTTAATAACTGTAGTCCATTGTGTTGGTGGAATCCTTTAAAACATGGAATTCAAGAGAAAAGAAGGAGAAAAATGAGGTTAGCCACACTTTCAGCCCCACTTTGTAAAGTGGTAACTGAGACCCAGAGAGGAGAAGCGGTGAGCCCTAGATAGCACAGTGATTTAATATCAGAATGAGAAATGCCTTCTAAGCCAAGGCTTTATAGCTCCTAGAAGCCCCAGGGTTTCCCCTGCACTCTGACTGCTGCTCAGAGTCCCACAATTTAAGAGGAACTTTGATCAATCAAGTAATCAGAGACAGGTGATCAGCTTAGTCTGGGAACCAGGTCATGTGAATCTCCCTGCAAGCGGTTTTGCCACAATAACATTTGTGGGACATTTCTTTTTGAACAGTGCCCATCCCCTGGATGTCTACAATATCAGCTTTCTTGTAGATTCACATGTGTGTGGAAAAAGGAACAGCTCCATGGACAAAGGAAAAACTCCATGTTCTAAAAGGCCTACAGAACACATAATGGATGCTTCTCTTTCCCCTTGGGTGGGTCATTTTTGGCAATTTACTGGAAGTTGGTGGTTCCCCAAAACATTTTTTAAATTTAATTATATCTGCAAAATCATTACCATACAAGGTAACATTCACAGGTTCTAGGGATCAGAACCTGATATTTTGGAGACCACCACTCAGCCCACAATACCATCCAAACCAGCAATCGTACTCCTAGGTGTTTATCCTAGAGAAATAAGAATGTATGTCTGCACAAAAATATGTATATAAATGTTCATAGCAATCTTATTTGTAATAGACAAAAATTGGAAACAACCTAGAAGTTCCTTAGTGGGCAAATGGATTATATGCAGCCTTAAAAAGGAACGGACTACTGATGCATACAACACAAATGGGTGTTAAGGGTATTATGCAGAGTAAGAAAAGCTAATCTCAAAAGGTAGTATACTGTATAGATCCATTTATCGTAATGGACAATAGGCTAGTGGTTACCAGGAGTTAGGTTTAGGAGGAAGGTGTGATTATAAATGGGTTGTGGCAGTGGTTATATCAATCTACACATGCAACAAACTTTCATAGTACTATACACCAAAACTAAAGTGCATGTAGAAACCAATAAAATTGATTAGGCTCGGTAGTTTACGTAATCATATCACAGTCACTACCAGTTTTCTGGTTTTGAAATTATTCTAGGATTATGTAAAATGTTATCATTAGGGAAAGTGAGGTGTGGTGGACCCTGGGACTCTATTTTTGTAGCCTCTTATGAGTATTAAATTATTTAACCTTAGAAAATTCAAAATAAAACACAAAAAAGGAAATGTTTTATTTTTATAGGTGAGAAGTCCAAAAATAGGGTAGGCTGTAGGCTTGGTATGAATAGGTGTTCACAGTGTCCCTGTACTTGTGGCTCCAGCCTCTGATTGTCTCAGTACCGCCCTCTGTTGGCTTTCTCCTCAGGCTGACTTTTCTCACTGTGGTAAGTTGGCTGCCAGCAGTCCTTGGGACTAATGAAGTTTGTTCCTATCTCGCCAGAAGGACAAAAAGGGTGCTATCATTTCTTTCCACCAGAAAACAAAACAACAAAGACCTGTGTTCTACTCTGGTTAGACCATCTTAGATCACGTGTCCACTTCTAAACTGATCACTGCCCTGGGAAATGCTTTGCACTGATGACCCAGTCATGAGGCAAAGGAACGGCATTACCTGAGTGACTTAGATCAGGTCTCATTCCTGGAGATGGGATGGAGCCAGTCCCAGCCCCAAATAACTGCTATTACCAGGTGGGAAAATGTGGAATGGATGTTGAGTAGCCAACCCCAAAGTCTAGTACAATTTCCTTCTTGGAATTCACTTTTCTATTGATTTCAGAAACACTATTTTTCCTGGATCTCCTCCATCAATAGGTTTTATTTTATTTATTTTATTTTTTATAGAGGCATATTTTCTTTGTTTGTTTGTTTGTTTTTGTTTATACATGCACTGGGTACAGTCAGAAGCGCGGGAGGGTGAGAGAATTCACCAGAGCCAGAGTGGGGAGCAGAGCAGGCAGAAGGACCGAAGTACACTGCTGAGGGGAGCAGTGGGCGGCAGGAGAGGTCTGCGCGCCATGTGGGACCCTCCTCTGGTGGCCGAGAAGCAGCCGGGGATCGAACCGGCGCTGCAGAGGCCGCGGGCAGCTTCGCAACCCAGCGCTCAACCGCTGCGCCACCGGGGAGGCCCCATCAATAGGTTTTAAAGCACTGGCATTTTCTAGACAAAGAAGGCATAAAATGTCATTCCAGTCAGCAGAAACAGTACAAGCAAAGATCCAGAGATGTGAAGGAAGAAATGGATCTATTTAAGGCATAATAAAAGTATAGCTGTGGCAGAGCATTGAGTTCTTGGGGAAAGAGTGGTTAGTAACAAAGCTAAAGAGAAGGGATGGGGCCAGTACATGAAGAGTCTTGAAAGCTCCCTCAAGTGTCAGAAATATTAGGAATACATTGAGGGCTTTTGAGAAAGAACAGTATGTGGATGCACTTGATCTCAGAAAGAAAGATCTCTCTGGTTACTGCATGAAGGATGACCCTAAGGGGGGGTCCAACTGAAGGATCTTCCAGTGGTTTGGGCAGAAGATGAAAGCCTGATCTAGGATGGTAGCGTTGAGCATGGAGAGAAATGGATGGAAGGTAGATATGACAGGCGGTGATTCCGTGGCATCAGTAGGGCCTGGTAAATTGTTTTAAATTAGAGGGTATGAGAGATAATTTACATTTCTGACTTGAACACTTGATATACTTTTTATCCAAAAAAGCAGGAATGTTCAAATATGCCAAATGTGCCTGGCTTGTCAAGGGAGATAGGGCTTAGAAATGACCACGAGATTTAGTGACAAAAAATTTTAAGCTAAGAAGGGGGCAGAAATCAAGTAAATTGCAGCAGAATAAGTCATGAATGGGAGGTAGGGAATAAAAAGGCTAAATTTCCTTTCAAGCTGAGATGTAAGAGGAGGAGAGAAAATAAAGTAGATGAAGAGACTCATGGAATCTATTCTTAAAGCAGAGAATAGTGCATGTTTTAAGATTTCCTAGCACTTCTCTGTAGAGGTGGAGTGAGCCTGTATCCTCACTGATAAAATGAATTTTTCATAGTAGCTACCTCATAGGTTTATGGTTTAGGTCAAGTCTTTATAACTCCTAATGATTTTTTTTGTCTCCCCGCTCAACTTTAAGTTCATGAGAAACATTGATAGCCCTTAGTCCATAATATAGTATATTGTTTTTTTTTTTTTTTTAAGATTTATTTATTTATTTATGTATACAAGCACTGGGTACAGTCAGAAGCACGGGGAGGGTGAGAGAATTCGCCAGAGCCAGAGCGGAGAGCAAAACAGGCAGAAGGATCAAAGTACACTGCTGAGGGAGCAGCGGGCGGCAGGAGAGGTCTGCGCGCCATGTGGGACCCTCCTCCGGTGGCCGGGGATCGAACCGGCGCTGAGGAGACTGCAGGCAGCTTCGCAACCCAGCACTCAACCGCTGCGCCACCGGGGAGGCCCAGTTTATTGTTATTGTTAATAAATTTGTTAAACAAATGTTAAACAAATGAGCACAGTGCTGCCAAGGTAAGCACTTTGGGAAGCTAGCCAGGGTGTGTGATGTTGGTGGGGGAGGAAAGGGCTACAGAAGGAAGCTCCATGCCCTGAGTTTGTTTTCCAGACCATGAGGAGGCGCCCCCTGACGACCAAAGTGGGAACATGGGCAATTTGGTGGAGGTGTCAGGAGCGAGATCTCTCCAGCAGAGTCACCCCTTCCTGAACCCACGACTGTTCTGCCAAGAGGAGCCGGATGTGGACCCCAAACACTTCCTCCAGCATTGCTTCATGGCCACAGTAACTGCTAGTGATATTCCGGGCAGCCCTGAGGAGACTCCTGTCCCCAATCTAGACCCACGTGGACTGGCCCCATAAACTTCCAATAAATATCACTATACCATCTTCTTCAGGAGTCTCTTTTCTGTGAACAGTGAGGGTGGAGAATGATTAAAGGGACTTTGGAGCGTAAGGGAATAAATAAGGGCTTTTCCCAGCAAACCCACTCAGTCCCTACTGTGGACCCAGGTATATTGCTATGGTGGGTCTAATGTAGGCCGGAAGGAGATTAGACATGGGTCTTGGGTAAAATGGTCAGCAACAACTCCAAACAACCACAGGCCTATGGAGGCATAGAGGAGTCCTTCACCTACTCTGGGGAGTCAGGGAACTCAGACTTGGTCTTCCTGCCATGTAGCAGGTGTATGTAGGATACCCCAAGACTGAGAGGCAAGTAACTCCTGTCTCTCCAGCAGCTCTGCCCCACTCCTGGAGTGAGTCCTTTCCCAAGGAACAGAAAGAGAAGTATAACGTACAGGGCCCAGTCATGTTTAATAGCATCCAATTTCTCAGATGT
Organism: Talpa europaea; assembly: GCF_964194135.1. NCBI lineage: Eukaryota > Metazoa > Chordata > Mammalia > Eulipotyphla > Talpidae > Talpa > Talpa europaea. The sequence continues at coordinate 32,870,070 of NC_140076.1, forward strand.
ATGAGAGTGAATGAACGAGTGAAGAAATGAATGGTTAACAGGCCAACACCATTTCCTCCTTGTGAACTCAGCCACTTCCTATGTTGGCATGAACCATGCTACTCATGTCGTCTGACAAAGGTCCAGGCATGGGACAGATTCCTGAAAAGTCAGAAATCTCGTTAGCTGACTCCTGCTAGATTCTTCTCATTTGTTTATGGCTGATTCTTCTGAATATTTCAATTGTTAATACACGTATTTGAAAAGTAAAACTGCAAATGTTGCATGACCAAACAAGAAATAACTAATTTGTTGACAATGGCACTGCATGATATAAACAGTACATTTTGAAACAATTAGTATTTTTCTGCTTGGAAGCAGTGATTTAAATTTTGGTCTTACAAAAACAAGTGATATGTCACACCTGAAAACTTCTGGGAACTAAAGGCTGTAAACATTCCCCGCCAAGTTTTTGACATAGATTTGTGGTCTTTTAAGGCAGGGACCATATGGGGAGGTTAGAGATAGCAGTTAGAGATAGCAGTTAATTGATAGTTGAAGTTACAGATAGTTGAAGTTAGAAATAACAGTTAGTTGACAAGATAAATAAAGAAGCAATAGGTAAAAATATAGCCTTGAGAAAGTAAAAGGAGTTTCCCTTTTTCTTTTAAAGCTGGGGGTTAGAAAAAGTTCAGTGCAACTTATGCGGCACTGGGGTTCTTTGGGTTTTTTGATTCTTTACTACTTTTATTAAATTAGAATAGATTAGTTATAGGAATAAAAGTTTTCTGATTTTAGCAGTAATTGGATTTGATTACCAATATATAAGGTGATTATATTTTTTAATGTTTAAGATTTAGGAATTTTATAACTTTTGATTAGTAATTTAGCAGTTGTAAAGGAGTTAAGTTTTAGTCATATAAGTTTTTGTTGTTTTGCTGTTTTTAGCATTAACAGAATGATTACTGGGCAGTGAAAAATAAATGACTGTTAGTGGATATTTTGTGTGGTAATTGTATTTACCTTTAGAATTAAGTGAAATGGCTAGTATCACCTCAGCAAGGGGTCATAGGTCCCCAGGCCAGTTTTGAAAAAAATGCCATGGTTGTTAGTCTTTTTTTTTTTTTTTTTTAAGATTTATTTATTTATACAAGCACTGGGTACAGTCAGAAGCGTGGGAGGGTAAAATAATTCACCAGAGCCAGAGCAGGGAGCAGAGCAGGCAGAAGGACGGAAGTACACTGCTGAGGGGAGCAGCGGGCGGCAGGAGAGGTCTGCGCGCCATGTGGGACCCTCCTCCGGTGGCCGGGGAGCAGCCAGGGATCGAACCGGCACTACAGAGGCTGTGGACAGCCTCACAACCCAGCACTCAACCACTGTGCCACCGGGGAGGCCCGTTGTTAGTCTTTTTTACTACTTGAAAGCACTCACTTTTGTAGTCCCATGGCTTGCTGGAGATGTATAAATAAAGAACTGCTGAGACCCTCGGTAGAATGATACTTGCACCCTGATCCAGTGTCAGTGTCTCCTCATTCCCCAGTTCCTTTTCCCTCAAGTTGCTGTCCCTGTCTTTTCCTGCAGGGACCCTGGCACGACAGTTTGGCGGGGCTGGCTTCTGGCACTATGTGGCCTTGCTAAAGTGCCTTAGTCTTCCTGGAGCATCAGTTCCCCTGCTTAGTTATTACAAGTGTTCAATGAGATGACAGACTTAATACTCATCATAAACATGGAAGTGCTACCATGACCAACATATTTATAGATGGGTTTTTCTAACATAATATAGTGATTAAGAGCAGGGACTCTGAAGCCAAATACCTGACTCAAATTGTGTTACTTTCCTTATTTGTTAGATAACATTTGTGCATTGTTTCTGTCATCCATACAAGAGGGTATAATATTTTGAGAAAGATTAAATCACTTAGTCCATACAAAGTACTTCAAACAGTGCTGACAAATGGAAAGCACAATGTGTCAGTTATTACTATTTTTTAAGATTTATTTATTTATTATTTATGGATGGAAGAACTGAGGTGCAGGCCAGGGGCTCAGGGGGTGAGAGGATTCACTACAGACAGAGTGGGCAACAGAACAGGCAGATTGACCGAAATACACTACTGAGGGGAGCAGCGGGTGAGTCAGTAGAGGCCTGCTGTGCCTGTGGGTTAACTTCCTGGCTGGGGGATTGAATTTAGGCCTTTGAGGTGGTAGCACTGAGACTTAACCCCTAGGCCACCAGGGATGCCCAGCTATTATTATTGATTTAAAACAAATTTTTATTATTAAGCTGATTTCAAAGCAGCCAAGATAGCCACCCTCTCTCCCAGCTATTGTCCTCCTAGGCGATGGTGTTAAGCTTTGCCTAAAGGCAAGGATTAGGGAGATTCAGGAGCCCCTGAAAGCAGCTCTTGACATTTGACAATGACCTGATCTGTTGCTGGATTTGGCAACAGTGAAATGGTAGGTCTTAGATATCTATACATAGAGCCTGAGCCAATCAAGAACACATGATGGGGTGGCCTGGCAGGGTGAGTCACCCAAAAAGTGCCTAGGCTGGGAGTTAGGAAACCTTGTGTAGGGTAAGTGAAAAAGTATCAGGCTTTTCTGCCCTCCCGGCATTAGGATTGATGATGGATCTGTGGTCCTGAATGCATGCCTGATGGCGAGCACCTGGAATAGGGTGTGGGCATGCGTAAGTGGGTACGCCTGGGCTAAGGGCAGGCTTATAAGGGTGGTGTCATGGGGCCACCAGGACAGCGGAGAGCAGTGGAGCAGAAGCAGAGACTACCAGAGAACGCCGGAGAGCCCAGATAGAATGAAGACTTGCTGGGGTCTGGGAGGCCTGCCAGCCTTCCGGCACCTCTGTCTGCCGTGAACCTGGTAAATCCCAATAAAAGCCTGCAAAAGCCACCGAGGACTCCAGGACTCTCTCCTCCTTCACCCCGTCTGCTCGGTCATAGAGAACCTGCACTGTGTCCATTTCTGCTGCTACACCTTGCTTCTGGTCTTCCTTTATTTGTTGTCTAGTGCATGTATATGTTTATGTGCATTTCTTTTATTTTCAGCACTCTAAACCCAGCATCTTTGCCCACTTATTGTACTTTCACTGGTGTCTATTCTATGCCAGACCTGTGTAGGTTACCAGAAACAGTTCCTGCTTCTCAAGGATTTCATATGGAGGGTGAGGAAATCACACAAAAGAACCGCAGGCCCAGTGATGACCCTTCAAGCAGTTTGAGGGGGGAATAAATGATGTCAGAGCTGAATCATCTGAGATGAGTCAAAGTTTCCAGGTGAAACAGGGTCAGGAGAAATTATGGTCAGAGTACAACCTGTTCAAAAACAGTGAGAGAGCCTTGCATAACCCAGGAACTGCAAATTATTTGTTGTAGAGAGAGCATAGGGTATTTATGTGTGTAGTGGGGGTGGGTGGTAGGCAGCTTTAGTCACTGATGACTCTGTGTGACCTTTCACAGGACAGATTCCATCTCTTTCTGGTATTCCCTTCAATAAAGTTTAATCTTTTGCTGAACACTCTCTGGACTGGAACTTCTGAGAAGTTATAAGGAAGAATCTGATAAAAAGCCTTGGCTTTACACTGTTCATGGCTCTGATCTGGGGAGAGATCTGTAAATTCTGAAAACTCAAATGGTCATCAATGGCCTAAGGCTGTGGTTCTCAAACTTTAGCCCACATTAGAAGCAGCTGGAAGGCTTGTTAAAACACAGATTGCTGAGCCCCCTCTCCACCCCCTTAGAGTGTCTGGTTCAGTAGGTCTGGAGTATGTCCCCAGAATTTGCATTTCTAACTAGTTCCAGGTGATCCTGACCACCCTTTGAGCATAACTGGCCAGGAAAAACAAAGAAGACTCAGAGCTGGGGAGGTTAGGAGGAGACCTCACACTGAGTGGGGGCTCTGTGGACCTGTTAGAATTTCCCTAGCAGAAGCCGCTTGGATGGGGTGGAGCTAGGTGGAAAGGAGACTGTATGTGCTGCCTTTGCTAACCTACACACCTCAGGTCCCATCCAGCTCCTCCCCATCCCCCATATTCAGCTTCTTCCCTTTGAATTCAATCAATCCTCAGAACTAGTTCTCACTGGGGTTGCCTTATCTGAGCCCAGGGCTGGAAATAAACTGCCCACCCTGTGCAGTTGGTGCCCCCTCCCCCAGGGCCGCTAGGAAGAAGGAAGCTGGGTGGGCTGATGCACAGACAGAAATAGTCTGAGCTCACCGCTGCTCCCAAGCGCACATCGACCGGCAATTATTTCTTGTAAATTGCTTTCCCCGTTATGTTCAGAACATGCGTGTGTGCCTGCCTACGAACAAACACTCAGAGGGCATGGGGAGGTGGTGGCTGGCCGGGGAGTGGCCTCCAGATGGAAGGGGGCACAAGTCTGACTTTTCAGCCAAGAATTAGAGAGCAGCTGAGTCTTAGAGCCTGGAAATATTTGAATCTTCCACTCACCTTTATAACACTCCTGCTACGTGGCTTTCCTGTTCCTCCTCAAATATTCACATTTGTTTGTTCATTCAATTTTGATTGACAATTCTCTGCCACAATTTGGGCTAAATGAGGTGCCACTACCTAGCCCAGCCAAAGGTTTCTTGAAGGAAGTGCTCGAATTAAGTCTTGCAGGACCCACAGACAGATGATAGGGAACAGTATTCAAGTCAGAGAGAACAGTAAATGCAAAGGCCCAGAGCTAAAATAGAGCATAGGGTGATTTTAGGCAATAAGAAGTAGTTCATTTTAGAGACTCTAGAATCAAGATGGGGATTATTGAGAGATGGAGTTGGAGAGGAATAAAAGTCCTGAAACCTTTGCCATATCAAGGGGCATGGTTTTATCCTGAAGGCAAGTGGAACCCACAGGAAAAGGTTGGAACCATGAAAAAGAACTAGGCACCTTGTAGGATATCTTGTTCACCCATTGTTCATAACACTGAAGTGAAGTTTACCACCCAAGGGCTCTGTCTTTAGAGTCTATGAGCATCTGCCCCTTTGGTTCCTGGAATCTCAAAGGTCTGAAGGACAGCAATGGCTCCTATGCCCACAAGAAATGCTCAGGCTCTGGACATTTCTTGTTAGGAGGAGGAGGACATTCAAATGCCATTTGTGACACTGTTCTGGTCTGTATCCAGTCAGCTTGGGGACCAGAGTATGGGACAACCGAGGCCCAATGCATAGGCCAGAGCCTTCCTCTGTCCCACAGAGCTGTGGGGAGCACACACAAGGGTGTGAATGGCTCCCTACTTGTCTTCTCCATATCTCACAGGATCACCCAGAGTAGATGGCCCCACTCAGGGAGTGATGACTGAGAACAGTCTATGGGTTTAGCCCTGTTTAGAACTTTAGCCCTGAGGTCCTACCCCTTCAGGATAGAAGATACAGCCCTACCTTTAGGGATTTCATCACTAGGGCTGAGGAAAAGACTTGACTCATGGAGCTTCTAGAGAGCAGAGAGTTTGACAGCACAGGCCAATCTATGCTAAAGTCCAGGAGAGTTATAATGATTCTTTTTTTTTTTTTATAGAGGCATGTTTTTATTTATTTATTTATTTGTTTGTTTGTTTGTTTATACATGCACTGGGTACAGTCAGAAGCGCGGGAGGGTGAGAGAATTCACCAGAGCAAGAGCGGGGAGCAGAACAGGCAGAAGGACCGAAGCACACTGCTGAGGGGAGCAGCGGGCGGCAGGAGAGGTCTGCGCGCCATGTGGGACCCTCCTCCGGTGGCCGGGGAGCATCCAGGGATCGAACCGGTGCCGCAGAGGCCACCGGCAGCTTCGCAACCCAGCGCTCAACCGCTGCGCCACTGGGGAGGCCCTATAATGATTCTTATATCAGTCTTTGTGGAGAAAGTGAGAGTTGAATTTGACCTAAATGGACCATGGCAATATCTGAAGTGTCTCAATAAGGTAGAAGAAGTGTTGTGTAATGCCAATCTTATATTTTAAGGGTACCACTTATGGCTCCAAGGGCTTTGGACATGTAGGCCTTCTACCAGCTCTGCCCCCAGTCATAGTCATTCAGCATATACCAAATATCCTTTGTGTCCCAGGCTTTGCCCTGAGCTCTAAGAATAGAGAAATGAAAGAATCAGTCACAATTCCTGCACTTAGAGAGATCTCAGGCTATTGGGGGAAGGGTGACACATTAAATAGAGCTATAATATAGGGTGGAAAGGGCTACAATTTATTTATTCATAAATGGAAAGATGGTTTATCGCTAAGATAGATTATACTAACCTCCTACATGGTTTTTCACTAGAGCAATGTAACTTTGCCACCCCTCCCATCAAGGTGGACTGTTTTCCCATTCTTTGTTTCTGTGTTGACTTTTTGATCTGTTTTGATGACAGCAGTGACAGAAGTAATTTTGTGTTACTCTTAAGTCTAGGCCTCAATACACCTTGCAACTTCCTCTACTGTCCTCTTAGAATTCAGTGTCATTATGTCAAGAAGAAGGGAATAGTCCCCTGGAGGATTACCCACTGAGTCTCCTGAGACCCACCAGCTCCCAGCAGAGCTACCAGATGACTGCAACTACATGTGTGACCCCAGGGGAGACCCTCAGAAAACCACCAGCTATGCCCAGCCCAAAGTGCCAGTGCATAGTCATGAGCAATAAATACTTATTGTTTTTGTTTTGTTTTGTTTTGTTTATTTTTTATATTGTTGTTCATTTTTAAACAATATTTGCTTCCCCCCACCCCCTCAGGTGTAGTTCCCATGGCCTTTCCTACCCCAGTACACCTGTGCACCATCATCTCAGTCTCCTGTGCTTCTACTTTGCCTGGATTATTACCCTAGTCCTTTCCCCTGTATGAACTAATCCCTTTTTTAAAAATCTCAAATTTCCTGGGCCTCTCTGGTGGTGCAAGGGGTTAAAGTCTCATTACTATCAAGCTATTGCCAGCCACTGAGGCATGAGTTCAATCCCCAGCCAGGGAGCTGATCCACATGGGGCAGCAGACCTCTCCCATCTTGCCTGCTGTTCCCCTCAGCAGTGTACTTCAGTCAGTCTGCTTGTTCTGCTCCCCACTCTGTCTCTAGTGATTCCTCTCACCTCCACACCATACCTCTGGCCTGTACCCCAGTTTTTGTATGCATAAATAAATAAAATAAATCTTAAAAAAAATCTCAAATTTCCTAATTTGAGAATGTCATCTATTTCTTCTTGGTACCCTGATTGAGAGTGTCATATTCCTTAATATATACCCAGCTGCCAACTAGCTCAAGGTATATGATCAATACATATGATTTGGTGAAGGAATGAAGATGCCAATGGATCTGCTGTTAAACTTTGGGCAGAAAGACTTGGATCTGGATCTTGGCTCTGTGTCTTCCTAGCTATCTGACATTGACAAATTTTTCCTCTCCTCTGAGCTTCAGTTTCCTTGTACTGATAATAATTTATTTTTTTAATAAATAAATTAATAAATAAATTATATTTAATAATTTAATAAATAAATTATTTTTATAATAATTTATTTACTGATAATAATTTATTTGGATAATAAATACCAACACAGCAGGATTGCTGCTCAGATTATAAATAATATTTGTAAAATGCTTGGTTCACAGTAAATAATAAATATAACGTTGGTGAGGCAATAGGAAGGGTTTCATATTCATTTCCTGTTTGATTCTCACTACACCACTATGATGATCACTATCCCCTTATTTTTCCTAGCAAACTAAGACCAGGGAAGGAAACAATCTTCCCAAGGCCACACATTGAGCTGCAGGTAAAGTAAGAAGAATTTGAACCTAGGTCTCTGACCCTGTATTCAGTGCTCTTTTTGTCTTACCAGGAGAAGAGGTCTTACCAATAAACTCCAATACACTAGCTGGAAAAGAAAAACCAAAAAACCAAGAGGACTTTCCTAGAAGAAGCCAGCAAGGACCACTTGCCCAACCCTCTTCTTCGACAGAACTCTTTGGGTTTTTCCAAGGAAAGGTCTTGACCAACCTGCCTGCCTCACTACCCAGCAGGAACCTTGAGAATGAAACCATCCTTCCTGAGGCTAGGGATGGAAGACATTGTGCTTGGCTAGGAAGTTCCGGGACATGCATGTAGGCCCTAGAGTCCTCTCTCTTAGCCAGACCGTGGAGCATGCCAGCCCTCACTGAGTGAGCCCTTTGCTGACCTACCTAGTAGGTGCTCTTTAAACTTCTCGGAACAAAGGAATGAATGGATCCATTTGCACAAATATTCATCCCACAAATACCACATGTCCACTCTGGGCCTCCTCATTTGTTGGAAGGGGAGGACCCAGAGCCGAATCCAATAGTGCTATGCCTCATAGCCTGCTTGATAATTATCTCAGTGTTCACCACCTCCTGTGTTTGCTAATAGCTCCATTGAACACTATGAGTACTCTCTGGGCTCCCAGAGGTCTACTCCTTTCACTTGTCTTGAGACAGGAAGGGTCCCTGGACAAGAACAGGGCAGTTCTCAAGGACAGAACTTTGCTGTTGCCATTTTTAAAATCAGGCTTGTAAACAAGAAATTAAAAAACCTGATGACTCTAGGCCTGGACATTTATGCCACAAATTCCCTTGGTGCCTCATTTTTATTACTCAATTTCCCCCAGGCTATGCATTCCTGAGCTATCTTTTTACAGCTCATCAAGTTGGCTATTACAGAAGAAAGGAGTTGTAGACCCAAAAGAAAGAAGTTACAGATCTTGAGACCTAACCAGTTGAAACTGGAGCTGCAGGCACACAGCCCCCATGAGGTGCTAACCTTGGACATAGTCACAACCCCTGCGTGACTACTGAGCTGCACGGATTGGTGCTCACAGCAGCAATAATAAATGGAACACACTCAGACAGACAAATGGACTTTAGCCAAGTCAGAGAAATCCTTGTTTTCCTAGCCAATAAAGTTGAATTCTTCTGTTCTCAAATCCCAGTTCTAAACCTATGTAAACCCCTAGACTCTGCACTGTGGGGAGTCTCTCATGTTTGGAAGCTAGGCCCTTAGTTCATCCCTCTGTTTCCCAGCGGGTGGAGTAGTGGACAACGCTAGTATACTCCCAGCTTATCCCCCAGTGATGTTGGAGGATGGGATGGGAATGTAGGGCCCACAGTGCCTTGCCCTTGTCCAGTGACATTATACAGCTGGGAAAACCAAGGTTCAGAGAAAAAACCTTCCCGTTCAGAAAGGGGTATTGATTACAGTCAGGACAGCTGGGGTCAAACACCCACCCTGCTAGTGACTGGTCTTCTTTTTGGGCCTTGTTCCCTCTCTCTGTAACAGAGGACAGGGGAGCTGTTCTTAGAGCAGAGAGCTCCAGCTCCGAGGAGACTTTTCTCCAGAGAGGAGACAGTTTTCTTTGTGAAACCTTCATTTTCAAAACCTCCAGCTCCGGATTCCCAAACCCCGCCTTCTCTGCCGGCTGCAGTGCGTTACCATGGACACCGTAAGCCCCTCGCAGCTCCCTGCTGTTGTGCACCCTTCCCCCCTCGCCGTCTCGTAGCCTTTTCTCCTGTAGCTGCAAATCTCCCCCAGGGCTGATAAATTCCCAACTTTCCCAAGACAGGAATTATTACCCCCATTTGAAATCGGGGAAACTGAGACCGAGAGGAGGGGGATTTACCCCACACTAGGAGCAGCCTGATACTGGCAGAATCCCAAGCCAAATTTCCTCCCCAAGCGCACCTGGCCTTGACTTCAACCACTCCTGCAGGCGAAAATGCGCTCCTATTCAGACGCTTATTTTCCTTTTTCTTTTCTGCATTTTTCTTAGCTTAACTTTTTATTCTAAGAAAATCAGAACATGTTCTGACTAAACCTAGAGTGACTTGAAGTTCAGTCTTTACGTTTAGTGACTTTAAATCTATTCTTGGATATGTTGTTGAAGTCCTTTGTGAACTGAAAATAGTCACTGGATGATAAAACCTGCCAAAAAGCTATGGCAGAGTGTTCCCACCCTGATGATGCTGATGCAACAGAGATAATCTCACTTTGGAGCATTAATAAGCCAGAACACATAAAGAAAAATGGTACACAACCATGCAGATTTTACAAACAATTGGACACATTATACCAAATGGTTAAAAGTGTTTCTATCACTCTAGAAGACAAAGGTATCAAAACCTTGGCATATTTAAAATAGAATTTAACTTGCAAAGCTGGATTCCAGTCCCAAAACAGCATATTTTGATCTTTTTCACATTACTTAACCTGAAGCTAGAATACCACCCACTCCTGTGTGATGGCTGTACAGATGTGAAATCCTTTGATGGTTGTGATGTGCTCAACAGATGTCATTTGTTGTTATTAAATCAAGATTGAAGAAGAATCTTCTAAGGTTTTTCCCAAGGGCCTCCAATAGACAAATTGTTCGAGTCTGACATTATCCACAACTAACGTATGTGATAGTAAAGGGCTAAGATTCTAGAAGCCTGAGCCTGAGTCTAATCCCAGAATCCTGTGAGTGTGATGTTCTCTGATTCCATACAAATAGGAAGGCAAGATCTGATGGCCAGGCAGGTTGGAGATCCAGGTCAGCAGGAGGGTCCTAGGCCCCTGAGAAGAAGCAGTTGTCCTGGATGTCCCTGCTGTCCATCATCTGTATTCACCCATGGGAGTGAGGGTGCCATCAGACCTGTTTTCAGCTTGTTACTCATCCTCCAGCCAGTTTTCCTGGGACCTCATTGCCTGTATTATCCATATTCATCACACATTTTCTTCCATTAGATCCAATTAAACCACTTTACCAACAGTGCAGGAACCAAAACCTCCCTTGATTAGCATACCCAGCAGAGGAGGCCCCAATTTAGAATGAGTCCACCTGTCCCCTCTCACCCTAAATCACAAACACCAGCCCTCTACCCTGCCCCCAATACCCCTATCAGCGGGGTGGCTGCAGGAGCATTTCTTTCTGCAGGTTCTGGTACATGGTGTTCCCTCCCTAATGGCCTCAGATGCAGCTGCTGACTCACACAGGTCATTAGCACTCCAGGTATCCGTTTATTCAGATGGGGCTGCTTCACTAGATGTGGCAGCATATGACATGCGAGTTTATATGGTAGCTAACACTAGTGCACTGTCCCTGGTGGGGAGGAGGGGGAGGTGAGACTATTCACCAGAGACAGAGTAGGGAGCAGAGCAGGTGGATTTACTGAAATACGCTGCTAAGGGGAGCAGGGGCGAGACAGGAGAGGTCAGCTGTGCCATGTGGGTTAGCTCCCTGGCCAGGAATCAAACTCAGGCTGTAGCAGTAATAAGGTGATAGCACAGAGACTTAACCCCTATGCCACCAGGGAGGCCCCTCCTCTTTATTTAAAGAGAGTATTTTGGGCCTCCCTGGTGGTGCAAGGGGATTAGCGTCAGCACTATGAAACAGTCTGCCACTGGCCAAGGAGGTGACCCACATGACGCAGCAGACCTTTCCTGTCTCGCCCCGCTGCTCCCCTCAGCAGTGTATTTCAGTCAATCCACCTGTTCTGCTCCCCACTCTGTCTATGGTGAATCCTCTCACCCCCATGCACCCCCCATCCCTACCCCGCACCTTTGGCCTATATCCCAGCTCTATATGCATAAATCTTTTTTTTAAAAAAAGTATTTTGGTCCCATGGGCCTCATTTGATGTTTTGGGACTTTTAAAGTAGTTTATCAACAATCAATTGTTCAACAGTGTAGGGGCAGGAATGGGCCATTGTGCAGGTTTTCTGATCCCATGCAGACCGGGTAAAAGAGGAGTCAGAGTCCTTAGTGGGTTTTTGCAGGTCTTTTATTGATGGGTTCACCAGGCATATGGCAGGCAGGGGTGCTGGGGGGCCGGGAGGCTGGCAGGCCTCCCAGCCCCCAGCAAATCCTCACTCTATCTGGGCTCTCTGGTGATCTCGGCTTCTCTTCAGCTTCTGCTGCTGCTTTCTCGGCTTCTGGCATCCCTGTGACGCCGCCCTTAAAAGCACAGTCTTAGCGGGGCCTCCCCGGTGGCGCAGCGGTTGAGCGCTGGGTTGCGAAGCTGCCCGCAGCCTCTGCAGCGCCGGTTCGATTCCCGGCTGCTCCCCGGCCACCGGAGGAGGGTCCCACATGGTGCGCAGACCTCTCCTGCCGCCCGCTGCTCCCCTCAGCAGTGTACTTCGGTCCTTCTGCCTGCTCTGCTCCCCGCTCTGGCTCTGGTGAATTCTCTCACCCTCCCGCGCTTCTGACTGTACCCAGTGCATGTATAAACAAAACAAACAAACAAACAAATAAATAAATAAAACATGCCTCTATAAAAAGAAAAAAAAAAAAAAAAAGCACAGTCTTAGCGCAGGTGTACCCACTTCAGGTGCCCGCCATCAGGCATGCATTCAGGATCACAGGGTTCCCTCATCTATCCTGATGGCGGGAGGGCAGAAAAGCCTGATACCTTTTACCTTACCCTACAGTCCACCCCCTCAGGGTTTTCTGCCTTATAGTCTGCATATATATACAATTTTCTAAGCAAACAAACAATGCAGCCATGGCCCACAAAAGCAAATACATCACAATATAACAAAATATAACAGAACACAAATAAGTCCAGGCAGGACTCCAACCTAGTGCAAAAGACAATTATTGGTACCAGCAGATGAGCCGCCAAATCTGCTGCCGAAAGCACTGCTCATGCGAGGGAGGGGAACCACTCACAGCATCTACTATATCACACCAGGAGCTATCAGGCTTCCTGGCCTTCTCTGGCTGTAGTCTCGGCTACAAGACACACACCGCATCCACCCCCAGGATGCACTAGCTCTGGGATTGGCGATTCTATTCTGTTGGGGGTAATCACCAACCCTCAGGGTTTCTGTCTGCAGTCGCTCCAACACTCGGCCTTCATAGCCACCAATACGACTCACAGACCCCTGCATTCAGGCCAACCCACTGCACAAGCATATGGGTCGGGGATCCAAATTCTACATTCGGCCTCTTTCGGGTCCCCTCTTTGGCTTGGGCTCCACCCCAAGCCACGTTCCCCACCTGTCCCCCAAGGACGGGTTCCTCAGCTCCTCACCCTCACTCGACAATGAGCAGGGCATCACCCACAGGTGATTTTACGAGACTCACAGGTCTTCAGCATACTCAGGCTGCTTAACAGCTGTTCAGGGCTTCCCAAACTTAGCATCAGCACCAGCTTTTGCCTTCTCAGTTGGCTTTTTTCTCCTCCACTTGGCTGCTGGGCATACACAGGCTGCTTTTGGCCATCAAGGCCCACTGGCCACCCCCAGATTCCAATCTCCTGGGGTTTACAAACAAAACTGTTCCACCCCCAGGGCCCCAAAACATATCAACCTGCAAGATCCTCCGCCTTCTGGCGGGATTGTCAGTCCGAGTCCATCAGTCCATGTCCAGCAGTCGAAGTCCGTTGGCCTCTCCCTGCGTCAGTACCGGCGAGCTCTGAATCGCTGTCCACTCCTCCCCGACGATTCTGCTGCCTCAGGGGTCGTTGGCTGGTCCTTTCAGGTGTCGTTGGCTGGTTCTCTTGGGCATCTCCTTCTCCTCCTCCGGGTGAGATCTTATCCCGTAGATCCTGGACACTGTCCACCTTCTGTGCCACCATGGCGCCTACAGTGTCGTCACAGTCTTTTACTCCTTAGTCCCTCCAGGTCTTCGGAGGGCTCCATATACCCGTCTGCATGGATCATCTTGCCGACTAACGCCAATTGTAAGGGCAAGAAGGTCACAGTGCAGGTTTTCTGATCCAGCAGACTGGGTAAAGGAGGAGTCAGAGTCCTCAGTGGGTTTTTTGCAGGTCTTTTATTGGGGTTCACCAGGCATATGGCAGGCAGGGGGGCTGGGAGGCTGGCAGGCCTCCCAGCCCCCAGCAAATCCTCACTCTATCTGGGCTCTCTGGTGATCTCGGCTTCTCTTCGGCTTCTGCTGCTGCTTTCTCGGCTTCTGGCGTCCCTGTGACGCTGCCCTTAAAAGCACAGTCTTAGCGCAGGTGTACCCACTTCACCGCCATCAGGCATGCATTCAGGATCACAGGGTTCCCTCATCTATCCTGATGGCGGGAGGGCAGAAAAGCCTGATACCTTTTACCTTACCCTACAAACAGCTATGTGTTATAATATCAAAATACAGTGCACTGCTAAGATGATGATGGTCAGTCCTGTACCAGCACCACTGCCTGGCAATATGACCTCAGACAAGTCATTTTTACTTCTTTAAACCTTATTGTGTATGTGTGCGTGTTTGAGTGCTTACCATATACTAGGCACTGTGTCTGACATGTTACATGATTTACTCTGTACCAACCAAGATTCTCATTTGCAACAGTTGAAATCATCTCTGGCAAAACTAAGCAAAAAGGGGTTTTGCAGGAAGACTACTGAATGCTCACTGAAATAATAGGAGACTGGAGAGCTAGACAAGAATCAGGAGCACCTGGACATAGCCAAAGTCCTGCCACAGGAATTGCCTGTTTAGGACAGACTCCACCTGGAGTCACCTAGCACCTTGCTGCTCACCTGCACTGCTGGTCTCATGTCCCCACTGCAACCACCTAAATTCTGTCTTCACTGTTCTTCCTAAATCTCACCAGACTCGTGGCCTAGATGGGATACCAACTTAACCCAGTTCCCATGCCAGGGGCTCATTGGAAGAATTACTGTCCCCTTTGACTTCCACATTGCTTTGGAATTCCTCTGAATAAAGTGCTTGGATGCTGAATTTCCAAAAACAGTCCATGTCCACTATAGCCTTCAGAAGTCCTGAGCCAGGTCATACTACTTTTTACAGATCAAGACACTGAGTCCCTGAGATGTTTATTTACTGGTCACCTAGCTAGTAAGAGGGTACACTTGGGCCTCCCCTGGTAGCGCAGCGGTTGAGCGCTGGGTTGCGAGGCTGCCCGCAGCCTCTGCAGCGCCAGTTTGAACCCCGGCCACCAGCGAGGGTCCCACAAAAAAAAGAGGGTACACTAACTCCCTCTTCACAGGAATGGAAGAAACAAATAAATACAGGTTGTCGGCAGAGATGATTTCCCTTTTCTCCTTAGTAAAGCTCCCACTAGGAATGTTTGCTCAGCCATGGGACAGGCTTTCAAAGACTTGTTCACATTTAACCCAAGAGATTAACTGCTATGCACACAGATCATTATCACCAACATCACCACCATCACCATCATCTTATCATATTCAGTCCACTGGAGCCTCAACCCCATTTGCCAAATGAGATAACTGGGGCTCAGAGTGGTTTTTGATCAACCCAGGCTCACAAAGCAAGTCAGAGCCCAAATCACATCTCCTGTATGAAGTCCACTCTTTCCACAGCCTCTGTTTCAAAGGAGCAGGCTGAGAACAGCACATCTAGAATTCAAAACACACACACACACACACACACACACACACAGAGAAAGTCAAGACAGGAAGAGGCCTTTGGCAATGTTTGCCTCCTCTTCCCTTTTACAATGATGGGAAAGCTGAGGCCTAGAGAGAGGAAGTACACTGGCAACTTCGCATAATGCCATCTGTACAAGACTCGGTTTTTTTTTTTTTCTTAGTATTTATTTATATATATATTTACATCATTGTTCATTTTTGTACAAAGTTTGCTTAAGACTCAATGCAGTTCTCTCGCCTCCCAATTTGGTGAGCTTTCCCCATACCATTATGGAGCAAATTTTAAAGCTAAAGTAACTAAGATGGACAGTTGGGGAGCATGATTCATGCAGCTGCTAAGGTAAGGGCCTGGTTAAGGTGTGGGATCAGAAGAAAGCATATGACAGCAGGATGGCTGGGAGGTGAGAAGTTTTTGCACCTCCAGAAAATCCTGTTCTCTCATCATCAAGATATGTCTCAAACATTGAGTCAATTATTTTCTCCTGGTTGAATTGATTGCAACAGACTTATATTTGTAGGCTTTTGGAGTAGCTGGGGATGGGGGCAGGGCCTGAAGGCAATTATATTAGACCTGGACAGATGAAACTTGTGTGGCCCAAAGAATGGGACAGTCTGAGCTCATTAGCACCTTGATCTGAGGCCCATATCTAGACACTGGGGAATTTCCATGTGCCTTGGCCCACCACACAGATGTGCCCCACACCTCCCAATTTTCAGAGTCAGTTCAGATAGCATTCCTCTAGGAAAATTTTTTGACTCCCACACAGTGTTGGAACTTACTCTGCTCTCCCACAGCCCCTCCAGCTTCCCTATGTCACAGCCCTGACTGCACTGGATTGTTATTTTCTATGTGCCAGTCTCTTCCAGATAGGGTATGGACATGTGTGCCTCAGAGAGACTCAGCAACTGTTAACTAACTGAATGAAGGGATGGAGGGAAGGAGGAGAGGACATCCAGGAAGCAGTACCCAGTCCAACTCCTCTATTTATTCCCACTCTAAATGCCAGGCTGAGGGATATCAGTTTCTGTTCTACCCCAATCCTGAATTTGATCTTTGCAATTGGGTCCTCTGGTAATGAAGCCTCAACTCACTCTCAGCTAAGTCTTACCTGGTCTCCCTTGTTCCAGACCAACTCCAAGGAGCCTGAGTTGTCTTTAGTTCCACATCCCCAGAAGCTGAACTCCAGCCATGATAGCACCATTTGTGGACAGCTTCTGGCCAGAAGCTTAGCTAGGCCACCCTAGAGAAACCATAGTGTTGCCCTCTGGACACTAAGGACATAGAAGTAGACAAGGTAGTCTATTGGGATCTAAGTCTGCAATGTATTTGAGACCTATCGCAAAGGAGAGTGGCTAAAGTCAGAAAAAATTAGGCATCTCAGTGAGAAATTGAGAAAACTCCATAAATCAGTCAGATGACATTAGCAAGCGGCTCTAACATCCAATTGGATCTTTACTTGACTCTTACAGCTTAGAGGATGTGAGAGATTTAGAGAATGAAGCAGATAGAGGGCCAACCCTAAGGTGCCACTTAGCAAGAGGATGCCAAGACATTAGAAAGGAGGTATTCTAAGGACCCACTTACATCAACATTCCACAACATACCAATGTTCTAATACACCACATTCTGTTCCCTTTTCTTTCCACTGAAGAGGATGGCATTCTATCCCACCAACATTTCTCTGTGCCAGTCTAGTGTTCCACCCCACCAACATTCCTCCGTATCATTGCTCCAACATTTTAAAACACCAGTACTACAATCAAAACTCCAACCTTCTACTCCCTTCTACTAAAAGCATTTCTTTGGTTTTTGGTTCTTTTATACCAATGACTCAGTATTTTGGGAAACACAGACTCCTTTAAGAAATCATTAAAATGTATGAAAAAAGAAATCATTAAAATGTATGACTTCCTCACCCCAAGAAGCCATGTGTATATGTGAATATACATATAAATTTTGCATATCGTTTCAGATTTTCAAAGACTGTCAACAGGGTCAATACTCTCTAAGTTAACAATTGTTTAATTTTACTCTGCCTTGAAGCAGAGATACATTTAGGTTAAAACAAGATCATTAAGTTTAAGATAGGACAAGAAAAGATGGGGTAGGGGAGCTACGGACAAAGTGGAGGCTGGAACGATGCAAAAAGTGCAGAACATAGTGACCTACACAGCTAAATTTGTGTCCGACATAATTAGCTTTAAGACTTCCAGCAGCCAAGGCAAAAAGGGAAACCTGTTCACTTACACAATGCACAGTGTTCAGAAGATAAAAACAAACCACTTACTCCTTAGGGGAGGCACAACTATTCTTGGTATGAAGACCAGACAAGAATTTCTCCTGATATTCTCGTAATGAATGATCTAATGAACAGTAGCCTTAACAGGGCCCTTACCATGGACTAGAAAATGTGCTTTGTGAAATAATAACCAATTCATCCCTGTTTGCCTGGGACTTTCTTGGTTTTAGGTGGAAAGTCTGGTTCCCGGAAACCCCTTTAGTTACAGATAAACAAAGATGTTTGTTTGGTCACCTTATTTGTGAGTTACAGTTCAGTCAAAGTTTACCTAGGTAAAGTTCTAAAAAATTATGTATAGTCAAAATTTTCCTTGGAGATCCTTTAATCCTCGCAAATCAAGTATAGACCCATCTCTAAAACACAGCCAATTTTTCCTCTGTTTCTTTGATGGGGTATCTGATGAAGAGATCTGCTTGCTTGGGGGTCAGGCATGGCCTTTAAAATACTGGGCACACTCAATGTAGCAAAATGTGCACACTGAGGATTTTATGAGGCAAGTAGGAACTGATACCAACAGAGGGAACAGCAGATTACTTCTCCCATGACATACTCATCTTGGGGCATGTGATGAATGAATGAAATAATATTTAGTATATTACAAGTTGTTCTCTTTCTATCTCCCCTCTTTTTACTCACAGCAAATAAAATCTTTAAGTCAAATAAAAAATAGTGCCTATCTCACTAGACTATTGAGGAATTAAGTTAATATTTACAAAGCACTTAGTACCAGACATGCAGTAAGTTCTCTCTGTTTGTTCTCACTGTTGTTAATATAGATATTAACAATACATACTCCACTGTATGTCATATAGCAATTCTGGACATAAGCTCATGGTAATTTGGGAAAAATGTATTCTGTGACAGGCCTGAGGCTTAGGATCCCAGTCCTCTGGAGTTACAAATTTATGAAGGGATTCTTTCTAAACTTCTAGAAGAGCTGAGGGACAGCTTGCCTTCAGACAATTTCCCCCAAGCACTGGCTCTAAATTGAGATTTTAAGCATGAGTGGGCATGAACACTGTATGGTGAGGGCCTTGTCCTTTCAGTCCACTCCTTAGCTCAGAAAATTCCCAAGCACCACCGGAGAGGAACAATTCATTGACCTCCCCCAAGTGTCCCAACGGTATACCCTTTCCTTTGTAGTCTGCCCTGGTCTTGGGGCAGCTCACCCTGGTAGAATGGGATATGTTCAGAGGTCTGGCATGAGTACCAAGCTTTCTGCACACAAACCCATCAACCACTGAATATGAAAACACTTTGTACTCTGTGAAGTGCTGTGCAGATGTGAGATAGCAGGATTGTACACAGTGGTGCTAAGTTCAGAGCTCAGAAAGATGATGAGACTGGAACTTGGGCAGTGCCCCTAAGAATAAAAGGAGGGGGCAAACAGGCAATTAATTCATAAAGCCTAGAGTGGGAATACTTGATAATTATGCAGAGGCCAGTAAATGGTGAGAAATCCCAACCAGCTGGATGTTTGAATCCTCCTCCAGCTAGAGCAGACATTTCCTTTGGAATCTTGGCAATGAAAGAAACAATTAATTGATTCATTTAGCAAAAACTCACCAGATGCCTACTCTGGTCTAAGCATGGGACACAATGGTCATGAAGTCCAACTTAACTCCTAAGGGAGACTCTTCCTTGACTGCTAGCCAAATCCCAACTCCACCATTTAACCAACTCTGTGATTAGTAAATTACTTACCTCTTCTTAGCTTCAGTTGACATATTTGTTAAATGGTAATAATGCTAAGTAATGCCTACTCCATAGAATTGTCCTCAAGATTAAATGAACAGTGACTAACAAATATAGTATTCAGTGTATGTCACACATGGTTCTAAGTGTTTCAGACATGTAAGTTCATTTAATAATAACCCCAGAATATAGATATCATTCTTATCCCTTTTGCCAGATGATAAAACAGTAGCACAGAGAAGTCAAGCAATTTGCCTCCAGTCACAGAGTTAACAAATGATGGAGCCAGGATTGAACCCAGGCAGTATGACTCCAGAACCTGTGTTCTTGACCACTGTGCTTTCTTTCTTTTTTTTCCCAAATATTTATTTATTTATGCATACAAGAACTGGGGTACAGGCCAGAGAGGTAAGGGGGTGAGAGGATTCACCAGAGACAGAGTGGCGAGAAGAACAGGCAGACTGACTGAAATACACTGTTGAGGTGAGCCAGGAGAGGCCTGCTGCGCCATGCGGGCCACCTCCCTGGCCAGGGATGGAACTCGTGCTGCAGTGGCTGAGGCAGCAGATAGCTTCATAGGCTGCGTGTTAACCCCTGCACCACCAGGGAGGCCCCATGATTCCATTTTGATAGGAAAGTCTCACACTAAGATCATGCACCTCCTCTGTGGGTTCCAGTTTTACCTCAAATTTCCTTAGAACCTGTCTTCTCCCTTGACCCATGACAGTCTCTCAAAGATTTGTAGTCATAATAAGCCAGATCTGGCTAGTGGGGCTTGGTCTGGCCTCTTTCCTATCTTTTGGTGATTCAGTCATTGACCCAAAGGATGGACAAAACTCTGACAATTTCCAGGACCACTGCACGTCAGGAGCTGCTTCCTCCCACCTCACAGCACAGCACCTATATAAATAAACTACATAATCTTTGTGGTTCAGTGAAATGAAAATGGAGGGCCCCTTGTTCAAATTTATTAAGAATTTCAAGATGTTAATAGCGGAGCATTAAATCAAGCATGGGACTCTGTGCAAATGCAGAGGCAGCACAGTCTTGAAGCCAACTGAGTAGCACCCTGTATCTTCTGACTCGCCATCACCCCACCCCACCCTCCACCCCTCCTGTCATGTTTTCATGTGGAGGCTGAGCCAGGGAAGATCCCGGCACCCCTGAGAAACGTGGGGAGCATTTGGCACCAAGAGGGGAGAAGCCCACATGGGCTCTGGAGTCAACCAATTGGCTGCAGTCGACCATGAACCTCACTGGCTATAAGATTCAGTCTGCCTGCCTCCCTCTCTGGTTTCCTTTGTCATAGACAAAGTTGTCAAAGACAGCTAGGGGTTGGGAACTTTCTGTTGCCTCATAGACAATCCTTGGCATTTCATGCCCTTGTGGTCTCAGTTTGCTGGTCTATTAAATGAAATGGCTGAATTCAGTATCAAATTATGGTATGAATTAAATTAAAAGTTCTTTCATTGAGCATTGACCAGACACGTTCACATCATAATAATTATATCACTAAACTGAGCACTTATTATTTACCAGGCCTCATTACATCACCAGACACATTACACCATTGCACATTCCTCCACTTAATCCTCGTGAAAATCTAATGAGGTATTTTCCAAAACTCTAGAATTCAAACTCAACAGGGGTAGGCGTTTTTAAAATTTTAAAAATAGCTTTATGGACTATAATTAACATACAAAAAGTGTCCATATTTAAAGCATGCAATGAAATATACTTACATATGAATATACCAATGAGACCCTCACCTACAAAGTTTCCTCAGACCCCTTTGAAATCCCTCGTCTGTTCCTCCCTACCCCCAGGTCCCAACTACTGAGGTTTTTTCTGTCATTATGGATTTTCTGAAATTTTATTTAATTTTTATTGAAGTAATATTATAATATATAATTATACTATATAAAATATATGTATTCTGTATATATCCTATACTATAGAAAATATATACATATAAAAATATATATTTATACTATACAAATATGCATATAAAATAATTATATGATATACATATATGTTTCAGGTGTGCATCATTATAAATCACAATCTGTCTATACTGCAATTAAGTTCACCACTAAAAGTCCAATTCTAACCTTCACCATACAAATGATCCCTTTCATCCCATTTAATTCCCTTTCTTCTGTTAATCACTAACTGGTGTTATAGTCTAAAAGGTTATTTTTGTTTTGTTCACTCATTTTTTTTCTTTATATACCACATATAAGTGAAATCATACATCGTCTGGCTTATTTCACTAAGTATAATGCTCTGTCGGTCTATCCATGTTGCTGCAAATGGTACGATTTCATCTTTTTTTCTTTTTTCTTTCTTTTTCGAAGATTTATTTATTTATGCATACAAGAGCTAGGGTACAGGCCAGAGATGTGGGGGATGAGAGGATTCACCAGAGACAGAGCGGGAAACAGAACAGGCAGATTGAGGGGAATAGCGGGCAAGCCAGGAGAGGTCTGCTGCACCACGTGGGCTACTTCCTGGCTGGCCGGGAATCGAACTCATGCTGCAGTGGCTGCTGATTGCTTCATAGGTTGCATCTTAACCCTTGTGCCACCAGGGAGGCCCTTCATCTTTTTTTTCTAACAGCTGAGTAGTATTCCATTGTGTGTATATATGTATTTCTCTCTGTCTCACATCTCCTTTAGCAGGTAGTGATTTTGTGTACTTTTTTCACTGATGTATCCCCAGCTGCTAGAACAATGCCTGGTATAGAGTAAGTGCTCAAAAGCTGTTTGTGGAACATATAGCTGAGAAAACAGGCCCCATGAAGCAGTCATGTGATTTGTCTAAGGTCTTATAATTAGGAAAAGCCAGAGCCATGATTGTAATTCAGATCTACCTGACTCCAGCACCAATGCTTGTGTTTATCCACCTGCCATGTGGGTGACTCTCATCTTAAAGAAAGGAAACAGGCTCAAGTGAATGGAGATGCTCTCCAGGATTCCTTCCGGCTCTCAATTTTGGGGTTTCTGTGGGTCTGGACCACGCTCTACTGGAGTAACATCATTTTGAAAATTGATGCAATTTGTCTCCTTCTCAGGTCTCCTCACAGAAGCAGAATGACCAGCAAAGGCAGTTCAGACGCGCATCTGCTCTGCTACCTACTTGACCTTGAGCAAGTTCTCAGTATCTCTGACCCCCAGTTTCCTCATCTATAAAATGGGTTTCATGCTTCTTAGACTTCCCTTAAAGGATGTCCCTGGCATGCAGTGGGTCCTTTGTGAATATAGCTGCTATTACACCACCCAGAGCAGCTTCAAGGTCAAAGCTCACTGCTGTTGAGGTGTGGAGTCTACTGGGAACTTTGGGAACCTGATCGGAGGCTACCAGCTCAGAGGGAGTAGGGTCAGCTGCTATTCTTGGAGCTGATGGAACTCAGTCAGGTTTCAAGTTCTCTAAGGCAGCCTTGACCCTGGCCATGTGAGCAGGAAGGTCTGACCTCAGCATGTTCTCCTGGACCCTCCTTATGGCTGGAGAGAAACCTCGTGCTGAAGCACACGGTGTGCTACAGGGAGTCCATGGTGTCTGGACCTCAGCTTTTTAAGTCAAGTTCACTGGCATACCTGGTGCCTTCAAGGCTCCAGGTATTCAACATCTGCATGACAGGCAGCCTCAGGTAGTGGAAAGAGGGTGTAGGAGATAGGGAGGATGACATTTTTAACCTTTGCAGAACTGCTCACTGAATCTGTATGTCTCTTGGTGAGCCACTTGGAGCATCAGTTTCTTTGCCTTAAAAATGGTGAAAATGACATCTTTCTTATGGTTGTTAAGAGGATTAGAGTATCTGGTACATAGCAGAAGTTCATAGCAGAAGTTCAGTGAATGATCACTATTTAGACCACGAGCTCCAAAAAGACAGGAAACCTGTTCGATTCAGCTCTGTGTCCCCAGTGCTCTAGCTAGGTAGGGCCCAGTCACAAGCAGACTCCCAGGGTTGGTTGAATGAATTATTGAGGGCACTAAATACCTTATTCAGCTCTCATCTTTCACCACACTCACCACCCCCAAACTTCATATAGAATCAGTCTCCGCATCAGTCCTGACCGGTGAACATCTACCCTCAACTTGTAAGTTCCTCTTCTTCCAAGGCTTCCTATTCTGTCAAGTAAACTTTCTCTACTCAGACTTCTATGAATTGAGTTCTGTCTCCTTGCAGCTTGCATTCATCTGGCCTAGTTCTTCTGTCTAGAACTGTACAAAACAAACCTAGTTCCACTTCCCGATGCTAACCCGTCAGTGATTTATTACACAATTAGAATGTCCCAGGCACTAAACTAAGTACCTCGCTTATTTCATCTCATTTAACCCTTTAACCCTCACAATAGCACTGGAAAGGAAGCATTATCCCTACTTCAGAGATAAGAAAAATGAAGCTCAAAGAGGTGGGAATTATAACGTATTTGTGTGTGGCAGAGAACTGATATAACTCTGGATCCTTCTCCAAAATACTACCTTTTCGATGCTCAGTGGATCATCTACTGGAAGATAGGATTTGTTCCCAGAGTCCCTTCCCTCTCCTTCAATAAAGAATTATTAAGTACCTCATCTGTACTAGGTCCTGAGTTAGATGTCAGGAATAGAGATGAGTCTTACATAATCCATGCCCTTTGAGGGCCTTAAAGTCTGTCGCAAGCCAGGTGAAAAGAACTGAAAGTGCAAAGTAGAACTGTGGGAGAGCCACAGATCTTGAGAGTCCAGGAAGGCTTCCTGGAGGGGGTGAGATCTGAGATGATTTTTGAAGGCCTATTGTGAGTTGACTAAGCATGTGCCAAGGTGGATGAGAAAGCAGGATATTTTGATGGGACTGCTGTACAGAGCACTGAAGCTATAGAGCCCAGGGTCATCCACATTAAGATACTAAGAATCTCCTTGGGTTTGCTTATTTTTTAAAAATACATATTTTCAGGCCTCCCTGGTGGTGCAAGGGATTAAGACACAGCACAGAGAAGCTATCGGCAGCCACTGCAGAACAAGTTCCTTCCCCAGCCAGGGAGCTACCCACATAGCGGAGCAGAGATCTCCTGTCTCACCACTGCTTCCCTCAGCAGTGTATTTCAGTAGATTTGACTGTTCTGCTCCCTACTCTGCCTCTGGTGAATCCTCTCACGCCCCACAGCTCTGGCCTATACTCCAGTTCTTGTATGCATAAATAAATCAATCTTAAAAAAAATAAAATAAAAAAATATATTTTCATTCAGTACATTTAGGTGGACCCCAAAATCTCTATTTTAAGCATAAATCAATAAATCTTAAAAAAAAAAAAGACACTTTCCTGAAGAGAGCCCAGTAAAGAGTACAAGATCCATGATATGCTAGTTCTAGCATAGACAGGAGCTTTTCTTTCCTTTTCTTTTTTAAAGATTTATTTATTTATGCATACAAGAAATGGGGTACAGGCCAGAGGTGTGGGGTTTGAGAGGATTCACCAGAGACAGAGCAGGGAACAGAACAGGCAGACTGACTGAAATACACTACTGAGGGGAGCAGTGGGCGAGACAGGAGTGGTCTGCTGCGCCATGTGGGTAGCCCCCTGGCTGGCCAGGGATCAAACTTGTGTTGCAGAGGCTGTGGATAGCTTCACAGTGTTGTGCTTAACCCCTTGCACCACCAGGGAGACCCCGACATGAGCTTTTCTTGATAAACAGTTTCAAAAACCGTACAGCCTGCTGATTTGCCTTGAGGTGGTGGGGAGGCTGCTAAGTGTTGGCCATCTCAGAAAGCTAGTACTGTATCGGCTAGTACTGTATGTGCTCACTCTGGGCACTGAGGATAGAGGTGAAGCTGGCTCAATCCCTGTTCTCAAAGTCTTGTGGGAAGTACAACCATAAACACACAGATGATAATGCACTGCGATCAGTGCTGGGATGGATGGGAACTTGGGGCACTAGCCAGTAGCGAAAGCCTCTCTCCCAGCCCGGGGATGAAAGAACACTTCCAGAGCCTTAAAGGTAAAGCGTATTCCACTTAAAAGGCCAAAGGACATTCTAGACAGAGGAACCAGCATCACAAAATGATGGCAGTAAGAAATAGCCTGGGTGTTGTTACTTTGGAGGGAGGGGTTGGTGTGGTATAGAGACTACAAGCAGTTCCCTGTTACAGAAGCCTAAGTTAGGAACAAGATGAGGCTAAATATGGAGGAGGGACTGAATCATGGGATGGAGTTGGAGGGGGACACAAATTGGGCAAAGAATTTTGGCCTTTCCCTTTAGAGAGTAGAGAGGACTGATTTATGAACTGTAATACAATCACCATTCCTGAAGCCTGGGGAGGGGCACTAGCTGGGAATAGTTTCCACTGGGGGCCCCCAGCAGGTGCAAGTCTTCTCAGTGAGTCGCTCTCCACTGGGGCAGTAAAGAACGGAGGAAGTGGGAGGCAGGCCCTACCCACTGCCTCACCAGGCCTGCCTCCTGCAGCTGTTTCATGCCCTGAATACCCCCAGAGAGCCTCACCATCAGCTCCCTGGATATTAAAAGAATGGTTGCAAAGGCAGCCTGTTTTAAAAGCTAGACTCCCTCAAAAGCTTACACTGCCACTTGGAGAGAAGACAATGACCTAATTGTTAAATCTAGTCCCATAACTTTTAAAAAAGAAACATGTATTATCTGATGACAGGAGCTGCTATTTAATCCTCCTAACAACCCTAGTAGAAGATATTATTATCTCTACCTAAGAGGTGACAAAATTGAGACCCAGAGGTAGGGTAACTTGTCCAAGGTCACATAGCCAGGTGACTCAACCAGCTCAAAACCTAGGTCAAGACCTTCAGACCTGACAACTAGGAAAAGTCTGGTTCCCCTGAGCATAGAATGCACAGTAAAAGAGATCTAAACTGCAAAGTGAATTGCCAGGAAGCCAAAATAAAATGGAAGGGGGGTACGTTTATGTTTTTTCCCCAAAGTGCTTTTTAACATAGCAAAAACAATCTTTTAACTTACATCTTCTCATTCTTTGTTAGGTGCCCTAAACACTGATGATTAGTCTGATTTTGACTAACCCAGAGTTGTCCACATATGCAGGATCTAAAGTCTTGGGCATATTCCCTCTGCCAGGCTGCCTCATAAAGAATTTGAAGCATTTTTACAAAATGTTAACAAATCAAAGTGCAATTTGTTTCTAAATTAAAAAAAAAAAATTAGGGCCTTCCTGGTGGTGCAGGGGTTAAAGACAGCGCTATCAAGCTACTGCCAGCCACTGCACACAAGTTCAATCCCTGGCCAGCCAGGGAGCTAACCCACATGGCGCAGCAGGCCTCTCCTGTCTCACCCGCTGCTCCCCTCAGCAGTATATTTCAGTGGATCTGCCTGTTCTGCTTCCCACTTTCTCTGGTGAATCCTCTCACCACCCCACCTCTGGCTTACACCCTAATTCTTGTTTGCATAAATAAATAAATCCTTAAAAAAATAAATTACCAAATTATCTGAAACTTTCTTTTTTTTTTTTTTTGAAACTTTCTTTCTATCTCAATTTTACAAGTTCTAAATCAGTATGAATTACTCCCACTGTCCACCCAAATGCCCAGGCTAGAAATCTGTTTAACTCCATCATTCACAGACCCCCTTCTCCCATCCCCACCGGTCCTCCAGTTCATTTTCCAAATAAAATAATTCATTTTCCTACTCTCAACCCTTTGGTGACCCTGCACGCCTCCCAAAATGCAGCCCCAAATCTCCAGACTCTCCAGCTCCTCCTTACTTTCTGAGCTCGTACCCAGCACTGAACACTGCACCATTAAGTTTTAGTGAGAACACAAGCCAATTGTCAATTATGAAACATCTTAGGCGTTAGATCATCCAACCCAAGTCTGGCATGGAGGAAATATATTGGAAATAGTTGCTAGTGGTTCACAAACCTGCTGCAGGAAAACACAGTAATGGTACTTCTTGCTGGGACCAGAGTCTGAAACCCCATTTTCAAACCTTGCCTCAAAGTTTGCACCACAGTGAGAAACTCAATCACGCTGGGTTTCATCAGTCCATTCCTCCCATAGAAACCTGGGTATGAAATAGCCTTGAACTTCCTGGACTATTAATTATTACTCTTTGCATTTTACTAACTTTTTGTTAATTGTAACATTTTTTTTTTAATAGAGGCATGCTTTATTTATTTGTTTGCTGGTTTGTTTGTTTTTGTTTATACATGCACTGGGTACAGTCAGAAGCGCGGGAGGGTGAGAGAATTCACCAGAGCCAGAGCGGAGAGCAGAGCAGGCAGAAGGACCGAAGTACACTGCTGAGGGGAGCAGCGGGCGGCAGGAGAGGTCTGCACGCCATGTGGGACCCTCCTCTGGTGGCCGGGGAGCAGCCGGGGATCGAACCCGCGCCGCAGAGGCCGTGCGCAGTTTCGCAACCCAGCGCTCAACCGCTGCGCCACCGGGGAGGCCCTAATTGTAACATTTTGATACTGCTAATATTCATTTCATTGTTCCTACCTCCAACTCAGTACAAAAGCACCACCGGTCTCAGGCAGAAACTGGTAAAAGCATAATCCAGCACATCTGCCATCATAAATCAAATTAACTTAATTTTTCACCCAAAAAAAACCCCTTTCATTATTCATTACAAAACCCATTATTTATTTGAAAAGATGATTCTTTAAAAAGTGATTAGAGGGCCTCCCCTGGTGGTGCAGGCGGTTGAACGCCATGCTGGGAAGCTGTCCGCAGCCTCTGCAGCGCCAGTTCGATCCCGGCCGGCTGCGAGAGTCCCACATGGCGTGGCAGACCTCTCCTGTCTCGCCCGCTGCTCCCCTCAGCAGTGTATTTCAGTCAGTCTGCCTGTTCTGTCCCCCGCTCTGTCTCTGGTGAATCCTCTCACCCTCCCGCGCATCTGGCCTGCACCCAGTTCTTGTATAAAATAAATAATCTTTTTTTTTTTAAAACAAAGTGATTAAAGGGCCTCCCCGGTGGCACAAGGGGTTAAGACGCAATCTGTGAAGCAGTCCACAGCCTCTGCAGCATGAGTTCGATCCCTGGCCGGCCAGGGAGCAACACACATGGCGCAGCAGACCTTTCCTGTCTTGCTCACTGCTCCCCTCAGCAGTATATTTCAGTCAATCCGCCTGTTCTGTTCCCCACTCTGTATCTGGTGGATCCTCTCACCCCCTGCATCTCTGGCCTGTACCCCCGTTGTTGTATGCATAAATAAATAAATCTTTAAAAAAAAATTTAGGTGCGGCAGGCCTCTCCTGTCTCACCCGCTGCTCCCCTCAGCAGTGTATTTCGGTCCTTCTGCTTGTTCTGCTCCCTGCTCTGTCTTGGGTGAATTCACCCTCACCCTCCCACTCCTCTGGACTGTACCCCGTGCTTGTATAAATAATAAATAAATCTTTTTAAAAATATTTTTAAAAAAAAGCTCATTATTCAAAACACAGTGGAGGCCACAGCAACCAGGGAAGTAGCTGAAGTGAGAGTCTTGGACACCTATGTGCTTCCCAAGCTGTACATACGTGAAACTACATCATTGCGTGGGTGGTGCCATTCACATTAAAGTAGGCAGGAATCTTCCTCCTAAAGCCCAGAAGGATGGAACCCCCATCCTGATTTAGACTTACAGGTGATGGCCCATGGCCTTCTCCAAAGCCCATGTAAAGGACCTAAGTCCTTAAGGACTGACGAAAAACTCCTCTGGGGAAATAAAATGGAAATTATACTTTAGCATGTTTGAGTGTATGTGCTGTCAGAGAGAGTGGGGGTAGTGCATGTCAGAAGAAATGTAATTACTTTATACCAAGTATTTAAGTATGGAGTGCCATACAGTATTCTCAAGGACTAAGTTGACCCATGTAAAATAAGCCTTGAATTTCTTTTGTTTTTGTATCCTTAGCTTCCCTGATTTGCAAAGCTATGTGGAACAAAAGGGGTTAAAGCATCTGTTAGGTTAATTCAACCTGGCCAGTGACAAGTGGGTGTCCTAACCATAAGGTAGAGGAACTAGATTAAGGGGAAATTGAGCATTATTAAGTGAGGAGCACATCAGGGAATGACTTACACTGAGCATGCATACCCTGGATGGGGGACTAAAGTAATAAAAAACACATGACTTTTAAGTGGGTGTGGGGGAAGTAAAATCAGAAACTTCTAACTTTCCATTTTAAAGCAATAAAATGTTTAGTGTTTTAAAAATATTGCTGGTAGTGACATAAACTAATATTTACCACCTTAACCATGTAGTTCAGTGGTGCTGATATTTACTTTTTTTGTGCAAGCAGTCTCCATTCAGCACTTTTAAATCTTGCAAAATTGAAATAATTCCTTCTTTAGTAGCCAGTGGGAATCATCCTTCTTTTGGTCTCTATTTAGATATGTCATCTAAGTGGAATCACACTGTTTATCTTTTTGTGACTGGCTTACCTCACCTAGCATGACTTCAAGGTTCTTTATGTTGATGCATGTATCAGAATTTCCTTCCTTTTAAAGATGAGAAACATCCCATTGTATGTATGGACATCTTTATCCATTCACCCATCAGTAGATAGTTGAGTTGTTCTTGGCTATTGTGAATACTGCTATGAACGTAAGTCTACAAATATTTCTTGGAGACCTTTCTTACAATTCTTTTGGAGAGGTATCCAGGGGTAGAATTCCTGGATAGTGTGGTAATTCTGTTTAATTTACTGGGGAGTCACCATATTGTCTTCCATAATGGCTGCACCATTTTACATTCCCAATAATGTATAGGATTCCAGTTTCTTTGCATCCCAGTCAATACTTGTCTTTTTTTTTTTTTTGACAACAGCCATCCCGATAGATGTTAAGTAATTATCCCATTGTAGTTTACTTTTTCATTTTCCTAGTCATTAATGATGTTGAGCATCTTTACATATGCTTGTTGGGTTACAGTTTTAACACAACAAAAGCTAATTTACATTTTCAAAACAAATTGGGGGCAGGAGGGAGGAAAAAACTAAAAAAATAAAAATAAATTTGCATATTAAAACTTCCCAGCTCTTGGGGAAGTCCCTCTCCTCCATCAACTTGAGAAGCTGGCTATGATCATTAACCTTCATACACATTGCAAGCCTTCTTCTAGGACAGGTGCAAAACTGGAAGCCCCAAAACAGTAGGTGATGACAGAAATAATGGTCTTGTGATCAGCAGCAAAATGCCAGCTCGCCCCCTGGTGGCAAGTTAGGAAGAGAGACGAAAAAGCAAATGTTCGTAAAAGAAAAGGGCACAACCACTATGAACATAATTTCTACCCCATACAGAATCTGTAATGAACACTAAAAATACTAATCAAATTACTAATCAATCAAAATAGTTTATTGACAAGGACAGTTAAAAAGATTCAATTCTGAGGGACAAGATGTGCCACAAAGTCCTTGTTCAAATTTCTAGCCAAAGTGGCCTTGGAAAGGGAATAAATAATCTGTTCCCTCAGCATGACAGGAAGAGCCAGTTAAGTGGCCCTGGGCATGCTGATTTTTAACTGTGACTTTCTCCACTAGAGAAAGGCTATGTTTCATCTCCTTTGTGATAACCACCTTTAATTTCTATGTCTCATGTCACGCCCCTCTGATCTCTATGAATTTATTGAAATATCTGATTCTAAAGGCAAGAAGGAAGCCCACACCAATGATTACATAAGTCAGAGGGTGGCAGTCGTGACTTTTTAACTGTTCTTAGCTCCTTAAGCCTTCTATTATGTAAATCAAGATACTTTCTGATTTCTAAGCCCTCCCAGCTAAAATAATAATAATCATGTCTGATTCCTTCAGGCCCTGTGGCTTTAATTTTTCCAACTTCCTGCCCATCAGCACCCCTCTCCATCTAGAGATCTCTTTGGCTCTCTAGTTTGCTTCTGTGTTTCAAAGACCTGTGAGTCTGAAAACTCAATACCCTATAAATGTTGTCTCCACAGATCACACCAGATAAAGGAATATTGAAAATAAACATTTCAGGCTATGTCCCAATAGGTGCCACGTTGGGATAATGGGCCTATGTGTCCAGAGCTCTTGATATCAAGTCCAAGTCTTCCTGCTCTAACAGGTGGACTACCAAGGTCAGAAATAGGAAGGGGCAGCCTCAAGCTGTCTGATGTGTAGGAGGTAGGCCACACTACCCAAATGTTAAAGGCTGGACACTTTTCTGCTGTTCTTTGTGCAGCTGCTGGGCTCGATTTTTTAGCACCTCAGCTTTGGCTTCATCCTTATCGACACCATCTCCCAGCTTGTACATGCGGCTGGCATTGGCACAGGCCCAGATATGGCCTAGGTCACAACCTTTCATAGAGTATTTACATGCAAGGCCCATGTCCTTGGGAAAGTCAGGGGCACCCTGCAGGTACATGGCGCTGAGGTTGAAGCAGCTGGAGGCATAACTGCCATCACAGGCCCTTGTGTAGTAGTCTCTGGCCTTTCCCAGATCAGGCTGGCCATCTTCATTGACTTGTCCATCATGTGCCAGAAGACCAACATTGTGACATGCCTCCACAGACTTCTTTCCGGGCATTTCACAGGCCATTAGAAAGCAGTTAGAGGCAGCTTTCAAGTCACGTGGCAGTCCACCTGAAAGAATAGGGAAGAAAAAAGTAAACCAAATTAGGATAAAACCTAATGTCTCAGGTTTTGAGGGAACAATTCCTGAATGAGGGAGCAATTCCTGAATGCAGTTCATAAATTCTGAGCTAAGGCAGCCTTCACAAAAGGAAGGTAGACTGGTGTAGTGCACATCCCTTCCAGCTTTTTTAGCCATGGGCTCATTTGCTCAAATGCTGTCTTACAAGGAAGCCCAAAAGGTATAGGAGGTAAAAAGCAGGAATGACAACATCTACCTTTTGGGGCTACAGCAAGAACATGGCCTCTTATAAGCACTTCCCTGAATGTTAATTTAAATATATACTGAATATTATTTGCCAACTATTGTGTTAGGTTCTAGGGAACAAACACTGTTGCTGCCCTTACAGATCTTGTGGGCTAATGACACAGATATTTAATAGCCACACAACGTATGAAGATAAGTGTGACAAGTGTATGGAGGAAAAGTACAGGGTGCTATAAGCATGTATCAGGGCTCTCACCTAGAACAGGAATCCCCAAAGAAGAGACAATGAGCTGTGACATAATGGGAAAAAGAAGGAAAAGAAAGTATAGGGTGAGCATTGTTCCAGAATGTAGGAATAGAAAGAGAAAAGCAGGGCCTCCCCTGGTGGCGCAGCAGTCCAGCGATGGGCTGTGAAGCTGCCTGCAACCTCTGCAGCGCCGGTTTGATTCCTGGCTGCCGGCGAGGGTCCCACATGGCGCACAGACCTCTCTTGCCGCGCCCACTGCTCCCGCTCCCCTCAGCAGTGTACTTCATCAGTCTGCCTCTCCTGTTCCCCACTCTGGCTCTGGTGAATTCTCTCACCCTCCCATGCTTTTGACTATACCCAGTGCTTATATAAATAAAGAAATTAATTAAAAAAAAGAAAGAAAGAAAGAGAAAAGTAGCCCATGTGGCTAGACCCCAGAAATCACTGGGGAAGGGAAGTTGGAAAGGCAAGCAGAGGCCACATCACACTGGGTCTTAAGGACTCTGTGTATTTAATTTTAGGAGCAACTGGAAGCCACTAACAGGTCATTTTAAGCAATGATGATGACAGGGTTTACTTATTGCTTTTTTTTTAATAGAAAACTGCAATTTCCTATGTATAGTCTCAAAAAATATAAACTCTTAAACTATCTTTTAAACATAATTTTAAAAGAAATCACTCCAAATCAACTACCTAGAAATAACCAACATTCTCAACAAGAAAACAGTAATCCATCATCTTTGTAGTATGTGTTCTAACTAAATGCTGGCTGGCTGAATGGACAAAAAGAAGCACTTTGAAAATTGGATGACATATGCTATTTGTAAATTTCAAAGTTAACTTTGATTTTACTTGAATTTATTCAGAAAAAAAATACACTGAACTGAAATTCAAGAAACTGATGAACTTCAAATGAATATTTTTTACCAAAGAAATTTCCTAAATGGGAATCTATGCTTATAAAGTGAATATTAAAAATATGAAAATATTAGTTACTTCTATTTTTTTAACTAAGTTCCAGATAGTATTGACTCACAACTGTAAAAGATGAGGATATGGATATCTCACACTTCCTCCCATCTATCCTTCCCCACCTTTTCAGTAAGTTATTTCAACTTAGGAGGAGAGCAAAGCACAATGGTTAGTAAAGTCTGGGCTCCAGAGGCAGAAAACCTAGGCTCCAGCCCTGGCTCTATTACCTGTTGACAGTGTAAAGTCAACGTTTCTAATCCTTTATCTTCTCTCTAAGAGCCCCAGTTTTCTTCATCTGTAAAACAGGGATTAAAGTATCTACTTCCTGGGCCTCCCCGGTGGCGCAGCGGTTGAGCGCTGGGTTGCGAAGCTGCCTGCGGCCTCTGCGGCGCCGGTTCGATCCCCGGCTGCTCCCGGGGCCACCGGAGGAGGGTCCCACATGACGCGCAGACCTCTCCTGCCGCCCGCTGCTCCCCTCAGCAGTGTACTTCGGTCCTTCTGCCTGCTCTGCTCCCCGCTCTGGCTCTGGTGAATTCTCTCACCCTCCCGCGCTTCTGACTGTACCCAGTGCGGGAGGGAGGGAGGGAGGGAGGGAGGGAGGGAGGAAGGAAGGAAGGAAGGAAGGAAGGAAGAAAAACATGCCTCTATAAAAAAAAAAAAAAGTATCTACTTCCTGTTGGAAGCTTAAATGTGTTCTTACAAAGAATCTGTCAAAGAAATATGTCCAGTAAATGTTATGGGGTTTCTACACTGTAAAGGATTTTTTCATTTACATTCCACTCAGTGACACCGCAAAAGCAGGCATTCATTCTAATCTGCGCATCACCAGTCTTTTCCTAGGAGCTTTTCCATTCCTAAATTATTTGACTCACCCCTTTATTGGTTACCAGCTAGATTTCTCAAGAAAAGCTCACAAATTCTATGCAGGCCTCCCCAGGCCTCCCAGTTGAGGGCTGGGTTGCGAGGCTGCCTGCAGCCTCTGCAGTGCCTGTTAGATCCCCAGCCGCCGGGGGCGGGTCCCACATGACTCGCAGACCTCTCCTGCTGCGTCTGCTGATCCCCTCAGCAATGTACTTCGTCAGTCTGCCTGTTCTGTTTCCTGCTCTGGCTCTGGTGAATTCTCTCACCCTCCCGCGCTTCTGACTGTACCCAGTGCTTGTATAAATAAATAAATCTTTAAAAAAAAAAAAAAAAAGAAAAGAAAAGCTCACAAATTCTATGTCCCCCAAGTACTTTCAGTTTTAAGAATGTATTCCTAAACAGCCTTGTTTTTATATCCAGCCTGACCAACCTGATTTTCATTAGAGTATTTAAATTACATTTAACGCAATTATTGACACAGTGGGTTTAAGTCTGCAAGCTTACTTGTTTCCTATTTGTCCCTAATCTCTTTTGCTCCTTTTTTTCTGTCTTGTATTCTTCTGAACTATGTATTCCTAGGTCATTTCATTCTCATCATTGTGTTTTAATTAAACTTCTTTTTTTCCCAAGTGATTATAAATTTCCAATGATAATACATAGCCTTACCTTACAACCTATCATGAATTAGTATTATACCATTTTTACATATATTAAGTCCCTTATAAAAGCATACTTTCATTCACCATATTTCCATCTTTTCTGAGTCTTACTGTCATATTTTATTCCCATATATTACCTTTTTTGTTTTACATCTATATAAAGTATATGCCTCATAATACACTGCTATTCCTTTTGCTTTAAACAGTCTTATTCAGACATTCAGAAATGAGGAGGAAAGCCTTATTTACACACATCTTCTAGTGTTCTTTATTCTTTTGTATGGACTCTAGTTTCCATCTGTCATAATTTTCCTTCACCTCAAACAACTTTAACTTTCTTCTAGTGTAGGTCTGCTAGTTACTCATTCTCTCAGCTTCTGTTTATCTGAGAATGAATTTATTTCATCCTCTTTTTTTTTTTTTTTAAAGAAATACACTGCTGAGGGGAGCAGCGGGCGGCAGGAGAGGTCTGCATACCATGTGGGACCCTCGCAGGCGGCCGGGGATTGAACCGGCGCTGCAGAGGCTGAGGGCAGCTTCGCAGCCCAGCATTCAACTGCTGCGCCACCAGGGGAGGCCCTATTTCATCCTCATTTTTAAAGATATTTTCGCTAAAGTATAATTCAAGTGTGACAGTTTTTCTTTCAGCATGCAAAAGATGTTCTTTTGTCATCTGGCTTACGTTACCTCTGATGAAAAGTCGGTGGTTATTCTCACCTTTGTTGCCCTCAGTGTGTCTTTTTCTCTGATTGCTTTTAAGATTTTCTCTTTACCTTTGGTTTTCAGTTAGTTGGCAGGACGTCTAGGTATGATTTTCATTGGCTATCCTGTTTGGGTTCACTGAGCTTCATGGCTAACGTTGAGATCACAATCTCACAGGAGACCCTGAGGCACACAGATAGGAAACTCCCATGTTCCTGACTCATAGAAACTATGAGAAAAATGTGTTGGGATCATTTGCTATTTAGCAATAGAAACTTACTCCAGAGATAACTACAATCAGGGCTTGAGGAAAAAGATAGCTGCAAGGGACCAGTATTGATTCTTTTCTCTGTGCCAGGCACTTTCTGGTGTCTTTATCTACACTATCTCAATTAACCCTCTCAAAAACTCTATGAAACAAGTACTATTCCTTCTCTATTTTACAGATGATATAACTGAGGCACAGAGTGAAAGTAACTGGCACAAGCTCCCACTACTGCCCAACTTAAAAAGCTGTGCCCTTTCCCCACTGACCTACTGAAGACATCTCCAAACCTTCCTGAAATATTCTTCAGTCCCTGTGAGGACCCTCTTATGAAGAGGGCTCAGCGTGAGGATCAAAAAGTGACACCTGCACTATCATCAATGACAAAGAGAAAGAAAGCAGACCCCTTCATTACCTTTTCCAGTCACATAATAGGCCCCCAATTTATAGCAGCTATCACTGTGTTTGTTCTCTTCACAGTTGAACTTCAACACCTTGGCAGCCTCATCAAAATTCTTCTGGATTCCTTCCAAATAGTCTACCAGCCGATAGCAACCTGTAAGGAAAAAGCAAGAGCTATACTTCACGTCTGGGGCTGCTGCTTGGCATGGGGAGGGCTGAAATGTGCAGGCCAGAATGTGTCTTTTATTCTGGAGCAGCCTCTGTCCTCCCGAGGTGTGGCAAGGTGATCATACCACATAGAATAAAGGTGATGTTCAGTTCATCCCTACAAATGGCATTGTTTGTCCTCAACCAGGCATGAGAATGGACTGGTGAGACCTTGGCCCCTGCATGGGCTCTACCATTCACCAGCCCCTCTGAGGGAGCCCTTCAGCTCCCTGTCAATCAGGTCTGAAGGCCCACTGACTTCCATGAGGAAACTTTGTTAGTTTTGGGACATCTTGGTAAATTCAGCAGTAAACC
The DNA here is from genome assembly GCF_964194135.1 of Talpa europaea. Classification (NCBI taxonomy): domain Eukaryota; kingdom Metazoa; phylum Chordata; class Mammalia; order Eulipotyphla; family Talpidae; genus Talpa; species Talpa europaea. Next base: position 32,906,789 of record NC_140076.1, read on the forward strand.
TCTGAAAATGAAAAGAGCCCACGGGATAATCTTTATAACAGTAAGAAAGGGATGCTTCAATGAGTACACTTACTCCTCAGCGAGCCTGAAGATAAAATAGAAATGGTAGCTACCAAAGGCGTTGGAAATAAGGCCCCTAGTCCCAGGAAGCATCTCCTTTACATCTCTTTCCCCGTCCTTTCTTCTTCGTCTCCAGGAACACCCACCTCATGTTCTTTTTCATTTAACATTTATTTGTGTGTGTCTGTGCATTTATGTACTACACACTGTTCTAGATTGTAGGAATATGGGCACTTGCCCTCTCCAAAATCACATTCTAGAGGAGAAACGCAGTCAATAACAGGTGAATGAGATATAGTCAAACAGTAATAAATGTTATGATTGAAATGAAAACAGTACAAGAGAAATGTGCATTAGGAGAAATGTTTAATGCAGATTGAACAGTAAGAGAAGGTCTCACTGAGGACTATGATATCTGAGTTGACATGTAATAATGAGAAAGATTTATATAAACACAATGAAATGGGGCCTCCCTGGTGGAGCAGGAGTTAAAGGCACAGCACTATCAAGCTATCACCAGCCACTGCAACATGAGTTCAATCCCTAGCCAGGGAGCTAACCCACATTGTACAGCAGACCACTCCAGTCTTACCAGCAGCTCCCCTCAGCAGTGTGTTTTGGGAGATTCGCCTGTTCTTCTCCCCACTCTGTCTCTGGTGAATCCTCTCACTCCCCAACACCTTTGGCCTACACTCTAGTTCTTGTATGCATAAATAAATAAATCTTTTAAAAAAATAAACACAATGAAATAGGAAAGGGGTAGGAAGTCCCAGTATATAAGGAATAATAAAAAGATCCAAAAGAGGGCCTCCACTGGTGACGCAGGCAGTTGAGCACCGCGCTGTGAAGCTGTCTGCAGCCTCTGCAGTGCCAGTTCGACCCTGGCCAGCCAGTGAGGGTCCCACATGGCACAGCAGACCTCTTCTGTCACTCCCGCTGCTCCCCTCAGCAGTATATTTCATCACTCTGCCTGTTCTGCTCCCCACTCTGCCTCTGGTGAATCCTCTCACCCTCCCGCGCATCTGGCCTGTACCCCAGTTCTTATATAAAATAAATCTTAAAAAAAAAAAAAAGATCCAAAAGAGGGAACACGTTTGACATAAATAAGGTATAACACAGGTAAAACTGAAAAGGAAAGGGACAAGAAATGAAAGCGAAAGGGAGGAACCAGACCACCGGGCCTTGAGAACATAGGAAGGACTTAGGATTTCATTCCAAGTCAACGGCAAACCACTAGAAAGTTTCAAGAGTTAAAGCCCTATGATTTAATTTTCATTTTTCAAAAGGTTACTCTAGCACGTATTTTTGTATATGCAATTAAGTGTGTAAGCGGGGACACTCCAACACTGATAACAACAAATGTGTTGTTTTTGTTATTTAAAAATCTAATTAGCATTTACTATAAAATAAAAATGAAAACAACAGTTGGTAAGTAGAATAAAATTTAAGAGAACAAGAGTGTACACAGGTTAGAAAGTGATTTCAGTAATTCCCATGTGAGAGATTATGATGACTTTATAGGAAACTACTATACCAGTAGCTGGAGTAACTACAGCTCTCCTGAAGTGCAGCCAGGTCTTCCTCTATGCCCACCTTCCCCACCCCATTGCTTGGGATGTTCTCTAGAATATATTACCTTGAACTCTCCTCAAAAACACAGCAAGCTCTCCATTGCCTACAAAAAATGAAGTCCAGATGTCTTTCCCTGGCATTTAAGGCCTGACACATTGTAGCCCAGGTCCCTCTTCAATTTTATTTCTGACTACACGCTCAACTTCAACCTTTGAAAAAATAGCATTTTCATTTCCCACCATCTCTCCTCCATTTAATCAATACTTGCTGCTTCTTATGACTCCTCCAGCACTATTCCCCATCCATCCTACTTCGTGACTCTACTTTCTCTACATTTAGGACATGGACTAGCCCTTGACGAACTATCCTGGTTCTTTTTCAGCCATCACACCTCACAACAACTCTGTAGTTGCTTAACTTCAAGATACAGTTATATGATGTCCTGGAAATTAGACTGCACGCTATTAGAAGGTCGGGCAGGGATCTTTTGTTTTGCAGTCATAAAAATAAAGTAGGAGATAGGAAACCACCCAAGGTACAGTCTGCTCTCAGTGGCCCCTTCTGGACACCACCATCCACCCACACACTCAATTCAAATCAGTGCTCCCAAAACACAAGGGGCACATTCCTGCTGGGCCCTTTCAGAGCTGCTCAATGACTCCCCTGACAGCTCAATTTAAAATTGTCCTCCTGTTGTCCTGAAATCTCTCAGTCGGTCCTTTTCCCCACTGCACTAACTTACTTTCTTTTTCTAAAAAAAGATTTATTTTATCTTTATGCATACAAGAGCTGGGGTACAGACCAGAGGTGTGTGTATTGGGGGGGTTTTGGGGGTGAGAGGATTCACCAGAGCCAGAGCGGGGAACAGAACAGGCAGATTGATTGAAATACACTGCTGAGGGGAGCAGCGGGCGAGTCAGGAGAGGTCTGCTCGCCACGTGGGTAGTTCCCTGGCCGGGGATCCTACTCGTGCTGCAGAGGCTGTGGATAGCTCTACTCCATAGGTTGCGTCTTAACCCCTTGCGCCACCGGGGAGGCCCTGCACTGACTTTCTAACACCGCTATTTATTTCCTTATTTTATTCCATTCTCCTCGACTAGAATATAAGCTCCACGACGACAGGGAATTTCATCTGTTCACCGATGTATCTCCAGTCCCTCTATGCCAAACGCCCAAGCACTTCTCTTCCTTCCCGACCCCAGCCTGGGTTCCGCCGGAGCCATGGCCCGGCCAGTCCTCCTGGGATCCAATCCGCGCCTTCCGAACACACACAAGGTCTCAGTGTCCCCCAGATCCCGCCCCGACGTGTCGCGGGCCGTGACCCCTCGGATCGCCGCTGAGGTCGCTCACGTGACTCGACCAAACCCCCGCCTTCTGCCCCCAGGCGCCGCCAAGTGTCCCCAGGCCGCGCGGGCAGCGCTCACCATCCGGGTCCTTCTCGCGGTAGCACTGGTAGTTGCACTCCACCTCCATGTTCTCCAGAAAGGCCTTCACCTGCTCTTCGTCCTGGAAGTCCACCAGCCCCGCCATAGCGCAAGCAGCCGCGCTGAGACACCCACGCGCTCGGCCCGCGACGAGCCCCATGCGCGCCGGGGTCACGTGATCCTGGGGCGGGGTCTGGGCGGGGTCCGGGCGGGGCCTGGACAGCGGCGCTCGCTGGGGCTTTCCCTACCGCGGAGCGCGGGGGAGCCCGGCTTTCGCTCAGTCCTTGTGCTGTTAATGTCTCCGCTCTGCAGGTCTCTTCCTCTGCTCAGTCCATTCCTAAAACTGGTGTTTCTGCAACACTAACCTGGTGTTTCTACAGACCTAATGTTACAGGGCAGGGAGAGGGGCACCCCAGACCCTGCAAACCTGCCTGCTCCAAATAGGTTCTGCCATCCGCAGCAGCAACACAGAACATATGAGACTTTGATGGGAAGGAACTTTAGTATAATTAGGAAACAATACAGGAAAGGCAAAGAATGTAGGGTTTTTTTAAATTTTATTTATTTATTTATTTATTTATTTATTTATTTATTTATTTATTTATACAAGCACTGGGCACAGTCAGAAGCGCAGGAGGGCGAGAGACTTCACCAGAGCCAGAGCGGGGAGCAGAGCAGGCAGAAGGACTGAAGTACACTGCTGAGGGGAGCAGCGGGCGGCAGGAGAGGTCTGCGCGCCATGTGGGACCCTCCTCCGGTGGCCGGGGAGCAGCCGGGGATCGAACCGGCGCTGCAGAGGCTGTGGGCAGCCTCGCAACCCAGCGCTCAACTGCTGCGCCACTGGGGAGGCCCCAAAGAATATAGTTTCTAAATCAAGCACCCAAAGTTACCTGTCCCCTCGTGGGTAAAAGTCCACCCAAATGGGATTGGCCCAGAGGAAGGCCCCAAAGCCTGCCACAAGTCTTCCCAGTGGGGACCCACAGAAAAGGATCTGAAACAATCAGACAAGTCTGGAAGATGAAGAGCAAAATTAAAATCAAGACAAAACTCGCCATTGTCACCTTCCCACATCTGGGTTAACCAGTCTACCACCAAAAGGCAAGCATAGTTTCTTCACGTGTCTCTCGGCTCCACCTGCCTCCTCCAGGTCTCCTTCCAGCTCTCCATCCTGCTTCCTTCCTCAGTCTCCTCTGCAGCTTCTCTCCTGCTCAGCTCCACTCTCCCTTGGGTGGGGAGGGACCCTGGGACCTCCCCCTTTCCTGGGGACCACCCTGTTACACTAACACTGATGTTTTTACAGTAGTTTATGCCAACGTTGTGGTCCAAATGATTTTCTCCTGCAGCCATTTATGTCTTCTTCTATCATTCATTAGTTGTAATCCCTAAATGCCTGCTCTGTGCTTCATCAAATGCTTGGTTCTAGTAATACAATGAGCAGGAAATATGGTCCCTGCTTGTAAAGAACTTGCAGTTCAGTAGGAAGACGTTTATTCATTCAGCAAACACTTTGAGAGCCTATGTGCCAAGGTGTGGCTGGACAAATCAAAACTCATAAGACCATACAAGTGCAATGAGAAGTCTTGTTCATTTCTTTCTTCCTCCTAGAACTACTCCCTACCCCCAATATGAATGACCATGAGAGATGAACAGAGTAGTTGTATAGGTTGTAATAATGATACTGTTATAACAGTTAATGGTAAAACAGTGCTGAACATTGTTCCAGACTCTAAGAGCATCATACAAATTTTCATTTAATTCTTAATGCAAACACTGTATTGTATTATTATCTCCATTCTGCAGATAAGGAAACTGCCGGACAAAGAGATTAAGTAATTTGTCCAAGGTCACACAGGAAGTGTGAGAGTTGTGTGGTACTTTTTTTTTTTAATAAATTTTATTTTTATATTCCCCATACAATTGCAACCCCCTTATTTGACCACAATCCCTCCCCTCCCCGCCCCCCACCTTCCATAGAATGTCTCTGGTTCATAGTTTTTGTTGATTTTGATTTTCACTTTCTTATAGTTATTCATTTTCCTGGTCCCTTATTTAAGTTTTCTAGATTCCTGCTATGAGTAAGACCATCCGGTATTTTTCTTTTTCTTTCTGGCTTATTTCGCTGAGCATGATCCCTTCCAGCGCCATCCATGTTGCTGCAAATTGCATGTGTTTATCTTTTTTGAATGCTGAGTAATATTCCATGGTATATATGTACCACATCTTCTTGATCCAGTCATCTATTTTTGGGCATTTGGGTTGTTTCCAAAGCTTAGCTATTGTAAACAGTGCTGCTATAAACATAGGGGTGCAGGTGCTCTTTGGAATTGATGTTTGTGTCCTTTGGGTAAATACCTAGGAGTGGAATTGCTGGGTCATATGGAAGCTCTATGTTTAGTAGGTCCAGAAATCTCCTGTGTGGTACTTTTTTAATACGAGAATCAATGAGGTGTAAAAGGAGCATGTCAAGGAGATGGGGGGGGTGATTTCAGCTGGGTTTTGCTTTGTTTCTCTTTGTTTCTCTCTCAGAATTATCCATTCTATTAAATCTAGACTGAAATCTCTCCAAAGACAGTAAGTTCCTCTTCATTTTTCAAAGTTTATTTTATTTATACACACAAGAGCTGGAGTGTAGGCTAGAGGTGGGGGGGGGGGGAATGAGAGGATTCACCAGAGACAGTGGGGAGCAGGATAGGTGGCTCTACTGAAATACACTGCTGAGGAGAGCAGCCAGTGAGGTCTGCTCCACCATATGGGTCAGTTCCTGAGCTGGGGATTGAACTACTGCTGCAATGACTGCGGATATTGTCACAGTGCTGAGACTAAATCCCTTGCACCACCAAAGAGGCCCCTCCTATTCATTTTGAATCCCAGTCAGCCCTAGTCTAAACCTTCTGTGGAGCTAAGTCCATGGTTTGCCTTCTCCTATAGTGGTGCTTCCAAATGGCTCCATGTTAACCTATCTCTAATCACACCTGAGAGTGAATTATCAGCCACTTACTGGAGAGCAGCTTACTGCAGCTGGAAAATGTCTTTGAAATAGGAGTGTGTTTTTTAAATTCACATGATTTCACATTTAATTCCAAAATATATCTATCATAGGCTAACACAAGATTGTCTTTTCCCAAGCTTTTTGAGTAAAATTGAGTAAAATTCCAGATGATATGTCATATTTACCAGTAGTGATTTCTCATACCCCAACCATTTTGGGAGATCCATCAGCACAACTGCCCCAGATAAGGAAGTCCTGACCTTTGTTTTTAGCTCACTTTCAAGGCCCTGTACAATCAATTCTAGCCTCATCTCCTGCCCCTCTTCCTCCACACAGCACCCAACTTTCTGTTCTTTGACTAAGTCCCAGGTTTGTATTCTGGCTTGCTGCTGCTCTTGACCACCCTTTTCTGCCCAAATCAAATATTTTCTCTTCTGGACCTCCATGGTGGCTCAGAGGTTAAAGTTTCTGCACTATCAAGCTATCACCAGCCACTGAGGCATGAGTTTGATCCCTGGCCAAGGAGTTAACCCACATAGTGCAGCAGACCTCTCCTGTCTGGCCTACTGCTCCCCTCAGCAGTATATTTCAATGGATCTGCCTGTTCTGCTCCCCACTCTGTCTCTGGTGACTCCTCTCATCCCCTGCACTTCTGGCCTACACCCCATTTCTTGTATGCATAATAAATAAAAATAATTCTTAAAGAAAAGCCCAAAGAGTCTCTTTTTTTAAGGTCTTCCCATTCATAACAACAATACAGATTTAGATGCCTCCACCTCAGTGTTCCATACCAACTGGTTTATTCTGTTATAATGTAGTAGAAAAGGACCTATTTTGAAAAGCAGACAAATCTTCACATCATGTCCCACGTTCACTAAACTGTGACCTTAAATCAATCACATTTGTGAGCCTGAGTCCTCTTTTTAAATTTAGATTCTTCATATGGATGTCAGTAGGAACAAAAGTTGTGATTGGTGAGTTCTTGGCTCACAGTCATTCCTCCCACAGAAGTGTTTCTTGTCATGCATGAAAGCCCCCTCATGTGTCCCCCTCAAGACTCTATGTCCTTTGTACTGGTCACAGGGCAAAGAATAGAGAAACCACTACTGCCCTCACAAATTTGAGTGAGTGTAATGGAGACAGTTAAAGTGAGCCACTGGTCACAAGTAACACCTTTTCCCTTAATTTGCTGAGTTGAACTTTGTAAAAATGAGCCCACCTGGGCAGTAGAGGGCGATAGAGAGTTAATGAAAAAGATGGAAGAGCGACTGGACCAATACGAAGTCCCATTAATTTAATTTATTTTTTAATTATTTTATTTTTACAAGGAAATACGGGGTGTAGGCCAGCAGTGCAGGAGGTGGGTTTGGGTTAGATTATCCACCAGAGACAGTGGGGAGCAGAACAGGCGGATTTACTGAAATACAATGCTAAGGGGAGCAGGGGGCAGACAGGAGAGGTCTGCTGCACCATGTGGGTTAGCTCCCTGGATGGGGATGGAACTTGTGTTGCAGTGGCTGCTGATAGCTTCATAGTGCTGAGATTTAACCTTTTGCACCACCAAGGTGCCCCCCCACATTAATTTTATTTATTTATTTATTTATTTATTTATTTATTTATTTATTTATTTATTTATATTTAAAGAACAGGTTTATTAGGGAAAGGGATAGAAGAGTAAAAGACACTTGCATAGACACAAGCAGGCGGAAAGAGCTGCCCCTCATTAATTTTATTTACTTTATCCCCTCATTAATTTTTTTTTAATAGAGGCATGTTTTATTTATTTATTTAATTATTTTTTTGTTTTGTTTATACATGCACTGGGTACAGTTAGAGGTGCAGGAGGGTGAGAGACTTCACCAGAGCCAGAGTGGGGAGCAGAGCAGGCGGAGGGACTGGGGTACACTGCTGGGGGGAGAAGCGGGCGGCAGGAGAGGTCTGTGCGCCATGTGGGATCCCCCTCCGGTGGCCGGGGAGCAGTCGGGGATCGAACCGCCTCTGCAGAGGACGCGGGCAGCTTCGCAACCCAGCGCTCAACCGCTGCACCACCGGGGAGGCCCCCCCTCATTAATTTTAAAAGGAGATTTAGGAGGCCTCCCCTGGTCGTGCAGCGGTTGAGCACTGGGCTGCGAAGCTGCCTGCAGCCTCTGCAGTGCCCGTTCAATCCCCGGCCATCGGGCGAGGGTCCCACATGGCACCTCTCCTGCCTTGCCCACTGCTCCCCTCAGCAGTGTATTTCGTCAGTCTGCCTGTGCTGTTCCCTGCTCTGGCTCTGGTGAATTCTCTCACCCTCCCGCGCTTCTGACTGTACCCAGTGCTTGAATAAATAAATAAATAAATAAATAAATAAATCTTTAAAAAAATAAATAATAAAGTGAGATTTAGGGTCACCAAATGGGCAGCTAGCCACCTGCCCTTGCTCTGTAGGTTTAGTCCCTCTAATTTTTTTTTAAAGATTTATTTATTTATTTATACAAGCACTGGGTACAGTCAGAAGCGCGGGAGCGTGAGACAATTCACCAGAACCAGAGGGGAGACCAGAGCAGGCAGAAGGACCGAAGTACACTGCTGAGGGGAGCAGCGGGCGGCAGGAGAGGTCTGCGCGCCATGTGGGACCCTCCTCTGGTGGCCGGGGAGCAGCCGGGGATCGAACCGGCGCTGCAGAGGCTGTGGGCAGCTTTGCAACCCGGCGCTCAACCACTGTGCCACCGGGGAGGCCCTAGTCCTTCTATTCTTAATAAATGTTCACATTTGCTTTTTAAACTTGCTTTTAAAAATCATTTAAGTGTGGGGCCTCCCTGGTGGTACAAGGAGGGAGAAAATATTTGGACAAAATATTTGAATAGGTATTTTCATCAAAGAATGTGGATAGACAATAAGCACACAAAACACACCCAGCACAGTTCATCATTAGGGAAATGCAAATAAAAATATATAATGAGTTATTGCTGTACAACCACTAGAATGGCAGTAATCCACAAGAGACAAATAATTTTTAAAAAGAAGTTATTTTTAAAAATGAACGCTCATTCATTTCTAGTTGAAATGCAAAATGCTGAAGCCACTTTGGGATTTGTTTGCTTGTTTGAATTTTATCTTACTGTGGTAAGAACACAACATGAGCTCCACCCACTAAGCAAATTTTCAAGTATACAACATTATTATTGATTGCAGGTACAATGTACAGTGATATATAGCAGATCTCTAGAGTGCAGTGCAGAAAGTTTTTTGGTTTGATGTGGTCCCACATACTTATTTTTTTTTCTATTAACCCAGAAATTCAACTTCCAAGAAGGTAGCCTGTGGAAATTCATACGCAAATAAATATTTGCTGCAGTTTTTGTTGTTGCTGCTGCTGCTGTTATAAAGCAACAACAAATTTCCAACAACGGGGGATTTCAATACAATGCAAACATTAAAAAGAATGAAATAGGTCTATTCATGCAGACATTGAAAGATATTCAAATAAATTAAGTGAAAAAAATTGTCTAGGATAGCTTAATTTTGGTTAATTGTATAGTCATAGAATTGTATATTTATAGAATTGTATTCATAAAATTCCCATGTGGAGGAAAAACACACTGAACTATTAATAGTTGCTGACTAGAGGCTAGGAAGGAGGGAGGGAAAACTTCCAGTGTCTGTGTTACGTATTTATTTTTATAATAATCATGTATTTCTGTTGTAAGCATACAAAATAATAAAAATACTTTTAAAGATATGTCTTCTCAAGACATTTTACTGTCTTAAAGGTCATTTAAAGATAGGTACTAATAGAGCTATTTTAAAAAGGAGAAGTAAAGTGATTTTTTCAAGGTCACAGACTTTCCAAACCCTCTGCCAAAAGATATGCATCCACAAGCTGACAAGATCCGCCCGCTGCGGAGACACAGAACCAATCGTTTGCTGTGAGGTCACTTGGAAGGCTTAGGATTGGTGTTCTTATCTAAACTAAACAGGCTTTTCGCAGCTGCTCTTGCAGCTGCAGGTGGCAAGAGACTCCTTTGGCTTTCTCTGCGTTGCCCATGTTGGGGGGCGGGGAGCGAGGGGCACTCATTCTCTGTCCTCTGCAGGTCCTCTGGGGACCCTTAGCATTGAGGGGGTTAAAGGTGGGGGTACCTTACCCTTCCTGTCAGTCTATCCCCAAGCCCATATCCCTATTGCCTGCAGCTCTTCCTCCCTGTAGTTCTCCCACACAAGAGGGAAAAAGGCCTTACCAGATTCCATCCCTGCTGAGACTCCCTTTCAATATTGGTGATTGCATATCACATAGTTTCAGCATGACTTAAGTGGCCTCCAGCCAATGCAAACTAATCAGCAACAGGATGCAATGCAACCTCTTACTTCCCTGCCTGTCTTTGAGGCTTATGTTGCAAGCTGGAGAGCCCAGCCTTTGTAGAAAGGAGGACACAGGTTCAGAGAGAGAAAGGGACTTGTCTCGGGGCACACTACAAGTCCATAACAGAGTTACCTACTCTTCCTTCAGGGCAGCAAATGGGGAGGTAACCTTTCCAATTTATCTTTGCCTCCTGCTGACAATTACCCTCCCTCTCCTCTGCCCCTGGTTTCCCCTGTGACCCTTGCCCACACATTAGCAAGTCTATGATTAAAGGTAAAACTTTTTTTTTTTAAAGATTTATTTTTATTTATTTATACAAGCACTGGGTACAGTCAGAAGCGCGGGAGGGTGAGAGAATTCACCAGAGCCAGAGCGGGGAGCAGAGCAGGCAGAAGGACCGAAGTACACTGCTGAGGGGAGCAGCGGGCGGGGACCAGCGGGCGGCAGGAGAGGTCTGCGCGCCATGTGGGACCCTCCTCTGGTGGCCGGGGAGCAGCCGGGGATCGAACCGGTGCTGCAGAGGCCGCGGGCAGCTTCGCAACCCAGCGCTCAACCGCTGCGCCACCAGGGAGGCCCATTAAAGGTAAAACTTTAATCATATTAACTTTGCCTTTCCGTACCTGTTATGTACTCTTGGACAAGTTACTTCTCACCTTATTTTCCTGATATGCTGTGATCTGCTGTTAATATCTAGTAGATTCACCTTAAAGGAGTAAGTGACACATTGGGAGGCAGTCTGGTAGATCAGTGATTTTTTTTTAAGATTTATGTTTATTTATGTATATTTATGCATATAAGAACTGGGGTATAGGGCAGAGGTGCAGGAGGTGAGAGGATTCACCAGAGACAGAGTGGGGAGCAGAGCAAGCAGAGCTACTGAAATATACTGCTGAGGGGAGCAGTGGACAAGACAGGTCTGCTTGCCATGTGGGTTAGCTCCCTGGCTCGGATCAGGTTGATAGCGCTGAGACTTTGACCCTGTGCCACCAGGGAGGTCCAGATCAGTGATTTTTAAAGCATGGTCCCTCAATCAGCAGCGTCAGAATCACCTAGGAATTTGTTAGAAATGAATATTCTCTGGTCCCACTCCAGATCTACTAAATTGGAAATTCTGGGCCCAGCAATCTGTGATTTAACAAACTCTCCAGGAAATTCTGATATATGTTAAAGTTTGAGACCTACTGGCATAAAACAGACCACTGGGTTTGGTGTCAAACAATTCTGGGTTCTTCTAAAAGTCTTCGTTTTCTGCCATACTGGTGCTGTTTGTATGCTGGTTCCATTTGGACCTGGCACCTCTTTTGTGAAGTGGCAGCTGAGGAAACACCTGTGCTTGCCACGACCAAAGAAAACTCCAAGGGAGGAGTCAAGACTGAGAATAATAATCCTATTAATTCAAAGGTGGTGAATCAGGATGGTTCTGTGGTGCAATTTAAGAGGTACACATGACATAGGAAACTAATGAAAGGCAAGTGTGTATGAGAGGTAGCCTCGTGATTCGGATTCTGATTTGATGGGCAGCCACACCTGCAAAGTTGGATCTAGAAGATGAAGATACAACTGATGTGTCCAATAACAGATAGGGGATTTCTATAAATAGGGAACCTGCTGCTTTAATCCAGAACTCTGTTCCTCCAGACCAAGAAAACATTTTATATTAGAAAACTGAAATTTGGTTCTGCCATATCCTGACTGTAGTAGGATATGGTAGAATTTTCCCCTTTTCTGTCACCTTATTATACACAAAGTAACTGGTGTATGTGCACAAGCATATTTTATTTTTTAAACTAACTGGTCAATGGTTATGTTCTGATCAATAGCAAATGCAGATGGGATGGGGGAAAATACTAGCTTGGTGGAAATACCTTTGTCCTTTAGTGGCAGGCTTGTTCAGCTCTTATCATTTTTTTAAAGATTTATTTCATCTATTTATGCATATAAGAGCTGGGGTGTAGGCCAGAGGTATGGATCTACTGAAATACACTGCTGAGGAGAGCAGAGGGTGAAACCGGAGATGTGTGCTGTGCCATATGGGTAGCTCCCTGGCCAGGGATCTTATTCATGCTGCAGTGGCTGCTGATTGCTTCATAGTGCTGAGATTTAACCCCTTGACTTAACCCCACCAGGGAGGCCCTCAGCTCTTTTTTTTTTTTTTTTTAAAGATTTTTATTTATTTATTTATGCAAGCACTGGGTACAGTCAGAAGCTCGAAAGGGTGAGAGAATTCACCAGAGCCAGAGCAGGGAGCAGAGCAGGCAGAAGGACCGAAGTACACTGCTGAGGGGAGCAGCGGGCAGCAGGAGAGGTCTGCACGCCATGTGGGACCCTCCTCTGGTGGCCGGGGAGCAGCAGGGGATCGAACTGGCGCTGCAGAGGCTGCGGGCAGCTTCGCAACCCAGCGTTCAACCGCTGTGCCACCGGAGAGGCCCTCAGCTTCTATCTTTATATTCCATTAAGTTATCTTGCTTAATACTTAACAGCAAAAGAAAAAGAACATAAAAATATTTGTATATCTTGGTCAGTTGGAGAATTTTACATATTCATTTATCTAAGGGCAATTTTATAACTTTTTTTGTACATAGCTGTTACATGTGGGGCAATCTGTTTTTAAGAAGGGAAAAATTACTCTAAAAGAAATGAATCTTAGATAGTTTTCCCTTCAAGAGTCATGTTTAAGGGCCTCCCCGGTGGCACAGTGGTTGAGCGCTGGGTTGCGAAGTGCTTGTATAAATAAATAAAATAAATCTTTAAAAAAAATAGTCATGTTTAAATAGACTTCTTGTTTAAAATGAAAAAATAAAGTTTTGTTATGCCTTTTACTATTTGGAAGACCTCAAGCAGAGAATATCACCTACCTACACCATAGTTTATTTATTTGTGAAATGGGGTAATTGTTATACCTACATAGCAGGATTGTTCATTCATTCATTCAATTTTTTGATTAGCTATTATGTGCAATCACTCTTCTCAAACAGTGCTTCTTAATCTTTATTGTGCATACTAACCACCTGGGGATCTTGTTAAAATGTAGATTCTGACTTAGTAGGTCCAAGATTTCAAATGATGCTGATGTTGCCAATCACACTTTCAGTAGCAGAGATTTAGTCATCTCCAACCTGCAAATTCTTTACGCTATTGATTTTCTTTTTTTTTTTTTTTAAAAGATTTATTTATTTATTTATGCACATAAGAACTGGGGTATAGGCCTGACGTGCGGGTGGTGAGAGGGTTCGCCAGAGACAGAGCGGGGAGCAGAACAGGCAGAATGACTGAAATACATTGCTGCGGGGAGCAGCGGGTGAGTCAGGAGAGGTCTGCTGCACCATGTGGGTCACCTCCCTGGCTGGGGATCGAACTCCTGCTGCAGTGGCTGTGGACAGTTTCATAGTGCTGCTTCTTTATTATTTTTTTTAAGATTTTTTTATTTATTTATACAAGAACTGGGGTACAGGCCAGATGCGTGGGAGGGTGAGAGGATTCACCAGAGACAGAGCGGGGAGCAGAACAGGCAGACTGATGAAACACACTGCTGAGGGGAGCAGAGGGAGTGACGGGAGAGGTCTGCCGTGCCATGTGGGACCCTCGCCGGAGACCAGGATAGAACCAGTGCTGCAGAGGCTGCGAACAGCTTCATAGCCCAGCGCTCAATCTCCTGCGCCACCAGGGAGGCCCCCCGGGGTCTAACTTTATGCATTTTTAGACTGGAATGATAGAGATTAAGACTTGATATTTTTTTCCTTCTCCACCTCACTAATGAGGCTCCAAGTGCTTTAATATAGTTGATGTTCGGTTACCACTAGGCTGACTGCTGCTGTGGTTGTAGCCATTCCCATAATGTGCCCCTCACCTGTCTCACAGCTGCAAGTTCAGGGAAGTCCACATGACCCAATAGGTGGCAACAACTAGGGTAGGGAAGGGATCGGGTTTCTGGGTAAAGCATCTGAAACCTAAGCTGTGATTCAGTGCCTTCTTAAAAAAAAAAAAAAAAAAGGTGTGACCCTAAAAGTCTCTTCTTAGGGCCCCTGTCCCTTTACATAAAAACTAATATAAGGGTGTCCCTGGTGGCGCAAGGGGTTAAGATGCAGCCTATGAAGCTGTCCACAGCCTCTGCAGCACGAGTTTGATCCCTGCCCGACCAGGGAGAAACCCACATGGTGAGGCAGTCCTCTCCTGTCTTGCCTGCTGCTACCCTCAGCAGTGTATTTCACTCAGTCAGCCTGTTCTGGTCCCCACTCTGTCTCTGGTGAATCCTCTCACCCCCCACAACTCTGGCCTATACCCCAGCTCTTGTATGCATAAATAAATAAAATCTTTTAAAAAAAAAACTAATAAAATAGGTACTCAGCACAAGTTGATGAGTAAGTAAAGAAATGAGTGAATTAATCTGGACTTCTAAATGTAACCAAATGCTGATGTCAGGAAAAGCTATTGCTCAAGAAGTAACCAAAGTTAGAAGGCTGTAAAGATGTTCATAACCCTCCTGTAATTTACCCCAGCCTGCCTCTCCAGCCCTGTCTCCTTGCCACTTGTACATACTTTGTATCTCATCCCAAACTATTTATAGACCCTAATAGGTCATCCACTTCATCTGGTTTCATACTCCAGTGTCTTCACACATGTGGTTCTCCACACCTAAAATATTCTTTCCTCCCCTCATAATTTAGGTAATTCTTATTTGCCTTTCACAACACAGAGTGCTAACCACCGTGTGATAACAGCTTATTTGCCTTTCAAAGTCCAGGTCAAGCAGTAGTTCTTCTAGGAAGCCTGCTGACCCTCAACTAGGCTGGATGCCTCCTCTGTGCTCTTTTTTTTTTTTTTTAAGATTTATTTATTTATACAAGGACTGGGGTACAGCCAGAGGTGCAGGAGGGTGAGAGGATTCACAAGAGACAGAGTGGGGAACAGAACAGGCAGACTGACAAAATGCACTACTGAGGGGAGCAGCAGGCGAGACAGGAGAGGTCTGCTGTGCCATGTGGGTTTCTCCTTGGCCGGCCAGGAATCGAACCCGTGCTGCAGAGGCTGCGGACAGCCCCACAGCACCACACTCAACCCTCCACGCCATCAGGGAGGCCCTTTCTGTGCTCTTGTAGGTGTCGTGCTACCAGACATCAGCATGACACAGAGGAGCAGCATTCATTTTGCACGTGATCTGGTGGAAAGAATGTAGAGTGAGAGTTTTTAATTAGTACAGGAATTTGCCACTCATACAAATCCAGGTTTAAGAAGGGCTTTGCAAAGCTTCATTTAATATTGATTGTAGAATAAATTCTTTTTTTCAACTTTTTAATCTTCCCCCTGCCCCAGAATAAATGATTTCCATGCAAAAGACCTAGAAATGGACTAGAATAGTAGATGTCAGGTACAATTCCTGAGCACAAGGAATTGTACAACCCTCCTCTTCCCCAACACATACACTGTCCATGGCAGATGCATGATTTATAGGACATGAACAGATGACCCTTTACAGAAGGGTTCTCTGGAGACAGGTCCCAATAGTCTGATTGTGGTGACTATTCCAACTTCCTTTCACCCACCCAGCTCTGACAGAGTAGGGGAAAGTTTAAAGAGGAGAAAATGTGCGCACAAAGTGTGAGATGTGTATCAGTTTCCAGACATAGAAGTTGTTAATCTGTAGCCTGGGACAAATCACTCCTCTTTCTTAGCTTCAGTTTTCACTTTTGTAGAATAGGGATAATAATATCTAATTTGTAGGATTGACAGGAGGATGTTAAAATAATAGTTAATACTTATGTAATACTTATATCATGCCAAGTCCTGTTTTAAACACCTTTATATAAACTATATAAGAACCCAATCCTCATGAGAACTCTATGAGATAAGAACAATTATCATGCCAATTGTATAGATAAAGAAACAGACACAGAAATATGACACAATTTTTCCAGATCATATAGCTAATATAGATGGAACTGGGAGTGAAATCTGCATAGTTTGGCTTGCTCCAAAGTTTACCGTGTATTGTGCTCTGTTTGGCCTCTTCAATAGGATCATTGTGTGAGAGCAAAGGTCCACCATGCATAACAAATATTGACAAAAGAGTGGTAATCCAGTCCCCACCTGCTGTTCTGAAAATCAATTTTTGGCACTTGGTGCCTCTTCTGCCTCCCCTGGAGATTCTTGCCAGAGTCCCTGGAACTCTCGCTTTCTTCTTATGCTGCATGGGATCACAGTATGTGTCACCATATCAGACAGGACTGTGGACACCAGCTCCAAGATCACCACCAAGGACTTAAAGAAGAGGGATGTTGTGGAGGGAGTGAAGAATGGAAGAGCTCCCTCTGAAAACAGAAAGCTAAAAAGGGAAACCAGGAGCAGGAGGCTGACCATGAGGGAGAAAAGGAGGAGGAGGAAGAAGACATTGTTGAGGAAGAAGATGGAGATGAGGAGGAAGACACTGAGGCAGCTACAAACAGCAGATGAAGATGATGAGGAGAGCAGAAAGACTGATGAGGATGATCAGACAGCAAAGGAGGAACAGTTAAACTTTAAAAAAAAAAAAAAAAGGCTGCTGTGACCTTTTTACCTTCCACTTCCCTTTCAGAACCTAAATAGGTCAACTTGGAGTAGTGTCACCACCAACCATCAGAGGCAGCACCTCCCACAGATGACACATGCTCTCCAGCCAACAACCAAACCACAAAGTAAATTTGCAACAGGGGAGGAAAAAAGAAGAAAATTTCCCAGGCCCTGCCTTTTTTTTTTTTTTTTAAGTACTTTGAAGAGCAAGATTTGTATGTTTTTTCACATTTTATATTTTTATACATTTTTTAAAAGATTTATTTTATTTATGCATATAAGAGCTGGGGTGTAAGCTAGAGGTGTGGGGGGGGATGAAAGGATTCACTAGAGACAGAGTGGGGAGCAGAACAGGTGGATTGACTGAAATACACTGCTGAGGGGAGCAGTGGGAAAGGAGAGGTCTGCTGTGCCAGGTGGGTTAACTCCCTGGCCTGGGATCGAACTCGTGCTGCAGTGACTACTGATAGCTTCGTAGTGCTGAGACTCAACACCTTGTGCCACCAGGGAGTCTCATTTTTGTACATATTGTTAAGAGTCAGCTGTTCTTAATGACGTTGGATCTCCAGGATTTGGAGAGTTTGCTGTCCTACTTCTGACTTTAATTGTAGTGTGACCAAGTTCATTATCATCTCAAAGGAAAAAAAAATCTGGTAAATAAGGCAAAAACAACAAAACAATCTTATTCAAGCATTCCGGTAACTTTTTCTGTGTATGTACTTAGCTGTACTATAAGTAGTATAGCTGGTTTGTATGAAATAGTTTAAAAAAAACAGATGTACTTTTTTTTTCCTTTGTCTATGAAGTTGTTCTTTATTATTTTGGGGGGCCTATTTGATGTATATGTGAAATGTGTTGTCCATATAAACAGGGGTTTTATTTGCTGAGATGTCCTTAAAAAAGGAAGAAAAGAAGGAAATCCAGTATCTATCGTTAATGAGATGGTATAAAATAATGGATTAATATGGGAGGTGGTAAAATCTTGCCCTCTTACTGCTTTTAAAAAGTGTTATCGTTCAGCAATTACATACATCTGTAGTTAGAAGATTTTCTTTTTTTCCTTTCTTTCTTTTTTTTTTAAGATTTATTTATTTATTTATATAAGCACTGGGTACAGTCAGAAGCATGGGAGGGTGAGAGAATTCACCAGAGCCAGAGCGGGGAGCAGTGTAGTTAGAAGATTTTCTAAGTACTCTGTTCTATTTTAAGTTACACAAAGCTAAATTGGCTTTGCCTTCTCCTCCCAGTCAGACCATTTTCTGGGCCCTGGAAGCAGAGATAAATAAAATCCAACCAATGCTCTTAAGCAGCTCACAATCTAGAGGAAAAGGCTAACAAAAGAGTCCCCTCCCCCTCAAAACACACACACAACATAGTCCTGCTACAGAAGGAAGCTCCTAAGGGACTTCTAATTCAATTGCTACGGAGTGATCATGAGAGGCCTTCCAGGAATGAGATGCATGAATTGGCAAAGGGCAAGTAGGAGACATATTTGAAGAACGCAGTGTGGGGTTTCTTTCTTTTTTTTTTTTAAGATTTATTTGTTTATACAAGAGCTGGGCTACAGGCCAGAGGCACAGGAGGGTGAGAGGATTCACCAGACAGAGTGGGGAGCAGAATAGGCAGACTGAATGAAATACACTGCTGAGGGGAGCTGCGGGTGAGACAGGAGAGGTCTGCTGTGCCATGTGGGTATCTCCCTGGCCAGCCGGGATCAAACTGCACTGCCCAGGCTGTGGACAGCTTCATAGCACTGCTCTCAACCCGCTGCGCCGCCAGGGAGGCCAGTGTAGGGTTTCTTGATAGAATAAATGCTATGAGCAAATGCACAGATTCTTGAAGAACTTCCCAGAACAGTAAGTAGTTCGATGTGATGCGAGTTACTTCAATGCACAGGAAGAGTGTGTTGTCCCTGCTCACCAAGAAGCTGCAAAAGAGATACAACATCTGCTCCATGCCCATCTACGAGGACAAGCAAGTACAGGTGTTTTGAGGACACTACAAATGCAGCAAATCCACAGGGTAGTCCAGGTGTACAGAAAGAAATATGTCATCTACACTGAGGAGGGCCAGTGGGAGAATGTAATAGCACAATTATCCACATGGGCATTCACCACAGTAAGGTGGTTATCACCAAGCTAATACTGGATAAAGATGGGGGGAATTCTTGGAATGCAAAGCCAAATCTCAGCAACTTGTAAAAGAAAAAGACAAATATGAGGTATAATTTAGCAAGGAAATGCAGGGATGTGTATATCCTGCGTGCAAACTATGTTTAACCTTGGATTTTTAGCTAAGATAGCTAGTGCCAAAACATTTCATTTCCTTCCTGTTTTGTTTTTGACGTGTAGCTCTAAATTTACTTTTGCTGTCTTGATTACTAATTTTATGACAAAAATGGGAAATTTACTTAATTAAAAAAATAAAAGAGACAGCTTTTAAGCACATGAAAAGGTGTTCAACATGGTTAGTCATTAGGGAAATACAAATTAAAACCACAAGAAGATACCATTTCACAAGCACTGGGATGACGATATAAATAAGATGGACAGGGCCTCCCTGGTGGCGCAATGGGGTTAGCACCACACTATGAAGCAATCGCAGCCTCTGCAGCAGGAGTTTGATCCCCAGCCAGCCAGGGAGCAACCCACATGGCTCAGCAGACCTCTCCTGCCTCGCCTCCTGCTCCCCTCAGCAGTGTATTTCAGTCAGTCCGCCTGTTCTGTTCCCCACACTGTCTCTGGTGAATCCTCTCGCCCCCTGCATCTCTGGCCTGTACTCCAGCTCTTGTATGCATAAATAAATAAATCTTCAAAAAATAAAATAAAATAAAATAAAAATGATGGACAATAACAAGTTGTTGGATGTGGAAAGGATATGGAGAAATTGGAAATGTCTTATATTGCTGAGAGGAATGTAAAATGGTGCAACTGCTTTGGAAAACAGATTGACAGTTTATCAAAAAGTTAAATATAGAGTTACCATATGACTCAGTAATTCTACTGCTTGGTATAGACCCCAAAGAAATGAAAACATATGTTCACATAAAACTTTCACATGCATGTTCACACCAGCACTATTCATAATAATCAAAAAATAGAAAAAAACTTCAGAAAGTCCATCAGCTGATGAATGAATGAGGAAAAACAGTACACTCAAACAATGGAAAGCCATAGAAAAGAATGAAGTCCTGATATGTGCTACAATTTATAGATGGGTCTTCAAAATAATGATAGGTGGAAGAATCCAGACACAAAGACTCCATTATCATATGATTCTAAGTTAGGAAGAGGCCAGAACAAGGAAAAGACAGGACTCATGGACAAGATTTTTCTGTTCTCACACCCTGGCAAACAAGAGTTTAAAAATCTGATGATTCTAGGACTTGCTGCTGTAAATTTCCTTAGCTCATTATTTTATTTTCCTTATACCATCTCTGAACTCTCTTTCTATAGCTTATCAAGTTGGCTGCTATGGGAGGAGAAGGGAATACTAGATCCAGAAGAAAGAGTCACAGAACTTGATCCTAGACTGGTTCACCCTGGAGCTGCGGGTGGTCACGAGACCAGCATAACCCGCAGCTGCTGGGTGCCCACAACTAGCAACAATAAATGGACTTGAGCCAAGTCTACTCTTCCTTGTTTTCTTAGCCAAGAAAGTTTAATTCCTTTGTTTTCTACCCCTATTCCTAAACCTATATAGACCCCCAGCCCCAGTACTTCTGGGAGTCTTGTTCAGCCCCAGAGAGATCTACCTAGAGCTCTCTTTGCTTGCTTTTTCTCTAATAAACACTGAATCCTTGTCTGCTCACATAGGTGTCTATGGAGTCCTCTTTTCATTCTTGACCAGAGGACCTCAAGAGCCCTTTCCTAGCTTAGGAGTGAGACCCCTCAGTCCATCCCTCAACTCCTGGCAGATGGAGCAGTGGATAAGAGCTGGTATGCTCGTACCTCTTCTGCTTGTTTTGTGGAGAGGTTGGGGTCTAACTGAAGGGCCACAGACCTGCTCCCTGTCTGGTGATAATTCCATTTAAATGAAATGTCCAGAATAAATAAACCCATAGAGATGGAATATAGATTAGTGGTTGTCGTGGGCTGAGAATAGGAAGGATTAGGGAATGCTTACTATTGGATATGGGAATTAGTGTTCGGGACTTAGTGGTGATGGTTGCACAATTTTGTGAATCTATTAAAAGCCATGAATTGTAGACTTTAAAGACTATATGTACAGTCTCAGTCCCTCTCCCTCTCCTTTTCCCTCTGTTTCTCTCTCTCTTTCTTGCATAGAAGAACTGCAGTGCAGGCCAGAAGTGCAGGGAGTAAGAAGATTCACCAAAACAGAGTGGGGAGTGGAACAGGTGTATTTCTGAAATAAACTGCTAAGGGGAGCAGTGAGCGAGACAGGAGAGGTCTGCTGTGCCTTATGTGGGTTAACTCCCTGGCAGGGGATCAAACTTAGGCTGGACGGTGACAGCACTGAGACTTAACTCCTAGGCCACCAGGGAGACTCATAATGTTAGGGGGAAAGGATGTCCTCAGCTAATTCCATGCAGGCTTTGTGGACTCCACCCCCAGTCCAGACCAAAGCCATCAGGACATTGGGAAAGACAAATCCCGTCACCACCAAAGGGAAGGTGGCTGGGAACTGAGGGTGGAGTTAAGCAGCCAGGTTTGGTATAAAAACCAGACACGTGGGCCTTGGGGGGCTCGCTCTCTCGCTCGCCTCCTGACTTCACGGCTCTAGCTTGTGGCCAGCTCTCAGAGTGCCATTTGGGATTCCAGATAGGCGGATCGGGTAGGACGCATTTAAAACTTTGTCTCCCACTTTTCTTCCTGAGTTGTACATTTCCTCATTTGCCCTTCCCTTGTAAATAAACCTTTTATTAACCTTTCGTGTGTGCCTGCAGTAGAGTATTGAAAAGTCCTTTTAAGTGCGGGTGAGGACCCACAGTCAGGCAACCCGTTTTGTATCGGGGCTGCCCTATAACAATAACATGATTAAAAAGCAAAATTTAATCTTACTGGAGACCTCTGCCTCAACCTGATCAGTGATCTGAAAGGCTCATTTTTACACCACTGTATTGTACAGAATTTGTTTCTGTACAAAACCCTCTGTTCATTGTTCTTTTTTAATTAAGACAGGGTGAGAAGATACTTAATTGATTTTTACTTCACATTTCTCTTCTCTGGAGACATCATTTCTGATTTCACAGTATGAAGTTTCCACCAGCTCCCCCATGAGGTCTTGAAGCCCTTATGTAAAGAGGATTTCTTACATAAGCTCTGATTTCTCAGAGTTCCTATGGTCCCTGGTAAATATTGTTACTCTCTGTCCGCCCTGGAGGCATAAGTACCTAGAGGAATCAAAATAAGTATAGAGTCAGAATGTTAAAACTGATAAAGACCTTGGAGGCTACCCTTTCTTGGCCACTTTCTCCCTCAGGACATTTTATAGATAATCTAACAGAGCTCCAAGGCCTGAGTATCTAGAGTTCCAGAGGTCTTAAAGGTATCAAATTCCAACTCCCCATTGTCAGAATTCAACTCTTCTGACTCCTGACACAGCGTTCCTCAGTGTCATCCTGAGATAGTACATGTGTCTCAGCAACAGTCCAGAGAAGAGTAAAACCCTTTTGTTTTCCTGCTGAAATTGATCCTCATTTGCTTTCTGGCATCTCATAGAAGACTCTAGGAAAGGACTGAGTAGGAATGTGGCTTTCCCAGTGTGTCTATCTTCCTGAACTAGCATCATCAGCATCTCCTGGGTATGTGATAGTAATACAAAATCTTGAGCCCCAACCCAGACCCAGTGGATCAGGCTCTGGGGGATGAACTTAGCAAACTACTTTAAAATGTGATCCTGCTGACTCTCATAGATACTAAAGTTTATCATGCATTATAGTAGAAAATCAATTTTGAATTAGAAAACCTTGTTCACCTAGTCTTGCTATCCTAGAGAGAAACATCAGCCCTCTCCAAGGCTGTGAGGTAGCTGAATGAACTCTGGAGTTAGATTTAGCTCTTTCATAGCTAAATCTGTAAGGTTTCCTATCTCTGAGCCTGTTTTCTTATCTAGCAAATGGAATAATAACCACAAAGGATTGTTGTGAGGCTTAACTCTGAGGCTGGCTGATAAACTGCTTTCCAAAAAGCTGCTGCTGTGACTCTGTGAGGGATTGCTGGAGTTAGTGTCCGGATTGCTACTTTGAGACCTGAAAAATATCCCTTTAATATGCCTAGCTCTACACAGAGAGTAGCTGGCCCACCAACCAGGGTGGATTTCTTGTAATAGATGATAATGCTTAAGGAAACTTCTGCCCTGCTTCTTGGGTTCTGATGAGTAGCTGAAATGCAGTGCATCACTTCATGCTCAGGAGTTGCCAGCTGAATGCCATCATAATCAGTAATGTTTGTCTTCCCCCTCGCCCCTTTATTAAATTGTTAAGAAGGAAGTTGTTTATTTTTAATGGGGAAACTTTTCATTATCCAATAGAGTTGACAAAAGACAGACCTTTAGAATGGTCCCCTCCCTTATGGATTCAGGGCACTGGATATTAAAAATAACAGGAGGGCATCCCTGGTGGCGCAAGGGGTTAAGGCGCAACCTATGAATCAGTCCGCAGCCACTGCAGCATGAGTTCGAGCCCTGGCCAGGGAACTACCCACATGGCGCAGCACACCTCTCCTGACTTGCCCACTGCTCCCCTCAGCAGTATATTTCAGTCAATCTGCCTGTTCTGTTCCCTACTCCATCTCTGTGAATCCTCTAGCCCCCAATACCTCTGGCCTGTACCCCAGTTCTTGTATGCATAAATAAATAAATAAATCTTTAAAAAAAGTAATCATCTATAATGACAGAAAGTAGAATGTGGTTGTCAGAGACTGGGGTGTGGGTAGGAGGGAATGAGGATTTACTGTTTAATGAATATCTAGCTTCAGTTTTGCAGGATGAAGAGTTCTGGAACTGGACAGTGGTGATGATAGCACAATAATATGAATGCACTTAAGGGCATTGAACTGTACACTTTAAAAAAAAGTACCCTTTAAAGATGGTACACTTTGGGCCTCCCTGGTGGTGCAAGGGGTTAAGACACAACCAATGAAGCTATCTGAAGCCACTGCAGCACGG
Organism: Talpa europaea; assembly: GCF_964194135.1. Taxonomy (NCBI): domain Eukaryota; kingdom Metazoa; phylum Chordata; class Mammalia; order Eulipotyphla; family Talpidae; genus Talpa; species Talpa europaea. The sequence goes on from NC_140076.1 coordinate 32,930,844, forward strand.
GTTCGATCCCCGGCCTGCCTGGGAGCTACCCACATGGCTCAGCAGACCTTTCCTGACTCGCCCGCTAATCCCCTCAGCAGTGTATTTCATTCAATCTGCCTGTTCTGTTCCCCACTTTGTCCTGGTGAAACCTCTCACTCCCCACACCTCTGGCCTGGCCTGTACCCCAGTTCTTGTATGCAAAATAAATCTTTTTTTTAAAAAAAGATGGTGCACTTAAAAGATGGTAAAAAAAATCTAGAGTTGCATTTTGCATGCCATTTTAAAATTTCATTTCTCTAGTAATTAATTTTTATTGTATTTTAAAACATAGGTTTGTGACTGAGAAAAAAAAACAAAACACCAAAATTTCAGTGCAGATTGTTTGAGAAGAACTAAGGAGGGTTGGGCCTCCCTGGTGGCACAAGGGGTTAAGCACTGCACTATGAAGCAATCCACAGCCTCTGCAGCACAAGTTTGATCCCGGGCAGGCCAGGGAGCTACCCACATGGCATAGCAGACCTCCCCTGTCTTGCCTGCTGCTCCCTTCAGCAGTGTATTTCAGTCAGTCTTCTTGTTCTGTTCCCCACTTGGTTTCTGGTGGATCCTCTCACCCTCTGCATCTCTGGCCTGTACCCCAGCTCTTGTATGCATAAATAAACAAATCTATAAAAAAAAAAAGAACTAAGGAGGGTTGATCCTAGTTAAAAGGCAAACAGTTCACTTGAGTAAGGGAAGGAAGACAGGGTATGGGAGCAGAATTACATTCAAAACAGAATTATAGGTAGGTAGGAAATCATGGTTAATGGTGGGACTGGTAGCTGTACTCTTTTGTTTATATTCTTAGTGAATTGGAAGCAAAATCATCGGTTAAGAGAGGATGAGGGAGGGTTTGAAGAGATGTGAAATAGTTCTTTAGTAGGGTTAGGGACTGTATGGAACTGAGGAAATGTAACAGTATAATAAGGGCCTATTTGAGGACAGTGATATCAAATTTAGAGAGACCAGTTAGTATGGTTTTGGTTTTTCTCCACGTTTCTAGTTTTTGGTTTTTTTTTTTTTTTTTAAAGATTTATTTATTTTTATACAAGAACCAGGGTACAGGCTAGATGCGTGGGAGGGTGAGAGGACTCACCGGAGACAAAGCAGGGAACAGAACAGGCAGACTGACTGAAATACACTGCTGAGGATATAACCAAAATGAAAATGCATACATTGTGCAAAAATGAAAAATGATGTATGAATTATATAAAATAAAATGTTAAAAAAATACACAGCTGAGGGGAGCAGCAGGCGAGACGGGAGAGGTCTGCTGCACCATGTGGGACCCTCGCCGGCCAGCTGGAATCGAACCGGCGCTGCAGAGGCTGAGAACACCACAGTGCAGTGCTCAACCGCCTGCACCACCAGAGAGGCCCGGTTTTCTTTTGTTTTGTTTTTTAAGCAATTTCAGGATTAGCGCTCGTCACATGAACACAAGAAAAAGAGAGAAGGACTGGAGAAATGAAGGTGAACACCTGGAATGATTTCCATGATGAACAATAGTGTCTAATCTGTTCAAGGAAGGAGGTGAGGATACAAAGGTAGTTGTAGCATCCGTAGATTTTGAGTCTTGGCAGAATCGAAGTTTTGAAGTTGAGCACTGAAGGGAATGACCTAGAAAGGTAGGGGGTGGTGGGAGAGCTGTAAGTTTAAAATTGAGATATAGAGGGATTACAATTAGTGTTAATGAGAAGATACAAGGTGTGAGAATGGAAATGAGGTTGAGGTAAAGGTGATCCCCAGAAGAGAGTGATCTGCTAGGTCCTGCACTGGAAGAATCATTTAAGAAACCTGAAATCTCCAAGAATTATGACAATAGGAAGAAAGACAAAGGACCAGCACCACAGGGGTCTATAGGTGACTGAAATGGATGCGTGCTCGGCTCTTCTGTAATGACGTAATATTTAAAGCACTACTGTTAACGGGAGGACCGACTTTCAAGAGGTGTGGTCCCTTAAGGGCCCGGAAGGGGGACAAATAGAAGGTGGGACCCGGTAAGGGGGGGGGGGGGGGCTGGGCTCCCCTGTGAGTCTGCGCAGGAGGGCGGGGCGGGGCCAGGCTGGGGCGGGGCGGGGCCTCGCGGGGGCGTAGTCTGCGCTCAGTCCGGCTGCGGCTTGCGGCTGCGGCTGCGGCTGCTGCACGTTCATCTGGGAGGAGGGAGGCCGAGGCCTGGGCCAAGCCCGGAGCCGCCGCTCGCCGGAGCCTCCTGGAGCCTCCGCGCGGGCTCAGCTTGGGGTCGGGCTTAGGCCCGGCCCGCCGCGGAATCCAGGACCCAGGCTGCACGCCCGAGGACCAGGCCGGACCAACCATGGTGAGGGAGCGGGGCCTGCCGGAGCCCAGCCGCCGCCGCCCGCCACCCCGGCAGCCGAGGGCCTGCCCCTCCCTAGCCCTGGGGTCCCCTCTTTGCCCCGCCTTTACCTCATCCCTTGTTACTGCTCCACCGCGGTGACCCGCTCCTTCCCCGCCGTCCCCGGCCACCTGCTGGGTTGACACCTTCCTCCCCCGCCCCCATGTTCCCCCCCCTCCCCTGTGACACCCTATTTAAAATCATCCTAGTGACAGCTTCTTTCTTGTTCCCCTGACTCCCCTCCCCCCACAACTCCCTGTCCTTTAACCCGACTGTCCCTTTCTCCTCTACCATTTTGCCTTTTCCTCTCTTTGGGGCTCTCTACTCCTTACCCCCTTTTTGCTCTTTGCTCTCCTTTCTCACCCCCTCTCACCATTTTATTTTCACTGTCCCCTCCTCTCCCCGTCCTTTCTCCCTTTCATCTTTTACCATCCGTATTTCCTCTCCCCCCTATCCTCGCCCCCTAGCTCTCACAGCTGTCCCCACTTGCCTCTGCTGGCTTCAGGGGACCTAAGCAGAAACAGTTTGAGGGCGATTTGCTTCCCTAGAGCTGTAGGGCAGGCAGATAAGATTTGTAGGCTTTATTCTGCCCTTTTATTTTTGTAGTTGGGGAAGGAGGGAATTGGAGAGAACATCTGAGCGTGTTCTGAAGTGATGGCATGAGCATGGGGGTGAGGGCCAGATTGCATAGTATCACCTTGTAAGATAAGCCTTTTGATAGATACAGCTGAACATGTTTTGAAATTTGTGTTTATTTTAAGCATCTTTTAATGTGAGGTAATTTAAAATTTCCAGTTTGGGAAATTTAAAAATATTTGTTTTGAGGTTTGTCTGGTACTCAGAACAATGGTTTGTTTTTGTTTGGAGAAGAGACGAGGGCATCTGAACACTGAGAATCAGCTTGGCAGTCAGATGGTGAAAGTCTTTTTAATACCTTCTAATACCTTCTTTGTTTTGCCCTCTCTGCCTTTAGTTGAGAGAACCTTATTAATATTAGCAGATTTTCTCCTGTTTCAAGATAGATTGAGGCTTCAGTGGGCTTTTCATTGAGCTGGTTTATACATGATTTGCAGTGCATTTAATGAAAACATTGTCTCATCCTATGTAGCCATCTAAATTTTTGGTCTGCGAGGAATAAGACATTCTAGTCAAAATTAAGTCCTGGTAATCATGTTCTCCTAGGAGATTAGTCAATTTCTATTTTTCTCCTATTGGTTTCTTAGGAAAGTGGTTTATTATGAAACCATTCAATCTGTGAATTTTCCTTAACTCATTGACTGTGTTCTTAATTTGTCATTCTCCTACAACAGCCTTTCACATTCATGACCCAACACATTGTCATTGTGTGTTAACCTGTTTCTCCTGGTGAGAAACAGGCAGCAGCTGTGCCATTCTTACTCCCCCTTGTCAGGCTAAGTAGGTGTTTGAATGATTTGCTCAAGGTCTCATTTTCCTATCTGATAAGTATAACCATAAACTGAAATTTGAGGCAATCGTGGACTACACAGAAAGAGTGTAGTGAGAATTTCATTTTTGGTGCAAAAAGCAAATTTAGTAAGATGTCTCTTCAAAATAAAGAGTTGTCCTACTTAGATACCAGATTGCTAGATTTCTGAAGAGGTGGCTCTCCCACTCAGGATGAAGAAATGAGTACAGAGGAAGAAGTTATAAACTCCTTTTTGGGCATTTAGGATCCATCAGTGTCATTCCAGTTGGACCTGAAAGATGAATAGGATTTATGCAGGTCCTTTTGGGAAGGAAAAGAATACTTGGTTGTGAATGTAAATAGAAAGTAATAGGATGCTCTGGGCAGGGTGGTGGTGTTGAGGAGTACTGGGGGTTGCGGGTGTTCCCAATAGACTATGGTAGAGGATTATGGATGCCTTGGTAGAGGGTGTGGTGGTGTGTAATACATCTGAAGAGGTGTGATCCAGTACTTCTGAATCATATACAATGTTGTAAATTAATGTTACCTAGCTTAAAAAACAAACAAGTAATTAGCATGTGTTACAGAAAACAGGACTACCTTTATGTATCAGTTTAGCAATCAGATGGTCACTGGGAGGGACATGGGAATGAGCATAGGTAATTGGAAATGAGAATAGAAAGATGTATTAGGCATGGTTTAGACTTTGCTTCCAGCCAACTTGATTTTTCCTTACTTGATAAAACACACACAGAGTAAGAGTGTATGTATGGGTCAGACAAAGAGAAAGCAAACTATTAGCTTATTTTGAGAATGATCTGTATAGACTAATTCTTTTGTTTTCCTTGTGCAGTGTATTTAAGTAGGCGCTCAGTAAATAGAACTGCATGTTATAAAGTTTTTTATTTTATTTAAAAAAATATTTCCTTTCTTGTGTTTTGAATAGTTGAGATCTATAAGACAGGGGCTCTTAAACATGAAGCACAATCACTTGAAGAGCTTGCTGGGCTACCACCTCAAGAGTTTATTAGGCCAGGAATAGGGTCTGAGAGTTTGCATTTCTAACAAATACCCACATTAATACTAATGTTCCTAGTCTGTGAACCTCATTTTCAGAACCAGTGGTCTAGGATATAGTGCTTTTTTTTAAATTCATCTAACATTCTTTTGAGTGCCACTGATTATGTTGACATTGGGGCTATCACAGATAGTAAAGTCTCTGCCTTGTTTTGTATGTGAACGATATAAACATCAAACAAAACAAGGTAATTTTAAATGTGAAGAATGCTAAGAAAGGAAAAATTGTGGGATATGGTATAGGATAGTTAGGGTTGGCTTCCAAAGAGGATCTTAGTTTCAAGAGAAGAACTAGGGCCTCCCTGGTAGTGCAAGGGGCTAAGCACAGCACTGTGAAGTTGTCCGCAGTCTCTGTAGCTGCAGTTCTGTCCCCCAGCCAGCCAGGGAGATACCCACGTGGTGCAGCAGACCTCTCCTGACTCGCCCGCTACTCCCCTCAGCAGTGTATTTCAATCAGTCTGCCTGTTCTGTTCCCCACTTTGTCTCTGGTGAATCCTCTCACCCCCCACACTTCTGGTCTGTACCCCAATTCTTGTATGCATAATAAATAAAATCTTAAAAAAAAAAAGAAGAGAACTAAAGGATTAAATTAATAGAGTTGAGTTGTGAAAAACCACATAGAAGGGATAATGCATGCAAATGATCTGTGGTGGTACTCTCTTGCCTGCTTAACTCTGGAGTTTTCAGCTCAGCAAACTAAGGAAATTCCCACTTGTCCTGTCTACTACTCAAAAAAAACTAAGTCACATCCTTCTATTATGTAGCTATCTTTTATAGAATACATATCAATTGTAATTATTTATTTCTTGGTGCGATTATGTTTATCTCTACTCCCAGACTATAAAAATCACTGATATAAGAGATGGTTTCTGGGCCTCCCCGGTGGCGCAGCGGTTGAGCGCTGGGTTGTGAAGCTGCCCGCGGCCTCTGCGGCGCCGGTTCGATCCCCGGCTGCTCCCCGGCCACCGGAGGAGGGTCCCACATGGCGTGCAGACCTCTCCTGCCGCCTGCTGCTCCCCTCAGCAGTGTACTTCGGTCCTTCTGCCTGCTCTGCTCCCCGCTCTGGCTCTGGTGAATTCTCTCACCCTCCCGCGCTTCTGACTGTACCCAGTGCATGTATAAACAAAACAAACAAACAAACCAGCAAACAAATAAATAAAAGCATGCCTCTATTAAAAAAAAAAATACTTTATAAAAAAAAAAAAAAGAGATGGTTTCTGATCATCTGCTAAGGGCCAGGTCCTGTTCCAGGCTCTGGGATTACAGTGGCTAAAAAGAAAAACATGGGGGGGCCTCCCTGGTGGTGCAGGCGGTTGAGCGCCACACTGTGAAGCTGTCCGCAGCCTCTGCAGCATAGGTTTGATCCTAGCCTACTGGCCTGCGAGAATCCCACATGATGAAGCAGACCTCTTTTGTCTCACCTGCTGCTCCCCTCAGCAGTGCATTTCGTTAGTCTGCCTGTTCTGTTCCCTGTTCTGTCTCTGGTGAATCCTCTCATCCTCCCCCGCATCTGGCCTGTAACCCTGGTTCTTATATAAAAATAAATAAATCTTTAAAAAAAAAAAAAAGAAAGAGAAAAAGAAAAACATGGTCCTTGGAGAGTGGGAATAGACAATAAATAAATAAATAATAAACAAACAAATAAATAAATAAAATAAATAGAAATAATTACACTAAGAAGAAATTAAGATATACGGTGATCTTGTGTATTGGAAACTTTTTTAGGTAGTGTGATTAAGTAGCAACAGAATAACTAATATTTATTGAATGTGGCTATATGTAGGCCCTGTTTTAAGTAGTTTGCAAATTTTATCTCATTTAATCCTCATAGCAATCCAATGAGATAAATACTAGCTGCATGAAGATAGAGACCATGTTCATTTTACTCATTGTATCCTTAATACCTGTGTAGAACCTAGTGCATAATAAGTGCTCGATGAATACTTGTTGAATGAATGAATGACTTTGGGGATGGTCAGAAATTCAAGGAGGCTTTGTTAAGGAGGGGCGTTTAAATAGGGGATTTTGCCAAGGGAGGTTTTATTGGGTAAGAGTTTTGGAAAAAGCCATTCCTGGCAAAGAGACTAACCTGAACATAGAAGATATGGAAGAACAAACCTTCTTAAATACCTTCAATTATGTTTATACTTGCATGGAAGTCATCCTGTATGTTAAAGGCATTTTCTTATACATCCCATTTGTTTCTCACTACCATTTTGTGACAGTCAAGGTAAAGGATTAGCTTCATTTTTACAGATAAGAAAACTGAGAAGTTGATTTATTTTTCTTAAGGTCACTCAGCCACTAAGTAGCAGAGCCAGGACTGACTGATTATAAACCCAGTGCTTTTTCCATTGTTAACCCACCATCTCTGTTTACCAAATTATATTTCAAAACTCATATTAGTAGTTAAGAGGTAAAATAATGCTAACGTGTCTTTTGAGTTAGTTATTTTCGTGATCATCTATTGAGTGACTGTTGACCTGATTTTTTGTTTTGTTTCTTGTAATAATTTTATTACACGAGCTAAGAGGAAATGGAAGGAGATTTATTTACCCTTCTAGGTCTTGATCTTTTCTGTGTAGAACTCTAACTCCTTACCCTTTACCACATAGCCATTTGCCACAGATGACTAGGTCTTAAAGTGATACCAATGAGAAGCTGGTCTTACCTGAATTTTTATTTGGCATCTAGGGATCTCTAAAGAGTAGTTGGTGATTTTTGAAAAAGAAAAATAATTCCCCACAGTTCACATGTCAAATAGTTAAATGTATCTGTATTCTTAAGCATATTATATCTTTATTCTTAGTCCTACTTCCTTCTTCCCCACCTGTAAAATGATTGTGTTTGGAGAAGCTTGGATCATAACTAAGGTTATATAAGATGTTTATTCCTGGGAGTCTAACTTGGTTGAATCAGTAGTAGAAAATACAAGGATCGGGGGAGGGGAGATATAAACCATAAGCTACAAAGATAATTCCTGTGAAACTACTAAAATGAGTAAAGAATTGCTCAATATTTGAAACTTCTTTTTTTTTAAGATTTATTTTATTTTTGCATGCAAGAGCTGGGGTACAGGCCAGAGGTGTGGGGGGTGAGAGGATTCACCAGAGACAGAGTGGGGAACAGAACAGGCAGATCAACTGAAATACACTGCTGAGGGAAACAGAGGGCGAGACAGGAGAGGTCTGCTGCACCATGTGGGTAGCTCCCTGGTGGGAGCTGAACTTGTGCTGCAGTAGTTGCTGATAGCTTCATAGTGCTGAGACTTAACCCCTTGTGCCACCAGGGAGGCCCAATATTTGAAATTTCTTATACCCATGAACTCATATGACACTTGTTTGACTTTCAGTTCCATTCTTTAATTTCAAGTATAGACTTGGGACTTAATATTTCTCTCTGAACAGAAGTATTTTAAATAAAGATGGGAATATGCTTTATTTACTGTAAGATACTGTTATTGGCATCATTCATTAAATGTATTTTTCCTTGTTATTAATTAAAAGAGAGCTCTCAATGCTCAGTGGTTTTGAAATTCACAAAGTCTGCTTTGAGGAATTAAGGCAATCTTAATACCTTTTATATCAGATAGTTTCCTGAAGTCATGACAGGTGAAGAAATAAAATGAGTTTCAAAAGAGAAGTTATCCATCTAATTATTTACTAATTCATTCAACAAATAATTTATTGGATGCATATTATTTTGTTTCAGTTCCCAAGTATAAAAGATGCCCCATCCAGGGCCTCCCTAGGTGGCGCAGTGGTTGAGCATAGCCTCTGCAGCGCTGGTTCAATCCCCAGCCCCCAGCAAGGGTCCCACATGTTGCACAGACCTCTCCTGCCCCGCCCGCTGCTCCCCTCAGCAGTGTATTTCGTCAGTCTGCCTGTGCTGTTCCCCGCTCTGGCTCTGGTGAATTCTCTCACCCTCCCGCTGTACCCAGTGCTTGTGTAAATAAATAAATAAATAAATCTTAAAAAAAAAAAAAAAAGATGCCCGATCTATAAGGATCAATTTTATTTTTTTGTGGTACCAGCGGAAGTAAAAGCCCTAGTCCATCCAGTGGTAGACCATAATTGTGATATGTCAGTCAATTCCTGCGTCCCCTGCCTTCACACTTGGTAGAAATGGGCCACTGCACGGAATGTTGAAAATTTTCTTTGTCATGACCCTGGCCATCTAGCAAAAAAATGAAGCTTTTAAATATGAGACAAACCAACAAAATAGGTAAAACTGAGTCATGGAGTGTGACTGGGAATGACTCTGACTGAATGCTGTGTAGATAGAGAAATACATTCCAAGGAAGGAAAGTATAAGAAGGCAAAAAAAAAAAAATTGAGAGTGATTAAAAGGAAGTGATGAAAGAATTAAGAATTTAGGAAGAGCTCATAAATGTCAATATATGATTCCTCAAAGATAGACTGTGAACTTCACAATCTGAGTAATGAGACCTCTCTTGCTTAATTACAAGGAAATATATGGAGGATAGTAACAGTGTGGTACAGTAAACAAAGCATATTCACACCCTTTATTTCATTTTATTTTACTAAGAACCTTATTAAGTAAAAAAAAAAAAAAACCCACAAATTTCATTTTATAGATAAGCTGAGCCACAAAAATAAAGTGACTTCTCCAGAATCATTGTGGTTAAGAAGACTATGAGACCTACAATTTTAATGAGGGATATAAGTAGTGATCCTCTTTGTTGTCAGTGTGGTAAGGAATTTAGTTCTGAAGAAATGTAAAGGCCAACCAGAAACACACACACCCCCCCAAAAAAAAACCCCATACTACTATAAGTGTATCTGTGTCTTATCTGGAAGGGCGGGAGATATGAAAAAGGATTGAGCCAATTTCTTGCTGTTAGAAATTAGTACCTGTCCATTTTTGGACTGGATTATTTTCTTTGTTTTTGTTGAGTCTCATCAGCTCTTTGTAGATTTTTGTGATCAGTCCTTTATCATCAGTGTTGTGTGCAAAAATTTTCTCCCAGTTGGTAGGGTTTCTCTTTGTTTTGGTTATTGTCTCTTTTGCTGTGCAGAAGCTCTTTAATTTGATGTAGTCCCAGCTGTTTATCTTTGCCTTCACTATCACTGCTTTGGGCGATGTGCCTGTAAAGATGTCTTTGAGGTGCATGTCGTGTAGTGTTTCGCCTATATTTCCTTCTATGTATTATGGTTTCAGGTCTTATGTCTAGTTCTTTAATCCGTTTTGAGTTGGTTTTTGTGCATGGTGTGAGGTAGTAGTCAAGCTTCATTCTTTTGCATGTAGCAGCCCAGAAAAACTAAAAAGAAACTTCACCGAAGAGGAAATACAAATGGCCAACAGGCACATGAAAAAATGTTCAACATTACTTGCTATCAGGGAAATGCAAATCAGAACTACAAGGAGATACCATCTTATACCAGTGAGAATGGCACATATTAAAAAAACTAACAACAAATGTTGGTGAGGTTGTGGAGAAAAAGGAACTCTCCTGCACTGCTGGTGGGAGTGCAAACTGGTCCAACCACTATGGGAGAGCTGTGTGAAGATTTCTGGACCTACTAAACATAGAGCTTCCATATGATCCAGCAATTACACTCCTAGGTATTTACCCAAATGACACAGAAACATTAATTACAAAGAGCACCTGCACCCCTATGTTTTATAGCAGCACTATTTACAATAGCTAAGCTATGGAAACAACCCAAATGCCCAAAGAAGTTGTGGTACATATATACAATGGAATATTACTCAGCAATCAAAAAAGATAAACACATGCAGTTTGCAGCAACATGGATGGAGCTAGAAGCTTAGCGAAATAAGTCAGAAAGAAAAATACCGGGTGGTCTCACTCATAGCAGAAATTTAGAAAACTTAAATAAGAGATCAGGAAAAAGACTAATCAATATAAAGTAAAAATCAAAATCAATAAGCAACTATAAACCAGAGACACACCACGGGCCAGGGAGAAGAAGGACTAGAGTCAAAATAAGGGGGGGTGCAATTGTATGGGGAATATAACCACAATGAAAATGCATACATTGTGCAAAGATGAAAAATGATGTAAGAATTATATAAAATAAAATATTAAAAAAAAATTAGTACCTGTTACACACAGTAGTAAAGTGGAAAGGCTGTTTTGAAGAGCTCGTCTACTCCTTTTTTTTTTTTTTAAAGATTTATTTATTTATTTATACAAGCGCTGGGTATAGCCAGAAGCGCGGGAGGGTGAGAGAATTCACCAGAACCAGAGCGGGGAACAGAACAGGCAGACAGACGAAATACACTGCTGAGGGCAGCAGCAGGCAGCAGGAGAGGTCTGCGCGCCATGTGGGACCCTCCCCCGGTGGCTGGGGATCGAACCAGCACTGCAGAGGCTGCGGGCAGCTTCACAACCCAGTGCTCAACTGCTGCGCCACTGGGGAGACCCTACTCTACTCCTTTTTTGCCGTCTTCATTGCCCCATGTCTCCAGGCGTCCCATGTTCTTCTAAGATATGTGATTCAAAAGCATGGAATCTGCTAATAGGTAGTTCATTTATTCATGTAGTAGATACTGAGCATATGTTCATATTCTATTGATCTATGTTTTTATATGAATACCATGATATTTTGATTACTGTAGCTTTGTATTAGAGTTTGAAATCAGAGGGCATAATGCCTCCAGCTTTGTTGTTCTTTCTTAAGATTGCTTTGACTATTTGGGGTCTTTTGTGATTCCATATAAAATTTAGAATAGTTTGCTCTGTTTCTATTAAAAATGCCATTGGAATTTTGATAGGGATTGCATTGAATATTTAGATTGCTTTGAGTAGTATGTACACTTTAGTAAACGTAATTCTTTCAGTCCATGGATATCTTCCCTTTTATTTGTGTCTTCTTCAATTTCTTTTACTAGTGTCTTTTAGCTTTCAATGTTCAGGTTTTCACCCCCTTAATTAAATTTATTCTGAGGCACTTATTCTTTTTGATGCAGTTGTAAATGGGATTATTTCCTTTATTTCAATAGTTTGTTGCAGTATAAAAATAGAACAGATTTTTTGTATGTTAATTTTGTGTCCTACAACTTTATTGAATTCCTTTAATATAACAGGTTTTTTTGGTAGTCTATGATTTTCTCAATATAATATCATGTGATGTACAGAGAGTGACAATTTGACCTCATCCTTTCTGATTTCAATGCCTTATATTTATTTTTTCTTGTTTGCTTGCTCTCATGAGGACTTAAAATACTATGTTGAATAAAACATGGCAAGAGTGGGCAAATTCGTCTTGTTCCTGATCTTAATGGAAAAGCTTTTAGGTTTTTACCATTGAGTATGGTGTTAGCTGTGAACTTGTCACATATGACCTTTATTGATTTGACGTATAGTAATCTCATATGATCCCTTTTATTTCTCTGGCATGAGTTATAATATCTCCTCTTTCATTTCTATTGTGAATCCTCCTTTTTTATTGATGGGTCCAGCTAAAGGCTTGTCAATTTTATCTTTTTAGAGAACAAGTTCTTGATTTCATTGATCTTCTCTACTGTCTTTTTAGTCTCTATTTCTTTTATTTCCACTCTGATTTATTTTTTCTCATGTCATACAATTAGTGTGCTGACATAACAAGGATTGAGGTAGGTACATCTTACACTAGGACATGAACACCCATTCATTAGATTATGAGCCACAAAAGGATCTCTGCTCTGATTTTTAAATCTTTCCCTCGATCTTTTCTATAGATTTACCACAATACATACTGTTTAATTTAGAGGTACCTTGTAATCTATTAAAATAAATTTTCAGGCAGTATCATTTCTTATGCTTGTATATATGTAAAATTGAATTTCTGCTGCATATATAGTTTTTAATTTAGCTTTGATCAATATTTTATTATTTTCCCATAACATTAAAAGTTATTCAGAAACATATATTGCTGCATAACATCTAGAGTTGATATGCCATATTTTTCGGAACATTTCTCTCAATTTTAGGCATTTGTGTGTGTGAGATTTATTGGGGAGGGGTCAAAAGAATTGTTTAATTTCATTGTGTAAATAGCCTTTGTTAATATCTCCTTTCTTTTTTTGTAAATTCGTGGATGAAGTAGTACTGGATGAAAATTTAGGGGTGTCTTTAAAAATCCAGAAGAATTGTGCCAATAGTATTTGAGAGGACCAATCTGGATAAAATGTATTTGAAGAATTCACAATGTCAGGATTATATCCTGTTCTAGAAAACACCATGTTAATCCCTCCCCCTCTACCCCAATTTAATAAATGGCTGCACTGTTCTTTCAGAATGGAGTTGTTTTTCTCATTTACCATAGGATTTTTTTTTTTTTAAGATTTATTTATTTATTTATACAAGCACTGGGTACAGTCAGAAGCGCGGGAGGGCGAGGGAATTCACCAGAGCGGCGAGCAGAGCAGGCAGAGGGTCCAAAGCACATTGCTGAGGGCATCAGCAGGCGGCAGGAGAGGTCTGCGTGCCATGTGGGACCCTCCTTCAGTGGCTGGGGAGCAGCCGGGGATCGAACCGGCGCTGAAGAGGCTGCGGGCAGCTTCGCAACCCAGCGCTCAACCGGTGTGCCACCGGGGAGGCCCCTACCATAGGATATTTTTTTAAACCATTATTCAGGGACCATGTCATTTTGCCTGCTGTATGTGTGATGGTTAATTATAGGGTTTAGTTATCTTTTTGATTTCTCCCTGGGAGTTTCTCTGTTCTTATGACTCAGCTGTCACTACTAGAGGGTGATTTTAAATCTGTATGTTTAGCTCCTTTCTTTTACCAGAGCATCAGTTCCTTCATTTGCCTAAGCAAACTCTTCTTCACAAACTTCCCTGAGGAAATAATCCCTCACCTAGTCCTGGTATCAGTTTTGTCAGTAAGAAAATGAGAATATTAATCACTCTTTTTTTCCCTGACTTTTTATTTTGTCAATTTCAGATTTGCAAAAATAATATAAAGATTTTTCATGTAGCATCCCCAGTTGTTAGCATTTAATCCATGTGTGTATAGTGCTTTTCCTCTTTCTGCATGCAAACATACACATATACACACACACACACACACACACACACACTCACACACTCACAGCCCCCCACCCCCTCTGGTTGAGTTATGTTTTTCTCTTAACTTCCCCTCCTCTACCCTTTTCCTTTCTTTACCTGGTGGTAATAAAAAGACAACGAGGGGCCTCCCTGGTGGTGCTGGGGGTTAATGCGCTCAGCATTGTGAGGCTATTTGTGGCCACTGCAGCATCCCTGGCCAGGGAGGTGACCCACATGGTGCAGAAGACCTCTCCTGACTCATCTGCTGCTCCCCTCAGCAGTGTATTTCAGTCAGTGTGCCTGTTCTGCTCCCCACTCTGTCTCTGGTGAATCCTCTCACACCCTGTACCTCTGGCCTGTACCCCAGTTCTTATATGCATAAATAAATAAATATTTTTAAAAAAAGACCATGATATTTTTAATTAAATTCCTTTGTTCAGTGCCCAATTCTGTTACATTCTAATTAAATTAATTTGGGTGTCTTATTCTTTTTGAGCTCCAGTATTCTCATGTACAAAATGATATTTATTATACCAGCTCTAAAAGACTGTAGTGAGGGCTAAAAAGGATTATGTGTATCAAAATGTTAGTGAATGTTAATCCTTTAAAGTATACTTGCCCCTTCTAGGAGAGTGCCAGGCATTATGCTCCATACTGGGAATTCAGAAAAAAATCAGCTCCCATGTCCTATTTGGTTAGAACTACATTTTGTCAATCCTTCCTTCAAAATATATTTTACTTTTAATTATTGCAAGTATATATCAAATGTCTAGTTTAGGTGATACTACACAGTAATTTGGTATATATTAACTGTTGTTAATATATTCATTTATATAGTTTCATTTCTCAGGTGCTGAGAGAATCAATTCTGCCTTGGCAATTAGGAAAGACACTGCAGACTAGTGAGGGTGGAATAAATTTTGAAGGATGTATGAAATTTTGCCAAATAGGACTAATTTAAACAAAGACTTGGAGGTGTGATGGTACCTGTTACAATTTTAGGGTACATTAAGCAGTAGGGTGCAAGAAGGACCTTCAGTTTAGCATACCTGGTAAATAATGTCTTTAGGGAGAAAGAAACAGTGGGAAATGAGGCTAAAAAAGAAGGTTGGAACCAGTTAATAAAACATTTTGAATGTCTTGCTAAGTGTTTACACTTTATAGGTGTCTCTTTCATCCACTCTTACTTCTAACAGCAGAGAAAACTAAATTTGCTCTGAGATAGGGAAGGGAATATTTTTATACCTGCATTAGAACAGGAATTTTTGGTAATCTTGTGTTTTATCTTAAAATTCATGCTGTGTTTGCCTTCTACATAATATATTTGTTCCAGTACAAAATATTTTAAGTTATTTGTTGGTTATATAACAACTCCCTCTTACCTAGTCTTCCATTCCCTGTTCCCTCAGAAAATCTTTGAGTATGTTTGATATTCTAAGATATGCCAAGTTTATCTTGTAGTGTTAGTCCCAAGTACACCCTTGTAGGTGTTTCCAGCAGGAGAACCATCATTATAGATGATATGGAGCCTTTAAAAACATTTTTAAAGGGGAATGATAAGAATAAGAGCTGGGTTGGGTCAGATGCGTGGAATCCATATTCATTAATTCAAAAGAATTTTCCTGTTTGTTCTTACTAAAAATTATCTAGGGGCATCCATGGTGGTTTTGGGGTTAAGTCTCAGTGCTGTCACCACTAAGGCCTGTGTTGGATCCCCTGCCAGGAAGCTAACCCACATATAGTGTAGCAGACTTCTCCTGTCTCATCCACTGCTCCGCTTAGCAGTGTATCTCAGTAAATCTGCCTGTTCTCCCCACTGTCTCTGGTGAATCCTCACCCCACTGTACGTCTGGCCTACACCCCAGTTCTTCTAGGCAGAAAAAAAACCCAAAACAACAAATCTAGTCTTTAAACTGTGTGGATTGCCTCATGATCCAGATGAAGTCAGACTTAACCTCTTTTCTGTCCTGTGTTTTTCTTTTTTAAAAAGATTTATTTATTTATGCATATGAGAACTGGGGTACAGGCCAGAGGTGTGGGGGGTGAGAGGGTTCACCAGAGACAGAGTGGGGCGAGTCAGGAGAGGTCTGCTGCACCATGTGGGTTGCTCCCTGGTGGGGGATCGAACTCGTGCTGCAGTGGCTGTGGACAGCTTCATAGGTTGCGTCTTAATCCCTTGCGCCACCAGGGAGGCCCTGTCCTGTGTTTTTCAATATGAATTTTGTTTTCATTCGCCTGGGTTATGTCTAGTTGGTTACAGGAAAAAAAATCGCTTGATTCACCAAGAATTGTTTAGGTACTGAATTCCAGCTTATGCTTTATCCTTTCCTGTTAGTCTTCCTGTGCTGCTGCTATATGTTTAAAAATAAAATAGGGATGACTGACCTTTCAACACATCTATGTTTGCTTAAATTACTGGGATTTGGGGCATTATAGATGGTACTATTCATTCTGTAGTAAATCTCAGAAAGTTTTACTATAGCTCTAGTTCTTGATATATAACCTTTCTGTTCTTCATCTTTAAGTGGGGATAATTGTCCTTGTTCACATCAGAGACCTGCTTTAATTATCAGGTGAGATAATATGTTTGAATTGGCATATAAAGTTGAAAAGGTAGTATGCTGCTATGGATGAGAGTACAGGCTCTGGAGTCGTATTTCCTGGGTTTGAATTCTGACTCTGCTCTTACAAGGTGTGTGTTCTCATATATACCACCATTATTTTGTGTTCACTGGGTCCTGCTTTATTTTATTTAATCCTCACAACTTACGAGACAGGTATTATTATTATCCCTGTCAAAAGATGAGAAAACTGAGGAACATAAATGCTAGGTAATTTGTATAATATCACACAGCTAGTAAATTAAAAGTTTGAATTTGCGCTCTAGTTCCAAAGCCCAGATTTTTATTTTTTTTGTTTTTATTTTTTTAAATAATAAATTTTATTTTTATATTCCCCATACAATTGCAACCCCCTCATTCTGACCCCAATCCCTCCCCTCCCGCCCCCCACCCCCCAAAAAGTGTCTCTGGTTCATAGTTTTTGTTGATTTTGACTTTCACTTTCTTATAGTTATTCTTTTTCCTGGTCCCTTATTTAAGTTTTCTAGATTCCTGCTATGAGTGAGACCATCCGGTATTTTTCTTTTTCTTTCTGGCTTATTTCGCTGAGCATGATCCCTTCCAGCGCCACCCATGTTGCTGCAAATTGCATGTGTTTATCTTTTTTGAATGCTGAGTAATATTCCATGGTATATATGTACCACATCTTCTTGATCCAGTCATCTATTTTTGGGCATTTGAAGCCCAGATTTTTTTTTTTTTTTAAAGATTTATTTATTTATTTATTTATTTATACAAGCACTGGGTACAGTCAGAAGCACGGGAGGGTGAGAGAATTCACCAGAGCCAGAGTGGGGAGCAGAGCAGGCAGAAAGACTGAAGTACACTGCTGAGGGGAGCAGCGGGCGGCAGGAGAGGTCTGCGCGCCATGTGGGACCCTCCTCCGGTGACCGGGGAGCAGCCGGGGATCGAACCGGCGCCGCAGAGGCTCCGGGCAGCTTGAAGCCCAGATTTTTAACAGTTAGGCAGATACACTTCCCAACAGAAGAGTGACTGATATAGAAAAGGCTTATACTTATTAATAGGAATTACTGTAGAGATAAAGGAATTTCTTAGAAAAGGAAAAATTATTCAGTTACAACTCAGGAAGTAAGGTAGAATATGCAGAATTCTATGAGGCATAAGTTGAATTTGGTGAATTATTTCCTCAGAACTTTTAAAATGTGTCCTAGCTACATCTAGCTGCAAAGGAGACTAGAATGTGTAGTTATTATTAAAGATGGATATGTGCTCAGGTAAAATTAAGAATTCTTATTAATGTAGAAGAAGAGAACATGTTAGGGCTGGCTAATAGTTTGGCCCAACTGTTTAATTTTTAGGAAGCCTGTAAAAAAGCATCATCTGTATATCATCTATAAAATAGTATCTTTGTTGCCCATCTTGTTCAGTTATTACAATACTAAATGTGTCAATGTGAAAGTACTTGTAAACTGTAAAACAACATGTAAGTATTTTAATAACGTTTTGATTGTAGAAGCCACATAATGTATAGAATGTTGATATATTCAGAGAAGAAAGCTGATAGCACATCACCTAGAGTTAATTACTATAAATATTTTGATAAATTTATTTTTTTTTTAATTTTTTTTTTGTATAGAGGCATGTTTATTTATTTATTTGTTTGTTTGTTTGTTTTGTTTATACATGCACTGGGTACAGTCAGAAGCGCAGGAGGGTGAGAGAATTCACCAGAGCCAGAGCAGGGAGCAGAGCAGGCAGAAGGACCGAAGGACACTGCTGAGGGGAGCAGCGGGCGGCAGGAGAGGTCTGCGCGCCATGTGGGACCCTCCTCTGGTGGCCGGGGAGCAGCCGGGGATCGAACCGGCGCTGCAGAGGCTGCGGGCAGCTTCGCAACCCAGCGCTCAACCGCTGCGCCACCGGGGAGGCCCGATAAATTTATTTTTTAATCTCACATTTGCAACTTTATAGACTATTGTTTTAAAAAATATTTATTTATGCATACAAGAGCTGAGGTGCAGGCCTGAGGTGCATGGGGGAAGAGGATGGGTGGTGAGAAGATTCACCAGAAACAGAGTGGGGAAGAGAACAGGTGGATCTACTGAAATACAGTGCTGAGGGGAGCAGCAGGCGAGACAGGAGAGGTCTGCTGTGCCATGTGGGTTATCTCCCTGGATGGGGATTGAACTGCTACATAACTGCTGCTGCTGATAACTTCATAGTGCTGAGACTTAACCCCTTGCGCCACTAAGAAGGCCCTAGGCTATTTTATAACCAACTTTATTGAGATGTGATTCACATACAATTTGCCAGTTTGGTGGTTTTTAGTATATGCAGAGTTTTGCAACTATAACCACAATGAATTATAGAATGTTTTCATCCCCCCACAAAGAAGCCCTATTTTTAGCAATATTCCCATCCCATTTCCTTCCAACGCTCTCCCCCAGTCCTAGGATCCATTAATCTATTTACTGTCTATTTAGATTTGTCTATTCTGGGCATTTCATATAAATGAAACAATGTGTAGACTTTTGTGAATGGCTTCTTTGACTTCGCATGATGTTTTCAAGGTCCATCCTTGTAAAATGTACCAGATGTACCCTTTTTGCCGAATAATGTTCTACTATGTGAATATACTATGTTTATCCATTTATTAATTGATTGACTTTTGGGTTGTTTTCACTTTTTAGCTATTAGGAACAGTGCTGCTGCAAACATTTATATACAGATTTTTGTATGATAAATGTTTTCATTTCTCTTAGATGCTTACCTAGAAATAGAATTGCTAGGTTATATGGTAATTGCTAGGCTAATTTCTAAAGTAAGTATACCATTTAATATTCTCACCAGCAATTTATGAGAGTTCCAGTTCATTCACACCATCATCCACACTTGTTATTATCTTACCTTTTGAGTATAGCCATCCTAGTGGGCGAAAGGTGATATTTTATTGTGATTTTGTTTTGCATTTCATCGATGATTAATGCTGTTGTGCATCTTTCATGTGATTATTGGATATTTGTATTTTTTTTGAAGAAACATCTGTTTAGAACTTTCCCTATTATCAGTTGAGTTGTCTTTTTACTATTGAGTTATATAAGATATTTATATATTCTATATATTGAAACTAATCCCTTTTTGCAAATATTTTCTCCCACTCTTGATGATGACTTTTGAAAGACAGAACTTTATTTTGTATCAATGTAACATTGGTTTATAACTCTGTGTCATTTCTACCCAACTCTGGGCCTGGGCTTAGACTTTAGACCTGTCCCTGACTCAGGTCTGGAACCCAGGTCCTTGCTTGTCCTAGAGATAAGCCTGGTGTGCTGAGAAACTGGGTTTTAGAGCACAAAGGTTTGTTATTTGTTTTTTGTTTTGAAGACATTCAGTTTATCTGTTTGTTCTTTGGTTGTTTGTTATCTTAAGAAACAATTTACTAATGCAAAGTCTGGAAGATTTCTACAGCACTTATAATATTGATGAGAAACAATTTCAGTTGCTGACCAAAGCAGTGTTATTTGAGGACCTAGTTTTGTTAGAATAATTTCACTTAAAATTGCAGTTTCCAAGAACTTATCCAAGTAATGCTGAGGATTTACTATACATGTCTTCGTAATAATTTTATCTCTTACATTTAGATCTATGATCCATTTTGTGTTAATTTTTATATGATATGAAGAAGGACACTCTGCATCTTTATGCATGTGGATTGTCCTAGCACCATTTACGGAAGTTTATTCTTTTGCCTATTGTCTTGATATCTTTGTGAGAAACAATTAACTATAAATAAAAGGGATTGTCTGGACTCTAAATTATTCTATTTCATTGACCTGTGTATCTGCTCTTATGCCAATACCACATTGTTTTGATTCCTGTAGCATTATAGTCCATTTTTAAATTGACAAGGGTGAGTCCTCCAAGACTGTTTTGGCTCTTTAGGTCCTGTGTATTTTCATATGAATTTTAGGATCAGTTTGTTAATTTGCAAAATAGGAAGCAGAGATTTTGATAAGGATTAGTAGGGATTTTGTTTGATATGTCAATTCAACAATATTAAATCATCTGATCCATAAGTAAAATGGCTTTCCATTTACTTAGGTCTTCTTTCATTTCTTTATTTTATACTTATGTTACATTTTTTCCTAAATTTTCTTTGTGATACTATTGTAATTATTTAGAATTATTTCCTTAACTTCATTTTCAGATTGTTCATTGTAAGTGTGTAGAAATACAATAGATTTTTGGGCCTCCCCGGTGGCGCATTGGTTGAGCGCTGGGTTGCGAAGCTGCACGCAGCCTCTGTGGCGCCGGTTCGATCCCCGGCTGCTCCCCGGCCACCGGAGGAGGGTCCCACATGGCGCGCAGACCTCTCCTGCCGCCCGCTGCTCCCCTCAGCAGTGTCCTTCGGTCCTTCTGCCTGCTCTGCTCCCCGCTCTGGCTCTGGTGAATTCTCTCACCCTCCCGCGCTTCTGACTGTACCCAGTGCATGTATAAACAAAACAAACAAACAAACCAGCAAACAAATAAATAAAAATAAAGCATGCCTCTAAAAAAAAAAAAAAAAAAAAGAAATACAATAGATTTTTAATATTAGATTTTGTATCTAGCAACCTTACTAAACTTTTTTTCTTTAGTTGATAGGTTTTTTTGTTTGTGTGTGTATGGATTCCTTAGGATTTTCTTTTTTTTTTTTTTTTTAAGATTTATTTATTTATTTATACAAGCACTGGGTACAGTCAGAAGCGCGGGAGGGTGAGAGAATTCACCAGACCCAGAGCGGGAAACAGAACAGGCAGACTGATGAAGTACACTGCTGAGGGGAGCAGCGGGCGTGGCAGGAGAGGTCTGTGTGCCATGTAGGACCCTCGCTGGCGGCTGGGGATCGAACCAGCGCTGTAGAGGCTGCGGGCAGCTTCGCAGCCCAGCGCTCAACCGCTGCGCCACCAGGGGAGGCCCTTAATATTTTCTTTATACGGAATTATATCCCCTGCAAGTAGAGATAGTTTTACTTTTTCTTTCCAATCTGAATGCCTTTTCTTTTTCTTGCCTAATTCTGCCGGCTAGGATCTTTAGTACAATGTTAAGTAGAAGTTGTTAGGAAGGAAATATTCAGACTTTCAACAATTAAGTATGATACTAATTTTTAATAGGTGACCTTTATCAGGTTGACTAAAGTTCTATAAACTGCTTTTTGTATCTTACTTTGTATTATGGATATTTTTCTGTGACTAATATAACTTTGAATGATAGTTTTTAAAGGCTGCATATTATTCAGCCATTAAAATGTCACATCTACAGTATAGTGTGTTTAAGAGTTGTGCTCCTGAGGGCCTCCCTGGTGGCATAGGGGTTAAGTCTCAGTGCTATCAAGCTATCGCCCGCCACTGTGGCATGAGTTGGGTCCCTGGCCAGGGAGCTGACCCACATGGTGCAGCAGACCTCTCCTGTCTCGCCAGCTGTTCCCCTATGCAGTGTATTTCAGTAGGTCTGCCTGCCCTGCTCCCCTGTCTCTCAGGTGAATCTTTTCACATATACCCCACCTCTGTCCTTTATACCCAGTTCTTGTATGCATAAACAAATAAAAATAAATCTTAAAAAAATAGTAACTTAAAAAAAAAAAGAGTTGTGCTCCTGAGTCAGTTTATTTTTTATTGATTTGTTTTATTGAGGAACAATGGTTTACAACACCTTTATATGATTTAGAATTACAGGATCACACCCTTCAGATATATGTTACCACATCATATTTACCATCAAGGCACCATCAAGTCTCTTCTGCACTTTACTTTTCCCGTCCTCTTCCCCCACCACCTCAGTCCTACAAATCAGATTTCTATGGCTTATTATGGGTTTGAGTTTATCTGACTCTTTATTTCTCTATATTACACATATGACACCATCTGATATTTGTCCTTCTCCTTCTGACTTACTCATTTTGTATTATCCACTCCACTTGTTGAAAAGTCAAGAGTTTATCTTTTTTCATAGTTGAGTAGTATTCCAAAAGAAATAATGGATTCCAAAAGAAATAAAGTATTCCAAAAGAAATAATGGCTAATTCATGTAAAACACTCACCACAGTCACATAGAAAGCCCTAGTGCTTAGTAGCTACTATAATTATCTTTTAATTATGTCATTTTCTTTTTTGGAGAATTTACAGTGTCTATATAACTACAGTTTTTGCACTTAAATCCTTTTTTTTTTTTTAAAGATTTATTCATTTATACAAGAACTGGGGTCAGGCCAGATGCGCAGGAGGGTGAGAGGATTCACCAGAGACAAAGTGGGGAACAGAACAGGCAGACTGATGAAATACACTGCTGAAGGGAGCAGCGGGTGAGACAGGAGACGTCTGCCGTGCCGTGTGGGACCCTGGCCTGCCGGGATTAAACCAGCACTACAGAGGCTGCCGACATCTTCACAGCGCTGTGCTCAACCATCTGTGCTCTCAGTGGAGGCCCTGCACTGAAATCTTTGCGTTTATTTGATTAGTTCTTTTTTTAAAAAAAGATTTATTTATTTATGCATACAAGAGTTGGGGTACAGGCCCAAGATGCGCAGGAGGGTGAGAGGATTCACCAGAGACAGAGTGGGGAGTAGAACAGGCAGACTGAGGGAAATACAGAGCTGAAGGGAGCAGCAGACGAGATAGGAGAGGTCTGCTGCGCCAGCTGGGTTGCACTCTGGACGGCCAACGATTGTGCTGCAGAGGCCTCGGATTGCTTCATAATGCTATGCTTAACCCCTTGCGCCACCAGGGAGGCCCTGATTAGTTCTTTGTTCCTCAAACTGGAATTACCAAGTTAACCTTTTTGAGGATGCTTAACACCTATTGCAAATTGTTTTACTCAAGTAAATTTGTAATATTTCAAATTATCAAATTGGGATGGAGATTTTAGGGGATATTAAATTGTAAAGAAAATTGGGGTCTAGATTTTGGAAGGACTAAGGCCATCAAATTTAATAATCTAACATTTTGTCTTTTTGTCTTCAGGCCCATCGGAGGCCATTGAAGGTTTGAAGAGGGGAGGGTCATGGTGGTAATTTAGGAAGATTAATCTGTTGTGCTTCTGAGGTCCTCCCTAACTGAGGCCCTGACTAAGGCACCCTGTTATGTGTTTACACACTACCCAATATAATAGTAATATTAAGTATTATAGTACTTTAAGCACTATATGCCTTTATGTAAATATTTGTTAACTGTATCTCTTCTGTTTCTGCTTTTCCTGTAAACATGGGTCACACTTTGTATTCCCGCTGCTTCACTCAGTAACTGGCATTTGATAAACAGTGAATATTTGTTGAGTAAGTGAATATTTCATTCTTTACTTTTCTAGAGACTTATTTGTTGACTTTGTGTTCCCTTTATGTTTCTTCCTGGGTTCCAAGGAGGAGGCATCTCCCTATTCCTTACTTGATATCTGCTTGAATTTCCTGACTACTCATCTTGAGAAGTTCTGCTCAGCAAGACAAGATGGAACATTGTGTCTGCAGGAACCTGGAGTATTCCCACAGGAGGTGGCTGACCGACTGCTTCAGACCATGGCTTTTCATGGTAATATAATAAACAAAGGAAAAAATATTACGTGCTATTTTTTGGCAGTGTGTTTTGAAGTAGTACAGTTGCCATTTTCTTAGAAATAACAGAAAACCCCAAATTAGCCAGATTCAAACAAAGGAATTCAATTGTTTTTTACCTGCTTAATTTGTAATTAGAATAAGCAATTTTCTGGGCCTCCCCTGGTGGCGCAGGCGGTTAAATGTCCGCAGCCTCTGCAGCGCGAGTTCGATTCTGGCCAGCCGGCGAGGGTCCCACATGGTGCAGCAGACCTCTCCTGTCTTGCCCGCTGCTCCCCTCAGCAGTGTATTTTGTCAGTCTGCCTGTTCTATTCCCCACTCTGTCTCCAGTGAATCCTCTCACCCTCTCGCACATCTGGCCTGTGCCCAGGTTCTTGTGTAAATGAATCAATAAATCTTTAAAAAAAAAAAAAAAAGAATAAGCAACTTTCTTTTTTAATCTGGATGTATTTCTTCTTTTTTCTTTCTCTTTTTCTTTTGCTTTGAGAACCATTCTTATGGTAAAAATAATGTTTTTAACTTTAATTTAAAAAATACCCACTTAGAAGTCTACTGGTATAAAATGCATTATATTGGGCCTCCCTGATGGTGCAGGGGTTAAGTCTCAGCACTATGAAGCTATCAGCAGCCACTCCAGCACCAGTTCAATCCCCAGCCAGGGCGCTAACCCACATGGCATAGCAGACCTCTTCTGTCTTCCTGTTGTTCCCCTCAGCAGTGTATTTCAATGGATCCACCTTTTCTGCTCCCCACTCTGACTCTGGTGAATCTACACACATACATACACACACACACACACCCCTACCTGCTGTACCTCTGGCCTACACACCAATTCTTCTATGCAAAATAAATTTAAAAAATCTTCAAAAAGAAAAGAAATATAATACCTTTATATATTTAGGGTTTACAAGTAGGAAATCTGACTTGTCTACAGCTGTGAAATAGAATGAAAATGTGGCAATAAAAATTCATTTATTGATTGCCTGTTTTATATATTCTTATAAGCAATTTGTTTTCTTTGAATTTTTTCAAAAACTGTGAGATAGCTGTTATCCTATTTACATATAGATAAGGAAATTATGGTTCAGAGAAGTAACTTATTCAGGGTCACACTGCTAGTAAATGGTGGAGTCCAGGTTCAAGTACAAGTCTGCCTAGTTCCAAATTAATGTTTTTCCACTGTGCTGCACAGCCTTCTACACCTAGTTAGAGTTATCCCTCTTCCTAGATGCCAGATTATGGTGTATACACACACATACACACACACACACACACACACACACTTGCTAGTTACTGGATAAGATACTGTTCAATTCAAATTGTTTAATAAAGCCAAATAATTCTTTAAAATTTAATATATATATATACATGTTTAAATATAAAGCATGACTGCAGACAATGCATTCAAAGAAAGGATGGGGGAGACATAAGGGTATAATTAAGACATTTTAGAATAGCTTCAGAAAGAAGACATCTGTACTCCTTCGTTTTCAGTAAGTTGCTTAAGTTCATAGTCTCTTTATTAAAGTTAAAGCTCCCTTACAAAGCTGCACAATTTATGAGATTGTGCCAGTGCTAACTAGCATTTCTTTCTAGTCTCAATTTAACCATATTCAGTTTAAGCATATATACATAAAGCAAGTATGCAGAGAAACTGGATCAGTCATTCACTACTGGTTGGAGTGTATAATGGTATATCCACTCTGGAAAACATTTTGATAGTTACTTAAAATCTGAACGATGTACTCCATAACATGGAATTTTACTCAGCAATAAAAAGGAAAGAAGTGATGTATGCAACAATCTGCATGACTCTCCAGAGAATTATGCTGGGTCAAAAAAGCCAATCCTAAAAGGTTATATAATGAATGATTCCATTTATGTAACATTCTTGAAATGACAAAATTGTAGAACTGGAAAGCAGAAATGGTTGCCAGGAGTTACAGAGAAGAAAGAGGGAGAAGAGAAGTGACTGTGACTATAAAAGGGCAACAGGAGGGGTCCATGAGGAGATAGGAATCTTGATCCTATTAATGTCAATATCCTGTTAGTAATACTGGACTACAGTTTTGCAAAATTCTACCACTGGAGAAAAAGGATGTCATCTGTATTGTTGCTCAGAATGCTTTGTGAGTATATAATTATCTTAAAACTACAAGGTTTAATTTTAAAGCATTCACTCTGAGGTATATTTAAAGTTGTGTTGACATGAGTTAAGGGGCTTTCGATTTTCTTGCTAAGAGTAAATGACAGAAAGTCTAAGAACAACAGAGTATCTGTCACTCTTATAATACAAATAACTGTTCTTTTTTTAACTTTTTTTTTTCCGTTGTCTAGATTTCGGTAACTTTTGTTTTTTCTTCTAGTTCATTCATCCTTTCCACTGTTCTTCCCATTGTGATATTGAGCCCAAACATTATTGTATTTTTTAGTTCTAAAATATCCATTTGGTTCTTCCCTATATCTTTCTGTTCCTTTGCCTGAAGCATGTTTGTGGTTGAAACATGTCAAATAATTTCACATTTTGTGGTATCTTAGCATTGACATCTGTAGATTGCCTTTTTCTTTTTCTTTTTCTTTTTTTCTTTTTTTTTTTTTTGATGTTATTGGTCCTTGGTATGATTTTTTATGATATCAGGATTTTTTTTTAAAGATTTATTTATTTATGCATACAAGAACCAGGGTGTAGGACAGAGGTGCGGATGGTGAGAGGATTCACCAGAGACAGAGTAGGAAGCAGAACAGGTGGATCCACTGAAATAAACTACTAAGGGGAGCAGTGGGCAAGACAGGACAGGTCTGCTTCGCCATATGGGTTAGCTCCCTGGCCGGGGAGCTGATCAAACTCATACCTCAGTGGCTGGTGATAGCTTGATAGTGCTGAAACTTTAACCCCCTGCGCCACCAGTAAGGCCTCATGTATTTGTGTATTATAATGTGTTAATAGCACATTGATGGAAAGACTAGAAATGCACTGGTAACAAATTAACTCCCCAGATCCGGTAGCCTAACATATAGCTTATACCTCATTTATGATAATTAAATGCTGCAAGTCCATGGAGAGTTCTGCTCCATAGTTGCTCTAGGATCCAGGCTTAAAGAGGCTCTATTCTCATAAAGCTACTGTCTAGAACTTGAAGACTCCTCATTTGTCATAGTAGGAAAAGATTGCCTGGCAAATCATGCATTGACTCTTGTTTAATCTACAGTCTTTTGGCTAGAATTAGGCACATGGAATTATCCAGCTATAAGGGTAAGCTAGGAAATGCAATTGTCCATGTGTCCAGGAAGTTGAGGAGAGGCAGATGTTAGTGAAAATCAGTAATGTCTACCACAGTTCAGATTCTGCTACTTGCTGCTCTATGATCTTGGAAAACCACTTTCTGAGCACCAGTTTACATGTCTATATTAAATTACTATGTATATTAAATAAAATATATCACTTGAGAATACTTTGTAAATGTACAGTATGCTGGAAATTTTATCTATTCTTCAACCATTTTTGAAGTTAACATGCTGCATGTTTTTTACCAGGTCTACTGAATGATGGAACTGTAGGAATTTTTAGGGGCAACCAGATGCGCTTAAAGCGAGCTTGCATTCGCAAAGCCAAGATATCTGCTGTTGCTTTCCGGAAAGCTTTCTGCCATCACAAGTTAGTGGAACTTGATGCCACAGGTGTGAATGCTGACATCACGATTACAGATATCATCAGTGGGCTTGGCAGTAACAAATGGATCCAGCAGAATCTCCAGTGCCTAGTGC
This sequence comes from Talpa europaea, assembly GCF_964194135.1. Classification (NCBI taxonomy): domain Eukaryota; kingdom Metazoa; phylum Chordata; class Mammalia; order Eulipotyphla; family Talpidae; genus Talpa; species Talpa europaea. The sequence continues at coordinate 32,958,662 of NC_140076.1, forward strand.
TTAACTCCTTAACTCTCTCCCTTGAAGATCCTTATGAGCGCTGCTTCAGCCAACTTTCTGGCCTTCGAGCATTAAGCATCACCAATGTTCTCTTTTATAATGAAGACCTGGCTGAAGTGGCCTCCTTGCCAAGATTAGAGAGTCTAGATATTTCTAACACCTCCATCACAGACATCACAGCTCTGCTGGCCTGCAAAGACCGACTCAAGTCTCTAACCATGCACCACTTGAAATGTTTAAAAATGACAACCACCCAGATACTGGATGTTGTTCGGGAACTAAAATATCTGAATCATCTTGATATTTCAGATGATAAACAATTTACATCAGACATAGCTCTTCGCTTACTAGAACGAAAAGACATCCTACCCAACCTTGTCTCCCTGGATGTTTCTGGGAGAAAGCATGTGACAGATAAAGCTGTTGAAGCCTTTATACAACAAAGGCCCAGTATGCAGTTTGTAGGTCTGCTGGCCACTGATGCTGGTTACTCTGAATTCCTCACAGGCGGAGGACATTTGAAGGTTAGACTTTAAAAATGTATTATTGTGTTAGACTAAACAGTGTCTTAGTTGCGTAAGACTCCATTAAGGTGAATGTTTAATAATATATAAGACGTGTTCATGAAACAGGACATTGTATAGTGGGAAAACCTTGCTTTAGAGGAAAAGAGCCCTAATTAAAATCCCAGCTTACTTGCGTCATGACCCAGAACAAGCTATGGTGTTACTTTTTTGTTTTTAATTCTTTATCAGAGAGATAGTATTCATATCGTACAGAGTTCTTCTGAAGATTAGTATATATATCTAAATTATATATAGATCTAAATTATACATCTAGATTACAGGTTATTCAGTAGACCCTAGAAAAATTATAGTTTTCATTATGATGACAATTTTTAGATATTTTAAACCATTTAAATATACAATTTCTAATGGATTACTTGAAAGAAACTAGATATACTCATTGGATATTTAATGGGAGGCCAAACTCTCTAAGGGGATTTCTGTTGAAGAAATGGTAAAATTTTGCTTTTCTTAAGGTTTCTATTGCCTAATGGCTTGAACTCAGTTTAGCAAATATCTGTTGAACTTGGGTACAGCTTGGGATTTAAAGGTGAAAATAATATACAATCTGCCACCAAGGTGCTAGTCTAATAGGAGTGGTGATAATGTGGTGATAAATAACTGTAAAACCAAGGGTTGGTGTAATTGCTGTAAGGGGGTAGGTGAAATTTCCCCTGGCTGGAGAATTTGGCATGTTAGCAAAGAAAGGGAATTTTCCCCTACTCCTCTGGTTCCTTCTTGGACAGGTCAAGTATCAAATCAAATTTACCTCAAACTTAGGAGGAGGAGAGTCTACATAGATGTGGATTCCAAAGCCTGTGAGGCATAGTGGTGTTATATATCCTGAACTAAGGAATGGGATAGGGCCTGGGACTTCAGGAGAGAGGAGGGAGACTCACGACAAAGACTTCTGCTTTTAATTAGATACTTGCCTTGCCACATAAATAGATTTCTCAGGTAGAAAGGTTATTTCTCATAATAACTCTAATTCAGAGTAATTCACAGAAAGATGCCTAATTTTTATTCTTCTGGACAGTTAAAGGAATGGTAAAAGTAAGCTTGCAGGGCCTCACTTGACCTCAGCTGGAAACTTGGGGAGGCCTCTTCTGAACATCTTGGAGAGACCTGTCCTTCAGGTGCTTAGAGAAGATGATATCTGAGTCAGACCTTGAAGGATAGACTTGTGACAAGTTTAAGGAAAACTAATATTTTTCAAACATATACTGTATCCTCTAGACACTTTTATATTGGGTTATATTAACCCAACTTTATAGATGAGAAACATAAACTCATAGAGATTATGTGATTTACTGGTTTTTAGTTAGAACCAATTTTGGATCGGCATCTGTCTGATTCCAGAGCCCCATAAGCAGAAGCATCCTTTGATCCTACCTGAAGCAGTCAGGGCAGACCTAGAAGTGGATATTGTGACCAACAGGGCAGGGTGTCATTTTTAAGCAAATGTGATTGGTCCCCAAAAAGGAGAAGAAAAGGTTAATGTTCCATGTATGAATATCTCAGTTCTTATATTATTTATAAACTTAGGTTTTTAATAATAGAATGTAGAAAATGATTTTGAGTCATTTTTAAAATTCATTTAGTAATATTTTATCAAGTGCCTCTATGCTAGGCACTGTGTTGGACATGGGAATTTGATGGTGAGTACAAACTTAATGTTTTCCTCTCAGGGCTTGTAATTTAATGAGAAAGTCAGACAATCAAATGTCATGTGCTATGTGTGTGTGTGCTTTAAATATGTGTATATATATTTATATTTATATATTATATACATATTTCCTCATATTATACATATGCATAGATGTGTATATGTGCATACATATACATATACTTTAAACTGTATAGTGCTAGGAATCTAGAAGATATACAATACTTTATTGTATACTTTATTATGAAAATGTTTTAACAGACAAATTAAATCTTTGAGGAATTGATGAATGAGTGAGACCTTAAGGGTGAGTAGTTGGTAGAGAACATTCCAGTCACAGAGAATAATACATGTGAAGGGTGTGTGGTAGTAAGGAGCATCTAAGGAACTGAAGGAAGGCCACTGCGGCTGGAGTTCAACAGTAGAAAATCAAGTGCAATGATGAAACTGGAGAAGTAGGCCAATCCCAAATGGAGCAAGACACCATAAGCCAGGTGTAGGACAACATGCAGCTGCAGTAGAATATTCATAGAAGTGTGAGGAATTTAACAGCTTATGTGGTACAAGATAGATTTCTAGCACAAGGCTTATTGATGGAAGGAATCATGAAAATGTAAATTACTGTTTTAATATTATTTAACAGTCTGACAAATAGGTCAGATAGTAAAGAATTATTAAAAACTAAAGGGGAGAAATCCCTGTGTGCTGGAAGTTGAGGAAAAATTTCCCAAAAGAGGTGAGCTTGATCTGCCTGAAGAAGAAAAGGAATGAATCCCTAATACATTAAGCTAGATAATCTTCAGGCAAAGTTCCTAGAATAGCTGTGATCTGGGAGCAGTATGATTTTTGCTGATTCTCTCAATGACCAAATAGACCCTAGAGTGAATTAGCCTAAGTGTTAAAATTGAGGCTAATAGGACATCTGTATTCCACACTACCTCCATAAAACAAGTTTTATTTCACAAGTGAAATTGTTATTACTTTAAAATTTTGGCCCTAGGAAACACCTACTTTCTAATTTCCACCTTGGTAAATGTTAAAGCAGTAGTTCTCAGCCTTGGCTACAATTCAAATCATCTGGTATGTAATTAAATAAGTTGATGGATGTGTTAATCTTATTTGGTAATCATTTCACAATATATACATGTACCCAATCATCATGTTGTATACCTTAAACTTATGCAATGTTATATTTCAACCATATTTTGATAAAACTGGGAAAATTGTTTCATCAGCAGTCACCTGGGGAGTTTGAATAATTAAATCAGAACCACAGGAGTTGGGAAGCAGGCAAAGGTAGTTTTTAAAGCTCCTCAGGTAATTACAATTAGCAGCCAAAGTTGAGAAACTGATATTCATTGGACCTTTGCCCATTTTTCAACTGTATACAAAAATTGAAGTTCCTTTTAAGTTATTTGGCTACTGACTTGGAAGCTGAAAATATTGTCATGTTCAGGGAGAGCTAAGATTGCCACATCTCCTTTTTTAAACATGTCCGTTTTCTCAAGATTGATGAAAAACTTGTCTGAAATGAATGTCTTCATATTTTGATGTTGTAAATTAGCTTGGGTTGGCTGTTTTTGCTTTACGTGTCTCCATTTTTTAGACCACACTACAGAATGCAAGAAATAGAGACAGTGTGATTCCCAGTATTCTTTATAAGGCAATATATTGTACCATAGGTGGGTGGTTATAAAAATGGTTTATTTATGGCACCTCCATATATTTTATTTATTTTGGTCTCTTCATTCTGTGAGGAAGGTATTATTGTCCTCAGAAGGTCACAACCAGCTGGTACAGGCATACCTTGTTTTATTGCGCTTTGCTTTATTGCATTCACAGATACTGCGTTTTTTACAAGACCCTCCACCAGCAAAAAGATTAAGATTCGCTGAAGGCTCAGATGATGGTTAGCATTTTTTAGCAATAAAGTATTTTTTAATTAAGGTATGTACACCGATTTTTCAGACATAATGCTGTTGCACTTTTTAGACTACAGTATAGTGTAAACATAACTTTTGTATGCACTGGGGAAACCAGCAAATTCATATGACTCGCTTTATTGCGATAGTTACTATATTGCAGTGGTCTGGAACTGAACCCACAGTATCTCTAAGGTATGCCTGTATTAAAGCCTACCCTTTTACCCTTGGACTGTTTGATTCCAAAGCATGTGCCTTTTTGCTACATATCATTGTCTCTGCTTACTTGGTTCTTTCCTTTTTTCTCAGTTTTTAATCCCAACACAGAAGGTTTTCTTACCATAGAATTTTCAGCTCTATCATTGTTGATTCCCACCCAGTTTTCTCTTTTGTCACTGTCTGTGTCCTGAACCTTCTACTTTTCCACAACTGGAAACTGGTTGGCTATCAAGCTGTGGGTCCCAGTTCCTAAGAATAACTGGAAATATGCTAAACCCAATATTAGTTCTTATTTGATCTAAAGGCAGAGTTGTCCTTCTTGAAAAGGTTTTTAAAATCTTAATTTCAAGGATATCATCCATATCTTATTTTCCCCCATACTTTCTGGCTACTGAGTCCCATTTTCCTTTATCAGTTCTTCTCATCTCCCATATCTCTAATAAAAATGGAGTGTTCCAGGCTTGGTCTTTTAACCCTATATGCCAATGATGCCTAAATTTTTATGTCCAGCCTAGATTTCTTCCTTAAAATAAGACTCTTATATTGAACCACAGTAATCAATGTACAGTAAAGGTACCTATAATTTTTAAGCAGTGGAGTTGGTCTATTAAAAAAAACATTGTTCTAAGTACCTTTTAAAGATGTCTGAGTTAGTGCACCTGCTTTTGAATTCTTAGTGGAGAGGAGACAATTTTACAAGTAGCTTTAATCCAGTGAGAGATGCTTTATTTAGTAGAATTATGTAGAGTACTAAAAGAACTTTCCTTAGGATATAGATTTTTACTTTTAATCCCTATGTTAAATATTAAGGTTTATTTGGTGGCTAAAGACAGTTTCTCTGTTTGAAACTATTTGCAGAAACTACTACATACTGATGCTTTCTTTTTTTATATTTAGTTTATAAAATTGATTGTAGATGCTTATCATTTGAGGAGGCAAATTGCTTAATTTGAGGGATTATTATTGGCTAGATAAGTGTTAATCATGGAATAAAACATGCAGGCAATGAAATTGGACTAGAGTATTCCGTTAGCAAACATTCCAATAACAGTTTGATTTTACATTAAAAGATAACTTGAGGTGGTATTTCATGTAAGATATTATAAGGCTGTTGAAATCAACCAGATGTAGATAGTGACATCTGACTGAGATCGTTGTTCTATATTTTCCCTCTCAGTTTTTTTTATTTCACAAAATATTTCAATATCTTTCAAAATCTATAAGAAACAGTTCAAGGTGATTCAAAAAGAACTAAACACTTGGAAAAGTTTATTCAATAACTGCTTATATATGTGAATACACAGTCAAAATTAATTATATATATATTAGACATAGCACATAAATAGAAAACTTAAAAAGCATTTTGTAAAGAAACGTCGATTATTCCTCAGTCTTACAAATGCCCTGTATCACTTGGTACTCATCTGTACTATAGTCTAATTCATGTTTGATCTTTATAGTATATCATATTAGTGGTAGAAATGTTGCCATAATGTATGTCTTTATTTCCTCAAAACTGCATATTCTCACCTAAATATATATGTTCATGTAAAATCTAGTTACTAGGTAAGATAATTTTACAGTTTTTGTTTTTTTGTGTTACCCTATGTAATCGTACTGCCAAGAAAGACTCAGTCTTTCAACTTAATAAGAAAATTGTGTATTTCTGAACAAGTTTTTACATGTGTTTTTTATCCTATTATAAAATAAGACAGATATAAAGACCACAGATAACAAGCGTGTAGCTTAATGAATAAAAATAAGGTGAACACATTTGAGATCATCACTCAGGTTAATAGTCAGCTACCCAGAAGCTCTTCCACATGCCCCATCCTAATCACAGGCCCTCCTCTGTTCTTGGTCCTGATTTCAATAATAATCATGTCTTTATAGTTTTATGACCCAACTGTTTTATCTAGGCACTTTATTAGTCTTGAATTTTTTCAAAATCATTTGTCTTTAGAGTATCTTTTAACTTACAGATTTCTTCTCCATGCCTTTCTTTTCCTTATAACTTGTCTATTAAAGGATCCAGTGTTTTCGATTTCTAGAGCTTCCCTCAATCTGGATTTTCTTTATTGTACACTCAGTGTGCCTATTTCTCTTTTTTGTATTCTCTGCAAATTGGTGGCTGAAGGCTTAAGCAGATTCATGTTTGATCCTTTTGCAGGATCCATATGTATTGTGTTCTTTTATTAGAAGGTAATATCTAGTTGGCTTTCTTTCTGTGATGTTAGCAGATACTGACATTCAGTATCTTGGCATATTAATACATTGGGGATCATGGTGATAGTCTAATAATTTCCTTTTCATTTATTACTTGGATTACTTTTATAAAGAGCCCTTCCTATTATATACATTTTTGTTACCTAATGATATATGAACCACAATTTAAGATAAAAGTATTAACCTGTGTAAATGGGAAAATCCTAGATAGACTTAATTTTTTTCTTTCTTTAGATAGATTTAATTATTAATAGAACCTTTTGATTCTGAATGGGAGTTTGATAAATCTGGGGAAATTAAGAAATACATTTATTTGATGAATACTTATTGAGTACTTATTCTATGCCACATATGATGCTGACTATTGGGATATGTTTGTGAATGGGTTGGTGTAGCCAGAAGGATTATGATAATGGCTATGAAGGACATAATTGGGAGACCTGACTTAGACTAATAGGTTAGGAATGTCCTTCCTAAGAAGTGTCATATAACTTGAACTGGAAGGAAATTAGGCAAAGAGAGAGGGGAAGATTTTAGTCAGAGGACATTTTATATATCTCTATACATACAGATATGTGCATATATCACATATGCCATATACATCCGTGTGTATAAATATAAATGTATATATGTGTATGTGTGTATATACATGTATAAAATGGCCTGGGGTTGGGGAAGAGCTTAGATATTGAAAGATCTAGGGGGGGAAAGGCTAGTAGCTATAACAATGTGAGTTAGAGGGAGAGGATTACCTTAGGAGGCAAATAGGAGCCTTAATCGTGTGGTAACATCTTAAAAGTGGTACATACCAGAAGACACTGGAACTAGAGGTTTATTGTAGATGCAGTATAGAAATTTTTATCCATAGGTTATAGTAGGTTCTAAGCCTATCTAATAGACATCTCTTTAGGATGTGTATACCTTCATTAGATGTTTGTTTTGATGGGTCGGTAAATAATTGCTCTCATTTGTTTCATACCTTTACAGAGCTGTTCTGGGATCTCTATATAATTGATGTTTAGATAGAGAAAATTAGAGGATTGAAAAGAATCCTAAAAACTAATTTTCTGGCTCTGTTCAAAGGTATCTGGAGAAGCCAATGAAATTCAGATTGCAGAAGCATTGAAGCGGTACAGTGAACGGGCATTCTTTGTCCGGGAGGCTCTTTTTCACCTTTTTAGCCTGACTCATGTGATGGAAAAAACAAAGCCAGAAATTTTAAAGGTAAGGCTAAGAAACTGGATATGAAATTTTAAAAAGTATCTCCCTGGATGGATGATCATGTTGTGAAGAAAGCTGATGAAAATTTTGTATTCATTTTTGATTTTTATTTGTAATGCCACTGATTAGAATTTCAGTTATTAGCGACAGTAAGAAAAGCTAGTTGCATAGTATCACTTAAGTTTTATAATTGTCTCATTAAACAACATAAAAGCCTTCTAGTGAATATTTAACAGCCTAAAACCTATGATCCTTTTGGTATTTTATCACAAGCTGTAGTAGAAAATGAAACTATATAATCAAGACCCTGCATTTTAGATTAGCCTTACATTGCTTCCATATAGACCTTTTTTTTATTTATACATTTATTTATAAATGTATATTTATAAATATTTATTTATACAAGATTTATTTATTTATACAAGAACTGGGGTACAGTTAGAGGTGGGGAGGTTGAAAGAATTGACCAGAGACAGAGCGGGGAGCAGAACAGGCAGACGAACTGAAGACATTGCTGAGGGGAGCAGTGGGCGAGTCAGGAGAGGTCTGCCGCGCCTTGTGCGTTTCTCCCTGGACAGCCAGGAATCGAACTTGTGCTGCATAGATGGCCAGGAATCGAACTTGTGCTGCAGAAGCTGTGGACAGCTTCATAGCATGGTGCTCAACCTGCTGCGCCACCGGGGAGGCCCCCTTACAGACTTTTAAAGAAACAGTATTGGAATTCTATAAAGCACTGTTTCATGCCCTTTATGAGCTTCATGTGCTTTCATAACTAATCACGTTAAATTCTTCAGTTAACATATTCTAACCGAGATAGCTTTTGAAGGGCAAGAGGAGAAGACTCTTGATTTTATTGATTGCTTGGGACAATATTTGTCAAAATATGTACTTTGCCCACCAGAAATACAGAACTTTGCTTATTTTTAAAAGCATATTTACATGTGAGGGAGGGCTCAAAATAAAAGCATATTTGTTAACTCTATCCCCAAGAAATTCAGGTTTGGTAGAATTGAATGAAGTACAGGAATCCGCATCTTAATAATCACCCCCATCTAATACTTAGTTTTGAAAACTCCTGAATATAGGGCTGTATTTTATTTGGTAGTTCATACAACAATCTCAAGAGATAAATGTTATCCTCTCTTATAATATTGTATAACTGAGCGTCTGTGAGTTGAGTAATAAGTCAGTGGCAGAGTCAGAAATACCTTTTGTTTTTTGGTAAAGATTTATTTTTATTTATGCGTAGAAGAACTGGGATGTAGGCCGGAGATACAGGGGGTAAGAGGAATCACCAGAGACAAGGGAGCAGAACAGGAGGATATACTGAAATACACTGCTAAGGGGGGCAGCAGGCAAGACAGGAGAGGTCTGCTGTGCCATGTGTGGGTTAGCTCCCTAGTGGAGGATTGAACTCTGGCTGCAACGGTGATAGTGTGATAGCACTGAGACTCAACCCCTGTGGCCTCCAGGGAGGCCGGGTCAGAAATATCTTAATCTCCCCCATATCTTAAATTTTAAGAATGAAATGCTTGCATAGGGACCAGTAACATTTCAGTCTCTAGAATGCTATCCCCAACATATTATCCCCCCTCCATATAGTGTCCAAAGGACACTGGAACTTGGTATATACATTATCTTTTATTTTTGGTTTTGGATACTGTGAATCTGAGCAATAAAGAACTAGTCCTCTATTCATGATCTGAAATATTTATTCATTCACCCTTTCATTCGATTAATGATACAGAGAGAAATGAAAGAATATAAGGAATTCTTTTAAGGACTTTTACTGGAAAGGAGAACAAAGAAAAAAAGGTGGGAGTTGGCTGAGGAGATGAGATTTAAAGAAGGCTTTTGTTGTATACTTTTCCTTTTAAGATGGGAGGAAAATATAGCTTGTATGCTGATTGAATGATCCAATAATATAATAAAATGTTGATGAGAGGGGAGGACAGCTGAAGCAATGTCCGTGATAGACAAAAAAGGAAAGGCTCTTGCACCTAATCAGGGGGATTGCCTTTTGACAGGCACCCAAAAGGATCATTTCTGATCGTTAGACAGGAAGGCACCATATGTACACATGTCTGTTGATAGTGGGATATTTGCAGTAGTGAGGACCTGGAGTTCTTTTCTGCAGTTTTCTCAGTGTATTTGAAAACAAGATCTTCTGCTGATAGAAGGCTAGGAGGGGAAAGGGGATTTGTTGAAGATTTGAGGAGAAAGAAAAGGTAAGAAGTAGTTCTGTAGGCCAGAGGGAAGTGACTGAAGTGACTGCATTTTATTGTACTCTATTAACTTTAGCAGTAGTCTCAAGAAACTGGATGCTGGTATTGAAATGAAATTTGCTACTCAGTAGAGTATATTTAGTGCTTTCCATATAGCAGACATTGGTCTTGGAAATATAGTGCTGAGTTACCTGAATACAAAAGTTTCTAATGAATAAATCTCTAAATTTGAAGAACTTGATACCTACCTAACCAGATGGGCAGGAGTAGGTATTTGTGAGTAACTGTTGAATCCTAGGCTCTTTGCTCATGACTATGATAAAGATGCTTAAGACATCTTTGACATTATTACAGGTGTACAAGTAATATTGCTATGTAAAAAGGGTTTGTATTTATATCATGGATTGAAGGAAGTAATTTTTTTTCCAGCTTGTGGTTACAGGGATGAGAAACCATCCTATGAATTTGCCGGTGCAACTGGCTGCAAGCGCTTGTGTGTTTAACTTAACCAAGCAGGATCTGGCAGCAGGAATGCCTGTCCGACTCTTGGCTGACGTGACCCATTTATTGCTCAAAGCCATGGAACATTTTCCCAATCACCAGCAGGTAAGCATATAAGAATTCCCTTTCAAATAGTCCTTTTAATGTCTGCTACATATCTCCTACCCCTAACAGTTCAGTTTAGTAGACCAAGGCTGGAAGTTCAAATGCCTTTGTGAGTTGTAAAGTAATAAATTTATGGCATAACCGAGTGGAGGACAATACAGAAGTGGAAAACTGAATATGTTCCCTGCTTAAAAGTACTTAAATCCAAATGTTGGAGAAAATTGTTTAAGTCATAGAAAACTCATCTTCCACCTAAATCTTAAATTTTTGATGACTTTGGCAATAGGCATAGAGCATCTGTTATAAACCAGGTGCTATAAAGTAGCAAGTACAGAAATGAAAAGACATGAATTTTCTATTTCTAGCAGTATGGTAGTATACGTAACCTATCCTCAGGATGAAAACTAAAAATGCTGCTGGAATTATTATATTAACTTAAAATTTTTTGCAGTGAGTTGGTAAGTTAGTAAAAAATATTTAGAGGTCGAAAATCAAGTAAAATGGCAACCTAGAGTGGTGAGAGGATCATGAAAGCCATCTTCCTTCATTGAGGGAAACTGTCAAACTATATAAACTTTAGACTTTGGTTTTCACGGCTTTTATACACCAGATGAACAGAAGACAAAGCAGGAACCATTCAAGTATTTTCTAATAAAAAACCCCTTCGAGGAAGGGACAATACCAAACACGTTCTATGAAGCCAACATTACACTAATACCAAAACCGAACAAGGACAACACAAAAAAGGAAAACTACAGGCCAATCTCCCTAATGAACACTGATGCAAAAATCCTCAATAAAATTTTAGCTATCAGAATCCAACAATGTATCCATAAGATAATTCACCACGACCAAGTTGGATTCATTCCAGGGGCACAAGGATGGTTTAACATCCGAAAATCAATCAACGTTATCCAACACATCAACAAAAAGAAATATAAAAACCATATGATAATATCAATAGATGCTGAGAAAGCTTTCGACAAAGTGCAACACCCATTCATGATAAAAGCCCTTGAAATTCTTGGGATACAAGGAACATACCTCAACATCATAAAGGCCATCTATGACAAGACAACAGCCAGTATCATTCTCAATGGTGAAAAGCTGAAAGCAATTCCATTAAGATCTGGAACAAGACAAGGATGTCCACTCTCACCATTGCTTTTCAATATAATACTGGAAGTCCTAGCCAGGGCAATAAGACAAGAGAAAGACATCCAAGGAATCCAAATAGGAAAAGAAGAAGTCAAACTATCACTATTTGCAGACGATATGATATTATACATAGAGAACCCCAAAAACTCCACAGAAAAGCTAATTCAACTCATCAATCAGTTCAGTAAAGTGGCAGGATACAAAATCAACACGCAAAAGTCAGTAGCCTTCCTATACACAAACAATAAATCTGAAGAAGAAGAAATCAAAAAGACCATCCCTTTTGTTATTGAAACAAAAAAAATCAAATATTTGGGAATAAATCTAACAAAAGAGGTAAAGGACCTATACAAAGAAAACTATAAAACACTGTTAAAAGAAATAGAAGAAGACACAAAGAAATGGAGAGACATCCCCTGCTCGTGGATTGGAAGAATAAACATTATTAAAATGGCCATCCTTCCAAAAGCAATATACAGATTCAATGCTATTCCAATCAAAATTTCAATGTCATTCTTCAAAGAAATAGAACAATTATTGATGAAATTCATATGGAATCACAAAAAACCCCGAATAGCCAAAGCTCTCCTGAAAAAAAAAGAAGGGAATGGAGGCATCAGACTCCCAGACTTCAAACTATACTACAAAGCCATAATCATCAAAACTGCATGGTATTGGAACAAGAACAGACATACAGACCAATGGAATCGAATAGAAAATCCAGAAATAAACCCACAGATTTATGGTCAACTAATCTTTGACAAAGGAGCAAAGAATATGCATTGGAGCAAAGAAAGTTTGTTCAATAAATGGTGCTGGGAAAACTGGGTCGCTACATGCAAAAGAATGAAGCTTGACCACCACCTCACACCATACACAAAAATCAACTCAAAATGGATTAAAGAACTAGACATAAGACCTGAAACCATAAAATATATAGAAGGAAATATAGGCGAAACACTACGTGATTTGCACATCAAAGACATCTTTACAGACACATCACCCAAAGCAGTGATAGTGAAGGCAAAGATAAACAGCTGGGACTATATCAAATTAAAGAGCTTTTGCACAGCAAAAGAGACAATAACAAAAACAAAGAGAAACCCCACCAACTGGGAGAACATTTTTGCACCCAACACTAATGATAAAGGACTGATCACAAAAATCTGCAAAGAGCTGATGAGACTCAACAACAACAAAGAAAATAATCCAGTCAAAAAATGGGCAGAAGAGCTTAAAAGAAACTTCTCTGAAGAGGAAATGCAAATGGCCAACAGGCATATGAAAAAATGTTCAACATCACTTGTCATCAGGGAAATGCAAATCAAAACTACCATGAGATACCATCTTACACCAGTGAGAATGGCACATATTAAAAAAACTAGCAACAACAAATGTTGGCGAGGGTGTGGAGAAAAAGGAACTCTTCTGCACTGTTGGTGGGAGTGCAAACTGGTCCAACCACTGTGGAAAGCTGTGTGGAGATTTCTGGACCTACTAAACATAGAGCTTCCATATGACCCAGCAATTCCACTCCTAGGTATTTACCCAAAGGACACAGAAACATCAATTCCAAAGAACACCTGCACCCCTATGTTTATAGCAGCACTGTTTACAATAGCTAAGCTTTGGAAACAACCCAAATGCCCAAAAATAGATGACTGGATCAAGAAGATGTGGTACATATATACCATGGAATATTACTCAGCATTCAAAAAAGATAAACACATGCAATTTGCTGCAACATGGATGGCGCTGGAAGGGATCATGCTCAGCGAAATAAGCCAAAAAGAAAAAGAAAAATACCGGATGGTCTCACTCATAGCAGGAATCTAGAAAACTTAAATAAGGGACCAGGAAAATGAATAACTATAAGAAAGTGAAAATCAAAATCAACAAAAAACTATGAACCAGAGACACTTTTAGGGGGGCGGGGGCGGGAGGGGAGGGATTGGGGTCAGAATGGGGGGCTGCAATTGTATGGGGAATATAACAATAAAATTTATAAAAAAAAAAAAAAAAAAAACCCTTCGAAATAAGCCAAAAAGAAAAAGAAAAATACCGGATGGTCTCACTCATAGCAGGAATCTAGAAAACTTAAATAAGGGACCAGGAAAATGAATAACTATAAGAAAGTGAAAATCAAAATCAACAAAAAACTATGAACCAGAGACACTTTTAGGGGGGCGGGGGCGGGAGGGGAGGGATTGGGGTCAGAATGGGTGGGCTGCAATTGTATGGGGAATATAAAAATAAAATTTATTATTTAAAAAAAAAAACAAAAAACCCTTGCACAAGCTATGATTCCCCTCCCAAAAGGGGGTATAAATCATTAGTATAAGGGGCTACAAATAAACTTCCTAAGTTAGAGAAGCAATAAGAGAATAAGCCCAGAGAAAGTAGAGGAAGTACTAAAGATAAAAATTTAAAAAAAAATGCAATAAAAAGCAAATGTACTTTGAATTAGAGAGGATCAACAGTCCCAAGAACTGGTTCTTTGACTATGTTAATAATATTGAAAAAATTGACAAAATTGTTCAAAGAAAAATGAGAAAAGTGCAAATAAGCAATATTAGAAAATGGGAGTGAGGAGAAATGAGTATGGGCTTCTTTTTTGGAGTTGTAAAATATTCTAACGTTGATTATGGTGACGGTTGTACAACTGTGAATATTCTAAAAGCCACTAAATTATACACTTTAAGTACGTGAATTGTATGGTAAGTGAATTATATCTCAATATATTTCAATAAGCTATTTATATATGTTATATATGTGCATGTATTATAAAAAATATTCCTCAACAGCACTTTCTATAATGACGTCAAATTGAGAACACCAAATGTCCATCAACCCAGATTTTGTCATATGACAGGATACTTCAAAATAGTAAATAATGAATGAATTACAAATGCAGACTACCACCTAGATTAACATCAATTATAAGTTGGATATAAAAAATTGCAGAAGAATACATACATATGATTCCATTACTTAAACTGTGTTCTGCTAACCAGACTGTATTGGCATCACCTGCAAACTTAGTTTAGAATCTCAAGTATATCCCAGATCTATGGAATCATTTATTAAAAATACCCAATTGATTTGTATATAATATAGTCTCTATATATCTTTATATATTCTGTTAATCTGATTTTGCTTGCTGTGAATCAACTTTTTTATATTGTCTTTTTCAGACAAGAGATCTTCCAAGTATATAAAGCTGTTCCAGAAATAGAAAAAAAAGATATAAAATTAACATCCTATTTGTTGCATGGAAGATATATAGAAACTGTATAATAGAAGGAACCACACAGAAAATACAAAGCAATACTAAATTTCAGTATGTACTGAATAAATCAATTCTAAAAAATTAGAAATATGCATTATGACTTTATTTAACCATACCTTAAAAGTTATTTTGCTTGATGGGAAGAACCTGAAAACCTTCTGTTATGTTGGCATATCTTCACTCTGTTGATAAATGACTCATATTCTCATTTTCTTTTGTTTAATTGTACTGCTTCATTTAAAAAATAGAGCCAAGTCTCCCATCAGTCCCTCCTTATTTGGTGGCCAGTGTTTAAAACACTAGTCCCATGTACTTTAGGTTAGTCAAGCTATCTTCAAAGCGGATGACAAATTCCTTGATGCTCTGTCACCAGGCAAAACTGTTAGCCTTTATCTTTGTTGTCCTCTTCAAAAACAAGTGACAAGATTGGGCCTCCCTGGTGCTGCAAGGGGTTAAGCACAGCACTATGAAATTATCCGTAGCCACCACTGCAGCACGAGTTTGATCCCAAGCCAGGGAGGTGACCCACATGGCACAGCAGACCTCTCTTGTCTTGCCCGCTATTCCCCTCAGCAGTGTATTTCAGTCAGTCTGCCTGTTCTGCTCCTCACTGTGTCTCTGGTGAATCCTCTTACCCCTTGCACCTCTGGCCTTCACCCCAGCTTTTATATGCATAAATAAATAAAATAAATCTTTTTAAAAAATGACACGGTTGGGCCTCGCTGGTGGTGCAAGAGGTTAAGACACAACATATGAAGCTGTTCACAGCCACTGTGGCACGAGTTCGATCCCCAGCCAGGGAGCTACCCACATGGCGCAGCAGACCTCTCCTGACTCGTCCGCTGCTCCCCTCAGCAGTGTATTTCAGTCAGTCCATCTGTTCTATTCCCCACTCTGTCTCTGATGAATCCTCTCACCCCCCACACCTCTGGCCTGTACCTTAGTTCTTACATCCATAAATAAATAATTCTTTTTTGAAAAAAAAGTGTTTTAAAAAAATGGCAAGGTTACCTCATGGATGAGGCAACCAGAATAGAGGGAGATTTGCTAGAATAAACCTATTTGTTACCTTAGTTCTCACTTAATGAAAAAAGATAAAACATGAGTATGTGCAAATAAACTTACGTGGGTACAGTATGTCAGTCTTTCAACGGTAGGTGGACAGAATAAAGGATATAAGAAATACTTGGGTTTCATTTATCTTTCTCCCTTTTTTTAACCTCTGGTTAAAAAATAAATAATTTAATAAGGACTTTTCCCTCCCTTTGATTCTTTAGTTACAGAAGAATTGCCTCCTTTCACTTTGCAGTGACCGGATCCTCCAAGATGTTCCATTTAACAGGTAAGTGATAGCCTTAGAACATAAAAGGGGGAAAAATGGAATTTTAGAGATCTGTCTAATGACCCCAAAAAAGGGTCTTCTCTTACTAGCGAGGATATGCCTGGTGTATGATTAATAAAATGGTGAATTTGTGCTTTGCCTTATAGAATGCTAAATCTATTCTAATTTAGTACCTTGACATTCATGATAGATTGGTTTTCATAGTCCTTTGCTTAAGAAATATATTGGTTATAGTTTTCTGAATATCCATACAATATTGTGGACTCAAGAAACTGAGACAGGGCCTCCCCGGTGGCGCAGTGGTTGAGAGTGGTTGAGCGCTGGGTTGCGAAGCTGCCTGCAGCCTCTGCAGCGCTGGTTCAACCCCCGGCCGATGGCGAGGGTCCCACATGGCGTGCAGACCTTCCCTACCGCCCGCTGCTCCCCTCAGCAGTGTGTTTCGTCAGTCTGCCTGTTCTGTTCCCTGCTCTGGCTCTGGTGAATTCTCTCACCCTCCCGTGCTTCTGACTGTACCCAGTGCTTGTATAAATAAATATAAAAATAAATCTTTAAAAAAAAAAAAAAGAAACTGAGACATACAAAGAATCAGTATCTTGTCCATGGTTTCGTGGCTAGTAACTGCAAGAATGGAAAGATTCGGGTCTTGTAATTCTAAGATCAGTGTTCTTTTCACTGTGTCATTCCTTTCATTATTATTGTTATTTAATGTTGGATAATGAAGAAACTTAAAGTACAGGTTAACAGAGATCATATAGCTTTATATGTGATATCATTTGATTCTCACAGCAATTCTATGGTATAAGATATAGAGTGGAAGATTGTTTTCTAGATGAGAAAATTAAAGTTCAGAGAGATTAAGGAACTTGCCCAGAGTCCTAAAGTTAGTTGTTGGTGGTTGACTTCTAAAGTGTATGATGACTTAATGATTTGACTGTACTGCCTCCCAGGAGGAAATATTTTATTATTGTTACTAACATTAAATAGAACCGGAATTCAAACCCCAAAAGTCAAAGAACTTCAGAAATCATTTTCTTAACTTCTATTGCTTTGTAATTGTGGGCATATTTGAGGACTAATGAGCAGTCCACCTTGTAATAAAAGCAGGGAAAAGCAAGATTTGAAAGTGTGGGCTCGTATTATAGTCCTAAAATACAGGAATGACATCATACCAAAGTCCTTTGATAGATTTATTACCAATTTGTAGGCACAAAGTGAGGGAGAGTGGCCCATTAGGAATCTACTGTCATACCACTAACAGACTGGATCAGAGAGGGCCTTGGGAATAGAAAGGAGGTAACAATAGATTTGAGGGAAGTTAATAGAGGAGTGATTTGCATCAAAATCATTCAGCCATCATGTATTAAGAACTATTTCTGTGTCAGGCACTGTGTTGGGTTCTTGGTATGAAGGACTAAACAGCAGATGGTTCCTTCTCTCAGAGAACTCACAGGCCAAAGGGGAAGTCAAATGAGTCTGCAGATAATCACAGTTCTCTGACAGAGTTATAAGGTGTTAAGGCCCACTGATAAGGCAATAATAAACTTGCCAAGGAAAGCTTCTGAATGGAAGTAATTATTTAAGTCTTAAAAGATTAAGTTGTGGTTAAAATAATCAGATGTATTTCTGAGTGCTATCCAGAGATTTCTCTTCTTACCTCACATACCACATTCAGTGCTTTGGTAAATCCAGCTCTATCTTCAAAATATACCCAGAATTTGATTATTTTTCTTCACTTATGTTTTTACCACTTGACTAAACTAAAAGGGATTTCTCTCCTGAATTTTAGTCTCTGAACTGCTCTCCCTGTTTCAGTCTTTACCCTCTGAAGTTGATTCTAAACATAGCTAATACAATAGTTATATTAAAAACCTACATCAGTTCATGCCACAACTATGCTCAGAATCCTTCCATGACTTTTCATCTCATTCAGAGTAAAAACTAATTCTTTACTAAGAATCACATGATATATCTCCCTTGTTAACTTTTGACCTTATCTTTTAGTACTCTTTCCTTTGTTCTTTCTGCTTTGGTCTCACTGGCCTCCATGCTGTTTCAAAACCTTCCCACTCATACTTCAAGGTCATTGTGTTTACCATTTTACTTAGATGTCTACATGGGTAGTTTTTTTTTACTTCCTCAAAAGTTTCACTGAGGACTTCCCTATCTGCCTTGTATAAAATTTCAACATTTCATCTTTCACTTTCCCTGCTTTTAATTTTTCCTCTGTAATACACCATCTATGTGTTTTACTAATTTCTCTGATTTATTACATTTCCCCACTAGCATGTAAGCTCTGAGAAAAAAATAGATTTTTTTTTCTATTTCATTCACTCTTCTATCTCCAGAACCAAGAATAATGCCTGACACAAAACAGGACCTCAACAATTGTATGTGAATGAATAAATGAATGAATGAACCCATTGTTCTGTGAGGAACCCAGAAAATACTTTAATTAACTACAGGCAAGAAATCACTGCAGAATAGAAATGTTATAATTCTAGAAGATAAGTTCCAGATAGTTTTGGCCATATTTTCAAAACTCTGATTTTCTTAGAAAGTCTGTCAGAACTAATAATGAGGCTTTGTCTCCAAAATACTAAGTGTACTTGTTATTCTGTATCAGTTAAGAGGAATTTTTCCCTTTCCTTCTCACCTGCCTGATTTATAGCATCAATTCCCAGTGAGAGCTTGAAACTGTGCCTGGGCTTCCAGGATTAATTCATGAAACCCTTTGTGTGTTTTCAGGTTTGAAGCAGCCAAGCTTGTCATGCAGTGGCTCTGTAACCATGAAGATCAAAACATGCAAAGGATGGCAGTTGCTATCATTTCCATTCTGGCTGCCAAGGTACTTGAATTCTTGTTGAGTAATTTTCTATAAATAGCTGTTTCCCATTATAGTTACTATTTTTCCCAAAATCTATATGTCAGAAAGGCAAGTAAACCTCTCTGCCAATCTGCTTATTCAAGATGCATTCAATATTGCAGAATTCCAGGCTGGTCAGAGATTTCAGAGTGACCTTTGGAGTCAGTGATACATTAACTTACTAGTGAGTTCTTGGACATTTACCATGTGTTCTGCTTGCTTGCAGCTTTCTACAGAACAAACTGCACAGCTTGGTGCTGAGCTCTTCATTGTCAGAGTAAGTTTGTGATCTCCTCTGCAGACATTTATTTGTGAAATATGTATAGAATACTCATTAGGTACCTACCACCTTACTAGATATTACAGATTCAAACTGAATTGGATCTTAATTCCTACCCATAAGAAATTTAAAGTATAGTAGAGAAAATAACTATGTAGACATGGTTATAATACAATCTAATAAGTATAATAATAGAGACATGAATGAATGAAAGATGTTATACAAAGAGAGGAGAAGGCTGTAGTAGTGAATGGAAAGAGTAAAAATTCTGGAGTTGAAGGTTGCTATTGCTACTGTATGATCTCCAGTAAGTCACATAAATTTTATTAGGAATGACTAAAAATTACTTTGTAGTTACTAAAATGGTTCAATGAGAAGGGAGAAAAAAAAGACCAAGTACCTTACATAAAATATATGTTAAATTAGTAGAAAAGGGATGCAGATTTTATTTATTTTTACTATTTTCAGGGGTGACATTTAGCTTTACGTGTGACTTTTTATTGTTGTATATGTGTCTCAGTAATTTTGATTAGAAATATATTCAGAGATTTTTAGGATTTTTAGATTCAGTAGATTTTCAGTCCACTAATATACATTTTGTTTTTTTTCCTGAATTATATGTAACTTTAATAGTTTATTTGTATCTGTGTTAGCAAAGCTTCCTTTCACTCCTAAAAGTATAGTCAAAAATGGAATTTTGGATGCCATGTATAGTTCTTAAAACATTCTTTTAAAGTGAAATATCTTAGTTGAAAGTATTATAGAAATAATTACAATGAAACTTTCAAATCTATATTTAAAACCTAATATAGATTTCAAGTTTCTTGTATTTATTTTGTCTCTTTTTTAAAAAAAAGATTTATTTATTTATGCCTACAAGAACTGGGATGTAAGCCAGAGGTGCGGGGGGTTGAGAGGATTCACCAGAGAGAGTGGGGAGCAGAACAGGCAGATCCACTGCTGAGGGGAGCAGCGGGTGAGACAGGAGAGGCCTGCTGCACCATGTGGGTTAGCTCTCCGGCCGGCCGGGGATTGAACTTGTGCTGCAGTAACTGGCGACAGCACTGTCTTTAACCTCTGCGTCACCGGGGAGGCCCTATTTTGTCTTTTTTTTTTTTTTTTGGAAGGAAAACTTAGGAGTTGATTTATTAATTTTTCTTACTAAGTTGACCAGCCTCAAATTATTTAATATTTCCCAGATTCCATTTCCTCTCCTGAAAAGTACGGGTAGCACTACTGCAGTATAGAATATGATTTGGTGATACTTAATAAATGTTAGCTTTGGGGCTTCCCTGGTGACTCAGGGGGTTAAGTCTCAGCATTGTGAAGCTCTTGGCAGCCAGTGCAGTATAAGTTCAATCCCTGGCCAGGGAGCTAACCCACATGGCACAGCAGACCTCTCCTATCTCGCCCACTGCTCTCCTCAGCAGTGTACTTCAGTAGATCTACCTGTTCTGCTCCCCTGTCTCTGGTGAATCCTCTCACCCGCCGCCCCCCCCCCCCAATACCTCTGGCCTGTACCCTAGTTCTTATATGCATAAATAAATAAATCTTTAAAAAAAAAAAGTTAGCTTCATTTTCCCTTTTCCCTCTATATCTTTTTTATTACCAGGATCTGTAAATAAGTATAGGTTGTGACCAGTTGGGTGGGATAGTTGGCCTTAAGCTTTAATTATTTTCCTTTTTATTTGATTTATAGGCAATTAGATTGTAGGTATGATCAGAATAATATAGAAGTATTTATAAAGATCTTATACTTGCTGAAGGAAAAGTCTGATCCAAGAGGCTGTTTGTTATAAGAACCTTTATAGGTAATGTTATAAGTCATGAGATTAATCATCACAGACTTGTCATTATTACCTCTAATTGTAATAACAATTCAATGAGAAATTAATTTTATTTTCCTTTTTTCAGCAACTTCTTCAAATAGTGAAGCAGAAAACCAATCAAAATTCAGTGGACACTACTTTGAAATTTACTTTAAGTGCACTCTGGAACCTTACAGATGAATCTCCAACCACTTGCAGACACTTTATTGAAAACCAAGGTTTAGAACTCTTCATGAGGGTTCTAGAGGTTAGAATGGGAATTTAGTTTACACTTTTGATATTTATTGATTAATTAATAAATATCATTTATTATATTTGGTTCTTTTGATAGTTACAGGTTTCTCTTTCTTTTTACAGTCTTTCCCAACTGAGTCATCCATTCAACAAAAAGTCCTAGGACTTTTGGTAAGATATAAGCATTTGCTGCTAAATTCCAAGCTATAATTTTTTTTTTAAAGTGATCTTAAATTCTGGGCTAAAAATGACAAATACAATGAACTTAAATTAGAAAAATTAAGATTCTAAATAAATTGCTAGGGAATTTCATAATAGGGTCAGTGAAAAATTTTCTCTACATACAAAATTTTCTCTACATCTGTTAATATGGTCATTAACAGATTAGTAAATCTTACTTGGAATGATAAGGCAAAAATAGTAAAATCAGGGGAGCCTCCCTGGTGGCGCAGGGGGTAAGCACTATGAAGCAATCCACAACTACTGCAGAGTTGGAGTCCAGCTCAGGGAGGTGACCCACATGGCACAGCAGACCTCACCTCTCTCACCCACTTCTCCCCTCAGCAGTGTATTTCAGTAGATCCGCCTGTTCTCCCCTCTGTCTCTGTTGAATCCTCTCACTCCCTGCACCTCTGGCCTACACCCCAGTTCTTGTATGCAAAAATAAATAAATCTTTAAAAAATAATAAAAA
Source organism: Talpa europaea (assembly GCF_964194135.1). Classification (NCBI taxonomy): domain Eukaryota; kingdom Metazoa; phylum Chordata; class Mammalia; order Eulipotyphla; family Talpidae; genus Talpa; species Talpa europaea. The sequence continues at coordinate 32,981,000 of NC_140076.1, forward strand.
AATAAATCTTAAAAAAAAAAGAGATAGTGACATTACTTCCACAAAGCTTATTTAAAATCTAATATAGGGGGCCTCCCCGGTGGCGCAGCGGTTGAGCGCTGGGTTGCGAAGCTGCCCGCGGCATCTGCGGCGCCGGTTCGATCCCCGGCTGCTCCCCGGCCACCGGAGGAAAATCCCACATGGCGCGCAGACCTCTGCTGCCGCCCGCCGCTCCCCTCAGCAGTGTACTTCGGTCCTGCCTGCTCTGCTCCCCGCTCTGGCTCTGGTGAATTCTCTCACCCTCCCACGCTTCTGACTGTACCCAGTGCATGTACAAACAAACAAACAAATAAATAAATAAATAAAAATAATAAAAAAAAAATAAAATCTAATATAGATTTCAAGTTTTTTGTATTTATTTTGTCATCATTACCTTCACCTTCTCTTTCAAGTAGGGTGCTTCAATATCTTGATCAAATCTAAGTATGAAATTTGCTGCAACAGTTCAAAAATACTTTCTCTGTAGTCTTCCATATTTTGTAATCTCACAGTTAAACAAGTCAAGACTTCAAATTTCTCACTCTACTGAGTCCTTTACTGAGACCTCCAATTTTGTTTCCGCTCATACTTAGGTAGGTGATATTTGAATATTTCTCAGCCAGGACTTCCAAGTCTCCAGAAATCAGATTATCACTAAAGTTTCAACTTTAAAGTCTATTTAAGTTGGGTAGCCAGGTCGGTGAACTTAGTTCTGCATTATCCATATTCAGAAATTCTAGATTTTTGAAAACATCTTTCAGGCCTTAGTGACAACAGTTATCAAAGGGTAATTCTGTCACCTCCTCCAAGACTCTGTTCCTTAATTCCAGGTTAATCCTTTCATCTCATTGTTCTCTTCCTGTTCTTCCACTGCTCTTTTCTTCCCTTACCCTGTCCTACTTTTTCTTTTTTTATATAAGATTTATTTTATTTATATAAGAACCAGGGTATAGGCCAGATGTGCAGGAGGGTGAGAGGATTCATCAGAAACAGAGCGGGGAACAGAACAGACAGAATGAGGGAAATACACTGCTGAGGGGAGCAGCGGGCGAGACAGGAGAGGCTGCCCCCGCTTGTGGGTTGCTCCACGGCCGGCGTGGATCTAACTGGCACTGCAGCGGCTGTGGACAGCCCCACAGTGCTGTGCTCAGCCACCTGTGCCACCAGGGAGGCCCCAGTACTATTTTTCATTACCCACTCCCAACCTTAACATTTGAAGAGATTTGTAAATGAATGAAAATAAATGCAAATATATATGCCTACCACTATCATCAGATAGGTGGGGGTTAGGGAGCGAGGAAGAAAAGAATAGCAAATAGAGTCCAAGTAATTGAGACTCTAACTTGACTACTCCTAACTCCTTGTCCACACACTCAAGCATACATTCACATGTGCACACACTGCCTCCACCCCGAAGTCCCTTCTCTTTCAAAGACTGTTCAGAAACTTAAGGTGTAATTTTTTTTCTGCTTGAGGTAATAGTTGAAGGTTGCTACTATACTTGGAAATACTAATTAAGTAAGAAAATGGGTACAATGTAATAAGTGAAAAGAAGGCCACAAAACTATATGTAGTTTACCCTTTAACAATGGGGGTGTAAAGTGTACCAACCCCTGCCAAAAGAAATTTTAAGAAAGAGGATTAATCATTAGAGTGCTGAGATAAATTGGATCTTTAATCCTTTAGGAGGATCAACCAGTCTTAAGTTTGGAAACCCTTAAATTTTTTCACATGTGAGCAGAAGTCTTTCTTAAGTATTGCCTAGGAAAACCATCTTACTCCAAGTCCAGCAGGCAAACACTGGCATTCAGTAGAGGTCTAAGACTGAATTTTTTTAATACATGTGATCACTATGTTATTCAAACAAGTGGATGCTTTCTTGTCTTCTTAGACTTTCTACATTATTCAGAACTGCTAATCCTTTTATTCTTTGGATGCACTCACCTTTCTCTGTTACAAATACCAAACTTTCCTGTTTTTTTCCCTACTTATCTTGCTGTTGCTTTTCAGTTTGAAAAACTGTAGTTATAAATCACAAGGGAAATCTTTTCCATTTAGACTCAGTCTCAAATTTCAATAAGCCTCTTTTTCATATGTCTGTATTGTCCAGTCTTTTATTGAGGTGTAATGCTTTGAAAGCCCTTGCCTGGAATGGGAAATCTTACTTCCAATTTGCAGTCTTTACCTTCTATTCTTACATAACTCATACAATCCAGTGTTCTTTCTCCTGCAGGTGATGGGTACAATGTTGTTATTGCTTTAGTTTCGTTCTGTGTTTGCGATTTGCTCGAGCAAGTAAACTTACATATTTAAAAGCTGTTAGTTATTTTTCACTCAACATTTCTAGATATTTTGTGGTAAAAGGATTTATTGGTTATCTAGTTCATCATTTTGCCTGAAAAGGAACTCTATATTTCTTCTACCTTTCTTATTACTTTATTGTTTAAGGAAGAGAAAAAGTATATATCACCTGTAATCCCACTACCCTATGTAGGTACATGTTTAAATCATTGTAATCTGTGTTCTTCACTGTTTGCCTATGTGCAGCTCATGTTTAAATTATTGTAATCTCTATTTTTTCTTAGCATACAAAGTCACTTAGCCATTTATCATACATAATAAATTTATTTATTTTTTTTCAGAATAACATAGCTGAAGTGCAAGAATTGCATTCTGAGTTAATGTGGAAGGATTTTATAGACCATATTAGTAGCCTCCTACACAGTATCGAAGTGGAAGTCAGTTACTTTGCAGCTGGAATTATTGCCCATTTAATATCTAGAGGTGAACAAGCATGGACATTGAGCCGTAGCCAGAGGAATTCTCTTCTGGATGATCTGGTATGGTAATTTGGTGTTTTCTGGAGTGTACAAACAACATTCGTAGTTATATTATCAAAACCTTATAATGCAATACTGTAGTAATAAATATTGTAATCTTTTCTCGCTTGTCTTGTGTCTTACAGCATTCAGCTATTTTGAAATGGCCAACTCCTGAGTGTGAGATGGTAGCATACAGGTAATTGGCATGATAATTAACATTCAACCAGTAATGTAGTCATATTGTTTGCCTGGAGATCATTTCTACAATATGTATAATTTTTCCCTTTGGCATCTATTTTCATACTGGCTTTGAAAGAAGCAAACTATTTTGACTTTTTTCTTTGGTCATCAGTCCTTGATTGTACATTTATTGAAGACAAGTGCCAGGGACTTATTCAGTACTTTTGAAATTCAAAAATAAGTAAGACATTGTGCCCCCACACAAGAATCTTACAGCCTAGTTAGGAATACCAAATGTGAATCAGATATAATTCACTGCTGTGCTAGTTATGTGTGTAGATTGCTGTAAAATTAAAGATGAGAGTACTTAAATCTTCACTGGAAAAGTATAAGAAAAAGCTTCCAAATAAAGTGGATTGTGAGCTGAGTTTTGAGAGATGATTAGGTGCAGAAAATTTTAGGAAAAAGAAATGATATGTTAATGTAACAAGGTCTAAAACAGGATGACACACTGGAAGAAAGAAAAGTGGCACTAGATTAGTTTGGAGAAACTGTTTATAGTAACTTTTTTAGACTTTTTTTTTTTTTAATAGAGGCATGCTTTATTTATTTGTTTGCTGGTTTTGTTTGTTTGTTTTTGTTTATACATGCACTGGGTACAGTCAGAAGTGCGGGAGGGTGAGAGAATTCACCAGAGCCAGAGCGGGGAGCAGAGCAGGCAGAAGGACCGAAGTACACTGCTGAGGGGAGCAGCGGGCGGCAGGAGAGGTCTGCACGCCATGTGGGACCCTCCTCTGGTGGCCGGGGAGCAGCCGGGGATCGAACCGGCGCCGCAGAGGCTGCGCGCAGTTTCGCAACCCAGCGCTCAACCGCTGCGCCACCGGGGAGGCCCTATAGTAACTTTTTAAAGTGTATGCCTAGGGCCTCCCCGGTGGCGCAGTGGTTGAGCGCTGGGTTGCGAAGGTGCCTGCGGCCTCTGCGGCGCCGGTTCAATCCCCGGCTGCTCCCCGGCCATCGGAGGAGGGTCCCACATGGCGCAGACCTCTCCTGCCGCCCGCTGCTCCCCTCAGCAGTGTACGTCGGTCCTTCTGCCTGCTCTGCTCCCCGCTCTGGCTCTGGTGAATTCTCTCACCCTCCTGCACTTCTGACTTACCCAGTGCTTGTATAAATAAATAAATCCTTTAAAAAAAAAAAAATTTCGTCTTCTGTATGAAGATTTTTTTTCTGAGTATAATCCTTTCTCAAATGGCGGAGACAAAATATGTACTGTAATACAAATTTCATAATACATGCATATCAATTTAGAAATAGGGCAAAATTTCTAGAATGGAAAACTCAGGAATCATTACTTTAAAAAATGATACTAAGGGCCTCCCTGGTGGTGTAAAGGGTTAAGTCTCAGCACTATCAAGCTGTTGGTAGCCAATGCAGCATAAGTTCAATCCCCGGTCAGGGAGGTGACCCACATGGCACAGCAGACCTCTCCTGTCTCACCTGCTGCTTCCCTTAGTAGTGTATTTTAATAGATCCACCTATTCTGCTCCCACTCTGTCTCTGGTGAATCCTCTCACTCCCCTGCACTTCTGGCCTATCCAGTTCTTATATGCATAAATAAAAATAAAATCTTTTTAAAAAAGACACTAAGTTCAGGATGTAATCTTTTTTCATTTCTTTTGCCCTTTTAGGTCTTTTAATCCATTTTTCCCATTACTTGGCTGTTTTACAACACCAGGAGTCCAGCTGTGGGCAGTTTGGGCCATGCAGCATGTCTGCAGCAAGAACCGTATGTACTAAAAAAAGAAAAATCAGTGAATCTGTCTGTTCTGTTCCCCACTCTATCTCTGGTGAATCCTCTCACTCCCCGCACCTCTGGCTTACACCCCAGTTTTTGCATGCATAAATAAATTAAAATAAATCGTTTAAAAGAAAAATGAATTATGTATCATGTGAAAAAAGTCATTACAGAGATATTTATCACACTGCAGCAGCATATGTTAGCATTATTCAGTAACATAACAGCAAAAAATTGAAGTAAAATAAGAACTCTTTTTTTTGTGGGATAAATTGCATTTTAAGAAAAGCTTTCTCCTGTTTCCTTTCAGCCTCAAGATATTGCAGCATGCTGATTGAGGAAGGTGGATTGCAGCATTTATATAACATAAAAGAACACGAAAAGACTGATCCCCATGTCCAACAGATTGCTGTGGCCATTTTGGACAGCTTAGAAAAACACATTGTACGCCATGGGAGACCACCTCCCTGTAAAAAGCAGCCCCAGGCCAGACTAAATTGATAGCCATAGGTAATTGGATAATTGAATCACAGGAATTCTTTCTGTGATAGGTTCATTTAGAATATCATCCTCTGTGATATTTTGAGGGTTTCTGACTAAAAGTCGTAAGATCAATTTGAGATTGATGATGTACAGTACTGCCCATATGAACAGCCTCTAATTTGTCTTGTGATTTTTAACTTAAGAGGCAAGAAGGGTTTCTCCTTAATCATTGCCTTTTAGGAAGTTTTCCACATCTTTCAGTGTTTGAACTTATCTGTGCTTGAAATTCTACAGTTTTATGATAAAGTTTGCACGAACCCTTAGGCCAGATTTTTCAGATCTCTAAGTTCCTTCTAATCAATTTGCAGCTTCAGATAAGCTGTTCTCCTGATTTCTGGCACTGCTTCAGTTGTAAATTTTATACTGCTTCTGTATAAAATGCCTTTATTCTGTGTCTGTGTATCTTTTATAAGATGTCCTTCTTAGTGTGAAAGAATCTGAGTTCTCTCCTTGTGGAAGCTACTCACTGACTGAAGCCTGAATGGATGGCAGAAAAATATATTAAAAGAAAAGCAATTAGTGGAGAACAGAGTTTAAGAACTGAGGCAACAGTCACTTTCATGGTATAATTTTTAAATTGTGACAGCTGTCCTTCTGGAGCCCACCTCTTTGAGGCAGCGAGCAGTAGCCTAGAAACATGGAATGCTACTTTCTATACAGACACTGGTTAGTCTCTAGAAATATTTCCCCAAGCATCACAGTGTATAATATTACAGCATTCTGTGTTAAAGATTATCTGTCCAGGGCTCTATGTGTCATACTGTTGTGGAAATGTAAAATTTTAAAAAATTGTCTTGTTAAAACTGGCCATTCTTTCTCTTCTGTTTCAGTCATTTTTGTTCTGTGGAATAAAGACTACATGCAATGTTACCTGCTCAGTTAAAGTATAATTGATAGCTGTAAATTTTGCCCTAAGAAGTCAAAAATTTTTTTTGTTTCCACATAAATTTATCAAATGTTGCAGGAAGATATCGCCATCTCACTGCCAAAAATGAAGAGATTACTATTAATATAAATAATTTGAGTTGCATTGCATAAAAGGAAATGTTTTTTGATGGTTATTTCTTAGACACCTGCCTTTCCCTTAAGAGACCTGTTAAGAGTGTCTTATTTTTCCTATTACAGTAAAGAATCAGTTATCTTTATATCAATTATAGCAGTTGCGAGGCAGTCATCACCAAGAAACTTTAAAAAGATAAATTTTTTTAAAAGAAATTTAAATTTTTCATTTTAAATTTTAATTTGTGGGTAAGGCTAATCTACAGTCTTTATTATTCATAGATAACCAAAATGTTTTAAACAGAGATTTTAAGTGGTACCTTTTTTTAAAAAAAAAAAAAAATAATATTTATTTATTTATACAAGCACTGGGTACAGAAGCGCAGGAGGGTGAGAGAATTCACCAGAGCCAAAGCGGGGAACAGAACAGGAAGATGGACGAAATACACTGCTGAGGGGAGCAGCAGGCACAGCAGGAGAGGTCTGTCATGCCATGTGGGACCCTTGCCAGCAGCCGGGGATCTAACCGGCGCTGCAGAGGCTGCAGGCAGCTTCGCAGTCCAGCACTCAACCGCTGCGCCATCAGGGGAGGCCCTTAAGTGGTACTTTTAAATAATGGTCACTACTCAGAATTATTTTTATTTAGAAAGGAGCTGGCTTATTAGCATGCTGATAAGATTTTTGACATACATGTTTTTACACCACTGTCACAATAGTCAGGTTTCAATTACTTGGAACACTTTCACAGGAATGAAAACTTAAACTAAAAGAAAATAGGTTTCTAGAAACAAAGATATTTAAAACCCATATTATACTATGGGTTGATGCTGATTTAATTGATTTAAGAAATTTTTATAAAAGCAACATAAATTTTCAGATTAAGTCCATTTCAGAGGAAATGGAAAATTCTTTTAGATATTTCTTCTTTTTTCTTGTCTTTTAATTGTAATGTCTAAGGTAAAAATGCAGACTATCAGACAGCATACAATAGCTTGGAAGTTGACCATTTCCAGGTTTCTTATGTTAGTTAAGGGAAAGCAAGTTGAGAATTTTGGCTTCAGTTTACTATGTCTCCTGTTTAAGACAAAATATATGTTCCTTATGAGGCTAGTTCTAGATTTTTATCTTTACAAATTGTTTTCAGAAATGGCTAAACATGTACAGGAAGCAGTAAATTCCTTCGTTATTCAGAATAATATCAACAGAAGATTAAAATTAATAAAAATTTTAAATTATTTAATTTAAAATTAAAATCTAACTTAAATTCAGCAATATTCAACATTAAATTTTAAATTGCTACTTTGAGCTTTGATAATGGCCAGATACTTCTCAATCTTAATAGTGTATCACATCCCAAAATTGTAAAAATTGTAGTGCCTTTGTGGTTGGGATGTTTCTTAAGATTGTGTATCTATATCTAGTTAAGGCACAGAATTGTCTGTAAGGGGTTGAATCTGATTAAATTCATTAGATGTATATTTTGAAATTATAAAGCATAACTGGTTAGCCTCTACAATTAGAATCTATTAGGGCCCTCTTTTGCATCTGTATATTGGAATGTAATAGTACTTGGTGCCTTCAAGGGTTACCTCTTCAGTAGCGTAGAGGTGCTATATCAAGCACAATTTAGATTAGGATTGAACCACTCATTGTTCAAATTATAGGTGTGCTCAGATATTTTACAATATCACAATAACTGTCAGCAGGCAACAGCAAGGTTTATATTAAAGGAAATGGAATTAGATTTTTAAAAAATGATGATGCATGTTGGTATCATGGAGTAAAAAATAGGAACAGTCTGAAATTAAAGCAAAAATAATTGAGGCTCCTTATCCTTTCCATCACATGTTTTGTTATGGTCTTTATACTGTAAAAAGTTCTTTTTTTTTGTTTGAAAAGAAACAGGAATAGAGTAGTATTAAGGCGCTAGTTAAACCTCTGGTGAAGTACTCAGTGGCTACTCATCTTTTTCCCTATTGGCTACTAATCTTAGTAGAAAATTTGAAAAATCTTATCAGACCCATAGTTCCAAGAAATGACCTTAAATATTGCTGCTTCTCTTTCCTGGGCAAAAAATGCCATTTAATGACACTAGTCAATTTAAGTAAATTATCCAAGGTGGATGTAAACCACCCTAAGACTGCTATATAATCAAAGACTGCTAAATAATCAAAGATGCAGGTTTAAAACATCAATTCTGTATATCCAGCCTAGGAAGCTATACTTAATGGAACTTTGGAGTAGAATTGTTTTTTCCCCATTCCCTTTCATTTGACTGTATTTTCAATTATGTCCTATGTCAAGATAACATCTAGCACCTTTGAAGAACATTGCAATGAAAATATATTTGTGTTAAATTAGGGTAGATTTATGAGCCATAGTTTTGGTTTTGTGTTTTTAATGTATGACCCCATAGGACGTGTGGCAGTACCCAAAGTTCAAAGGAGATCATGAGTAGCAGTGAAAGCAAACTTACTGTCTTGTATATGTGAAACCTACCCCTCCCCTGTCTTCTAGTGGGATGTTTACATTATTTGGTTATTGTGCAACTTTCATTTGCGGTAAACAGTGTTATTACTAAACTGATGGTATAAATTAAAGGCAGTATCATACTGTCAACTGATGTGGGCAGCTTTATCTATGTGTTCTTTATTCGGGAACTTTATATGGCTAGGACTTCAGAGTATAGTCATCCACCCCATAACAATGTTTTGGATAACAACAGACTATGTATAAGACGGTTGTCCCTATATATAGCCTGGGTTTGTAGTAAGCTATACCATATAGGTTTGTGTAAGTATATTCCATGATGTTTGCACAATAGAATTGCCTAATGACGCATTTCTCAGAACTGTCGCTGTCATTTAAGTGACCCATGACTTGTAGTGTTCTGAGGCAGCTTATTGAGAGGTTTGCAAACTTATGGTTTCCCTCTAAAATTGATTGTAGCTGATTTAAATGATCGTTGATATTGAAAGTTTAATCTTTACCTTTGCTTTGTATTACACATTTTTAATTTTTAGTGTTAACTCATGAACTTTTCTTTCAGGAATGATGCAAATTCAGCCTTTGTTCAGTGATGAAAATAGCAATATGATAGGAAAATTTGCTCAATGTGCTTTAAATGAGCAATAACTATCTTTTTCAGTATTTCATAGGCTTTGCATGACCTGGTACACTCCTAATTGTGCATTCTTGGGTTTCCAAATCTTAGCCTGACATGTTCTATATTAGTCAATTGGTAGCCTAAGAAAGTGCTTTCTCTGCCTGTTTCTCCTCTCCCCGATTTGGGGGGATAAATTATGGGAAGATCAATACTGTCTCATTTCTCTGGATGAAGAAAAGCTGTGACAGCATAGCCAAACTTTATAGCTAGACAGAAGACTATTAAGAATTCTAGAAAATCCAGATTTAGCAAAGTTATTTGATGCGAAATCATAAGTAGAGTTCGTTAGAATGTGATTTTGGACATTTGGAAAACTTCATATTGGTTCTTTTAGTTTATTTTAATCAATTTAGAAGGAAGAAGCTAATTAGTTAATGAAAACTGAGACAGTTGCATACAAACAAAATCTTGAGAGCATTTTTTCCACTTACAAATAGGAGAATGTGTGTCAAGATTTATCTCACATAATCCTTCAAGAATAAAATTTTTTGAATCCCTGACTTTTGTAGAATCCTCACTGTCAAATTCTCACTGACTTGTGAATAAGCTGTTTTTTGCTTGTTTCCTGATGGAAGAGTTTAACTCCACTCAAATAATAAGAAAAACTTATTGAAAAGTTTAATGTATATACATTCCAAAAGCCTCTCAATTGTCTGGACTGAAGGCTTTATTCTTATTATGACCAGATGACTTGGAGTGTTCTGTACATGAATCATGTTAGATTTTAAATCAGGACATCACTTAGGTATTAATATTGTGTGTACAGTTTTTTGTTTGGGAATTTTTTTTGGCCTAAATAAATGTTATAAATTTTATGTAAAGTGTTTTGTTTACTTTGATTCCAGACATTTGCGTAAAATTTAGTAATGCACGATTCAGATTCCGCTTTTAACAATCGCTTAATGAAAAAGGCCAATAGTTTTGTTGCAAAAGTTTCCTAGTATTGAAACTGTTCATATCATTAAATACCTATACTAGGTACTGTTTTAAGTGTTGGAATTTAATGTCATGTTACAGACCAGTCCAGAGTGCTTATTATAGAGGCAGAAGTTATAGCTAATGCAGGCTAGACACCATTAAACAACCCAAGAAAACTTACCAGAGAACATCTGAATTGACAATCACATAACTATATAATGCATATTGTTTAAGTGCATTTAGGGAGGGAGATTAAACAACTCTACACTATGAGAACTCTTGCGCCAGGAAGAATAAGTGATTTTAGTTTCAGAAATGTTTATAGTAGAAGAAAAAAACTCAGGCCAAATGAACTTGCTCATGTCACACAGCAATGATAGACTCTGCACTACAATTATCATTTTCAGACTTCCAATCCAATCCAGTAGCTCCCACCACCACCATATTGTTGCATGAGGTTTTTTTTTTAATCTTAGTCAATGTGTGAATAAGCATCAAGTGAATAAGAGAAGAGAAGGTGCACCAAATGGTCAGAGAAGTAAAAAAAAAAAGCCCATGATTAGTCTTAAGGAACCATTTCCCTAGTTAATTTGGTTCCCGGGAGCAATATCTCTTTTTTCAAGTTCACTACTATCCATTTGTTAAATTTTACTCATGCTCTTTCACAGTCCTCTTAACTCCAAGCTGACCCTTTCAGGTTTAAGAGTGCTGACAGTTTGTGCTCCTTTGTGATTCCAATTCTTTTTATTTCTTAGGCGGAGCTCTTTACATAATAAAGGTTTTACTGCTGATGACTACAATGGGAGAAATAAACAGAACCAAGACTTGTGATATATGTAAATCACAAATCTTAAGAACTAGTGATGGAGGCTAAGAGTAGAAAATTTAGGATGGAGGTTTCACAAGGCCAAAAACTGGAGGTGGGGGTAGAAATGATTAACATAATCATTAAATCAGCCATAGAAAAGAAAAATCCTTAGGTGCCAACTGCTAAAGAAAGTATCTAGAGTTGCAAACCTGAGGTGGGGACATGGAGTTTGAGGGCCATTAGAGAATCACTGGGCCTTACAAATTACCCCAATCACACCCTAAAAGTGATTGATTTAACAGTAGGTAACTCTACAAAGGAATGAACCCTTAGTGATGTTGTTTTGATGAGATGTTAGGTTCACCAGTGGGATCCTTGGCTTACCTCTGAGAAAAGTTTGGCAAAATTCCCTTTCAGCAGCACAGTACCCAAGGAGACAAGATATTTGCACAGACACAGGTGAAGGGTTACATTTTAAAAGGACAGGTTTATTAGGAAAAGGAGAAACAAAAGAGACACTTGTGTAGTCACAGGCGGGCAGTCTTGGGGGAGAGTTGAATTTTGCCACTGCAGAAATTGTATTGATAGTGTTTTTTGGGGAAGGGGCCCATTCATTTGTGGAATTCTTATCTATTGTTAATCACTTTTAGGGCCTCCCTGGTGGCACAAGGGGTTAAGACGTAACCTATGAAGCTGCCAGCAGCCTCTACAGCATGAGTTCGATCCTTGGCCAGCCAGGGAGCTACACACATGGTGCAGCAGACCTCTCCTGCCTAGCCTGCTGCTTCCCTCAGCAGTGTACTTCGGTCGATCTGTCTGTTTTGTTCCCCACTCTGTCTCTGGTGAATCCTCTCGCCCCCCACAACTCTAGCCTGTACCCCTTGTATGCAAAAACAAATCTTTTTTAAAAAAATAAATCACTTTTAGGGTGTGATTGGGGTAATTTGTAAGGACCAATGATTCCCTAATGGCCCTCAATTTCCATATCCCCACCTCAGGTCTGCACTTCCTGATACTTTCTATAGCAGTTGGTACCTAAGGATTTTTCTTTCTCCTTTTTTTTAAAAGATTTATTTATGCATACAAGAACTGGGGTACAGGCCAGCTGTGCTGGGTTGGGAGCAGGTTGAGAGGATTCACCAGATAGAGTGTTGAGCAGAACAAGAGGATCTACTGAAATACACTGCTGAGGGGAGCAGTGGCGAGGCAGGAGAGGTCTGCTGCACCACATGGGTTAGCTCCTGGCCAGGGATCAAACTTGTGCTACAGTGGCTGCCAATAGCTTCATAGTGCTGAGACTGAACCCCTTGAGTCACCGGGAAGGCCCCGACATATATATTTTGAAGCTACACCTGCTAAGGAAAAACCTGAGGTAAAATGACCCAGCGTATGAGTCTTCACCATGAGTGTTTATACCTTCTTAAGAATACAGGAAGAGATCCAAATACAGATTTACATCCAGAGTGAAAAAGGGATCTCTAAGAGACAAGAAATTTTATTGGGGGCCTCCCCGGTGGCGCAGTGGTTGAGCGCTGGGTTGCGAAGCTGCCGACGACCTCTGCGGCACCGGTTCGATCCCTGGCTGCTCCCCGGCCACCTGAGGAGGGTCCCACATGGCACGCAGACCTCTCCTGCCGCCCGCTGCTCCCCTCAGCAGTGTGCTTCGGCCCTTCTGCCTGCTCTGCTCCCTGCTCTGGCTCTGGTGAATTCTCTCACCCTCCCGCGCTTCTGACTCTACCCAGTGCATGTATAGACAAAACAAACAAACAAATAAATAAATAAAACATGCCTCTATTAAAAAAAAAAAAAAAGAAATTTTATTGGCTGGTACGTGGCAGGATGCTATCTGTCCTACCAGCAGATAACATCAGTTGAGCAGAGACCCGGGTGCAAGAAGACAAAAAGGAGAACAGCTCTCTGTGTTCAGTCATTTTAAGGTCTGCCTGGCAGGTCTGATCCCTTTGTTCCCAGCAGCGTCCTCTCAGGAAGTCGGGTAGAGTCAGAAAGCTACACCTACTATGGTATTGGCTCTAATGAAGCGAAAATTTATTATTGAACAAATGAATATAATAAAAATTCCAGCAGAACTTCCAGCCCAGGTGCAATGAACACTCCAACGCAGGCATAATCAACAAGTTTGCTTACTTACAGCTCCTTCCCTTTCAAGATTCGTGGCCAGGGCCTCAGCACTCTTATCTACAAGGTTAGGCAGCTGGCCAAGCTGGTCTGTCTCTCCAAGGCCATCCCCTAATGCCTGCATCTTTCCCCCCTTGCCTTGCCCCCTTGTCTGAGGACTTTGCCGAAATGGTTGTAACTGCTGAAATATGATGTTATCAAGGTAACAGATATGGACACAGTTGTGAATAAAAGGAACCCTTGGTCTTTTTTTTTTCTTTTCAAAGATTTATTTATTTATGCATACAAGAGCTGGGGTACAGGCCAGAGATGTGGGGGGTGAGAGGGTTCACCAGAGACAGAGCAGGGAACAGAACAGGCGGACTGACTGAAATACACTGCTGAGGGGAGCAGCGGGCGAGCCAGGAGAGGTCTGCTGGGCCATGTGGGTTGCTCCCTGGCCAGCCGGGGATCGAACTCGTGCTGCAGAGGCCGTGGATTGCTTCATAGTGTGGTGCTTAACCCCTTGCGCCACCAGGGAGGCCCCCAGAACCCTTGGTCTTTAAACAGATGCTCAGACCTTATGGGCTACCCAGGTCTGGGACCTCATGCATGAGTAATAAAGCTTTTCCTGACCTCACCATTCCTGAAATACCGCTTGTTCTTCCTCTGCCTGGGTAAAAAGTAGAATTTATTTCTACAACACTGAGAGGCACCCACTGACTCAGAGTTTGCTCCTCCCTGTTCCTCTTACACAGCAGGATTCCCTAAAGGATAGGACAGGGTATATATGACTACAAGAGGAGTTAATACCAATTTCTAAGGTTTTTTTGTCACAAGCCACTGAAAGGAAGAAATTGCTCTATACTAAAATGGGAAGACTGGCAGGTAACGTAGGTTAGAGAGAGACTATCAGTGTTATAGGGCAGCCCCGATAAAAATGAGGTGCCTGACTGTGGGTCCTCACCTGCGCGCTTAAAAGGACTTATCAATGCTCTACTGCAGGCACACATGAAAGGTTAATAAAAGGTTTATTTACAAGGGAAGGGGAAATGAGGAAATGTACAGCTCAGGGAGAAAAGTGGGAGAAAAAGTTTTAAGTGAGTCCTACCCGATTCGCCGATCAGGAATCCCAAAATGGCACTCTGAGAGCTGGCCGCAAGCCAGGAGCCGTGAAGCCAGGAAGCAAGCGATAGTGAGCCAGCCCAAGGCCCACGTGTTTGGTTTTTATATCCAACCTGGCTGCCCAACTCCACCTTCAGGTCCCAGCCACCCTCCCTTTGGTGGTGATGGGATTTGTCTTTCCCAATGTCTTGATGGCTTTAGTCTGGAGTGGGGGTGGGGTCCACAAAGCCTGTATGGGATTAGCTCAGGACATCATTTCCCCCTAACATCAGGAGTTTATTTTTGGAAACGAAGTCTTTTCCGTAACCTGGTGAGTATGTTGAATAGAGTTGGCTATATTAATCTGGAGTGGAAAAAGAAGATAAATGCTAGACATATAAAACGGGGATATATTAGCTTATTGAAAAATTTTAAAGTTATGAAGCATGGTGGCCTGGGATAAGCAGCCTGGGGACCTTAGCAACAACCTTTTACTCAGTTCATGGTATGCAACTTAATCCCTGCTCTGACTCTTAGACCATATACCGCCATGAGGCAGGATGGACCTGGGGGCATCCCATGACTACTCACCCTTTATTCACACCTTGGTATGCAACTCTACGACTCACCTCTTGGCATGTAGCCACGTCCTATCTGACCATGTATAGCTGCCAATGCAAACCCACCCAGAACCTTGTAGAAACTGAAAGTGTATATAAGCCCCTGACTTCCTACAGACAGGGCTCAGCCTTGGGATATGAATCCTCTGAGTCAGCCCCAGTGCATTAAATGTGCTTCTTGTTAGCCCTGGTGTCCATGTTTCCTTTGTGCCATATAACATTTCTGAAATGAGAGAAAAAACACCACAAATAGGAGAGAAGAGGTACACAAACACTGACTCCTGCGGTGCACGAGATTTAGAACACCAAGTAATGAAGAATCAGGAGGACAGAAGTATTGATGGAGGATAAGAATAGAAAAACTGGAAAGGAGATACAAAGTCAAGAACATAACTCACACAGGAGGTAGGGGTAGAAGGGATTAGCATAATTCATTAACCCAGTTATCGAAACCAAGACCCTTAGGCATCAACGCCAGATCAGGAGGTGCAACACCCAGAAACTATCAGACTGCTATAGGGAGTGTCAATGGCATAAACCATCCACCCACAAAGATGAGTCCCTCCCTAAAGATGATAAAGCCTAACGCAGCCCTCACAACAGGGCAGCATTCTGTCTGCCCACCTGTAACTATGCAGGTGCTTCCTCTTACCAACTCTCCCACTCCGCAGGGCAGCAGCCTCCTTGCCTGCCCATGACCTTGTTACAGGACAGGGAGAGGGGCACCTCAGACCTCAAACCTGCCTGATCTAAATAGTTTCTGCTGAGACACAGGGCAAGCTAGAAATTAGGCAGTTTCAGGGACAGTGCAGGAGGGGACCTCTGAAGAATTTAGGGAGGCTTCAGAGATAAGGACAACCAAGGGAATGTAACCAATTCCACTAGGAAAAACAAACATCTCAGGACCAAGGACAACATTGTTAAAGCTGGTCCTGGTTTCCTTCAGGTGGTAAAGGGAGGCGGAGAATGGAGAAATGGAGAGTGGTTTAATTTATGGACAACTTAGAAGGGCAGCTGTTTAACTTCAATGCAGGGATGCCCATCCAGAGGACTGGGCCATAAATTTAAAGATGCAACAAATGGGGAAAGAAAAAGCTGTTAGATAAGGAATGTGAAGATCCCCCACTCAGTAGCAAATTAAGTGAGACAGCCGAGAACTAACCAATCACAAAGAGTCTGGTGGAGCTTTAGAATAATGAGGGAAAAAAGGTATATATTCCCTGAGACACAACTCCACTTTGGCTTCCTTGCCCCTCCCAGGCCTGGTTCCCTGGCCTGGGAGTCCCACTTTATTTCTGCTCTTTTTCTCCTCAATAAGCTTTTTCTTTCTCTAAACAAACCTGCCTCTTCTCGCTTGCTTGCCTGAACGTCTGCGAAGTTCCTGCTGCGGCTTTGTGAGACACCAACCCGTGGGGGTCTAGTGGCTGGGACTCAGCGCTGCCCTGCAGCCTGGGATCCGTTCCTGGCTGGAAGACTAGGCCTGACAATTCTGGTATCACTGCCATCCGCCTCATCAACACAAAACATATGAGACTTTAGTGGGAAAGAACTTTAATACAATTAGGAAACAATACAGGAAAGGCAAAGAATGTAGTTTCTAAATCAAGCACCCAAAGTTACCCGTCCCCTTGTGGGCAGAAGTCCACCCAAGAGGGATTGGCCCAGAGTAAGGCCCCAAAACCTGTCACAAGTCTAAAGCATCTTCCAGTGGGGACCCACAGAAAAGGATCAGAAACAAACAGACAAGTCTGAAAGGAAAAGACCAAAATTAAAATCAAGACAAAAACCATCATTGTCACCTCCCCACAGGTCTCTCACCCACATCTGTGTCACCCAGTCCATGACCAAAAGGCAAGCGCAGTTTCTTCACGTGTCTCTCGGCTCTGTGTGCTTCCTCCAGGTCTCCTCTGGCTCTCCATCCTGCTTCCTTCCTTCCTGAGTCTCCTTTGCAGCTTCTCTCTCTCAGCTCCACTCTTCTTTTGGGTGGAGCAGTAAACCTGGAACCTCCCCTTTTCCTGGGGACCACCCTGTTACAACCTGTATCATGCCGGGGCTTCTCTTCACTTGACCCCCTCAGTGGAGGCAGCTCTCCTGAAGGCTGCCCACCTGCAACCACGCAGGCCTCTCAGCAAAACTGTCCCTTTCAGGGCAGCTCTTCCTGCCCGCTTGCAAGACAGCAAGTGCTGTCTATGCAAGTATCTTTTACTATTCTATCCCTTTTTTAATAAACCTGCTCTTTAAATATCACTACTGGTCTCTGTCTCATGGAGAAACTCACTGCGTGCCGCCCAAACGGGCGCTCTGGCGAAACCTTTCCCAGAGTGAACCCAAGGACGCAGCACTCTACAAAACTCCATCAGTATCAGTCAGTTAGAAGAGAAAGAGGAAGAAGCTGTGAGGGGGAGATGTATCCTTGAAGCCAGTGAAGTAAGTGTAACAGGGTGGTCCCCAGGAAAGGGGGAGGTTCCAGGTTCCCTGACCCACCCAAATGGAGGGTGGAACTGAGCAGGGAGAGAAGAAGCTGCAGAGGAGACTGAGGAAGGAAGGAAGCAGGATGGAGAGCCAGGAGACCTGGAGAAGGCACATGGAATGGAGAGACATGTGAAGAAACTGTGCTTGCCTTTTGGTCGTGGACTGGGTGACACAGATGTGGGTGAGAGACCTGTGGGAAGGTGTCAATGCCAGCTTTTATCTTGATTTTGATTTTGCTCTTTTCCTTCTGGGCTTGTCTGGTTGTTTCTGACCCTTTTCTGTGGGTCCCCACTGGAAGATGCTTTAGACTTGTGGCAGGCTTTGGGGCCTTGCTCTGGGCCAATTCTATTTGAATGGAGATTTACCCACGAGGGGGGAGAGGGGGGACGGGTAACTTTGGGTGCTTGGTTTAGAAACTAGATTCTTTGCCTTTCTTATATTGTTTCCTAGTTGTATTAAAGTTCCTTCCCATTAAAGTCTCATATGTTTTGTGTTGATGTGGCGGATGGCAGAACCCATTTAGAATAGGCAGGTTTGCAGGGTTTGGGCTGCCCCTCTCCCTGCCCTGTAACAGAAGGATTTGGCAGAGAAATATACTCAATGCTCAAATGCTGGTGAACATTTAAATAAGATGAGGAATGGCAAATGGACTTTGATTTTAGCAACTTGTAAGTTGACAAAATGGTTTAGTGGAATGGCAGAGGTGAAACACAAGAAGGTGGGAGAAATACTGGAGACAGCAACTATTGATCACACTTGTGAGCATTTTGCTGTAAAGACTAGAAAAGATAATGGGTCCTCCCTGGTGACACAGCCACAGCAACATGAGTACAATCCCCCACCAGGGAGGTGACCCACATGGCGCAGCAAACCTCTCCTGGCTTGCCCGCTGCTCCCCTCAGCAGTGCATCTCAAGTCAGTCTGCCTGTTCTGTTCCTCACTCTGTCTCTGGTGAATCCTCTCACACCCCCCACCTGGATTCACTGAGATACACTGCTGAGGGGAGCAGTGGGTGAGCCAGGAGAGGTATGCTGCACCATGTGGGTCATTTCCCCGGCCCGGGCTCGAACTCTTGCTGCAGTGGCTGCGGACAGCTTCATAGTGCTGCGTCTTAACCCCTTTGATACAGTTAACAAGTTTGTCTTTCCCCCATTTTTTGCAATTCCCCTTATCTAGCATTAACAGGATTGATGACTTGTCTTTCCCATTTGTTGCAGCTTCCCCTCCCCTTGGGAAGAAAAAAAAAAGCTGGCGCCCACCGGTTTCCCTGCAGACCCTTCCCCCTCGCCCTAATAAAAACAAGCTGGCGATCACCCATCTCTGTGCCTTGACACCTTCCCCTTCCCTTAAGATGAATGAGCTGACACCCATCCATCTCCCTGTTGAGCTGGCGCCCACTTGTCTCTGTGCGGACCCCTTCCCCCTCCCCTTTGCGGACCCCTACCCATCTCCCCCTGTATAAATACCCCTGCCCGCTGCCAAAGAGCAGGACGGTGGTTTTTCGGACATGAGTCTGCCTCCCTCCTCATTTGTCGACAAATAAAACCGCTTTCCTTTTCCTCAAACCTAGTTTCCTTTTATTGGCTGAGGGAAACTGAGGCCGGCGTTCGGTAACACCTTGAGCCACCAAGGAGGCCGCAAATAAATATTTCTTTTCTTTTCCTTTTTTTTTAAGGAAAAGGATTATTAATAGAAGTTGGAATTAGAAAACTTGACTCCCAGGTTTCCTTCTCATATAGTCGTTAAAATTTAGCCTGCTTGTAAACCTCTCAGATGTAGTTTCTTTACAGGTAAAATGGGGATGATGGCTACCATCCAGGATTTTTTTTTCAAGTGATGATTAAGTGAAAATAAATATGAAAGGGGGCCTCCCTAGAGGCACAAGGAGTTAAGACACAACCTATGAAGCTAACCACAGCCACTGCAGCATGAGTTTGACCCCCTGGCCCGACAAGGAGCAACCCATATGACACAGCAGACATCTCCTGACCCATCCTCACCTGCTGCTCCCCTCAGCAGTGTACTTTGGTCAATATGCCTGTTCTGTTTCCCACTCTGTCTCTGGTGAATCCTCTCACCCCCCCACACCTCTGGCCTGTACCCCAGCTCTTGTATGCATAAATAAATAAATCTTTAAAAAAAAATAAATACGAAAGGAGGGCATTTTGCAAAGTCACTTGTACTGGAAACGAATTTTAACATTTGAATCCCCTTATTAAGGACTTGCCAGTGGGCAAGCATTGTGATGTTTTACATAACATTATCTTCTTTAATCCATATACTAACCCTATGAGATAAAGCATTCCCACTGCCTTTTCTGAAAAGGAAGTTTAGCTTCAGAGAATTTAAGACGTGCATTAAGGTTCACAAGTTAATTGATGACTGAGTGGGGAGGCCAATTGAGGACTCAAATCCAGGGTTCAGGGCCTCCCCTGGTGGCACAGGCGGTTGAGCGCAGCGCTGTGAAGTTGTCCACAGCCTCTGCAGTGTGGGTTCCATCCCCAGCGGCCAGCGAGAATCCCACATGGAGTGGCAGACCTCTCCTGCCTCGCCCACTGCGACCCTCAGCAGTGTATTTCAGTCAGTCTGCCTGTTCTGCTCCCCACTCTGTCTCTGGTGAATGCTCTCACCCTCCCGCGCACCTGGCCTGTGCCCTGGTTCTTGTATGCGCACATCTGGCCTGTACCCTGGTTCTTGTATGCATGAATAAATAAATCTTGAAAAAAATAAAGTTACAAATCCAGGGTTCATAGGCTTAACTAACCTTTTCCAAGACCTAAAGCATGCTTTTTCCACACTCTCGGGAAGTTTTCCTTGGAGCTCGCTATAAGGGTTTCCTTGGCACTTTTCAGGTCACAGGAAGTTGATAGTTCATTTTGTGAATTTATGGAGTCAGTAGTGGTGTTGATATTTAATTCATCTAATGTCTACAGAAGATAAACAGAGGTGCTGTTGCCAGATTTTTAGGAGAAAAATTCTTCAAAATTGGAAGAGTTAAAAATACACGATCCAGGGGCCTCCCTGGTGGCGCAAGGGGTTAAGCACCACAAGATGAAGCAAACCGCAGCCTCTGCAGCACAAGTTCAATCCCCGGCCAGGGAGCAACCCACAATGGCGAAGCGGACCTCTCCTTGCTCGCCCGCTGCTCCCCTCAGCAGTGTATCTCAGTAGATCAATCTGTTCTGCTCTCCAGTTTCTGGTGAATCCTCTCACCCCTGCATCTCTGGCTTATATCCCAGTTCTTATATGTATAATAAATATTTACAAAAAAAATACACGATCCATTCCCCAAATTCACAGACTTGGTCCGCTGAATGCCACTGCGGGGCGAGAAGGAAGGTGGTATCTATCCCTGGGGCGTGGGGTTGGGCAGGCCAGTCAAGCAAGAGGGTGTTGGAGTCCAGTGAGTGACGTAAAATTGGGCTCGCAGCCTGTGGGTGCCATCACTGTGGCGCTAAGACGCGTCGCGGTCGGCGCCCCGCGGCCTGAGGGCGGGCCTGGGGGGCGTGGCCTCCAGCGGACCCGCCCCCGGGGCGGGGCGTGTGCGTCGCCACGCCGGGCTTTTCAAATACCCTTGCGCAGGGGCCGGAGAGGCGGGATCTGTGCGTGCGCTGCCCGCGGAGCCGGCGCTCCTCAGCTGCCTGTCGGCGCGACCCCGCTGCATTTCTCGCGGGACCCGAGCCCCGGCTCGACGTCCGTTCTCTCCTCGACGCCCGGCGCCGGGGTCGCCATGGTTCACTTCTTACACCCGGGCCTCACGCCCCGTCTCGTCATCACTCCTGACGCCCACAGGGATGCTCTGAGCCGCTGCGTGGTGCAGGTGAGCGCCGGGCGGGCGGCGCGGGCACGCGGGCCTCGCGGGGGCGTCCGGCCCCTGCCGAGCGCGGCGGGTCGTCTGGGGCCCCGCGGAGGCACTTGTTGCTTAGTTTGGGCCGCGCGAGGCTGAAATCTGACGAGGCTGAGCCCCGCTCGCCTTCGCCCGGGAACTGAGGGGGGGGGGTTCTCAGCCTTCGGGGTCCAGAGCGCTGGCCGTGCGCACCTGAGGAGACGGGCCTCGAGGGCCGAGGCCCGCCCCGCGTCACCGCGGTCCACCTGCTCCTTGGGTCTCCGCTGGCGCCTGTGCTTGCTGGAGGCTGGCGTGAAGTTAGGCGTTAAGTGCTGGCCTCGACGCTACGCCTGGCCTGTAGTAGGCGTTGGCGTTTAGGGTTGCCATGAACCCCCAAACCTCGACCGTGCTTCCACGTGGGTTGTGTACACGGTATCCCCCAGAGGCTGTGCTCCCGCGACTGCTACTACCTGAGCCCAGTGGGGAACTGGAGCTCCGCACCGAAATTCCTTCAATTTCACGCGTTTCTTTACTTTATTTTTTAATTCCCCGAATGCCTGTTATTACTGAACGCTGAGCCGAGCAAGTCAAAAGAGTGTGTATTTGGCGCCTGCTGTGTATTAAGTGTTGCATTTTTTAAAAAGATTTACTTATTTATGCATACAAGAGCTGGGGTACAGGCCAGAGGTGTGTGTGTGGGTGGGGGGGAGGGGTGGAGATTCACCAGAGACAGAGTGGGGAACAGAACCCGCAGACTGACTGAAATACACTGCCGAGGGGGGCAGCGGATGAGTCAGGAGAGGTCTGCTGCGCCATGTGGGTTGCTCCCTGCTGGGGATTGAATTTGTGCTGCAGTGACTGTGGATAGCTTCGTAGATTGTGTCTTAACCCCTTGCACCACCAGGGAGGCCCAAGTGTTGCATTTTTAAAGCACTCCGGGTAGTCTCTTTCGTAGGCCTTGGTAGTCTCCATTTTAGGTTTGTTGTGTCCGGAAGTTGGAAACGCTTGGTTGGTTTGCTCGTCACATCAAATGTTGTCAGACTTTACTTTATACAACATTTGAGGGCCATCCGCTGGGGATCCAAAATATGCTGAATGCTTAAAACGGAGTAACGGCCATTATTGTGATTGAGTTTGTGCTTTACATACTAAAGACTAAAGACTTTTTTGTTCCCTGTAAAGATCTAGCCTGTACTTCTGTATTCACTTTTTAAAAAGATTTATTTATTTATGCATACAAGAACTGGGGTGTAGGTCAGAGGTGTGGGGGTTGAGAGGATTCAGCAGAGACAGAGTGGGGGGGCAGAACAGGCGGATCTACTGAAATACACTGCTGAGGGAGCAGCGGGGGAGACAGGAGAGGTCTGCAGCCCGTGTGTCAGTAACTCCTTTGTGGGCTGGGCTTCACAGTGCTGTGCTTAACCCCTTGTGCCACCAGGAAGGCCCCTATTGAAACTTTCATTTTTTTTTTTTTTTTGTGGGACCCTCGCCGGTGGCAGGGGATCAATCGGCGCTGCAGAGGCTGCGGGCAGCTTCACAACCCAGCGCTCAACCGCTGCGCCACCAGGGGAGGCCCTCATGTGTTTTTTTTTTTTTTTAAAGATTTATTTATTTGTTTGTTTATTTATTTATTTTTTTATTTATACAAGCACTGGGTACAGTCAGAAGCGCGGGAGGGTGAGAGAATTCACCAGAGCCAGAGAGGGGAGCAGAGCAGCCAGAAGGACCGAAGTACACTGCTGAGGGGAGCAGCGGACGGCAGGAGAGGTCTGCGCGCCATGTGGGACCCTCCTCCGGTGGCCGGGGAGCAGCCGGGGATCGAACCAGCGCTGCAGAGGCTGCGGGCAGCTTCACGACCCAGCGCTCAACCGCTGCGCCATTGGGGAGGCCCTTTTTTTAAAAAAAAAAAAAATAAAAGATTTATTTATGCATATAAGAACCGGGGTACAGGCCAGAGGTGTGGGGGGGTGAGAGGATTCGCCAGAAACAGAGTGGGGAGCAAAACAGGCAGACTGAGTGAAATACATTGCTGAGGGGAGCAGCGGGTGAGACAGGAGAGGTCTGCTTCGCCATGTGGGTTGCTCCCTGGCTGGCCAGGGATCGAACTTGTGCTGTGATGGCTGGGGTCAGCTTCATAGGTTGCATCCCTTGAGCCACCAGGGAGGCCCTAAAAATAAATTTTATAAAAGGAATTGTGGGGCCTCCCCTGGTGGCACAGGCCGTTGAGCGCAGTGCGGTGAAGCTGTCCGCAGCCCCTGGCCTGCCGGGGAGATACCACAAGATGACGTGGCAGGCCTCTCCTGTCTCGGCCACTGCTCCCTTCAGCAGTGTTTTTCACTCAGTCAGCCTGTTCTGTTTCCTGCTCTGTCTCTGGTGAATCCTTTCACCCTCCTGCACATCTGGCCTATACCCCGGTACTTGTATGCATGAATAAATCTTAAAAAAAATAAATGTGGGCCTCCCCGGTGGCGCAGCGGTTGAGCGCTGGGTTGCAAAGCTGCCCGCAGCCTCTGCAGCACCGGTTTGAT
Organism: Talpa europaea; assembly: GCF_964194135.1. NCBI lineage: Eukaryota > Metazoa > Chordata > Mammalia > Eulipotyphla > Talpidae > Talpa > Talpa europaea. Next base: position 33,004,911 of record NC_140076.1, read on the forward strand.
CCCCGGCTGCTCCCCGGCCACTGGAGGAGGGTCCCACATGGCGCACAGACCTCTCCTGCCGCCCCCGCTGCTCCCCTCAGCAGTGTACTTCGGTCCTTCTGCCTGCTCTGCTCCCCGCTCTGGCTCTGGTGAATTCTCTCACCCTCCCGCGCTTCTGACTGTACCCAGTGCTTGTATGTATGTATGCATAAACAAATAAACAAATCTTTACAAAAAATAATAAACGTGATAAATCACATTAATAAAAAAAGATAAAAATTATTTAAAAAAAGGAATCGTGGTCCATTCATGCAATGGAATACTTCATAGTGATAAAAAAGGAATGAATTATAGAAAAAAAAACTTGAGTCAGCCACAGTGCACCATATAGAATGAAATCAGATCCAAATGACCTCTGTATTGTATTGATTCTATTTAAATAATATTTTGAAAAAGGCAGAGAACTCTGGGGACAGAATCCAGGTAAGTAGTGCTTGTGATGGATTGGAGGGTTTGTTTATAAAGTGTCAGAAGGGAATTTTGGGGTGATGGAACACTTCTCTGTAATTGTGTTGGTACATGGTTGTATCTATTCATCAAAACTCAGTAGTACTGGGGCCTCCCCAGTGGTGCAGCGGTTGAGTGCTGGGCTGCGGAAGCTGCCTGCAGCCTCTGCAGCCCTGGTTTGATCCCTGGCCGCTGGCGAGGGTCCCACATGGCCCGCAGACCTCTCCTGCCATGCATGCTCCTCCCCTCAGCAGTGTACTTCTGTCCTTCTGCCTGATCTGCTCCCCACTCTGGCTCTAGTGAATTATCTCACCCTCCTGTGCTTCTGACTGTACCCAGTGCTTGTATAAATAAATAAATAAATAAATAAATAAATAAATAAATAAATAAATAAATCTTTTTAAAAAAAAGAAAGAAAACTCAATAGAACTGTATACCAAAAGGTAATTTTTGTGGGTAGCTGTATGTAATTTATACCTTATTTAAAACAAATAAAAATGAGTAAGAGAGAAGTGATTTTTAGCTTTGTAGAATAAACTGATTGGCAAAATTTGAGTATGAAGAGGAATAACTTAGGGCCTCCCTGTTGACATAGGAGTTTAGTCTCAGTGTCTCTGCACTGTCACTGCTATGGCCTGAGTTCGATTCTCCACAGGAGCTGGCCCGCATATGCTGCAACAGGCCTCTCCTGTCTTGCTCACTACTCCCATCAGAAGTGTATTTCAGTAACTTGGTCTGTTCTGCTCCCCACTCTGTCTCTGGTGAATCTTCTCACCCCTGCACCTCTGACCTACACCCTAGTTCTGTGCATAAATTTTTTTTTTTTTAAAGAGGAATAATTGAAGAAGATAATGGAGAGGCAAACAACACAGGGCGTAAGTTGTATGTTTATGAAAATGATCCAATTGAGGAGGAGAGTTTGAAGGTGTATGAATGAAGAAATAACAGGAGGAACCAAGGCCAGAAGAATGGAATTCAACCAGCACATCTGGAAATGTTTGCAAGGCGGTACACTTTTTTCATGTAAAAGGGAAATTGGCAAAAGGTGAAGTTTCTAGCTAAATTTGATTGAGAGATGACTTCATTTTTCTTAGTGAAATGAGTCAAGATTTGAGGAACAAATAGAAGGCATGAAATAATTCTTGACAGATTGTGGAAGAATCCCCTGTCTGAAGAGGCCATATAGGATTTTCAGCTACTAAGGACTCATTGTAAGTCAATGATTGTGACTTTTCCATGAGTCTTCCCCCTCTCCACTGAAGGTTAGCTGCTGGGTATTGCCATTATAATGGTGGATAGTTATTCCTGGAATGGAGTTTTGTCTGGAGAGTGTAATAGAAAGGAAACAGGAGTTGATGATATTTGTAAGGGAATAATTTATACTTTGGATCGTTGATGGAAATTAATCTGTTGAAAGTCGAGTGGAAGTGAATGAATTATTACTTCAAAGGTGGTAATCTGTTTGGCTTATCACACTATTCATGTCTAGTACAGTGCCTTGCCTGTCAAATATTTGTGGAAGTAATGTTACTATCTTTTTTTTTAAGATTTATTTTTTATTATTTTTTAAAGATTTATTTATTTTTGCATACAAGAGCTGGGGTGTAGGCCAGAGGTGGGGTGGGGGTGGTGAGCGGATTCACTGGAGACAGAGTGGGGAGCAGAACAGGTGGATCTACTGAAAAACACTGCTGAGGGGAGCAGTGGGTGAGACAGGAGAGGTCTGCTGTGCCATGTGATTAGCTCCCTGGCTGGGGATGGAACTCAAGCAACAGTGGCTGGCAATAGCTTAATAGTGCTGAGACTCTACCCGTGGCACCACCAGGGAGGCCCTGCCACTATATCTTAAAGGAGAAAGGGATCATATGCCTTTATTCTCTCACTTTTCTGTCTGTTCTTGTGCAACACCCTAGGTTGGGTATGGCAACTCTTTTAAGTTGTGAACATTTTTGAAGATAGGAATCAACAGACCTATCCTCTGGCACACATCGTAGTCACTGAATGAATGAACACATGATCTACTTTAAGTTATCCCACCAGTTGTATTGAAATTGTCACATTTCTTGGTTATATTTCCCACTAAACTGTTAGCTCTAAAAGGATTAGAACTGTGTCTTAATCATCTCTGTATTTTTTTTTTAAAGATTTATTTATTTATTTATTTATACAAGCACTGGGTATAGTCAGAAGCGCGGGAGAGTGAGAGAATTCACCAGAGCCAGAGCTGGGAACAGAACAGGCAGAGTGACAAAATACACTGATGAGGGGAGCAGCAGGTGCAGCAGGAGAGGCCTGTTGTGGCACGTGCGACCTTCGCGGGTGGCTGGGCATCGAACCGACACTGCAGAGCCTGCACTGCAGAGCCTGCGGACAGCTTCGCAGCCCAGGGCTCAACCCCTGCACCACCAGGGGAGGCCCCATCTCTGTATTTTCTTTTTTTTTTCTTTTCTTTTCTTTTCTTTTCTTTTCTTTTTCTTTTTTTTTTTTTTTTTTAAAAGATTTATTTATTTATTTATACAAGCGCTGGGTACAGTCAGAAGCGCGGGAGGGTGAGAGAATTCACCAGAGCCAGAGCGGGGAGCAGAGCAGGCAGAAGGACCGAGGTACACTGCTGAGGGGAGCAGCGGGCGGCAGGAGAGGTCTGTGTGCCATGCGGGACCCTCTGCTTGTGGCCGGGGAGCAGCCGGGGATCGAACCGGCGCCACAGAGGCTGCGGCCAACTTCGCAACCCAGCGCTCAACCGCTGCGCCACCGGGGAGGCCCTCTTTTTTTTTTAAAGATTTATTTATTTATTATTTATACAAGCACTGGGTACAGTCAGAAGTGCGGGTGGGTGAGAGAATTCACCAGAGCGGGGAGCAGAGCAGGCAGAAGGACCGAAGTACACTGCTGAGGGGAGCAGCGGACGGCAGGAGAGGTCTGCGCGCCATGTGGGACCCTCCTCTGGTGGCCGGGGAGCAGCCGGGGATCGAACGGCGCTGCAGAGGCTGCGGGCAGCTTCGCAACCCAGCGCTCAACCTCTGCGCCACCAGGGAGGCCCCCATCTCTGTATTTTCAATGGCTGCACAGAACAGAGGACAAGTTGAAGGACTTTGAAAACTTTTTCCCTTTAAGATACAACAGAAACTATAACCGATAAAAATCTTCCATTCAGTTAACAGTTGGAATAAGGTGATTTCATTACATGTATAAATCATTAGATCCTTCATCAACTAACCTGATGTGTGGTATGACTTTATGTTGAATTTTTGCAAATGTAGTCTAATAAAGTTTGGGGTTTGTTTGCTAGGAGGAATCATCTCCCCATTCTTTGGTCAACATCTGCCTGAATGTCTTGGTTGCTAACTTGGAGAAGTTATGTTCTGAAAGATCTGATGGAACTCTGGGTTTTCCAGAGCATTGGAGTTTCCCTCAGGAAGTAGCTGATCGATTCCTAAGGGTGATGACTTGGCAAGGTAATTAAGATTCTTCTGTAATATACTGTTATAATACTTTAGTATTTGAAAAGCACTTCTACATACACTTCATGTTTTCCTCCTCAGCTTGTCAATTTCTAAATAGAAGCCAGCTGGTATTTGAATAGGGTTTGCATAGAGTGTTTATCAATTAGAGGAATATTGCCCCTCTTAACAGTTTTAAGTCTTTTGATCTATGTGCATGATGTCTTTGTATTATGTAAATCACCTTTAATTATTTTCACCAGTGTTTTGCTCTCTCAGGAATTTGAAATTGTTAATTCATGACCATGGGATATATTTCAGTTTATTTAACACTGATCTAATGTCTGTTTGATTTTAGTCTTAGTATAATGCTGGCTTCATAGAATGAATTAGAAGGTATTTCCTCTGCTTCTAATGTCTGTGCTTGCAGAGAATTGCTATAATTTCTTCCTTAAGTTTTTGGTAGAATTCAGCAGAGAACCCATTTGTGATTGATGTGTTGGTTTATTTTGGAAGGTTATAATTACTGATTCTGTTTCTTTGATAGAGAGGCCTGTTCAGATCATTTGTTTCTTTTGTGAGATTTGTCAGATTATGTCTTTCAAGGAATTAGCCTGTTCCTTTAGGTTATATTTATGGGCATAGAGTTGTTCAGAGTATTACTTTTTTTTTTTTAACTTCCATGGAATTCATTTTGAATAATCTGCTATTCTGGGCCTCCATGCCTTTCACATGTTTTTCTACCTTCTACTTCCCCTCTTAGCAAAGCCTTACCCAAAGCTAATCTTATCTGTACTAATTCAGTGTTTGGTATGAATCACGATTGTAAGTAATAACACTACTATAGGTATCATTTATTTACCTGATGTACCTTCCTAGACTGAATAATCTGCCTGTGGTCATGGGTGTCTAGTTATCTTGTGTGCCCATTTACATAATACAGGATCTCATACTTAGAAGACACTTAGGAAATCTTTCCTAAATGAAATCTTAAAGAATCTACTCATTTCATAGATAAGGAAAATAAGTCCCAGAGGTAAGTGGCTTGTCAAGCTTGTACACTAAATTGGTTAAAAATAATCATTAGTAATATTATTTGCATGTTGTATGTCCTGTACTTACACATATTTTATTTTGTTTTTTCTGTGAACAAGGTTACTATGGATAGAAGTGGGAGCTCTACACAGTCAAACTGACTTTGATTCTTGGTTCTGCCTCATAGTTTGATTTTTAAGAAAAAACTTAAAATTTTTAAAATTTATTTATACATACAAGAATTGAGGTATAGGCCAGATTTGGGGGGTGTGAGAGGATTCACCAGAGGCAGAGTGGGGAGCAGAACAGGCAGATCTACTGAAATGTACTGCTGAGGAGAGCATCTGGTGAGACAGGCGAGATCTGCTGCGCCATTTAGGCTCCCTGGCCATGATCATATCATGCCATAGTGGCTGGCGATAATTTGATAGCGCTGAGACTTAACCCCTGTGCTATGATAGTTTAATCTTGAACAAGTTACTTCTGAAAACTTTGGTTTTCTTAGCCATGTAACAGTATAATCATTCTTTGATAGTAATGATAGCAAAAAGTAAATGAGATAGTCTGAGTACAATGATTGGCACAAAGTAAGCAGTGAATGTTGTTATTAGCCTTTGGCCACATTACCTCCTGGAAAGGCATGGATATAGGTTGTTATTACAAGCTGGTTCTGGTTCTCTTATAGGTAAACTAACTGATAGAACAGCAAGAATTTTCCAAGGCAGCCAGATGAAACTGAAGCTGGTTAACATTCAGAAAGCTAAAATCTGTACAGCTACATTTATAAAAGCCTTCTGTCATCACAAGTTTACTGAACTGGATGCTACTGCAGTACACAATGACCTCCCAATCCCAGACATCCTAAGTGGACTCTGCAGCAATAGTTGGCTCCAACAAAACCTCCAATGTCTATTTCTGGACTCAGTGAGCAGCCCTCAAGATTCAAGACTATTGTTCCTTGGTCAGCTCACTGGTCTTCGCGTTTTAAGTGTTTTCAACGTTTGTTTTCGTAGTGAAGACCTAGCTAATGTTTCTCAGTTACCAAGACTAGAAAGTTTGGATATCTCCAATACTCTGGTTACCAACATCTCTGCACTCATTAACTGTAAGAATCGACTCAAATCTCTCACAATGCATTATCTGAAATGCCTGGCCATGACTAAACCACAAGTCCTTGCTGTCATTAGAGAACTTAAATGTCTGCTTCATCTTGATGTTTCTGATCACAGGCACCTCAAATCAGACCTAGCTTTTCATTTGCTACAACAGAAGGATATTCTGCCTAATATTGTGTCACTGGATATTTCGGGTGGTATCAATATCACCGATGGAGCCGTAGAACTGTTCATCCAACAACGACCTGCCATGCAGTTTGTGGGACTATTGGCTACGGATGCTGGCTATTCAGACTTCTTTACTACCAAGCAAGGCTTGAGGGTTTGTTTGTTTTTTGTTTTTTTTTAAGATTTATTTATTTGTACAAGAACTGGGGTATGGGCCAGAGGTGTGGGGGTGAGAGGAGGATTCATCAGAGACAGAGTGGGGAGCAGAACAGACAGAGTGAAATACACTGCTGAGGAGAGCAGCAGGCGAATCAGGAGAGGTCTGCTGCGCCATGTGGGTTGCTCCCTGGCCGGGGATAGCTTCATAGGTTGCGTGTTGACTCCCTGCGCCACCAGGGAGGCCCACTTGAGGGTTTGTTCTTAACTAAAATAAATTCATTACATTTGTTTAGAATATTATTTTTTGCTGAGTATCAGAATCAGTACTAGGTTTTAGAGAAAGAGATAGATTGAGAAAGAGAAGATAGAGAGAACTTAGTAATTACTGTGTACTTACTCTGTGGTAGGTAGTAGAAATAAAACCTTTAGTTACAGTACTGGCTCCAAATCTTCTATTCTAGCTTATTAATGATAAATACAGCCACTTGACCTTACCTCATGTGTGTCAGATGCCATGCTGTGCATATTGTTTTCTGCTTTAGTCCTCCCATTTTAGGAAGCCCAAGGAGATTAAGGTACACACTACAATCATGGGACTTAATAAATGGTAGAGCTAGGACTTATATCTTTTTAAATCTGTAGTTCAGTGGTGTTAAATGCAGACATGTTAATGTGGCTATTGCCACTATCCATCTTCACATCTCCCTTCATCTTGTAAAGTTAGTACTTTATGTCTACTCTTTTCATCCCTCTCTTTAGCCCGGGCAACAACCATTCTACTTTATGTCTCTGATCTTGACTACTCTGAGTACCTTATGTGGAATCATATATTTGTATTTTTCTTTGATTGTCTCATTTTATTTAGCAATCCTCAAGGCGCCTTTCTTTATAAGACTAAATTATATTCCCATTATATGTGTCACATTTTGCTTATCCAGTTATCGACAATGGTCACTTGGGATGCTTACATGTTTTAGTTACCGTAAATAATATTGCTATGAACATGGGTATACAGATACCATCAGGCAGACTGACGAAATACACTGCTGAGGGGGAGCAGCAGGCGAGATAGGAGAGGTCGGCTTCGCCATATGGGATTCTCCCCGGCCGGTATCAGACCTGCGCTGCAGAGGCTGCGGACAGCTTCACAGTGCAGCACTCTACCACCTGTGCCTCCAGGGAGGCCCTGTTCTGCTGGTCTTTATGTCTCTCTTTATGCAAGTATGCTATTCCCAGTTTGTTGGGTGTTTTTATCATGAAAAGCGTCTCACTGCTGCTACCCAGTATTATTATAAGAGTCATAAATAATCCTATTGAGGATACCTTGTTTGCAGTCATTTGCTTATCTCTTGCTGCTTTCAAAATTCTGTCTTTGAGCTTTGAAAATTTTGATGATGATTAGTCTTGGTGTGAGTCTCCTTTAATTCATCTTGCTTAGAGTTCCTTGAGTTTCTTAGATGTTTATATTCATATCTTTCGTTGTATTCGGTAAGTTATCAAACAGTCTTCTTTTTTCTGCTGGTATCCCACAGATCTCTTTAAGTCTGTTCTCTTTTCATCAATCTTTTTTTTTTTTTTTTCACTTTGCAAGTTCCTTATCTCCCCCCTTTATTTCCTTCTTTTCCTTCACTTCCTAAGAATGCTGAAAATTGGGTCATATCTAGTTTTATTTACATTTTCCTTGTTGATTTTATGGTTGTATCAGGTGGGTATCATTATCTTCTAGATCCAAAGTCTATATATAGGTTATTTGAAATCACTATATTAGTGGTAGTAAGGAAGAGTTGTATTAATAAGAAATAAATTAAGTAAAAAGAACACTACTAACAAAGAGTCAACTTTTTTTTAGTTAATTTATGTGATTTTTTTCTGTCTCAATTCTCCTATATGAGTACTTAGAAGGTACATGCATTCATGGTCATTGGTTGTTTTGAAAATTTACATGCTGTTCATTATTCATTTGCGGTCTTATCTATAACTATACTATATTATAGTATAACTTAACTATAACTATACTATAACTTAACTATATAGATATAGGGAAAGGATATTTGAGTGTGACCACTTATTTGTTTTATTGCATTTAACAGCAGTTTGTCGCTCTGAACCTATCTGTAAAAATGAGATTGGGGAGAACATTTACCTATTAAAATTATGGTGGAATGAGTCTAACATAGTAAAGCCCATGGGGCATTTCCTTAAACATCTAATATTGTTAGAAACCCTTGATACCCCTAAAAGCCTGTGCCCAAAGATGACCCATGAAACCTTTTGGTAACATCTTTTATTTTTCAGGTTGCTGGAGGAGCCAATATGAGTCAGATTTCAGAAGCATTGAATCGATATAGGAATAGATCATGTTTTATGAAGGAAGCCCTTTGTAGGCTCTTAACAGAGACATTTTCGATACAAGTAACCAGGCCTGCTATTTTAAAGGTAATTATACCCTAGAAAGTTAGCTTTTAATCATTCTTAACTGGTTCAATTAAAGTTGTTCACCATACACATTGAATACAATAACAGTTAGCTTTTATGCCTTTATTTATGTGAGTCAGAGTATCTCATAGAAAAAGGAAAAAAAAACTTGTTTTAAGGCTCTGAATCTACATGTAATAGACTTGACTCATCCATTTTTTTAGAATTTGTTCTGAGAAGGGGATAGTGTACCATTGCACTATTTTCCCTAAAACAGAACATTCGCTGTGCCCTAATTATCTTAGGCAGCACTTTACACCTCTTTTATGATGCTTTTTTCAGTTTAATGTTTTGACATTCCTCACCATGTATTTTGTTTGCATAGCTTACCTCTCACAAAGTTTTATGCTAAGGAGTAGAATACAAGTTATTCATGTTTGTATTTGCTTACTTAGGCATTTGTTTTTCTCTTTAAAATCTGACATTGGTTTTTTTGAAAACAAACAAACAAATAGTATACAAGCAAGAACAGAAAAAATAATAAACGAAGGTGGGTCAACTTCTACCATTTTAAAGTATTTTGTGAATAAAGTAAAATTACTGGTATTGATAGGGCCAGTCTTTGCATTGGTTTATGGAAGGAATTTATTTTAAATGTTTTTGGAAGTATTAAGTTGTTCAGGAAGGAAACTGCAAATACTTAAATGTAATATGAAACTGAAGTGTAGTAAGAAAGTTACCTTGTCTTTATTATTTATATTTCTTTGCAGTTCCTTAAAAATATGGATATTTCTGTATCATGGGAGATAAGATTTTAAAACAATACTATATAGAGAAAAAACTCTGGACCTTTGTTTCCTAGTAAGGAGATTGAATTAGATGTTTTAAAAATCCTTTTTGTATCTAAGATTTAATGATTTTTGAAGATTAAGTTTCTTTCGATTTCTCCATTTTAAAAATTGCAGATTTTAGTATTCCAGTGAAATCTTAAGAAGAGGTTAATGTTACAGAAAAGTCATTTTCAATAGCACTAATGTGTCCCAGCTCTGTCCCTAGGCTTTTATGAGTTCATGAGGTTTTCAAAGTGAGGGACTCTGGGCTCTTAAAATCATGGTTTATCAATATCAGTAGACTGAGGTGGGTAGTGATGATTATCCCAAATTGATAAAGGAAACAGATTACATTGTCCCTGAATGTTAGAGCAGGTGTGGTCTGTGTTTATGACACCTTCATTTTTTGTGTTCTAGGGCTTCTACTGTCTGTCTCCTAATGACCTTGCTGATGTCAGGTTTTGCTACTTTTCAGAATCTTTTTCCCAAATCTTCCTTTGTTGGTAGATTTATACCATTCTTTGGTACTCTTGTGTTTTTCCTTACCACAATTCCCTTCCCTTAGAACTCCCTCTCCATTCTACCTCCTTTGAAAATGAATACTGAAACTCTGCCTGCCTTTTGTGCTCTCTGAAAGAACCCTTTTGTTCCCTCCATAACTACTTTAGGCAGCACTTTATTTATACCTCTTTTTTTATGCTTTTTTTTTTCAGTTTTATGTTTTGACATCCCTCACTTTTTATTTAAATATTTTATTTTATATAATTCTTACATCTTTTTTCATCTTTGCGCAATGTATGCATTTTCATTTTGGTTATATTCCCCATACAATTGCACCTCCCCCCTTATTTTGACTCTAGTCCTTCCTTTCCTGCCCCTCCCCCCCCCCCAGGTAGTGTGTCTCTGGTTTATTGTTGCTTGTTGATTTTGATTTTTACTTTGTATGGATTAGTCTTTTCCTGGTCTCTTATTTAGATTTTCTAAATTCCTGCTATGAGTGAGACCATTTGGTGTTTTTTTCTTTCTGACTTACTTTGCTGAGCATGATCCCTTCTGGCTCCATCCATGTTGCTGCAAACTGCATGTGTTTATCTTTTTTGATTGCTGAGTAATAGTCCATTGTGTATATATACCACATCTTCTTGATCCAGTCATCTATTTTTGGGCATTTGGGTTGCTTCCCAGTAATTCCAAAGGGCACCTGCACCCCTATGTTCATAGCAGCACTTTTTTTTTTTTTAATATACCTTATTTCTCTCACAAGGTTTTATGATTCATGTTTGTGGCTGCAGTGTCTGTCACTATGTCTTCTATGGAGTAAGATTCAATAAATGATTATAAAAACACAGATAAGGAAACAGAGGTCCAGATCAGGGAATTGACTTGCTTGAAGCTCCTGTTATTTTAATTGCTGCATTTGGACTAAAAAATAATGCTGTGGTTAGGGAAAATGTTACTTTCTGAAACATTTTTTACAACAAACACAAAAATAAGACAGTATAAAGAATGCTAATATTGTCGTATTGTTATAGGGCAACCCCGATATAAAAACGGGTTGCCTGGCTGCGGGTCTTCACCCACGTGCTTAAAAGGGACTTATTAATACTCCACTACAGGCACACACAAAAAGGTTAATAAAAGGTTTATTTACAAGGGAAAGGGAATTAAGGAAATGCACAACTCAGGGAGAAAATAGGGAAATAAAGTCTTTAATGCGTCCTACCCAATCAGCCGACCTGGAAACCCAAAGGCACTTTCCGAGCTGTCCGAATGCTGCGAGCTGGCAGAGAGCCAAAATGGGGGATCCCCTCCAAAGCCCACGTGTCTGGCTTTATACCAAACCTGGCTGCTTAACCACACCCTCAGGTCCCAGCAACCTTCCCTTTGGTGGTGATGGGATTTGGAGTTCCTAGTGTCTTTTGGCTTTGGTCTGGAGTGGGGGGTGGCGTCCACAAAGCCTGTATGGAATTAGCTTTAGGACATCCTTTTCCCCCTAACAATTTAACACTAAAAGCAAGTTTATCTTCAGCTTGTGGCTGTAGGAATGAGGAATCATCCATTGGATTTGATACTGCAATTCACAGCCAGTGCTTGCACCCTCAACTTAACACGCCAAGGCCTGGCCTGGGGAATGCCTGTTCGTCTCTTGTCAGAAGTTACCTGTTTACTTTTCAAGGCTCTGAAAAATTTTCCCCATTATCAGCAGGTAATTTGAATTGACTACTTGACTATGCTTTTTACTTTGGACAAATAAATGAATAATATATGTTATTTAGATCTGATTCCTCATCTTACCTGAAAGAGAAAGAGAATAAGAGAGGCAATAGATAAAACTTCATGTACATTATAGCAATGAGCAATAAGGTTTACATTTTTGTTTTTTCAAACTAGTTCAAACTAGTTACTGGTGGCGCAAGGGGTTAAGCACCGCACTGTGAAGTTATCCAAAAGCCTCTGCAGCATGAATTCAATCCCCCCCGGCCAGCCAGGGAGCAACCCATATGGTGAAGCAGACCTCTCCTGTCTCGCCTGCTACTCCCCTCAGCAGTGTATTTCAGTCAGTCTGCCTGTTCTGTTCCCTACTCTGTGTCTGGTGAATCTTCTCACCCCCTGCATCTCTGGCCTGTACCCCAACTTTTGTATGCATAAATAAATAAATCTTTAAAAAAAAAAAAAAACTTCTGCTACACTTTGGTATGTCCTCAAAGGCTTAACTATAAATCTATAAGACTTAACATATGTGAAAAACTATATTGAATTGAATAATAGATATAAATACAAAAGCTAAAACTTTAACTCTCCTAGAAAAAAACATAGGCTTAAATATTTGGGACCTCAGATTAGGCAAAGGTTTCTTAAGATGCAAAAAAGCACACAAAATAAAATTAAAAAATACTAAGTTAAAATTCATCAAAATGAAAATCTGCTCACAAGGAAGAGCATTAAAAAATGAAAAAAAGGTAGGGGCCTCCCTTGTTCCCAGGGGTTAAGTCTCAGGACTACCACCACAATGGCCCTCCATAGTGAAGGGGCCTGAGTTCAATCCCCAGCCAGGGAGCAAACCCATATGGTGCAGTAGACCTCTCCTTTGTTACCTGCTGCTCCCCTTAGCAGTGTATTTCAGTGAATCCACCTGTTCTACTGTGTCTCTGGTGAGTCCTCTCACCCCCCTGCACCTCTGGCCTATACCCCAGTTCTTCTGCATAAAAATAAATAAGACAAACAAAAAAAAAAAATGAAAAAGGTAAACCACATACTGGGGAAAATATTCATTTTATATATATGACAAAGAGCTTTTATCCAGAATATCCACTTTTAACTCAGTAACCTACACCAAATAAACCAAGTTCGTTAAAAAAAAAAATTGAACAGATAATGTCTCCAAAGAAGATATTCAGATGATGAATACACGAAAAGATGTTCAGGATCTTTAATCCTCAGGGAAATGCAAATTAAAACCACCATGCTAGGGGCCTCCCTGGTGGCTCAAGGGGTTAAACATAGCACTATGAAGTTATCCGGAAGCCTCTGGGGCACGACTTCGATCCCCAGCCGGCCAGGGAGCAACCCACATGGCATAGCAGACCTCTCCTGACTCGCCCGCTGCTCTCCTCAGCAGTGATTTTCAGTCAGTCTGCCTGTTCTGTTCCCCACTCGGTCTCTGGTGAATCCTTTCACCTTCCTGCACCTCTGGCCTGTACCCCAATTCTTATGGGCATAAATAAATCTTTTAAAAAAAAAACCACCATGCTAGTGTATTTCAGTGGATTCACCTGTTCTGCTCCCCATTATATCTGGTGAATCCTCTCACACCCCACACCTCTGGCCTACACCTCATTCTTGTATGCATAAATAAATAAAATGAATCTTAAAAAAAAAGTTAGACCTACCTTTTGTACTACCCAGTCATTCCACTCCTAGGTAGTTACCAAAGAGAACCTAAAGCATATATCCATATAGAATTATAGAGGAATGTTCATACTATTTTTATTTATAGTCCCCCAAAATTGATAGCATATCAAATGTCCAGCAATAGGTAAATAGATAAATTGTATATTCATATAAGAAAATACTATTTGGCAATGAAAAGGCGTTATGTACTGATACATGAAGCATAGGTGAAACTCCAAAGCATATTCTGAGTAAAATAATCCAAACCCCAAAAAAGTAGATACTGTATGATTCCATTTATGTGAAAAAAAAAATTCTATAAATGCCTAGCTTTCTGAGGCTGATTTTGACACAATGGGACTCTTTTGAGTAATGGAAAGACATTTTATTTCGTTTCTGGTGATCGTTATGTGGGTTTATACATTTGTCTATGTAATTGAAATGTGTACTTAAAATGAGAATTGATTTTTTTTTTTTTTTTGAGGTAACGTTCGTTTACAACACTATGTTTTGGGAATACAGGTTCCTTCAAATGTATGCTAATACACTACATCCACCACCAAACTACCCATAAGCCCTCCACCAGAGTCCACTGAAACCCCTCTACTGTTGCTCTACCTCCAAACCTCCTGTGAATTGATTTTTTTTTTAATTAAATGAGGTTGGAAATATAGCACAATAATGATCTTTCTTTTTTTTTTTTTTTTAAATAGAGGCATGTTTTATTTATTTATTTGTTTGTTTGTTTGTTTGTTTTGCTTATACATGCACTGGGTACGGTCAGAAGCATGGGAGGGTGAGAGAATTCACCAGAGCCAGAGCAGGGAGCAGAGCAGGCAGAAGGACCGAAGTACACTGCTGAGGGGAGCAGCGGGCGGCAGGAGAGGTCTGCGTGCCATGTGGGACCCTCCTCCAGTGGCCGGGGAGCAGCCGGGGATCGAACTGGCGCCGCAGAGGCTGCGGGCAGCTTCGCAACCCAGCGCTCAACCGCTGCGCCACTGGGGAGGCCCACAATAATGATCTTTCTTCATTAAAAAAAAAATCTGCATTTTCTTTCTCTTGAAAAGTTGGAAGAGTCTTCCCAATTTAGCCTTAATTCCTGCATGGCAATCAACACTGAACTCAGTAGTAATTGCCCTATAACAGGCCATGAATTCTCTAGTTTGCCATAATCCCTATCAGGGCCCTATTGTTTCACTCAGACCTTTTCACTTGTCTGTTACTGCCTCTGCCTCTTACACTTACTTCATGCTGGCTACACATTGCCTTCCAAAGAGAAGCTATATTTTTCTATTCCAATACCTTTCTAAGGAGGCATTCTTTCAGACCCCAAAAATCTTAGGGAGAAAAGTAGAAACACTATCAGTTAGTTATGAGATCTAGTAATTCAGGAGATGGGCCAGGATTCAGGTGTTGATTTGGGCTGACAGGCCACTCTGGATCCTTCTGGAGTTTAGGGGGAAGAGACCCTTTTTTGCCCTCCCCCCCCAAAAAAAAGAAGAGACTTCTTTAGGCAAAGGTGAATGTGACAGTTTATTAGATGAAATGAACTTGGAGAGGGGCAGGTATAGTATAAATTATTGCTCATCTAAACTCATTGGTAGCACCTTCAACTGCTTTGAAGAACCTTTGTTTAATATAAAGTATACATTTGCTCAAAAATATTTTTCTTTATTTCTTAAAAGTTACAGAAGAATTGTCTTCTCTCCTTAACCAATTCCAGGATTCTTGTGGATGTTCCATTTGACAGGCAAGTGTAAAACTTGGTCATCTGATTATGGAGTGTTGATCAGTGTTACTCTAAGCATTATTTTTGTTTATCAGCAAGAGTCTGATTAAGGCTGGGATAAGGTGTTTGGGGTAAATGCTCTGTTGTGCCTTTTTCACAGTGAGGTTATTGGAAGTACCCTACTTACAAATATTGTTTACAAAGTGTGATTACTCTTTAGAGCAGGTAGGTGGTGAGAACATGGGCTCCAGATAGTCAAACATACTTGGATTCGAGTTCTAGTCCTTTCATTATTTTTATACGTTTCCTCACTTGTAAGATAGTGACTCTATTGAGGAATAGATAGGATAATGCCTAACTTAAGTACAGGCTCTTCCTAATATTAGTCATTCTTTTTGTTGTTATTTCATCAGTAGTACTTTTTGCAAATCATCATCCCAGAATCTAGAGGGATTTCTCTTAAGTCCTTTGTAATCTCCCAGATTCATGAGTTCAGAAACATTTATAATAGTTACTGACAATAGCTTAAAAAGTAAGCCCAGACACATCAACAAAGCCTCTGGTTTGTGGCTGCAGTGATATAGGCTATGCCACACAAATTGAATTGAAATGTGTACTTAAAATGTATTTTAAAAATACAATATAAAGGTGGTCCTCCTCATTTTAAGAAAAATTCTGTTATTTCCACCTTCTCTTTCAAAATTGGAAAATCTGTCAATTCAGTCTTCACTTCTGCAAGGCAATCTTTAGTAGGAGCTGAATAACAACTGCCCTTATTACAGGGCATTTTAGCTGTGCCATTTAATAAAATGCTGTGGCATATTAGCACTGTCTACCATTCTTAGACAGTTCTCTCTTTCTTAGAGAACTTCTTTCCAATTTCAGACCTGTTATAGTGGAAGCTAAATATTTTAAAAATTAGTGTCTTTCCTATATCTTTGCATCTTTCTTTGAATCCCATGCATTTTGATCTCATTCTTATCTGCATGTTCTCTGTTTCTTTTCTGATCACTTCTTTTTGCCAAATGCTTTGGGTTTTCATAACTGACCTTCAGAAGTCCAAGGCTAAGTGATTTCTTCTCTCCTCAAGTACAGTTTCACAGACTTTATTGTGAAAAAAAAAATAACTGCTTTTCAGGTTAGATGCTGCCAAGTTTGTCATGAGGTGGCTCTGTAAACATGAAAACCCCAAGATGCAAACAATGGCAGTGAGCATCATCTCTATTCTGGCTTTGCAGGTATGTGACTGCTAAAACAAGACTGTTCCTTGTCTGATGGAGCGCTAGTATCTCAATTCTGACTTTTTGTTTGCTTATAGCTCTCACCTGCACAAACTGCACAACTTAAAGACCTTTTCATGGCAGTCAAGGTAAGTTGTTGCTTTTAAATAACCTTTTTTAAATCAAAGAAATTTATGAACATTGTTTGAAAAAAGCATTAAAATCATTTTAGAAAAGGCCTGTAAAAGGAAAAATCTGTAGTCCTGCTCCCCAATTGAAATTCCTCTCTATTCTTATTGCTATTTCTTCTGATATATACCTACACATTTCTAATTAAAATGCCAATAACTGCAATGCCTTGATTTACCAGTTTAGATGTTACCTGGTGGTTCTGATGCTATGGTAAATAAACACTTTACTCACCTACATAAGTCTGTACAAATTTACCTTCTCTCCAAGCCCCAACAAATTTATGTCACAATTTTTAATAGGCCAGTAATCAAAATTTACATTATGGCTATACTAACATTGCTCCACTAAAAAAATGTGCATCATTGCTTTATTTTAGAATTCTCTTATTTTGAGATGAGACATGAACCATCTTTTTTTCTTTAAAGAATCATTTATATTTGCCATGAGCTGTCTTTTTATGGCCTTTGTATATTTTTTGTCTTTTTCCCCCTAATTTATAGGACTTCATTAAGGAAATGAAACTTTGGCAGTATGAGATGCGCATATTTTCCCCCAGCTAATTTTTTTACTTTATTAATGGCATTTTCTGCCATGAGTGATTTTTTTTTTTTAATTTTTGCGATTGAATGTACCCTTTTCCTTTATACCTTAGGATTGATTGCATGCTATTGAAAATATTTCTTTCCCATCTCCATGGAATATTTTTTCAATCTTAATTTTTTTTTTTCTTTCAATGTATAAATGTTTGATTTTTTTTTTTTTAATGTAGAGCAAGTACTGAAACTAACATGAAGGGAAGAAGAATAACATTATATTTCTCAGAGAAATAGTTTTAGGTGGTAGTACCAAAAGTTTAGGCTTTATTTTTTTTTTAAGATTATTTATGCATACAGGAACTGGGTTACAAGCCAGAGGTCTGGGGGTGCTGAGGGAGTTGAGAGGATTCACCAGAGATAGAGTGGGAAACAGAACAGGCAGATGACTGAAATACACGGCTGAGGGAAGCAGCGGGCGAGACAGGAGAGATCTGCTGCACCACTTGAGTCAGCTCCCTAGCCTGATAGCTTCATAGATCTGGGACTTAACCCCTTGCGCCACCAGAGAGGCCCCCAAAAGTTTAAGCTTTAGATGGAGACAAGCCAGGCTCAGCCACTTATTGGCCATATGACCTTAGATAATTTTCTTCTGCTGTGCCTCACAGTCCTCATCTGTAAAAACTGGCATCATATGAAAAATAGGCCTCTGTTAGAGGAGTAATATTTCACTTATTTTGAGTATCATTAAGAAATATGTAAAGGGCCTCCCTGGTGGCGCAAGAGATTAATTCTCAGCACTGTGGAGCTATAGCAGCCACTGCAGCATGAGTTCGATCCCCGGCCAGCTACCCACATGGAGCCGCAGCCCTCTCCTGTCTTGCCTGCTGCTCCTCTCAGCAGTGTATTTCAGTCAGTCCACCTGTTCTGCTCCCCACTCTGTTTCTGGTGAATCCTCTCATCCCTTGCACTTCTGCCTGCACCACCCAGCTCTTGTATGCATAAATAAGTAAAATAGATCTTTTAAAAAAATATATGTAAAGCATCTAGCCATGGACCTCGCCAAAGTCTTTGTTCCTAACAGGATCATGCTTACTTCCCCTGCTCCTTCCCTTGCCTGTTGCCATTCACCCCATTGACCATCTTAGATGATTGCTACTAGTTTCTGCTGCTCTTAAAGTGTTTTCTTGGCTCTCACAGCTTTATTTTTGTGATTTCACTCTCTCGATACATTCTCTCCTGACTGGGTAAAATATTTGAGGTGATCTCATTCCTCCTCAGAACACATTCTTTCTTGTTTAGTGCCATTATATTTTGTGTGTCTGTTCATTTGCTGTCTTTTTCCTCTTACATGACAGTCTAATATTTTTGAAAGAAAGTACAAGTATGAGGTTAGCTTGTTTCCAAAACTATTCTGATCTGAAATGGTATGTTGGAATCTCTATTAGAGCAAGCCAATGATTTCTTCAAGCTGTTAGAACATACGGTTTTAATTACAGAACTGCTCCGTAGTCTAGACATGTTTTTCCCTCTCTTACTTTTTGATTAACTGGGTTATCTTTTTCTTCTGGTCTTAGTTTACATATTACCTTTGTGTGGAGGCTTCCCTCTTCAATCTTTTCTAAAGTAAACTGTTAGGCTTTTATGTGTTTCCTTCAGAGCATTTACCAACACTTAAAATTATTTTACTTAGTCAAGAAAGACCAAGTATTTAAAAAATCTGGGTCTCTTACCCGAATGAATGCCTGGCTTTCAGGAGGTGTTGATAAAACATTCTCAATAAATGAATAATAGAATAACTGCCGTGGTCTTGATTATGAGGTTTATTAACAAGCACCACCACAAGACTACATGCTTGTTAAAGTTTAGTTTTATTCATTATATCCTCAGTAAAAACCCTCGGAAATAGGTATAACTCATTTTATAGGGAGAAAATGGGATCACAAAGCTATTGAGAGGTAGAATTTGAGTTCAGAACCCAGGTTTGACTCTAAAGCTTTTCTTATTATTGCTATCTTTAAAGTGGAATGTGTGTTACTGGGGCATCTAACTCTCCCTGTCTCTTTGGTTTCTAGGAACTTCTAGCTATAGTAAAACAGAAGACTACAGAGAATTTAGATGATGTCACTTTCTTGTTTACTTTGAAAGCCCTTTGGAATCTTACAGATGAGTCTCCAACTGCCTGCAAGCACTTTATTGAAAATCAAGGATTGCCAGTCTTCATTCAGGTTTTGGAGGTGGGAATACAAGATTGAGATTACGTGTAATTTTCTTCATTACGTGTAATTCTTAATTATGTGTAATTTCTTCTACATTACAATGTAATTTTCTTCATGTTAAGGTAACCTGTATTTTCTTTTGACAGACTTTTTCAGAATCAGCAATCCAAAGCAAAGTACTTGGTCTTTTGGTAAGGTCTATTATTTTGAGTTAAATGTAATTGGTTTTATTTTTTATATTTAAAGAGCAGGTTTATTAGAAAAGGGATAGAACAGTAAAAGACACTTGCATAGACACAGCGGGCAGGAAGAGCTGCCCCGAAAGGGACAAATTTTCTTTCTTTCTTTTTTTTTTTTTAAAGATTTATTTATTTATTTATTTATTTCTATCTATAAGCACTGGGTACAGTCAGAAGCGCAGGAGGGTGAGAGAATTCACCAGAGCCAGAGCGGAGAGTAGAACAGGCAGAGTGATGAAGTACACTGCTGAGGGGAGCAGCGGGCGGCAGGAGAGATCTGTGCGCCATGTGGTCAGGGAGCAGCCGGGGATCGAACCGGCGCTACAGAGGCTGCCGGCAGCTTTGCAACCCAGCACTCAACCGCTGCGCCACCAGGGAGGCCCCAGGGACAAATTTTCTAAGAGAGGCCTGCATGGTTGCAGGCGTTCACCCTTGAGGAGAGCTGCCTCCGCTGAGGGAGGTCAGTGAGGAGAAGTCCCGGCATGGCATAGGTCACGGGCAGGCAGGAAGGCTGCTACCCTGCAGAGGGAGGGAGTTGGTGAAAAGAAGCACCTGCATAGTCAACAGATGGGCAGACAGAGTGCTGCCTAAATGTAATGAATTTTAAAAATAAGAAAACTAACACATAGCACCTACTATATGCCAGGCACTTTTGTAAGTAATGTACACCTATTAACTCTTTTAATCTTCACATCCCTATAAAGTGAATACCACTATGTGTCAGTCATCTATTGCTGATTATCAAGGGGGTTAAGATTATGGTGTTAGGCTAAATGGAGGAAGTGGAGGAGGGTGGGACTAAGTGTTCTGTGTATATCTGAGCTGAGCAGTGGAGAGGAAAAAGAGCCAGTTCCTGATTTTTCCCTCCCTTGCTATCCCTGATACTTTTTGCCCTCTCTGCCCTGTAGAACAACATAGCTGAGGTGAGAGAACTCTCTTCCACTCTGATGACTGACAGTGTGGTCACGCATATCAGCAGTTTGCTCCATAGCAAAGAAATAGAAGTCAGCTATTTTGCTGCAGGCATCATAGCCCACCTGACATCAGACAGGCAGCCCTGGCTATCCCGTGACCTGCAGAGGAGTGCCCTTCTCCAGGATCTGGTACATGAATCTTTCTTTGTTACAGAACCCAGAGTAATGACTTCTTACAGAAAATGTATTTTTTTAGAGTTTACTTATTTATACATAAAGAACTAGGATGTAGGCCAGAGGTGCAGAGGGTGAGAGGATTCACCAGTGACCGAGTGGGGAGCAGAACAGGTGGATTTACTGAAATACACTGCTGAGGGGAGCAGTGAGCGAGACAGGAGAGGTCTGCTGCACCATGTGGGTTAGCTCCCTGGCTGGGAATTGAACTCATGAGGCAGTGACTGGCAATAGCTTGACAGTGCTGAGACTTAACTCCTGCGCCACTTGGGAGTCCCAGAAAATGTATTTTTCTAGGTCATAAAGGTTTTAGAAAATATGTGTTCATTGAAGAAAAAGGGAAACACACAGAAAAATATAAAGAAAACACTATCGTTCATACCCCACTACCCAAAGAGAGCTTCTATTAACATTTTGTTGCATTCCTTCTGATGTTTTTTTTTTTATAAAAATTATACATGCAAATAGTTATTATAGATGGCTTGTTCGAATTTCCTTTCCTACTGTCAGCTCTTTCTGAAGCCATTTCTTTTGGTATTTACCTGCATATCTCTGAACATCATGTTACTACTACTACTTGACTTTGCAGATTGTACATTGTCTATTGAGTCTTTTTCCCACTCTGGAAGATGAAAGCTCTTTTCCTCATGTCCTCATGCACATACCCTTCCTTATATTTCTAAGTGTAAATCTTTCAGTACATTCGGATACATTCTGTCTACTTCAGCTTCTCAGAGACTTCTTTTCCCTGCTTTTTTGGTATATATGTTATACTGTCTGTCAGAATTCTAAAATCATCATTCTATTGTCTTTTATATCTTTGTATCACTGAAAAGTTTGTACTCTGTATTTTTTGAGACTTGAAGCTCTTTGCCCTCAGTGTTTGCAAATCTCAGTGATATGCCTTGATAAAGGTTTGTTGACTTCTATTTTATTGGCTACTTAATTGCCCTAGAAGCTCATTTTCTTCAGTTATGGGGAATTTCTCTCCTCTCCTGTCCTTACTGTCTTTCCTCCCACCCTCCCTTTTTCTATGATGTTACACCTTCCAGGCTCATCTTTTCTTAGCTATTTTAAAGATTTTATTTATTTTTACAGAGAAGGAACTGGGGTATAGGCTAGAGGTGTGGCAGGTGAGAGGATTCACCAGAGGCAGAGTGGGGAGCAGAGCAGGCAGATCTACTGAAATACACTGCTGAGGGGAGCAGTGGGCAAGACAGGAGAGGTCTGCTGTGCCATGTGGGTCAGCTCCCTGGCCTGGGATCGAATTGTGCTGCAGTGGCTGCCGATAGCTTCATAATGCTAAGACTTAATCTCTTGCACCACCAGGGAGGCCTATATCCTTACCTATTTTTAAAATATCTTTTTCAAAAAGACAAATTTGCAAACTGATCATAGATATGAGGCACACAGCAAGAGGGGTCAAAACAGGGGAAGAACCAAGGTTCACTGGTGATATGGTGGTGGGAGGACTTTGGGGACTATACCTGAGGGGAGAGACCAATTACTGTACAAAAATGAGCGGTATAAGAAAACACATTAAAAAAATGCCTATCTTTTTTTAGGGCTGCTACATACATACATACATACCTATTAATTCTTTTTAGGTATTAATGATAGTTTGTGACTTTTTAAAAGATATTTATTTTTATTAGAAGAACTGGAGTATAGGCCAGAGATGCAGGGGGTGAGAGGATTCACCAGAGAAAGAGTGGGGAGTAGAACAGGTGGATTTATTGAAATACACTGCTAAGGGTATTTCAGGAGATTGGAGAGCTCTGCTGCACCATGCGTGAGTTAGCTCCCTGGTCGGGGATGGAACTCATTAGGTTGAGATTTGACCATTAGGCCACCAGGGAAGCCCCTTGCAACTTTTGTTTTATTTCAACATTCCCTGTTCTTCTAAGATATTTGTTTCCTGCAAGTTGCTTTTCTCCCATTTTTACAATTTTTTTGTTGTAGATTTTCTTAAGAGTGTATGGTGACCCTCAGCTTTTAAGAGTCAGACTATTTGGAAGTTAAGTACAAATGGGTGGGATTAGTCACCTGAAATGTGGGCTTTTACTATAGAGTCATATGGATTAGTTGTGCCTTAGCGTCTTTCGGTCATTTGTCCTTAACTGGTTGAAACTTACCTGAAGAAGAGTCATCTATTCTCTTGATTGCTGCTAACAACCTGAAAGCGCACTAGGAAGAGAGCTGGGACATTGCAGTCCCTGCATTCTCAGCATTTAGCTTTTTTTTTTTTTTTAAAGATATATTTTTTTATTTATACAAGAGCCGGGGTACAGGCCAGATGCGCGGGAGGGTGAGCGGATTCACCAGAGACAGAGTGGGAAACAGAACAGGAAGATACACTGGAATACACTGCTGAGGGGAGCAGTGGGCGAGAAAGGAGAGGTCTGCTGTGTCATGTGGATTGGCTCCCTGCCAGGAATCAAACTCATGCCTCAGTGGCTGGTGATAGCTTGATAACGCTGAGACTTTCACCTCTGAGCCACCAGGGAGGTCCCCAGCATTCATTCATTTATTCATTTATTTATTTTTGAAGATTTGTTTATTTATGCATACAAGAACTGGGGTATAGGCCAGAGGTGTGGGGATTGAGAAGATTCACCAGAGACAGAGTGGGGAGCAGAACAGGCAGATTGACTGAAATATACCGCTGAGGGGAGCAGTGGGTGAGTCAGGAGAGGTCCGCTGCGCCATGTGGGTAGCTCCCTGCCAGGGTTCAAACTCCTGCTTGCAGTGGCTACGGAAAGCTTCATAGGTTGCATCTTAACCCCTTGCGCCCCCAGGGAGGCCCTGTTTTTTAGTCTTTATATGTAATGGTTATCTGATTGGTACTTTGGCAAATAGGCATAGCTAAATTCGAGAAATCATTCCCATATTTTGAAATTGTAGGTTTTTTCACATATATACATAATTGGAAATGACATAAAATAGTCTGTATGGACTACAGTACTAAAACCCTGGTCTCTCTTTTTGTATAGTATGCAACTATCCAGAACTGGCCAAGTTCAAGTTGTAAAATGACCGCATTGGTGACCTACAGGTAACTTCATGATGGCGTTGTACTTTTTTTAAAGCTTATTCTGAATCTTCTCACTACTCAGGGCCACTGTGTAAGTCAAATAGCCATGTGTTCAAATCCTGTTTTTTGAGAATTCTAGGGAAGTCATTTCCAGAATATCTTGAGACTCAGCTTTCCTCATCTGTAAAATGGGGGTGACAGTGTGCAAGATTGAGGACGAACTGAAACATTGAATGTCCAGACTGTCTAACAGTATAGTTTCTTAAATATTTGCTTCCATTATATGGTCAATTATAATCTATGTCTGTGAACAGTTGCCCCTAAGGGGAAATGTTGAAAATGATCATATCCTTGACGTTAGCCCAGGTTCTGAATGCACATCTTTGTACTTTTCCAGATCCTTCAAGGCATCCTTTTTCCCACTTCTTAGCAACTTCTCTCAACCAGAGGCTCAGCTCTGGGCACTATGGGCTCTATATCATGTCTGCAGTAAAAACCGTATGTATTCAAAGATAATAGTTTTTCAGCAATTTTTCTGTATATTAAGCTCAAGGTGAATTTTTAAAAAAATTTGTACTGTGTCTTGAATTTAATTCTTAAAAAAAACTGAAAAGCATTTTATTAGCTTTAAAAAGTATTACAAAATTACAATATTTGGAAGTAGATATTAAACTATATAGAAAGTGAAAGTTTGTTCCTATTCTCCACTGATAACAATTTGATAACTAGAACTATCCTCCAGGTACTTTTCTGTGTACATATTATTAGCCCTTTGCACTCCGAACCATTCTGGACATTGGCTACCAATGTCCCCTGAGAGGGGACAGCGGAGTGCAAAGGGTTAGTATATATCATATGTAATTTTTAAAAAATAAAATAGGCTCATTCTGTGCATACTGATATAGCTTGCTCTTTTCACTCAATAGTTTATCACTAATATTCTTACTATGGTAATACATAGATCTGCCTCTTTGTAATGGTTCCTAGGATGCTGAGGGGTGGGCTGGGAGTTAAGAGTTGTAAGAAATACAGGCCATGATTTTATATAGTTAACCCTTGAACAACGTGGGTTTGAACTGTGGGGCTCCACTTAGAAGTGGAGTTTTTTCTATCCATGGTTCTGCTTTCATAGATTCAGTAAACTGTATATGGAACCTGCAGAGAAGAGGACTGACTGCCTATAAGGGACTTGAAGTATCCATGGATTTTGGTGGGGGCTAATCCCTCCCAGATACCAAGGGACATCTGTAGTTAAATTTTTGGGGAGTCAAAAGTTATATGCAGATTTTCAACCTCCCCAGGGTTTGGTGGCCCTAAACACTCCTGCCCTCCAGGTTCTTGAAGGGATCAACTATACTAAAACCAAGAGGTAGCTTTTAGAATTAAAGCTTTGGCTATTTAAATATAGATTTATGGGGCCTATGTGTAAAAACTCTGAGAAATAATTTTAAAGCCTGAAATAATTGAGACAGTCTGTAATCCTAGATGGAAAGATTTAGTAGGATTCAGATGTCAGTTCAGTTCTTTCCAGTTTACAGATATAATTCAATTCGAATGAATATGAGATGCAGGATCTGAAAAGTATTCTAAAATTAATCAGGCAGTATAAACAGGAAAAGACTAACCAAGGAAATTTTTTTTGAAGAGCATGACCTAATACTTCTCTTAAAATTATATAAAAGTACCGGGAATAGTGCCAGCATATGAATAGACATGGGTAGATCAATAGGTCAGAATGGCTCTGAAACAGACTCCAGTTACACCAGCAGTAACTATAACAACGGGAACGTGTGTGAGTCATGATGATGTTTCTGAATATGTGTATGAAATACAGTGAAAATGGAAAGGGAAAGATGCACATGGTGATAGAGTACAGGTGATGCCAGAACTGAACTGTAGTCCCAGTTTCTGTCCTTTACTAATTGGGAACTTGAGCAAGTTATTTAACTTCTCTGTTCCTGTTTCCTCATCTATAAAATAAGGATAAAAACTTTATAGGATAGTCAAGGGAATTAAGTGAGTTAATATTTGTAAACATATAGAACATTGCTTGGCTAACAGTACAGGCATTTGTATACAGCACAGTATAGAGTTTGTTAAATAAGATTCATCGTTTTGTGAGAATTGACTGAATCTCAGAATATTTAGAATTGTTGATGCAAAAAATTAATGAACATTTGTAATGAATGATAGGTATTGCTAAATTGTCCTCCAGAGTTGGTTACCAGTTTGCAACCCCATCAGCATGTATGGAGAGCTTGCCAGTTTACTTAACATTCTTGCAAAAACAATTGAACTTTTTGCCAATCTGAGGTGAAAGGGATAGTCTCACTTAATAACATTTAAGTGAACTATCTTTTATTTGTCATTTCCTTTTCCATGAACTGTCTTACCCTTTTTTTACTTTTTGTTTACTGCTTGTTGGTCTTTTTCTTTGTAATTTATAGGAACTAATATATAAGATCTTTGTAATGTGTGTTGCAAATATTCCTGTTTATTGTCCTGAGTTTGTTTACTGTATTCACAAGTCAATTTTGTTACTTGGCCTATGAATTTCAGGTCATAGTTACACTTTCCCAAATTGATGGAAATTCTCAACCTTTTTCTTTTTTTTAAAGTCTTTTTTTTTTAAATTTTTTTTTTTATAGAGGCATGTTTTTTATTTATTTATTTGTTTGTTTGTTTTTTTATACATGCACTGGGTACAGTCAGAAGCGCGGGAGGGTGAGAGAATTCACCAGAGCCAGAGCAGGGAGCAGAGCAGGCAGAAGGACCGAAGTACACTGCTGAGGGGAGCAGCGGGCGGCAGGAGAGGTCTGCGCGCCATGTGGGACCCTCCTCCGGTGGCCGGGGAGCAGCCGGGGATCGAACCGGCGCCGCAGAGGCTGCAGGCAGCTTCGCAACCCAGCGCTCAACTGCTGCGCCACCAGGAGGCCCTCAACCTTTTTCTTTTAAAATACTATCCTTCCCCTCTATTCTTTTGTTGTGAAAGTATCTCTCATCCTGTCCTCAATTTTTTTTTTTTTTTAAATAGTTTGTGTTTTTGTTTCTTTGTGCTACAGTCTTGGTAATTACCTCAATGTGTTTTTGGGTTATTATGGCTATCTTTGAGTCTAATTGGCTCTTGGATTAAGAAGATGTGTTTTAGACTAAATTGTGGGCATGTCCCTTTATCCCTGTAGCACAGTTTGTATTTGCTACTGTCAGTTGCTCTAGAAGTTTCCCAGGGATTGGACTTTTTTTTTTTAATTAAGGTAGCACTGTTTTATAACACTGCCTATGATTCAGAGGTATAAGATCACACTGATTTTTTTTTTAATTTAAATTTTATTTTTATATTCCCCATACAATTACAACCCCCTTATTTTGGCCCCACCCTCCACCCCCCATAGAGTGTCTCTGGTTCATAGTTGTTTGTTGATTTTGATTTTCACTTTCTTATAGTTATTCATTTTCCTGGTCCCTTATTTAAGTTTTCTAGATTCCTGCTATGAGTGAGACCATCCAGTATTTTTCTTTTTCTTTCTGGCTTATTTTGAAGAATAATGAGCATGAAGAGCATGAAGATCACACTAATTTTTTTGGTACTAATTTTTTGTCGTAATTTTTCAACTGAAAGATTTCCAGAACATTTGTATAGTATAAATTCAAACCATATACCCACTTAAGACTGTAGTTATGAATTCTCAGGAAAGACTAATCCTCCTCCCACTCATATACATACGTAGAGCCCACGCCAAAATTAAAAGGTTTTGTTGTCTTATGCCTTCTTTTGTCTAGCCCTTTGAGGCACCAGCTTTGATGTACTGATTTTTTTACTTCTAGCTACCTAAGTAAAAATCTACCTTCATAGATTACTGAAATTGACAGTCCCTGACTGTCCCAGAATGCTGCAGATTACATGCTTGTAGGTGCTTTCGCCCTTTGTTTCTAGCTCTGGATATTTCCTCTACTTCGTATATTTTATGCACTCAAAATGCTTTTTCCATTATATTTTATCTAGCATCCAGTGTTTGTAAGTTATCCATCTCAAAGATACTGCCTGAAACTGAAATGTGTACTATTTTTTAATCAAAGAAATTCTTATCTTTTTAACTAGCATTAGAAATATTTGAAGTATGGAGTTGTTTGGTAGTAAACATACTAAAATGATTATTATTTCACTACACGTGCTAAGCATTATTTAAGTTTTGACATATTTCTTTTGAAATGATTTTATCTACTTAATTCATGTGTCAAAGGGCTTTTAAGCCTTTGTATCCTTTCTTCAAAAAGATGAATGTGGTGAGTTGGGAATAGATAAAAGTCTGATTTGTCCATCACTTTTCTTTGCTTGATTTTCTTTCAGCCAACAAATACTGCAAAATGTTAGTCGAAGAAGGAGGATTGCAGCTGTTGTGTGACATCCAGGAGCACAGTGAGGCACACCCCCAAGCACAGCAGCTTGCAACCTCCATTCTAGATGATTTCAAAATGTATTTTATGAATTATCAGAGATCCCATCTATGTTGAATGCCCTTCTTTACTTAGGAGGTTTCAGAAGTATTCTCTGTTCCTCAGTGTCAGGTATTCTCCCCTATCAACAATTGAATGTTGACACTGGTTTGTGGTGTTTGAGTTGGCTGCCTCATTGGTCTTTCGTGTTGATTTTCTATAAGTTAACAAAATATTGGATTTATATAATTCCAAGAAAAGTTGTAATCATTTGGGGAACATACCTTTAGCACTTTTGAAAAAAACAAACCCTGGACTCTGTGGGCTCTGGGAGTTCACGTTCGAACAACTACACCATTACTATTTTCTAGTTCTGGATAATTTCTTACCTCTCAGAGTTTGTCAGAGGAAGGGTAAACAAACGACCTCCCCACCCCTTGCCAGGAAGACCTTGATATTTGTTAAATTTCATGCTTGAAAGAATTTTTCCAGTTATTCCTGGTTATGTGAAGCCACTGGAAAAAGAAGTACATGAAAAAAGTTCTGGAAAGTATATGCTCATAAATGTATTGTTTGGAAGGTTGAACCTCTGTTAGAAAGGAGGAAAAAGAATAAAAAAATGTTTGTTTTGATATTAAAGTGCTTTCTACTTTTTTTTTTTTTTAAAAGATTTATTTATTTATTTATTTTTACAAGCACTGGGTACAGTCAGAAGCGCGGGAGGGTGAGAGAATTCACCAGAGCCAGAGCGGCGAGCAGAGCAGGAAGAAGGACTGAAGTACACTGCTGAGGGGAGCAGTGGGCGGCAGGAGAGGTCTGCACGCCATGTGGGACCCTCCTCCGGTGGCCGGGGAGCAGCTGGGGATCGAACCGGTGCTGCAGAGGCTGCGGGCAGCTTCGCAACCCAGCGCTCAACCGCTGCGCCACCGGGGAGGCCCTAAAGTGCTTTCTACTTGTGGGGTGGAAGGAAGAGAAAAACATTTTTTACAATTTTGGATATAGCCTGCCTTTGGCCTTTTTACCCTCAACTTTACACTTTAAACTGAGTACAATATTCTGTGTCAAGTGGATGTGTTTGTGGGACATGATGGGATTTAAGACTGAGAATTGAATGTTTAGATGAAAGATTGTATGGGGACTATAAATCTCAATTCCTCACACTGTTGAGTGCGACCATGACCAAAACTGAGAGAAAGCAAAGAACAATAAAAACTTAGCCAAAGATTTTAAGAGGTGCTCTTGGCTAGCATGAAGACAAGAAAATATGGGCTTTTCTGAGAACCAGCCTTAACCAAAATATAAAGCATATCAGAAGCTTTGATTGTGTCCTTTGCAAGCTCTTCTGTGGGATAAAGTATGAACTCATTATTGACAACTACTGAAGCATGTTTTGCCATTCATCTATTTAAGTTTTTCAAAGAACAAAATTTATTTTTTGATTAGCTGCATATCTTAGGGCTAGGTTTTTGTGCCTTTAACTGGCTTGGTCCAGATTCTTTAAATGGAATGCTATGTACCATCTTTTGGAATCAAATGAAGGAAGCTCATTTTTATTTTATTTTTTTTAAGATTTATTTATGTATTTATTTTATATAAGAACCAGGGTACAGGCCAGATGCGCGGGAGGGTGAGAGGATTCACCCGAGACAGAGCGGGGAACAGAACAGGCAGACTGGCGAAATACACTGCTGAGGGGAGCAGCGGGTGTAATAGGAGAGGTCTGCTGCACCATGTGGGACCCTCGCCGGCTGGCTGGGATTGAACCAGTGCTGCAGAGACTGCGGACAGCTTCATAGTGCGGCACTCAACTGCCTGCGCCACGAAGGGGGAGGCCCTCATTCTTATTCTTAACTGCAGTCCACATTGCTCACTATTATCCCACTGGATAAGGAGAATTTGTAACCTACTTCCTTCTATAGTCCTAAACTACTGTATTTTCTCTTATTCACTCTTCAGAATTCCAAAAGGGCTTCTTGACCTGGCTCCCAAAACTTTGGAACAACCTGTTACCAGTTGCTAGCTTTTGCTAATGTGTGGATATGCTGGGAACTGGTATCTTTGAGAACTAGAGTCTTGGTGCCCCTCCAAGTTTTTCTCATTCACAGCAATCCTCTGGGGGTAGTAAGTTTTATCCTCCCCATTTTTAACAGATGAGAAAAGGGAAGTTCAGTAAAGTTGTAACTTTCTTGAGTAGTTACAGCTCATGTGGTGGGTGCTGATTTTTCAGCTCTTGTGTTACTCTCCCTTTTGAGAAATGATCACTACCTTGGGACACATTTGTATTTAACAGTAAATCAAAAATTTTATTGGTTGTGTCCATCATGGTTTGGTGACATAGGACAGGCCTGGGCTCAGAAAACGAAGAAACTGGGGGTGGTTATAACATCTTGCCATCTCTGGTGAGCATTGACAACCACAGGCATAAATCAAGCTTGAGAGCCAAAAGTTTGCAATCCCCACAGTGGGGGATGATTTTATTCCTTGGTTTATTATTCAAATGGGAACAAGCAGAGCCAACCCAACCTCAGGGGCTAGATTCTGGCTAGGAGGAGTAATGAAGGTAGCAAGTGGATGGCATAGTCAGCACTTTAATAGCAGGCTCCACACTAATCAGTATATGTTCGTCATTGTCCTTGTGAGGAAACTAGAGCCCAAAGAGGTGAAATGATGAGGATAGTCGCACTGTTAATTTCCCTTTTGAATCCTGGCCACTAAGACCTGTATTTCCCATGCCTAAGGTTAAATGGGAGTCACTTGCCAACAAATTTGGGAGGCCGCTTCTCTCTGAAGGCTGCCATGCCCTCCAGTCGGTCCTGGGTGGGGATATTCTGAAATAATATATAGATTATTAGTTGGGAGGGGGGAAGCCACTAAAGGATCAGAAGCCACTAAAGACTAACTAAAGCTTGCTTGCCCAGCCTGTGACGAGACCAGAGTCTAGTGTTATTGAAGGTGTGGGCGCCAGTGGCTCCTGGGTCTCTGGGCAAAGCAGGCCAGCCTCTTTAGCATCCTTCACTCATTACCTTAGCCTCAGTCTCCCACCATAGTCTGGTAGGAGGTTGCTCAGCAGAGAAAAAGATTAGGCTTTGCAGTAAGAAATCTGGCTTTGATTCCTGGTGTGTAGCTGGTTCACAGCAGGTCTTGCAAGTCCTAGGATTCCCTCTTTAGGAATATTTTGGATGTTAACTTCAATGTTAGTATTTTGGATTAATCTAGTTGGTTGGGAAGAAACTACTAAGTGGGTTATATATTGCATTAGATCCTTCACTGTGGGCCAGCCTCTGCTTATAAGCATGCATGGTCTGGCAGCAGCCATTTACCTGGGCATAGCATAACCCTTCAATGACCATCCCCGAGGCGATATCCACCTGCAAGAAAGAAGTGGTACCTGGATCAGCCTGACCTTGTCTACCTCCATCTGCACTGGCAGCCAGCCTACCCTTCTGCCTACAGCATTCCTTACTCTTGCATGGATTCCTCCAGCAAAGAATTACTGAGGCTCACTGTACACCAGTCCACAAAGGACAGAGATGACTGTAATAAGGAACTCTCCCTGGAAAAGGAACACCCTATCAGTGGTAAAACAGTACTTGGCAAATGGGGACTGTGAGGTAAACGGGAGGGTTGCACATAGCCTGTAATAGCCGAGGAGGGTGGGCATGAGCTGTGTTTGCACAGCCAGTGTTCCCTCCCCACCTGGCTGCCTCACCATAATGCTTGTCACCCCTATTAGTGGACCTTACAGGTTTTCCATTTGCCCTAAGGAGTCAGGTCCTGGGCCTTTATCACCTGGCCCCTGGCTATATCTCAGCCTCCACTGCCCAGTGCTCATTGTTACTACCACTAGGAGAAGTATGTAAATTCATTTACTTTTTACAACAATAGATTATTGTCTGTGATATAACTCAGAAGTTCTGGTGTTTAGAAAGATGAAGTAATTTGTCTAAGGTCACAACAGTATGTGGAAGAACAGGTGTTTGAAGCAGAAGCCCAGCACCAGAGCCATACCCCGTCCTCCCAGGTGTGTTGTCTCACCCTTGCTCCCACTCAGTCGAGTTGCTCATTTATACACACCTGTGCTTTTGCTCATACTTTTTACTCTTTTCTGGATTCTCATCCTTCTCAAGCCCATCTCTAGAATACATTCTGTAAGCCTGCACTACCCAGGACCATGGCTGTTGCCTTGTGGGCAGTGCAGCACAGCTCATTTCTCTAGAATGTGCTTGATACCCTTCACGTCTTATTAGCAATTTGTGTCTATCTTAACAGCGCCCCTGCCACACACACAAACACACACACACCTCCCTTGGGGCAGTGACCCATATTTGACTCATCTCCGTCTCCCATTTGCCAGCTTAGGTCTAGATTCAGTATGTAATGAATGAATTCATCTCTAGAAATTAGTGTTATTTATGTATTACATTAATTTATGTAATTAATGTAAATTAATGTTTAGAAGTGAGTTAGCTGTATCAAGGCATCTACCCTGAGCTCTTGTCTTTGTTGGCATATTACTGAGCACAACAAACTGGAGAACATGGGCTGAGAACCATATAGACCTTGGTTCTTATTACATGCTTGCTCTGTGACCCTGGAGAAGTCCTTTACCCTGCCTGAATCTTTCCTTCTCTTCAAGGGAGATGAGGATAAAATGTAATTTATTACCTGGCCAAACTTTGGATTTTGTAGATGGATAAAATAATACACAAAAAGAGAGCAAGGTCAAACTCTTAAGTCTGTTAGATTTCATTTCTTGAGTTCTTTCCTCTTGTGTTGTCAGTCTGTGTGAGTCGTGAATGTGGCACTTCCCTGCCACCACACTGATGTTAGTCGACCCAAGTCCTAACCCAGAACCTCCTTACCTCCATTCCTTGGTCAATCGCTACTTTGCCAAGCCTCACAGCAATGGGGGCCTAGGGAAAATAAAAGGCTTGGTTGAGGTGATCTTGCTAATATTAAGAAGGGTTGAAATAAAATGAAGCGCATAGCTTTGGGGGTGGGGAGAAGAGTCTCGGGCAGGGAGGCAGAGGTCTGGGTCAAAGATCCAGCTTTTTTTTTTTTCCATAAATATTTATTTTTATTTATGCACACAAGAACTGGGGTATAGGCCAGAGGTACAGGGATGAGAGGATTTACCAGAGACAGTGGGGGAGCAGAACAGGTGGATCTACTGAAATACATTGCTGAGGGGAGCAGCGGGTGAGACAAGAAAGGTCTGCTGCGCCATGTGGGTCAGCTCCCTGGCCAGGGATCGAACTCATGCTTCAGTGGCTGGCGATAGTTTGATAGTACTGAGACTTTAACCCCTGCACCACCAGGGAGGCCCGAGTCCCAGCTGTTTAACTGACAATTGTGTTGTTAGTGTTAGTGCTTATTACTACTCAATTGCTGTTCCTTGTCTGTAATAAAGGGAGCCTGTCCTTTTGCATCTGGTCTATTTGACTTGCATATTATGAACATTATTTAGGTAACTGATTTCTAACCAAAGAAAATTAAAAACTATGTAGATATGCTGTGTTTATGTATGAAAAATACCTAAATGTACTTCAGTGGTGGCTGTGTATATGAAAATTATTAGAAATATGATTGACAATTTCATGTTCTTTGGAAATAACAGTGTGCCCCAGAGCAACTGTGCCCCATTTCTTTGTTCAAGTAGAAAACAACTAAATCCATATTCAAAGGATAATGTGTATTTACTGTGTCAGGAGAAAATATGTTAAGACATGGACCTTGCATATACTGACAGATCTTTCTGGACTCTAATCTCTGCAATCATTTGACTGCTCTTTTGACAAACCCTATAGTGGTTTGTCCACTAGAGGGCAGCCTTCTACACCATCCCAGGCACTCACCACCAGGTGCCTGGGCACCTGGGCACTTAGTAACTGCTCCAAGTTGTTGCAGGTTTGTTTCAGGTTGCATCAGAATGTCCCAACTTTGGGATTAGAATTTATGATACTAGTTTTTGGTATGTTGGTATTTTTATATACTGTAGTATTTGTATATTTGAAATACTGAAATACTGGTAATTAGTGGAATACCATTATTTCAGTATCAAAAATCTGAAACCTGAATCATCTTGAGATCTAGCTCAAAGACTCAGTTTTGTTTATGCAAAATAGACAAACCCTGCACGGTGTATACAGGTCTTGCTAGATAAGCCCCCTCTGTGGAAATGCAGTCACTCAGTTTTGTATTCAGTGACTTCTTGGACAAGTTGTAAAGAAACTGACAGCATTAAAATTATCCAGGTAACAACACTGGATTCTTCATGTAAATGTGATGAAAAAATCATGGGGGGCGGGGGGTGGTCTTCTCTGGTGTTGCAAGGGGTTAAGTCCCAGCACTAGGAAGCTATCCACAGCCACTGCAGCATGAGTTTGATTCCCAACCAGGAACTAACCCACATGGTGCAGCAGACCTCTCCTGTCTCACTCACTGCTCCCCTCAGCAGTGTATTCAATAAATCCGCCTGTTCTGCTCCCCACTCTGTCTCTGGTGAATACTCTCAACCCCTGCACCTTTGGCCTACACCCCAGTTCTATGCAAAAAAAAAAAAAAAAGGTAATGAACAAAATAATGCTTTCTTTTTAACTATTAATTATTAAAAGTTTTAGTCCTTGCCCCCTCAAAAAGGACCTCAAAGTTATAAAAGGAGTTAGGGTTATTTAAATTTAAAGGAGACAAAATTTTTTTTTTTTAATCAAATTTTTTTTTTTAAGATTTATTTATTTTTATTTATTTATTTATACAAGCACTGGGTACAGTCAGAAGAACGAGAGGGTGAGAGAATTCACCAGAGCCAGAGCGGGGAGCAGAGCAGGCAGAAGGACCGAAGTACACTGCTGAGGGGAGCAGCGGGCGGCAGGAGAGGTCTGCGCGCCACGTGGGACCCTCCTCCGGTGGCCGGGGAGCAGCCGGGGATCGAACCGGCTCTGCAGAGGCTGTGGGCAGCTTCGCAACCCAGCGCTCAACCGCTGCGCCACCGGGGAGGCCCGACAAAAATTTTTTTTATCAAAATAAAATATTTTTGTAATTAATTCAAATGTCTGTTAATATTAATGTGAGAATGAATGAGTAACATTTTTATGGATTTATAGTTAACTCTTGTGTTTGTAAATTTTGAAATTTGAAATGCAATAAATATTTTCAGTTTTTAAATTGTACATATTCTGCATTTCTTTAGAATAAAATATCCATTTTTATATTGTATTCTGTATTGTGGAAAATAAATGCCAGATACTAAAATTGGCAGTCACGTTTTCTGACCTTGATGAACAAATCACTTAACCTTTCAGGGTGCGTTATATCACAAATACAGTGGGTATAGTCAACTCAGTTGGATTGTTCTAATAATTGAGACACTATGGAAGTATCTCAGATTGTTTCTGATGGATGGGAGGTGCCCCATATGGGAGACCACAGAAGGCTCCTGGGTGTCCTGCAGAAGGCTTTTGCCCCAACAGCTGGCAGGATTGTACCAAAATAGGGTCTAAACTCACTCCTTGGCTCTCAAGTTTTTAAAAGAGGGGGGCCTCCCTGGTGCCACAGAGGTTAAAATCTCAGCACTATCAAGCTATTGCCAGCCACTGCACCCCAGTTCTTATATGCATAAATAAATAAAAATAAATCTTAAAAAAAAACCATTTTGTGCCACAGAATTTGGTCAGAAATATGGGCTGATAGTTCTGTGTCTGCTCTAAAATCTTGCCTTTCCACTCTTTGGGCTATTTTAATGTGGTAATATCCAATACAAAATCCACTAGCCACATTCTGGCTATTAGAATTTGAAATGTGGAAAGTGTGACTGAGAAACTAAATCTTTACAGTTACACATGGTTCATGGCTACCACAGTTGTCAGCACAAATACAGAACATTTCCAGCATCTGAAGTACTGTTAGTGTTATTCTGTGGATGTTCAGGCCCATCCTGAACTGGTTGGCTGAATGGAAACAAAAACTCTCAGAGTGTTAATTTGATGAGTGTTGGTAAATGGATCTTGTGTGGCACCTTCCACGGGACCCCTTCACTCCCTTCCATTCAAAGCCCCCACACATGTCCCCATGGCACAGGTCCTCCTTCCTGTGCTGGGCTGCCACCACACCTGGGGCAGGATCTCCTGGGCCAGTGCTCGTGCCCGATGGTAGGCAGCATTGCCCTCCTCATTCTGGGGCACAGCATGATTCACCAGCCCCAGTGCCTGGGCTTGCATCCCACTCAGTCGTCGGCCCGTGAAGATGAGCTCCTTTGCCAGGGCCACCCCCAGGCATCGAGGCAATCTCTGAGTCCCTCCTGCCAAATGGAGCAGAAGTAGTGAATACATGTGAGAAGATCCAACCTCGAGTCAGCTAAGATGCAGAACAAATTCTGAGGATGGAAGGGCAGAGTCCAGACCAGGGCAAACGAAGAAAGCAGGGAAGTATCCTGGATAGATACTTAGCAGAACTAAGCAGGTAAAAAGAAGATGAATGTTGTGGGTTAGGTTACCTGCTCCCGGGAGGAGCCCTCGGGTGGTCTCAATCAGTCCCATGACAGCCGAGGAAGCTGCTTAAACAGAACAGAGTGAAGCCCCCACCCTATCCCCCAGTGCCAGGACCCTGGAGTGCACACACTTGCCTCTATGCTTTGTTGACCCTTCCAGCCCGCTACTTCATGGTTTGACTACAGCCAAACCTCCTCCCAGCCTGGAAGTGGAGACCCAGGCCTTCATTTGCCTCCCCTACTACTAAAGGTGTGCATCACCAGGCACCTGAGGAGAGTCTTCCTGAACCTCATAGGTGGGGAAGAAATGAGTACCTCTTGTCTGCCTCCTTCAGAGAGCTGCTAAGCATTAAATGAGGTAATAGGGCTTGGAAATAAGGGGTTCCTGAAAGGTGCCCAATATCTAGGTGGCAGCTCAGCACAGGTGTCTAATATATGTCTCATGCACCATTGCTAACTCTGGCTTGGCAGTGAGTATCCATGACTTCTGCTCTACCAGTTACTCCCAGCTTTTTGGCAACTGGAAATTTCCCTGATTGTTCAGTTCATAGCCTCTTACTGAGGTCTTCCTATGAGAAGCCCTCCTTGTGTGTCCCACCCCAAAGGCTTCTCTCCTGAATTCCCTCAGCACAGGCCACCTGAACCATGCAGTGTGGGCTGGAAGGCAGCCATTACTACTGCCTACGCAGCATTTTCTATTCACCCTCCTGCCCACCCTAACCCTGCAGGTTAATTACCCTAAACAGCCAGGTGAGAAGAAGAGTCAGGGCTAAGCCTTGACCTGATGTTTTGATGCATTCTGTGTGGAGTCATACTTTTTAAATGTTCCACCTGGAGTGGCAGGAGACAGCAGTGATGGGAAGCATAGCACCATGGTGGCCTGCTAGTTTTTCTAACTGCCTCCAAGAAGGGTGCACCTAACCAACAAGTCAGTAATCTTAAAAAGTGACTACTTTTCTTTATTTCTCTCATTCTTCAAACAAGACCCATTAAATGCTCTTAACACATCATGAGGACCTTGACTGGTAAACCACATGGCTCTGTTCCAGCCTGGGTATGTTTGTGAGTAGAAGGGCCAAGGAATGTATTGTTCCCTTGGCTCACCCTTGTGCAAAATGTGATTAAGAAATGACTTGGACAGAACTGGAAGATTGCATGCCAATCTCCTCTTTGTCCTCAGCCCTTCCTCTCTATGCTGTACTATCAGCAGTTGCTCTGGGGTTGGCAGGATCATTGCTAAGATGAGGTGTTGTGGAGAATTAGAGCAGTTCATGGCTGGGCCAGGAGGGGAATTAGCTTTCACCTGAACCCCACCATGTCCTCCACTTTGCTTTTAGTTCTGCTGTTGGCTGTAAAGTCAAGAGCAGTTGCTAAATTCACAATCCCCAGATGCCCCGTTTCACCCTTCCCTCCCCACTCTATTCCCACCTCCCCCCTCCCTACCTAGTACCTGCTACTCGGAGGTCACAGGCCAAGGCAAGTTCCAGGCCTCCACCCAAGGCAAATCCATCCATAGCTGCAATGGTGGGTGCAGGAAAGGCTGCTGTGGAGATGAAGAAGGTCTCAGCCTGCGAGGCCCTAGCAAGAGCAGGACAGAAACTCAAGGTTGTGGAAAAGTGACCTTGCTGGACAGAGGGCCTCAATGGTCCCAGGTTTGGGGACCTCACCTGGTACCTCAGCCAGGTTGTCTTAGAAGTTGATTTCCCCAGTGGGGAAAGTTGTGGGATCAGCTGGGGAACCAGAGTGGTGAGATGGGCTGGATGGTGCCTCAGGCCCACTCTCCTGGTGACTTCGTGGGGCCTGCCCTTCTGCTCTCCTACTTCTGTGTGCCATGCTGGGTGCTGGGAACACAACTGGATCAGACACAGGGAAGGCAGACCTGTCAACAGGCAGTGGTGACTCAGGGTGATCTGTGCTCTAATAAAGAAGGCTTGGAGCACGGGTCAGGGAAGGATTCCTGGAGGAGGTGCTGGTGGTTTTAAAGGATGAATTAAGTGCTCAGGTGGCCAAGGGGGAGTATTCTAGGCAAAGAGAGCAGCTATTGTCAGTGCCTGGAAGCAGGCTAGGTAAAGCCTGATGCCTTTGGAATAGCCAGGCTTGACCCCTGAGGACACAGGTGGGGGTGGAAGTTGGAGTGTGGGAGAGGGAGGTATTAGACCTAGCAAAGCATATCTGAACCCTCTTGTCACCCTCTTAGTAGAATTCCTTATGTTCATTGCTTTGGGGTTATGTCTTCCCACAGAGATCACAACAGAAACTGTGCTCACTGTAGAGGATGGTGAGTAGGATGGGTCTGATCAGCAGAAACCCTGAATGCTCTCCTCAACCAAACTCCGGCCCTTACCGATCTCATTCATCAGGCCTCGGAGCCTCTGGACAAAGACCCCCACCTCGGTCTCACTCATCTGCTCCCGCTCCTTCAGGTCTGCACCTGCAGATGGTAACAGGGTGGTGATACCCCTTGGGAAATGACCCCTTACTGAATTCTAGGTCTTTAAAGGGTCTGGCAATGGAGGCATGGGGAAAAGCAGCCAGAGAGGAAAGAGAAACACCAGGAAGGTGGTCAAGAAAGCCAGGGAGGAAAAAGTGGGGGATGTGGGGATGGGGTCAAAAAAGGAGAACTGTAACACAACAGCAAAAGGATAAATTGAACTTCATCAAACTTAAAAACTTTAGGCCTCCCCGGTGGCGCAGCTGTTGAGCTCTGGGTTGCGAAGCTGCCTGCAGCCTCTGCAGTGCCGGTTCAATCCCCAGCTGTTCCCTGGCCACCGGAGGAGGGTCCCACATGGCGCGCAGACCTCTCCTGCCGCCCGCTGCTCCCCTCAGCAGTGTGCTTCAGTCCTGCCTGCTCTGCTCCCTGCTCTGGCTCTGGTGAGTTCCCTCACCCTCCCGCGCTTCTGACTGTACCCAGTGCTTGTACAAATAAATAAATAAATAAATAAATAAATAAATAAATAAATAAACTTAAAAACTTTGATGCATCAAAGGACACCATGAAGAGAGTGAGAAGACAACCCAAGAATGAAAAAATTTTTTGGCAAATCACCTATATGATAAGGAATTAAAATTGATATATAAAGAGTCCCCAACAACAGCAACACACACACACACACACAAGATATCAATAGACATTTCTCCAAAGAGACAAATGGCTAATAAGCACATGATGATACTCAGCATCATTAGTCATGAGAGAAATGCAAACCAAACCACATTGGATACCACTTCATACTCATTAGCATGGCTATTACAAGTAACAGAAAGCAGGGGTTGGCATGGATGTGGCAAGACCTAGCACTGAGCTACATCCCCTTGAAAATTCCTGGGAATCATGCTTCTTCCATTCTCTCCCTTCATGGCCTCTTCCTTTCTCCCCAGTGTGCCCCAGTTGCCCCCTTCTCTCTTCCCAGGGTTCTCAGAGCTCAGTTCGATTCAGTTCTCTTGACTTGGCTTTTTGTTGTGGGCCTGGGATACAGTATTCCCCATCTTTGGAACAGAAATTCATGGTATTTGTGATTTCTTTTTTTGTTTTTAAGTGAATTATTTTATATCGAGATAATACTGGTTGACAACACTGCATATAATTCAGAGGTACAGTTTCATACGTATATCACCATGCGACACTCATCGCCAAAGCTCCCATAATCTACTGTAGTCTATTGGACCCTTTCTGACTGCTCCCTACTCTCTACCTTCTCCCTGAGCTTCAATTCTACCGTCAGACTTCTAGGGTTCATTTATTGTCTGTTCCTTTATTTTGTTTCTGTATAGTCCATATATGAGTGAAATCATATGGTATTTGTCTTTCTCCTGATTTGTTTTTGCTTAATATAATATACTCTAGGGCAAATCATGTTATTGCAAATGGCAAGATTTCATTTTTTTTTTAAATAGCTGAGTAGTATTCCATTGTGAATATATTCCACATTTTATTAATCCATCATCATGTAGGTTGTTTCTTGGAAACATGGCTATTATAAATAGTGCTAATGAACATGGGAGTGCATAGAGCCTTTTGAATAAGCTTTTTTTTTTTTTTTGCATTTTTTGGGTAGATACGTAGAAGTAGAATTGCTAGATCATATGATAGGTCTATTTTTAATATTTTGAGAATTTTCCATACTGTTTTCCATAGTAGCTAGACCAGTTTCCTCAGTGAGGGGTCAGAAAACAGGATGATATAGCAGAAAGAACAAGGATTAGGGGCTCAGTGATATCAACTTCAAATTGATTTTTATCTGCCCCTTACTAGTGAGTAACCCTAGGCAAGGAATTTTACCTCTGAGTCTTTGAAGTCACATCTTTAAAACTGAAGTAATGAAACCTATGCTGAAACTGATCTAGGCACGTTCCCCTTATCCTCACAACCCCTGCATACTGATGGGAGCTCTGCTGTGCCCAGTGGGGCAGGGAGGAAACCCACCTGCACAGAACACGCCCTTCACTGCACTTCTGAAGAGCAGGACACGCACTTGCTGGTCCTCCCGCAGCTGGGCCAAAGCTTCTAGCAGCTGCAGAAGAGACCCTATCAGATAGCTCCCAGTCCAGCCCCAGCCCACCCTGGTGCCTTGCCTTCCTTACCTCGCTGACAAAGACATTCCCCAGGGCATTTCGGGCTCTTGGTCTGTTCATCAGAATCTCAGTGATTCCTGCAAGGAACAGGGCAGCCTTGGGTGAGCCAGCTGGCCCTGTTCACAACTGGCCTCACACCTGGAGGAAGGAGGTCTGAGTTCTAGGCAGTATCTACTCTTGGTAAGCAGAATGACTTGAGAAGTGTCGGATAAAGCAAAGAGTGTGACTGCTTGTTGACTTAGAAGGTGAGCCTGGACAGTGAGAGACTCCTCCTTCACCACGATCCCAGGAATATACAGTTCACTTGCCTTCCTCACTTCCAGAAGCTACCCAAGGACATATCCCTGAAATAAAATGTATTGACGGGAGTCAACAGAAACCACTGGAAGGCAGTGTAGAGACCTATTGGCTTAACAATCCTTTACTAATATAGAAGGGGAAACTGAGGCCCAGAAAAGGAGAGCGGCTTCCCCAAGTTAACAGCTGGACAAAGCTAGCAATCCCTCCTGTCAAATAGCTAGCAATCTATGAGGGAAGTCTAGACACATGGAAAATAAAGGGACAATGGCAGAAAGGAGAGGTAATTCTAGAAGGATTTACATAAGCAGAAAGGAAAGGACTGGCCTTAAGGAAAATGCAAAGCTAGAACAAAACACAGAGGTAGGGGGCCTCCCTGGTGTCACAGGCCAGTGAGCTCACTGCTGTGAAGCTGTCTGCAGCTTCTGCAATGCTGGTTCCATCCCTGCCGGCCGCAGAGCAACCCACATGGCATAGCAGACCTCTCCTGCTCCCCTCAGCAGTGTATTTCGTCAGTCTGCCTGTTCTGTCCCCTGCTTTGTCTCTGGTGAATCCTCTCACCCTCCCGCACATCTGGCCTATACTCCAGTTCTTGTATAAATAAATAAATCTTTTTAAGAAAAAACACAGAGGTAGGACAGCTTGAAATGAACCCATGGGTAGAAGAGGTAAGATGGAAAGTACAGGCTATGATAAACTTTGAATGAGTTACCATAACTAAGGAGTTACCATCACAGCAGACCTCTCCTGCTCCCCTCAGCAGTGTATTTCGTCAGTCTGCCTGTTCTGTCCCCTGCTTTGTCTCTGGTGAATCTTCTCACCCTCCCGCACATCTGGCCTATACCCCAGTTCTTGTATAAATAAATAAATCTTTTTAAGAAAAAACACAGAGGTAGGACAGCTTGAAATGAACCCATGGGTAGAAGAGGTAAGACGGAAAGTACAGGCTATGATAAACTTTGAATGAGTTACCATAACTAAGGAGTTACCATCACAGCAGACCTCTCCTGCTCCCCTCAGCAGTGTATTTCGTCAGTCTGCCTGTTCTGTCCCCTGCTTTGTCTCTGGTGAATCTTCTCACCCTCCCACACATCTGGCCTATACCCCAGTTCTTGTATAAATAAATAAATCTTTTTAAGAAAAAACACAGAGGTAGGACAGCTTGAAATGAACCCATGGGTAGAAGAGGTAAGATGGAAAGTACAGGCTGTGATAAACTTTGAATGAGTTACCGTAACTAAGGAGTTACCATCACAGCAGACCTCTCCTGCTCCCCTCAGCAGTGTATTTCGTCAGTCTGCCTGTTCTGTCCCCTGCTTTGTCTCTGGTGAATCTTCTCACCCTCCCACACATCTGGCCTATACCCCAGTTCTTGTATAAATAAATAAATCTTTTTAAGAAAAAACACAGAGGTAGGACAGCTTGAAATGAACCCATGGGTAGAAGAGGTAAGATGGAAAGTACAGGCTGTGATAAACTTTGAATGAGTTACCGTAACTAAGGAGTTACCATCACAGCAGACCTCTCCTGCTCCCCTCAGCAGTGTATTTCGTCAGTCTGCCTGTTCTGTCCCCTGCTTTGTCTCTGGTGAATCTTCTCACCCTCCCACACATCTGGCCTATACCCCAGTTCTTGTATAAATAAATAAATCTTTTTAAGAAAAAACACAGAGGTAGGACAGCTTGAAATGAACCCATGGGTAGAAGAGGTAAGATGGAAAGTACAGGCTGTGATAAACTTTGAATGAGTTACCATAACTAAGGAGTTACCATAAAGCCATACTCGACCAAAAGTCAATGGGCTGGTTAGCCAGCCCATTCTGTTTTCAAAGACAACAGATATACTTAGGTGCCATCAACCTAAGTGAGAGGCAGAATCTGTGGCTGTGGCTTCTAACATGAACATCGAAGGACCCCAAATAATTTTGGGCTGGGTATTTTTCCTGTTGTGAATATCTTTCTTTTGCCTCTTCCACTCCTTCTTGATTATCTCCTTCCCATCTTCTACAAACTTTTGGGTGGAGGCAGAGACTTTTTTTGTGAGT
Source organism: Talpa europaea (assembly GCF_964194135.1). Taxonomy (NCBI): domain Eukaryota; kingdom Metazoa; phylum Chordata; class Mammalia; order Eulipotyphla; family Talpidae; genus Talpa; species Talpa europaea. The sequence goes on from NC_140076.1 coordinate 33,048,596, forward strand.
AGAAGAACTAGGGTGTAGGCCAGAGGTGCCTGGGACTGGGGTGGGGTGGGGCTGGGGATGATGAGAGGATTCACCAGAGACAGAGGGGTAAGCAGAATAGGAGGATTAACTGAATTACACTACTAAGGGGAGCAGCGGGTGAGAGAGGAGAGGTCTGCTGTGCCATATATATGGGTTACTTCCCCGGTTGGGGAGAGAACTCAGGACTCCTTTTTATAATGCATTCAACTACTTAGAAGTAAATTGTAAGATCTATGACGTGTGAGATACAGAGAGAAAGAAAAAGAGAGAGAGAGAAATACAAGTCTTTTTTGAGTTACTGAATTACCAAAGGAGGCATGACAATCTAATAGTTAACATTTTTTGAAATCAGACCTGGTTCAAACTGTACAGTTTCTTAATCTGTACAGTGGGAAGAATAATTATAACTCTCAAGGAAGCCCTGTTGCCAGTTTGGCAGTGAACTAAGCATGAGAGTAAGGGCTCTAAAGCCCGGCAACCCCACATGGCCAGAGAAATTCTCACCAAATGATGTCATGAGGTAACAGCAGCCCCTCATGTCCATCAAAGTGGGGGTTATGTACTAAACAGTATGCGGGCCTCCCTGGTGGCTCAGGGGTTAAAGTCTCAGTGCTATCAAGCTCTTGCCAGCTCTTGCCAACATGAGTTCGATCCCCAGCCAGAGAGCTAACCCACATGGCGCAGCAGACCTCTCCTGTCTTGCCCGCTGCTCCCCTCAGCAGTGTATTTCAGTAGATCCACCTGTTCTGTATGCATTAAAAAAAAAAAAAAGTATATGAGAACAGGAAGCAAGGTACTAGATTTATATGGCAAAGTAGTTCTTCAAATTTATCATCAAGAAACAAAGGAAGAAATATGAGATGTACAGTACAGTGCCATCTGTGTAAATTAAGACTCGGACACCAACAAGGTTACATCAGATGAAGAGAAGAGGGGGTGGGACTGGGGAGAAAATAAAGACTTGCCCTGATAGTAAATATGCAGCTAACTGAGGAGTGATAAATGTCATCCAGTGCGCTGGAAATCCAGAACAAACAATCGAGATGTTTTGTTAGAGACCAGCGTGAACCTTACCCTGAGCGCAAAAGTTGGCCTTGGGACAGGGGGCCTTCAACCATAGCAGCTCTCCCGTGGTTCCTTTTTCCCTTCACCTGCCTTGCACCCAGGAGCCAAATAACTCTAGCGTAAGGGCTCCTGGAACCCTGCCAGGATCCTTGGCCTAGCAGGGAAATGGGGCCTTTAGAAGCTCCGAGACTCCTCTCCCTAACTCACACAGTCCCAGGCCACCAGATGAGGAATTTGGGAACTGATAGACAGTCTCGCCACAAAAAGAGTGGGGCAGCCAGTAAGATGGACTTGGGCCTTAGGGAAGTTTGGGGATTTGGGATCTAATCATCAGACAGACCTTCCTCCTACTGATCTCAGACTTCTGCGTGAAGTGGCGTGTTGCCCAGAGCTGTGGTCCTGGCTGCAGCGGTAGGCGCGGGGTTCGCCTCCCAAGCCCCGCCCGGGGTCGTCCCAGTTGCCTCCAGGGCGCTCCTAGCACAGCTCACTTACCTTGGTCGGGACCCGTCAGGGCGCGCACTTGGATCTCGCGGTCCGCTTTCGTCGAGTGCGACGCGCAGCCATGGGCTGGAAGGGGCTCCCAGAGGCGCAGCAGGCGCTGGGTGCGGTTCAGGGTGCGCAGCATCGGGGCGCAGCCAGGAAGGTGAGGCTGGGACCCTCCACTGCCTCTCCGGATGAATGTTCGCAATTCGACCCCGAGGTCTTCGCCAACTGCTCCACCTGTGGGTGGCAGGCCGACACTGCTCTCTGAGCCTTAGAGAGACCGGTAGAGGAGAAAGCCCCGCTAGTGTGATTTGGGGCAAAGTTGTCTACGACCCTAAACGTCAGTGTCTTAATCTGTAAGATAAAAAATATTATTAGTGACTACTGTCAAAGATAAAGGCAGATGCTAAGGTGGTGAGGACAGATTTTAATTGGTAATTCGATGATACTGGACTTACAAGTTTCCACTTAAGGTTTTCTTACTTGATGATGATAGGAAGGTGAGGAACATTCAGTAGGAAACATACTTTGAATATTGAGTTTTGATCCTTTCCAAGCTAGGATATGATATATGCTGATGATACTGGGCAGCCTCATCAGCCCTGGCTCCCTGCCAGCCACTGAATCAGGAGGGTAAACATTGAATACTGGGTAATGTCCTGTGTTAACAGTTTTTCAACTCAAGGTGGGTTTGCTAGGACAGAACCCATCCTAACTAAACAGAGATCTGCATATCAGTATTATTGCAAAAGAGTAGAGTACGTTGAACTGAATTCAAGTTTCACTTGCGCAGACGGGTTTTTTTTTTAATTAATAAATTTTATTTTTATATTCCCCATACAATTGCAATCCCCCCATTCTGACCCCAATCCCTCCCCTCCCGCCCCCCACCCCCCAAAAAGTGTCTCTGGTTCATAGTTTTTGTTGATTTTGATTTTCACTTTCTTATAGTTATTCATTTTCCTGGTCCCTTATTTAAGTTTTCTAGATCCCTGCTATGAGTGAGACCACCCGGTATTTTTCTTTTTCTTTTTGGCTTATTTCACTGAGCATGATCCCTTCCAGCGTCATCCATGTTGCTGCAAATTGCATGTGTTTATCTTTTTTGAATGCTGAGTAATATTCCATGGTATATATGTACCACATCTTCTTGATCCAGTCATCTATTTTTGGGCATTTGGGTTGTTTCCAAAGCTTAGCTATTGTAAACAGTGCTGCTATAAACATAGGGGTGCAGGTGTTCTTTGGAATTGATGTTTCTGTGTTCTTTGGGTAAATACCTAGGAGTGGAATTGCTGGATCCTGTGGAAGCTCTATGTTTAGTAGGTCCAGAAATCTCCACACAGCTTTCCACAGTGGTTGGACCAGTTTGCACTCCCACCAACAGTGCAGAAGAGTTCCTTTTTCTCCACACCCTTGCCAACATTTGTTGTTGCTAGTTTTTTTAATATGTGCCATTCTCACTGGTGTAAGATGGTATCTCATGGTAGTTTTGATTTGCATTTCCCTGATGGCAAGTGATGTTGAACATTTTTTCATATGCCTGTTGGCCATTCGCATTTCCTCTTCAGAGAAGTTTCTTTTTAGTTCCTCTGTCCATTTTTTGACTGGATTATTTTCTTTGTTGTTGTTGAGTCTCATCAGCTCTTTGCAGATTTTTGTGATCAGTCCTTTATCATTAGTGTTGTGTGCAAAAATTTTCTCCCAGTTGGTGGGGTTTCTCTTTGTTTTTGTTATTGTCTCTTTTGCTGTGCAGAAGCTCTTTAATTTGATGTAGTCCCAGCTGTTGATCTTTGCCTTCACTATCACTGCTTTGGGTGATGTGTCTGTAAAGATGTCTTTGATATGCAAATCACGTAGTGTTTCGCCTATATTTCCTTCTATGCATTTTATGGTTTCAGGTCTTATGTCTAGTTCTTTAATCCATTTTGAGTTGATTTTTGTATATGGTGTGAGGTAGTGGTCAAGCTTCATGCAGACGGGTTTTAAAGGGAGCATGAGGGAATAGGAGCTCTTACGAACAGGAACTGTGTAAGAATCAAGGAAGTGAAAATTTTATATAGTAAGAATAAAAATAAAAGTACTAAATACACAAGGTCAAAACATTCAAATGACACCAATAGGTATAAAATTAGAAGAAAAACTTCACTGCTCCATAATATATGCACTTAAAATAATGTTTTATTTTATTTTAATATATTTTTTAAAGATTTATTTGTTTATACAAGCACTGGGTACAGTCAGAAGCACAGGAGGGTGAGAGAATTCTCCAGAGCCAGAGCGGGGAACAGAACAGGCAGAGTGACGAAATACACTGTTGAGGGGAGCAGCGGGCACAGCAGGAGAGGTCTGTCGAGCCATGTGGGACCCTTGCAGGTGACTGGGGATCGAACTGATGCTGCAGAGGCTGCGGGCAGGTTTGCAGCCCAGCGCTAAACCACTGAGCCACCAGGGGAGGCCCTATTTTATTTTTTTTTAAAGATTTATTTATTTATTTAGACAAGCACTGGGTACACTCAGAAGTGCGGGAGGGTGAGAGAATTCACCAGAGCCAGAGTGGAGAGCAGAACAGGCAGACTGACAAAGTACACTGCTGAGGGGAGCAGCAGGCAGCAGGAGGGGTCTGCTGCGCCATGTGGGTTACTCTCTGGCTGCCCAGGGATTGAAGTGCTGCTGAGGCTTTGGATTGCTTCATAGTGTGGTGCTTAATTCGGTTTGCCACCAGGGAGGCCCCCTCTTTGGACTTGGATGTTGAAACCATTAGTATTTGTTACATAATAATTTGCCGTGACTGCTGGTTCTGTTGAGTTGGTAATTGTCCACCAATCACATCACTGTCCTTGACAGCCAGAGTTTCAAGAAACAACTCTACATTTAACATTAAGTGTAGAAGAGGACACTCATGTAACAGTCGAGAGCTGAAATAAGAAAGTAGACAGAATATGGTCTTGTTTGAATTCGTTTGAATTCACTTAGAAACACTGTGTTGGGCAACTCAAATATTTTGCCATCTCAAGGGCTCTTTGAGTACTGATTTTGGAGGTACAAATACATTTTTGCAAGTAAGCACTTTCCCTAATTCAGACTTTGCAAAGAAAAGCATTAAATACACACACACACACACACACACAGATATACGTGTGTATATATATATACACACACATATTTCATCTAGTAAGTTAACCAAAAAGAGCCAAAATGAGAGGCAATCAAGTGTTTATTTGAGATCAAAGAATCAAAATTCAGCATGTTTTCAGATAGAAAACTACAATGTGGCCTGAGAAGGAGATAAAAGTTGGAGGTTTTAGGGTAAAAGTTAAATGAGTAAGTGTGTAAATAGTGCTGACAAACTCACACTGTACGTAACTGGTTACTGATTCTGTCCTCTGGCAAAATTCCATAATTATCAATCTTTGGACTCAGAAGTTTCAAAATCCCTTTCCTACTGGGCTTTCAAACAGCGACGGGGATAAATATTTGCTGTTTGGCTCAGTCCAATCAGACAATTGGCAGTTTTTCCACAATGACAACTCCCATCCGATTTTAAAATGGCTCACGTATGCCTATTTTTCACAGGTGCTAACACTTTCTGTAATGTATTTGAGTTCTCACAGAACAAGGCAAGGGAACGAGTTTCTGAACGAGTTTCTGATAGTTTCAGTCACGGCTAGTGACTGAATTTTGTTTCCGCATTTGTTGTACGCGTGTATACATTAATCCCCTTCCCATATAGGTGTACAGTCCCGAGTTTTTTGTTTTTAAAGATTTATGTATGTTTACAAGAGCTGGGGTACAGGCCAGAGATGCGGGGAGGGGGGGAATAAGAGGACTCACCAGAGACAGAGTGGGGAACAGAACAGGCAGATTGACTGAAGTACACTGAGGAGGGGAGCAGCGGGGGAGTCAGGGGAGGTCTGCCTCACCATGAGGGTTGCTCCCTGACTGGGGATCGAACTCGTGCTGCAGAGGCTGTGGATTGCTTCATAGTGCGGTGCTTGACCCCTTGCACCACCAGGGAGGCCCCAGTCCTGAGTTTTAACACACGCACTGACTCTCCTACCACCACTAACAGGATAGAGAACCATTCTCCAACTCTAAGCATTTCCCTGACTAACCCTTTGAGTCGGGTTTCTAGCCTACCCCTGCGCTCAGCCTCAAGCCCACTCTCTGTCACAGTTGAGACCCGAAACTCAAGAGGCTGTAACCAGGTTTTAAACTTTGCTTCAGCAGCACTTGGCCTCCAAACCAGGAGAGAACATTCGCCCCGGGACCCACTGCCAGAGGTTGCGTAACACAGGCCTCCCGCCCGCCGAGGAACGCGCGCCGCCGGCCTCTGCGCACGCGCAGGCGCCCGCGCTCGCCCCGCCCCCTAGCACTAGAGGGCCCGGCTGCTCGCCGCCGCCCGCCTAGCCCCGCCGCGCGTCGCTCCGCGTCAGTGTCCGCTGCGCCCGTGTCCGCTGCGCCCGTGTCCTCTGCGCCCGTGTCCCCTGCGCCCGCGCTGCCCAGCACGGTCTGAGCCATGCCTCTTCACGCCACGCTGCAACCCCGTCAGGCCGGGCGCCGGGTGTTCGTGGTGGGGGTTGGGATGACCAAGGTAAACAGCAGTGACCCGCGGAGGTGGCCTCCGTGCTTCTCTCTGTTCGGGTGAGGTCGGGGGAGCCCGAGGTGACCGGGAAACGGAGGGTGGGTCAGAGTCTGTCGTCGTTTGTCGGTCTGTCCTTCCTGCCCGGAGAGCGCCGGGGATCGCCCAGCCGCCCAGCCGCCCAGACTCGGCTTCTTTGGCTGTGTTGCCTCAGAGTGGAGACTCCAGTGGATTGATAGAGAGTGTCTGCGGCATCGAAAGGTCTCAACGTTGTTCCTGTGACCACTTCTTAACCCCCCCTCCTTCCCTTTTCTCTCTGGGTCACAGTTAGTGAAGGGCACTCCGAGATAACCCTAAGTCTCCAGCTCCGTGCTTCGGAGTGGGTTCCGTCTGAGGAAAGACCCTCACACCCGGAGGAAAGCCGGTTTGACAGTCACCAGCCCTGCACGCCCAGGAGTACACTGTGGGACCCCTTTTCAGGGACAGTGTGGACGGGGAGGAGACACATTAGCACGTGGCAGGGGTCCTGAATCCTCTAACCTTTAACTCCAGGAGGCCACCCATGGGTGCCCATAGTCCATTTCTTGACTCACCATCTCCATGCTTTGGTAATGTCAAACTGTCAAGTTTCTCGGTTGTTAAACTTCTGTTGTTCTCATTCTTTGTATCATGTCTTCACTTGGTTAGTTTCTTTGATTTTTATTTTATTTTTTATTTTAAAAGATTTATTTATGCATACAAGAGCTGGAGTACAGGCCAGAGATGCAGGTGCGGGCGGTGAGAGGATTCACCAGAGACAAAGCCGGGAGCAGAGCAGGCAGACGGACTGAAATACACTGCTGAGGGGAGACAGGAGACAGGAGAGGTCTGCCTTGCCATGTGGGTTGCTCCCTGGCTGGCCGGGGATTGAACTTGTGCTGCAGAGGCTGCGGATTGCTTCATAGTACAGTGCTTACCACCTTGCGCCACCAGTTCCTTTGATTTTTAAAACATGAGTTGGGATCTTACCTTCTCCAAGAAGCCTGTGATCTTCCTGACTTTCCCATAGAGTCCCCTATGCTTACCTCTGTCTTAGTACTTTCTGTGCTCTGAAACTGTGCATGTCTATTCTTTTCCATACCATGTAAGTTCTTCTAAGGTAAGTAACATGCCCTAATTCATTGCTGTAGCTCTAGCAACTTGAAAATGCCCGAAGTCTCAATAAATGTTAGTCGGGCAATACTAAATGGGTCTGCCTTGTGAAAGAGAGTTCCTAGGACAAGTTCTCTTTCATTAAAAGAAAAATGGCACTTTCAACCCACAGCCCTTAAAATGGACTTTGTCACCCTGTGCAAACATGCAGTTTGACAAATACTTTATCTTATTTAATCCTCACTGTGTAATGGATTATACCCATTTTCTTGTCTTTGAAGCTGAGCAGCTAAGTCATCTGTCTTAATATAGTTCCTAAATTTTGGAATTGCATACTTGAAATCTCATGTTTTTTTTTTTTTTCATGCTCTCTCTACCGTACATTATTGTTGTAGTTAATTCATCATTTAAGCATATATTCAATAAACCAGGTATTATATACCAGGAATATTATATACTAGGTGTTATATATCAGGAATACAAAGGTGGGAGATAAGTAATGTTTTTAAGGAATACAAAATATGAGGAAGAGGATAAGCAAGTAAATGAATACAATGTGTTGGGACATTTTGTTAAACATGGCAGATTGAAAATAGGAATTTATCTCTATTGGTGCTTTCCAATCCCACCCAATTGACTAAAACAAGACAGTTTCTTAACTGAAAGACAACTTCTGTTTGAAAAGGCCAGTCCAATGAATAAAAAGAAAACTTACATTAAAATGTATTGTTTTGAAATTTCAGAACCCAAGGAAAAAGGAATTCTAAAAACTTTTGCACAGAGAAAAAAGTTAGTGGTATAGAAAGAATCTGGATGCAAAATAGCATTGAATTTTTCAGTGGCAACTTCAGAAGTGAATAAGAATGCTTTCAGATTTTCTGAGTAAATTTTTTTTATTGGGATATAATTGATCTATGACATATTAGTTTCAGGTATACAACATATTGATTTGATATTTGTATATATTGTAAAGTGATAACCATCATAAGTCTAGCTAACATTAGATAACTAGTTAACATTAGTTAACCACAGGTAGTTACACATTTTTTTCTTTTTTTTTATTTTCTTTTTTTCTTTTTTCTTTTTTTAAGATTTATTGATTTATTTATTTATACAAGCACGGGGTACAGTCAGAAGCGCGGGAGGATGAGAGCAGAGAGCAGAACAGGCAGAATGATGAAGTGCACTGCTGAGGGGAGCAGCGGGCGGCAGGAGAGGTCTGCGGGCCATGTGGGACCCTCGCCGGTGGCCGGGGATTGAACCGGCGCTGCAGAGCCTGTGGGAAACTTCTCAGCCCAGCGCTCAACCACTGCGCCACCATGGGAGGCCCACATTTTTTTTTTTAATGAGAACTTTTAAGATCAGTCTTATCAACTTTTTTAAAAAAGATTTATTTATGCATACAAGAGCTGGGGTTCAGACCAGAGGTGGGGGTGATGAGAGTATTCACCAGAGACAGGATGGGGAACAGAACAGGCAGATTGACCGAAGTACACTGCTGAGGGGAGCAGCAGGCAAGTCAGGAGAGGTCTGCTGCGCCATGTGGGTAGCTCCCTGGCCAGCCGGGATCAAACTCGTGCTGCAGAGGCTACAGACAGCTTCGTAGATTGCATCTTAACCCCTTGCAGCACCAGGGAGGCCCTGTCTTAGCACTTTTTAAATATATAATATTAGTAAAGTATTTCCTAAAAGTTTATTTCCTAGTAAGATAATTCAAAATTGAAATTCAAGCTCTGAAAAGTTTACCTTTTGCATATTCCTTCTTTTAAACATAACTAGTGAAAATGTCCACCCAAATGGTGGATCTTAGAGTGAATCCAGCATAGGAGAACATTGAGGGAAGTCCCAGAATGGCAGCTGTGCATAGGTTTAGAGAGGACACCTGTCCAGTTTGGAATAGGTCTGTGGATGGTTCCAAGAAGAAAGTTCTGTAGGGAAAATTTTTTTGACCATGTAGCATATGGATTTAAGAGATGTAGATGTTTTGGTGTTGTAGATAGGGAAAAAAAAAAAGCAAATGAAAAAATAAGACAGTTATTCAAATTAAAAAAAACGGTTCTCCGTAATGTTACTGAACATTAGCATTAGTATTGTTATACTGAGATTATTACATGTGTACTGTGGTGTAAAATACATGAATAAGTATGAGATATTCTACTTTAGTCATCCTTAGTTCCTGAGAACTAAGATTCTTGGGAAGAAAAGAGATACAGATGTAATATAGAAGTGGGTAGGTTAAATCTTATAATTTTGAATTTAAGTTTGAAGTGTTAGTATGAATCTATGAGGTATTTAATCTTTAAAAAAGTTTGTAACTATCTACTTGAAGAGGCCTAAAAATATCCATATTATGGTCTTGAAATATCTTTTCTAAAATAAGTAGGTGCCTGGAAAAACTGTGAATTCCGTTTGGGCAGGAAATATACAAGATAAGTCTAGTATATTTTATCATTTTTTAAAAAGATTTATTTATTCATGCATACAAGAACTGGGATATAGGCCAGAGGTGAGAGGGTTCACCAGAGACAGAGTAGGGAACAGAACAGGCAGACTGACTAAAACACACTGCTGAGTGGGGCAGCGGGCGATTGGGATACAGGCCAGAGGTGTGGGGGGTGAGAGGATTCACTAGAGACAGAGTGGGGAACAGAACAGACGGATTGAAATACACTGCTGAGGAAAGCAGCGGGCAAGACAGGAGAGGTGTGCTGCACCAGGTGGGTAGCTCCCTGGCTGGTCGGGGATTGAACTCGTGCTGCAGAGGCTGTGGATTGCTTCATAGGTTGTGTCCTAACCCCTTGTGCCACAGGGAGGCCCTATTTTATCATTCTTAATGACATGTTTAGCCCATGTTCAAATATGAGTTCATGATAATTTCTTAAAAACCAAGTAGCTATCACCTTTGGAGCATTATAGAGAATCTAGTCACTGTCTTGAAAACAGGAAAATGGAAAGATTCATGCATTTATCTTTCCTATATGAACTATACTATTGGATAATTAAATAGTATGCAAGGAGTAATCTTTTCTAAAAAGTAATAAATAAAAAAGAAATGACAGAATAACACTATATGATAGACCCAATGAATTAATGAATTTAATTAAGTAGTGGTACCCATTAAAATGAGTGCTTTATCCACAGTTAGGCTGCTGCCTTCCATAGACACTAGAGACAGAGGCCTTATCTTTAGGTATTGGCTGGAACAAATGAGTTCTTCAGTCTTTTGTTCAGTTCTTTTGGGCAGTCATGTGTTTTCTTTGGCAGGCACTGTTACAGGCTAGGGTCATCCTTGGAATGTGACCTTGTGCTGTTAAAACCACGTTAGTGTTTAAGTCTTTATGGGCTAATATTGAGGCCTAAAGGTATACAAAGTATAATATTTAGAAATATGGTTTTCTGTATCTCTTATTTATGAAAAAGGTTAAAACTTTAAAACTGAGATAACTCCAGAAAAAAATACCCAAAATTGTACAAGAAAGGAAATTTATCATAGAACACAATTTAGCCCAGTAGTAAGAAATATTTCCTTAATCAAGTAAACACTGAACATTGACTTAGTAAAAAATATTGTGACTTAACTACATTGCTCTTTATTAGAGGTAATTTCTTAAATTGATAAAGACATAACAGTATAAGACTACTTAGAAGCAAGAGTTGGTTGTGATTAAAGAATTGATTGTGATTGTGATATGAAAGAAAAAGTGATTTGTTTTGGGAGCAAGTAAGATGAATGAAATAAGACTGCTGCTTTTTATTAAAAATCTTGTAGTACTTTTTTGTTTCTGTATCCCTGTTTCAGGTGAAAACTAAAAACCAAATATAAACAGGGCATTACTAGCCTCAGCAGTCTACTTGTGCCCTTGTCCAGTCACTGATCTCTTGTCTGCAATGGGTTACTACTATCCTGACTTCTCATCCTTAATACTGTTAGAGGGCAACCCCAATATAAAATGGGTTGCCTGACTATGGGTCCTTACCCACATGCTTAAAGGGACTTATTAATACTTAACTGCAGGCACACACAAAAGGTGAATAAAAGGTTTATTTACAAGGGAAGGGGAAATGAGGAAAAGTACAACTCAGGGAGAAAAGAGGGAGATAAAGTCTGAAATGCATCCTACACGTTCTGCTGACCTGGAATCCCAAAATGGCACTTTGAGAGCTGGCCGTAAGCCACAAGCCACGAAGCCAAGAGGAGAGACCCCCCCAAGACCCACGTGTCTGGTTTTATACCAAACCTGGCTGCTTAACTCCACCCTCAGGTCACAGCAACCTTTCCTTTGGTGGTGATGGGATTTGTCTTTCCCAATGTCTTGATGGCTTTGGTCTGGAGTGGAATTAGCTGAGGACATCCTTTCCCCCTAGCAATACCATAGATTAGTTCTGGTTTTATGTTCAACATGTTTGTGAGATTCACCCATAATTTTATGGATTCTCATTAATATAACAGTTGCTTGTGTCAACATGCATTTATTCAAATGTTATGGACTTTTGGTATTTTCCATATAAATATTTTAATTTTGAATAATTTTGCATGTATTTATTTGCTTGACTAATCTTTAAAAAATTGCCTTAATTTCAGTAAGAAATGGGAAAGTGCAGTCATTGTACTATTGGATGATAATTTAATCCTTAATGGGTATTGCTTGTGGGAGCCCAGCATAGTTCTCTCATCATAGTAAGTTTTTTCTGTAAGTGCTCTGATTATAACTAGTGAACTGAAGGGCAAGTAGGGGGAGAATAGGCAATTTTGGGGTACCTAATTAGGGATTTATGAAGGATTCCCTAATTCAGGAATTATGAAAAATTGAGATGAATCAAAGCTAGGAACACATGTTAAATGTTTTGTTTTGATTCAATTCAACAGATGTATTTTGAACAATTGAGCAATGAAGTGTCACATTTAAGTCAGATGACTGTACAGTGTTTCAGACTGGAATTTGTGACCCATTGGGGAGTTGTGGAATATTTCCTCTAGCATTAAAATAATTGAAATAGAATAAAATATATTTTATCATGAAAGATAAAGATAAGTATTCATGAAATTTTTGCTGTAGTTATATTGTTATAGGGCAGCCCCGATATAAAACGGGTTGCCTGACTGTGGGTCCTCACCCGCGCGCTTAAAAGGACTTATCAATACTCTACTGCAGGCACACACGAAAGGTTATTGCATGGAATTAGCTCAGGACATCCTTCCCCACTAATAGTATATGTGTGTATATACTGGGTTGTATATACTCTCTCCCCCATGTTAAAGATTATAAGGTCACAGCCAAGTTGGCCCTTGCACTGTATGGCGATACAAGACTAAGGGCCTTGGGCTTGGTTCTGTTGGGATAAAATGTTATTTTACTGCCCTGACGCCAGAAGAAATTAGGAATGACATGTTGCTCAACAGCTGTTAGGCCAGAGAAATTGTAATTTAAGAAGTTAAATGTAAATAAAACTTTGTATATTTGTTTCAGTGGAGGCAGGTTACTCTCCAGATTGCTTTATATGTATCTTGTGGTTTGCAGTCATAATATCTTAAAAGCCATTTCTCTTTACATTGACCACTGACCAGCAAACTAGTCCACCTTAACTAATGGGATCACCAGTTTTGGTAGATTTACTTTTTTTATGTTTCTTAAGTCTACTTTCTATTCTCTTTGCTGCTGTGTTAGTCAGCTCTCACTTATACTCTTTCAGAGTCATGACACTTAGTCTCAGTGCCTCCAGCTTTGGCTCCCTTCATTCATTTTACCACATTATATTGAGAATGGTCTAAAATGCAAGTTTTCTTATCCTAGTCTGTTGCATTGGGCAACACCACACTGATAAACGGGCGTCCTGGAGCAGGCTACATAATGCAGGATGCTGCTGAAGAGCAAGAGCCTGGCCTTTTTATCGATATACAGCATCAGTTGTAAGGGGGAGGAGAAAAAGGAAAGGGGAAGGAGATTAAGGAAAATGGAAGAATGTAGAAGATCAGGGGTTGTGAGTCTGCCCTCCAGGCACTTCATATCTGCTTGATTACTCAGTATTGTCATTGAGATCACCCCCTAGTCCCCCAGCCATGGTCTGTTGATTCAGCCTCTGGGGTTCCTTGTTATACATCAGGTTTTTTTTTCTTTTTTTTTCTTTTTAACTTTTTGCTGAGATAACATTAGTTTACAACACTGTGTAGGTTTCAGGTGTATCTCACATCAGCCACTGTATCTATGGCACCATGCCCACTACAAATATCCAGTTATCTGCCACTAACCAACTGGCCACCTCTTCCTATTCCCTCCCTCCTACTTCACCTCTGGTAACTATCATTCTGTCCTCAGAGTCTAAGGGTTTTTTTTTGTTTTGTTTGTTCAATTTGTACCCTAGTTTTCTTATCTGTAAAATATTTAATAGTACCTACCTGTTAGGGTTTTTGTGAGGGTTAAATGAGCTTAGCACAGTGCATAACATAGTAAGTGTCCAATAAGTATTAGTAGTTATCATCATTTGGTCCTAAGTTATTGTCTGTGTCTATCAGTATCACTTCCTATCTTGTGCTTCAATCTCTGAGATATAAAATTTTTTGCAATACTTGGGTTGAGCATTTTCTTTCACTTCTGTTCATCTTTAAGGATTTAAATTAGGGCCTCCCCTCGTGGTGCAGCAGTTGAGCGCCGGGCTGCTAAGCTGCCCGCAGACTCTGCATTGCCTGTTCGCCTGTTCGATCCCCAGCCGCCAGCGAGGGTCCCACATGGCGCGACAGACCTCTCCTGCCGTGCCCGTTGTTCCCCTCAGCAGTGTATTTCATCTCTCTGCCTGTTCTGTTCCCCGCTCTGGCTCTGGTGAATTCTCTCACCCTCCCGTGCTTCTGACTGTACCCAATGCTTGTATAATAAATAAATCTTTAAAAAAAAAAAAGATATAATTTAACGTCAGTTCCTCTGAAAAGCCTCTTCAGTTCTCACTCTAAGATTGCGAATTTCTCTCCCATGATAGTGTAATTTGTGCCTTTGACATGATAGTTTAATTGTCTGTCTTCCTTTAGATCAAAGGTCCCTGTGGACAAAGATTTTGTATTTATTAGCAGAGTCCAGAAATATGATACGTGCTCAATATGTTTTTGTTTAAATGAATAGTAAATTAATTTCTGTGATGTTCTGTTGTGAAAAAAATCTATACTTATTTCTGTTTGACTATCTTTCTCTATATTTCTAGTTCTTCAATCCTGGAGCAGCGAATTCAAGAGACTATCCCGACATGGCAAAAGAAGCAGGTAATATAGAATGTTTAGAACTTTAAACATTATAGTTTATTGTGTGGTCTGTTTTGATTGTGGAAGGAAGAAGAACCTGGAAGACAATTCCCTAGTGACTCACTAAACAGGAGGAAGGGAAAAGAGCTTGGGTCTTCTTAGCTAAATAGTGAGAGCAGACAGTAAACTGCCTATTTGTTTTTGTGCTACCCAACTGTTTGTTAAAACAGCAAAGGGCTCTATGGGAGAGAAAAGTAGGGTCATTAAAAATGATAATTTGATTTTTTTTTAAAAGATTCATTTTATTTATTTATTCATACAAGAACTGGAATGTAGGCCAGAGATGCGGGGGTGAGAGGATTCACCAGAGACAGAATGGGGAGAAGAACAGGCAGATCCACTGAAATACACTGCTGAGGGGAAGCAGCGTGTGAGACAGAAGAGATCTGCTGTGCCATGTGGGTCAGTTCCCTGTCTGGGCATTGAACTCATGCTGCAGTGGCTGCTGATAGCTTCATAGTGCTGAGACTTAACCCCTTGCTCCACCAGGGAGGCCCTAAATTTCTTTAGAGAAGTGCAGATTTGGCTTTAGTTCTTCTGGTAGTTATCTCCATATTTCTAAATGTTTATTCCACCATGCTTATTCCAGTTTTTGATTTTTCAATTTTAGACGTCTGTTTGCTTCTCACTGTGGTAGGTAAGGGTTTAGTTCACACCTCTCTAACCTCTGTGCATCTCTTCCCAGTTTATTTTCATAATTCTTCTTAGCTCCTCCATTGACCATTTATGCACTTTGGATAGCATCATTAAAACTCCATTCTTGGAGTCTCCCTGGTGGCGCAGGCAGTTGAGCGCCGCACTGTGAAGCTGTCCCCAGCCTCTGCAGCACTGGTTTGATCCTGGCTGGCCAGTGAGAATCCCACATGGCAAAGCAGACCTCTCCTGTCTCACCTGCTGCTCCCCTCAGCAGTGTATTTTGTCAGTCTGCTTGTTAAGTTCCCCACTCTGTCTCTGGTGAATCCTCTCACCGTCCCGCGCATCTGGCCTGTACCCCCGTTCTTGCATAAATAAATAAATCTTTAAAAAGAAAAAAAAAAAAAGAAAACTCCATTCTTGGGCCTCCCTGGTAGCACAGGGGTTAATGACAGTGCTATCAAGCTATCACCAGCCACTGCAGCACTGAGTTCCCTGCAGGCCAGGTTGCTGACCCATAAGGCACAGCAGACCTCTCCTGCCTCGCCCGCTGCTGCCCTGAGCAGTGTATTTCAGGAGATCTGCCTGTTCTGCTCCCCACTCTCTCTGGTGAATCCTCTCACCCCCGCACCTCTGGCTTACACCCCAGTTCTTATACGCCTAAGTAAATAAGTCTTTAAAAAAAACCCTCCATTCTTTATTTCATAGAATCATCTCTTGATGATAACTATGAGTCACCTTCCCCCATGATATTCTATTAATTTTGCCCTGTAGATGTACAGTGGAATCACTGAGATGTATAAGACAAGGATCTTAGCATTAAGGAGCTTTTAGTTGGATTTATCACATTTACAGTTAGGTATATGGTTAAGACAAAAATAGTTAAGTATCAAAAAGGAGATGTGAAAAGTGATGGATGTAGTAGCTTAGGGAAAGAAGTGATTACTTCTGAAAGGAGATATCTGATTTTATGAGGGATTTATCATTTGAATTGAACATAGACTTTATATAGAGGGAGGTAGATTTACTTTGGGAAAATTCTAAGCTTAAGTTTTACTCACCTGAAGCAAAACTGAAAGCATTATTTGATAAAGCCTTTTTGTTCTTACAGGCCAGAAGGCTTTAGCTGATGCACAGATCCCTTATTCAGCAGTGGAACAGGCGTGTATTGGTTATGTTTATGGTAAGTGATAAACTATGTAATCTAAAAATTATTTGTCCAAATCTACACCAGCTACATAACAATACAGAAACATTTATGAATTTTAAAGCTCACAATTAGAATTCAGAGTCTTATTCTTTATTCTCATCATTCCTACATGTCCCTTATAGGTCAGTCTAGTTTAATATGTATTTTTGCCATTATTCTATTGCCAAAACAGGTGATAAATTAAAAAACATTTTTATCTTAAAAAAGAAAAAAATACCCATAGCTCTACCATGTAAAGGTAATTAATATTATCTCTTTGTTGTCTTAAAATTTGTTCTTATTGACTTTTCTGTATAATAAATGTTTTCATTAAACAAGCCTGATTAGAAAAATAATGTATGCTAATTATATAAAAAAGAAAACACACAGAAAAACACAAGAAAAAATAAGTGACCTTTAATCCCACTATCCGGAGATGATTACCATTAATTTTTGATATATATAAATAAGTGTGTGTGTGTGTATATATATATATATATATCCTTCAGTGAGTATAAATGCATGTGATTACACATGCATGTACATTGTTCTTTTTTTTTTTTTTTTAAGATACATTTATTTATTTATATAAGCACTGGGTACAGTCAGAAGCGCGGGAGGGTGAGAGAACTCACCAGAGCCAGAGTGGAGAGCAGAGCAGGCAGACTGACAAAATACACTGCTGAGGGGAGCAGCGGGCGTGGCAGGAGAGGTCGGTCGCACCATGTGGGACCCTCGCCGGGGACTGGGGATCCAGCTGGCGCTGCAGAGGCTGCGGGCAGCTTCGCAACCCAGCGCTCAACTGCTGTGCCACCAGGGAGGCTCCAGTGTTCTTTTAAAGAAAACAGTCATACATACTTTTAAAATTTTTTTAAATTTTATTTATTTTTTTAAAGATTTATTTATTTATGCATATTAGAGCTGGGGTGTAAGCCAGAGGTGGGTGTGTGTGAGAGGATTCACCAGAGAGAGTGGGGAACAGATCAGGCAGATCTACTGAAATACACTGCTAAGGGGAGCAGTGGGCAAGACAGGAGAGTCTGCTGTGTCATGTAGGTTGCTCCCTGGCCAGCCAGGGATCTAACTAGTGCTGTAGTGGTTGGCAATAGCTTGACAGCGCTGTCTTTAACCCCTGCGCCACCAGGGAGGCCCCATTCTTTTTGTTAACTTTCTGTTCTCATTTTACTATATTCAGTATTTTCCATGTCATTAAGTTGTCTTCTTTTAAGTCATAATTAACATTTTTCAAGTAAGTGTTCTTTATTTTTCTGGAATAAATTAGATATTGTTATGTTTCCGAAATACGAAAGGTGGATGAGTATGTACTGGAAAGCTTATCTTTTTTCCCCCTATCTCATTGTCTCATAGATTCCTTCCCTTAGACACCAATTTCACTAGTGTATCTTTCCAGAGGTAATTTATGCATATGTAAACAAGTATATGCAAATGTATAAGTTCTCTTTTTCCTCTTTTGTTATACACATAATATACACTTTTTTTTTTTGAGGTAACTTTGCTTTATGCACACTATTTTGTAGCTTTTTTATTGTTAAGTAATTGTTCTAAATTACATCATAATGAGCTTCCTTGATCTTTTTAAATGATAGCATAGTGTTCTATTGAATAGGTATATCATAATTTCTTTTTTAATTTTTTTTTTTAATAGAGGCATGTTTATTTATTTTATTTGTTTGTTTTTTGTTTATACATGCACTGGGTACAGTCAGAAGCGCGGGAGGGTGAGAGAATTCACCAGAGCCAGAGCGGGGAGCAGAGCAGGCAGAAGGACCGAAGTACACTGCTGAGGGGAGCAGCGGGCGGCAGGAGAGGTCTGCGTGCCATGTGGGACTCTCCTCCAGTGGCCGGGGAGCAGCCGGGGATCGAACCGGCGCCGCAGAGGCCGCGGGCAGCTTCGCAACCCAGCGCTCAACCGTTGCGCCACCAGGGAGGCCCATATCATAATTTCTTTAATCTACCTCCTTAAATGGACATTTAGAATGTTCCCAATCTGGCTTAGGAATTAAGTCTCAGGACCATCACCGCTGCAGCCTGAGTTTGATCCTCAGCCAGGGAGCTAACTCACATGTGGTGCAGCAGACCTTTCCTGTCTCACCCACTGCTCCCATCAGCAGCATATTTCAATAAATCCACCTGTTCTGCTCCTCACTCTGTCTATGGTGAATCCTCTCACCCCCTGCATCTCTGGCCTGCATCCCAGTTCTTCTGCACAAAAATAAATATATCTTTAAAAAAAAAAAAATAATGTTCCCAGTCTTTTTACAGCATTTTAATGATTGCATGATGTTGTTTCTTTTTCTATGCAGGTGGCTCTACCTCTGGGCAGAGGGCTATCTATCACAGTTTGGGACTGACTGGAATTCCTATAATGAATGTCAACAATAACTGTGCTTCTGGTTCTACTGCTTTGTTTATGGCTCGACAGCTGATTCAGGGTGGTAAGGAATGCTTATTTATGTCGTGTACTTAAATAGCTGTGGGTTTATTGTCCCCCTTTCACAATTTCTCCATATGACTATCAGAGGGATTGTTTTATAATATTTATTTAAAAATTTTTTTTCCAAAATAATTTATGTACCATAAAATTCACACTTTCAGTGTACAATTCAGTGTGTTCTAGTATATTCACAGTTATACAACTCCCACTGTTATCTAATTTTAAAGTAATTTTTAAAAAATATTTATTTATGTATACAAGAACTGGGGTACAGGCCAGAGGTTTGAGGGGTAAGAGGATTCACCAGAGACAGAGTGGGGAATAGAACTGGCAGATTGACTGAAACATACTGCTGAGGGGAGCAGCGGGTGAGCGAGGCAGGAGAGGTCTGCTTTGCCATATGGGTAGCTCCCTGGCTGGGCATCAAACTCATGCTGCAGTGGCTGTGGACAGCTTCATAGTGCTGTATCCCAACTCCCTGCACAACCAGGGAGGCCCTGCTGTCTAATTTTAGAAGATTTTATTACCCTGAAATGAAACTCTGTATCCATTAGTAGTCACTTTTCTTCCCCTTTTCCTTAGTCCCTGGAAACCTCTAATCTAATTTCTGTATCTATGGATTTATCTGTTATGAAAATGGAATATATGTCCTCCTGTGGCTTCTTTCACTTAGCATAATGTTTTCATAGTTCATCCATGTTGTAGCACATATTTGTACTTGATTCATTTTTATGGCCAAATAACACTTGCAAGGCTATACTACATTTTGTTTATTTAATCAGCTAATGGACTTTAGGTTGTTTCCATTTTTTAAATCATGCTTATATAAAACATTTGTGTATAATGATTTCTGTGGCCATTATGTTTTCAGTTCTATTGGTTATATATCATAGTCTGTATTCATCCAAATAGTGTAGGATCTTTTATTAGGCCTTCTTTTCTGTTCTACTGATTAATTGTTGCTTATCACTGAACTACTTAGTGTTTTAATTGTTGGAATTTTTTTTTTTTGTATAAAATCATTTTTTTATTATTTTATCGAGGTAACATAGTTTTATACAACTGCATGTGATTCAGAAGTATGGGGTCACACCTTCTCATATCTGTCACTGTCCACTCCCACCACCAAGCTATCTGTTGTCTTCCACCATAGTCCATTGGAGCCCACCACACTTTGCTAGCCACCCTCTCCCACCCCCTCTGGTGGGCTTAATTCTACAGACAGATTTCTAGGGTTTGTTATAGGTTTGGTTTTGACCGACATTTTATTTGTTTCACTATCTTGCACATATAAGCAAAATCACGTGATATTTGTCTTTCCCTCCTGATTTATTTTACTTAAAATGTTCCCCTCCAGTTCCATTCATGTTGTTAAAAATGGCAAAAGTTCATCTTTTTTTTTAAATCACTGACTAGTGTTCCGTTGCATATAGATGAAACATTCTCTTAATCTACGCATCTGTCATTGGCACTTGGGTTGCTTCCATAACTTTGTTATTGTCAGTATTGCTGCAAAGATCACGGGGGTGCATATATCCCTCCGAAGTAGTCTTTTTGCATTCTTCAGGTAGATACCTAGGAGTGGAATTACTGGATCAGATGGTAGATCTATTTTTAATATTTTGAGAAGCCTCCACACTGTTTTCCATAAGGCATGAACCAATCTACATTGCCACCAAAAGTATAAGAGGGTTCCTTTTTCTCCAAATCCTTGCCAACTGTCCTTGTTTCTGGACTTTTTGATATGGGCCATTCTCACAAGTGAGAGGTGATATCTAATTGTGGTTCTGATTTACACTTCCCTAATAATAAGTGATGATGAGCACTTTTTCATGTACCTGTTAGCCCTCTGTATGTCTTCTTTGGAGAAGTGTTTTGTTCTTCTGTTCATTTTTTGTTTGGGTTATTTGTTTTCTTTTTGTTGAGTTGTACGAGTTCTTTATAGATCTTGGATATCCACGCTTTGCAGATATATGATGTGAAAGTATTTTCTCCCATTCAGTAGGATGTCTTTGTGTTAATTTCTTCTGCTATGCAGAGCTTTTTTATTTTTTTATTTTATTATTATTTTTTTTATTTTCTTTTTTTTTTTTTTTTTGTTTTTTTTGTTTTTTTTTTTTTATAGAGGCATG
The DNA here is from genome assembly GCF_964194135.1 of Talpa europaea. NCBI lineage: Eukaryota > Metazoa > Chordata > Mammalia > Eulipotyphla > Talpidae > Talpa > Talpa europaea. The sequence goes on from NC_140076.1 coordinate 33,069,572, forward strand.
CTTTATTTATTTGTTTGCTGGTTTGTTTGTTTGTTTTTGTTTATACATGCACTGGGTACAGTCAGAAGCGCGGGAGGGTGAGAGAATTCACCAGAGCCAGAGCGGGGAGCAGAGCAGGCAGAAGGACCGAAGTACACTGCTGAGGGGAGCAGCGGGCGGCAGGAGAGGTCTGCGCGCCATGTGGGACCCTCCTCTGGTGGCCGGGGAGCAGCCGGGGATCGAACCGGCGCCGCAGAGGCCGCGCGCAGTTTCGCAACCCAGCGCTCAACTGCTGCGCCACCGGGGAGGCCCTATTTTTTTTATTTTCAAAAGGCTTTATTCAAAATAGTTAAACTATAAGTTAAATTCCTATATGTTTTCAGAAATACAGACTGATGTAGATATCTGTGTTGATTCACTGAAATTCTATTTACATTTTCAAGAAAAAGAAACAACCTAAATTTTAAACAATGGTATACTGATTATCATATTGACAAAGGCAGAAATATTAAAATAACAATAAAGTATGTCTCACAAAGGATCATTTTAATACAATTAAGTAATTACAACATTTTATGAAATGAAATATAATAGGTAAAAAATTCTATACATGAAATTATTATAATTTCAAATCTAAAATATGCATGCACTCAAATATAAAATTACTAAATTTCTAAATGTTGAAAATGAAGGTAACAAATTTTTTTCTTTATGTTCTCAATGAAAATACACTACTCTTATCATCAGAAGAAAATCATAAATACCACTTGAAAAATAAAGTAAAATGAGTTGAAGTACAATTAGGTAAACAAACCACTGGCATCATATGGCATTTCCTTCTCCAGCTGCTCTTCTGGCTCATCTGCAGAGCTTTTTTAGATTGATATAGTCCCATTTGTTTAAATCCTCTTTTGTTTTGTTTGTTGATAAAGACAAATTCACAAAGACATTTCTGAAACCAGTGTCATAGAGTATTTTGCCTGTGTTTTTTTTTTCCTATGTATTTTATAGTTTTGTGTCTTATATCCAAGTCTTTAATCCCTTTTGAGTTAATTTTTTGTGTAAAGTATGACATGGTAGTCGGTGTCATTCTTTCACATGTGAATGTCCAATTTTCCCAACACCATTTGTTAAAGAGACTTCCTTTTTTCAAGTGTATACTCTTGGCTCCTTTGTAATTGATAAACTGTCCATATACATGTGGGTCCATTTCTGGCCTCTCAAATCTATTCCATTGATCTGTGTGTCTGGTTTTATTCCAGACATACTGTTTTTTGTTTTTTTTTTTTTAGATAATAAATTTTATTGTCATATTCCCCATACAATTGCACTCCCCCCATTCTGACCCCAATCCCTCCCCTCCCACCCCGCCCCCCTAAAAGTGTCTCTGGTTCATAGTTTTTTGTTGATTTTGATTTTCACTTTCTTATAGTTATTCATTTTCCTGGTCCCTTATTTAAGTTTTCTAGATTCCTGCTATGAGTGAGACCATCCGGTATTTTTCTTTTTCTTTTTGGCTTATTTCGCTGAGCATGATCCCTTCCAGCGCCATCCATGTTGCTGCAAATTGCATGTGTTTATCTTTTTTGAATGCTGAGTAATATTCCATGGTATATATGTACCACATCTTCTTGATCCAGTCATCTATTTTTGGGCATTTGGGTTGTTTCCAAAGCTTAGCTATTGCAAACAGTGCTGCTATAAACATAGGGGTGCAGGTGTTCTTTGGAATTGATGTTTCTGTGTCCTTTGGGTAAATACCTAGGAGTGGAATTGCTGGATCATATGGAAGCTCTATGTTAGTAGGTCCAGAAATCTCCACACAGCTTTCCACAGTGGTTGGACCAGTTTGCATTCCCACCAACAGTGCAGAAGAGTTCCTTTTTCTCCACACCCTCGCCAACATTTGTTGTTGCTAGTTTTTTTAATATGTGCCATTCTCACTGGTGTAAGATGGTATCTCATGGTAGTTTTGATTTGCATTTCCCTGATGACAAGTGATGTTGAACATTTTTTCATATGCCTGTTGGCCATTTGCATTTCCTCTTCAGTGAAGTTTCTTTTTAGCTCTTCTGCCCATTTTTTGACTGGATTATTTTCTTTGTTGTTGTTGAGTCTCATCAGCTCTTTGCAGATTTTTGTGATCAGTCCTTTATCATTAGTGTTGTGTGCAAAAATGTTCTCCCAGTTGGTGGGGTTTCTCATTGCTTTTGTTATTGTCTCTTTTGCTGTGCAGAAGCTCTTTATTTTGATGTAGTCCCAGCTGTTTATCTTTGCCTTCACTCTCACTGCTTTGGGTGATGTGTCTGTAAAGATGTCTTTGATGTGCAAATCCCGTAGTGTTTCGCCTATATTTCCTTCTATGTATTTTATGGTTTCAGGTCTTATGTCTAGTTCTTTAATCCATTTTGAGTTGATTTTTGTGTATGGTGTGAGGTATAGTCAAGCTTCATTCTTTTGCATGTAGCGACCCAGTTTTCCCAGCACCATTTATTGAACAAACTTTCTTTGCTCCAATGCATATTCTTTGCTCCTTTGTCAAACATTAGTTGACCATAAATCTGTGGGTTTATTTCTGGATTTTCTATTCGATTCCATTGGTCTGTATGTCTGTTCTTGTTCCAATACCATGCAGTTTTGATGATTATGGCTTTGTAGTATAGTTTGAAGTCTGGGAGTGTGATGCCTCCATTCCTTTCTTTTTTTTTTCAGGAGAGCTTTGGCTATTCGGGGTTTTTTGTGATTCCATATGAATTTCATCAATAATTGTTCTATTTCTTTGAAGAATGACATTGAAATTTTGATTGGAAGAGCATTGAATCTGTATATTGCTTTTGGAAGGATGGCCATTTTAATAATGTTTATTCTTCCAATCCATGAGCAGGGGATGTCTCTCCATTTCTTTGTGTCTTCTTCTATTTCTTTTAACAGTGTTTTATAGTTTTCTTTGTATAGGTCCTTTACCTCTTTTGTTAGATTTATTCCCAAATATTTGATTTTTTTTGTTTCAATAACAAAAGGGATGGTTTTTTGATTTCTTCTTCTTCAGATTTATTGTTTGTGTATAGGAAGGCTACTGACTTTCGCGTGTTGATTTTGTATCCTGCCACTTTACTGAACTGATTGATGAGTTGAATTAGCTTTTCTGTGGAGTTTTTGGGGTTCTCTATGTATAATATCATATCGTCTGCAAATAGTGATAGTTTGACTTCTTCTTTTCCTATTTGGATTCCTTGGATGTCTTTCTCTTGTCTTATTGCCCTGGATAGGATTTCCAGTATTATATTGAAAAGCAGTGGTGAGAGTGGACATCCTTGTCTTGTTCCAGATCTTAATGGAATTGCTTTCAGCTTTTCACCATTGAGAATGATACTGGCTGTTGGCTTGTCATAGATGGCCTTTATGATGTTGAGGTATGTTCCTTGTATCCCAAGAATTTCAAGGGCTTTTATCATGAATGGGTGTTGCACTTTGTCAAAAGCTTTCTCAGCATCTATTGATATCATCATATGGTTTTTATATTTCTTTTTGTTGATGTGTTGGATAACATTGATTGATTTTCGGATGTTGAACCATCCTTGTGTCCCTGGAATGAATCCTACTTGGTCGTGGTGAATTATCTTATGGCTACATTGTTGGATTTTGATAGCTAAAATTTTATTGAGGATTTTTGCATCAGTGTTCATTAGGGAGATTGGCCTGTAGTTTTCCTTTTTTGTGTTGTCCTTGTTCGGTTTTGGTATTAGTGTAATGTTGGCTTCATAAAACGTGTTTGGTATTGTCCCTTCCTTCTCAATTTTTTGGAAGAGTTTGTGAAGGATAGGCACTAATTCGTCTCTGAATGTTTGGTAGAATTCATTTGTAAATCCATCAGGTCCTGGGCTTTTGTTTTTGGGGAGGTTATTGATTACCATTTCAATTTCGCTAATTGTAATTGGTCTGTTTAGGTGTTCTATTTCTTCTTTATCTAGCTTTGGGTGATTGTAGAGTTGTAGGAATTTGTCCATCTCCTCTAGATTGTTAAACTTGTTTCCATATAACTGTTCATAGTAGTTACTGATTATTCTTTTGATTTCTGCTGTGTCCGTTGTGATTTCTCCTCTTTCATTGATGATCCTGTTTATTTGTGCTTTCTCCCTTTTTTCCTTTGTGAGCCTGGCTAGGGGTTTGTCTATTTTATTTATTTTTTCAAAGAACCAGCTCTTGGTTTCATTGATCTTTTGGATTGTTTTTTTAGTTTCAATTTCATTTATTTCTGCTTTGGTTTTTATTATTTCTTTTCTTCTACTGGTTTTGGGGTTTTTTTGTTGTTCTTTTTCTAGATCTTTGAGCTTCGAGATTAAGTTGTTTCTTTGCGTTCTTTCTTGTTTCTTGATGTGAGCTTCTATTGCTATGTATTTTCCTCTTATTACTGCTTTTGCTGCATCCCATACATTTAGGATATTGGTGTCCTCCTTGTCGTTCAATTCAAAAAATTTTTTAATTTCTTCTTTGATCGCCTCATTAGTCCAATGGTCTTCCAGTAGTGTGGTTTTTAATCTCCATGAGGTAGGAAAGTTCCTTGCCTTCTTTTTATCGTTTATTTCTAGTTTGATGCCTTCATGGTCAGAAAAGATGGTTGATATGATTTCAATCTTGGTGTATCTGTTGATGTTTGTCTTGTGCCCCAGTATGTGATCGATCCTGGAGAATGATCCGTGTGCGCTTGAGAAAAATGTGTACTCCGTTTTTTTGGGGTTTAGTGTTCTATAGATGTCTGTTAAGCCCAATTGCTCTAGGTCCTTATTTAGAGCTTTGGTTTCTTTACTTATTTTTTGTCTTGTTGATCTATCCATTGTTGATAGTGGTGTGTTGAAGTCTCCCACTACGTATGTGTTTTCTCTGATGTCTGTTTTCAGAGAGGACAACAGTTGTCTGATATATTTTGGTGCTCCTTCGTTTGGTGAGTATATGTTAATGAGTGTTATTTCTTCTTGAAGTATTGTCCCCTTGATCATAATATAGTGACCATTGGGGTCTCTTTTTATCTTTTTGAGTTTGAAACCTGTTTTATCTGATATAAGTATAGCTGTTCCTGCTTTCTTTTTTGGTCCATTTGCTTGTAGGATTGTTTTCCATCCTTTAACTTTGAGCCTATTTTTATCTTTTGTAGCTAAATGTGTTTCCTGGAGACAGCAAAAGGTTGGGTTTTGTTTCTTAATCCAGGCTGCAACTCTGTGTCTTTTTATTGAAGAGTTTAGTCCATTTACATTTAGAGTTAATATTGATATGTTCACATCTGTATTTGCCATTGTGTTTGTCTTTCCTTTGATTTTATTTATTTATTTAATAACTTTTTTTTTTTTTTTGGCCTTCTTTCATTGTTATTCGTCCCTCTGAGGTTCTGGCTTTAGAACTCCTTGTAGTATTTTTTGGAGTGGGGGTTTAGTTGCAATGAAATTCCGGAGTTTCTGTTTGTCTGGGAAGGTCCATATTCTTTCTTCAAAGAGGATTGAGAGCTTTGCGGGATAGAGTATTCTTGGTTGGCATCTGTTTTCTTGGAGTCTGTTGACTATGTCCCTCCACTCTCTCCTTGCCCCTAGTGTTTCTTCGGAGAAGTCTGATGTCAGCCTGATTGGTTTTCCTTTGAATGTTATCTGTTTCTTCCCTCTTGCCAGCTTCATTATTTTTTCCTTGTCCTGGATTCTTGGGAGCTTTACTATTATGTGTCTTGCTGTATTTTTCCTTTCGTCGTGGAAATTTGGTGTTCTTCTTGCTTCTTGTATATCAATTTTCAGCTCCTTCTTCACATTTGGGAAGTTCTCTTCAATTATCTCTTTGAATATTTTCTCTGTTCCTACATCTCTCTCCTCTCCTTCTGGTATTCCTATAACTCTTATATTTCCTTTCCTCATGGAGTCAGATAGTTCCCGAAGTCTTTCTTCATTCTTTTTCCTTCGTACTTCTCTTTCCTTTTCTGTTTTGGTTCTTTTTATTTCTGTGTCTTCAAGATTACTTATTCGTTCTTCCATTTCATCTATTCTGCTTTCATTGCTTTTCCCAGAATTCTTTAGTTCTTCCATTAATTCTTTGATCTCCTGCATTTCTTTTACTTCCCTCTTTAGGGACTCAATTTCTTTCTTCTGACCATTGTTTTCCCTCTCTAGGGACTCAATTGCATTCTTCTGATTGTTGATTATTTTTCCCTTATCATTGTTTTCCTTTATGACTTCTGTCAGTTTTTTAATCACGGCAATTTTAAATTCTCTTTCTGGAAGGCTCAGAAATTCTTCCAAGTTATTGTCGTTGCAATCTGGGGGCTGGTTTTCTTTTTGTGGTGTGCTTTTTCTCTGGGTAGTTGCTAGGTTGCGTGTGGTTCTTCTCCTCCCTACTGTCTGTTTTCTAATTTGCCGTATGCGTTGGGACACTGTGTTGTTGGGACTGGCCGGCATCTTGGGTGGGCTTCTCTGCTCCCCTCTGGTTCCTCCAGGAGTCATCTGTCAGTTTCAAGCAGTCTTTACTGGAGAAAGGTCCCTGTTCTAAAATGCCGATGTGGGGACACACTCCCCTGTGCGCCTGGTCTGCCCCGGCGGTGGGTTCCTGCTTCCCCTCTGGGCTTGGACTGCAGGCCAGAGGGGGTCTGGCGTGGGCGAACTTCCCCCGCTCACCTCTGGCTCCTGAGGAAGCCTTCTGCAGGTAGTCTTTACTGAAGAAATGTCCCTGTTCTAAAATGGTGATGTGGGACACACTCCCTGCGCGTCTGGTCTCAGGCACACTCTTCTGCGCGTCTGGTCTGCCCCGGCTGTGGGTGCTCGCTCTCCCTGTGGGCTCAGACTACTTGTTCGGAAGGGGCCTGGTGTGGGCTAACTCCCCAGCTGGCCACTAGCTCCTTCAGGAGCCTCTGTTGGCTTCAAGTGGCTAGGTGGCGCCAGAGATCTCTCCTAGAGCCCTTGGGGAGCTGATTTTCCACCCCGTGGGACAGGGAGCAGAGCGGGGATGGTAGGGTAAACCTCAAAGGCTTTGGGGTGCTGTGTCTGCCTTGTGCCCCACCGTCGTGGGGAACCCACGCCCCTAATTTCGTGCCCCGGGTCTCAGTTCCAAAGCCCTCAGTTCCAGGACGCGGGCTGTAGCCCAGATCAGTGGCGCGGGAATGGCGCCTTTTGAATCCCGCTCCCCTGCCTGGGCGCCTTGTTCCTGCTCACTCAGGGAGGGCCTCCGCGCGTCTCCCCGCAAGCCTAGGTCGCAGTTGCGGGGACCTGGGCAGCTGCGATCCGATCCGGATCCGCGTTTGCTTTTCCGCGCAATCCCGATCCGCGTCTGCTTTTTCAGCACCCGCTTTCCGCGCAAGCTTATGGGCGGCCCGGGGCTGTGTGCTGGTGCTGGTCTCCTCCTGGGGGGGGGGCTCTCTTTAATGGCGCCTGGAGCTCACCTCCGCGGCGGATCCTGCAGGGTTCTCCACAGCTCCCGTTCACGGGGTGTGGTGGCTGAAATAGTTCCTTTCCACTCACATTCCCACTTGCTGCGTCCGTTGTTCTTGTTGGCAGTTTTGGTTTGTTGTTTTCCTCCTCTCTGCGGGTCGGAGAGTGCCGACTCTGTGGGCGGGGGAGGGGAGCAGGGTTCTGCGCTTCCCTCCCTTCTGGTCCTCTTTTATGGCAACTTTCTTCTTCGGGCAGTTTGCTGGAGTCGTCCGTTTATCTTCCGTGTCCCAGTTCTCACTGGGACCTGCCGCTTTTCCTCCCTATTAACTTTTTTTAATGGGAGATCTTACTCGCAGTGTCTCCTCGCCGCCATGTTGCTCCGCCCCCTCCTGGAATTTTTTTTTTTAAGATTTATTTATATATGCATATAAGACCTGAGGTACAGGCCAGAGGTGCGGGTGTGTGTGTGTGTGTGTGTGTGTGTGAGAGAGAGAGAGAGACAGAGAGAGAGAGAGAGAGAGAGAGACAGAGAGAGACACAGGGAGACAGACAGAGAGAGAGAGAGAGAGAGAGAGAGAGAGAGAGAGGATTCACCAGAGACAGAGTGGGGACCAGAACAGGCAGATTGACTGAAATACACTGCTGTGGGTCAGCTCCCTGGCTGGCCAGGGATCGAACTCGTGCTTTGCTATAGTGGCTGCAGATAGGTTCATTGTGCTGTAACTTAAACAAATGGATAGGTTCATTGCGCTGCCATCAGGGAGGCCCCTAATTGTTGGAATTTTATAATGTCTTACTGTTTGATAATGTTACTGTCCCTCCTTTTGTAAAAGAAAAATTTTGACAAATCTGTTTTGTTTTGCTGTTCACTTGAACTTTAACAAAAAACATCACAAAGGTGCCCTCTCCCTCCTAAAATAATTCTGTTGTGATTTTGATTAGAATCTTTTTTTAATAAAATATTTGCTTAAAAAAACAAAGAAACCTTTTACTTAATGTTTTAGTATTAAAAAATTAGCTATTTATGGGCCTCCCCGGTGGCGCAGCGGTTGAGCGCTGGGTTGCGAAGCTGCCCACGCCTCTGCGGCACCGGTTCGATCCCCAGCTGCTCCCCGGCCACCGGAGGAGGGTCCCACATGGCGTGCAGACCTCTCCTGCCGCCCGCTGCTCCCCTCAGCAGTGTACTTCGGTCCTTCTGCCTGCTCTGCTCCCTGCTCTGGCTCTGGTGAATTCTCTCACCCTCCGGCGCTTCTGACTGTACCCAGTGCATGTATAAACAAAACAAAACAAACAAATAAATAAATAAAACATGCCTCTATTTAAAAAAAAAAAATTAGCTATTTATATTTTTCTTTCATCAAAGCATATTTCTATGTTAATCAAAAGTTTTATTAATATATTGAGAATCGGGCCTCCCTGGTGGTGCAAGGGGTTAAGACACAACCTATAAAGCTATCTGCAGCCACTGCAGCACAAGTTCGATCCCCAGCCAGGGAGCTACCCACATGGCGCAGCAGACCTCTCCTGACCCACCCGCTGTTCCCCTCAGTAGTGTATTTCAGTAGATCTGCCTGTTCTGCTCTCCACTCTGTCTCTGGTGAATCCTCTCACCCCCCACACCTCTAGCCTGTACTGCAGTTCTTGTATGCATAAATAAATAAATCTTTAAAAAATATATTGAGAATCAAAGGAATACTTAAACATTTTCTTGATTTTTTTCCTTATTGGGAAGCATGAAAAATAATTTCTATAAATTTTCATTTATTAAAAAATTTTTAGGCTTATAGTTTGCTTTTCCATTTTATATAAATTGACATACTTATTTACTTTGAAGTATTTCATAGTATTTTGTCTAGTGTTTGGAAATTTAATTTTTCAAAATAATTGCATTTTCTTTTAAGGTATGGCAGATTGTGTCTTGGCTCTTGGGTTTGAGAAGATGGAGAAAGGATCTATTTCAATGAGTGTGAGTCTCATTTACTGTTATTTTGGAGTTCATCATAGAGAGAATTTAGTTTATTTTGTGAATGATGAAACTAATGTTTAGAGAGGTTCCCATGATTGAATTTGAGGTTGGCTCAGCTGTTTAATTTGAAGATCATTTACTCATTTAAAAATTAGTTCCATTCAACAAATTTAATAAATTATGGGACTTCTGATTCAGAGAATGGCCACCCAAATTGTTTGAGTCAGTTGTATTTCATTGTTTTAATTAGTATCCCTTTGTAACTTAGATAAAACATAGAGAAAATGTTTGTATTCTCTATGTTTTATGAACATTTTCATAAAATGAATATGAACATTTTCTCTCTGTTTTAAAAATTTCTCTTGACAGAAAAAAATTCCCAACTATGGATATCCAAATATATAACTATTTATATTTATTTTTAACATTTGTGCATTTTTTCCCTCTTAGCAATTTATTTATCTATTTATTTTTATTTTATTATTTTTTTTTTACAACATTATTTATTCTTAAACAGTATTTCCTTTCCTCCCCCTCAGGTGTAGTCCCCATAGAATTTCCTTCACCAGTGCACCTGTGCACCATCACCACAGTCCCCTGTGCTCCTCCCTCCCTCCCACCCATCTCTCTCCCTCCTCCTCCCCTGCAGGATGTCTCTGATTTATAATTGTCTGTGTTTGTTTTGTTATGTTTTATATTGTTACTATTTTTTTACACTGATGTCTTATTTGGTTCCCCTAACATTTGTGCATGTAGCGATTCCATAAGACCCATCTGCCTTTATTCTTTTGATTGTCAAGTTGTTCATCATACCTAACTACCTGGAGTAGTTACTCGCACAGACAGGATTCTCCACGCCTCCCAAATTTTATTAATTTGTCAGTTGTTTACATATTTATCTAACATTAGGTATTCAAGTATCACTCACCCTCCACCAAACTCTCATGCCAATGTCTTGTCTCCTTGCTTCCCTGATCCTGTCCTCCCTCCCTTATTTTCTTGTAAGCAATATATTTTTCATGGAGTCTAAGAGTTATTTTTACTGTCCTTTGCTACTTTGTGTTCTTTGGTTATTTATATTCCACAAATAAGTGAAACCATCTGGTATCTAACCTTCACTTTCTGACTTATTTCACTTAGCATAATCACCTTAAATTTCATACATTTTGTTTTGAAAAGCACTGTTTCATCATTTTCAATGGTAGAGTAGTATCCGTTGAGTGTATACCACAATTTTTTTATTAGTTGTCTGGTGATGGACACTTCGTTTGGTTCCATGGCTTGGCTATTGTGGATAATGCTGCTGTGAACATAGGAATGAATAAATCTTTTCATATTAATGTTTTTATATTCTTTAGGTAAATACCTAGAAATGTATTACTGTATCATAATGGTATTTCCATTATTTTATATAGTGTCTCCATACCACTTCCATAGAAGCTGTACCAAATTATATTCCCATCAACAGCAAATGAATGTTCCCTTTCTCCACATACTCCCCAACATTTGTGATTTCCATCTTTTTTATATAGATCATTCTCACAATGGTGAAGAGATATATCATTGTGGTTTTGATTTGCTTTTCTCTTTAAAAATTAATGTTGAGCATTTTTTTTCATGTGCATGTAGGCCATTTGAATGTCTCTTTTTTTAAAGATTTTTTTATTTATTTATGCATACAAGAGCTGGGGTGTAGGCCAGAGGTAGGGGGTGGTGAGAGGATTTACCAGAGACAGAGTGGGGAGCAGAACAGGCATATTGGCTGAAATACACTGCTGAGGGGAGCAGCGGGTGAAACAGGAGAGGTCTGCTGCACTTTATGGGTCAGCTCCCTGGCCAGGGATCGAACTTGTGCTGCAATGGCTGTGAATTTGCTTCATAGTGCTGGGAGTTAACCCCTTGTGCCACCAGGGAGATCCTGAATGTTTCTTTAGAAAAGTGCAGTTTAGTTCTTTTGCCCTTTTTTTTTTTTTAATATTTAAAAGGCAGGTTTATTAGGGAAAGGGACACTTGCATAGACACGAGTGGGCAGGAAGAGTTGCCCCAAAATGGACAGGTTTGCTGAGAGAGGCCTGCATGGTTGCAGGGGGGCAGCCTTGAGGAGAGCGACCTATGCTGAGGGAGGTCAGGGAAGAAAAGTCCCGGCATGGTACAGGTCACAGGCAGGCAGGAAGCTACTGCCCTGCAGAGGGAGAGAGTTGGTGAAAGGAAGCACTTGCATAGTCACAGGTGGGCAGTTGGAGTGCTGCTTGCCCATTTTTTGATTGGGTGGACTCCTGATAAATATTTCTTATACAAATTAACACCTATTAGGTTATTGAATTTCCCCACCCTTACCCTTTGTGTTTCCCTTTAAATCATTTCTTGACTGATTTTATTCACATTTTCCATTTTGGGTTTTCTATACACTTAGAATAAGCAGATGTCTTTATAACACTGTAATAATTCAGACTCACCATGTCAGTTACTTAATAAGTTTTATTTTTTCCTCCTCTTTTAGTTTACAGATAGGACCAATCCATTAGATAAGCATGTTGAGGTCGTGGCCAATAGCAGTGGATTGTCTGCTCACCCGTTTGCGCCTCAGGTATTTGGGAAAGCTGGAAAAGAGCACATGGAAAAATACGGTATTTTAATAAAACTTTAAGATTTATTGGTAGTATATACACATATTAAGAAACAATAGTTATTAATAAATAAGGGACTGTGGAGGATATCAGGATATAAAATGATTTTTGAATGAAGCTTGAAGAAACAGTTTCGGAGAATTTTGTTGTAAAGAAAGTATTTAGCAGAGCAGCAATGAGAAGCTTGGAGTGTCTGGGACCTAGAGGTGTCTTGTCAGGGACTGGGGCTGAGCTGTGGCCATGGAGCGCTCTCTACTGGGCTGGTTTGGTGCAGCTCCAGTGATTTTGCTATACTCACCTCCAGGGTGCCACTCTGATGTCCAGGCCTTAGAGCCTTGTTATTCCTGATGATGTTAAACTGGAAGGTCTTGAAGAGGCAGATCCATTTTCCTTTAAAGAGTTTCTGAAAACCAAGATTGTATGCATGTGGAAAGTGGACATGACCAACAGCATTAATTCAGAGGAGGCCATCCGGTATCCCCAGGAGTACCTAACGTCTACTCCCCAAACTTCTAAAGCATGGGATATTACCTGGAATATCAGCAACTGTTTTTTTTTAAAGACCTGATGGGGGCTAGACTGTCTTCTAGATAAGGATGAAGAGGACAGTTGGAACAGAGCCTGTCTGCCATTGGCAGTGGAGCAGATTCACTCCTCCACAGTGGCAGCCAGTGCATCACCCTGCAGCACATATAAAACTCTTCTGAAGACCTTTCTGCCTTATAATAAGGAAAGAGATCAGGCCCTAGAGGGGTGTGAGTTGTAAAATTCACTTAATCCAGGGGTGTGGAATGTTTTGGCGGATTCCTTGAGAATAACCAGCAGTGTTTTTTTTTGCTTTAAAACCACTGGGGTGCCAGACTATATTTTTTGTTGTTTAAAATAGAACCGGCAGAAGGCTCCCAGAGGAGCCAGAGGTGAGCTGGGAAGTTCGCCCAAGATGCCAGCCAGTACCAGCAGCACAGTGTCCCAAGGCATATGCAAATTAGAAAATAGGCAGTAGGGAGTAGAAAAACCACATGCAACCCAGCAACTCCTCAGGGGAAAAGCACACCACAAAAAGAAAACCACCCACCAGATTGCTACGACAGTAACTTGGAAGAACTTCTGAGCCTTCCAGAAAGAGAATTTAAAATTGCCGTGATTAAAAAACTGACAGAAGTCATAAAGGAAAACAATGATAAGGGGAAAATAATCAAAGATCAGAAGAATGAAATTGAGTCCCTAAAGAGGGAAGTAAAAGAAATGCAGGAGATAAAAGAATTAATGGAGGCGCTAAAGAACTCTGGGAAAAACAATGAAAGTAGAATAGATGAAATGGAAGAACGAATAAGTACTCTTGAAGACACAGAAATAAAAAGAACCAAAACAGAAAAGGAAAGAGAAGTACGAAGGAAAAAGACCAAAGAAAGACTTCGGGAACTATCTGACTTCATGAGGAAAGGAAATGTAAGAGTTATAGGAGGGCCTCCCTGGTGGCTCAGTGGTTGAGTGGTTGAGCGCTGGGTTGCGAAACCGCCCGCAGCCTCTGCAATGCCGGTTCGCTCCCTGGCCGCTGGGCGAGGGTCTCACATGGCGCGCAGAACTCTCCTGCCATCCGCTGCTCCCCTCAGCAGTGTACTTCGTCAGTCTGTCTGCTCTGCTCTCCACTCTGACCCTGGTGAATTCTCTCACCCTCCCACACTTCTGACTGTATCCAGGGCTTGTATAAATAAATAAATAAATCTTAAAAAAAAAAAAAAAAGTTATAGGAATCCCAGAAGGAGAGGAGAGAGATGTAGGAACAGAGAAAATATTCAAGGAAATAATTGAAGAGAACTTCCCAACCGTGAAGAAGGAGCTGAAAATTGATATACAAGAAGCAAGAACACCAAACTTTCATGACGAAAGGAAAAATACAGCAAGACACATAATAGTAAAGCTCCCAAGAATCCAAGACAAGGAAAAAATAATGAAGCTGACAAGAGGGAAGAAACCGATAACATTCAAAGGAAAACCAATCAGACTGACATCAGACTTCTCCGAAGAAACACTACGGGCAAGGAGAGAGTGGAGGGACATAGTCAACAGACTCCAAGAAAACAGATGCCAACCAAGAATACTTTATCCCGCAAAGCTCTCCTTCCTCTATGAAGAAAGAATAAGGACCTTCCCAGACAAACAGAAACTCTGGAATTTCATTACGACTAAACCCCCACACCAAAAAATACTACAAGGAGTCCTAAAGCCAGAATCTCAGAGGGGCGAATAACAACGAAAGAAGGCCAAAAAAAAAAAAGAAGTTATTAAAAGAATAAATAAATAAAATCAAAGGAAAGGCAAACACAATGGCAAATACAGATGCTAACATATATATCAATATTAACTCTAAATGTAAATGGACTAAACTCTTCAATAAAAAGACACAGAGTCGCAGGCTGGATTAAGAAACAAAACCCAACCTTTTGCTGTCTCCAGGAAACACATTTAGCTACAAAAGATAAAAATAGACTCAAAATTAAAGGATGGAAAACAATCCTACAAGCAAACGGACCAAAAAAGAAAGCAGGAACAGCTATACTTATATCAGATAAAACAGGTTTCAAACTCAAAAAGATAAATAGACCCCAACGGTCACTACATTATGATCAAGGGGACAATACTTCAAGAAGAAATATCACTCATTAACATATATTCACCAAACGAAGGAGCACCAAAATATATCAGACAACTATTGTCATCTTTGAAAACAGACATCAGAGAAAACACATACGTAGTGGGAGACTTCAACACACCACTATCAACAATGGATAGATCAACGAGACAAAAAATAAGTAAAGACACTAAAGCTCTAAATAAGGATCTGGAGCGCTTGGGCTTAACAGACATCTATAGAACACTTAACCCAAAAAAATCTGAGTACACATTTTTCTCAAGCGCACACGGATCATTCTCCAGGATCGATCACATACTGGGACACAAGACAAACATCAACAGATACACCAAGATTGAAATCATACCAACCATCTTTTCTGGCCATGAAGACATCATACTAGAAATAAACCATAAAAAGAAGGCAAGGAACTCTCCTACCTCATGGAGATTGAAAACCACACTACTGGAAGACCACTGGATTAATGAGGAGATCAAAGAAGAAATTAAAAAAATTCTTTGAATTGAATGACAAGGAGGACACCAATTCCCTAAATGTATGGGATGCAGCAAAAGCAGTAAGAGGAAAATATATAGCAAGAGGCTCCCATCAAGAAACAAGAAAGAACTCAAAGACACAACCTAATCTTGAAGCTCAAAGAGCTAGAAAAAAAACAACAAAAAAAAACCCCAAAACCAGTAGAAGAAAAGGAATAATAAAAACCAAAGCAGAAATAAATGAAATCGAAACTAAAAAAACAATCCAAAAGGTCAATGAAACCAAGAGCTGGTTCTTCGAAAAAATAAATAAAATAGACAAACCTCTAGCCAGGCTCACAAGGGAAAAAATGGAGAAAGCACAAATAAATAGGATCATAAATGAAAGAGGAGAATTCACAACAGACACAGCAGAAATCAAAAGAATAATCAGTAACTACTATGAACAGTTATATGGAAACAAGTTCAACAATCTAGAGGAGATGGACAAATTCCTACAACTCTACAATCACCCAAAGCTAGATAAAGAAGAAATAGAACACCTAAACAGACCAATTACAAGCAGCAAAATTGAAATGGTAATCAAAAACCTCCCCAAAAACAAAAGCCCAGGACCTGATGGATTTACAAATGAATTCTACCAAACATTCAGAGACGAATTAGTGCCTATCCTTCACAAACTCTTCCAAAAAATTGAGAAGGAAGGGATAATACCAAACACGTTCTATGAAGCCAACATTACAGTAATACCAAAACCAAACAAGGACAACACAAAAAAAGAAAACTACAGGCCAATCTCCCTAATGAACACTGATGCAAAAATCCTCAATAAAATTTTAGCTATCAAAATCCAACAATGTAGCCATAAGATAATTCACCACGACCAAGTAGGATTCATTCCAGGGACACAAGGATGGTTCAACATCCGAAAATCAATCAACGTTATCCAACACATCAACAAAAAGAAATATAAAAACCATATGATGATATCAATAGATGCTGAGAAAGCTTTTGACAAAGTGTTACACCCATTCATGATAAAAGCCCTTGAAATTCTTGGGATACAAGGAACATACCTCAACATCATAAAGGCCATATATAACAAGCCAAAAGCCAGTATCATTCTCAATAGTGAAAAGCTGAAAGCAATTCCATTAAGATCTGGAACAAGACAAGGATGTCCACTCTCACCACTGCTTTTCAATATAATACTGGAAGTCCTAGCCAGAGCAATAAGACAAGAGAAAGACATACAAGGAATCCTAATAGGAAAAGAGGAAGTCAAACTATTACTATTTGCAGATGATATGATAATATACATAGAGAACCCCAAAAACTCCACCGAAAAACTAATTCAACTCATCAATCAGTTCAGTAAAGTGGCAGGATACAAAATCAACACGCAAAAGTCAGTAGCCTTCCTATACACAAACAATAAATCTGAAGAAGAAGAAATCAAAAACACCATCCCTTTCATTATCAAAACAAAAAAAAAATCAAATACTTGGGAATAAATCTAAGAAAAGAGGTAAAGGACCTATACAAAGAAAACTATAAAACACTGTTAAAAGAAATAGAAGACACAAAGAAATGGAAAGGCATCCCCTGCTCATGGAGTGGAAGAATAAACATTATTAAAATGGCCATCCTACCAAAAGCAATATACAGATTCAATGCTATTCCAATCAAAATTTCAATGTCATTCTTCAAAGAAATAGAACAATTATTGATGAAATTCATATGGAATCACCAAAAACCCCGAATAGCCAAAGCTCTCCTGAAAAAAAAAAAGAAGGGAATGGAGGCATCACACTCCCAGACTTCAAACTAGACTACAAAGCCATAATCATCAAAACTGCATGGTATTGGAACAAGAGCAGACACACAGACCAATGGAATCGAATAGAAAATCCAGAAATAAACCCACAGATTTATGGTCAACTATTCTTTGACAAAGGAGCAAACAATATGCATTGGAGCAAAGAAAGTTTGTTCAATAAATGGTGCTGGGAAAACTGGGTTGCTACATGCAAAAGAATGAAGCTTGACTACTACCTCACACCATACACAAAAACAAACTCAAAATGGATTAAAGAACTAGACATAAGACCTGAAACCATAAAATACATATACATAGAAGGAAATATAGGCAAAACACTACATGATATGCACATCAAAGATATCTTTACAGACACATCACCCAAAGCAGTGAGAGTGAAGGCAAAGATAAACAGCTGGGACTACATCAAATTAAAGAGCTTCTGCACAGCAAAATACACAATAACAAAAACAGAGAAACCCCACCGACTGGGAGAAAATTTTTGCAACCAACACTAATGATAATGGACTGATCACAAAAATCTGCAAAGAGCTGATGAGACTCAACAAAAACAAAGAAAATAATCCAGTCAAAAAATGGGCAGAAGAGCTAAAAAGAAACTTCTCTGAAGAGGAAATGCAAATGGCCAACAGGCATATGAAAAAATGTTCAACATCACTTGTAATCAGGGAAATGCAAATCAAAACTACCATGAGATACCATCTTACACCAGTGAGAATGGCACATATTAAAAAAAACTAGGGCCTCCCCGGTGGTGCAGCGGTTGAGCGCTGGGTTGCGAAGCTGCCTGCAGCCTCTGCAGCGCTGGTTCAATCCCCGGCTGCTCCCCGGCCACCGGAGGAGGGTCCCACATGGCGCGCAGACCTCTCCTGCCGCCCGCTGCTCCCCTCAGCAGTGTACTTCGGTCCTTCTGCCTGTTCTGCTCCCTGCTCTGGCTCTGGTGAATTCTCTCACCCTCCCGCGCTTCTGACTGTACCCAGTGCTTGTATAAATAAATAATAAATAAATCTTTAAAAAAAAAAAAAAAACTAGCAACAACATATGTTGGCGAGGATGTGGAGAAAAAGGAACTCTCCTGCACTGTTGGTGGGAGTGCTAACTGGTCCAACCACTATGGAGAGCTGGGTGGAGATTTCTTGACCTACTAAACAGAGCTTCCATATGATCCAGCAATTCCACTCCTAGGTATTTACCCAAAGGACACAGAAACATCAATTCCAAAGAGCACCTGCACCTCTATGTTTATAGCAGCACTGTTTACAATAGCTGAGCTTTGGAAACAACCCAAATGCCCAAAAATAGATGACTGGATCAAGAAGATGTGCTACATATACACCATGGAATATTACTCAGCATTCAAAAAAGATAAACACATGCAATTTGCAGCAACATGGATGGCACTGGAAGGAATCATGCTCAGCAAAATAAGCCAGAAAGAAAAAGAAAAATACCGGATGGTCTCACTCATAGCAGGAATCTAGAAAACTTAAATAAGGGACCAGGAAAAAGAATAAGTATAAGAAAGTAAAAATCAAAATCAACAAACAACTATGAAACAGAGACACTCTATGGGGGGTGGGGGGCGGGGAGGGGAGGTATTGGGGTTAAAATAAGGGGGTGGCAATTGTATGGGGAATATAAAAATAAAATTTATAGTAAAAAAATAAATTAATGAAAAAATTAAAAAAAATGGAACCCAAGTTATACTGGATAGAATAGGCTAATTTGAGCTATTTTTATAGTATATTCTTATTAGTTAATTCAATTTGTTAAATATGCCCACGTTTAATTATAAGGAAATATTGTGTGAGGGATCAGGGTTGAAGTTTTCAATGCTGATCTCTATACTCAGGGAAAATGTCAGAATTTTTAGCAGGATGCTGAATATGATTGCAATATTTGTTGATTAACACCAGGGGAAAAAACACCCAATAATGAATGTTTACTTTCTCTATAGGAACAAAACCTGAACACTTTGCAAAAATTGGATGGAAAAATCATAAACATTCTGTTAATAACCCGTAAGTATTCCTGAAATATGAAATAGTGAAAAACTGGATTACTCTGCTGTGTGTGTACAACTTTAAACTAGCAAATGCAAGACTTCAGAGATATAACTAGAATTTTTTTTTCATATGAAAGCCTTGTGCTAAAGTAAACTTGACTGATTTTCTACTTTTTGGCGGGGGAGTTGTTTCTGTCACTAACCACCAGAGTTAATGCAGATCCCAGGAATTTAAGGACTCAGTCCTTTGCCACAGTGCACTCACTTCAGAAGCCAGCAGCAAGTAGGGTCTAGGACATCTGCACTTCTGATCAACTGACTGTCAATTTGGAGATTCCTGTGACCCTTTCAGGTTTGATAAATCTCTAGAATGACTTGCAGAATTCAGGAAAGTTTTGTACTTGCAACTTCAGTGTTATTCCAAAGGTTACAACTCAGAGTTAAATGAAAAGGCATATAGGATCAGGTCTGGTAGGGTTCTGGTTGTAGTACTTCCTCCATTTTCTCTCCCCAGAGCAAATTATCCTCTTTAATGTATCAAGGTACTCACCAACCAGGAATCTCCATCAGGCTTCAGTATCCAGTTTTTATGAAGCTTCATGATATAGGCATGTCTGATTAAATCATTGACCACAGGGTTGAACACAATCTCAGGCACCCTCTTCTCTCCAGAGGTCAAATTGACTCAGAAGTCCTAGCCCTATATTCACATTGTTGGTCATTCTGGTGACCAGCCCTGCCTCTCACCTTCCCCTCCCCACACAAGGAGTCTACCAGGAGTCACCTTGTTAGCATAACAGGGACACTTCTATCTCTTAGGGAACTCCAAGGGTTTCCATGACAGAAACCCAGGACAAAAATTAGGCTTTTTAAAAATTATATAACATGTGATATTTTGAAGTTAGGCTTTTGTAAAAAATTCATTTTAAAAGACATTTATTATAGGTTGAAATTGCTCATGCAAGTCTGTCTCTTGGCTGTGGAAAGAATATTTACATTTACTTAATTTGTATTTAGGTATTCCCAGTTCCAAAAGGAATACACTTTAGATGAAGTGAAGACATCACGACAAGTTTATGATTTTTTGACTATCTTACAATGTTGGTAAGAAAAACACATTTTAATATATATTTTTTAAATTTATTTATTTATTTTATGCAAGCACTGGATACAGTCAGAAGCACGGGAGGGTGAGAGAATTCACCAGAGTCAGAGCGGGGAGCTGAACAAGCAGACAGACGGAGGACACTGCTGAGGGGAGCAGCAGGCAGCAGGAGAGGTCTGCGTGCCATGTGGGACCCTTGCCTGTGGCCAGGGATCAAACTGGCGCTGCAGAGGCTGCAGGCAGCTTTGCAGCCCAGTGCTCAACCGCTGCACCACTGGGGAGGCCCCATTTTAATATTTAATAGAAACATCTGGATATATATTATCTGTATCTGCTTTTATAGAACTTTACCTCCATAGTCCTCACTCTGGAGTGAGTTCCTTTACTTCTTACTTCTGCCTAAAGACAGTCTCTTCTCTTGGAAAACTACATATTTTACTTCCTTTTCTTGTGACTTCAGCCTACGTTGTTTTAATTGCATTTATTTATTTACATGTGACTTAGGAGATAATAGAGTCCAAAGATTTTTCTCTTGAGCATTTTGTTTATTGTGAGGAAGTTTTACTCTTTTATTATAGCTAAGAGTAAAGGAAAAAGGAAATAAGTAATACTGTAATTGTAATAATAGTTGCATTTTGAAAATTGCCTGACAAACTATCTCCTAGAAGAATGAGTTATTACTACGTATCTCCTTTCTGTCTCTAGTTAACATGTGGCTATTCCCTGAAGATACTGGCTAGATAGGATTCAAGTGAACAAGTATGATCAGCTTTTATCTATTGCAATATGAGGTTCTGGACATTTATAAAGTCCAGCTGAACTCATAGAAGGTTTCTTCTGTTTGCTACCTTTTACAACTTGCTCTAAGGAAAAAATCTATTTTGAAGACCTCTCAAGAGTCTAACCAAATCATGAACTTTGTAGTGTCCTCTATTCTATCCTTTCCTAGTTTCCAAAAGATTCCAAGATTGAGTTATTTGGGAGAGAGTATAGCTGGAAATCCTAGGGTTGGTCTGTTTGTTGCTGCCAAAACTCAATGAGCAGAGACAGAAATTGAATCTATAAGGTGTGCTTTATTGTCATAATGGCAGCAGTCTGAGAGAATGGTGGATATGTTACTCTCAAAAAAGAAAGACATTCTGACATCTTATCTCAAGCTGACCTTCTTTCTAGTGAACTAAACAAAGATTCTTCACCATATGTGAATGGCCCATCACAACAACCCATCATGGTTGGTGTCCCTGGTGTTCATCATGTTTAGCCCTCAGAGTTAGTTGTTCCCTCCTTGGTTATCTTGACCCAGTTACATCCTGGTTTTCTCTGCTTGCCATCATCGGCAAAGGAATCTCAGTTCAAAAAAAAAGTTTTAATTCAAAGAGGACAGATCATTAATCATACAGTATTTGTGCACAGCTGCGCTGTGTGTGTTTGTGCAGATTCCTATACTAGGTATGGTGTCCTTCCCTTCCTTCCTAGCTCCCTATCAATAGCAGAGTTGGACCTAATTAGACCTATAGTAGGAATAACCTTGTGGACTCTTCAGAAGTCACCAGAAGATGACTTATGTATCTGCAGAGGCAAATCTGGGATTCTTTGCAATAAGAATTTTTTTTTTAAAGATTTATGTATTTCTACAAGAACTGGGGTACAGGTCAGAGGTGCAGGAGGGTGAGAGAATTCACCAGAGACAGAGCGGGGAGCAGAACAAGCAGACGGACCGAAGTACACTGCTGAGGGGAGCAGCAGGCAAGACAGGAGAGGTCTGCCGTGCCATGTGGAAATCTCCCTGGCCGGCCGAGAGTTGAACCTGCACTGCAGAGGCTGCGGACAGCTTCACAGCTCTGCGCTCTACCCGCTGCGCCACCAGGGAGGCCCCTGCAATAAGAACTTTTTTGGGAGAGATTTTTACTTAGAAATCAAGCAGTGACTGACAGCATTTAAGTTCTTGATAGAAGTTCAGTGCCCAAATAGGAAACGTCTGTAATATTTAACTATAGATAGCCCATAGAGGATAATCCAATGAATAGCAAGTGTGCGTAGTCTTTTTTCCAGAAAAAATTCTTGCTCTGAATCCTAGGATTGATGTGGACCAGGTGTAAATAATGATTTTTACCTCCTCTTAGCCCCACTTCAGATGGTGCTGCAGCAGCAGTTTTGGCTAGTGAAGCATTTGTACGGAACAATGATTTACAATCCAAAGCTGTGGAAATTGTGGCACAAGAGATGGTGACTGATTTTCCAAGTTCATTTAAAGGAAACAGCATTATTAAAATGGTATGTCCTGAGAGCCTGTTCTGTTAACAAATTGTGGAACTTCTGTTTAAAATTTCAAAGTGACATCATGTTGTCTTCAGATCTGAAAATAATTTACTTGAAAAAATTGGTCTAGAAAATTTAATTTTATAACTCACTTTAAGGGAAAATACCTGATGAGAACATGTGCTACTTATGATAGTGTTGGGCATATAACTTTTAACTAACTAGATGTGCTATTTATTTTTACTTTGAGTTAACTAAATATGCCAAGAACTATAATTTTACAGAGTTACAAAGATGTTTTCAGGGAACTTTCTTGTACTTAAAAAGAAAATCCTGATTGAAGATTGAGACAAAATAGAGAAAATAAAAAAGATGAAAATGCAGACCTAGAGTTAGTTGACTATTACATCTATAAAAATATGTATGCATGTGTACATATACAAGGATACATAAAAAATCATATGAAAAATTATAGTTTGCAAAATTGTTTTACAACAATGCTTTGAATTTGAAAATATCCCTATAGAAAGCTAGGATATAGCAGAGATGGAGCTTATTCTCAAGTTTTTGAATTATAGTACATTTTCCATTATACTATAATTTTGTTCAACTTCGAGAAAAGTTGAGCTTGTTTGTTATTATTAAGACCAAAGAGGTATTAAGAATGTGAATTTTGGAAAAATGGTTTGGACCTCCCTGGTGGACTAGGGGTTAAGTCTCAGTGCTATCACCACAATGGCCCACGTCCTGACTTTGATTCCTGGCTAGGGAACTTAACCCACAGGATGCATCAGACCTTTCCTGTCTTGCCGCTACTCCCCTTAGCAGTGTATCTCAGTAAAAATCCTCCTTCTCTGCCCCACATTCTGTCTCTGGTGAATCCTCTCATCCGCCACACACCTCTGGCCTACACCCCAGTTCTTTTTTTTAATTTTTTTTTTTTTTTACGCATACAAGAACTGGGCATAGGGCCTCCCCTGGTGGCACAACGGTTGAGTGCTGGGCTGCGAAGCTGCCTGCAGCCTCTGCAGCGCCGGTTTGATCCCCGGCCACCGGAGAGGGTCTCACATGGCGCAACAGACCTCTCCTGCCGTGCCCGCTACTCCCCTCAGCAGTGTATTTCGTCAGTCTGCCTGTTCTGTTCCCCACTGTGGCTCTGGTGAATTCTCTCACCCTCCTGCGCTTCTGACTGTACCCAGTGCTTGTATAAATAAATAAATAAATCTTTAAAAAAAAAAAAAACAACACTGGGTATAGACCAGAGGTGTGGAGGGTGAGAGGATTCCCCAGAGACAAAGTGGGGAGCAGAACAAGCAGATCTACTGAAATACACTGCTGAGGGGAGCAGCAGGCAAGATAGGAATGGTCTGCTGTGCCATGTGGGCTAGCTCCCTGGCTGGGGATCAAACTCATGCTGCAGTGGCTGGCAATAGCTTGATAGCACTGAGACTTTAACCCCTATGCCACCAGGGAGGCCCATCACCCCAGTTCTTCTATGCATAAATAAATAAATAAAATCTAAAAAAAAAAAAAGAAAAACGGTTTAAAATCCTATATAATCTAAAAGGTGGGGGCGGAGCAACATGGCGGCGAGGAGACGCTGCGAGTAAGATCTCCCATTAAAAAAAGTTAATAGGGAGGAAAAGCGGCAGGTCCCAGTGAGAACTGGGACACGGAAGATAAACGGACGACTCCAGCAAACTACCCGAAGAAGAAAGTGGCCATAAAAGAGGACCAGAAGGGAAGAAAGCGCAGAACCCTGCTCCCCTCCCCCGCCCACAGAGTCGGCACTCTCTGACCGGCAGAGAGGAGGAAAACAACAAACCAAAACGGCCAACAAGAACAAACTACGCAGCAAGCGGGACTGGGAGTGGAAAGGAACTATTGCAGCCACCACACCCTGTGAACGGGAGCTGTGGAGAACCCTGCAGGATTCGCCGCGGAGGTGAGCGAACAGCTCCGGGCGCCATTAGAGAAGAACAAAGACCCCGGGAGACCCGCACACAGCCCGGGCTGCCGGTAAGCTTGCGCGGAAAAGCGGCGCGCTCGGCGTGCTTGAAAAGCAAATGCAGACCGGGATCGCGGCTGCCCAGGTCCCCGCGCATGCGACCTAGGCTTGCGGGGAGATGCGCGGAGGCCCTCCTCACTGAGGTGAAAGTCCCTCACTGAGTGAGCAGGAACCAGGCGCCAGGCACTGAAAGTCCCTCACTGAGTGAGCAGGAACCAGGCGCCCAGGCACGGGAGCTGGGTGCAAAAGGCGCCATTCCCGCGCCACTGAACTGGGCTACAGCCCGCCTCCTGGAACTGAGGGCTTTGAACTGAGACCCGGGGCACGAAATTCGGGGCGTGGGTTCTCCACGACGGTGGGGCACAAGGCAGACACAGCACCCCAAAGCTGTTGAGGTTTACCCTACCATTCCCACTCTGTTCCCTGTCCCACGGGGTGGGGGGAGGCGAAAAACAGCCCCCCAAGGACAATAGGAGAGATCTCTGGCGCCACCTAGCGACCAGAAAAAAAAAGTCACTAACACCCCATAGAACAGGAAATTTCTTAAGACTGCTTGAAAAGGGCAGAAGGCTTCTGGAGGACCCAGTGGCCAGCTGGGAAGTTAGCCCACGCCAGGCCCCTTCCGACCAGCAGTCTGAGCCCACAGAGGGAGCAGGCACCCACGTCCGGGGCAGACTGGGTGCGCAGAAGAGTGTGCCTGAAACCGGAGGCGCAGGGACTGCATCCCGCTTCGCCATTTTAGAACAGGGACATTTCTTCAGTAAAAACTGCCTAAAACCAGCGGAAAGCTCCTCCAGAAGCCAGAGATGGCTCCTGGAGGAGCCAGAGGGGAGCGGAGAAGTTCACCCAAGATGCCAGCCAGTCCGAGCAACACAGTGTCCCAATGCATACGACAAATTAGAAAACAGACAGTAGGGAGCAGAAGAACCACACGCAACCTAACAACTCCTCAGGAAAGAAGCACACCACAAAAAGAAAACCACTCCCCAGATTGCAACGACAGCAACTTGGAAGAACTTCTGAGCCTTCCAGAAAGAGAATTTAAAATTGCCATGATTAAAAAAGTGATAGAAGTCATAAAGGAAAACAATGATCAGAAGAAGGAAATTGAGTCCCTAAAGAGGGAAAACAATGGTCAGAAGAATGAAATTGAGTCCCTAAAGAGGGAAGTAAAAGAAATGCAGGAGATCAAAGAATTAATGGAGGAACTAAAGAATTCTGGGAAAAGCAATGAAAGCAGAATAGATGAAATGGAAGAACGAATAAATACTCTTGAAGACACAGAAATAAAAAGAACCAAAACAGAAAAGGAAAGAGAAGTACGAAGGAAAAAGAACAAAGAAAGACTTAGGGAACTATCTGACTCCATGAGGAAAGGAAATATAAGAGTTATAGGAATCCCAGAAGGAGAGGAGAGAGATGTAGGAACAGAGAAAATATTCCAGGAGATAATTGAAGAGAACTTCCCAAATGCGAAGAAGGAGCTGAAAATTGATATACAAGAAGCAAGAAGAACACCAAACTTCCACGACGAAAGGAATAACACAGCAAGACACATAATAGTAAAGCTCCCAACAATCCAGGACAAGGAAAAAATAATGAAGCTGACAAGAGGGAAGAAACAGATAACATTCAAAGGAAAACCAATCAGGCTGACATCAGACTTCTCTGAAGAAACACTACGGGCAAGGAGAGAGTGGAGGGACATAGTTAACAGACTCTAAGAAAACAGATGCCAACCAAGAATACTCTATCCCGCAAAGCTCTCTTTCCTCCATGAAGAAAGAATAAGGACCTTCCCAGACAAAGAGAAACTCCGGAATTTCATTACGACTAAACCCCCACTCCAAAAATACTACAAGGAATCCTAAAGCCAGAACCTCAGAGGGACGAATAACAACGAAAGAAGACCAAAAAAAAAAAAAAGTTATTAAAAGAATAAATAAATAAAATCAAAGAAAAGACAAACACAATGGCAAATACAGATGCTAACATATCAATATTAACTCTAAATGTAAATGGACTAAACTCTTCAATAAAAAGACAGAGAGTTGCAGCCTGGATTAAGAAACAAAACCCAACCTTTTGCTGTCTCCAGGAAACACATTTAGCTACAAAAGATAAAAATAGACTCAAAATTAAAGGATGGAAAACAATCCTACAAGCAAACGGACCAAAAAAGAAAGCAGGAACAGCTATACTTATATCAGATAAAACAGGTTTCAAACTCAAAAAGATAAAGAGACCCCAACGGTCACTACATTATGATCAAGGGGACAATACTTCAAGAAGAAATATCACTCATTAACATATATTCACCAAACGAAGGAGCACCAAAATATATCAGACAACTATTGTCATCTTTGAAAACAGACATCAGAGAAAACACATACGTAGTGGGAGACTTCAACACACCACTATCAACAATGGATAGATCAACAAGACAAAAAATAAGTAAAGACACTAAAGCTCTAAATAAGGACCTAGAGCATTTGGGCTTAACAGACATCTATAGAACACTAAACCCAAAAAAAATGGAGTACACATTTTTCTCAAGCGCACACGGATCATTCTCCAGGATCGATCACATACTGGGACACAAGACAAACATCAACAGATACACCAAGATTGAAATCATACCAACCATCTTTTCTGACCACGAAGGCATCAAACTAGAAATAAACCATAAAAAGAAGGCAAGGAACTATCCTACCTCATGGAGATTAAAAACCACACTACTGGAAGACCACTGGACTAACGAGGAGATCAAAGAAGAAATTAAAAAATTCTTTGAATTGAATGACAAGGAGGACACCAATATCCTAAATGTATGGGATGCAGCAAAAGCAGTAATAAGAGGAAAATATATAGCAATAGAAGCTCACATCAAGAAACAAGAAAGAACTCAAAGAAACAACCTAATCTCGAAGCTCAAAGATCTAGAAAAAGAACAACAAAAAAACCCCAAAACCAGTAGAAGAAAAGAAATAATAAAACCAAAGCAGAAATAAATGAAATTGAAACTAAAAAAACAATCCAAAAGATCAATGAAACCAAGAGCTGGTTCTTTGAAAAAATAAATAAAATAGACAAACCCCTAGCCAGGCTCACAAAGGAAAAAAGGGAGAAAGCACAAATACACAGGATCATAAATGAAAGAGGAGAAATCACAACGGACACAGCAGAAATCAAAAGAATAATCAGGGCCTCCCCGGTGGCGCAGCGGTTGAGCGCTGGGTTGCGAAGCTGCCCGCGCCTCTGTGGCGCCGGTTCGATCCCCGGCTGCTCCCCAGCCACAGGAGGAGGGTCCCACATGGCGCGCAGACCTCTCCTGCCGCCCGCTGCTCCCCTCAGCAGTGTACTTCGGTCCTTCTGCCTGCTCTGCTCCCCGCTCTGGCTCCGGTGAATTCTCTCACCCTCCTGCGCTTCTGACTGTACCCAGTGCATGTGTAAACAAAACAAACAAACAAACAAATAAATAAATAAATAAAAACATGCCTCTATTTAAAAAAAAAAAAAAGAATAATCAGTAACTACTATGAACAGTTATATGGAAACAAGTTCAACAATCTAGAGGAGATGGACAAATTCTTACAACTCTACAATCACCCAAAGCTAGATAAAGAAGAAATAGAACACCTATACAGACCAATTACAATTAGCGAAATTGAAATGGTAATCAAAAACCTCCCCAAAAACAAAAGCCCAGGACCTGATGGATTTACAAATGAATTCTACCAAACATTCAGAGACGAATTAGTGCCTATCCTTCACAAACTCTTCCAAAAAATTGAGAAGGAAGGGACAATACCAAACACGTTCTATGAAGCCAATATTACACTAATGCCAAAACCGAATAAGGACAACACAAAAAAGGAAAACTACGGGCCAATCTCCCTAATGAACACTGATGCAAAAATCCTCAATAAAATTTTAGCTATCAGAATACAACAATGTATCCATAAGATAATTCACCACGACCAAGTAGGATTCATTCCAGGGACACAAGGATGGTTCAACATCCGAAAATCAATCAACGTTATCCAACACATCAACAAAAAGAAATATAAAAACCATATGATGATATCAATAGATGCTGAGAAAGCTTTCGACAAAGTGCAACACCCATTCATGATAAAAGCCCTTGAAATTCTTGGGATACAAGGAACATACCTCAACATCATAAAGGCCATCTATGACAAGCCAACAGCCAGTATCATTCTCAATGGTGAAAAGCTGAAAGCAATTCCATTAAGATCTGGAACAAGACAAGGATGTCCACTCTCACCACTGCTTTTCAATATAATACTGGAAGTCCTAGCCAGAGCAATAAGACAAGAGAAAGACATCCAAGGAATCCAAATAGGAAAAGAAGAAGTCAAACTATTATTATTTGCAGATGATATGATAATATACATAGAGAACCCCAAAATCTCCACAGAAAAACTAATTCAACTCATCAATCAATTCAGTAAAGTGGCAGGATACAAAATCAACACGCAAAAGTCAGTAGCCTTCCTATACACAAACAATAAATCTGAAGAAGAAGAAATCAAAAAAACCATCCCTTTTATTATCGAAACAAAAAAAATCAAATATTTGGGAATAAATCTAACAAAAGAGGTAAAGGACCTATACAAAGAAAACTATAAAACACTGTTAAAAGAAATAGAAGAAGACACAAAGAAATGGAAAGACATCCCCTGCTCATGGATTGAAGAATAAACATTATTAAAATGGCCATCCTACCAAAAGCAATATACAGATTCAATGCTATTTCAATCAAAATTTCAATGTCATTCTTCAAAGAAATAGAACAATTATTGATGAAATTCATATGGAATCACCAAAAACCCCGAATAGCCAAAGCTCTACTGAAAAAAAAAGAAGGAAATGGAGGCATCACACTCCCAGACTTCAAACTATACTACAAAGCCATAATCATCAAAACTGCATGGTATTGGAACAAGAACAGACATACAGACCAATGGAATCGAATAGAAAATCCAGAAATAAACCCACAGATTTATGGTCAACTAATGTTTGACAAAGGAGCAAAGACTATGCATTGGAGCAAAGAAAGTTTGTTCAATAAATGGTGCTGGGAAAACTGGGTCGCTACATGCAAAAGAATGAAGCTTGACCACTACCTCACACCATACACAAAAATCAACTCAAAATGGATTAAAGAACTAGACATAAGACCTGAAACCATAAAATACATAGAAGGAAATATAG
Source organism: Talpa europaea (assembly GCF_964194135.1). Lineage (NCBI taxonomy): Eukaryota > Metazoa > Chordata > Mammalia > Eulipotyphla > Talpidae > Talpa > Talpa europaea. Next base: position 33,099,125 of record NC_140076.1, read on the forward strand.
GCGAAACACTACGGGATTTGCACATCAAAGACATCTTTACAGACACATCACCCAAAGCAGTGATAGTGAAGGCAAAGATAAACAGCTGGGTCTACATCAAATTAAAGAGCTTCTGCACAGCAAAAGAGACAATAACAAAAACAAAGAGAAACCCCACCAACTGGGAGAACATTTTTGCACCCAACACTAATGATAAAGGACTGATCACAAAAATCTGCAAAGAGCTGATGAGACTCAGCAACAACAAAGAAAATAATCCAGTCAAAAAATGGGCAGAAGAGCTAAAAAGAAACTTCTCTGAAGAGGAAATGCAAATGGCCAACAGACATATGAAAAAATGTTCAACATCACTTGTAATCAGGGAAATGCAAATCAAAAAACTACCATGAGATACCATCTCACACCAGTGAGAATGGCACATATTAAAAAAACTAGCAACAACAAATGTTGGCGAGGGTGTGGAGAAAAAGGAACTCTTCTGCACTGTTGGTGGGAGTGCAAACTGGTCCAACCACTATGGAGAGCTGTGTGGAGATTTCTGGACCTACTAAACATAGAGCTTCCATATGATCCAGCAATTCCACTCCTAGGTATTTACCCAAAGGACACAGAAACATCAATTCCAAAGAACACCTGCACCCCTATGTTTATAGCAGCACTATTTACAATAGCTAAGCTTTGGAAACAGCCCAAATGCCCAAAAATAGATGACTGGATCAAGAAGATGTGGTACATATACACCATGGAATATTACTCAGCATTCAAAAAAGATAAACACATGCAATTTGCAGCAAATGGATGGCGTTGGAAGGGATCATGCTCAGCTAAATAAGCCAAAAAGAAAAAGAAAAATACCGGATGGTCTCACTCATAGCAGGAATCTAGAAAACTTAAATAAGGGACCAAGAAAATGAATATAAGAAAGTGAAAATCAAAATCAACAAAAAACTATGAACCAGAGACACTTTTTGGGGGGTGAGGGGCGGGAGGGGAGGGATTGGGGTTAGAATGGGGCGTTTGCAATTGTATGGGGGAATATAAAAATAAAATTTATTATTTAAAAAAAAATAGATGTCTTATCAATATTAGTTCAATCTTCCTAACCATTAATATTCAAAATGGATATAACATCAAGAATTACAGGTAGTCTTCAGTTTATCTATCCCTTACAGCTTATAATAAAATATTAAGTTTAAAACTAAAAAAATAAAAAAATAAATAAAAGGTGATTATATATATATACATATATACACACATATACATCCCCTCATTTTTTAAACTATCTGAATCTAATAATCAGTTGATAAATCTGTGTATTCTTTCATTTGGGCTTTTTGTAATATAGAATTAACTGAGATGTCAATATCTGCGGTCAATTCTCAGCTATTTTGTTATACATATTAATCTCTTACAATCCTTAAATAAAAGTCACAGTTTTTTTTTAAGATTTATTTATTTATGCATACAAGAACTGGGGTACAGGCCAGAGGTGCAGGACAGGGGTGAGAGGATTCACCAGAGACAGAGTGGGGAACAGAACAGGCTGATTGATGGAAATACACTGCTGAGGGGAGCAGTGGGCGAGTCAGGAGAGGTCTGCTGCACCATGTGGGTCACCTCCCTGGCTGGGGACCGAACCCACTCTGCATCTAGCTGCATGATAGCTTCACATTACTGCATCTTAACCTCTTGTGCCACCAGGGAGGCCCCAAAAGTCGCAGTTTTGATGCCCTTAATTTATTTATGGTTTTGGCTTTAGGTTGGATTTGATATGAGTAAAGAAGCTGCCAGGAGGTGCTATATGAAATCTGGCCTAAAACCAACTGATATTGATGTAATAGAACTTCATGATTGCTTTTCTTCCAATGAACTCATTACTTATGAAGCACTGGGACTCTGTCCAGAAGGTATTATCTTAGTTAAGATGCAGATAAACTTTGTAAATTTCACTGATATAATTTTATCTCCATAGTTTCGCAAACCTAAATCCAAATTAAACTCCTGATATTTCCCAAACTTCCTCCTCCTTTAGTCTTCCCCATCTTTCACTTGTTCACACTGGAACATGTAGAATCATTCTGTTTTTTTTCCCCTTTCTTTCTCTCACAATCCTCATTGATCCATCTCTGCATCGTATTGACTGTGTACCTTCAAAATATACCCAAGATAGATTTTATATTACCACTGTTTATTACCACTATCCTTGTCCAGAGCACCATCAGTTCTCATTTACATTATTGTAGTAGTCTCATAACTGGTCTCCCAGCTTCTGCCTCGTCTCCTTTCAGTCTATTCTCTATGCTATAGCTTTAATGATAAAGAATATAGCAATCAGTGTCATTCCTCTGCTCATCTCACTGTGATCTGTCCTCTTTACTCCTTACTCCCATCTCTTTGACCTCTGTTCCTCCGACTCTTTTACATTTCTGTGATTATATTGCCCTCCTTCTTCAGATACTCTAGGGTTGTTCCTAGCCCAGCATCTTTGTTCCATATATCCATATGATTTGCTTCCTCATTCCCTTCAGGTCTTTGACTAAGTATCATCTTCTTATTTTGTGTAAAATGTAATTTCTTCACCCAGAGAGTTCTTAGGAACCAGTAGAAACTGCTCCAGGCAGGAAATGTTCTGAAAATATAAGCCTTTAATACTCAATATGTGTACCTAAATTTTGGAAGTGCTTATATCAATTTGATCTTTATTTGAGCTGTTAAAAAATGTTTATTCCAAGAAATTCTTGGCTATAGTGGAAGTTTTAAAAAGCCAATATAATTTGTCCCAGTTTGTTACTTTTAATAATTGAGGATATTATTTTTCCTTCTAAAGGACAAGGTGGAAAACTGGTTGATAGAGGAGACAATACTTACGGAGGAAAGTGGGTCATAAATCCTAGTGGTGGATTGATTTCAAAGGGACACCCACTGGGAGCTACAGGTAAGACTACATATGGATTTTGTTATAATTTTTGCCATAAGTGTGAATGATTAGACATTGATTTGTCTTTTATTTTTAGTCATTGATTTGAATGAAATATTGTATTCTCTGTACTTGGTAGACGGTGCTTTAAATGTTTAGCTGGACAGCCTGCATCCTGGATCTAAGGGCTTCGGAACTGAGACCCGGGGCACGAAATTCAGGGCATGGGATCCCCACGATGGTGGGGTACAGGGCAGACACAGCACCTGATGCCATTGAGGCTCTCCATGCCACTCCCACTCTGTTTCCCTGGACCCACGGGGTTGGGGGGAGTTGGGCGTGGAGGTGCTCCCCCGCACCTGCCCTCTGTTTCTCAGAGAACCACTGAGAAAAAGCATGGGTCAGCAAGTTCGGATCTCTGGCGCCACCTCCTGACCATAACAAAATCACCAACTAGCTGATTCCCTGTTGGAACTGAGTAAATACAGAGAGAGGAAACTAACTGTAAGGGACAGCACCCAGCAACACATCATCAACACCCTGGTGGAGTTTTGGTCTACCAGTGCTGGTCTCAGTCTGGTAAACAGTTTCCGGCACCCCTAAGGAGCACTCCAAAGAGATGCCTGCCAACACCTGTGGCACAATGTCCCAATGCCTAGAACTAATTAGAAAGCAAACAACAGGGAGAAGAAAAAATATAAATAACCAAGCAAGCCCACAGGAGAACACACCACAAAAAGAAGTACGGTCACCAGACCTCAACAATGACATGGAAGAACTTCTCAGCCTATCAGATAGAGAATTAATGATCATCATGATTAAAAAGCAGAAAGAAAAAAGGAAAAAAATGATTTGAGACAAATAATCACTGAACTGAAAAATGAAATTGAGACCTTAAGAAAGGAAAGAAAAGAAATGCTAGAGATTACTAGAGGAGATAAAGAGCTCTGGGAAAAGCAATGAAAACAGAATCGATGAAATGGAAGAACAGATCAGTACTATCAAAGATACAGAAATATAAAGAGCCAAAAGAGAAAAGGAGAGAGAAGTGCAAATGAAGCAGTATGAGGAGACTCTTAGACAATTATCAGACTCCATGAAGAGAGGAAATGTAAGAGTTATAGGCATTCCAGAAGGTGAGGAGAAAGACAAAGGAACTGAGAAATTATTCAAGGACATAATTGAAGAAAACTTCCCAAGCATGAAATAGGAGATGAATATAGACATACAAGAAGCGAGAAGAACTCCCAATTACCACAATGAAAAGAAAACTACAGCAAGACACCTAATAGTAAAGCTTGCAAGAGTCCAAGACAAGGAAAATATAATGAAACTGGCAAGGGGGAAGAAACAGATAACTTAGAAGGGAAAACCAAACAGGTTAACTTCAGACTTCTCCGAAGAAACATTATGGTCAAGAAGAGAATGGAGTAAGTAACATAATTCAGCAAACTTCAGGACAGCAAATGCAACCAGGAATACTTTACCCTGCAAAGTTCTCCTTCCTCTATGAAGAAAAAATATGGACCTTCTCAGACAAACAGAAACTCCAGAAATTCATTGCAACTAAACCCCCACTCCAAAAAATTCTACAAGAAGTCCTAAAGCCAAAACCAACAGAGGAATGAACAAGAAGAACAGAATAAAGCAAGGAATAAAATCACAAAAAAGACAAACAAAATGACAAACACAGATGCCAATATATCTATTAACTCTAAATGTAAATGGATTAAACTCATCAATAAAAAGACACAGTAGCAGGCTGGATTAAAAAACAAAATGCCACCTTCTGCTGTCTCAGGAAACACATTTAACCACAAAAGATAAACAGATTGAAAGTAAAAGGTTGGAAAACAATCCTACAAGCAAATGGACCAAAAAAGAAGGCAGGGACAGCCATGCTTATATCAGATGAAATAGACTTCAAATTAAAAAAGGTAAAAAGAAACATAGACGGACGCTACATTATGATCAAGGGGGCAATATATCAGGAAGATATAACACTTATCAACATATACTCACCAAATGAAGGGGCACCAAAATATATTAGACAATTATTATCAGCTCTGAAAGCAGACATTAAAGAAAATACATATATAGTGGGAGACTTCAATACCCCATTCTCACCAATGGACAGATCAATGAGACAAAAAATAAAGACACTAGAGCCCTAAATAAAGACATAGAACTCATGGGCTTAACAGACATCTATAGGACACTGCACCCCAAAAAATCTGAGTACACATTTTTCTCAAGTGCACATGGATCATTTTCCAGAATCGATCACATACTGGGCCACAAGACAAACATCAACAGATACATGAACATCAAAATCATTCCAACTATCTTCTCCAATCATAAAGTCATCAAGCTAGAAATAAATCTTGAAAAGAAAACAAGGAACCCTCCCACTTTATGGAGCTTGAAATCCACAGTACTGGAAGACCACTGGACTAATGAGAGGATCAAAGAAGAAATTAAAAAACACTTTGAGTTGAACGACAAGGAGGACACCACTTTCCAGAATGTATGGGATGCAGCAAAAGCAGTAATAAGAGGAAAATATATAGCAATACAGGCTCACATCAACAAACAAGAAAGAACTCAAAGAAACAACCTAATCTCACATCTCAAAGAGCTAGAAAAAACAACCAAAAAAACCCCTAAATGCAGTAGAAGAAAGGAAATAATAAAAATCGAAGCAGAAATAAACAAATTGGAAATTAAAAAAAACAATCCAAAAGATCAATGAAACCAAAAGTTGGTTCTTTGAAAAAATAAACAAAATAGACAAACCTCTAGCCAGGCTCACAAAGAAAAAATGGGAGAAAACACATATAAATAGGTTTACAAATGAAAGAGAAGAAATCACTACAGACTCAGTAGAAATCAAAAGGATAATCGGAGATTACTATGAACACTTATATGCAAACAAATTCAGCAACCTAGAAGAGATGGACAAATTCCTAGAATGATATAATCATCCAAAGCTGGACAAAGAAGGAATAGAGCAACTAAACAGACCAATTACAAGCAGCGAAATTGAGGCAATAATCGAAGCACTCCCCATAAACAAAAGCCCAGGCCCAGATGGCTTCACAAATGAATTCTACCAAATATTCAGCAGTGAATTAGTGCCTATGTTACACAAACTCTTTCAAAAAATTGAAAAAGAAGGAATACTACCAAATATGTTCTACAAAGCCAACATTACTCTAATACCAAAACCAAACAAAGACAGCACAAAAAAAGAAAATTACAGGCCAATCTCCCTAATGAACACTGATGCAAAAATCCTCAACAAAATCCTTGCCAATAGAATCCAACAATGCATCAAAGGGATAGTACACCACGATCAAGTGGGATTCATCCCAAGGGCACAAGAATGGTTCAGCATACGAAAATCAGTAAGTGTAATCCAACACATCAACAAAAAGAAAAATAAAAACCATATGATCATATCAATAGATGCTGAGAAAGCATTCGACAAAGTCCAATATCCATTTATGATGAAGGCCCTTGAAATTCTTGGGATAGAAGAACATACCTTAACATGATAAAAGACATATACAACAAACCCACTGCCAACATTATTCTCAATGGCAAAAAGCTGGAGGCCTTTCCTTTAAGATCAGGAACAAGATAAGTATGTCCTCTCTCACCACTGCTCTTCAATATAATACTGGAGGTCCTAGCCAGGGCAATAAGACAAGAGAAAGACATACAAGGAGTACAGATAGGGAAAGAAGAAGTAAAACTATCACTATTTGCAGGTGATATGATAATATACATAGAGAACCCTAAAAACTCCACAAAAAAAAACTACTCAATATAATCAACCATGAGCCTCCCTGGTGGCGCAAGGGGTTAAGCACCACAGTATGAAGCAATCCGCAGTCTCTGCCAGGGAGAAACCCACATGGCGAGGCAGACCTCTCCTGTCTCGCCCGGCTGCTCCCCCCAGCAGTGTATTTCAGTCAGTCTGCCTGTTCTGCTTCCCACTCTGTCTCTGGTGAATCCTCTCACCCCCCACATCTTTAGCCTGTACCCCAGCTCTTGTGTGCACAAATAAATAAATATTTTAAAAAAAATCAACCAGTTCAGTAAAGGAGCAGGATACAAAATCCACACACAAAAATCAGTAGCCTTCCTATACACAGTCAGTCGGAAGAAGAAGAAATCAAGAAAACCATCCCTTTTATAATTGAAACCAAAAAATTCAAATACTTGGGAATAAACCTAACAAAAGAGGTGAAAGACCTATACAAAAAAAGTTATAAAACACTGTTAAAAGAAATTGAAGAAGACACAAAGAAATGGAAAGATATCCCCTCCTCATGGATTGGAAGAATCAACATTATTAAAATGGCCATCCTCCCAAAAGCAATATACAGATTCAATGCTATTCCAATAAAAATTCCAATGACATTCTTCAAAGAAATAGAACAAATACTGATGAAATTCATATGGAACCACAAAAAACCACGAATTGCCAAAGCCCTACTGATGAAAACAAAGGAGAAAGGAGGTATCACACTTCCAAACTTCAAGCTATACTACAAAGCCATAATAATTAAAACAGTTTGGTACTGGAACCAAAACAGGCACACAGACCAATGGAACTGAATAGAGAGCCAGAAGTAAAGCCACAATTATATGAACAACTAATCTTTGACAAAGGAGCAAAGAATATGCTATGGAACACGGGCAGTTTGTTCAATAAATGGTGCAGGGAAAACTGGACCTCCACATGCAAAAAAATGAAACTAGACCACTACATCTCACCATGCACAAAAATAAACTCAAAATGGATAAAAGAACTGGACATAAGACCTGAAACCATAAAATATATAGAAGAAAATATAGGTAAAACATTGCAAGACATACATCTCAAAAACATCTTTAAAGACTCATCACCCAAAGCAGTGATAGCGAAGACAAAGATAAACACCTGGGGTTACATCAAACTGAAAAGCTTCTGTACAGCCAAAGAGACATTAACCAAAACAGAGAGACACCCCACTGATTGGGAAAAAAACTTTGCACTCCATTCAACTGATAAGGGACTGATCACAAAGATACAAAGAACTCACAGGGCTCAACAAAAACAAAATTAACAATCCAGTCAAAGAAATGGGCAGAAGAACTCAAAAGACATTTCTCCAAAGAGGAAATGCAAATGGCCAACAGGCATATGAAAAAATGTTCAACATCCCTTATCATCAGGGAAATGCAAATCAAAACCACACTGAGATACCACCTTACACCAGTAAGAATGGCACATATCAAAGAAACAAGCAACAACAAATACTGGTGAGGATGCAGTGAAAAAGGAACTCTCCTACATTGCTGGTGGGAGTGCAAACTGATCCAACCACTGTGGAAAGCTATCTGGAGGGTCCTCAATCTACTAAAAATGGAGCTACCATATGATCCAGCAATTCCACTACTAGGGATCTACCCAAAGGACACAAAAACCATGATTCAAAAGAGCACCTGTACCCCTATGTTTATTGCAGCACTATTTATAATAGGCAAAACCTGGAAACAACCCAAATGCCCAAAAATACATGACTGGATCAAGAAGATGTGGTATACATACACAATGGAATATTATTCAGCAATCAAAAAAGATAAACTCATGCCATTCATAGCAACGTGGATGGAGCTAGAAGGAATAATGCTCAGTGAAATAAGCCAGAAAGAAAAGAAAAATTTCGGATGGTTTCACTTATAACAGGAATAGAGGGGAACCAAATAGGACATCAGTGTGAAAAAATAATAATTACAGTACAAACCACAAGAAAGCAAAAACAGACAATTGTAAACCAGAGACATCCTGCAGGGGAGGAAGAGGGAGAGGGGTGAGAGGGAGGGAGGGAGGAGCACAGGGGACTGTGGTGATGGTGCATGAGTGCCTTGGGGAAGGAGATTCAATGGGGACTCAATCTGAGGGGGTGGGGGGAAGCAAATATTGTCTAAAAAAAGTAAAAAAATTGATAAATGTTAAAATAAAAAAATTAAAAAAAAAATTTCCCCATGCTAAAAAAAAAATATAAAATGAATGTTTAGGTGGGTCAGATAAGGGGGGGTGAGAATTATATGGGGAATATAACCAAAATGAAAATGCATACATTGTGCAAAAATGAAAAATGATTTAAGAATTATATAAAATAAAATATATTAAAATAAAAAAATGTTTAGCCATGGTATATTTTATTTTCCTTAAGTACAGTACACTTCAATTTTGATTAGTTGATGAGAATTTAATAATTAAATCCAACAATGTATTTCTAAACGTTTGGTTATTTTCAAACAGGTGTACTGCTTAATTAGCAACATGTTTTCAAATGTAGAACTTGTTAGACCTGTTAGACAAGAATCATTTGAGGGCCTCCCTGGTGGCCTAGGGATTAAGTCTCAGCTTTGTCACCACTATGGCCTGAGTTCTATCCTGGCCAGGTGCAGCACACCTCTCCTGTCCTGATAGTCCCTTTAGCAGTGTATTTTAGTGCATCTGCCTGTTCTGCTCCCCATTCTCTTTGGTGAATCCTCTTATCCCTACACCTCTGGCCTACTACACCCTAGTTCATCTATGCAAAAAAAAAAGAAAGAAACATTTAAAAAAAAAGAATCATTTGAATTCAGCACATAGTTGTATGTTTTTGGCATTTTATCTTGGTAGAACTGAACTAGAAGTTAATTAATCACTCTGACACTTAGTTTCCTTAATTTTAAAATGAAATTGTACAAAGAATTTCTTAAGTAACTTAATACTAAAATTCTGTGATTTATTTTTATAAAGATAGGTAAGTTTTATTCTTTCCTAATTGTCTTATTGATTAAAATTTTATAAATTCTTAAATTCCAAAATACAAATATTATCATTAATAATTTTTTCATTATAGCAATTAACTTTATTTATTTTACTTTATCACTCAAATTTAGTAAGCTTATGATCTAACACAGAAAAGTAGATTACATGAGAGTAAGAGAGACAAATATGTACATAGATAGTTGCATTATAATGTGAAACCTTGCAATTTGTTTTGTCTTATTTTTTACTTTTTTTTTCTCTCTTTTCCATGCTATCATTTTGTTAATTGGGTATTGTTTAGCATTTTACTTTTTCTCTTCTTGAATTTTTCTTTTTCTCATTCTCTGGTAGTTGCTCTAAGATTTGCCACATGCATCTTTAGTTTATCACATTCTACCTTCAAATAATGCTATACCACTTCACATATAATGTGAGATATTTTTGCAACAGTGTATTTTTCCATTCATTCATCTCCTTTTCTTATTTGTGTGTTATAATACATGTATTTCTAAATATATTATAATCCCCACAAAATACTACTACTAAAATGCTCTAAATAATCTAATAAAGAAACCTAAAAATGAGGGGAATTAGAATGACTTCATTGGGAGTGGCAAAATAACAACATCTGAAAATACTCTTTATAAAAATACCAAGAGTGCCGGAAAATTTTTTTCAGAACTTTGAAAATTAACCAAAGGCTTACAACTATCTGGGGGGAATATTTATTAAAAACAAACAAACAGCTAAATTTCCGTAAGAACAGTAAGCTTTGTGGCATTTTGACTTGCTCTAATACCACTGCCTTTTCCCCAGTTCCATGGTAGCTTTGAAAACCAACAGTCTGCTAAACATGGTGAAAATAAGCAGTCTAGCTAGCATTGGAGGAGTAGAAAAGAGTTGAAACAGTCATAATCAAGAGAAGTGTCATTGCAAGCATACCTTGTTTCATTGTACTTTTCTTTGTTGTGCTTTGCATATGTGTTTGGTTTTTTTTTTTTTACAAATTAATATACTAGTGAAGAGATTGCAATTTGCTGAAGGCTCAGAGGATAGTTAGCACTTTTCAGTAATGAAATATTTTTAAATAAATTTATATACATTGGTATTACAAAAGATCAGAATTATAGTGTAAACATAACTTTTAAATGTATTGAGAAATCAGAAAATTTATGATTCACTTTATTGTGATGTTTACTTTATTGTGGTGGTCTGAAACCAAACCCACAATATCTCTGAGGTATGCTTTTTTTTGACCTATCTGACAGTTCCCTAGTATGAAAGTCTTGTCTTTGTGTAACTGAGAACTTACTCGTGGAAAGTTTGTCCCCAGAGTCATTTGTTGAGAACAATCAGCAACAACTATTTTAACAACATAGCTGCGTGAGTTGCCAATAACAATTGGGCAAAGAACAAATCAACTAAAAAAGTTAAAGGAAAAGGACTTCCTTTATGGTGCAAGGGGTTAAGCATCAGCACAATGAAGCAATCCGCAGCTGTTGCAGCATGAGTTCAATTCCTGGCCAGGGAGGCAACCCATATGGCACAGCAGACCTCTCCTGTCTCACCCACATTGCTCCCCTCAGCAGTGTATTTCAGTCAGTCAGTCTGCCTGTTCTGCTCCCCATTCTGTCTCTGGTGAATCCTCTCACTCTACACCCTGCACCTCTGGCCTACACCCCAGCTCTTGTTTTTTGTTTTTTTTTTTTAAGATTTATTTATACAAGAACCAGAGTACAGGCCAGATGTGGGAGAGGGTGAGAGGATGCACCAGAAACAGAGCGGGGAACAGAACAGGCAAATTGGCCAAAATACACTGCTGCGGGGAGCAGCAGGAGAGACAGGAGAGGTCTGCTGCGCCATGTGGGTACCTCCGCGGCTGGTGGAGATCGAACCGGCACTGCAGAGGCTGCTGACAGCTTCACAACGCTGTGCTCAACCACCTGCGCACCAGGGAGATCCTGCACCCCAGCTCTTGTATGCATAAATAAATAAATCTTTAAAAAAAAAGTTAAAGGAAAAAATGGGAATGAGATGTTCATAATGGTGTTTGAAAAGAGCTGACATATTCCTGACAAACTAGAACACCGTAAAATGGGAATAAAATCTTCCTTATGTGGTTGTTTTGTGGGTTCAATAAGGAAATATGTATATGTAAAGTATATAGCAGAATCCTCAAAACAAAGTAGGAACACAATAAATGTTAGTATTTTCCTCCTACCATTTCTACAAAGGAAACCATTAATGTAGCCAGTTAACTGGTGGTAATAATAAAGTCCTTGTTTATATCATAGTGTGAGAAACAATTTATAACCATTTTAGGAAAAGAACGGTCTTAATTTATAAAGAAAATAATTTTCCTTTTAGTATGATTGGTCCCAAGGCAACAGTGTCCCTGTGTAAATATTGTGCCCAGTGCCACACAGACATTACTTTTAAACTATATTTCTGTCTTTGGTAAATAGACTAAACTGTTTCCTTTATCCCTCAAAAGAATTAGGTCATACTTGAATGTTGTTATTGCTAATGGGACATAGAGAAGTTGGGGTGATAATAAATATTTGTGTGGTATGGTCATTGAAGCATTAAAGAATTACAGTTAGTATTTGAGATGGTGATTTAATTTCTCCTTTCAGACTGCTTGCTCACTCTCATATAGGAAACTTCTGTTTCACCAGGAGATGAATGTGAGCTTTCACTTAATTGTTTTTTAATGACACTTTATTCCTCCTTGAAAGAGCATATTTTTATTTTAATTGATTTGTTTGCCATTCTGAGATACTTTTGTTCTGCTTTCCACTAAAAGACTCAGAAATCATGCTTTATAGTAATAGTATGATTTTTCATATCCCTATTTTTTTCTTAAAATTGGCATATAAATAAAATGTACAGTTCTCACAAAATCCCAATTGTTTATATTAGCCGCATTATTTATAATAACCAAAAGGTGGAAATAGCCTAGATGTCTGCCATCTCCTGATGACTGGATAAACAAAATGCGCTATATTCATATAATGGAATATTTTCCACCATAAAAGAAATGAAGTGCTGGCCCATGCTACAACATAAACCTTAAACCTTGAAAATATTTTGCTATGTTAAAGAAGGTAGTCAGAAAAGATCACATGTTACATGATCTCATTCATATGGAATGTCCAAAATAGGCAAATTTATAGAGACAGCAAGTATATTAGTATTTGCATAGGACTGAAGGAGATAGGAGAGGAATAGCTGAAGAGTATGCTGGATTTCTTTTTGTTGTAATGAGTACTTTCTGAATTGATTATAGTGATGGTTAAACATATCTGTACATATAAAAAGCATTGAATTATAAATTTTAAATGATTGGTTTTGATTGTTGTGTACATCATGTAGCTACCAGTTAAAACAAGATACAGGACATTTCCATAATCATAGATTATGGCTTCCCTTTCTCCCATTTTCTAACTCCTCCCCCTACAACCAGGCTAATCAACCACATTAGACTAGTTTTGCTGATTCTAGAACTTCATAGAAATGGAACCACATAGTATATATATGTACTCCTTTGTGTATGGCTTCTTTAACTCAGTAGAATGTAAGTTTCTTCCAGATTATTCCCATATCAATAATTCATTCTTTTTTATCGCTAAGTAGTATCCTATTGTTTATATATACCACTTTGTTTATTCATCCTTCTGTTGATAGACATTTGAGTTCTTTTTCTTTGGGGCTGTTACAGATAAGGCTGCTATTAACTTTTTGTACAAGTCTGTTTATAGACATACTTTTTTCATTTTCTTGAGTTAAATAACTCAGAGTAGAATTGCTGGATCATAGGGCAGATGCATGTTTAATTTAATTTATTTTTTTAAAGATTTATTTATGCATACAAGAGCTGGGGTGTAGGCCAGAGGGGGGTGTGTGTGTGAGAGGATTCACCAGAGACAGAGTGGGGAGCAGAATAGGTGGATAGACTGAAATACACTGCTGAGGAGAGCAACAGGTGAGACAGGAGATGTCTGCTGGGCAATGTGGGTTAGCTCCCTGGCAATGGCTGCGGATAGCTTCATAGTGCTGAGACTTAACCACTTGAGCTACCAGGGAGGCTCCGCATGTTTAACTTTATAAGACACTGCCAAATAGTTTTCCAAAGATATGCTTTTTAGGACCTCCTTGGAGGTGCAAGGGGTTAAGACGCAACCTATGAAGCTATCTGCAGCCACTATAGCACGAGTTCAATCCCCAGCCAGCCAGGGAGCTACCCACATAGCTCAGCAGAGCTCTCCTGACTTGCCCGCTGCTCCCCTCAGCAGTGTATTTCAGTACATCTGCCTGTTCTGCTCCCCACTCTGTCTCTGGTGAATCCACCCACCCCCGACACCTCTTGCTTATACCCCAGTTCTTGTATGCATAAATAAATAAATCTTTAAAGAAAAAGATAAGCTTTTTAATATTATAGCTGGATGGCAAATTTTAACATTTAAGAAGTCCTTCTCTTTATCCTTATTCTTAGTTCTATTCCTCACAGTCAATCCCTTTGAATACCTTTGTATTTTTCAAAAAATTGTTATATTGTACAAATACATATGTAAATGTGTGTTTATAGAATCTTTCTCTCTCTGTATATGTTCTTATGTGTGTATCACATTCAGAAAAAATAGAATAAAAAAGTCACATAAATAGTATATTGGCAGTGGAGCTTCGGTAGAGGGCAAGTGAAGCATGTGCACATGTTGAGGGGTGAAGTTGTACTCCCCAAATGAGTGTAAATGAATGAATGACAAATCATTAAAATGTGATTTCAAAAATTACAGGTAGGAGAAAAAACAGACTGCATTTTTTACTTACATCTTGAATGTGTTTTCATATTATCGCTTGCAAGTAATTTGTAATTCTTTTTAGTATCTCATGTTTTAATATTCGCATTGCAAGACATTTCCCTAGTTTCTTACTTATTGGGAGACATATAAAATGTATTAAGTTTGGTATTGTAAACAATGCTCCAGTAAGCTTCCTCGAGTCTTTGCATATTTTTGCAAGTATACCCATAGGATAAATTCCAAAGAGTGGACGCACCATGTCAAAGAGTGGTACATACATAAAAATTGGTAAAATTTTCTTCAAAAAAGATTTTGCTAATGTTTTGCTAATGTTTATTCTCAACAATGGAATATGAGAGTGTTACTTTTTCTGTGACCTTGTTGACACTGGATTTAGAAGAAATAATTTAAAAAATCTTACGTAACAATTTTGCCAATCTTGGCAAGTCATCTAGTTCTTTTCCCTGGAAATTATAAAGCTGACTTAAAACCTCCCCAAAGATGGAATTTATGTACTTTTTAAATACTTTTTAAATACTTCAAAGAGAGTCCATGGTATTGGTAAAAATTTCCCCTAGCCATCAGTCTTTGAGGGATAGTATTTAGTAGTGGTGGTGTAGTATGTTGAGGGAAAAACTTATAAATCTTAATGACTTGATTGGTGTTCTGACTAAGGATGAGGAATTATTGAAAAGTAAATGTTTACTTGCTGCATACAAACATTTGAATATACTTTAAGTCTGACATTTGGCCATTAATTGTATCCCAAGAAAGAATTCCGACTCCTGGAAAATGTATCAGAATGACAGTTCTGAGTAGTTTAAATATTTTTACCCTAGTTTCTTGGATAACAGACTGCAATAGAAATTCTGAAAGAATCAGAAAATGGTCAAATCAATGCTTCCAAAACATGCTGAATTAAAATGGGGTGATGAGGATGTAAGGTTCTTTTCTGTAAATGGTTTTAGTTTAATTGTAAGATATTGCTACCTTAGTGGGAAATCAGTATTGGAGAATTAGCTTTAAAGTTTATGTTCCAAAATGTTGGTTTCTTATTAACTTGCTCAGATCTGGGGTGGAAAAAAAAAAAAAAGCTTCAAGCTGCCATAACAATATTCATAATAAAAGAACAAGATTTAAGCATTCGAACAGGATATTCTTTTGTTCATTGTCAGTTTAAAAACATGAATTCCTTTTAAATTTTCTAATTGGGCCTCCCTGGTGGAACAGGGGTTAAAGACATTGCTGTCAAGCTATTGATAGCCACTGCAGTATGAGTTTGATCCCCTGGTCAGGGAGCAACCCACACAGGGAAGCAGACCTCGCCTGTCTCGCCCCCTGCTTACCTCAGCAGTGTATTTCAGTACATCTGCCTGTTCTGCTCCCCACTCTATCTGGTGAATCCTCTCACCCCACGCACCTTTGGCTTACACCCCAGTTCTTGCATGCATAAATAAATAAATCTTTAAAAGAAAATTAAAAAAAAATAAATTTTCCACTTAGAAAAACCATATAAAACTATATGCAAACATCTTCTCCTTTCCTTTCTAAAAATAAACCTCTCCTTTTAGGATATAAAAAGTAAATAAAAATTTTGTATAGGCAATTCATATCATCTGTTAATACAGTTCTTTATTTTCCCCATTATCATTTATGACCTTTTCCTGGCAAGTCTTTGCTCTGAAATCTGCTTTGGCTGATTTAACATAGCACCCCATGTTCCTTCTCTGCATATATGCTCATCTCCTTGAAGCATTTTTTCCTCCTTTTTGTCTGACTAGCTCTCTATTTGTAGGATTCAATTTAGATAGTTCTTTGTTCATATGGGAATGATTCCTTGGCCTGGCAAACTATGCTAGGTATCCTCTTCTATATGTTTGTGGTAATGCCTCTGATGACATTATCAGACTGTGTTGTAAATACCCACATCTCTATATCTCAGACTATTCCTGAGCAAAAAGATCATGCCTCTCTTATTTCTTGCTGGATCTTCTGAGCCTTTATGCAGTGTCTGGTGTATAATAGGAATTCAATAAATATTTTTTGGGTGGATGGGTCGATGAACATCTCACTGGCTCCTTGCATTTTTTACTATGATTATATCATAAGTCTTTCCTATAATGCTTTACAACAAACCTCTTTTTAAACATCTTCTGTAAAACTTTTAAAAATTATTTTAAAATAGGAACATAATACTTGTTACATGGATAGCTCATAGTTTTCATAACTATTTATTTTACATCTGGATTATGTAGGCTTTCCCTATTATAACAATGTCCTGAACTGATAGCTGTGTGTATTAAGTTGTCTATGCTTATTTCCATAGAATGACTTCCAAGGCCTCTTACTAATTTTACACATTGCTTTCCAAAAAGGTTGTATTGGTTAGAACTTTTGCCAATATTGAATGGAGATGGCTCTCTTGCTGTAGTTTCCCCAGCGTTGATTAGTCCCATTTTTAAACATCCTTGTTCGTTTGATTGGTTAAAAATTGTATCGTTCTGTTTGATTTGATCAAGGTGAGGTTGAATTTTTTCTCAGTTATTTGTAAACTATGTGTTAATTATGCTTCTGGGAAGAAAACTATCAATATTTTCCACCCATGTATATGTAAGACCAGTTCAAATACATTTTTTTTGGTGTCTTACAAGTTTGTTAAACATTTGAGCTTTTTGTTATGGCAGATACCAATATCTAGTAAATCAATTGCCTCAAAGTTTGGATTAGTAGAATCATTCAGTTTGTCCTTCCTCCTTAATATTAGAAAAACACAGGACTTTGTGAAACTGTGCACCATTTCATAGCCTTTCTCATTGTCACACCCAACACTAGAGTAGTTTGTTTGCCAAAATAAATAGGGCTCTTCAGATCCTATGGACTTTTTCATTTCCCCAGAGGGGAAAATTACGAAACTTTTCGCAGGACCTCCTCCCTGGTCTTTGTCATTCCTCTGGTATCAGTTTTTCTGGGTTTGACCCAGAGATGTCCTCTGAAATCTCTGATGGGCCTAATACTCTCTTCAGCCCATTTTTGTTAGACTACCCCATTATAAAGTCATCTGCCTTTTTGTTTGAATTCTGTAAATCCTCATCTGGCCTTCTTTTGTTTATTTATTTATTTATTTATTTTGTTTGTTTGTTTTGTTTATACATGCACTGGGTACAGTCAGAAGCGTGGGAGGGTGAGAGAATTCACCAGAGCCAGAGCGGGGAGCAGAGCAGGCAGAAGGACTGAAGTACACTGCTGAGGGGAGCAGCGGGGGGAGCAGAGCAGGCAGAAGGACTGAAGTACACTGCTGAGGGGAGCAGCGGGCACTGCAGGAGAGGTCTGCGCACCATGTGGGATCCTCCTCTGGTGGCCGGGGAGCAGCCGGGGATCGAACCGGCGCCGGAGCCGCAGAGGCCGCGGGCAGCTTCGCAACCCAGCGCTCAACCGCTGCGCCACCGGGGAGGCCCCCTGGCCTTCTTTTAGATAGAACCTGGAGAGTTCTGTCATCCTCTTTCCTTCCTGTTCTTATCCCACATCTCAGGCACTGATTATCAGTTTGGAACTGGTTCTGAGGAACTGGATGAACTGGTCAGGAGGGATGGGAGTTCTGGAGAACTGAGAACAGTATTTGCATCCTTAAGTTCTTATCCAGCTCTAAAAAACTTTGATTTTATTACCAGGGGACAAAATGTTATTTTTGTGATTCTAGAGATTATTTTTGTGAATACCTGTGAATAACTCTGAAATACAGTTGATCTTTCTTGGGATCTATTTGGGAAAAATAATGGGAAAATTCCTCCTTTTTGGGGAATTTTTATGAATTCCCAAATCCTACATTTCTCTTTTGATACATTATATATGATAAAATTAGTAATTATTTTTATAATGCAGACCACAGAACAGTATATTCAGTGTTTTCTCTTTCAACATGGTCAGAAAATGACAGCTTGGATAAATTTTTTAAAGAGTGCAGAGAATTTCTTAGGCCTGGATAATGTCTAAATACTGAGATTATTTAGGGGGAAAATACGTGCAAAAACCATCAGTGCATTTAAGAAAATTTATTATTTAGGTTTTAATATGTGGGCTTAATTAAGTGTTTTTATTAAAAATCACAATTAAAAGTTAGCCTTTTGCTGTCTTGTGAAAGCTGATGCGGCCACTTTATAAACCAATGTATCTGGCTGCTCTGTGTTTGATTTGTTAGGTCTGGCTCAGTGTGCTGAACTCTGCTGGCAGCTGAGAGGGGAAGCCGGAAAAAGGCAGGTTCCTGGTGCAAAGGTTGCTCTTCAGCATAATATAGGCCTTGGAGGAGCTGTAGTTGTCACGCTGTACAAGATGGGTTTTCCTGAAGCCGCCAGGTAAGGGGCATCCTATTTTTTTCTGGCAGCGAATGGTTCTGACTTTTTACAACTAATGATGGCAGAAAAAAAGCCCTAATTTTATTGTCTTATTATTCAAAGAATAAGTATCTCATTACAGTTGTTTTAATGGCATGACTTTAACACTTTTAAACTCACCATTAGCTTTTAAATTTAACCAGCCTTAGGAAAATTTTGTTCAAAAGGGAGGCAGCATGGTCAAAAGAGAATGGTGAATTAAAAACCCAAGCTGGCTGGGTACTGGTCTCAACCCCTGCCAAACTGAGTAATTTTAATTTAGGCAAGTCACTTTTTGCTTTCCTTTCCCACGGTTTACTTTCTTCTCATAGCCTCCCAGGCTTCTGAGTTTGTTTGGAAAAAGTCACCGAATCCGCAGAATGGATTTCTGTAAATTTATGTTTCTGAAACCAGCTAAGCTGTCACTGCTGCTTCAATCCTTTTTATTTCCCTTGTTGATTTTCTGCCTTTCTATCAAATAAGTGTCTGTGTGCCTCTCAAATCTCTGAGCACTTTCTTTCCTAAACCTTACAGAATACCTCAACTTCCTTTCTCTTTTCTCAGAGAAATGCTCTGCTTTCCCAGAGGAATAATAGTCCCTCTTTCTAGACCCAGCTTTCTTTCCTCTTTGCATGCTATTATTTCTAATCACTTCTTTTCATAGCTTTGTTCCAGATATTATCCTTTCACATTCCTTTTTTTGAAAAATCTTTCCATCTTTGCCTTTCCATTGGATCCATTCCCACTGTCAGCAAACATGTTTAGGTTTTCCCTGTTCTGAAGATCTGTTTTTCTTCTTGCCTTAATTGTTCTCTTTCACAGTGAGTCTTTTATATCGAACCACTTTTGTTTTTCCATACTGAAGTATCTTAGTCTATTTTCTGACTTCATTGAGGTCAGATAAGGCCACCAATGCTCAGATTATGAAATATCCTTGTCTTTATTTCTCATCCTTACTCTCTTTAACCCTGCTGTAGTAGCTCTCAACACTAATTGGCACTCTTTTTTCTCTTGAACTTCTTAGTAATTATTAATTTTTTTCATACTTTTGGTTCCACAAAGATAATGAGACACATTTACAGAATCCATGATATATTTTACAAGCTCTTGAGTCTCTGTCTTCTTTCACTTCTTGGAATATAATTTCTATTATAAAAATTCTTTCTTTTAAGGCCCAGTCTCAGGAACCATTTCTTCCTTTTAGATATCCACAACTCTGTACTTCTTGGGTCCCTCTCTAAATTGGTTTAGCTGTAGTGTATTTAGCTTGTTTTTATTCCCTTTTTTGTATAAAATCCTTGAAACTTAAGACTTATTCCTCCCACCCCTGTGAGGATATCTCTCATAGTGAACAAATGTTTATTAAATCAACTCAAATTAAAAAATAGTGAATTTTAAGTTTCCTCCTCAATCTGACTGTTTCTATAATGTTCTCTGAAATAACATCCAGTTTTATTTGGAGGAAAAGCCAAGCTATAAAGGATTGCCATAGTGAGCACATTAGTATAGCTTTGTAATTTGCTGAGAATAGAAGATTATGATTTTTCAGCAAGAAATTCTACTTTAAACATGGAGTTATCATAGTTCTTTTATTTTCAGGAGATGAAATGTGAGATAAAATTATTCACATTAACCAGTGTTGGTATTTCGGGGAATATGGAGTATGAAAAAGTTTAGGTGACATATTTATGACTGATAAAAGAAGTAGGCTGAAAATATGAAAGATGTTATTGATCCTTTTAGTGATAGAATATATCTCACTACAAAGGCCACAGTTGGGAAAATAACTGTGGTACAAATTGTAATTTGAAAATAAGATTGTCATTTGGTTTTATTTTTATTTTTAAGATTATTTATGCATACAAGAGCTGGGGTAGGCCAGAGATGGCAGGGGGTGGGGGCGGTGAGAAGATTCACCAGATACAGAGTGGGGAACAAAACAGGCAGACTGACTGAAATACACTGCTGAGGGGAGCAGCAGGTGAGACAGAAGAGGTCTGCTTCGCCATGTGGGTTGCTCCCTGGCCAGCCGGGGATTCAACTTGTGCTGCAGAGGCTGCAGATTGCTTTATAGTGCAGTGCTTAACCCCTCACACCACCAGGGAGGCCCTGTAGTTTTGTTTTAATCAAAGTAATTTTAAGTATCTACTGCACATGATCTGATGTCCTTATTTTTATTTATTTTCTTAAAAGATTGATTGATTGATTTTATTTATTTATGCATACAAGAGCTGGGTGTAGGCCAGAGGTGTGGGAGGGCGAGGGATTGAGAGGAGACAGAGACAGAGACAGAGTAGGGAACAGAACAGGCAGATTGACTGAAATACACTGCTGAGGGGAGCAGTGGGTGAGCCAGAGAGGTCTTCTTCACCATGTGGGTTAACTCCCTGGTTAGGGATGGAACCCATGCCTCAGTGGCTGGTGATAGCTTGATAGAACTGAGACAACCTCTTGTGCCACCAGGGAGACCCTGATCTAATGTCCTTACTGCTATTTTTCTCCTTTAGCCAGCTTTGATTGACTAACTGCTGTATGCTTAGGCCTCTAAATATGACCCTCTGAGTATGTGAGGAAAGCAGATAAACAGTTTTTCAAAATGTGTAGCAATCCAGAAAAAGAAATTATTGTGAAGAAATAGATTTGAACTTGGATGACCAAGATTGCCCAATAGAAGGGTAAAGGAAGGGTATGCCAGGCCTGTACACGGGTAATGAGATTTGAAAACATAAGGAGCCTTGGCGAGTAGCTGTGTTTGGGAGTAGAGGATATGTTGTCTTGCAAATGTTTGGGTAGAGGGATAGATCAGTAGTGTGTAGATAACAGGCGAAGCAGCTGACAGTAGATTGGATCATAGTTTGGAAATGCTTCAGATGCTATGCTTAGGCGTTTGGAAGGTATCCTATAGAATATATTAGCAAAAAATCATATGACTATATTTCACTCTAGGTAGATCAACCTGCTGTTACTGGAGAATGGTATTTAGAAACGAAATGTGCTGCTAGCTGGATGCTCACTGTTATTACTCCTAGGCATTCTCAGTGGAGATGCACACACACATACATACACACACAATATTTAATTTTATTTAAGGGAGATATTTAAGGAATACGTACAAAAATCTTATGTGATTTATATCTGCCTCTAGACTAATGTACTGACTAACATTTCTAACTAATGATTAGAATGAAATTGTAAAGCTACTTATATGTCACCTGTGTGCTGCATCCCTTTTTTATAGATTGGAATTATCACAAAGACATTGTTAATCGATGAAAAGAGCACTTCATCAACTTTCCATCACATTGCCTGCTTTCAACAGGTTAACTTTACCTTTTCCTCAGTTAGAAAAGAGTGAAAATATCCACTTCAGGGATTAGAAGACTAATAAGCGAAACATAGCTAGCATACATCACAGTTGCTCAGTACATTGTTGGTTTCTGATTTCCCTGTGCATTTTTCTTCTTTCCTGTATCTTTGGGTAAGTGGTTGGAAAAAAGTTTTATTTATTAAATGATTAATAATCACCTAAGGGTTTGGGAAAAAAGGAACTTTAACCTTTAGTATACAGTGGGGAACATACCCAACCCATTGAAGCCCACAAGTTGGCTAAGGAAGGGATCTGGTCATGTTTTCTACCATATCCCTGTGAGGTTTTTTGACTTTCAATGCTCAGCTCTTTGACTGGATTTCTGTCTATGATGGGACCATGTACCTGTTCTGAGGTTAAGGGGAATTGCTGGTTATAAATTAACCTTACTTTTTGCCCTGTCCAACTATTTCTCGGTTGGAACTGAGTACTGGTAAAATATTACATGTAGAGATAAAGATTTGATTAAAGCGGAGTTGTCTGTATTTTTCCTAAACTTCAAAAGATTATTTTTAAAAAGATTTTATTTAATTTTTTTGAAGAACTGGGGTGTAGGCCAAAGGTAGGGGTGGTGAGAGGATTCACCAGAGACAGAGTGGGGAGCAGAGCAGGCAGATTTACTGAAATACACTGCAAAGGGGAGCAGCGGGAGAGACAGGAGAGGTCTGCTGTACCATATGTGGATTAGCTCCCTGGCCAGGGATTGAATTTAGGCCACTGCAGTGGGCTGTCATGGTGATAGTGCTAAGACTTAACCCCTAGGCACCAGGGATACCCTGAAAAAATATTTTTAATAGCTTTATTGAAACATAATTCACATGCCACACAATTCATCCATTTTTTGATTGTCTGACTTATTTTTATTTATTATTTAAAATACATCATTAAAATACATACTACATCATTGTAGTCCCCAAAGTTCTGTCACCATATAATCTGCAATCCATTACCATATTCCTTTGTGTTCTTTCTTCCCCTGTTTTGATCCCCAGTTCACCCATTTTAATTGTACATTCAGTGGTTTTTAGTATGTCATAGAGTTGTGCTATCACCATCACAATCAACCTTAGAACATTTTCATCACCTCTTAAAAGAAACACATACTCACTAGCAATCACTCCCCAATCCCTCCTCCTTTCAGTCTTTGGCAACCTGTAATCTACTTTCTATCTCTATAGATTTATCTTTTCTGGACATTCCATATTGCATGAGGTCTTTTGTGATTGCTGCTTTCTTTTAGCATAATGTTTTCAAGGTTCATCCATTTGTAGGAATGAATATAGCCATTCGTTCCTTTTCATGGCTAAATAATATTCAATCATGTGGATTCTAATTTATCTGTATCTTTGTCAACACTTGTTATTGTCTTTTTAATTTTAGCTATTTCTAGTGGTTGTGAAGTGATACCTCATTGTGGTTTTGATTTGCATTCCTTCAATGGCTAATGATATAAAGCATTGTTTCATGTGTTTATTGGCCATTTGTATATCTTTCTTGGAGAAATACCTAGAACTTTTGGCTATTTTTTTTTTTAAGATTTATTTCTTTATACAAGCGATGGGTACAGTCAGAAGTGCGGGAGGGGGTAAGAGAATTCACCAGAGCTAGAGCAGGGAGCAGAATAGGCAGAAGGATTGAAGTACGCTGCAGAGGGGAGCAGCGGGCGGCAGGAGAGGTCTGTGCACCATGTGGGACCCTCGCCTGGCGGCCAGGGATTGAACTGCGGGCAGCTTCGTTCACAACCCAGCGCTCAACCACTGCGCCACTGGGGAGGCCCTTGGCTATTTTTTAATGGGTTAGTTCTCTTTATTTTTGCATTGTAATAGTTCTTTAACAATCATTTTTTGAGGTCCTGTAACACACTAGGTACTTTACTTGCACTTCTTTGCTTAATCCTGAGGAGATTGATGATTAGAGTTAAAACAGTTTATCTAAAAAGTCTTGGGCCTCCCCGGTGGTGCAGCGGTTGAGCGCTGGGTTGTGAAGCTGCCTGCAGCCTCTGCAGCGCCGGTTCGATCCCCGGCTGCTCCCCAGCCACCGGAGGAGGGTCCCGCATGGCACGCAGACCTCTCCTGCCGCCCGCTGCTCCCCTCAGCAGTGTGCTTCGGCCCTTCTGCCTGCTCTGCTCCCTGCTCTGGCTCTGGTGAATTCTCTCACCCTCCCGCGCTTCTGACTGTACCCAGTGCTTGTATAAATAATAAATAAATAAATCTTTAAAAAAAAAAGTCTTAAGTGGTTTTGATTAAGATTCTAACTTGACTCATCTGTCTAAGTCCAAAACCCTTGTGTAGTTTGTTACTCAGTGCTTCTAGTCTTGTTATTGACCAAACCGGGTCATATTCCTTGAGCTGAGAAAGCCAGATTCTGAACCTTAAGATTGTTTCCACAAAGGAACTGTTTTATTAGCTAGTGGCAACTTGTCAAGAAGACAGCAGAGTCAATCCTCAGAAAAGGCTGCCCTCTTAATTGCAAGAAAGATTATATAAGAAAGAAAGGAATATGGGAACATGCAGGAGTAGGGAGAGTTTCTTCATCCTTGGGTACCTGGGGGCTAGGGAGTGTAGGGTTGGTCAATCATAAAACTATTGCAATATAAAACCACCTCAGGCGTTTAGCAGGTGCTGATGTTATCAGCATCCTTGGAAGGAACAAATATCTCATTAAGCATTAGACAAAATGTCACCATCTTGGCCCTGAGGAATCAATACAGGGGCTTCTCAGGTGGGGGTAGTCATATTCCCTCTTCAGACCTGACCACAATCTGATCGCTGTTAAAGCAATGCCTGTATTCTAAACTTTAGAATGAAAACTTTCAAGAAGTGTAGAGGGAATTCAGACACATAATAGAAGATACTACTGGTTAATCTTCAAAGTCCCTTCCAACAGTTTATATACTAGTTTTATTATGGGAAACTTGTGTATAAACTAAATTGAAAAAAAATCAGAATTTGGTTTGTACTAAAAGAACTTTGTATATAAAGAAGTCAAAAGAAACATTCTTTGGTAATGTGAGTAATCTCTTTTCCAAGTTTAAATTGTTAGAGTCAGTGCCCCTAGAGTAGGACACATCAAATAAATTGTAAGGAATGAGGGACTTTAGAAAATATTGACAAAAACTTTACATGTTAACTATTTTTCTAATCTGGATGAAAAATTGGGTAATCATTAGATCGATGAGTTTTACAAAGCAAGCAAGGTGAAGAGCTATCTCTGACCTATGGGAACATTTGTCTGGACTCCACCCCATAAAGTATAGATCTTCCGTGACTTATGATAGTGCTGCATCCTGATTAACCCATCCTAATTTGAAACTATATCTTAAGTTGAAAACATTAGCAACATAGTCCACTGTAGAGTATCAGTTGTTTATTTTCACATCTTGGACTGACTGGACTCTTCAGCTTAATGTTGCTGCCTGTCATCATGAGAGTATTGCACTACATATTGCTAGGTGGGGAAAAGATCAAAATTCATATTTCTGTTAGTATTTCAAAATATGGTCTCTTATAGGGGACTGCCTGTATCAGCTATCATTTTGTCAATAGGAAGTGGCAAACTCAGAGAAGGGCACAATGAATAAAAGCTGCAAAGTTGGACCATTAATAAAAGGAAATTGATATGTGGGGGTCTAGTCGTGGCCACTTAATTTCAGGCCACTAATTCAGACTTTGTCTGAGAAGATGGCATGTTATAGATAATTCTACTGTGAGTGGAACAGGAAGAGTTTAGGATTTGGGTAAGGAGAATCTGTGCAATTTCAATTCCATTTAGTCACTACTGAATATTATGTGCTGGAAACAGAGAATAAAAAGATTTTTTAAAAAAGATAAGGTGTATGCTCTTGAGAAGCCAACATTTATTAATAAGGGCATCACAGAAAAGGAGTTCCCTGACTAGATCTGTGAGGGTAAATGGAGTTTGCTGAAACAAAGGTGTTCTAGACACAGAGAGCAGCAGTGACAAAGGCATTGAAGCATGGCATAGTATTCTTTGCCCTGAGAATGCGACATGTGTCAGCATGGCAGAAGCTTACCTTCTATTCTTTGTTATATTAATATAATTCCTCTAATGGGCTCACTTTTCTGTTACTTAGATTTTCCCCACCCACCCTCAATTCTGAGCTGATTACTTTGCCTTACACTTTGTTGAAAAAATAGAAGCCACAAGCCACTAGAGCTCTTCCTGTCACCTTCTCAAGACTTCTATCTCCTTTCTGCTGTCTCATTGCTGTCATCAAACATGTTTCATATGTTAGTCTTAAAACAAAAACAACACTCCTTAATACCCCACTGCCCAAGAAACCATTTCATTTCACTCTTTTCTAAAAGTAATGTCTCAAAAGAGCCACCGTCTCTGTTTTCCTCTCTTATTCACTTTAATTCACTATAATCTGCCACCTGCCTTCTACCACTTCCTTAAAATTGCTTTTATCAAAGTCATCTGTACTTTTCCATGTTACCAAATCCAGAGGTCATTGACCTTTGGCAGGTGTGATCTAGTTTACTCTTCTCTCCTGGGTTCTTTCTCCTCTCTCATGCCCTTCAGGTTTTCCTCTTGCATCACTGACTTATACTTTTTCCCTCCAAGATCTCTGATAGTGGGGTTCCACAGGATGTTTTCCTGTACTCTCTTTCTCTGTAACTCCTTCAAGGTGAGCCTGTTTGCTCAGGCTATCTAAAATAGAATACCTGACACAAATAAATCTACTTTATCTTTTTTATCTGATTTATTTTTTTAATAGTAACTATATTATTTCTTTCTTCTTTAACTTTTGCTTGACATTGTCTCTCTTCTCCACTAACATAAATAAGCTTCATAAAGGCTAAGTTCTTTGGTTTACCATATTTTCAAGAGAGTTGCCTAGCACTTAGGTAGCATTTATTATTTGGTGGGGAAAAAAAGGAAGAAAAACTTAATTGTTCTATGGGTTTAATAAAGGCTTCCTTTGGATAAGACTCTTGGCATCTCTTCTTAGTGTTTTTGAAAATTACCATATAGGGCCTCCCTGGTGGCGCAAGCACAGTACTGTGAAGCAATCCATAGCCTCTGCAGCACGTGTTCGATCCCCGGCTGGCCAGGGAGCAACCCACATGGTGCAGCAGACCTCTCCTGTCTCTACCATTGCTCCCCTCAGCAGTGTATTTCAGTCAGTCTGCCTGTTCTGTGCCCTACTCTGTCTCTGGTGAATCCTCTCACCCCACTCCCTGCATCTCTGGCCTGTACCCCAACTCTTGTATGCATAAATAAATAAATCTCTTTTTTTTTTTAAAGTAATGTTGAAAGACCTAGTATCTGTGTAGCTTCATTGATTGAAATTTATTATTTTCCTCCATTCATATAGAACTCGTCAAATTGAGGCTGTTCCAACCAGCTCCGCAGTTGATGGATTTAAGGCAAATCTTATTTTTAAGGAGATTGAGAAGAAGCTTGAAGAGGTAAATAAGATTTATATAAAAAGTTACCAGGAAGACCCATGGGCTAGAGGAAACTATAGCCTTGGATGTAGTTTTAGGTATTATCATGAAGTAGTACAGTTGAAGATTTATATTAATTTACTAAGTACTGAGTATATTTTCAATTTCTGAGTTTCTCTTACACCTTTTTTGTAAATCTGGTAAGACTGCCTTTCAGAGATGTATAAATCTCTAGATTTGAGTTATTTAAAGAACCGTAGTAAGATACCGTTAAAATTATAACATCAGAGAAAGGCTTTAACCCTCTTGTTCTTTTCTCAGCCCTGTCTTTGTCAGGGAGATAATAATTATGGAGAAGGTTATATGCAAAGGTATTCTAAATTTTGGGAGTGTAATTTCCTTTTGAATTAAGGTGATTTACTTAAAATCATTCAGAAGAATTTTTAAGATAAGCCTTTAAACGCACCCATTATCACAACTATTTTTAAAAAGAAATCTTTTATGCTTGATTTTTTTCAAAGTAGTTTTTAATGTTTTTTCTTATTGTACACATGATGCCCAATTAAGAAAACATACTATGTAGAAACCTCAAAAGAATTTTTCAATCTCTTGAAATTCCACTCCTTAGAAGTTCACTGAATTGTTAACAGTGATGTTGTGATACATCTCTCTGTGTATAGAACATAGCAGTTTGATGAAACTAGGATCATTCAGTACATGTGGGTTTTAAAAAGCTATACTTTAAGTGCAAATCTCTTATGTACAATAATTCTTGATGGATAATAATCATAATAAAGCTCTTCAGGTAGACTTAGGTATTCATTGTTTCAAACTTAAAGTTATCTTGGGATTTCATCATTGATTTTAATTTTGAGGCCAGCAAGGCACCGTCACAGCTAGTCACACAATTCCAATTATATATCTTTTTTTTTTTAAGATTTATTTTATTTGTGCGTACAAGAGTTGGGGTGTAAGCCAGGGGAGTGGGGTAAGAAGATTCACCAGAGACAGAGTGGATCTACTGAACAGGTGGATCTACTGAAATACACTGCTGAGGGGAGCAGCAGGTGAGACAGGAGAGGTCTGCTGTGCCATGTGTGTTAGCCCCCTGGCCAGGGATTGAACTCAGGCATTTGCAGTGATAGCTCTGAGACTTAGCCCTTAGGCCACCAGGGAGTCCCCAATTATATATCTATTAAAGTGATCAAAGTGGGCTGAAATAAGAAAAAGATTCAGAACACTTAAGCCTTGTGTTTTCATGTTAGAGCTTCAACATGAAAGGCAAACATTGTACATATCTTATAACTCCTTTATTGTGGGTGGGAAGACAACCAATGTGACTGATATGTTTTGTCAAAGGACAGTGCATTTCTAGGACTTTCATAATGGTCAGCCACCTTCTTGAGGTAGAGAGGGCGGGTGCCGTCAGTTATGGATGGGCACACTCTGGCCTAAGATCTGCAGAGCTGTCCTGTTGACCTCTTGTGGGGGTGCACCAGCATGGGACTGCCTTTTGTCTTGTAATCTGTTTTCTCTTGACAGTATGTTCCTTGCTGATAAATGTAAACCCTTACCATCATTTTGAGTGACCATATAAATACACGTTCATTTGTATGTATGTATCACAATCTCTTTAACTACTCTCTTATGGTGAACCTCAGGTTATATTTAAATTTCGCAAGTAAAACAATGGTGTAATAAGTTTCCTTTTGCACTTATCTATAAGTATATTTTGCCATGCTTATCTTACAGTAAATAGTTTAAAAGGGAAATTGTTGAATCATTGGATATGTGCATTTTACATTTTGATACATATTGCCAAACTGTCTACCAAAAAGAGGGTACTAATTTGCAAACTTAACAATTCATGAAAGCCACTGTTGTTCACCCTTTTTCCAGTACTATATTGCCTAGTTTAAAAAATGTCTTTGACAATTGGACAAAGTGTCCACTAAAATGAACTTAGACTCTATAAGGACTCAGGTTTTATTTATTTTTTCATGCCATCAATATTTGCCTGCAGAGCAACCCATAGGATAATTGTTACTGAATTGCTGCATTGTTTTCAGTTTTGTTCTGTCAATTATAAATAAACCAAACACAGAGTATCCCCAATGTGAGGTATGACTATATATCAATCATTGAATACTTCATTAATGAGATGAAGCAAGCAGTACTGTTTTTTTTTTAATCAATTTATTTATTTATATGAGAACTGGGGTACAGGCCAGATGCGCAGGATGGCGAGAGGATTTACCAGACACAGAGCAGGGAACAGAACAGGCAGACTGATGAAATACACTGCTGAGGGAAGCAGCGGGTGAGACAAGAGAGGTCTGCCACCCATGTAGGACCCTCGCTGGCCAGCTGGGATTGAACCGGCGCTGCAGAGGCTGCAGACAGCTGCACAGCGCTGCGCTCAACCACCTGTGCCAACAGTGAAGTCCCCCAAGCAGTACTGTTTTTAATTTCAGTCTTCTTTAACTTTGCAAATGTATGCTTCTTGGTCCCGTTTTAATTCTTTTCTCCTCCCTCCATAACCTCACTCCCATGGACCTTGTCCCTTGTTTCTTTTTGCCTTCCCACGATTGTCAATTTCCTAAATGTTTGTAGGACTAGAAAGTGAAAGTCTTGGAACCTTTTGTCAATTCATGCATTTTCTGCATTAGCAAAGGAAGCCTGGCAAGAGATTTTATTTCTGCTTTTGTTTTTGTTAGCAATACCCCATTGCCTTTCTTTGAATCTGTCTTAATTTTTTGTTCCTATTAAGTTTACAGCAGAACCTACTCCGTGACCTTTTGCCTACTCAGACAGAAGTACTTCTTTACTGAAGGAGGCACTTAGAACATTTCTTAGTATTAATGATCTCCAGTTTCACAACTATTGTGTATTTTCTTTCCTTTTGTAACTCCTCTATTCCTTATCTTCTCTCACTTCAATTAAAAATGTTTTATTGAAGGATGTGATTTGTAAGAGCTTTAGTTGTCAAAAGTAACAGCACTGCAATATTAATCTTATTTCTGTCTTGAGGTAGAGGGAATTTCTTTCCAAGTATGCAAGTAGGATAAATGTTGGTGTTTTCCTGCTCTAACTTTGTGGCAACTGCTAGCGATCTATTCTTGAGGCACTGCAAACAGAGGCATGGATGTTCAAGGAAGTAGTAGGCAATCATGGGCTGCTGGTTCTTGGGTGGCCCAGCATGCCAGTATTATTGATCCATCTTTCTAGATTGCCTCTACAGTACATTGAGGCCTAAAAAATTTCAAGAAATGTGGAGAATACTTTGAACTTTTAAAAAAATTCATTTTGTGGTGACAGAAACTTCCCTGCTTTCATAGGCTAAAGTTTGGAAGTGCTGATGCAACCTACTTTGCAGTATGATATTGTCAAATGGAAAGAACATTGAACTTAGAGTTAGATCAGTCTGTGATTGTGTTCTTGATATACTGCTTACTGGCCATTTGTTCCAGCCCCTCAGGGAACATAATGGGAAGAGAGACGTGAAAAAATGTTTCCAGAAAAAAAATGACAGCTTTAGCAAGAAACATGGTACATGTGCAGTGCAGAGGCCTGTTAAAATGTCCAATGGCGTCCTTCCCGGTGGCACTGCGGGTTGAGCACAGCACTGTGAAGCTGTCCGCAGCCTCTGCAGCACAGATTCAATTCCCGGCCGGCCAGGGAGAGTCCCACATAGCGGGGCAGACCTCTCCTGTCTCAGCCGAAGCTCCCCTTAGCAGTGCTTTCGCCCTGTCTACCAGGACAGGCCACTCTGTTCTGTTCCCCACTCTGTCTCTGGTGAATCCTCTCATCCTCCTATGCCTCTGGCCTGTACCCCAGCTATTGTATATATATAAAAAAAAAGTCCAATGGAAATAGGAAAGCCTCTCCAGAGATTTAGCATGCAAGCTGAGACTTGAGTTGATGAGGTAGGTATGGGAAAGGAGAATAGGTGGTGAGTGTCCCAGGATAAGGTGTCAGCAAAGACATGGAGGCTAAAAGAACTTGGCCACATATATATCGTCATAGAATTCAAAGTGCTCAGTATTGTCTTTTTAAAAAAAGGCTTATTTTTATTTATTTATGCATATATAAGAACTAGGGTTTAGGCCAGAGGTGTGGGGGGTGAGAGTGGGCAACAGAACAGGTGGATCTACTGAAATTCACTGCTGAGGGGAGCAGCGGGCCAAACAGTAGAGGTCTGCAGCGCCCTGTGGGTTAGCTCCCTGGCTGGGGATTGAATTCAGGCCACAATGGACATAGTGTGATAGTGCTGAGACTTAACCCCTGTGCTGCCAGGGAAGCTCATGTTAATAATTTTATCCAAAGTTAACTTTAAGATAATTTGAGTGAGTTATTTCAAGGGAGGGCAAAATAAGAGAATTTTTCTTTCACTTTCAAATCCCAACAGTCATTCTGGTTTCTTGGTATTATTAGAAAATATTGGTAATTGATTCTAAGACACTGACATGTAAGAAATAACTGTTGACATAAGTAGGCCTAGCATTAAGTATTATTAGAATATTCTTTTGTCATCTTAAGATCCATGGCTGATTACAGGTAGATTCAGGTTTGCTTCCTACACATAAGGAAAAGATTAACCCACTATGATGACCAAAATAAAGATGGTCAAAATTGTTAATGAAGATGTGGAGAAGGTGACATCTTCAGTCGTTATTGGTAGGATTTTAATATGATACATCCACTTTAGAAAACAGTGTAGCAGTTTCTCAAAAAGTTAATATCACCTTATACTCCAAAATTTCACTTCTATTTTTTTTAAGGTTTATTTATTTATGCATACAAGAGCTGGGGTACAGGCCAGAGATGCAGGGGGTGGGGTGAGAGGATTCACCAGAGACTGAGTGGGGTACAGAACAGGCAGACTGACTGAAATACACTGCTGAGGGGAGCAGCGGGTGAGTCAGGAGAGGTCTGCCTTGCCATGTGGGTTGCTCCCTGGCTGGGGATCAAAATCGTGCTGCAGAAGGTGCAGATTGCTTTGTAGTGCGGTGCTTAACCCCTTGCGCCACTAGGGAGGCCCCCAAATTTCACTTCTAAATAGATACCTCAGAGAAACTAGAGCCTGTGTCCATACAAAAACTTGTACACAAATGTCCATAGCATTCATAATAGCTAAAAATTGGAAACAGCCATCCCCTGATAAATGATTGAGCAAAATATGCTATATCCATACAATGGAATATTATTGGCTATAAAAAGGAGTGAATTACTGACACATGCTTCAATATGGATGAATTTTTAAAACATTATGCTAAGGGAAAGAAGCCAACCACAAAAGACCATCTATTGTCTAATTCCTCTTTATATGAAATGTCCAGAGTAAGCAAATCCTTTAAGACAGAACATAGATTACCGGTTGCCAGGGCCTAGCACGGGGAGGGAATTGGGAAGGCAGGAATGACCCCATCTAAATTCAACAGCATTTTGGAGTGGGAAACTAACTAAATGATTATAATGTACACCTACCCCTAAACGAAAAAGTGTCCAAAAGAAATCCAAGAATAGCCAAGAATATTTGGAAGAGAGGAATTATAATGGGATTTTACTATACCAACAACTAAAAGTATATTATAAAGCTATAGTGTTTTTTTAATTTATTTTTTAATATTAATTTTTTAAATTTTTTATATCATTGTTCATTTTTTTTTATTTTATTTTTTTTAAATATTTATTTATTTTTTAGAGATTTATTTATCTACACAAGAACCGGGATACAGTCAGAAGCGCGGGAGGGTGAGAGAATTCACCAGAGCCAGAGCGGGGAGCAGAGCAGGCAGAAGGACCGAAGTACACTGCTGAGGGGAGCAGCGGGCGGCAGGAGAGGTCTGTGCGCCATGTGGGACCCTCCTCCGGTGGCTGGGGAGCAGCCGGGGAGCAGCCAGGGATCGAACCAGTGCTGCAGAGGCCGCGGGCAGCTTCGCAACCCAGCGCTCAACTGCTACGCCACCAGGGAGGCCCTCATTGTTCATTTTTAAACAATATTTTCTTTCCCACACCCCCTCAGGTGTAGTCCCCATAGAGTTTCCTTCACCAATGCACCTGTGCACCATCATCTCAGTCCCCTGTACTCCTCCCTCCTTCCCTCCCTCTGATCCCTCTCCCTCCTTCTCCCCTGCAGTATGTCTCTGATTTATAATTGTCTGGTTTTTGCTTTGTTGTGTTTTGTACTGTTGTTATTTTTTTACACTGATGTCTTACTGGGTTTCCCTATATTCCTGCTATAAGTGAAACCATCGATATTTTTTTTTCCTTCTGGCTTATTTCACTGAGCATAATTCCTTCTAGTTCCATCCATGTTGCTGCAAATGGCATGAGTTTATATTTTCTGATTGCTGAATAATATTCCATTGTGTATATGTGCCACATCTTCTTGATCCAGTCATCTATGGGAAATGCAAATTAAAACCACATTGAGATACCACCTTACACCAGTAAAAATGGCATCATATTAAAAAAACAAGCAACAACAAATGTTGGCGAGGATGTGGTGAAAAAGGAACTGTCCTGCATTGCTGGTGGGAGTGCAAACTGGTCCAACCACTATGGAAAGCTGTGTAGAGATTCCTCAACCTGCTAAAAATGGAGATACCATATGACCTGGCAATTCCACTACTAGGGATCTACCCAAAGGACACAAAAACATTGATTCAAAAGAACACCTGTACACCTATGTTTATTGCAGCACTATTTACAATAGGTAAAACCTGAACAACCCAAATGCGTAAAGCTATAGTTTTAGATAGCTTCACAGTAGTGCAGCTTAATCCCTTGTGCCACCAGGTAGGCCCTAAAGCTATAGTTTTGGCACATTAGTAGCAGAAAGATCATATGGTAAAATAACAACAAAATAAATGTTAAGATTTATCCAGCAGTTATTCTGTGCTTTGTGGGTATTTGCATAATTTAATTCTCAAGCAACTGTATGAGGGTGACTGCTTTTTCCATTTTACAGGTTAGAAAACTGAGATTCAGAGAGGTTTAGTAACTTGCTTGAGGTTTTATGTGTATGTGGCAAGGCAGGAATTCAAATCTAGGCTGATTTCAGATTCAGGATTCTTAATTAGCAAACTTTAATTCTAGGAATTTAACCTTAAATAAAGGAGGCCATGTAAACATATTTAAATTTAAGAGTATTATTCATAGTATTGTTATAAGAACCAGAAGTTAGAACTAACTTAAATATCAAGCAACAGTGATTGGTTAAATAAAATATAGTACACTTAGCAATTGAAAATTGAAAATTAGGTAGAATAATGTTTAATGATACAGTAATGAGGATAGTTATATTAATCAGAAAAGTGGATTACAAAACACTCTGTACAATATGATCTCATTTAAAAAATGTAGAGGGCCTCCCTGGTGGCGCAAGGGGTTAAGCACTGCACTATGAAGCAATCCACAGCCTCTGCAGCATGAGTTTGATCCCCAGCCAGCCAGGGAGCAACCCACATGGTGAAGCAGACCTCTCCTGTCTCGCCCGCTGCTCCCCTCAGCAGTGTATTTCAGTCTGTGTGTTATGTTCCCCACTCTGTCTCTGGTGAATCCTCTTACCCCACCCCCTGCATCTGGGCCTGTACCCCAGCTCTTGTATGCATAAATAAATCTTTTTAAAAAAATTTTTAAGGGCCTCCCTGGTGGCGCAGCGGTTGAGCTGCCTGCAACCTATGCAGTGCCGGTTCGATCCCCGGCTGCTCCCCAGACACCGGAGGAGGGTCCCACATGGCGCGCAGACCTCTCCTGCTGCCCGCTGCTCCCCTCAGCAGTGTACTTCGGTCCTTCTGCCTGCTCTGCTCCCCCCTCTGGCTCTGGTGAATTCTCTCACCCTCCCACGCTTCTGACTGTACCCAGTGCTTGAATAAATAAATAAATAAATCTTTAAAAAAAAATTTTTTTTTAAAAACTTTAAAATGTAGATGTTGGAAGAAAGGCTTGAGGGGATTTATACTAAAATATTACTTTTTCCTGCATGATGGAATTAAAAATGATTTATATTTTATTCGTAATGCTTATTGATATTTTCTATTTTTCAGCAGTGAAATGTTTCTTCTCTTAAAAAAAATAATTGCAATAAAATTACAATAGTATGTTGACATTGTTGTCATCCTTTTATTATTTACCCTCTAGCTGTTGTAGTTGCTCTTCGATGCTTCTGTTGTACCCCTCTCTTGGGATATTATCATAGTGCTCATAGTACATTGTCATCATTTATCCCTCCAACTCCTATGGTGCTAGTCACTGTTTCAGTCAATAAACATTTCAGTAATAAAAGATGAATCAGAATGAGAATAAAAGGGAGAAGGAGGAGGAAGAAAGGAAACCAACCTACAGAGATACGGATCTGAGGCTACTTTTTCCTGCATTAGTCCTTTTCATTCCCCAGGATTCAAAAGTAAGTGGTAGAGAGTGTATTACTTATTTATACTTATCCAGAAAATGAGTTGATCAAGACTTATGATCTCAGAACCACTTATGTTCTGATTGTGGGAAACCAACAATAAAAGTAAAGGAATTTACCTGCCAAAAAAGATGGGAAGTAGTGGGATTTTCTACGTTTATAGAGGCCAGAGTGACTCAGAACTTATTGAGACAAATTATGGCTATTTTGGTAGAAAATGATGCCCTATCACCCCCCACCCTCCCTTTCCAGTGGTGTCCAGAAAGCCATTTTTCAACAAAGATTTGGCAGATGAAGGAGTTGTTGCTTTTCAGACTTTTCTGGGTAAAAGATCCTGAGGGAGCTTGAGGACTGCCTGCTGGCCCAGCTGCTCATGTCATGTATCTATTTAAACATTCAATTTGGGGAAAAAGCCAGAGAAATGAACTTAATATAATTCCCGGTGTTATTTTTCTTTCCAGGAAGGGGAAGAGTTTGTGAAGAAAATTGGTGGTATTTTTGCCTTCAAAGTGAAAGATGGCCCTGGGGGTAAAGAAGCCTCTTGGGTGGTGGATGTGAAGAACGGCAAAGGATCGGTGCTTCCTAACTCAGGTCAGTGCCATAGTGACTTCATAGGAGCACTGTCAGGTTCACAAAGGAAAGCAGGTGTCTGCTTTGGAGCTCCCCAAAAGGACTAGCTTCAGAGGTATTGGACTTTGTTAAAGAATGGTGAATCCTTGTCAACAGGAACAGGTCACTGCTGCTACCGCCCAAAGATTGGGAGCCTCCATCACAGTTACCAATCTTTCGCTTTGGGAGTTAGACAAACTTGATTTTGTCTTGGCCTTGCCACTCAGAGATTCTCACATTGAACAAATTATTTAAACTCTCTCAACCTCAGTTTCTCACCTGTGAATGGGAATAAGAAAAGGTACCTGTTTCATAGGGTTAGTGTGAGGGTGAAAAATTCCCTTTTAATCTGTAAAGTACCCCGGTTCATTGTATGTTTATGTGGCTTTCAAAGACCTGTCTGTACTCACTATCTCCTCCCTCTTTCACACCAGTCTTTCTTGTACCCACTCCAGACAGCTTTTGTCCTCTTCACTATCCCAACTCTATTTTTGTCAAGGTCAGCAGTGACTACCCAGTTCTCTTGATAACATTACACTTCCAGGCTTTCCTCTGACCTCCTGGCTGCTCCTTCTTGGCCATGTTTCACATTTTCTTCTCATCTCCAAGTCTCTAGATGTTGGAGTACTCCAGGGTTCAATTTAATTTGCATCACTCTTTGGGATTCTCATCTAATCTCATGCTTTTAAAAGTGTCTCTACACTGATGACTCCTAGATTTATATCTTCAGTGTGGACCCAACCACATAACTCCATATAAGCAGCTGCTTAATTCACAAGTTTTCTTGTATATTTAATAGGTATCCTAAAATAACATATTGTATAAAACTGAATTCCTGATAGTACTCTTCTCAGTCTCCCCATCTCAGTAAATTGCCTTTGTACCATACCAGTTCCTCATTGGTTTCTCTTTTTCTTACATTCTCAGCAAATCTGGTCCTCCTCCATTTCCTTGGTCTAGGCCACCATGAGATTTTGGCCTGGTCTCCCTGTTTCTTTTCATGCTCCCTGTACGTTCTTTTCTACCAACCAGAGTGATCATTTTAAAACTTAAGTCACATTGTGACCCTCCTCTGCTCAGAACTATCCAAAGGCTTTCAGAGCACTCAGTAAAAATCAGAGTTTTTACTGGCTCCACATGATCTGGCCCCAGTGTTCTTTTGGCACTCTCTCTCACTTGCGCCAGTTGTACTGACCTTTTTATTATTGCTTGGTGATGGGGTGTTCTCAGTTCAGGGGCTTTCTACTGTTTTTTCTGCCTGGAATTATCTTCCCTCAGATATTTTCATGGCTTATTCCCTCATTCCCTTTGGTTCTTTGCCCAAATGTCACCTTTTCAGTGAGTCCTTCTCTAAACACACTTTTAAAATCAAACCCCCATTACCATTCCTTATTGTCCTTTCTGCCTTGTTTTTCTTTATTGTACTTATTGTCATCCAACATATATAATAATTTACTTATTTGCTCATTGCAAATAGACACTTATAAACTGCATGAAACCAGAGTATTTTGCCTGTTAGCTTCACTGCTGCATTCCCATTGAAGGCTAGTATAGTACCTTCAATAAAATAAATAACTTAGGGCCTCCCCAGTGCCGCCAGCAGCCTCTGCAAAATCCCCGGCTGCTCCCCGGCCACCGAGGAGGGTCCCGCATGGCGCGTAGAGCTCTCCTGCCGCTCACTGCTCCCCTCTGCAGTGTACTTCGGTCCTTCTGCCTGCTCTGCTCCCCACTCTGGCTCTGGTGAATTCTCTCACCCTCCCGCGCTTCTGACTGTACCCAGTGCTTGTGTAAATAAATAAATAAATCTTAAAAAAATAAATAACTTAAAAACACAGCAGAATAAACAAATGATTAGTAAGCATTCAGCAAGTGGTAACTATATTGCATGCTGTGATTCTCTTGTTGGAAAAAACCTAATGCAATCATATTAGAATATGATGGATGGGAAATAGTTTTTGGAGGGCTGAATGCCATACTAGGACTTTGAAAGTAATTTGAGATATAATCCATTAAAGCATTTTTTAAGGAGAAAAATGAATGTCAGTTGTGCTTTAGCAAAGAAATCGGAGGCAAGAAAGAGCAATTTGGAGGACAGATGTTCCCATCTAAGTGAGCAGAAAGGATAGTCTGGGTGTCGGCAGTGAGAGAAAATGGAAATTGTTATAGGGTCATTGCTAAGGGTGTTTGGGGTGAAGTTGATGGCACCTGGAAGCTGTGTGTTCCTGAACTATATATATTTGTGTTATTTTCCCCCAAAAAAATGAGTGGCCAGAAAAATAACATGTTTCCATTTTAGGAACTGTCACTCTAAGGTGATATGGAAAGAAAAATTGAATGCCTCATCTAGACTAGCTTTTAGAAGTAAAAAGAAATTTTGGGAAATAGTGCCAATTTTTTCAGTGACTAAGGTTAATAGCTACTTCAAGATTATATTCTGATATGCCCAGGCAAATGATAAGGTGATTAAATTTTTTTCCTCTTATTTTGTTATGGTGTTTGTCTTGAAAGATAAAATGTTTGTGGAAAACTATTACATAATTTCAGAAAAACCTTGTTCCCTGTATATAGACTCTTGACAGACCTCGCTCCTCACATTAGGTGCCCCTTCCTAGACCTGATGGGATTTTACCCTGCAGCAAGGGTAATTTCTGATGAAAGTGATACTTGTTGGCAGCCTGGAGTGGTGAAATATGGACCTATTCAGTAAAAGCCACCATGGGAAATTGTCAGTTCCTTTTATATCAGCCAACAAATAACCATTTGTTAGAGACCAGCTCTATTAAAGCAATAATAACCTGTGCCAATATGAAATGGCATCCTAAAAAGAATTGCTGGTTCTTTTGGCATGTGTATAAAGTGTTGAATACTTTACTTACTTTTAGTAAAGTAAGACTTACTTAAGTGTAGTTCATTTGCTTATATTCTAAAAATTTGGTAATGATCATGCAGATAGTTATGTTAAAGATTTTAGATTTTATGCCTTTTCCATAATCTCTTCCTGCCTACGTCTCTTTTAGTACCTTTTCCATGGATTCTGCCCCTCCCTTCCTTGAAACGGCTCACATAGCATATCTCCAGTAAGGCAACTTTGATTAATCTAACATGACATATTTGTCTTTCATTACTTTATTTTTGCCATCTCAGCACTTACTTGAGTTCTCAGCCCTCCTTTGTGTGGGGAACATGCTATAGAAAGCTTCAAAGTTTACCACCCCGCAAGGTACAGTAGAAAGACATAACCTTTGGACACAGCCAGTCTGGGTTCACACCTCAGCTCTGTCACTTACTATACGAGTCTATATATTTTTTTTTTTAAGATTTATTTTTATTTATTTATACAAGCACTGGGTACAGTCAGAAGAGCGGGAGGGTGAGAGAATTCACCAGAGCCAGAGCGGGGAGCAGAGCAGGCAGAAGGGCCGAAGTACACTGCTGAGGGGAGCAGCGGGCACGGCAGGAGAGGTCTGCGCGCCATTCGGGACCCTCCTCCGGTGGCCGGGGAGCAGCCGGGGATCGAACCAGCACTGCAGAGGCTGCGGGCAGCTTCGCAACCCAGTGCTCAGCCACTGCGCCACCGGGGAGGCCCACGAGTCTATATTTTTTGAGTGCAGTGATCTTATCTCAAAAATGGTGAGAATAATTTCTATCTAAGGCATGTATATGTAAAGCAGCTAGCATAGTAAGTACTCAATAAATCATTGCTTCCTGCATAATCTGTGTAATAAACATTAGTTTTGCTTGCACACATTAGGCTTAAGACTCATCAGAAGAACTTGGGAAACTGAGAAAGCATCAGGGATTCTTCAGAAGTTGATGAATTAGTGACACCCCAGTTAAAACTGAACCATTAAATGTTTGGATCCTTCCTATAGCATGAGAACCCATAGAACTTAAGAGCTGAAAGTATGGGCTTTGGCAGCAGAAGTCTTTTCAGACTTATCTCAGCCACTTACTAGCTGTGTGATCCTGGGCAAGTTGTTTGACCTCTTTGACCCTGCTAGGGTTGTTGTAAAGATCAAATGAGTCAATATATGTGAAGTGCTAGTAAGAGCTAGTCTAGTAAGAGCTCAGTAAATGGTGACATTACATCAGTAGCAGCAGACTTTACTTCCAAAAGTTATTTTCAATGACAGAAATCCTTTCTTGGAACATTAGGATCAAGTCTGACTATGAATCGACTCTACCTGTCTCAGTTTGCTAGCTTTATCTCTACCTTTCTTTGATGTTATATATCTACAAGAGAACTGGATTTTCTTGACTGAATTCCTTCATTTTCAGGGCTTCCAAATGATTTTTCCAGTGGTAAGAGAAAATTTTATTAGAAGCAAAGGGGGACTAACCACTGAATCTCGGTATTTTAAGGATTATCCCTGAATTATAACAATATATAGTATAAATATTTAATTTCCAGTGTTGTTTTAGTTATTTAATAAAATGGGCATGGTATGCTTTAACATTGGGTTGTCAAAAAGTCATGAAAAACAGAAAAAATGTGTAATGATTTTTCTGACAACCCAATAGATTTTAGTCTCTTTGGCTATTTTAATCTGTTTGGCTGCTATAACAAAATATCACATATTGGGTAGCTTATAAACAACAGAAATTTATTTCTCACAGTTTTGGGGGCTGAAAGTTCAAGATCAAGGTTCCAGCATACTCTTTTGTACAGTGTCTTTTTATGTTTTTTTGCCCATTTTTGTATTTGATTACCTAACCTTTTCAAATTGAGTGACAATTTTTTTTTAATATCCTAGATATAAGGTCTTTGTCAGATAAATGTATCACAAACCTCTCTTCCCTCTCTGTTCACTGCCTATTTTGAAAATGGTATTATTGGAACATAGCTACACTCCTTTGTTTTTTATCTATGGCTGCTTTTGTGCTGTAGGGACAGGGTTGAGAACAGTGGTTGCAAACCTAAAATATTCACTGATCCTATACAGAAAATGTTTCTTAATTCCTGATCTAGATAACTGTATTCATTTCACATTACCACAAATTTTGTGGCTTAAAACAATGCACACATTTATTACCTGTTTCTGTGGATGACTGCTGACAGCTTAGCTGGGTCCTCTACATAGGGATGCATAAACTACAGAGGGGTATTGGCGAAAGCTGGATTCTTATCTACAGTCTTGACTGGGGAAGGGGATGTGTACAAGCTTGCTAAGATTTCTGGCAGAATTCATTTCCTTGCAGCTATGAGGATGGTAGATTTAGTTTATTACTGGCTATTGTGCCCTCAGCAACTAAAGATTGGTATCTTGCCATGTGGTCCTTGCCATATGCAGTTCATGACATAGCAACTAGCTTATCACAGCCTGCTAGCATGACATGATGTAATAAAATTACATGTCATCCCATCACTTTTGCCACATTCTGTTGGCTAAAAGCAAATCACTGGGCCTGCCCACACTCAAGGGAAGGGCGTTATACAGAGGCACAAATGAACACAAGGAGGCAGAGGTCCTGGGGTGGGGGGTCCCTTTAGAGTCTGTGCACCACAATAACTATCATTAATATGTTGATGTGTAAGCTTATAGATGTTTAGCCTATACATATGTGATTGAATATCCATTTGTAAGCAAAAATGGGATCATGCTCACAGTATATAACAGAACAGTATGTATAACGTGAACTTTTTATCAGGTCAATAAATGTAGATCCCCAATATCCAATAACTGCATTGTATCCCATTACACAAATATACCAATATTAAGTTAATCTGTACCTTTTTTTTTTTTTAAGATTTATTGTATTTATACAATAGCTGGAGTATAGGCCAGAGGCATGGGGGGTAGAGTGGGGAGAGAACAGAGTAGGGAGCAGAATAGGCAGACAGACCGAAAGCACTGCTGAGGGGAGCAGCAGGCATGACAGGAGAGGTCCGCCACGCCATGTGGGACTCTCCCTGGCCAGCCAGGAATCAAACCCGCTGCAGAGGCTGTGGACAGCTTCATAGCACTGCGTTCAACCCACTGCGCCACGGGGGGGCCCCATAATCTGTACTCTTATTAACATGGTTGCTTGTTATCTATGCCACACTTTACCAGCCTGCCAGAGAAATACCCATTTGCCCAGACTGCTCGAGTGTTAGATGTGATTCTATTGCAATCCCTGACTCTGGACTAAAATGTCTACATGAAACTGAACTATTCTCTTTTCTTCTTTTCCTATATATTTCTGTTTCAGATAAGAAGGCTGACTGCACAGTCACAATGGCTGACTCGGACTTACTGGCTTTGATGACTGGTAAAATGAATCCTCAGTCAGTAAGTATGATGGAACTTATATTTTCTCCTTCACCTCCTGCCTAAGCCTCATTACATAAAGTGCAAAGAAGTCAAATCCACAAAACCTGGTGGCCCCCAATATGTTCATTTAACATTTGCTTCACAAATGTTTGCAGAGTGCCAGACACAGTTATTTGTGCTGAAAATGCCCAGAAAAATCAGAAAATAGTTCCCATGTTGAGGGCATCCACAATTTGGTTTGAGACAGGTCTTCAAAAGAGTTAAGTGCAGCCAAGGATCCCAGGTGTCATGCCTCACTTTTGGTCAGGGGAGGGTGGAGGAAGGAGCAGCTCTGTCTACCTGGGCTCAGAGAAAGCCTCACAGAGAGAGTGACACTTGATCTGAATCCTAATGGTGACCCTAAGGCAGCAGTGCTCAAATGGAAAGCAGGAATAGTCTATGTGGAGGGAGCATGGTAAACCAAGGCATGCCCTTTTACATTTTCTGTGTTTATCCAGGCTCCTTTTTTTTTTTTTTTTTTTAAGATTCATTTATTTATTTATTTATTTATTTATTTATTTATACAAGCACTGGGTACAGTCAGAAGCGCAGGAGGGTGAGAGAATTTACCAGAGCCAGAGCGGGGAGCAGAGCAGGCAGAAGGACCGAAGTACACTGCTGAGGGGAGCTGCAGGCGGCAGGAGAGGTCTGCGCGCCATGTGGGACCCTCCCCCCCCCCCCCCCCCCCCCCCCCGTGGCCAGGGATTGAACTGGTGCTGTAGAGGCCGCTCGCAGCTTCGCAGCCCAGTGCTCAACCGCTGCGCCACTGGGGAGGCCCAGGCTCCTTTTTTTTGAAGATTTATTTTATTTATGCATACAAGAACTGGGGTGTAGGCCAGAGGTGCAGGGAGTGAGAGGATTCAACAGAGACAAAGTGGGGAGCAGAACAGGCAGATCTACTGAAATACACTGCTGAGGGGAGTAGTGGGCGAGACAGGAGAGGTCTGCTGTGCCATGCGGGTCAGCTCCCTAGCTGGGGATCGAACTCCTGCTGCAGTGGCTGGTGATAGCTTGATAGTGCTGAGACTTCACCCCCTGCGCCACCAGGAAGGCCCTGTGCATGCTCTTTTTGCCTGGACTGTCCTTCTTTGACAAACACCTTATCTTTCAAAATTAGCACAGATGTTATCTCCAACGACCTTCTTCCAATTGTTGGGGAGCTGCAACCAGTCCCTCTTCTGGGCCACTTAAGACTGCTAGCTTAGCACTAGTCAGATTATATTAATAGTGATAATGTG
Organism: Talpa europaea; assembly: GCF_964194135.1. Taxonomy (NCBI): domain Eukaryota; kingdom Metazoa; phylum Chordata; class Mammalia; order Eulipotyphla; family Talpidae; genus Talpa; species Talpa europaea. Next base: position 33,143,365 of record NC_140076.1, read on the forward strand.
CCTCTCTCTTCATCTTTAGATTGTGAGTATCTCAAAGGAACAAACCACATGTCTCCAAAACTTAGCATGATGCCTCATGGATTTAGGTTTTCACAATTCTTGGATTCAATTTTGTTTGTTTAAAATGTATTTATGCCTTGTATAGGTTTTCCTGCTACTTGAATTGTCAAGGATCTTTATATTCTTCAGTCACACAGTGTTGAACAGACTTGATATAGTGAGCTTTCCATTAGCCAGAGATAATAAAAAAGAAATTAAGGGTCTCCCTGGTGGCACAGGGGTTCAGGACAACACTATCTAGCTATTGCCAGCCGCTGCGGCATGAGTTTGATCCCCAGCTGGCCAGGGAGCTACCCACATGGCGCAGCAGACCTCTCCTGTCTCGCCAGCTGCTCCCTTCAGCAGTGTATTTCAGTGGATCTGTCCTGTTCCTCACTCTGTCTCTGGTGAATCCTCTCACTCCTCCTGCCACACACCTCTGGCTTACACCCCAGTTCTTATATGCATAAATAAATACATTTTTAAAAAAAAGAACTTAAGATGCTTTTTTCCACTGTAACCTTATTATTTTGTTGCCTCAGCTTGATTTGTTTTAGTTTTGTTCCTGTGGTTCCCTGGTAATTGGATAAAACAACTCAATCTGAATCCCACTTTTACTTCTTTTTAAATACTTTTTCTAAGCAACCGGGCATATTTCAGTTGACATGTTGATGAGTGAGAGACAAGCATCTATGATGTTTCAGCTGAATACACACCATTGGCACTGACATTTACACCCATTGAGCCCACTCCAAAAATCTGGATGGAACAGAGGCCACCAGTATAGGAGCTGGCTGCCCTCCTCCTTCCCACCCACTGCTCCTCATTCCACTGAGCATTCCATGCACTTCCTTTGGCAGGGTGGTCACTTCATTTATCATCTGCCCTTGTTCTCCCAGTTTATCTGTTTACCATTTTGGGGAGCAAAGTGTCAGCTTCTTTTTCTTGAACACCTGTTAGCACCAAAGGAATTAAAGATAAAAATGACACACCTTTCTATTAATGTGCTAATGACCTTCCCTTATGCTTGGTGGAGAATTTGGCTGGAAACCATTAAGTGCAGTGGAAATTATAATTTCGGTGTTTGGCTACAATTGAAACAAAGCAATGTGCTCTTCAGCTCACATGAAGAACACCTAGGAACCAGATTAAAATGAACCTTATGTTTGGATTTTCTAATGCTTAAAGATTCGTATTTTCCTCATAATAACTACTAAATAAAAAGTCATTTTCTCTTTCAATTTAAAAGGAAAAGGTGGTTTCTCTTCTAGGTACTACTTGTCCATATTTTTAAAGGACATATGTTAAATATATTGTGTTCTGAGACACCTGACCTTTTAAGTCATCAGACAGATGGTGGCTGTGTGCCATATAGAGAGGAAATATTTAGTTTGTCCAGACAGAGGCGGGAGAAAAGAAAAAGGAATTAGTCACCCTTACCAGAAGGTGTAGGAAAAGCAGACCTCTCTGCATTCCCATGGGTGAGGTGCAAAGAACTGCTAACTTTTTAATATACTTGCTTAGAAAGCGATGACTACTTTTTTGCTGAGTCTTCCCTTATTTTATGAATTGAGTTAAAAGACTGGGATCATAGCAGGGAAATCATGCTATATTCCCAATTTTGCTATTGCTCTTAAGTTTTCCCAGGATTTTGTTAATGATAAATTTAGCAAACATCATGTGGTCTAATCTCAGGCAGTTGTTAAATGGAATAAACCATGGCTTAGCACTTCAGATTGGTTTGATATCCCTTGCTGAGCCAGAGATGAACACAAGCACCTCAGTCTTAGCAGGCTGCCTGGCTTCCCTGTAGGTAGGACATTGGTGACATTTCATTTACATTATATTGGATTCCAAGAGTTTCTAGGTATGTTATGCCTGTGCTTTTTTTCCTAGCAGGCTACTGAAAATAGCAGTTTACATTCTCTACCTGCATGTAATGTTTTTAAGCAAAATCAATCTAGTATGAAACCACTTTACCTAATATTTAGAAAATGTTCTACCTTTATGGTGCGAACAGGGTAGAAGGTGCCCAGTGGTCTATGGTAAAGGACTGGTGCTTTGATGGTAGGTATGGTGTGGTGACATATATCTAAGGAGTGATGTAAACCAATGTTACCTCAATTTAAATAAGCAGATAGATTGGATAGATAGATAGACAGAAAATGTACCATCTTTGAGGTGAAGGAGACTCAATTTCTAAGAGAAGACAGTTGGGAAAATGTGCCTTTGGATTATTGTATATAAAGCATGGCATTTGCAGGTCCTTTTGAGGAATCTGGTTGGTTTTGAGTCTAACCCAGAAAGTCAAGTTGCATATTTAGAAGAAGGTTTAAGTGACCTGGATAAATAAATATGCTGAATAGTGTAGAAATATCAACAATCTCAAAACAAAAAACACCAAGTAATAAACTTTCTTTTTATTCACAGGCCTTTTTTCAAGGCAAATTGAAAATCACTGGCAACATGGGTCTGGCTATGAAGTTACAGAATCTTCAGCTTCAGCCGGGCAAAGCTAAGCTGTGAAGAACTCCCTTTGCTTACTTTTGAAAATCAAGATGAAATATATAGATATCTATATATCCACATATTTCATTGTCATAGCTTAGACTGAAAGTATACACTGGTAATAGCATGAGATTTGTTTTTAAATGGGTGTGCCAGATTCTGTTTTTCCTAAACTGGGTGAATAGAGCCTGATGGTATACTACTGCTTTTGCTGAATTGCATACAACTGTGCATTACAAAGTTAATATGATAATTATGGCTTGGGGTAAAATTGAGTTTCAGATAAAATTAGGAACAGCAAATCCAAAAACTATATAAACAAAAGCTCTCATTTTGCTTATAAAGTATGTTTAAGGATTATTCTGCTGAAGATTGAGTTTAAGTTTTCCTTGGGAGAACTAGAGAAAGAAACAGAATACCAGTAACTGGCTAGGAATTTAGTGTTGTACACTTAATGACCTTAATCTATTTTCCATTAATAGTTATAAAAGTTCTGTACTGGAATTAAAAAAAAAAAAAACTTAAAATTTTTGCATTTCATGCCATCAGAAATGGTATTTTATTCCCAAATTAAAATAAATACGATTAGCACTGGAGGAGGAGGGGGGAGTTTATAGCTATACCAGGGCTATTTTTAAAATAAAAATATTTTTTAAATTGGTTTCCTTCTGGAAAAAGCCAGTGTATTAGAGTCATTAAAAAAAAAAAAAAAACTTGTTAAAAACAATTGAACAAATAAAGTTGCATTGAGATGCACAGTTTTCAAATTACAATTTCATAGTAATTTAATTAAATGCGTAAAGCTCTTGATCCTTTGTATAATTTTCTTTTTATGTAAGTTTACCTATCCACATTTAATTTTTCTTTCTTAGTTTTTCTAATACTAATGATATTTCTTATAATTCAGTAAGATTGGGTAAAATATTACTTTTGGAAGAATATTTAATTGAAAATTAAAATAGCTCTTCCTGATCTCCTTTGTTTTTATTGTGGATGTATTTCTTATTCAGGGGTTTCTAAATGATGGAAAATAAGGGAAACACCAAGGGATTTACAACCTCTGTTACCTGCTGGTTACTTTGACATAATCATTAAATCTTTTTTTTTTTAAAGATTTATTTATTTATTTATACAAGCACTGGGTACAGTCAGAAGCACCGGAGGGTAAGAGAATTCACCAGAGCCAGAGCGGAGAGCAGAACAGGCAGACTGACGAAATGCACTGCTGAGGGGAGCAGTGGGCGCAGCAGGAGAGGTCTGCATGCCATGTGGGACCCTCGCTGGCCGCCGGGGATCAAACCGGCGCTGCATAGGCTGCAGGCAGCTTTGCAGACCAGCGCTCAGCTGCTGCGCCACCGGGGAGGCCCTAATCACTAAATCTTGACTGGGGAGGCAGTGTGTTTCAGCAGAAGGAGCAGTTGAATAGGATCCAGGAGTCTTGCTTCTCCTGGGCAAATAAAAAGCTGTCTCTGTTAAGAAATGGGGGCTTAAGGACATGATCTCTTAGGTCCCTTCTGCTGTAATAATTCTGTGAGTCCACTCAGAATCCAAAAGAACTGTTTAAGAATTATCCAGGTCCTACTTTTCTGATGTTAACATGTTGCTTCAGCCTGAACTAAGAGATTACTTCAGAGTTAAAACCAGGTTGTTTGTTTAGATGTTTGGAGCCTTTGGTAATCAAATCAAGGCTATGGATCAGATCCACTTAAGCATTTAGCTTTGCATGGTTTATAACGAGCAGATTTGGTGATTGGACAAAATGGTAGATTATGGCAGTATAAGTTGATCTCAAGTTCTATAAAATAAACTCAGAACACAAACCTACTTCCTAATCATAGTGGCTTCTTACTCTGACAAGAAAAAGGCTTCAAGAAAAAAAAAAAAATCCCAACATATGCTACCTTATTTATCTGTAGTTTGGGTTTATTGCATCATTCTGCCATCACTTCTTACGGATAGCAAGAAATATTTGAAATAGTCTTTAGGGTGAGCCTAAAAAAACAAAAACAGAAAAGAAATGTATTCATAGATAGGTGTATTTATATATAAAATATAAAAATACTTAGTGATGAAATGTAGTAGTTTAATTTCTTTCTTTCTTTCTTTTTTTTTTTTTTAAAGATTCATTTATTTAAAGCCAGAAAGAAAAAGAAAAATACTGGATGGTCTCACTCATAGCAAGAATCTAGAAAACCTAAACAAGGGACCAGGAAAAAGAATAACTATAAGAAATGAAAAATCAAAATCAACAAACAACTATAAACCAGAGACACACTATGCGGTGGGGGGGGGGGGGACAGAAAAAGGGGGGAATGGGGTCAAAATAAGGGGGGGGTGCAATTGTATGGGGAATATAAAAATAAAAATTAAAAAATAAAACACATACTCACACAGATTTATTTATTCATACAAGAACCAGGGTACAAGCCAGATGCACGGGAGGGTGAGAGGATTCACCAGAAACAGAGCAGGGAACACAACAGGCAGACTGATGAAATACACTGATGAGGGGAGCAGCGGGCAAGATAGGAAAGGTCTGCTTCACCATGTGGGATTCTCACTGGCTAGCCAGGATCGAACCCGCGCTGCAGAGGCTGTGGACAGCTTCGCTGCGCTGCGATCAACCGTGTACACCACCAGGGAGGCCCATAGTAGTTTAATTTCTATGGAAGCATGGTTTGGAAGACAGAGGTTAATAGGTCTGTGTGGTATTTAAAGCTAAAGGAACGGATCATATCCTTATGGAACAGGAGAAAGGGGGGTTTGAGAAACTTTAGCCTCTTGGAGATCAGGTAGAGGAAGAGAACCTGACAAAGAGGATAAGAAAGAGGGACTTGAGAGGGAGGGAAATTTCCTGAAGTGAAAGTACAGCTAAAAATTGAAAATTGTCAACTGTGTCCTATGGTACCGTGAGGTCGAGTAGGATGATGTCTGAAAAGTGTCTGCTGGATTAAATTTGGCAAAATGAAAGTCACTGTGATCACTACAAAACCAGTTGCAGTAGATTAGTAGGAATAAAAGCTAGATTGGAGTTGGTTTCATAAGACACTATGAATAATGACAGAAAATTCCATTTGGTTGTGATATGTTCAATTTTCAAGGGATTCATATGGAACAAGTACATGAGCTAATACTCTTAGATCTAAATAAGGTCATCTTGTACATGCTGTTATTTGTGCCCACCCTTACCACTTTCTTGCTGCTCCTCTGCTTCCCCACCCGTCCATCTCATCCACTTGGCAAGTTCCTTTTCATCCTTTACAAGCTGCCTTAGCTTTCAGGAAGCTGTCAAGATAAAGCCTATTGTCCTTTGTAGTGATTTCTCACCAAACAGCTCCTTAAAGGCAGGAATTGTGTCTCATGAATCCATTTTGATACCCCTAACACAAAATCTTGGCTTATTATCATTAAGTGAATGAATAAGCTGAATATTTTATATTCACAGGGGCATTTCTGATGATAGGAACCTCATCACAGAAATACAGTCTATTACAGTGACCTTCCGTTGCCTGATGATGAAAGAGAATATATTAAAAATTCTCCTTTAGTTTAACTTAACTGTTTTTTCTTTGAAAGTATTTGCAGCTTCTCAGAATAGTCTTTCAACTTAATATTGAACTTATTCAACTTAATACTGAAGCAGCCTGAAGTAAGAAGTCAGTTTACTTGTGGCTTCATTATACGTTTTTTAAAAACAAAGAAGCCTAGTAGGTTCTGCGTTCACTAAAATCATTAGTCTTGCTGCTATACTTGTCTAGGTAAAATAATCCTCCAGATTGTACCTCTGGGTAAATTCCTCTGTGGCATTGAGTTTGTTTAAAGACCAACTGATATGAATTAGGAGTTTTAGGTATAGTACTAAACATCTAACGAGGGCCCTGAAGGATTTATTTGCTGTCAGGACCCACAGCCTTCTCTGGCCAAATTTTAAGAGTTTTTCTCAATAGAGTTACAAAATCTACTGGAAAGTTTCAGTATTAATATCTATCTGGAGACTGCTGCAAACAAACAGCTCTTTAGTTCTTGGTAAGAACAGAGACTGTTGGGCCAGATTTCTGGCCCTTAAGAAATGTGGCGTCTGATTCTATTTGGCAGGAAGTTTAATCTGGTATGGCATTTTAGCCAAACTTCTTGGAGAAATGTTTTAAAAAATTTTTTCACATCCAAAACTTACTGTAAAAAGAGATGTCCATTAGTCTATCTAGTCTATTGTCATTTAAATTGTAAATATTCATAGCACTGTTTTCAGCAGAATGTACAGAGCACATGACCTTTAGTTCCTGAATTTGTGACCATAAGCTTTTAAGTAAAATTGGGAGAAATTTGTTGTAGTCTACTGTTTATTTACATTGCAGCCAGAGAGGCGCTAAGTGCTACAGTTTCCTAACCAACTACCAAACAGAAATTTACAGGGTTTTTTTTTTTTTTTGCAAGTTATGTATATTATGTATCATAGTAAAAGGTATATAATTCACCTTTTGGAATATGGCACCTTCTGTGTACAGAACATTCAGATTAGATACTTCACTAGAACAGAAATATATGGAAAAGGAATTCAGACCTGAAAACACAGCAGTGTAAGAGAAAGGCTGATTTAGGCAGGGTGGAAGATACTTCAGGCAGGGTGTGATAACCATTCAAAATATTTGAAATGGAAAGAACAAAGAGGGAGAGGAGTTATTTTTGCTTAGTTATTAGAAATAATGAAAGAAATACAGAAAGTAGAAATTTCAGATAGAAAATCAGTTGAATTTTCTGGTCATGCATAGACTGAAAGCTCTAATCACACAGATATTCCTAACCTTTGCTGGCAAAACAGGGCATTTCATTATGATGATGTGCCTTAAAAGTGGCTAAAAGTGGGCCTCCCCGGTGGCGCAGCGGTTGAGCGCTGGGTTGCGAAGCTGCCCGCGGCCTCTGCGGCGCTGGTTCGATCCCCGGCTGCTCCCTGGCCACTGGAGGAGGGTCCCGCATGGCGCGCAGACCTCTCCTGCCGCCCGCTGCTCCCCTCAGCAGTGTACTTCAGTCCTTCTGCCTGCTCTGCTCCCCGCTCTGGCTCTGGTGAATTCTCTCACCCTCCCGCGCTTCTGACTGTGCCCAGTGCATGTATGAACAAAGCAAACAAGCAGATATAATAAATAAATAAATAAAAGAGAGAAACATGCCTCTATTAAAAAAAAAAAAAGTGGCTAAAAGAGCATCTGAGTGGGAGAAAATATTTCATTGATAACTACTCTTGCGACTTTCTCCTGTTGCCACTTACCAGATCACATTTGATACCTTTTTTTTTTTTTTGTTATACTGGTTTATACTCTGACTTGTTCTATGACTTACTAGCTACCTTTGGAAGAAATAGAATATTCAATGCTTTTACATTTTCATAGTTTGAAAGCAGCTTTTATTTTTTTGGTCCATCTTTTATTTAGCTTAAGAAAGTAGAAGTCTCAAGTCATAGCGTGGTAGCTGCAGTGTACGAGATATTCACAGGTTGGCATCTGGAAACCTGAGTTTGGATTCTGGCTCAAGTACTGGTTAGCTGACCAGTTAAGCAAGTTACTTATGCTTGGTGATCATCAGTTTCTTAAAATAAGGGAGCAGTAATACTAACATGCTTATTGTGCAGATTAAGTGAAATAATGTGTGGGATAATGCTCTTGTTCCAAGTATCTGTTTTAGTCATTAATGTTCATATTCATTTTCTATTGTTGCCTTAACTCATTACTGCAAAGTTAATGGCTTAACAGGACACAGATTTAACATCTCATAGTTCTGTAGCTCACAAGTCTGAATGGGTTCTGCTGGTTTCTCTACTCCAGGTCTCAAGAGGCTGGAGTCAGGTGTTCCTGCCTTGGCCTCTTTCTTAGCTAGAGGTTCTGAGGGCAGAATCTGCTGTCAGGTTCATTTGGGATATTGGTAGATTCAGTTCCATGCTGCCATGGAAGTCCTTATAATCTTGCAGCAGCTAGAGGGTTTCCTGAGTTTCTAGAGGATGCCTGGTTTCCCTTCATATTTCAAGCTAGTCAAGTCTTCAGGTTTCAAATCTGATTTCTTCCTGCCTCATCTCTTCTACTACCAGCCAGAGAAAGTTCTCTGTTTATAAGAGTTTTGGTTAGGCTCACCTGGATTATCCAGGATAATCTCCTTATTTTAAGATCCATAACCTTAATTACATCTGCAGAGTTCCTTTTTCTATATAATGAATAAGGGCATGTTCATATTTGGGGGTTTATCATGAACCTGACTACTAAAATGATTTTTTTAAGAGCTAAAAGGGACCTTACAGAACATGAGATAAAGTTTTTGACCTGAAAGGTTCACAGTCCAATGGGTGAAAGAGATGAAAAATATACAGCAAGAAAAGTCCAACAATAAAGAGTTTGTATGAGATGTTGTAGGAACCCAGGAAACTTTTGTAATTGAGTTAGCCTGTGGTTTTTCATTCATACCTTGCTTGTTCTTTGATAAACCTTGTCTTTTATTAGAATATCAAGCTGCTGTCATAACTCAGTACTTGGGATCCTACTACTTAATAAGGTCTTTTTTTGTGTTTGTCCTAATTTTTATTTATTTATTTTTTTCAAAATTTTTTTTAATGATTTATTTATTTATTTATACATGCACTGGGGACAGTCAGAAGCGCGGGAGGGTGAGAGAATTCACCAGAGTCAGAGCGGGGAGCAGAGCAGGCAGAAGGACTGAAGCACACTGCTGAGGGGAGCAGCGGGCGGCAGGAGAGGTCTGCGCGCCATGTGGGACCCTCCTCCGGTGGCCGGGGAGCAGCCAGGGGTTGAACCGGTGCTGCAGAGGCTGCTGGCAGCTTCACAACCCAGCGCTCAACCACTGCGCCACGGGGAGGCCCTGTCCTAATTTTTATTTTATTTTTATTTTATTTTAATTTTTTTTTTAATAGAGGCATGTTTTTATTTATTTATTTGTTTGTTTGTTTTGTTTACACATGTACTGGGTACAGTCAGAAGCGCAGGAGGGTGAGAGAATTCACCGGAGCCAGAGCGGGGAGCAGAGCAGGCAGAAGGGCCGAAGTACACTGCTGAGGGGAGCAGCGGGCGGCAGGAAAGGTCTGCGCGCCATGTGGGACCCTCCTCCGGTGGCTGGGGAGCAGCCAGGGATTGAACCGGCGACGCAGAGGCCGCGGGCAGCTTTGCAACCCAGTGCTCAACCGCTGCGCCACCGGGGAGGCCCCTGTCCTAATTTTTAAATCAAAATTTTTCTGTTGTTGTTAATAAGGAAAGGTCTTGAGCCTCAACTCCAAGAAAAAGAATTACTTTCTTCTCTGATAAAGTATAACAACTTAATTCCTTTTATCTTGTTCCTTATCTTATCCTTATCCCCCGTTTTCATCATCAAAACCTTTCAATAGTCTTCTTGTCCTTCACTCCTAGTTCTCTCTGGCTGTCTATGTTTACTCCTTCCCTCTTGTTTCTTATTATTTTGAATTAGAAAACACTTACCTGGGGCAGTGCAGAGGTTTAATTCCTGCTACTTGTCCTTTTTATTAAATAAGTTTCCCTGGATCTTTTGTTCCATCTTGGTGATGATTTTATAATACTAGAATAACAACAGCTGCCATTTGTCAAGAATTTACCATGTGTGAGATGCTGTGTAGAGTCCTATCCTTGCATTGTAACATTCAGACATTCTGTGAAGTGTAGCTACTATTTTTAATCTCCATTTGAACCCAGCTGGGGCTTGAACCTAGATCTAGGTGTGAAGCTTGTACTTGACAGCATGCATTATAGTAACATTAAACCGGAGCTGAAATTGAAGGGCAGCATGCAGGAGCCAAATAGCACAAGTAGAGTCAGGAAACTGCATTGCAAACTCAGCTCTGTCTTTACAGCCTTTCTGAAAGTTAGCAAGTTAGAGGATTTGCTTCTAGAGCATGATGATTCCATTTGCCACCAGTGACATTCAAAATGATTCCTCCACATTACACTTCAGTCAAGTGATTGCAGCTTGTGTCTGCAGCCCTGGACAGCCACAGAACATGTGTGGGCACCGGCATTCCCCAAAAGAGCTATTTCTCTGAGGTTGGGGGCAAGGAGCAGGAGGTGGTGTGTCCTGTGGTTGGTACCAGCAATCACAGGTAGCAGAGAGTATTTCCCACAGGATTGAAATGATTTAAGATAAGGATTTAACATGGTGCCTGGCAGTTCGTGGGCACTCGGTATGTACTAGTTCTCATTGTTCTAGGAGAGTTTCTTTGGTTCAGAGATATTCATGCTGGCAATTATCTTGTTCTTCTAGCTCTCCTTGCATCTAGGCTCAATGCTGAGAAGACATGAGATGCTTCTCTGTTTATGGCTGCTGGCCAATCCTGTGAATCATACCAACTCTCAAAGTTTGAGCTCAGAGGGAACTGGAATCTGAGGCCAAAGAAGGCAAAATATTTCCCCTTCCCATTCTCATTAAGTTCTTGAGTTACTGATGTAATGGAAATAAACAGTCCTGGGTTCAAATCCAGGGTTTGCACTTAACTGCTCAAGTTACCTGCCTATTTCAATCATGGGAAGAGCTTGGACAATGGAAAAGGATAAAGCTGGCCATTTTACTCAATGCCACTTCTTTCGAAGGATGTCTCCTTACCTGTGAATACGGGCAACAGCAATTCTCTTGCAGGGTTGTAAAGAAAGTAATGGAAATGCTGCAAGCAGGATGCAGCAGAAGCCAGGGAAAGATCTGGAGACTTCATATATGCCATCCATTCATTCTAGACCCTGGCAAATTAGGTTGAGTAAGGGGTCCCAAGTTTGTTTCCTTTATCTTTTCCCCTCTCCAGCAGGAGGGCATCCTGGTGAGATAACTGTGGCTGCTCTGCTCACAGGCCAGAGTAGGTACAGGGAAGAGCCCTGTGAGGTAGTGGAGATGCCAAGTACCACCTAAGCCCAGCCCCACTTCCTTCCACCACCGAAGCTCCTGGCACCAAACAGTGTTGCTTCAGCTGCTAGTAGTTAATGCTCGTTTACTTGGAAACGTTTTCAGTTCCTGAGAGCAATATGATGCTGGGAGGGTCCACTCCTCACTCTCCTTGTCTCCCTACACTGGATCCCCGTGCACCCTACTCCCAATTCAATTTTCTGTCCTTCAAGGCTTACCAGGCTGCAGGCCCAGGGCCAACGTGGGAGGTAAAGGGAGTTGGGAGGGCGGGAAACTTTTCCGGGAAGGGGCCCAGCAAAGTTTTGGCTGACGGCCCTGTTAGCCACGGCCCAGGACCCTAGGGTGGGAGTGTGATGGGAAAGGTACTCGTGCCTGGAGTGGTTGCAAAATCCCTGCCATGGGGAAGAAATTGAGCTCACAGGCACTTGGTGAGGGAGCCCGCTACTCGGCCCTCCTTTCAGGTGCCGAGGCCTAAAGGGGGTCCAGTTCCGCTGCGGAAGGCTGGGACCCAGGTCGCCTATGGGCTAGACACCCCGCCTTTCCAGCCTTTTAAAGGGGGGTGCGGTTTAGCAGGCCCTGGCAGGAGTGAAGAGGGGTCGGTGTGGCGGCTCTGTCTCCCTGGGAAGTGGGGCCGAGCCAAATCCAACGCGGGGAGGGGACAGGCCCTCCCCTCCCGGCGCCTGCGGGGACCCTGCGCCTGTGTCCGGAGGAGGCCGGCGTCCAGCAGATGCACGGGGCGGGGGAGAGGCGGGGACGAGAAAACCCACAACAAAACTTGCGTCGCCGAGCGCACGGCTCGACTTGAATGGAAGGAGCCCGCGCCGGCTGAGCGCAGCGGCCTCTCGGAGAGCGCGTTCCGCCGGCGGGGCGCGGCGCGGCGCGGGAGCGCGGCAGGTACCGGGCGGGCGGCCGGGTGGGCGGAGGGCCCCGGGCCGCGCCTGGGCAGCGCATTCGGACTTCGCCGCCCGGTCCGACGGCCTCAGCCGTTGACACGGGAGGGGCCGCTGCCTCTCGCCTCCTTTCGGGAGCGCTGCGCTGAGGGGCAGACCCAGGGCGCTCTCTGAGGCGCGACCCCTCCGCCGTCCGGACCCCAGCGGGCGCCTTTTCTCCTCTCCGTCCAGAGGCTGGTCCCAGCCCCAGGGCCCCTCCCGCCGCGCACATCTGGAAAGAATCTGAGGGTGAATGGGAGGGGGAGTGAAAGGATGCGGGCGGGCGACCCGGAATGTGTGTGTTGGGAGGGGGGCAGGTGGAAGTGGGGAGGGGCGTGGACCCCTGAACTTCAAAGCTTGGGCGCAGAGTACACTGTGTCTCTCCACGTCGGCTCCGTCCAGCTAGACCACCCCGACCCTTTTTTTTTTTTTTTTTAAAGACTTATGTATTTGTGCATACAAGAAGTGGGGTACAGGCCAGAAAGGGGTGTGTGTGTGGGGGGTGAGAGGATTCACTAGAGACAGAGGCCGGAACAGAACAGGCAGACTGACTGCTGAGGGGAGCAGCGGCCGCGGCAGGAGAGGTCTGCCTCGCCATGTGGGTTTCTCCCTGGCCGGGGATCGAACTCGTGCTGCAGAGGCTGTAGATAGTTTCATAGTTTGCGTCTTAATCCCTTGCGCCGCCAGGGAGGCTCGAGACTTACAGAAGGAAAACTGAGGCCTAGAGAGGGCAGAGGGACGCACCTGACGCGCGGACAGGTGAAGGAGTCCGAGCATCCGCCTTCCGGACCCGCCCGGGGCTCGGCTCCTCAGCCCAGCGCCGCGCACTCGCCGAGCCAAAGCTCTCAGCCGGCGGCCTGGTGTCGGTCTGTCTGCGCGGCTTCCTCCCCGCTGGGACAGCTGCACTGAGGCGGGGTAGGGGGTGGGGTGGGGGCGCTGATCGCGGGAAGCGAGTTGGGCGCCTTCCCGCCAATGCGGCGGAAACCCAGAGTGTAGGTTCTAGAACCTCCAGCCTGGTCTGGGGCGGGGCGCTGGATGGTGGGGTTAAAATACCCGGTGCGCGGTCAGGTGGAAGAGGAGGCGGCCGCGGCGAGCGCCTGGCTGCAGCTGGGGCTGGGAGTGGCAGGTCTCAGCTGCAGCCTAAACCTCAGGAAAGGAGCGGGCGTGCACTAGCATGAGTGGCGCGCAGACCCAGGGGCCCCGTGGCACCGGGGGATGCTCGCCGGCGCTTGGAGTGCTGAAGGGACATATCCAGGCCCACGCAACCTGAGCTTCCACCCTTGGACGTCTGTCGGGCAGAGAAAGGTGAAGCTGTGGTCTACCTGGCTCCCAGAGGCAGGATGGTGTGAACCAAGAGGGCCCCTGCATGGTCACATCCGCTTTTAGGGTCCCTGGCACAGTCTGCTCTAGCCTAGAGTGCAAGTTAAATGTCAGACTCACTTGTCCGTTTTCGTGAACACTTGTGGGAGCATACTTTGTCTCTTCTATCTGAATCTTGGGCAGGGTGGGGTGGGGTGAACGTTAGACCTGGTAGAGTCATATATGAAAACTCTACTTGGAACCCTCCATGGCTCCCTGCTACCGACACCCTAGCGTGGTGGCTAATGCTCCTGGAGGCTTGGATCTCCAGCCCCCCTGCTTAAACACCCCTTACTCTTCTCTCTTACTCATGCCTTACCTCCCTTTATCCACCTGAATAACTCCTACTCAGCCTTCAAGACCTGCTTAAGGCTCTGGACAGGAGTCAGAAGACAAACTCTAATCCTGGCCTTGCCTTAACACACTGATAAACTTGAGGGAGTCAGACCAGATAATATTGCAGGTCTTTTTCAACCTGGTTTTCACAAATTCCTTCATACAGAAATACTTCCCGAGCACGTGTGCATGCCTGAGGAGTCAGGGCAGGCTCAGCTGAGTTTGGAAGGATGCCATGGGCCAGGGGTGTGGTGAGAATTTCAAGGCGCTCCCTCCCCCGGCCCAGAGGGCTGGAATCCTAGGAGCAGGGGCTTTTGAGTAGGAGATTTGCTGGGAATTGGGCAGCAGTGGGACCCCCTTTGTGCTTGAATTTCCTCATCTGCAAAATAGGAACACTTTGTCTCAGCATTTGTGTTATAGTCAATAAGATGTAGCTGTTCAGGGCCTGGTACAGAGCAGACAATCAATTATTTTTTACTGAATTTTACCTGAGGGGGAAGGTAGGGCCGGGGGCCGAGGAACTACCTCTTTTTTTTTTTTTTAAATAATAAATTTTATTTTTATATTCCCCCATACAATTGCAAACGCCCCATTCTGACCCCAATCCCTCCCCTCCCGCCTCCCGCCCCCCACCCCCCACCCCCCAAAAAGTGTCTCTGGTTCATAGTTTTTTGTTGATTTTGATTTTCACTTTCTTATATTCATTTTCCTGGTCCCTTATTTAAGTTTTCTAGATTCCTGCTATGAGTGAGACCATCCGGTATTTTTCTTTTTCTTTTTGGCTTATTTCGCTGAGCATGATCCCTTCCAACGCCATCCATGTTGCCGCAAATTGCATGTGTTTATCTTTTTTGAATGCTGAGTAATATTCCATGGTGTATATGTACCACATCTTCTTCATCCAGTCATCTATTTTTGGGCATTTGGGCTGTTTCCAAAGCTTAGCTATTGTAAACAGTGCTGCTATAAACATAGGGGTGCAGGTGTTCTTTGGAATTGATGTTTCTGTGTCCTTTGGGTAAATACCTAGGAGTGGAATTGCTGGATCATATGGAAGCTCTATGTTTAGTAGGTCCAGAAATCTCCACACAGCTCTCCATAGTGGTTGGACCAGTTTGCACTCCCACCAACAGTGCAGAAGAGTTCCTTTTTCTCCACACCCTCGCCAACATTTGTTGTTGCTAGTTTTTTTAATATGTGCCATTCTCACTGGTGTGAGATGGTATCTCATGGTAGTTTTGATTTGCATTTCCCTGATGACAAGTGATGTTGAACATTTTTTCATATGTCTGTTGGCCATTTGCATTTCCTCTTCAGAGAAGTTTCTTTTTAGCTCTTCTGCCCATTTTTTGACTGGATTATTTTCTTTGTTGTTGCTGAGTCTCATCAGCTCTTTGCAGATTTTTGTGATCAGTCCTTTATCATTAGTGTTGGGTGCAAAAATGTTCTCCCAGTCGGTGGGGTTTCTCTTTGTTTTTGTTATTGTCTCTTTTGCTGTGCAGAAGCTCTTTAATTTGATGTAGTCCCAGCTGTTTATCTTTGCCTTCACTATCACTGCTTTGGGTGATGTGTCTATAAAGATGTCTTTGATATGCAAATCACGTAGTGTTTCACCTATATTTCCTTCTATGTATTTTATGGTTTCAGGTCTTATGTCTAGTTCTTTAATCCATTTTGAGTTGATTTTTGTGTATGGTGTGAGGTAGTGGTCAAGCTTCATTCTTTTGCATGTAGTGACCCAGTTTTCCCAGCACCATTTATTGAACAAACTTTCTTTGCTCCAATGCATAGTCTTTGCTCCTTTGTCAAAGATTAGTTGACCATAAATCTGTGGGTTTATTTCTGGATTTTCTATTCAATTCCATTGGTCTGTGTGTCTGTTCTTGCGAGGAACTACCTCTTGATTTGGGTCTCCCTTCCCTGTTCCTCTTCAAGCCTGCCTTAATTCCCCACTTAAGCCCTCTGGGCCTTGAGGTTTGGTTCCCCAGGTTTGGGGGAGGTGGGGAGGCAGTGAGGCCCAGACACTTCCTCAGGAACAGTAACCCCATGTATGTCACATTGGCCAGGCTTGTCATTATTTCATATGCTCCTTACGAAGAGCTGCCGCCTCCGTTGCCTAGACGAGTGAGTGCACAGAGGCTGGGGGGAGTGAAGTGAGTCATGCAGGACCACCCAGCAGTCAGAATTGGAACCCATGTCCTTCGGCTGCAAAGTTTGCCACGTGAGGAGGATCTACCTCAAACTGAGCGACCCCTCGCCCAGCATGAGCTGTGCTCACGGTGTGAGTTGTTCCTCACGAGGGAGACTTCCACGGATCAGGAATCAGCTCTCTCAGTTCTTCCACACACAGCTCCAACATAGTTGGGCAGACAAATGGACTTGGGGCCTTATCTCGATCAACATTTTTAGAAGAACAGAAAACATTGAGACTCGGATGGGCCGGTGACATGACCAAGGTCACACAGCAAACCAGGTGGCTGAACTAAAGCTGTCCAGGATCCCAAGGTCCCCAGGAGGAGGTGGCCGGGGGTAGGGGGCAGAAGCGGGGGGGCTCCACTTGTCAAGCCCTCTTATTCCTCCCCTTTGAGTCCAGTATCTCCTCTCCATCCCTTCGGCCAAGTATCTCCCTGTCTGCCCAGAGAGCTTATTATCCCGTGTGCACCATTGCTTAGTCTCTGAGAGTGCCCCACCGTTCCCTCCACAAACCTACCTGTGTCACACTCCTGCTCTTCAGAGGCTCTTCATCTCCCCTAAGATAAAGGATCACTTTCCCTAACCTGGTTTTCAAGTCCCTTCTTGGCCTGCTTTTAGCCAGTACCCACTGGCATCACTCCCAGTTCAAGCCCCCAGCAGACGCTCAGTTAAGCTATGTGGAGGTGCCAGCGGGGGCTCTCTTGCCCCAGGTCTTTGCACATACTCACCCCCTTGCTTATGTCACCCTTTCCCCTTTGCCTTCTGCTCAGCTTTCCTGGCTGGGGAAGGCATCGCTTCTTATGGGAAGCCAGGCCAGTTTAGTGTCTCTGGGCCCCACAGACTGTAGCTTCCCTCTGTCACATCTCCTCTGACCCTGGGATTATAATAGTCATTACATGTGCTGGAGACCAGTGTTACCAACAGAAATATAATATGAACCACAAATGTAAGCCACAGTTATAATAAAAATTTTTTAGAAACCATGTTTAAAAAATGAAACAAATGAAATTAATTTTAACAAATTTATTTTACTCAATAGATCCAAAATTATGATCATATAACCAATATAAGCATACGTGAGATACTTTCTGCAATATTAATATTACTGAGATAGTTTTCATTCCTTTTTGTCCTAAGTCTTTCAAATGCATATGTCCTACACTTTCCCTTACAGCACATCTCAGTTTGGATTAGTCACATTTCAAGGGCTCAGTGGCCACAGGTGGCTACCACGTGGGACAGTATAGATCTGAGATTTTTTTTTTTAGATTTATTTTTTATTTATACAAGCGCTGCAGTACAGGCCAGAGTCACGGGAGGGTGAGAGGATTCACCAGAGACAGAGCAGGGAGCAGAACAGGCAGGTGGACTGAAAGCACTGTTGAGGGGAACAGCGGGTGAGACAGGAGAGGTCTGCCTCGCCATGTGGGGATCTCCCTGGCCGGCCGGAAATTGAACCGGCGCCGCAGAGGCTGCAGACAGCTTCACAGTGCTGCGTTCAACCCGCTGAGCCACCAGGGAGGCCCAGATCTGAGCTTCTTAAGGGCAGGAGCCAGCCTGAGGTCTGTCCAAGTCCTCAGTGCCCAGCTGTGTGTGGCCCAGGGCAGGACTCCATAGCATCGAGGTTAAAACCGGGGTGGGGAGCTCGCTTAGCCATTTAACAGCTGTGATACTTTGGCCAACCCCACCAGACTTCAGCTCCCTTATCTCTAAGGTGGTGATGATAATATGTTAAATATGGCTCATAATGTTAATGTAAATGAAATATTTTCATAGATAGTTTACAGATCTTTACAGATACAAAACTGAAGGTGAGGGAGGAAAAATAACCCATTCAGTAGTGCACGGGATAGGTGGGGCAGGGTCCTTCTCCCTGGCTTCCTGTCATGATTGGAACCTGGGTTCATAGTTGGCCCCCCAGCGCTCTTGTCTACCGTGGGTCAGACAGACAAGCAGGGAGGGCGGCTTTGGTCTAATGCTGGCTAAGGGCTGTTGAGTTAGCTGGGGGAGGAGGGTGTTATAATGTAACCTAGGAATGATTTGTTGACTGGCTGAGGATTTGCTGCTCCTTTAGTCAGGGGACAGGGGCAGCAGGGTGTGGTGGTGGGCACAGGGCCAGGCTCAGTATGCATCACTCGCTGCTACAGACTGATCCTTGGAGCCGTGGAGCTATGTGTGTGCTGGTTCTCTGCCAGGCCGGTGGCTGGGCCCCTGTCTGCTCAGGCCTTATAGGCCTATAGGATCAAGCAAGTCTGGTGATTTTTCCTGTTCTCTCTGGGGCCTTGTGGAGTCACATGCTTGGTTGGATACTTTGTAGAGCTCACCCAGTCTGGGTCCCAGTCTGGGACTATTGTACAGTGGTTATTGGTACTGGGTAGCACCCCCCTCCAAACTGAGGGCAGGGCCTATCCAACTCACCTGTACCCCCTGTACAGGCCACACCATGCCAAGGGGAGAGGGGCCCTCATGGTAGGGAGCTGACTGAGCCAATGAGTGAGCAAAGTGGTATCTGACATACTGTGGCAGCCACAGGCTAGCAGAAGTTCCCTGCAGGCCGTTGTCTGCAAACCTCCTGGGAGGAGGTGGGCCTGGGGATGGACTGAAAAGCACACACAATATCTAGACAAGGGGAGGGAAAGAAGCGGGGTTTCTGGAGCAGGTAATGGGATGGGTGGGATGTGGAAAATGCCCACAGATCAGAGATTAATGGTAGGGCACACTAACATTTATTGAGCACTTACTGTGCGCAGTTTGTGATTGCCACTGACTCTCAGTCTCCCCATGAAAATGACTGTTACCACATCGTGGACAGATAAGGAAACTGAGGTTCAAAGGGTGACAAAGTGTGCCCAAATTCGTAATACTAGGAGACAGAGCTGACTTCACAGCCCTAGCTGCCTGGGCTAGAACCTCCTTCTTTTTCTTTTTAATTGATTTATTTTCTTACATGGTTGTTCATTTTCATACAGTAATTGCTTTCTCCCCTCAGGTGTAGTCCCCTTAGCTTTCCCACCACCATATTGCTTGTGAACCATCACCGTGGTCCCTTATCAGAGCCTCCTTCTTTTTTTTTTTTTAAAGATTTATTTATTTATACAAGCACTGGGGTACAGGCCAGAGGCGCAAGAGGGTGAGAGAATTTACCAGAGACAAAGCGGGGAGCAGAACAGGCAGAAGGACCGAAATACACTGCTGAGGTGAGACACTGAGTGGGTGAGACAAGAGAGGTCTGCTGCACCATGAGGGAATCTCCCTGGCCAGCCGGGAATCGAACCAGCGCTACAGAGGCTGCAGTGCTGTGCTCAACCCACTGCGCCACCAGGGAGGCTCCAGAGCCTCCTTCTTAATCAGTATCACCATCAAGCCCCCGGTTAACTTACCCATTCCAAGCCCAGCCTTTAACTGCTCTGTGGGTTGTGGTCCCCCATCTAATGTTGGGGAGAGGACTCATGGACTGAGTCTGGAGACTGCTATGTACCTGCATTTGCAATCGTTGCAGGGACGGCAGCCCTCATCACCTCACTGGTGCCAGCTGCTGTAAGTTTAGGTGAAGATCTGTGTTGTAAAATGAGGAATGAAGCTCAGTGAGGTCAGAGCCACTAAGGAGAGGAGGGCACTCCCCCTGGATGTATAGGACTCCAGAGTCTGCACCTGAGCTACTGCCTTATTACAACCTGTCACACTGCAGAGCTGTTTTCTGGGTCCCTATACAGAGAACTCCAGGGAACAGCCCTGAATCAAGCTAGGCCATGACCTGCAGAGATGGCACCCCAGCATTTTCCTCATGACCTGAAGCCACCCCCTTTCCCCCATCCCTGCAGCTCCAAGGGACTCTGCTTGGGTACAGATTCCTTGGGGCCAGGCCTGATGTGGGTTGTGGGAGGTTTTGCAGACCTGGACAGAGCTTCATCTCACCCCACTCCCTTCCGAGGATGACGCTTATGGGCTGGAATGGGGGAGGGTGGTGGTCAGCAATCAGGCGTGTCTCAGGGACGTCACAGTAGACTACGTCTTGTGTCCCAAGGGCTCCATGATGACATGGGCCCTACCCACATGCCAACCATACCTAACAGGCTAAGCCAGCCCTGCTGCCAAGTTGGGCCTGACTCAACCCCTCTTGCAGGCACCATGGCGCAGAGCAGGGCACTGCTGCTCCTGCTGCTGTTGCCTCTGCAGCTGCAGCTGGGATGGGTGCTGGCGGTGAGGACCCCAGTGTTTGACCGAAGTGCCTCCCCCAACCTGAGCCCTGAAGAGAACGAATTTGTGGAGGAGGAGCCAGTGCTGGTTCTGAGTCCCGAAGAGCCGGTATCTGGCCCAGCCACGACAGACTGCCCTCGAGACTGTGCCTGCTCCCAGGAGGGTGTTGTGGACTGCGGGGGCATCGACCTTCATGAGTTCCCAGGAGGCCTGCCTGAGCGCACCAACCATCTGTCCCTGCAGGTGAGGCCGATGCTGCACCAGCGGTCATGGGCTGCCCCCTGCATGCGAGATGCACGTCCCCCTGCCACTGTGCTAGAGCAGCTCAGGCATCAGCAGTTTGGCTCCGCTGTGGTGTGCTGCCCTCTGATGGCCGGGCACAGAGTGCCATGACATTATAACCTGCTTTGTTTCACTTGAAGGAGTCTGGGCCATGGCCTGTACATAGTCAGCCTTGTCTGAAAATGGACAGACCTGCCTGGAACCTAATCCTTTGAATAGACAGCGTATCCCAGACACCACTGGGACCAAGGATGTAAGAGCAAAGGAGACCCTCTAGCATTATCTGGGTGCTCAGAGGACAGAGAGCGTTACCCAGCTGAAGCTTGGGCTATCTTTCGGAATCTGAAGAAGTGGAACATGCGTTCTAGGCAGGGGACTTCCAGAGCGCTGGTGCACCCATGATCACCCTTGTGTGGCCCAGTAGTCCTTGGGGGAGAGCAAAGGGCCATTGCACCCATTTCCAGAGATCAGGACCAGTGAAGGAAAGTGATTGGTCCACGGTCACATAGCATTGGTTTACCTGGGCTGGCAGGAGTGGAAGCTCGAGGCTAGGGGGGCCTGTGAGGAAAAGGGGCAGGTGAGGACAGCACTTACTATTGGTTCACTCACTCACTCATTCATTCATAAAATATCTCCTGGGTACCTCTGGTACTGTGTGGGGGCTTGCAGGAAGCATTAAGACATATCCTGCCCTTGTGCTGACTGTGGAAGGAGAGACCTAAACAGGGAGAGTTAATGGATAGAGAGGAAAGGCTAGTGCCTGGGGCCAGAGTGGTCTTCTAATCCAGCCCCTGAGCACAGCTGGGAAGATTTCTGACCCAGGTTTAAAATGTCTTGTTAGTAAGTAGGGACTGCAGGGACCAGAAGGGGAGCCCAGAGTGGCTTCAGGCTTCCCCTGGGGATGCCTGTCACCAGGGGAGGATACTCGGGGAGCAGGTCTGGAGGAGAGATGCACTGTGAGTCTGAACTGCCTGTCGACATCCATGTGTGGGTTCCTAGAAGGTGGCACCCACACATCTGTACTGGTTACTGCTGTACCTGCTGGTCCAGAGCCAGCACGTAGGGCTGCCTGCTACCAGGGGTTGGGGAGGACGGGGGATTCCCCAGGGAGGTGCCCAACAGAGGGACTAGCTCCAGGGGTTGAGGGTAGGCTGGGCCTCCAGTGGGGCAGGGACCCCGGGAACCCCCAAGCTACCTTCTCACTGCCTCTAACCCTCACTCACCAGAACAACCAGCTGGAGAAAATCTACCCTGAGGAGCTTTCCCGGCTGCATGGGCTGGAGACCCTCAACCTCCAGAACAACCGCCTGACTTCCCGAGGTGAGAGTTCAGCCAGAGCCCATGACCATGCAGGGGGTGCCGGGGAAGGCCTGGGCACCTATAGGGAGAGCCCTGCCCTACAGACCTCGGGGTGTGGAAAAGAGCAGGCCTAGTCTGGGCAGGCAGGGGGGCCATCAGGCAAGGGCCTCCCTAGGGTTTTCTAAAAGCTACCTCTTGGTGTCTGTGAGGCCTGGGAGTCAGAAGGAGAGAGGCTTCGGAGACCTTTGTTATAGACTCTTCCATCACAGAAGGCCTTAGAGTCAAAGAATCGTAAAGTCCTCACGTTTTTAAATGGTTATTTTTTCCCTGATGATGAAAATAATTTGATTATAACAGAAACTTTAGAAATGTACAAAATAAAATGGAAAAGAAAAAAATCGATCCATTATTCTGCCACTTGGGGTTAATCATTATCGGCATTCTGGGATATTTCTTTCTGTTTTTATTTTATTTTTTTTTTAAAGATTTATTTATTTATGCATACAAGAGCTGGGGTACGGGCCAGAGATGCGGGGGGTAAGAGGATTCACCAGAGACAGAGTGGGGAACAGAACAGGCAGACTGATGAAATACGCTGCTGAGGGGAGCAGTGGGCGTGACAGGAGAGGTCTGCTGTGCCATGTGGGTTGCTCCCTGGCCGACCCGGGATTGAACTCGTGCTGCAGAGGCTGTGGGTTGCTTCATAGTGCGTGCTTAACCTCTTGCGCCATCAAGGAGGCCCTTCTTTCTGTTTTTAAAAGGCATAATTTGTAGACTTTACGATTTATGCAATTTCAAGGCACAATTTGGTGGGTTTTAGGTTTATACAGTTCTACAACCATCACCACGGTTCAATGCAGTCTTTTCTCTTTTGTTGTTTCGTCCACAGCTGAATTCATAGTGCAGCTAATAGAACTTTTGTAACTGCCTTATTCCCCTTCGCAGTTACATTTCTCATGTTGCTAAAAGCGGCATGGCCATCGCTTTACCCAGTGGCAGCAGCAGATCCCACGGGGGGACAAGGCGCAGTTTATATAACTGTTCCCTCTCCTTAGATACTTGGGTGAGCCCCAGCATCTGAGGGTCTGGGAGCCCAGAACTGAGTGTCAGAGGCCAGCGACAGGACTGGAGAAGGGCCAGCCTGGCCAGGCTCCCAGAGACAGCTGAGTCCTGACTCTGCGCCTGCCAGATAGGGCAGGGGTGGGCCAGACCATGGGGAGGCTCAGAGACCACAGCCCTGCCTTGTTCTAGGACCAGGGAGAGCATGCCTTCCCCGCAGGGAAGGGTCAGCCGGGATCTTCTGTCCCATGGCCTGACCTTATAGGGATCTATTCCCGCCTGGACCGCCCTGAGCAATTGAAGGGTCTGTTATCCCTGAGTGGATTCTCTCTGCCTGCTGCTCTGAACTAGTGTCTCTCTGAGCAAGGGGAAAGAAAATGGGGCTGGGCAGGCTCTACTGGCTGGTCCAGACTGGCTGGGAAAGGATTGGGGCTGAACCTGTGTGGGGAGTGCGCTCCCCAGTGCTGGGAGTGGGATAGACTAGGGGGTTGGGTTGGTGCTGGCGTGCTCCCCTGTAGCGTCTCCTTCATCCAGGGCTCTGACTGATGCCTGTCCTTTGAAGGGCTCCCAGAGGAGGCGTTTGAGCATCTGACCAACCTCAATTACCTGTACTTGGCCAATAATAAGGTGAGGGGCCCAAGCAGGGTGGGGTGTGCTCCCTTGACCCCCTGGTCTCTGGGGCTGAGCTCAGGGAACTTTTACTAGGGCCTCTTTGGGTTGGCTACTGGGTCCCCATCGCTGCTCGGATATGGCCCTGGGAGGACTGACCCAGACCCCAATCCTTAACCCAGGGCATCAAAGTAGTCAGATAATGAAAATGAAGGCTGAGCTTACAGGAGTGTCAGAGTGAGAGATCATGGGTAGTGGGAGAGCATATCTGGAGGGCTTCCTGGAGAAGAGGGCAGCTGAGCAGGACAGTGAAGGGTAACAGGATTTCAGACAGGAGGCCTGAGGGGAAGGAATTGCAGGAGAAGGGCGGGCATGAGAAAAGGCTCAAACGCATTCAGCTACCTCGTATTTGGCATGTTCCAGGTCTCTGTCACAGCCCTTTCTGTCTGAGTTTACTTGAGGTGTCAAGTGCCCTCCTGGGGCTTTTACTGTCTGTTTGCATCACCACCACCTCTAGTGATGGTTTCCAGGCTTCCCCTCTCCACACTTGAGACTCAAAGATCTGCCTGCTGAAATCTCCCTTAGCCAT
Organism: Talpa europaea; assembly: GCF_964194135.1. NCBI lineage: Eukaryota > Metazoa > Chordata > Mammalia > Eulipotyphla > Talpidae > Talpa > Talpa europaea. The sequence continues at coordinate 33,167,659 of NC_140076.1, forward strand.
CTAATGGAATTAGAATCACCTTCTCCACCCACAGTTCTATGCCCCAATCCTCTGCCACCTTTCCTTCTCTGTAAATGTTGTCCCCAACCACCTACATCTGTGCTGGTCTGAGCCACAAATCCAGGACTTCTCCATTCACAGATTTCAGGCTCACCATAGCCCTCAGCACCCCAGCACTGGACCACCATCCAGAAACTGCATGCCCTGGACCTTTAAAACCAGGCCCTGTTTCTATCCTTAAACCTCCCCTCCCTGCCTATGACTATCCAGAGGTTTTTGCCTTCTGCCCAGAATGAAACCCACACTTTTTTTGTGGCCACAGGCCGGTGTGGTCCTGCCTTTCCACCTCTCTTAACTCATTTCCCCATGGGCTCCTTTCACTCTGCTCCAGTCCCCAAACCAGAAACCCTCCCACAGGGTCTGTATTCCCTGCTCCAGCTCTCCCGGTAGGTGGCATTTTGGTGCCATCATACCTTAGGTGTCACCTATTGAGGGGGCCTGCCCTGAGCACCCAGCTCAGCTGTTCTCTGTCTTCAGCCAGTTTTAGTTTCCAGGTAGCACTGATCACTGTTGGATACTTTTATTCCTTGTTTTTTGCCTTCTGCACTAAGATATAAGCTTTTGGTTTGGGGTTGGGGCAGGAATTTCCCGCCTTATTCCCCAGGACACGTCCAATACCTGGAACCATGCCCAGAGCATTGTAGACTCGGTGACTGCTGTTCAGTGAGTGAAGACTGCAGTGGGCTGAGTCTGGGAAGTGTGGGTGTTCACTGTGGCTGGGCACAGGGTCAGGTGGGAGAGCAATGAGAGGAGAGGCCAGGGGCACAGGTGGGCTTGGAGACAGGTCCAAAGGACTTTCAACATCAAGCTCAGGCCTATGGGGATCCATGGAGGTTCTGCTTTGTGCTATTATGGGATAGGTTTCCATTTTAGAAAGATGGCTGTAGTTGCAGAGAGGAGACAAGTTGCAGGTGAGCAGCGGGCAGGGGACCCAGAGCCATCCTCTGCCCCTTCATTGGTCCTTCTGCCCCAACTTCCCTTTGCAGCTGACCTTGGCACCTCGGTTCCTGCCAAACACCCTAATCAGTGTGGACTTCGCTGCCAACTATCTTACCAAGATCTACGGGCTCACCTTTGGCCAGAAGCCAAACTTGAGGTCAGAGGGAGGCCCTGGGCTCAGACTAGGGGAGGTGGGGGAGCTAGGGCAGAGGCTGCCCACTGAGTAAGGCACACAGAGGACCGCCCTGGAGGAGGGGTGTGCTATGCAGTAGGGCATGATTTCCCATACCCAGGGCTGTGATGGGGGTTATCAGGGGCTGCAGGTGCACTGGATCTTGAGGGCTGACACCTAATGACAAGGAAGAATTATCCAGCAGGTGAGGGCATGGGATGATGTTTGCAGAATTGTGGGGAGCCAGGTGAAAGTTTTTCCTCCTTCTACAGCCCTGGGAGAAGGAAGCATCTCCCCATAGGCAGAATAAGTCCTCATTGGTGCTGTTTTGGGAGGAGTGAGACCTCTCAGCACAGGAATGAGCCGGGTGGATGGTGCTGGGGGGCTGTGGCCAAACCTCTCTCCAGCAATGAGGAGGGGCTGATAACCCCACATGCCATTTCTGTCCCTAAATAAGTCACTTCATTCTCTCTATCCCCTGAGGGGCCAGTATTACCATGTGTGACCCCATCCCATGGATAAGAAGGTTAAGGCCCAGGAGATGCCCCAAAGCGTGAATGAGCTGCATCTTCCATGTATTTCTCTGTTCCTTGTCTTTTTTCCTACTACGTTAGCTCCATGAAGGCGGGGTCTTGGTTGTGTCCACTGCATGCCTCAGAATCTAGAACAGTCCTAGCACATCAGGACATTCACTGTATTTGCTGAATGAATGAGGGGTACTATCCCCTGAGCCAGGCCCCACACTGAGCACTGGGGGAACCGTCTCTGTCTTCAGGAAATCCACAGAACTAACTGGGTGGGGTTAATAGGTGGGGTATGGAGGAACATGGACTAGGGGCCAGGAAATTCTTTTTTTGCCATAAGCTTGTGGGGAAATCTCTGAAGGGTCCTTGGTTCCCTTAGCTGTGTAGGAGAAATGAGTAGAGGCAGGGTCTGAGGGTCTTTAAACTCCACATCCTTGGATTTGGGTGGGAGGAGGGTGCCCTGGGTCCCAGGTCCAACCTGAGCAAGGTTTGGAGGCTCGCCAGGTGAGTGGGTGCTGGGCCCAGGTGCAGGGGACCACAGTTGCTGAGTGGGTGAGGATCTACGCGCTGTCCTCCAGGTCCGTGTACCTGCACAACAACAAGCTGGCAGATGCCGGGCTGCCGGACAACACGTTCAATGGCTCCAGCAACGTCGAGATTCTCATCCTGTCCAGCAACTTCCTGCGCCACGTGCCCAAGCACCTGCCTCCTGCCCTCTACAAGCTGCACCTCAAGGTGGGAGGGAGAGGGCAGGGAAGGGTACCACCAGAACTGGGACCTGGAGCTAGGGAAATGCCCAGACCCACGTGGGCACAGTAGCAAGGCTGTAGGGCCTTGGGCACAGGCAAGAGAGCGCGGCATCCACTGTGGAGAAGCAGACAGAAGCCCAGGTGCCTGGCCCTTAGCACACCTGGAGTGCTCCAGGCCTGGGCCTCCCCACCATGGCTCTCCAGACCCTCTCCACACCTCATCTCAAGGCTCTGCCTTGGCCTTCCCTGCCTGCCCCTCACATTCCCTTCCCTATTATCCCACCCCCCAGAACAATAAGCTGGAGAAGATCCCACCAGGTGCCTTCAGTGAGCTGAGCAACCTGCGTGAGCTGTACCTGCAGAACAACTACCTGACTGATGAGGGACTGGACAATGAGACCTTCTGGTGAGCCCCCATCTGGGTCCTCAGGGTGAGCACAGCTCCCTGGGTGCTCCGCCCAGGCCCCACCTGCTAGGACGTCTCACACCTGCCCCTTAGTCTCCCTGGAGAAGGAACTTTGAGACGTGTGCCTTTTCTGGCATTTCTGTCCCCAAGAACGAGTGACATGTATAGGGATGGCCTGCCAAATTTCCAGTGAGGCAAGGACGTGTTTGCAGAGGCTGACTTCTTGGTATAAATTAGAAACTCAAGCATTCTTATTGAGGACAAATTCATTCTGATTTGTTTTTAGGACCCAGGGTAGCTATGACAAGCCTTAAACAATTCATCTTCAGATAAACTCCTATATGTCAGAAACCATGTTAGGCCCTTCTTACAACAACCTATTGTTGAATCAAGCCAATAAGAGGCTTGGAGAGCACTGAGGTCCCCAGTCAGCTAGTGGCCAAGCGGAGGAGAAATAGAAGCAGTTCCCTGCCACTTCCCTCTGGAATCTGTAGGAACAAGCACCTTGTGGGTTCCTTCCTCCCAGCCATCCTGACACCCCACACCTTCCCGCACCCCGACTCCCCTCAGGAAGCTCTCCAGCCTGGAGTATCTTGATTTGTCCAGCAACAACCTGTCGCGGGTGCCCTCCGGGCTGCCGCGCAGCTTGGTGCTGCTGCACCTGGAGAAGAACGCCATCCAGACCGTGGACGCGGACGTGCTGACCCCCATTCGGAGCCTCGAGTACCTGCTGCTGCACAGCAACCAGCTGCGCGCGAACGGCATCCACCCCCTGGCCTTCCACGGCCTCAAGCGACTGCACACAGTGCACCTGTACAACAACGCCCTGGAGCGGGTGCCCAGCGGCCTGCCCCGCCGCGTGCGCACCCTCATGATCCTGCACAATCAGATCACCGGCATAGGCCGTGAAGACTTCGCCACCACCTACTTCCTGGAGGAGCTCAACCTCAGCTACAACCGCATCACCAGCCCGCAGGTGCATCGCGACGCCTTCCGCAAGCTGCGCCAGCTGCGCTCCCTTGACCTCTCGGGCAACCGGCTGCAAACGCTGCCTCTGGGGTTGCCGCGCAACGTGCACGTGCTGAAGGTGAAGCGCAACGAGCTGGCTGCCATGGCTCGGGGGGCGCTGGCTGGCATGGCCCAACTGCGTGAGCTCTACCTCACCAGCAACCGGTTGCGCAGTCGGGCCCTGAGCCCCCGCACCTGGACAGACCTTGCCCATCTGCAGGTAAGGGGGAGAAAAGGGGGGTGGGCTATGCCCGTGTGGGATGCTACTGCGTTGAGCCCACCCGTGTGAGAGGCTGGTGAAGGCTGGACAAGAGGGCTGGATGGTGAGGGAGGTACCCACTGCAGAGGCTGGACCTCAGGGGCGGGGGAGCTGACCTGTGCAGAGAATATGGTGGTATCCCTGGGTCAGCCTAGCTCACCTCCAGGTACAGGAACAAAGGTAGAGTCCAGTTGGAATGGCCAGGCTGAGCTCACCACCCACAGGCATGGACTTGAGAAGTGCTGTGGGTGTAAGAGGAGGTCATGGCTGCAGGGAAGGGGCCTCAAGGATATCTGGCCATATGTATTGATTGGGTTTCTGGCTACAAAGGAAACCTCCAGACTCAATGAGCAGCTGAAAAATCACTTCTTTGGAGAAACCTGGGAGGCAGGACCAGATGCTTTGAGGTGAGGGTCTGCTACAGCTCAGCTGTCCAGTCAGTCAGAACCTCCCCTGATGTCATCAGGGCCCTGCTCAAAAATCACCTTCTTGGGAGGTCTTCAGATCCGTGAAGCTGGAGCAGGTTGGGAGTTGGGGGGAGGCAGCTAGCCTGCAGGAACAACCTTAAATATCTCTCCCCATCCGGATGGCCCTACCGAGTGCCAGACACCAAATCCATCCCCCTGAGCCAGTGGATGTCCCTCTTTGATATTCCCCAGGAATGCTTTTCCAGGGCCCAATCTCCTCCTCCACACCTGCTCCTCCTGCTGCATTTCCTAAGTTGCTGAAAGAGGCGACATCCACCCACATGCCCAGGAGAAACCTGGATGTTGCCCTTGACATCCCCTTTTCACCATTGTCTGCCCCCCAACAGCAATCATTACTAAACCCTGCCAATTCTACCATCACATCTCTAATCTGTCCACTTCCTTCCATCCCTGCTGCCCATACTGCAACCAAACCACCTTCATTTCTGGCCTAGACCCCAGTTTCCTGGGAGCTGTCCCCTTATGCAATTAGACAGTATCCTGAAAAACATGCCTGCCATCCACTCCTGCCCAGTACCCTTATGTGACAACACCCCCCACCCGCCGCTCCGAGCATCCTTAGTATCCAGACCAGAATACTTGCCTTGGCCTTCAAGGCCTGTCTGCCCTTGCTCTTGGGTGTGCTTCTTAGTTTTCCAGATGCACTGGGTTGTCCTCATACTGGCCTCTCTGCTGAAAGCATCTTCTCCTTGGTGACACCTGCTCACTCATTCTTTCCACAAGTCTCCTCTATATGCCAGGAATAGTTCTAGAACTGAAGGCCCAATGAGGAACTAGATAAATGGAGGGTCACTGCCTTTCTGGAATGCATACCTAGGACTCACCTCCTCCCTGAAGCCACCAAATTATGGGCAAATTAGATGCCTTCCTGTGCTTGGGTGAGTTTGGTCAGAGATGGGATATCTGGTGTGGGAAGAGATTCCTCCTGCCCCTGCTGCTTCAGAGCCACTATCTGCACTAGTTAGCCTCCACTTCTAACTTGAGGCCGGGTCAGATCCCTCCCCCAGGCTTCCTCATCAAGCTCATTCCACTGGTTGCCATTGTCATATTTTGTGTCCATCTCCCCCCCCTCTCCCACTCCCCCCGATAGCCTGGAGGAAATGTCTCAGTGGATTCCATGTCTCTGGCACTTGTGGGCACTGAGGATGTTTGGAATAAGTGGATAGCACTGGAGTTTACATGGAGGGAAAATGGTAGGGAGCAGGGACTCCTGCTCAGTAGGGAAGGGAAGGGGTGCTCCCTAAGATGAGTGAGGCTTGTGCTCCTCTTGGATCTTGATTCCACTTGCCTGGTTCTCTGGACTCGTGGCCCCCAAACTTGATACTGAGCCCCAGCCTGTTGGGGTAAGGAAGGGGGCTTAGAGATGTTGGGGCCTCCTGAGGCCACAAAGGTGTGTGTGGGGGTGAAAGTATGCTGACAGCCTGAGGGACAGCGAGCTGGCCTGTGCATCCCCAGGGTCCTGCCACTGCAGGTTTGATCTGCACTCTGGAAAGCCCACCGCCACTGCCTTGACTGCCTGCCTCTTGGATGCTAGTCCAGGAGGCACATGGTGCCTCAGATTGACTGGCCTGGGGCCTAGCTGTCATGCCAGTGTCACCATGAGCTTCACACCCTTCCCCTGGCTCCCAAGGTCCATGAATGACCAGCTGCACCTGCAACCCTCATCCAAGGCCAGTGGGGTGAGATTCAAAGATGGGAGCTTCCTTGGTCCTTTCTGGGATCTTCAGTCTGATGGTGGTGACAGGTGTGCTAAGGAAGGCCTGTGACACTTAGGCGTCTGTGAATTCATGTGGGGAGCCAGAAAGAGACATATGGATAGGACATATATCAATTTAAACAAGGATTTGGAGTCATATGCAGGGTCCAGCCTCTTATGTGACCGTGTGACCTTGGACAGATCTCTTAACCTTTCTCTGTCTCCCCATCTGGAAAACATGATAAACCCCACCTGACAGTTACCATGAGAATGAGATAGGCTGGGGTCGGGGGAATTGGTGGGAGCTTTGTAAGCTGTGAAGTGCTTTGACTCCCCTGTAGCTTCTGGACATTGCCGGGAATCAGCTCACTGAGATCCCCAATGGGCTCCCCGAGTCGCTCGAATACCTGTACCTGCAGAACAACAAGATCAGCGCCGTGCCCGCCAATGCCTTCGACTCCACGCCCAACCTCAAGGGCATCTTTCTCAGGTAAAGCCTGCCCACCCCCTGGGTCTGCGCGGCTGCAGCAGGGTGCTGAGACACATAGGAACAGCTTGCAGGCAGAGGCCAGTGTCTGGAGCCAGGCTTTACTTCTCACTGGCCACCTGGCCCTGAGTATGTCACAGAACCCCTCTGAATCTCTGTTCCCTCTGTTCTCAAGGCTGGGGACAGTCCTGGTCAGGACTGGTAAGGTAACAGGTTTGTAAAGTTGTTTCAGGAACCTTAAAAATTGGTGCATGTGGCCATCATGGATGTTACAGAGTTAGAGGAAAGAGTGTCTTCCCAGTTCACCACTAGGGAAGCCCAGAGAGCTCGTGTGACAGCTGTGTCCACAGCTGGCCTGGCTGGGCTGGGGCCTCACCCCCAGGGTAGTAGATATTCCAGTCCTCACTGGGCTTTGACAGTTTAGAATAATTAAGGGGACCCAGCTCCCCAAAGAGAGGAGGATCTTCCATATAGCAGAGCCAGGGTGGTCCTTCTCAACACCCACACCTCTCCCCCACACTCCCAAATCAGAGAGAAAAAAGGAGACAGAACAGAGAAAGGCAGAATGTGTGCTCCCAGGGTCCTGTGTCTGGGCCTTGTGGGGGTTCAGTGTGACCCGTTCCTCGGCTCCTGCAGCAGAGTGAGGTACAGAGTTGAGGGGGCCTGAGATCAAAGCCCACAGCCACCTTTCCAGAGCCAAGGGTGTCCTGGCCCAGCTTGGCCTGCTCTGGTCTGTGTAATACTCCACAGCAAGCAATGAGAGGGGACTGCAGCTGGTGGCCCAGTAATGTTAGGCCTCGGGGTTAAGCCAGCTGAGAGGCCAAGGGGAGACTCCCTTGTCCTGCTCCCTTGTCTCCCTTGTCATGCTACCCACATGATAGTGAGTGTGAGTGCAGGCCACAGTTTATGGGTGGGTGACCCACAGTTAACTCCTGCTCCCCAGGCTGTAGCCACACTGAACAACTTGTTCTCCCCGTGATGCCCACACGTCTCAACTTGCCCACCATCTCCTGTAGGGCTCGTCATTCCCCTTTGCTTTCTATGTGAGTCTGGGTGGGACTCTGAGGATTGGGTCCTGGCACTGACCCATGTGGGCGGCCTATACCTGCACAGGTTTAACAAGCTGGCTGTGGGCTCTGTGGTGGAAAGCGCCTTCCGGAGGCTGAAGCACCTGCAGGTCTTGGACATAGAAGGCAACTTTGAGTTTGGCACCGTTTCCAAGGACCGGGGTCAGTTGGAGAAGGAAGAAGATGAGGAGGATGAGGAGGATGAGGAGGAAGCGGACAGGCGATAGTGACCAGGGGAACTGGATAGAGGTAGGTGGCCTGTGTGGGGTGCGCTCACCTCTCCTCACCAGTTTCCTGTCCCTGACCCCTGTTTAGAGTCTTTCTGTTCAGTTTTCATGCAGACTTCTGCTTCATCATTCATTTTTCAAACCTGTAAGAGCACTAGGTATGTGCCAGGCCCTGGGTGAGAGGCTGGGATGGAACAGCAGCCTATGGGAGGCCGCTGTGCCAGGGGAGTCTAGCCCTGGGTGATGGGCTTTGTGAACAGATCCAGGGGCCGAGAAAGTGGATGCAAGGGATGGATGTGGGGCCTAGCTATAATGGGGTGGGGCAGCAAGGATGGAGACAAACAGATGGGCCTGAACCGGGTTAGGTGGGGTTGGGAGTGGGGTGCAGACTTAAGGGGCCAGAGTAGAAAGGCTGGGTATAGGCTGAGGAAGAAAACAAGATCCCTACCCTGGCTTGGAATTCTGGATAGATGATCGCATCAGGAGGAGCAGGTATGGAGAAGGGACTGTGGAATTTGAGGGGCCTAGCAGACACTAGGGGAGCTCCCTGGGAGTGGGTTGGATATATGGGCTTGGGGTTCAGGAGAGAGGTCTGGGCTAGAGATGGGCATCCAGGACCAGTCAGCCTTGGGGATCTCACCCCAGGAGAGTAAGTGGGAGTACACAGCCAGCGTGAGAGGAGCCTGCAGAGAAGGCTGCTGTGGAGCAGCAAGGGAAGGAGGTGAGGAAACTGCAGAGTGAGGACAGAGATGATGCAACACTTACATGCAACATCAGCAGCTGCACACATGAGTGCAGCAGCTCCCATGTACTGAGGCTCATAAGCATGCATACAAACACACAAAGCACATGCTTGCAGATTCCATACCACACACACATGCACAGACTCTGACATCCACAGATGCAGGACATGTGTATACTTGCACACACACGAGTACACACACATACTTGCCTGGCACACAAACCCTTATGTGCACACATGTGAAGTACACACATGTGTGCATGCAATATGCATCTGTGCAGTCTTCTCTGGAAGTGGGAAATCAGCTTTGTTCGTGCTCAGCACTTGTCCATGCTGTGGAAGTGAGCACTGTTGAGGCCACGTGGAGGTCATCAGTGACTCAGTAGGGAGCAGTCTCGGCTGAAAAGATGGCAGTGGATAAAGTATAAAAGGGTAGATCTAGGGAGTGTAGACAATGCTATCAGGAAGTTTTACAGTGAAGAGAGGAGAGGGTGGTAATGGGAAGGGGGTGTCAAGTACAGGCAGGGCCCCCTTCGTGTTTAGCCTTTTTAAAGGAATAGGCTGATTTGGAGTGTTGGTGGGGAAGGGCCACTGTGCAGGGAGCCATAAGACCACAGAGAGGAGAGCGGGTGTGAGCAGTGCCTATGGAAATAGCAGGCGGTACTGGTTGGGGCAGCAGAGCCATCCTTGGTGACAGAAGGCATGGCGGGCCGAGTGGCTGCTGTCACACACAGGCGAGTGGCTCGGGGTGGGGCATAAAGTCATGGCAGCCAGTGCCCCAGTGTGCTGTTTCCTCTGTGTGTAGCAGGAGGTGCTCAGCAGGTGGGGGTGAGTGTGGAGAGAGGAATAGTTGGATTCATCTGTGCGTGGGGTTCTGGCTATGTGTGGGGCACAGGAGGGCAAGGAACGAAGAAGTTGAGTGAATTGGCAAGAGAATGGCTGCTGGTGTAGCTCCCAGGGGTCAGGCTGGGAAGAGAAGGAGGTGCAGACAGGAGGGTGGAGGGCATGGCCGCTGGACAGGGCTATTGGAAAGCATGTCCAGTGGTGGCCAGGAGCCAGGGGGAGAAGTGTGGTCAGAGGGGATATCAACGTGAGCTATGTTGAGGGTCATGGGGGTGCTGCTAGGCCCTACTCAGATGTTGAATTGAAGTAGGGCCTGGGGCAGAGAGAGCCTGCAGGGTGCTGAGGACTCCATGGTGGATCATGGAGTTGGAAACAGGGGTGCAGCTGGTGACAGAGTGTACCTCAGGGAGGCTACCAAGCATAGAGGGCAGGCCCAGAGGCTGTGCTCCAGAATTGCCGTCCTCTGGTCCTGGGGCCCCAGGATGTGAAGATGAGGCTCCCTCTCCCCAGGCATTATCCTCAACCGGAGCTGGGGGCAATGTCCGGGATAAATGGTGGTTCAGTGAGGACGCTGTCACCCTCACAAGGGGGCCTATGGAGTCCAGGGCTGGGAGCAAATCTGCCCCCCTCAGGAGGATATTGGCCACAGTCATGTCAATCTCATGGGGCCTTGGGAAAGGCCCCAGGGAGTGGCCAGTGGGACCCAAAGGCCCCTGGCCACGTTGGCATGAGCACCTCCCAGTCAAAGCCTGCTGACTTTGCTCCCAGGGGCATCACCCTTCCCACACACAGTGGCCTGACCCTCCCATAGCCCCCTTATGCCAGCCACCCAGGCTATCATCCACCTCCCTCAGTCTGGTCGTGGGAGGGCTGCCACCCTCCCTGACTCTCCTATGTGTTCTGCAGGACGCTGGACCACCGGATTCCTTTCTGCAGCATGTGCCTGTGCCTGTGAGCCCCAACTCTGCCACTTCACAGACACACCCTCCCAAAGGTCTTCCTCTGTGCACCACCCATCTCCTCCATCACTCCTTGGGAGTCATGCAGACTTGGGATCTGACCCTGCTCTGGCATTCACGGGTACCTGCTCCCTGCTGGTCCACAGACACATATGTGTGGGCGTGCACACACACACACACACACACCAGTTGTGTGCAAACAGCCCTCTGTGGCCTATGCCACCAACAACTTGTCCCAGTCAGAAACAGCTCATCATTTGCCCATCTGTCCATCCATCCGTCTGTCCCCTGGAGAAGACACAGAGCGATCTCTATGCCATCCGTGGCCAGATGCCTACCACCTCTGGAACTCACAAAAGCTGGCTTTTGTACTTTTCCTTCCTGACTGTGGCCCTGGCACTGGCTGTCCTGCCTTTCAGTTGCTAGGGCAATCACAGTGCCAGGGCCCCTCCTGTCACCCCCTGGCACCCCCAGGGACCACTGTGATGGGCAAGCCCCACTGAGGCTTGCTGGGAAAGTCTCCTGGGGCAGGACTGTGGTGGAGGTGTTGGGGCCAGGCCGGGTGAGAGGGAAGGGCTCAGCTGCACCACGAGATTAACTCTGATTCGTTGGCCTGTGGGGAGTTCTGTTTTTTTATAATTTTATAAGAAAAAAAGGTTAAAAATGTCAAAGCTGATTTCTCTTGTTACAGAAAAACTAATATAAAGCATTACCGCTGTCTGGCACTTGTGGTGTCTCTGTGTGTGCTTCCTGTCAGGTGGTGCACTAAGCCCTGGCAGGGTAAGCCCGGCGCAAGCTCCAAAGCACCTGTCTGGACCAGCAGGGGTCAGTGCAAAGTTCAGCTTTTGGGGTCCACAAAGTAGTCACACAGGCAGAGGTCCATGGTGGACCCTGCAGTGGGAAGGGGATTCTAGGGCTGGGACTCTTCCCAGATGCCTCAGACTATGGCCCCTAGAGGAAAATGATGGGAATGAGGTGGGAGGTGGGTGCCGTCCTGATTCTGGGTGACCTTGGGAGACCCGTCTCCTCTCCCAGGATCAGTGTCTTCCTGGGTTGGGTCCATGGTGCACGCCCCTGGAGCTTCTCCCCCAAGCACACTCAGAGCAAAGTGTGTGGCCGTAGCTCTTCCATGTCCCCTAGAGCCTCCTGGAGGTGAGGAGAATGAGGGAGCGTGTCTGGGAATGTCCTCAGGCATGGGCTCACTTTATAGCAAAACATTCACCAAAGGGAGCCAGATCGGGGACCTTTTGTGGGGACCAGTCTTGGTCCTGGCTGCAGAGCAGAGCCTAGACTAGGGGCTGGGTGAGCTGTCCACCCGAGTCTGTCGAGATCATCCCCTGGGCAGGCTGGGAGGTACGCTACCTCCTGCATGTGACAGCTTAGACAGGCTGTCCTCACTCTGGCTACCAGGACAGGCTCACTTGCACTCTGGCTGCCCAGGCAGGCCTGTCCCCACATTGAAAATCCAGACAGACACACCTATCTATGTTCTAGCTACACAGACAAGTATGTTTATGTCCTGGCTACCTGGACAGGCCTGTCTAAACTCCAGCTGCCCAGACAGACCTGCCTGGACTGTGACAGCCTGTATTAGCCCAATAAAGAAATGCTGGCCAGAGTGTGGTCAGTAAACCATAGCACTTTTATTTAGTTATCACTGAACTTACAAACACAGAAAGGTATAGAAAATGTAACTCACTTCATCACACAGGCTTTTGGGGAGTTCTGAACCTAGGGCTACGTGGGCAGCTTGACCAAAGCATCCCAGGTGAGCCTGCCTACCCAGATCTTGGCTGGCCCTCCTGTCCAGTGGGCCAGATATTTCTCAGGGTCCATGCAGCTTGGGTGAAGCCAGCCTATCTCCACATTGGATGAACTGAAGTCTGTGGCATGTGAAAGGCATTGGGCCTTGACCTCCAGGCGGGCCCTTCCTCAGGGATGTTCATTTTAGGCGATGTGTTATGGAATGGAGGGGGGGCTGGCTGGGCTGAGACACAGCTGGAGCAGAACCAGGATGTTGTTGTTATGTCTTCATAAATTGAAAGCAGTAGTATGGAGAGGGGTAATGGTGTTTATGGGACTCCTCTTAGCATCTGGCCCTTTTGGCACCCTGTCCTCCAAGAGGGTGTGGCCTGGACTTGAAAGATGTGAACCAGTCTCCTGGCCCTCACACCACTTGTTCTGAGACCCAGGGCAGGTGTTTTCCACTGTCAGAGCCTCAACTCTATCATCCAGAAAGTGGGGGCTGTAACCTCTGCCTGCTGCCTCACAGGCCAACACAATGGACACATCACAGCAGGGCTGGCCACCGCTTGCCTACCAGGGCTACCTCTCTAGACTCTAATTTCCACCAAGTAGAGTCAGTTCTGGCCACACAAGGGAGTGAAGAATGTGCGAGCCTGTCAGCTGCTTAGGAAAGCTAGGAGTTGAGATCCTGCCCTTGGCCCCTAACCCCGAGGCCTCCCTGCAGGCTCAGACATGGGTCTCGAGCTCGCTGATCTCAATGGTGCAGTGGTGCTGGCTGGTGGTGGCCAGCTCCTCATTCTGCTCCACCTGGACGGGGACATGGTGGGGACAGGCAGGGCCCAGGGTCAGCTCCGAGGCCTTAGCCACGCTCTTCACACAGCCATTCTGCTGTGTCACCATGATCTTCTGGAGGCTCACCGGCTTGGTCTCACCAGGTGGAAGTTTCTGAGGAGGGGAAATAACCTGGGGAGCAGCTGGAGAGCCTGCAGCCAGACTCCAGGGAGGACAGAACAAGCAAAGGGCTGGGGACCAGGGGTCAGCTTTCCTACAGAGGTGCTGTGAGGCCCCTCTGGACTCCTGTTCCTGCTGTCCTGCCTCCTCTCAGGACTGTCTTAGTGGAGGGAGGGATCTGACCCCAGAGTTCAGTAGCAGCTCCCTGCCTGGGCTTCACTTTCCTCCCCTGGAGTAGGGGAGCCTGCTACACGTGGTTATTGAAGGAGCCCTGAAGACACATAAATATTTGCATCATTGTAGGTAGGACCAATGCCACCCCCATATGAAGGTTCAAGCCCCCTCAAGGGCAGTTTTTGTTTCACCAATGCACCTCCTAGTTCTAGGTCAGTATCAGCTGTGGTGGGTGCTCAAAACTGTTAGAGGAATTAGTTACACCTGCACTAGATGAGAGACTGAGGCTGGGCAGCATGGAGGGACTGGCTGAAGGCTGCTCAGTTGGTTGGTGGCAGATCCTGTACCCTGCCCATCCTGGCCTGCTCTACCCTCCTGGTAGCCTTTGGCAGCCAGGCTGGGAGGGAGGCATTGTCTTACCTTGGTGTCCATGTCCTGAGCAAAGTCCTTCCGGCAAATGTGGGCCATGATCCCAGCGGCCAGCGCATCACCCAGCACGTTAATCATAGTGCGGAAACGGTCCCTGTTAAGCCAAGGCAGGTAGTGAGCAGCTCCACTGTCAGCATTGCTGGGGGTGTGTGTGGGGGAGTGACGCTCCTCCACCCTATCCCCCCCCCCCACTCCCCGCAGCACCTGCCAGGGCAGAGGGGAAGTGAGGTGCCTTCCAGGGTCTCTTCAGCCACCTCCTTGGAGATGTCCAAGTGGGCTGCTGCATGGCCGGCTTCATGCGCCTGTGACCGTGTGCTTGCACAGCGCCTGTTCTCGGAAGGGCCTGAGCCTGGTTTCATGCATTGCTCTCATCACCTCGAAATTGTGTCATTTTTGATGCCGGGACCTCACATTTTCATTTTTGAAAACTGGTCTCACAAATGATGTAGCCAGGCTGGTGTTGATGAGTAAGACACCCCCACTGTGCAAACCAGGGCAGTTCCCCCTCCCACCCAAATGGCTGCTGCTTGAGGGGTGTGGGCAGGTGGGGGTGAGCCCCACTCACAGAGCCCAGTCGATAGCGATAATGAGGGCAATGTCATCAGTGGGCAGTCCCACGGAAGTGAGCACGATGACCATGGTGACGAGCCCGGCCTGGGGAATGCCAGCTGCCCCGATGCTGGCTGCAGTGGCTGTGATGCTGCAAGAGGGGCAGGGAGAGAAGAGGAGGAGCAGAGGGCAGGGTGCCTGTCAGGGAGAAGGCCAGAATGCCAGGGCCTCTGAGATAGCTACACGGGAGCTGCTAGGAGAGCCACATCAGAGCGTTCTCGGGGGCTGGGAAGTATGTCCCTGCATGAGGGTCTATGGCTCCACGGGCTCCCATCCCTGGTCTCACAGAACCACCTAAGGAACTAAAGGAAAACTCTTGTCTGCAGCTGCTCCTCTATAGGTTTCCAGGAAGCTGCCCAGAGATTCTGATTGCCCACAGCACAGCTCTACCAGCATCCTTCTGGAGCTGGATCCCCAGACTGGTACCGCTGGGCTGACAGGCAAGGCTGACTCTGCCCCTCCTCACCCCAGCATCCTTTCTCAGTTCCAGCCACACTAGTGACCACTCCACCGTCCGTTTGCCTTGCCCTTGGCCTCTGTTTCCCCCCAGCCCGCCTGCAGTAACCTCCCCTGCTCTGTGTGGCAGCCTGCAGGGCTTCCTCTGAGCGTCGGCTCCCCAGCCCACAGCACTGGAGAGGGAGCCATGTCCCGAGTCACAGAGGATGGCTCACACTCCCGGCCCAGCCCTGACTAGCTGTGTGGCGTGGGAGGAGCTCCCCCCCTCTGGATTCAGAGACCCTATCAGATCTGAAAACAAGGGCATCCTGAGGCTCCCAGCCCCTGCCCTCATCCACACAAGCTCAGGAGCGTGCCCACCTGATGGTGATGATCTGGCCAAAGTCCAGCTCATAGTTGTTGACCTGGGCGATGAAGATGGTGGCCACGGCTTCGTAGAGCGCGGTGCCGTCCATGTTGATGGTGGCGCCTACGGGCAGCACGAAGCGAGCAATGCGTCGGTCGATGTGGTTGTTCTCCAGGAGGCACTTGAAGGTGATGGGCAATGTGGCTGAACTGTGGGCAGAAAGGCCAGGGTTTGCCCACTGCCCCCCACCCCTTCGGCCTGGGATGAGCTTCAGGACAGTCAGGACCTCTGGGCTGTCATGTTGGGGGAGGACGGGCTGAAGGGACTTTGACAATGGTCACCTGGGGTGCCCTTTGGAGGTGGGGTCAGTGCCAAGCCAGACCCGCCAGGGCCTGGGGCAGCTGAGAGAGTCAGAAGGGGAATGCCCACTGGCAGAGCCGACCGTGTGCCAGGTACTGTGTGCTTCACAGCTTCTCCTGAGAGGTTGAGTCCATTTTAGAGATGAAGAAACAGAAGCCTGGAGGAGAGGAGGGGCCGGCCCAGAGCTGCACGTTGTGCATGTGTAGAGCTCTGGCCTAGACTCCCTGAGCCGCCTCTAGCCAAGTGGCCCTGGCAGGTTTCTTAACCTGTGTGAGCCTGGCCTTCAACGGGAACACCTAGACCAGAGCTCTTAAGAGTCAACATGTACGTGCTTAGAACTGTGTCTGCCTTGCCAGCTACTAGCTACAATGGCAGCCGCTACTATTCCTGTTACTGGGCCTCCCAGGGCAGTTCTGGGAGTAGAACTCTCATCCCTTTTCTCCCCCAGGTCACTGCCTGGGGAGCCCACCCCACCTGCCAGAGCCTGTAGTCGGGCCTTAACGTATTACACCTCAAAAACCAGTCTTGTTACCACAGCTACCTCCACATTTGTGAAGTGGGCTGTGCCTACATTTTCTGTGGTTCTGTGGCTATAGACAAATGATGGCTGGACAGATGGACAGTTCAGGTTACGCCACCTGCTGCCCGATGCCCCATACCTGGAGGAGGTGGCCAGTGCGATGAGCAGGGCCTGGAGGATGCCGCGAATGAAGATGATGGGGTTCTTCTTGGTGATGAAGTAGTAGAGCAGGGGCAGGATGAAGAGGCCATGGATCAGCAGCCCACACACCACAGTGATGGCATAGAAGCCCAGCTTCTTTCTGACGACTGTGGGGTCGTCCATCTCCAGGATTTTGCCGGCAATGAGGAACACAATGCCAAAGGGGAAATACCTGGGGGTGGGCAGGGCAGCAGGCTCAGTGCCAGACAGGTAAGTGCTAGGCTGTATCACTGCCTGGTCTCCCAGACTCCAGGGAGAAGCAGGACTGTGTGCCCAGGTGCCCAGCCCAGGACATTGTTAATAACATCCTCAGCCAACCACCCCCCCTTCCCTAGTCCTGGCCTCTGAGGCCAGTGCTCGCCCTCAGGAGGCCCATGTTTCAGCCCAGCAATGCCACAACCTCTAGGGTGACCTTGAACAGGTCTCTGCATATCCCTCTCTAAACTGTGCAAGGTTAGAAGATTCCTAAGGTCTGAATTTTAACCAAAGAGTGGCAGCTGGTTCTCACTTCTGTTTCTTTTCTCCAAAAATTGAGCTGATGAGATTCCATGTGACAGGGAAACTGAGGCTTGGGATAGCAGGGCCAGGCTTACTTCTTAGCTCTACTCCTTCTGATTGAGCCAGAAGTGGCATCCAGGGTTGGAACTAGCCTGGTCAGGGGGGATATAATATATATATAGTGGGACACATGGACACATGGAGTTCTGCAAGCCCAGGCCCAGGCTGAGCCTCCTAGGAGAGCAGAGGATGGGACCGTGGTGTTCCTCCACCTCCCAGGGCAGGCGAGCAGGCTTACCACACAGCCACCGCCACGATCTTCATGACAGACTCATTGAGGCACTGGCAGAAGCTGACCAGAGGGGTCCCACTGTCACCCATACGGCCCAGCATGATGCCTGAGGAGGCAGGCACACACAAGCAAATCACAGGTGTCACAGATGCTGCAGGTGTCACAGATGCTGCAGACTGAGATGCAGGCAGGTGCCCTGCACGTGCTGACACGCTGGTGGCCAAGCAGGGACAGACCCCGTGCACGGCTCACCTCTGCCCTTGACTGACTTCCTAGCAGCCTGAGCTACCACGTCCCTCCCTCTTTTTCTCAGCCTCTGCCACTTGGCCAAGGTGGTGACCTTGTAACAGGGTGGTCCCCAGGAAAGGGGAGGTTCCCTGCCCCACCCAGGGAGGGTGGAGCTGAGCAGGGAGAGGAGAAGCTGAAGAAGAGACTGAGGAAGGAAGCAGAATGGAGCCAGGAGACCTGGAGGAGGCACATGGAGCCTAGAGACACGTGAAGAAACTGCGCTTGTCTTTTGGTCGTGGACTGGGTGACACAGATGTGGGTGAGACCCGTGGGGAGGTGACAATGGCAGCTTTTATCTTGATGTTGATTTTGCTCTTTGCCTTCCAGGCTTGTCCAGCCCTTTTCTGTGGGTCCCCACTGGAAGATGCTTTAGACTTGTGGCAGGCCTTGGGGCCTTGCTCTGGGCCAATCCCATTTGGATGGACTTTTACCCACGAGGGGACGGGTAACTTTGGGTGCTTGATTTAGAAACTAGATTCTTTGCCTTGCCTGTATTGTTTCCTAGTTTTATTAAAGTTCCTTTTCATTAAAGTCTCCTATGTTTTGTGTTGATGCGGCGGATGGCAGAACCCATTTAGAATAGGCAGGTTTGCGGGGTTTTGGGCTGCCCCTCTCCCTGTCCTATAACAACCTCCTGACAGGGATGTTATCTCTTCCTCTTCTCCCACCCACACCCTATACAGCAGCTAGCGTCACTCCCTGCCAAAATGTCCTCCCTGAGCTCTGAGACCATGAAAAAGGACATCCAGGCTACCAGATTCAGGGAAGGATGGATTCAGGGAGGGGCTGGCTCCAGGTCACACTGTGGCCCAGCTGGCAGCGCATACCCATGCTGGCAGAGAAGATGACGATGCCCAGCACGTTCATGCCATCGCTGCTGCCAGGTTCTGACTTGTAAACCACCTCGGGTGGTGGGGTCAGGTCGAGGGTGAAGTTCTGGACCCAAGAGCCATTCTCTTCCTGGATGCCGTAGATGAGGATGCGCCGAGGAGAAACCTCTGATGCCCTCGTGGGTGACTTGACAATAGGGATGGTCTTGGTGCGGTACTGGTGGCGACACCCCAACCAGGAAGGAGTCAGGGCCAAGTGTGGTTAACATTAACAACGTGAAGCACATCTGCGTCTACTTACGAGCTATTTGATGGGCAGTAACCTCATGAGGTAGTCAGGACAGGGTTATTACCAATATTTTACCAAAAAAGAAAATGGAGATTTCTTCATCCATCTATACTCCACCCAGATGTGCCTCTCCATCCCTCCAACCGTGTATGCATTATTACACCACCAGGGTTTGCTTCTAACCATTGTCCACCTCATCTATCCCTGTAACCCTTCATTTATCCATCTATCCCTTATCAACCATCCATTACCCATTCACTTAACAGCCAGCCAGCCCCGGCTTCCACTAAGGGAAACCTGGACCTACTATTTGGCCTTCGACCAAGACCTGAATACTCAGGGTAATGCTAACATCTTCATGTTTGATAGGTATTGTCAGTATAACTGAGAGTTTGATCAACAGGAGGCGGCTTGATAAAGTTAATTCTTATATTAGAACCCACAAAAAGGAGGCCACGTGGGTAGCTCAGCCCACACCACGAATCTAAACCTAAGATAGCCTGAACTTAAGGGAAACACCAGTTAAAACACCCAAACTATATCAATCGCAACCCTCTAACTCAGCTTCAGCTGTGGCCAGGTTACTTTCCCCTGGAAAACAGGACCTGCTAATTTCATATGGATATCCCCAACCTCCTAGCCAGTCATGTCCTGTTTCTATGTAGCCTCTTCTGATGATCAATAAAATGTGCTCCTGCCCAAAATGCCTCATAAGAGTGATCCACTACTTGTCAGGCACTATCCGTGGCTTGTTTTCCCTTGAATAACAGACATCAACCATAAAACTCTTAAAAGAGGACAAAAAACTCTGCTGATGAGGTGAGGCCCCAGCTGGGAAGAATCAAGTAGCTAAGGTAGCTGCCTTTCCCTCTCATCCCTCAAGTACTAGAAGCCCAAACTGGAGTCTCCTATTCTCCCAAACACTGAAGTATCATAAGGTAAGCCTTCTTGGGGAGGCGGATAGGGTTGGAGAGAGCCACACAGGAAATGTATGGGACTGAAATTTCTGTTCTTCAGTTTCTTCATCTGTAAAATGAGAATCATACAAATATCTGCCTCATTAGATAAGCCGGACAACATGCATAAAGTGCTTACCACAGAGCCTGCCACATGGCTAGCCTTATGTAATGACTGCTGTTATCACCACCACTGCTATCATCGTCATTCCAGTGCTGAACACTCTGTGCGGGGTCCCCAGAGACACAGGATTGAGCCCAAGATTTCTTCCCTGACTAACTGAATCAGACAGCTTCACAAAGAAGGGGACATTTGATTTGGGTCTTGAAGGAGTTTGTCAACAGAAAAAGGGGATTCCGGGTGGATATGAAGAAAAGCAGTGTTCTCTCTCTTCTGTCTTCAATAATTCCCCATCACTGCTGGGATAAAACCAAACTCCCTATTTAGAGCCCATTACTAAGCAACTCCTAGCATTAAAGAAGACCCTAAAGTTAGCAAAGATACAGTGCTTGGCTTGAGGGCTGCGGTTCCTTATTTTGGTGCCTCCTCTCCAGCCCTCAGCCACCTCCTTAGTGTCCCCACACCCCCCACAGAGCCCAGCACAGGGAAGGGGGTCAGGAAATGCTTGCTGGATTGAGTCAACCAACCCTCCATAATTTTAGAAAAGGGAAAAGAATAGGATATTATTATATATGCAGACAAGGACTGCCACACAAGGATGTTTACCATCATTTCCAAAAGGGCAAAACTTTGAAAACAAAGACCACCCAAAGGAGGGTCTGGGTGAATGTCCTACAGTCCAGCCTTACAAAGGGTGATTGCATCACCACTGAATAGTGTATTTTAAGAAACATTTACTAACCAGAAAAAAAGCTCATGACATAAATAGGGATGGGGGTGGTGCAGGCTGCACACTGTCTATGCACAATGATCCTAGTTTTATTTTTGAAAACATTTATGCAGAGAAAAGACAAGACTGGAAGCATACCAGCTATTTCCACTACTGCTAGGGCCAGGAAACAGAGATGATTTTTATTTTCTACTTTATATATTTTTTAGTATTTTCCTAATTTTCTACAGTGAACAGTATTACTGTTCTTATGAGAAGGACAGAGGATTTTTGTTTTAAAGAAAGAGAAAACAGGCTTAGGAACAGACAGGCCGGGCTTTGCCCACTAGCTCTATCATTTCTGAGCAGTATCTGCTGGGTAAATGTTTGAATCCTTTGGAGCCTTGGTGTCCTCACTGAGGAGACGGCCCTGTCCTTTCTGCAGGGCAGAGTATTGTGAGGACTGAGTGAGATGGTGTGTGAGCGCACGAGCAGTGGCTGAGAGCAAGGACAGAGCAGGCATTACATAAGGGGTGTCCTCCCATTATCAAATTTTCTCTTCTTGGAAAGCTGGAAGCCGGGCTAGGGATCCAGCCACAGGATCCAGCCACAGGTGGCGCTAGGGAACTAGGCCCCCCTCCTTCCCCTCCCTCCTCCCCTAAGTTCCCTCCCCTATCCCTGTGCAGCCTAGGGACCCCCTCACCTGTTTGAATGTGGCTTCCACAAGGTTGGCTGGGAACATGTTCCTGGGAAGAGAGTCAGAAATTGCAGAGTTCCAGATCCAGGACAGGAGGAACTTGGGGTCATCTGAACACCACCCTGGGCACTTGAGGCCTTCATGACCTAGCTCCACTCCCTCTGCAGTCTCAGCTCCCCACTCCCAGCCACAACCCCTCTTCCCCCACCCTCCCAAGCCCTGGGGGTATGAGCTCCTGTGTGCTCCAACACCATTTGCTTACAATTCCTCAAATATGCTGTGTGCTTTTCCAGCTCCAGGCCTCTGTCCACACTGTTCCTCTAGATTAGAATACCCCTCTTGCTTCGCTGGCTGGCTAACTCCTGCTCAGACCTTCTTTGATTGCTCAGGCCAGTTCTGTGACCCTTCTGCAGGTCACCCATGTTCCAGCCCATGCACTGGCTGATGTGGCCACCTCCCCGTCTCCCCGGCTCCACCCCAGTCTCACAGAAGTGGATTCCATTATTCATATTTTATCTGTGGCACCCACAGAAGTAGGGGCATTATTTTTATTAATATTTTCATAAAGTTAAAGGAGAAGGGGGTCTTGTCGTACCAGATTTGAAAGCATAAAGATGTGACTGTCAAAACAGTGAGATGCTGGCAGTCTTATCAGAAAAATCAGTGTAATAGGACCATAGCCCAGAGCCAGAACTTCATACAGCCAAGAATTTCATGTCTGATAGAAGTTGCTTTGGTGAGGACAGGAAGTGAGAAAAGATCAGTGAGGGAAGGAAGGATTCATTAAAAAGTGCTGTGCAATTGACCAGCTATTTGAAAAATAGAAGTTACATCCGTATTTAATACTTAGCACCCAAAAACTTTCCACATGGTTTAAGAAATAACTAAAAAGAAAACTGAAACCATAAGAAAGTAGAAGAAAATGTTAATATTTTACCAGCTTTCAGCATTTGGAAGGACTCTCTAAGAACAAAATGAGCAATAAAAAAGTCACCAGATTTTACTACATTAAAATTAAGAATTTTCCAAATACCATATGGTATCCTGGATTGGATTCTGAAAAAAAGAAAATTAGCAGAAAAACTGGTGGTAAAATACAAATCTAATGGAATCCTGTCATCTACTATATAGCATTGCATGACTTTATTTCTTAGTTTTGACAAATATGTGGAAGTTGCTAACACGGGTGGGGTGGGGGGAGTTGGGTGTGGGTATCTGGGACCTACTATCTTTGCATCTTTTCTGTAAACCTAAAATTATTCCAAAATAAAAGTTGAAAAAATTAAGAAGCTCTAAGATGGAACAATCCGAATAAATTTAGAAAGCAAATGACAAACTGGGCAAGTTCTATAACAAAATCCTGTATCTTTAGGAGCTTTTAAAAAGCTTGTCTTTGTTTTAGTGTTCAGCCTCCCTCTGCAGGCTACCAGGCCCCTGGAGGCAAAGGGCTGCCTTCTGTTCCCTGCTGTGTCCCCAGCACCTGCAAAATCGCCTGGGTGCTGGGTCAATATTTGCTGCCTAAATAAATGGCACATAAAACACTGATATTCCCAACAGAAAAGAAAGTCACCACTGGGCAATTCACTTAGCAAATGAAGAAACACTTAAGGAGCCAAAAAAAGCTTTTAAAAAACATTTGGCTTCATCACTAAATTAAAGACACTTTCACCTATCAAATGGGTAAGGTATTTTTTTATTAAAAATATTTTTTATTTAATTTTTAAAAAAATTTGAATCATAGAACGTTACCTCCGTAACTCTTAAAATTTTCTTCTACTTTCTTATGGTTTCAGTTTTCTTTTTAGTTATTTCTTTAAACCATGTGGAGTGTTTTTGGGTGCTAAGTATTAAATACGGATGTAACTTCTATTTTTCAAATTGAGGTAACATTGGTTTACAGCACTATTTTTAGTGCAGATTGACACCCCTTCAAATGTATGTCACCAGACCACACCCATCACAAAAGTACCAGTTACCCTGCAACACAGCCCATGGGACCCTCCACTTTCTGCTCCCACCCCAACACCCCCAGGTCAGGAATCTTTAAAATGGCCACACGCAATGCTGAGGAGGGTTGGTGACCCGGGCACGGCACCCTGCAGCCTTTCTGTAAAGCAGTTTAGCGATTCATGTCAAGGGTTTTAAGAACATTCTTTGTCTTTATGGTTTTCTTCCAGGATTTATTCTAAATCAGAGATGCTAACAAGGATGCCCCCTCCGCTCACACCTCCTCCACCTGGATGGCTCCTCCCACTCTTGTTTGTTGCCAGTCTCTCCTGCTCTTTCAAGACTCAGCTAATACATGCATGGGGGTGTATACAGGAATACGAGTGAGCATTATTTCTTAACTTTACACCCCAGCAGCTTCTTTTTTTTTTTTTATTTTTTTTTTTATTTATTTTATTTTATTTTATTTTATTTTATTTTTTTTTTTTTACAGTGTGCCAAGGACATGGACCCAGCAGCTTCTGTTGTAAAGCAGAAACTAAATTTTTTTCCACTGCTGCTAAAATACAGGTTCAGTGAAAGCATATGGCAGGAGAAACAGGGCTTAGAATGAGCGGCCAAGTCAGAAAAACAGGAAGGAAAGGCCATGGCTGCTGCCATTAATTTGTCACAAAGGGGAGAAGCAGTAGGGGTCAGGAGCTGAAATCTTAGAAGCTCAAATAAGGTCCCCCCCCACCAGCCCCTCAATGAGTTATAAGGCTTTTGCCACCAGAATAGTAGCTGCCTACAATGGCTTTTGACATCAAACAGACGTAAAGCACCAAAACCAGGCTAGTGCTGGGGTGTTCTTCCACACACCAGGCACACAGCCCACCAGAGGCAATGGTCTACCCTCCTGGGCGCTCATGACAAAATGGACGATGCTCATGCTGTGCTGATTGTTGAACAGAAAAATCTCTCCCGGGCATTGGTTTAAGAGGTTTGAGTGACTTTCAGGGTGGTTTTCTAATGAAACTTAGAGCAAAGCCTGCATTAGGCTGAGCAGAAACTTAACAACATTTAAAAAGTAGAAGAAACCTAATGGACTTATACATAGCGGATGGTACCTAGCATGTATATTTCCTTTAAAATTAGAGCAAATGTCTACTGTGGCAAGGGGCAGCCAGTGGCCTACCCAGTCTCCTCTCTCTCCTTTTTATACTATCCGTGTAGCCCTGGTAGACTAGTATAGAAGCCCTGGGATATTCTGGGGACCCACAGGGCTTTGCCATCAAATCCTGTTTCCAGCCTCTCTTACAAAAGAAGGAGCAGTATGATGTAGGTGGAGTCATTGGGGAGTGCTTCTTGGAAAACTTGGGAAAGGTGCCCATTTGGCCAGGACCTTTGATCCCTGATTTTTTTCTTTCTGCCTGGACTGTGGTTGTAATAGCTAGCGATTGAGCTACCCTCTTGAAACACAAGGTACACTGATGATGAAAGGCAAGTGCTGTGAGCCACAAGGCACATAGGTTGGAGGGAGCCTGGGGTCCTAGGACCACACACTGCCTACCTCTGAACTGTTATGTGGGAAAAGTCGTGAGCCTTAATCTTGCCAAGCCTCTGCTGCTTTAGGTTTCTCTTAACTAACAGTGAAAAGCAATGCCTGACTAATACGTGTGCTCCTATTAGTAATCAATGAACTCAGGCTCCAGATTTAAACAAAGAATTATGTTTTTGATTATTAAATGGGAACATGCAGAACATGTGACTTTGAACACCCATAGAAGCCTTCCATTTGCCCCTTGAGGCCTGTGGTCCTGGCGGCAGTTACATAAAATGCAGACATAGCCCCCTGGGAACCATGCCCATCAAGGACACACTCCGTCCGGGCCTCCCAGCACATCTCCCGGAGCAAAGGACAGTCCACCTTGTGGCTCCTCTCCTCTCTTACTATTTGTAGGTTCCCACTGGGATGACTCCCAACTAACCCCAATTCCATGTCCCCAACCAGGCAGCAGAGGTGGGAATTGTTCTTTCCTACGCCCAGATCCCGAGAACTTCGTCCAATTCCTGAGAGAGTAACTGGGAGCTATAAATAGAGTCATTACTTAATCCCTCTGGTGTTTTAATAAGATTGGGGGAAAAAGGCAAGGGCCGAGCTCTGATTAGTGTTCTATTTGGGGTTTCTCTGTGAAGCTGTTGGAGCCAATGTCAGTTTTCTGGAGCCCCTACTTGGAGCCCTAGGAAATGAGTCCATGTCATGGGGGATCATCCAGGAACAGGCTGTGGTGTTTCTCTAGATGCATCTTAGAGATGGATGTGTATGTGCCCCCCACTGCCCCGAGGGGTGCTGTGGACCCTTATTCCCCTGTTTAGTTGGCACCCACATCTTTCCCACTTTTTACTTGTCTCACCACCTCAGTTCCCAGTTATCAGCCTTGGTAGCCACCTCCCTAGGCCAGAGCAAGTGTGAGGGGTACCCTCACTGCCGGGGTCCTCATTTTCTGTACCATGTCTCAGAATGTGACAGCTGGAATGGGTCTCAGAGAGTGACTGTCCTCACGCCCTTCTTGTCTGTCCAAATATGGCGGACAGTCTGATGTTGTCATTTGTCCTTGCTGCCCACCCCCCCACTCCCCAGTCCCTGGCACAATGTTTTCTCCCAGAACAGGTGCTTAATAAAGGTAGGTGAATGGAACAGAAGTGACTGCTACCCTTCAGGGCAAATTCGTGACCCCAGTCACATCCCGTTCACGCCATCCTACTCCTGCTCATCTCTCCCAAATGCACAGGCTTCCTTTTTCTAAAGGGTACAGTCCCCCCCCTCAGCCTGGATTCACGGTCTTCAAGCTTGGGCTCTGATTTGTCCTCCCAGCTCCATCTCTCAGAATCTGCTCCCAGAAGCTTCTGATCATTCCCTGAAGGCTCCTGTTGACTGTGGCCTTTGAGTTTCAGAACCACAGAATTAGAAAGAATCTTGGAAACCACTGGGGAAATGGAGACCCGGAGACAGGGACTGACCTGCCCAAGGCTATACAGAGACTTCTGGGCAGAGCTGAGACCAGATTTCTCTTTCCAATCTTCTGGCTCCCTGTCCTGGGAAGCATGTGATCTCTCTCTCCAGCCTCTCCTCTGACCTAGAAATGGTGACAGTGAGGTCTAACTGTTAGCTTTGCAAAACAACTTGCCTCAGGGTTGAGACTGACCAGGGGGTGAAAACCTCAAACCAGAGGGATCAATTTTCCCCATGTGAAAATCAACCAGGAACAGCAACCGCTGCTGGAACATCTGACACTGACACGTTGTGCATCTGATCCAGAGCCCTCAGCCCCTGAGCGGGAAGGCGGTGCTGGGGAGGGTGGGGGCTCCCTGAGCACCAGCAATTCCTTTCATCATGAGGAAAGGCTGTTTCGAATCAAAGACTCCAAGAAAAGATGAATCATAGTCACCAAATCTTAGAAATAATGGATCTTAGAAAATGAAGCTTCTCGAAATTCCACTCCTTTGGCTCCTAGAACAACTGCTTTCCTGGTTCTCCTCCCGGGCCTCTCTCACTCCTACTCTGTCAGCTCTACATAGCTCCCCAAGGTGGCAGTGGGCCAAGGCTCACCTGGAGCCTCTGCCTCACCCGCTTGGCACATCCTCCCTCAGCAAGTCCTCCCAAGCAGGATTCTGGTGGCATGGGTTACCGGATAAGGTCCAGCAGGGCGTCGGCTGAGCTCATGATGGGCTTCCCGCTCTGCTCAGTCGTCTCCTTTTGGGCTGCCCCTCCTGGGTGGATGACAGAGACCATGACGATGCCCACGATGACTGCCAAGAAGGTGGTCCACAGGTAGTATGCCACGGTGAGGATGCCCAGGCGACTGGAGGTCTTGGCATCCAGAGAGGCGAGGCCGGACATCAAACTGGGAGAGCAATGTTCATCAGGGTCTGTTGGGGAACATGAGGGCTGGGCACCCAAGCATACCCACTCTCACTCCCCTTTTGGCTCTGCCCAGCACTCTCACAGTGCTCTTGGGAACAGGTGGGCACAGGAATCCCCTTCCCAATAGTGCTGACCTTGTGATTCCTTCTCACCTCTCTCTGCTCTGCTCTCTGCCCTGAGCCCAGCGTCACCAGCCAAGTCCTTTCAAGTCTCAAGGTCTTTTCATGGGCTGTTCCCTCTGTTTGGGGTCCTCTTATCAGCATCCTTTATTTGCCTAACTCCTACCCACCAGGTACGGCCAAGCTCAGTGCCACTTTATTGGTGAAATCTTTGTCACTACCTGCTTCTCACCCAGAGTCAGGAACCCATTCTGAGGCTCTGAGAGCCCCAGCCTCCTGTGACGATCCTGGTGGTCACTCGCCTGTCTCTCACACCAGACTGGAGGACTTGTGAGAACAGGGACAGGTCTGACTTCCCTGTGGGTCCCCAGTGGCCAGCCTCGCTTCCTGGTGCTGCCAGTAAGCAGGGGTTACTGCAGGTGTGCCGAGTGAACTAATGACTGAGAGTGAGAGAATGAGTCAGAGCACTAGGCTAGGAGTTGGTGCCCTCCACCTAGTCCAAGTTCTGTCCACTAGCTATGGGCAGAAAGTCACTCCCCATCTTGGTGCCTCGGGTCCCCATCTATAAAATGGGGCCATGGTTAGATTTTTCTCCTGCAAGGTGCCACCTTGTGGCCACCTTCGGTTAGTGCCCCGGCCCACACTCCCCCTGGTGGGAGGCTGTGGTGACAGGACCTGTGGGTTTCCTCTCTTGGCTGCTCCCACCCCTGTCCGTGCTGACCTGGGCTCTCTGCCCACCAGTGCAGGTGAGCCTCTTATTTACTCTTCTCACGGCCCCTGGGCTGCAGGGCCCAAGAGTGAGAGATTAGTTAAGGAGATGCTTGTGCTTTGCTTTACTGCCAAAAGGATTTTTTTCCCCCAGAGCCCTTTCACTCTTTCAGATAAAGGAAATATTTTTTCTAATTTTAATCATGTAAACAAGAGCACATAACCCCTTCGTCCTGTTGAAATTAGACTCCGGAGCAGGCAGCAGACAGCATCCAGCATCAGGCTGAGCACAGAAAGTCTCTTCCCTAACACAGGCTGCAGTCACATTTGTGTGCACCCCGATCTTCCCAGCTTGCCACAGCAAAGACTCACTCTTCTAAGATACAGTTTAAAGTCCCCCTCCTCTAGGAAGCCTTCCCTGACCACGAGCCTGGGCGAGAGTTCTTTCTCTGGACTCCCATGCCATTGTATTGTGGTGCAACCCAGCCTTCGCCTCACTGAGGTGCTGTTTACTGAAAGTGTCTCCAGGGCAGGGTCTGATTTCAATGCTGGGTCCGCAGAGCCAGGCACAGGGCCCAGCTAGAGCGTAGCAATTCTCTGATGAGGAAGTGAATGAATGAATGAAGCAGTGTTTTTACAACATCTGTTCATTCTTCTCTGCCAGGACGCCATATGTGAGTATTGGGCTTAGGGTGGGTCTCAGACATTAATCCTGAAGGGATAATGGGATTGCATGGCTGGGGGAAATGGAAGAGTGCCCTGCAGCCATTATCCATGAGAGCAATTATCCCTAGCTCAGAAACTGTCATTGGGTGGTGAGATTCTGGGTAATTTTTATTTTTATTTTAAATGAGTTTTCATGTTCTCTATTAGAATGAACATGTCTTGCTTTGTGTTGCTGCCTCACCTGGTCCTCATACAAGGCTGTAAGTCGGCCCTGCCCTGAAGACTCACACTGAGAGCCACTGAGCTTCCCAGTCGGCATATTAAAAAAGCACAAAGAAACAGGTGAGATGAATTTTTGGTGAAATTAATTTTAATAATTCTTTAATCCATTGTATCCAAAATACTGTCATTTCATTGTGCAGTCAATATACACGTGTTATGCTCCTGCAGGTGTTTGAATTTGATTTTAATTTGTAAAATTAAAATCTGCAGTAAAATTAAGTTTTGCAGTTGCACCAGCCACATTTCAAGGGCTCAGTAGCCACACTGTGTAGTTTGAGGGACAGATAACAAACTCAGGGAGTGGGAGGTCACCGGCCCAGCCATTGGCTGATAAGCTGTAGTTGGTTTCACTCCTGTGGAAGAAGAGGGTGTTTTGGTTTTGGCTGACTGATTTCAGTGTGGTCCACTCCACGGAAGGCCTCTTGTGGCGTTGACGAGCCTCCCCACGGCAACCCTCGGATTTGTGGTGGTGAGCTCTCTATCTTTGGGGGCATCCTAGAGGAAGGTTTCAAGATTGAGTAGGAGATTCTCTGAGGATGACCCTTCCTTCTGGCTCAGATTTATGGTGAGGGGGAAATGGATAACCTTGCCTCTCTGACTCTCAGCCTGGCTGGGTGTTCCAGGAGTCCCCAAGGTCCTTGAGGGCTCTAGGGGACAGCTTCAGGGAGCAAAGAGGTCTGAGGCTCCCTCCTAAGCCATCTGGCTCCTACTCAGGGCCAATGGATTGTGGATCAAGAGTTGCGGTGATTGGGGAATCTCCTGAGCTCCAGGGCTCAGCCTGTTTCAATCTGGTAATTGCTCCACTTACAGAGGGATGGGGGGAGGGAGGCAGCAGCTGCTGGGCTCCTCAGGGAGGGAGAATAAAGCCTCTTACTCACGGGCACCTGGTTCCCACACCGCCCCCTGAGGTGAGTGTCCTGACCCTCTCTGATGTTGGGAAGTACCCAATGCTGCTTGTGTCCCTGGCTATGGAGTGTGGTCAGGCTGCCTGGACTGCTGAGAGCCCCCTTCCTGTTTGACATCCTTGGTGGCTCCCCAAAGCCCTCAGTCCACACTCTTTCAAGGCCTTGGGTCCAGTGTGGCCTGATTCATTCCCCTTCTCCTTGTTGGGCCACCCCAGCTGCCATGATCACCCTGCTGCTCCTTGAGCCACCTTTGTATTTGTTCCTTCAGCCTGGAACCGTTTAACTCCAACCCCTCACCCCCCACACCTCCCCAGTCTGACAAATTTCCATTTGCTCTTTTCAAGATCAGCTCAGATGTCACTTCTGCCAGGATGCCTTCCCTGGTGTGTTCCTCTTGCCCACCTTCCCAGGGCACACTGTATTCTCAATTGGTTACAGGTCATGCTGTCGGTATGCCTACTCCTGAATCCCCGAGGCCCAGCTCAGTCTGGCACAGGACAAGCTGGCAGGGAGCAAGTGCTGAGAGTTAATGATGGTTGATTGTGAGGGTTATCCTAGGTTTAGAAGAGTGAGTGCCTGGAGCCTCCCTGGAGGCACAGCGCTAAAAGACAGTGCTATCAAGCTATCGCCAGCCACTGCAGCATGAGCTCCATTCCTGGCCCTCCTGTCTCACCCGCTGTTCCCCTCAGCAGTGTATTTCTGTTTATCTGCCTGTTCTGCTCCCC
Source organism: Talpa europaea (assembly GCF_964194135.1). Classification (NCBI taxonomy): domain Eukaryota; kingdom Metazoa; phylum Chordata; class Mammalia; order Eulipotyphla; family Talpidae; genus Talpa; species Talpa europaea. Next base: position 33,198,013 of record NC_140076.1, read on the forward strand.
ACTCTGTCCCTGGTGAATCCTCTCACCCCCTGCATCTCTGGCCCGCATCCCAGCTCTTACATGCATAAATAATTCTTGAAAAAAAAAAAAAGAAGTGCCTGGTGTATAATAAGTGTTTGATGCTTACTGTTACTAGCATATTCCAGTTACTAGCATCCACTCATTATCTGTCACCGTGTCCTCTGACTGCCTGCCCCGTGACTGCGCTCCTCCAAGGAAGGCTGAAGGGGCTCAGTCAAGGCACTCAGCGTCCAGGGCCTGTCATAGCCAGATGCATGTGACATTAAGCCACGGTGGAATTTTAGACTAGATTGTTAAAAGGACACATGAGCTTCAATGACCATGGGCACCCATTGGGGGGCTCCCTGAGAACAAGAACTTGTGGGCATGGATGAGAAGTGCTGGGAATGACTGCTGCAGGCAGTGTGCACTTCTGGAGTGAAGAAAAATGGACAGGGTCTCCGCAGGTATGCTTCTCTGCAGGAAAGCAGAGAGGACTGCTTTTAGCCCTCTCCTTCCTCACCATTTTTATTAATGGCTTGGCCAAGGCCACTGACAGCATGTACTCCATCAGATTCACAGAAGACAGGAAGCTGGGAGGAACAGCTAATGTTTGGATGAGGGAGTTGGGACTGAGCAGACCCCAGCAGGCTGGGACTATGGGCCAATTCTGACACGATGAAACTGAACATGGACACGTGTTGGGCTGTGCTTGGCTTCAGCAACCTGGAAAGCACAGACTCTGGGGTGGAAGAGGCGTCTGAGCCACTGCCGCAGCAGCAGCACGTGGAAAGGGGACTTTGGGGGTTGTTCACTGCCAACTTGATGAGTCACTTGGGGCACAGGGCAGCCAAAGGGCAGGTGAGGCCTCAGCTTGTGGGGCCAGAAGACTGGGGAACTTGTTAAAGAGGCCATGGACCTATTCTGATGATGAGACCCACTGGGAAAGTGATAGGGGAGGGAGGTGTGTGTCCCACAGGGCAGCTGGGATCAGTGGCAGGTGTTAGAGGTGCAGGCGTGGGGAAGCATCTGAGAGGCCAGGGGCTGTGGAACCAAGAGCAGACCAAATCTGGGGCATGCTGGTCTTGATGAGGAAAGCCCAGGGAAGCAGGTCCAAGCTCAGTGCCAGGAATAATTTTCTAGCAGACAGAGCAATCCTGCCCTGGACAGGACCACCATGAGAAGCAGTGACCTCCCAGTCACTGGGGGGGTGTGACCCACTGAAGTCACACAGTGAGTAAGCAGATTCAAATCCCAGTCTATGCGCATGACAATATCCATAGTCACAACATCCTGGCACTGACACGACCTTGGAGACAGGAAGGAGCCCTGAGTCCTGTGGCCAAGTCCTTGGTCTCTGGCCTCAGCTGACCCAGTCAGGCGGACTATCGCAAACTGGCGGCTGGGATGCAGCTGCAGGGAGTCCACCCCACAGGCAATCAGAAGGAGGCATCTGGGGACCCATGGGAGGACCTTCAGCCCTTCCATACCACATGGCTTGTGTCTTTCCCCTGAAGAGACCACAGACCTAGCAGTTGACAGCAAGTGCCACATTAGCGCCTAGTTATGCTCCCCAGATGGTTCTGTCTCATCCCCCACCCTGAAGCCAACTGCTTCTAAGATCTGGGGCAGGGTGGCCAGATGCCCACTTGGCCAATGTCTGGGTCATTTGGTCCCAGCACTCCCATCCAGAGGGCAGAAATTCCTCTAAAGCCTCTGCTTGCAGACCTCAGAGGATTGAGAACACACTATGTCCCAAGTCAGTCTCCAACGTCAGTCAGTTATGCTCATTAGGAGGTTCTTCTTGTTGTCAGAATGAAATCCGCTTGCAGAGAAGAGAACTCCCCACACAGTCCAGCCCTGCCCCTGGTGCCACACCTCTCCCCCCAATTGCTTTAGATTCCACAGGGACTGGGAAAGAGGGAATGTTGGGGTTCAGAGGACAGGGGATAGGGCAGGAGGGTTCCTTCTTGAGCCCCTGGGCACTGGATCAGTAATCTATTGGGACTTATAAATATCAAACTTGAACTGAATCAAATGCAAAAGCTGGAGCAGCCGCAGTGGCAACCCTGAGGGCTTCTGCTGGACCATCCAGCAGTCTCTTCCACTTGTCACCAGAGGCTGTGTTCCCCAGTGTAATCAGTCCATGGGAGCTGAACCTCTACCCTTCTCTTTCCCCACAAGACAAAGTAAGTCAGGTCTATTCCCACAGGGAGTCCACATGACTCTGCCCCATAGTTCCAGACTGTTGGCACTAACGTGAGGAATGATGTCCTTGATATGTCTGTCAGGGCTGCCTGTGACCAGGGCCCCCACACCAGGGTGACCCGGGGGATATGGAAACATAGGTCTCCTCTCTCCCCTTGTGTTTTTGGTGGAGATGCTGGTGTCTGCCCCTCAAGGTTGGGCCTGGCAAGTGAGCTCTCCCCAGGTTGAACAAGCCCTCTCCAAAGCAGTGATCCTGCACAGAAAAGGTGGCAGGAGCTGTTTTCATAACCTGGCTCACCTTCCAGACTCAGATATGCTCACCCCCCTGTTGAGCACTTGCTCTCGGTGCTATGGGTTCCCAGAAATGAATGAGGTGGGTTTGTGGTCCTGAAGGAGCTCCATGTGGTGGGCAGGGTGACCTGCAGCTGGAAACTCAACACCCTGGGTCACAGCTATGAGTGAGAGCGCAGTGGAGGGAAAGTGGAGTAAGTCAGGCTTTTCATCTCCTTCCTGCCACTAGCCTCTATAGCCACCACCTGCGGCCTTGTTTTCCTCCCAGGTTTCATTGCCCACTTGTGACATGCTGGTGCAAAAAGTGCTTGGAGTGTGAGCACTGGACGCATGCACCTATGAATATGGACACCTGGGCAGAGAGGCCAGAGAGCACGGGGATACACGTACCTATAAGTATGGATGCCCGGGCCAAGAAGGGAGATAATAGGAGAGATTAAGAGAAGAGAAACCAGAGGGAGAGGAAGCATGGAGATTGTGGGGGCTGGGAGGCTTGGTTGCTGCCTGCCTCTTAGCCTCCCGGCCTCCCTGCCCTGCCCCCTCTCGCCCCACTTGCCTGCCTGTGTCTGGTTCCCTGCTTCAGCATAAAAGGCCTGTCAAATCTACTGAGCGCCAAGGTTCTTTTATCCATTTGCCGGAATCCGCAGTGATGGTGCCTGTACCAGGCAGGATCTAGTGCAGTCCGGGAATGAGGCTGGGCTGGCCAGAGGACCCTGCCAAATGGAGCCTTGAAGGCTGAGTAGGAAATCTCTAAACGGAGAGGGGGAAAGGGCATGGGAGTTGGCAGCGGGTGATGAAACCCAGGAGATTTTCAGTCACCAGGTTAAGAGTTGGGCCCCACCCACAGCCCACAGCTGGGCCACATCTCCCCTCCTGCCGAGTAACACGGTCAGCTGACCGGGCGAGAGGGCCAACGACAGGGCCCCGGGGCCCCCCCAGTGAGAGCAGCAGATTTCTGTTAAGAGTGGTTGCCCTGTGGCTTGCAGGGCCGGGTGCTGAGGCCCACGCCTCCTGCAGCCTCCCCCCTCAGTCTGTCCTGGGGGGCTCAGGGCAGCTGCCCCAGGACACTGGCTCCCAAGCCAGAGTTTGACAGCTGCTTGGCCCAGGATCATCTCCAAATAAGTTAGAACGTGGGTGTTTGGGAGTTTTCTGCCAAAGTAGAGTTCCTCGGGAAGGGGGAGAAGGGAATATTTTTTCAGCCAAACATGATTTCCCGATTCTAAGAAAAATCAGTTTTAAATTCTTAGAAAAAATACAAAGAAAAGCAATGCCCCCTCCACCGCCCGCCACACACACCCCACCCCCACCGCCTGCCACACACACCCCCTATACACACCGAGAGAACCATGCACACACACACAAACCCGCACGCACTGGGACTTCTTCGCTGTGATGTGGCATTTACAGATGCTCTGAATGTTCAGCATCAGCGAATCACAAACACATGGATCCAGTTTTCCTTGAATGGTGCCTGGTTTAAGAAACTGAAGGAGGGGAGAGGAGGGTTTGGCAAAAAGCAAGTGGAGCATTGGAGGCCCTCGCTGGCTCCAGATGCTGGTTCGACCCATCCAGCTCCTTGGGCTGCTTTTTGTCTGGGAATGTGAGCAAACAAGGCTCTGTGGACTCGCCAAGAGTAGATGCAAAGTCTAGCCTCCATGGGGCCGCAAAAGAAAAAGAAAAGGCACCTGCTGTTGCTGCTGGATGAATTGGTAGATAGCGCTGTGTCTACCTTGTGGCTGAAGCCGTAAGTGTGGTAAATAATAGGTCTTGAGGTAAATCTAGAGTCCTGGGGCATAGGGATCCCCATTAGGGGATCCCTGGGTATGCAGGGGCCCTAAGTGTCCAGTGAGGGGAAAGGACCTTTGCATACTCTCCTCCAGCCACCAGGTGGAAGAATGAAGCAGGATTGCAAGATGAGGATGAGCGTGGGCAGTTCATAGGACATCATGTTGAGTTGGAGAGGTGGGGAAGAGGAGGATATGGACTTATTATTTTTTTTTAAGATTTATTTATATATTTATTTATTTATTATTTATTTATACAAGCACTGGGTACAGTCAGAAGCGCGGGAGGGTGAGAGAATTCACCAGAGCGGGGAGCAGAGCAGGCAGAAGGACCGAAGTACACTGCTGAGGGGAGCAGAGGGCGGCAGGAGAGGTCTGCGCGCCATGTGGGACCCTCCTCCGGTGGCCGGGGAGCAGCCGGGGATTGAACCGGTGCTGCAGAGGCTGCGGGCAGCTTCGCAACCCAGCGCTCAACCGCTGCGCCACCGGGGAGGCCCAATATGGACTTATTTTTATAGAAGTAACAGTAAGGTATCCTCCAAGAACTTAAAGAAGTTGCCAACTTAAAGGAAGTTGCCAACATTCTTTGGGTTAAAGTAGAAAAGAAAAAGGATCGAGTAGCAATCAGTATTCCTGGGAGAAAAGGGGAAAGGGAGGTTTCTCAGGCCCCAAAGGCCTGACTTTTCTAATGACAGATGGTGTAATTAGCATGGGTCGTCAGCACTGGAGCATAGAGCCGGGAGCTGAGAATGGCAAACCACCCACCCTTCCATATACCACCCCTGAAAGAGGGACCTGAGTTCAAAGACATGGCAATGCCCTAGCAGGTCCTAACCATCAGACTGAATTTCTCTACCAATGCAACAGGAGGAAGAATTTTCTAAATTTTGTCTAAGGCTTCTGTATGCATTTTCATCTTGGTTATATTCCCCATATAATTCTCACCCCCTTTATTTTGACCGTAATCCCTCCTTCCCGCCCCCCACCCCCGGTAGTATGTCTCTGGTTTATAGCTGCTTGTTGATTTTCAGTTTTACTTTATTATCATTAGTCTTTTTCCTGGTCCCGTATTTAGGTTTTCTAAATTCTTGCTGAGTGTGAGATCAGATTTTGTTTTTAGGAGAATTTTTGAATTGGCAAATACTAAGGTGAGAAGGCACACACTGTCCAGGAGAAGGGTTTGTGGTTTCATGAAAGGGCCAGAGCAGGACCTGGAGACCTTCAGATATGCAGAGTGAGGGGAAAGTGCACCAATTTGCATGAAAGGTTCTGGGGGCCTTCTGAAAGTAGAGAGACTAAGACCTAACCCTTGTTCCCTGTATTAAGGTAATGCCAGGGTCCAGAGTGTCCATTACTGAAGACTGTTAGTACTAAAGACTCGCCAGTCTAACCCACCGGGAGGGAAAGAGCCTAAAGGGCTCCAGCCCCAGGGAGCTAAGCTCAGGGCTTGACTGAGGCTGCTTGGAGAAGTAATGATTCAACACTTCAGGGTCTAGGAGCCTGAGGGGGCGCTAGGCACCAGCCAGTGGCAGTATGCAGGCTCTTCCCACACCGTGCAGAACTAATATTCCATGACATCATGTGGAAGGAACCAGAACAATAGGGCTAGGTGCGAGATCAGATGTTCTAGTTCGCTCTTTATCTACTAGAGGGAAACTTCCACTGAATGAGATAAGCTGACCTTGGCCACTGAGGCACAGACCTCAAGAAGATACTGGGCTTCTGCTTGTAGAAAAGATAGAGCCATTCATGATAGTCAGTTCTTAAGGCTGTCCATAAAGCAAGAACCAAGTATAATTGAAACTGTTCTTGAAGATCCTTAAGTTTTTGAAGATCCCATAAAGTCCAGCAGGTAGAATTTTGTATAAGTTCATTCAAGACAGTTTTCTTCTGTTTTGGATTGGGTTGCTGTTTCTTTGGGTGAGCACCAGCTGAAGCAGTCAGCATACTCTGAAAAGCCGTGATCTAAAAACCGCCATTGAAAAACCACCTTCCCTTCATGCCCTAGAATCATAATCACCACAGGCAGAGGCTCTTACTCAGAGGGGCCTTGGCTTTCTGCAAAGCAGACCCATCTCTCCGATGGTGTGCTTGCTCACAGGCACAGCTCTTTGAATGAGGGGGAGCCTCCTGCCTCCTTTATATTTTTCTTTCTTATTTAGAGCATATGTAATTTGATTCACTTACGTTAAATGCACACATAATGGGACTCCACCAACATCTGTGGGGCCCTGTAAATTAAAATGGCAAATCTGGAGTCCACTCATTTAGAATTAAATAATTAAATGCCCTGTCAGTAGACAGATTTCACCAGTGTGTTCTCCAAGTGATGAGCTTACAGGGAAAAAGTCCCTGGCCAGAGGCTGTATGCGTCGGTCCCCCATGGCAATTGTGTTTATTTCTATGAATGAATAAATTGGCATTTGGTTTATTTGTTTCTCTTGCAAACATCAGAGGTCAGCCCTGACAGGCCCGGATTTAGGACCAGCAAGGACCACACCCTGGGTCTGGTGAATTCACTACTAAGACTAGTTAGAACAAACATTTACAGAAAAACATAACAGTGGCAGAATTTGGATTATGGAATGATAAGAGAATTGTTTCCATCTGTTATCTAAAATGTTTATAATTTGCTTTATTATTTTTTGAAGTATAGAAAGATCTTGAAAATGTTATAGGGCAGGGAGCAAAATCAACATTAAGATAAAAGTTGCCATTGTCACCTCCCCACGGGTCTCACCCACATTTGTATCACCCAGTCCACAACCAAAAGACAAGTGCAGTTTCTTCACGTGTCTCTAGGCTCCATGCGCCTCCTCCGGGTCTCCTGGCTCCATCCTGCTTTCTTCCTTCCTCAGTCTCTTCTGCCGCTTCTCTTCCTGCTCAGCTCCACCCTTCTTTGGGTGGGGCAGGGAACCTCCCCCTTTCCTGGGGACCACCCTGTTACAAAAAGACAACTCCTAACCCATCTTCCAAGGTCAGTTCAAATGTTGGCCATGACACTACCCTGAGTTGCTTCGACTTCCCTCCGCCTGCTCATCATTCTTTGAATTAACATTTACTTGGCCTCTGCTGTTACCAGACCCTGTGCTGGCAAGGAGAAATCAAATGAAAGAGTCAGGGAGAGCCCTGCTTCAGAATCCTCTTTATGGCCAGGGAGTTGCCCTGTTCAGAAGGAATTCCTTGGTGAGCCACTTCAACTGAGGCTAAGGGGCACCTCCATCCCACCCCACTCCAGAGGCAGGGCAAAGACAAGATTTCTGGCTCATCTATGAGTTGGGGTAGAGAGAAGGAGGGTGAGGGAAGAGAAAGGTGGACACACCCGAAGGTGACCCCCAATGATCCACACCTTTGGACAAGTCCCCTCCTGGAGTGTGGGTAGGAGCAGTGACTTGGCTGTAACTAACAGAACATGGCAAATGCGATGGGGTGTCACTCCCATGGTTACAGGAGACTTATCTTAGGAGACTGGGCAGTAAGGGATCCTGCCTTTACAAAACCCAGAGTCAAGCTGGGAATTGCATTTAGAGAAGGCCCTAAGGCCTGTGGGGAGCCTCTAGCCTGAGGGTGGCCCTAAACCATCAGCGAAATAAGCCAGAAAGAAAAAGAAAAATACTGGATGGTCTCACTCATAGCAGGAATCTAGAAAACCTAAATAAGGGACCAGGAAAAAGACTAATTATAATAAAGTAAAAATCAAAATCAACAAGCAACTATAAACCAGAGACACACTGGGGGGGGAGGGGAAGAAGGGATTAGGGTCAAAATAAGAGGGGGTGAAAATTGTATGGGGAATATAACTAAGATGAAAATGCATACCTTGTGCAAAAATGAAAAATTATATAAAAATATATATAAAATTAAATAAAAATTAAAAAAAAAAGAAAAAAACCCAAACCCCTGCTTGGGCCCCTTGGTGGTTCTGGTTCAATAAGCCTGGGTGAGGCCCAGTGTCTGAGTTTTTCAAAGCACCTTTGGCGATTTGCTTTGCCTGAGTGACAATCCCCACACCAAAGTGGTTGCTTCATGAGGGTAGGGATGCCCAGCACTGGCCAGGAGCAAGAGTACAGAGAGCTGTGGGGGGTGGATGGGTGGATGGATGGATAGATGGGTAGATGGGTGGGTGGGTGGTTGAATGGATGGATGGATAGATGGATGGGCAGTTGGATGGATTATAGATCGGTTTGAAGCTAGAGAAAAGAAGGTTCAGGATGGAGAAGGGGGTGCTTAGAAATGTGTCATTTTTTCCCCATAAAGTTTTAATTTTCTCTCTGAGTAGGAACATTTTAAAACACTTCCACTTTCAGTGACATATTTGCTCTTACCAGCCCAATCTGTATAATAAGTAAAGTGTATAAACACATACTGTTTTTGTTTTTTTTTTTTCAATTTAATACCACATTCCATTTCCAGCCAGGAGAAAGCACTTCAGTCTGCTGGCAGAGACCAGGCCTTTGAGAGGCCAGACTCAGAGGCTGGACAAGCCCTTCATCACCAGGTTGCCTAGGTAGGCACCAGGGCGAGGGTGCCTTTCTTAAGCCACATGGAAATGTGTGGTAGAGGCAGGTCTAGAATCCTGACTAGGATTTTCTTTCTTTCTTTCTTTCTTTCTTTTTTTTTTTTAGTTAAATGACTTGCCCCAGGTCACACAGCGAGGCAATGGCAGGGCTAGAATTGCAGCTCAGGTCTGTCTGACTCCAGGGTCCACACAAGGACCTCTGCCCTCAAGCTATTTCTATTCTGCATACCAAGGTGACCCCCAGGCAGTAAGAACTGTTGGGCAGCCAAGGAGGCTAAAACTGCCTGTGCAGTCTCCATCAACACACTGATCTAGCTGTTGTGCAGTTGTCAATTTCCCCCTCAGTCTCCCTCGCACCCTGTGAGTGCCACAGGAACTGAACTTCATTCATCTCTATATCTGCAGTGCCAATTCAAGATCAACTACCCAGAAAGCACAGCGCATGGCTGTGGAGATAATGGCTTTATCCACTTGACAAGTCCTGATGAGTCCCTGCCTACCATGAGCTGGGCACTTAACAGTCTATTGTCTCTGCCTTCACAGAGTTTGCAGTACAGTGGAGGATAAACAAGTCAGCAATTGAAAACAGAAAAGCAATGCCAAATACGTGCTGCGCAGGACAAGAACAGGGTGAGGCAGAGGGAAGGCAGCGGTGAAAGGGAACAGGTGGGGAGGGCCTTTGTAAGGAGGTCACGGGTAAGTTGAGGTCTAATGGGACAGGAGGAAGAAGAGGTGTAAAGTGTTGGGGAAGCGAGTTCCAGGCAGCAGAGAGTGATGTGTGATGACCTTGAGATGGCGAGGATCTGGTCTGCTTAGGGAATGGAAAGGCCAGGGAGCTCAAGTGAGTGTGGTGTGAGACCAGGTGGGTGGAGGCAGGGCAGGAAGCTAGACCAGGCTAAGGAGGGCGGGCTTATTCTCAATGCCATGGAACCATGGAGGGGTTTTAAGAAAATGAATGGCAAGGCCCAATCAACTTTGATGAGATTCTTTTAGCCACTGGGTAGAGAATAGATGGGGCGGAACTAAAGTAAGGAGAACTGGGAGGTTACTGTGGCTTCTGGACTTGTGTGGTGGGGATGAGGTTGGGTTCTTATTTAGAAGGAATTTATTCAGCTGGAGCTGCTAATGAACTAGTGGTGGGGGAAAGAGTAAGGAAGGGGGAGGCTTAAATAATTGGGTAGATGGAGCAGCTGTTTAATGACAACAAAAACAGGAAAAGGACCTTCCAGTGGCCTGGGTCAAATTTCAAGCTGGTTATGCTAAATTTGAAATGCTTCTGAAACATCAAGTGGAGATGTCAGTTGCCTGAGAGAGCTCAGGGGAGAGGCCTGGGAGGGAGATCTGGGTTTGGAAGTGCTGTGCTGGTAGGTGTACATGCAAGCCCTGAGGTTCCCCTAGAAAGGGCCTGAGAAATGGAAACATTCAGAGATTGAATAGGAAAAAGAAACTGGGCTGGAGGGCAGAGCAGGCAAAAGCCCTGGAAAGTGCAAGATCAGAGAGAAGGGTATTTCAAGAGGGAAAGAGTGATCAAGTGCATTAGCTGCTTTGGAGGGATCGGCAGAACAAGCACTAAGAGTAGTACTCTTTGAGTTTAGCAACACGGAGACCATTCACCATCCCAGTGAATGACTCAAAGGCTGCAAAAAGAGACTACCAGAGTGGGTTGATGAGGCAGGGAATGATTCTGGAGGGAGGTTGCATTTCAGCAGAGCTTTGAAGGCTGAATCCTGAGAGATCTAAATGCTGCCTACAAGAAGCTGAACTGTACTATTAATTGGCATCTGGGTCTGGGCAGAACTATCTCTACTGCATTAGAGGGAAGGGCAAAAGGAGCTGGCTTGCTCCTCTGCAGCAAGGAGGACAGGGAGGCTGATGACCTGTTTCCAGGGGACAGAACCCATTCATGTCCTCCAGGACTCAGAAGCTTGGCTACATAACTTGCTACTGAGAAGTCCTGGGAGGTGAGGATTCCAAACCCATGACCTCAGAGCAAAGGGCTCTTAGACACCATCCAGAGCAGCCAGGTCATGACACATCCAGAACATGTGAGACCTAGAGAAGGGGCAGATCTTGCCCAAGGTCACCCAGTACAATCCTGACCAAGTGATCTCAGGCGATTCCTTGTGGCCCTTGTCCCAGTGGATATTGAAGGTTAAGAGTTCAGAATCTGGGCCTCCCTGGTGGTGTAAGGGGTTAAGACGCAACCTATGAAGCTGTCAGTGGCCACTGAAGCACGAGTTCTATCCCCAGCCAGGGAGGAGACCCACATGACGCAGCAGACTCTCCTGGCTCGCCTGCTGCTCTCCTCAGTAGTGTATTTCGGTCAATCTGCCTAGTCTGTTCTCCATTCTGTCTCTGGTGAATCCTCTCACCCTTCACACCTCTGGCCTGTATCCCAGTTGTTGTATGCATAAATAAATAAAATCTTTAAAAAAAAAATATAAAAGGAAGTATGAAAAAAAAAAAAAGTGTCTAGAATCCTCCATCATTGTCTTCCACCAGCCCTCCCTCACGCCTTATGATCCAGCCCTCTGAACATTTAACATATGCAAAAATGTACCCTCTTATAGAGTTCACAACAGCTCTGGAGTAGGTGTTGTTATTCCTGTTTTATAGATGAGGAAAATGAGGCTCAGCAAGTTTGATAACCTGTTCATTGATACAAAGCCTGTACAGTACACCACTGACCAGGATTCAGCTCATCAGTGTCTCTGAAGTCAACTTACCTGCATTCACCAGTCAGAGCCCCCTCCTGTAGGAAGCAATCCCTGAACTCCCTGGTCCCCAGCTAACCTGGAGTCAGGTCATGTCCTATGACTGAAAGTCACTCGTTCCAGCCACTAAAAAGTCCACTGGATGTGACTAAAATACCTGGAGCCACAGCCTACTGCCCAGGAAGACCCCACAATCCCACTGCTCTCAGTCCTGCAGCTGCAGCCCAGCACCCACAGCAGGAGCAAGGACACCTACAGAAGCTGAGCAAAATGCTCTTTCCCCCTTGGCCCTTCAGCCACACACCCAGCTCCTCACCTGGAGACCACCAGTGGCAGGATCAGCATCTTCAACATCCTCATCAAAAGCTCTCCAGGAAACTGGAAGTAACTAATTTCCTGAAAACACAGAGAGAGCAGGTGTTATAGCAGGCAGCGCAGCCTCACAGTTGCGCAGTTCTTGACAATCTTCAAAGCTCCATTCCATTCACACTCTTCTGTCCAGCACAGGGCAGCAGAGAACATAGAGAAAGTTCTTTGGAGTCCTGGATTCCAATCTTGGCACCTCCCTCCTGCCCAAGTAACTGTGTGGACTTAAACAAGTTACTTGACCTCTCTGAGTTTTTCTCATCTGTAAATAAGGATAAAAAACACTTTGTAGGGTTATTGGGAATGTTAAATTAGAGAAAGCACGTAGCAGAATTCCTGGATTAAAGTAAATGTTCATAAAGTAAATGTTCAGTAATCACACTAAATAACAGCTCCCCTCCCCTCACACCATTCACCCAACGCTCTGTGGTGTCCATCTGTCTGAGGTAGCAAATGGTAAGAGGTTCTCTGGGGCAGCTGTGTACTGTTCACACACTCATTCAATCCCACTGGTGCCAGGCGTCACACTGGGCACCAAAAAATGAATTAGGCATGGTTCCTGCCCCAGAGAAGTTCAGGAGACTGACTTATAGGCAGACCATGGATTCTTGAGTCAGTTTCCCTTTGGTATTGGGTCCACTCTCGTACCCTCCCCTCCTACCACCACTTTTCATCACCCTCCCAGTGGGTCTCCCATTTAAAATGCCGAGAGAGGGCCTCCCTAATGGCATAAGGGGTTGAGCACAGTACTATGAAGCTATCCACAGCCTTGCTGTAGGAGTTAGATCCCCGGCTGGCCAGGGAGCTACCCATATGCTGTAGCAGACCTCTCCTGTCTCTCCCGCTGCTCCCCTCAGCAGTGTATTTCAATCAATCTGCCTGTTCTGCTCCCCACTCTGTCTCTGTTGAATCCTCTCACCCTCCGCACCTCTGGCCTGTACTCCAGCTCTTATATGCGTAAATAAATCTTTAAAAAAATAAAAGGCTGAGAGAAAAATTGGGTTGGGTTGGTGACATACCGCTCGGTACAAAGAGTCCCTACTGAGCAGAGATCTCCATCCAGTCTCCTCACAGGCTGCTGGTTCTAGCCTATAGATGGGCCTGGGTTAGGGTGCCACAACCTTACCCAAACAGCTGTCCCTAGGGTAACCACTCACATGATCAGAACCTGTTACAGAGGGGACCACTAAGCCCAGTGAAGTTTGGATTTCAGGTAAACAACAAATACTAAAAAGTATATTTTTTGTTTATCTGAAATTAAAATTTAACTGGTGTTTCTGTTTTTTGTTTTGTAATTTAATGTAATTAAATGTTGCTATTTCTGGTCTTCTTGGCTTGAGGTCACTTTGCTCCAGGGTAGGATTCTGGGTGAGGTTCGTACAAGGACTGTCAAACACCATCCAAGTTAAAATTTTGTAGTTGCAACATTTTAAAAAATCAAAGCCAAACATAACACTTGGTTAATGGTGTCATGCTTTGAAAAGCCCCAAATCATAGAATTTTGATACTGAGAAGGGGTTTTTAAGGTCTTTTAAAGGTCTTTTAGTCCACTGACTCATTTTATAGATGAGGAAGCTGAGCCAGGGAAGGAAGGTGACTTGCCCACAGAGTGAGTTAGCAACAACTCAGAAAATCTGCTTTAAAAATATATACCCATCATGGCTATGTATTTTTAAATAATTTTAATTTAATTATATAAATAGCACTATAATGATAAAAAAGACAGCACCCCCTCTCACCCAGCTAATCCCCACTCTCAGGAATGAAAATCTTCAATTCCTTAGCGGATTCTCTGAGTATGGCTATCACTAAGTAGTATGACAATAGTACTACTGCTCTCTTTTGGCTATCTATTAACTTCCTTATAACCATGATAAATAAGGATTTAGTTCCTGGTCCCTTTATCCTCCTCCTATTTCACCATTATATTTATACCAATTATTGGTTAAATTAATAATCCAGGTCTACAATATTTTGATCATATAATAGTATTCAGTTTTTGAGCCAAGGAATGTGCTATAACCAGAGCTCCTTTCTCATGCAACCTTCCTCTTATCCCTGAAGTTAATAATTCACTGATTTTTCATCTGCTTTGTTTTCTGTGAACCACTGATAAATTTCTTCAAAATGCTTTCACGTCTCTGTAAATGCCTAACAATAGCATTTTCTATACACCCAAGCACAGCAGCTCCCCTGTATCTCCCCTAACATTGGCCTAAGAACTGTCCATCTTCCCATTTGTAGGGAAAATGGAGTGGCTCGTCGCCTTCCCACCGCTAGCCTCTATGACTGCCACCTGTGTCCTTGTTTGCCTCCCAGGCTTCCTTACCCACACGTGATAACGTGCAAAAAACACTTGGGAGTGCAAGCACGGGGCACACGCATCTATAAATTCTGACCCGGGGCCGAGGGGTGGGGGCACAGGACACGTGCACCTGTGATTAGGGACACCAGGGCAAGTAGCCTAGCTACCTATAAGGACGGTCGGGACCAAGCCTTGCAGAGATCATTAAGGAGAGAAGCAGGGAGAGAGCTGAAATCGTGGGGCTGGGAGGCTCCGTTGCTGCCTGCCCCAACCTCCCTGCCTGCTGTGGGTGGTGCCTGGGACGCTGGCCCCTGCACCTTTCCAGTTTGCTCTCTAAGCTCAGGGGTGCTTTCTTTACTCTCACTCTCAGACTTTGTTCTGTATAGGATCCCCTCTTTCCTGGATCCCTTCTCTTGGTTTACTTCCTTTTTTTCGGGAGAACATCTATGGTAGCCCCCTCAGTAAGTGTGGATAGAGGAGAAACTTCTGAATCCTTACCTGAGTAAAAATGCCTTTATTCTACCCTTGCCTCTGATAATAGTCTGTTTATATACAAGATTTTTAAATTAAAAGAATTTCCCCTCTAATTTCAAAGGCATTTCCCCTTTCTTTTCTGCATTCCAATGTTGCTTAAGATGCTTGGAGTAATTCTTACTTTCTGTTCTTTTCATGAGAACATTTTATTCAGACCATTTAAAGATCATCTGTTATCTCCAGTATTCTATAAATTTCATGGTGATGTACATGTGTGCAAGTTTCACTTCAAAAAAATTCACAGTGCTGTGGATGCTTTTTGCTTCTAAGAAACTTTCTTGTATCCTGTGGAATTTGTCTCCACTTTTTTCTGCCAGTCCTTTCAAAAACTCTTAAGAAGTCAGATGTTGAATATTCTGATTTTCTACTCTTATTTTCTGCAACTTTTTGCCAGCTTTTGACATTTTTATCTTGCCTCATCTATGTTAAGTTCCTAAAGCTCTTTCTTGTTCTCAGAGTGTTCCTTTCTCGCATCCCGTTCTATTTCATGGTTGTAGGGTAAAGAAAATATCAGGCTTTTCTGCCCTTCTGCCATCAGGATAGATGATGGATCCTTGTCCTGAATGCATGCCTGATGGCGGGCACCTGGAATAGGGTGTGGGCATAGGTAGATGGGATTCAGCTGAGCTAAGACTGTGCTTTTTAAGAGCGGCGTCTCGGGGACGCCAGCAGCAGCAGTAGAAGCCGAAGCCGAAAGAGAAGCAGCAGCAGAAGCTGAAAGAGAAGCCGAGAAGCAGCAGAACGAACGCCAGAGAGCCCAGATAGAGTAAAGACTTGCTGGGGGCTGGGAGGCCTGCCAGCATCCCAGCCCCCCAGCCAGCACCCCTGCCTGCCATATGCCTGGTGAACCCCAATAAAAGACCTGCAAAAAACCACTGAGGACTCTGACTCCTCCTTTACCCAGTCTGCATGGGATCAGAAAACCTGCTCTGTGCCCTGTTCCTGCTTTACAATGGTCATTATCTTTTCTCATATCTCCAAGGCCCTTGAGACCTAAAAAAAAGTTTTCTTCTCCCTTCCCTGCATCTGCTTCATCAGATAGCCTCTTTTCTGTTTTTTTTTTTTTAATCTGTTTTTCACATTAAAAGCTTTCCTCAAGTTTGTGGTGACCTTGGCTTTCTGCTCATATTTAAGTGTGAAGCCTGATGGGACTTGTCAGCAGATGGCCCCTCAGGGAAGGGTGAGGGGTGGTGACCTGGCTTTTTCATTGGGGGCTGATGGATTGGGGGAGAAATTGCCTTGATAGAATTTGGACTCTTTCTCTGAGGTTTCAATAAGAAAAGTCTCCTCCTCAGGCTGGGGGTAGGGCTGTGCCTAAGGCAGCTGCCAGCAACCTTAAGGCCCGCACTCAGAATGCAAATGTCCGCTAGTTTGCCTTACAACCGCCTTCCCTCTACACATGCGTGAGCCTAACATCCCTGAATCAAGCTTCTCTGGTTCCTGGGGGGCAGGGAGGTAGGGATGGTGATGAGTCCTCTGACTACATGAACTGGAAGGGACCTAGGGGTCTGTCTGCTCAGTAGCCAAGTTCCAATCAGTGTTCCTCCAGCGTCATTCTTGACCTCTGCCTCCTGCAGCATCTTGCACTTTCAAGTCCAGAGCCTTTCTGGAGTTGTCTAGAATAATCTGACTTGGTGTTTACTTATACAGAAACATTTTGGCTTTCTGTGGCCTGTTAATGAAGTCATTCAACTCCATTCACTTTCTATCTTGCCTAATTTATTGTAGCCCTCAACTTCTTTTGTTTCGGAGAGTTTACCCTTTTTACTAGATAATTCCATTGCTATCATTTTAGTGAAATTTCAGGAAGGAAAAGGAAAATGGATGCATTTTTACATTTACCATGGCTTAACTGGAACTCTGAAAATGATCTATCTATATATATTTTTTAAAGATTTATTTATGCATACAGAAACTGGGTACATGCCAGAGGTGTGGCGGGGTGAGAGGATTCACCAGAGACAGAGTGGGGAACAGTCCCTGGCCGGCAAGGGATAGAACTCATGCTGTAGAGGCTGCTGCGGATTGCTTCATAGTGTGGTGCTTAACCCTTTGCGCCACCAGGGAGGCCCTAATCTATATCTTTAAATTAGATAATTCCAAGTTAGTCTTGTCAATTTTATAAGTTCTTTTTTACCAACAGGACATTATACCCGTTTTACTAATTGTTTTTGATTTTCGCCTGTTGCATAATCTTTCAAAATAAGAGGGGCTTGTTTTTTGAGTCACAGGCAGAGATCAAACAATTCCTGGATTTCAAAGTAAGATGCTCAGAAAACCAAATAATTGTTCTGAGACTTCACATTTTGTTTTTCAATTTATCTGGCAGGCTAATCCAGACTGGAACACGTTTGCATTTCCAAACAGATGGGGAAGGCAGCTTTGGCAAAGAGGGCCCCCAAATGAGTTTGACTTTTAATAACAGGCCTTCCCACTTGTTTTCACAAAATCTTTTAGAGGAAGTGTGCTGTTGTTGCTGAGGACAATTAGAGCAGACTGTGCCATTGCCAGTTTAATTCGGCACAAAGCGGAGGGTTCTCTCTGACTAGCACTGAGCCAGGCTCACATTTCAGTTCAAGAAAGCCCATGTGATAATCAGCAAGTTGATGGGAAAAACAGACACCTACACAAATGACTCTGAAGCAAGACCACCAGCAGCTGGGTTATGGTGGAGGCATGAGCGTGGGGTGGGTATGGGAGAAGAGTATTCTTTTAGATGTGGACAGGCCTGGAAGAATTTTTATAAGATATGGACTAGGAGATGGTTCTTGATGCAGGTAGGATTTGGACAGGGAGGTATTGGAGTGGGGAGTAAAGTTACATTTACTATGCACCTGCTATAGGAATCTTTTGCTTATGCCTCACAATTCTAGGAGACAGAATGCCCCCACACTCCATTTTTTTCAGATAGGGAAGGCAAGATCTTTCCAGAAAGGAGAAAGGATTTTGCCCTGGGCCACACAGTTGTTTACTAGTAGAGTCAGCCTTCCTCTGCTTCCAGAGTTCACACTTCTCCCTAAATTACCCATAATGGCTTAACTGTTACTACAGTAAAGGTGGTTTCAGTTCCCAAAGAGGATATTTTCCCTGTAATGAAAAACAAGATCTGATGCCTTGAACCCCAGTCTTTCATGCCCCTGCACCTCGCTCCTGCTATTACCTGTGCCTAGAAGATCCTTTTTTTGGAGCTGCTCTTGGATGCCCACTTCCTACTCTCCAGGACCCTGTCTGCCTCTTCTGCATCCGTAAGCCAGGATAAGTCACCATGCTTCTCATTCCTCTGGTGATGCCAGTTTGCAATCACTCTCACAGCCATCTTATTGGCTCTGCAGTAGCCCTGCAGTGTGTTTATCCGGCTTATGTTGTGGATGCCAAGATGGGAACCAGAGAACAAAAAGACTTGCTTGCCATCACATCACCATAGGGACCCCATGATGCCCGGGGAGGCTGACCTGTGGTGAGAGGCGCTGTGTCCTCAGGAAGAAGCCAAGGAGGCAGCCCACGATGACAGATAGCACAGACAGGATGAGCAGTCCATTCTGCTTGCACACATCCCTCCCTCGTGTCAGAATGGTGCCCAGCACCATGGTGAGCCCAGCCTGCTGGCAGGGTGCACAGCACCATCCCATGTACTGAGGCCAGCGGGGGCACAGGGTCTGGCCAGGGGTGGGCTTCTCAGCAGGCAGTTGGTTGGGGGTTCTGAGCACCAGTCGCCAGTCCCATGGCCTCCTCTGCTGCCCCAGTGGGAAGCACAATCCTATTACCAGCTGCATCATTAAGAGCTGGGAGCAGATTAGGGCTTGGGAAATGAAAGCAGGTCATGTGGTCTGGAAGTTTGGACCTGAAAGCCAAGAGTTCCTCTTAAACAAAGGAAGGGACTGGAGGCTGGTACAAGGGACAAAAGAACACTCATTTGGTTGGCTTGATTTTTACCCCTACATCATTCCAGAAAGAACTGAAGGGAAGGGGATGTAGTACTAGCAATCACTGGCATTAATTAAGCGTTTACTGTGTACCAGGTGCTGCTCTAGAGGCACTTACTTGTATTAATTAGCTCATTAATGCCTAACTCCAACCCCAAGAAGGAAGTGCTGTGTAGTATTGCTTTAGGAAAGCAGAGAGGTTAGGTAGCTAGTTGTGTGGTGCCAAAGATCAGCTTTGCCTATGCTGATCACTGAGACTCTCTCCACAACTCCTGGGTTCCAATTTTCATTTTACTGATGAGACCGAGAATCCAGAAGCCAGAGGCCCTTGGCCAAGGTCACAGCAAGCAGGTAGCAGAGTAGAAATCAGGCTGATGCAGCCCCATGAACAGGCCTAGGGGTTCACATGTTCTTGGCAGTATAGGGAAGAATGCAGGATTAAAATCCAGCATTGACCTGAGTTCAAACAAGGGCTCTGACACTCTCTGTATCCTTCAGGACTGCCCTAAGCCTGAAGCTGGGGACTTGCAGGTTCACAGGGCTCATCATTTTCAGAGATGACAGAACCCAAGGGGCCTATATTCAAGTCCTGGCTCTGCCACTTACTAGCTGTGTCCTCAGTTTCCCTCCCATAAAACAGACATAATAATAGAATCTACTTCATTAGGGCTGGCGTGACAGCCTATTCAGAGTATATTTGTGCAAATAGTGGTGAACTGTAACAGGGTGTGCTGAACACCCTGAACAGGGGAAGGGCTGTTAGGATCACCACCACCCTTCCTGTCTTTTGGAGAAAGATCTTTTCTTGTTGTTTTGCTATTTCATATGTGGCCTGGCCTGTCCTGCCCTTTAAAGCCAGAGGGAATTACCTCTAGTCTGTTTCACCAGGAGTCTCTAATCTCATTAAGGGCAGTCAGGGGGCAGCAGGGAACACAGTCTGTAGGGATGGGGTGAGCATTGGGGATGCCTCCTCTGACAAAGGAAGGGGGTGGAGCATGGAGAGGACCATGCTAAGGAACTGCAGGGGTACAAAGGGAGAGTGGGTGCAGGCCCTGAAGCCATGGACAGAACTCATGACTGGAAGGTACCTCTCATATTCTGGTCCCCATTTAGCCAGCTGTGTGACCTTGCTCTCTCTGGGCCTCAGTCTTGCCTACCTTTGAATAAGAAAATGGGGTCAAATGCTTTCTAAGTCCCCTCAATTCAACAAACCTACTTTCCAAAGGCCTTGCTGTTTGCCAGTTGCTTTGGGGGTGTGGGGTTGGAGTGATACAAAGCTGAGATTTGTTTTTTTTCCCTCCACTTTCAATTCTTAAAACCAAGAGTTTCTGACGTACCCTCTAACCGGACAAATACCTCGTTTTCCAAATTAACCAGGTGGTTTGGTTGCTGTCTAGAAGACAAAACGTTCTGAGTAAATGTATGGATTTGGGTTCCGATCAATGTTCAGGCCTGAACTTTAGGAATGCCATGCAGTAGATGAGTATTGCTTTCTACTCCAATTCCAAGGTTGATGCCCACGGTGCCCCCACAACTCTCTTCCCACTCTGACACTCCCACCACCTGCCTCCCAGACTCAAAGATTTCTATTGCTCCCACTGTCTTCATCAGGGAAAATTGCAACTCATTCAACCAAATGTTCTTATAGCACCATCTTGTGTCTTGTGTTCCCTTCCAAGTATTGGGAACACAGCAATAATCAGACACAGTACCTGCCCTCAGGCTGCCTATAAGAAAATTAAGGGACTCTAAGAAAAGAATTTATACTAAAGTGTAAATGACTAATAATGAGCTTACTAAGGATATTTGCAAGTTAAATCAAAGCCTCTTGGATAAGAAACGTTTAACAATGCTCCAGAACAGTGGAATTCAGTGAACCCATACGCATATCGATACTTATACATTCTATGCTCCACTTAGACTTACTTGAGAGCAAGGAAAAGAACTCTGAGTATCCCTGTCTTTCCTTTTCCTTCTGTGTTGTTTTTAGTGTGAGTGGTTGGCTAATACAGGAAAGGTATACCAGCAAAAAAGGACCTAAGTTTCCTTGGTTGTTTGCATAGCACGTATAGCTCCTTTCTGTGTCCAAAGCAGGTTTTGCTGGAAGAAAGCATGGTATCTTGTGGTTGTCAGCATTCTCACTTACTCAGCTGTAGACATAACACACACACCTTGTACTTGCTTATTGTCTTGCTGAACTCCCACACGTCACCAGGTTACTATTAATATGATGCTGAGCTCACGGAGCATCTATAGATGAAGTGGCAGATTTTTATATTGCATGTTTTCTGCTCACAGGCATGCTCCATTGCCCATCAAATATGTTTATAAAACACAAGTTCACAGATAAAACTATTGAATTGAGAGATGGTGACAGCAGCGCATCAAGACAAGTCTGACTCTCTGAGTGTGGGCTCTTGTGCAATTGCACAGGTCTGATGCCCCTGGAACCAGTCCTGTTTATAAGACTGGCTGGGTGAGGCATTTGCAGAGGCCAGGACAAGAGCAGAACTGAGCTGCAAGGGGCATCTGAACCAGGTGCTCAGTTAACAGAACTGGTGTCCCCTCCTACCTCCTCAGTGCTCCCTTAACCCGGGACACACTTCAAAAATCATTCTCCCTTTGGCTGTTATTTTGCCACCTTTGTCTCCTTTATGATGTGGAATTTGCCTCCACTTCTCAACCTGCATGACACTAACCATGAGGACCCTCGTCTGGAGTTATCCCCCTCTGCCGCTTTCTGCACTACCTGTGTCCAGGCTCTCTGGCCATTAGATACCTACTTCCTTTGGGAAGCTGCTGAGGTCAAGTGGTTAGAGGGGCACAGGCCAACTGCCTGCAGAACTGTAGTGCTGAGCTTCTGACTGTACCCAGTGCTTGTATAAATAAATAAATCTAAAAAAAAAATAAAAATAAAAAAATAACTGTAGTGCTGAGTGACGAGGAAAGACTGATCTTGGGCAGTTGGGACCACAGATGTCAGGGAATCAGATTAAGGAACTGAACAGAGAATGACTCAGCCTTGATTTCTGGAAAAAGTCGAGATGAGAGCAGGCCAACCCACTGGAGGCTCTGGCCACAGGGTGGACGGTTAGAAGGACAGAGATGTTCTTATTCTGACACTGAGATGCTCTCAGGGAAGCCACTTGTCTTCTCTGAGCCTTCATTTCCTCAACTCAAAGATTACTCCTGACTTCATGAGGGAACAAGGAGGCCATGAGACAGGAAAACCAACCACATGGTGGAGGATATGAACTTTGGTTTCAGCAGACCTGGATTTAAATCCTAGCCCTGCCATTAATGAGCTATGCTGGGCAGACTAACAGTGCAGAGCAGCTGTGATCCAGAAGTGGCAAGGCCCTCAGCCTGAGACTCTGCCACAGAGAGCTGGCTAAGGCCCAGGCTTCTGAGGAGAACAGGCACCCGGAAGACTCCAGCCCAAGGGACCAGCATGTACTGGAAGTTATGCTGTACTCAGGCCACCTTCTCCATGATTGATCAATTAGTAATTCATTGATCAGCTGGCCCCTGAATAATTTAGTGAGCACCATGGGGCACTGGTCTCTCTGCTTTCACACAGTTTAGATTTGAGTTGCAGACACCAAATGTACCAATCCACTTATGAATCTGCAAATAAGCTGCATTCCAGAATTTCACTTGTAAATCAGTGCCTGGTTCTCAGAATAACATGTTCTTTGGAGGGATATAAAAAAAGTTATACCCTCTACTATATATTGCATTCCTGGCTCCATCCATAGAAAAATATTTAATCCATTATACATAGTGACATGTGCTTGTAATGAAAGCTTGTAGGAAAAGAACATATAGCTAAAAAAAAAACCACTTTTTTTTTTTTTTGCTCCTGACACAGAGTGGACATGGCATAAATATTTGCATACAAATATTGTAGACAAAAAACTTTCTCCTCAGTGGCCTGCTTCATGGCTCAGTTGTTTCCTTCTGAGAAGCCCTGCTGGGCCTTGTAACTGATTTTGGAAGAGTGACTAAATTCAGATTTTTAAGAGCTAAAGTTTTACGTAGAAAACAAATTCAAATGTTAAACAAACCACTCTCCATACGTGAAGTCAAAGTTCAAGTGACAAGCTGCAAAAAATTATTTGTTACTTGCATCAATCACAAAGGACTAATCCCCCTAGTATTCAAAACAAAACAAAACAAAACAAAAAACAACTTCCAGAAGTAGATGAGGAAACAATCATCAATCTTATAGAAAAGTGAACAAAAGACATGTACTGGCAAATCAGTTAAATGCAGATGGGCCTTCAACCTACTCAAAGATGGCCAACTTTATACAAAGGTAGAGAAATATAGATGAAAATACACTGGACGGTGTATTTTTTTTTTTTTAACCTAACGATTAGCAAAAAGCCAACATATTTGTCAGCTAGTTTGTCCTGGAACAAAATATTCTTCCCTGTTGTAGGTGACAAAGCACAAACCTCTGTGGGCAACAAGCACCATGTGTGAAAGTTCCCAATTCATTTACCCTTTGACCCTACATCTCACTTCTAGTAATTCATTCTAATGTGCACAAAGGTGAAATAACACACAACAAGGTAACCTTCACTGCACTAGTAGCCTCGAGTCATGGAGAAAGATGGAAATAACCCCCAGCCCGTAAGTGGGAGTTGGCTAACTGTTCTATGGGACATCTAATGCACCATGTAAATGAAGTGCCAGAAATATAGAAAATAACAGACATTGTACTTAAATAGAAAGATCTCTAGTATACATTAAGACATTGAATTAAGGTGCACACTAGTAATTGTGTAAGTTGGGTGAAAATGAGAATAAACACTTAAGTTACTGGTGTTTGCAAAAGAGATGCTGGTAGGATACATAAGAAATGAAGAGAAAACTTATGAGACTAGAGCAACGGTTCTCAAACTTCATTGTGGATCAGCATTATCTGGAGGGCTTGTTAAGATACAGATCTCT
Source organism: Talpa europaea (assembly GCF_964194135.1). NCBI lineage: Eukaryota > Metazoa > Chordata > Mammalia > Eulipotyphla > Talpidae > Talpa > Talpa europaea. The sequence continues at coordinate 33,221,616 of NC_140076.1, forward strand.
GCTTTCCACCCCAACAGCTTTTGATTCAGTAGTTCTGGGATGGAATCCAAAACTGTATATTTTTAATAAGTTCCCAGGGGTGTTGAGGCTGTTTCAGTGCACTATATTTTGGAACCTACTGCCTATTGGGCCAGAAAATGTTATAATCAGGGTCAAAGGCTAGAGCAGATCTTCTCAAGATATAGCTTTTATAGCATTTGATTTTTTTTAAAAAAAATGTGAGTGAATCCTCTACTCAAAAATAAGTCTTATTTAAAAAAAAAAATCCCAAATGTTCCATAAAATAACCTGCACCTCCATCTCTCTCTATCTCCTTAACCTGTTTATTTTTCATTATAACAATTGTTATATCTAAAATGTTATTTATTTTCTTTACTTGCTTTTCTTTCTCCCCCACTAGACTGATAAATCATCACCGTTCTAGTCTCTATATTTCCAAAACTAAATTGTGTCTGGCACATAGTAGGTGCTTGATAACTAACTGCAGCATGAGTAAATTATCTAATGAATGCTCTTAGCATATGCTAGATCAGTGATTCTCAATCACCTGCAGAGTTTTAAAAACGTACACAAGTCCCCATCCAACCCCCAGGTTTTGATGCAAATGTTTTTACCTAACAGTTGAAGTTGAGGGTGATGGAAGTCACTGCTCTAAACCACAGCAATGTAGAGACTTATGGTTTGAATTATCAACATAAAGTGTGTTAGTATATAAACTTGCCGCTTTTTTGTAAACTGCTTTTGGGAGTGGTTTCAAGACCCTTTTTCTGGAGATTCAAAAGTCCTTACTCTTCCCTTTCTCTCGAGGTCCTCTGTTCCATATCCAGAACAGACGACTGAAGGTATCACTGAAAAGATACCTTAATGCCCAAGCCCCTCTTTAGGCAAGGACCACTTTAGGCATTGGCTGATGGACACATTTAACTTTAAGAGTCGTGCAGGTTTTCCCCATGTGGAGCAGAGCAAGACAATGTGTCTGAATCTGGGCTCACGGCCTCTGCCCACCTCCTTTGTGCTTTAGCTCTACAGTGAAGGTGGGGTCCTGAGGGCTTAGGTGATAGAGTGCTGCAATCTTGCCACACCATCAGTATGAAAAAAGTTGCAGAGACATGGCATCCAATCCTATGTAACCCACGGGCCACTCACCAGTCTGTGATCTTAGGCATCCCTGGGCCTCAGTCTCCGCATCTATAGAACAGGGTGCTGATAGCCAGCTCTTAGGGCTGCGGCAAGAATTCAGTGCTATCACCTCCACTTCACATAGCACCCAATTAACGTCAGTTATTTCTTGGATTTTCACTTTAGTTATGGCATCAGTGATTTCCAGTCCCGTCTCCCCTTGGTTGATTAAGTAATGGTTGTAAAAGTTTATAGCAGGTCACTAATTGGCTGCCTGCACCAATGTTTTCATTGGCATTCAAAGTGTTGTTACAAAAATCTGACTTCACTGCCAGCATTTAAAAACTAGAGATTTTCCATAAATCTCTGGATCTCTAGCTTTGTTGGAAATATCTGCATCACTGCAACCGCTGGAGCTAGTGTAAGCTTCTCATTCAGCTCACAGTCTCCATGACCCTCCACCTTCTACCTAGTTACCCCTTACCTCCCTGGGGTTCCTTCAAGATCTAGTTGCTCTCAGCTTTGGTTACCTGTTTAAACTCCCAATTTATAAAGAGCTCTCACTTCATCTCACTTGAACTTTACCCATGAGAGAAATGCTAATATTAACCCACCCTTCTCATTTTCCTGGGGACAAAACTGAAGTTGAGCTGTAAATGTAACCCTCTCGGGGTTAAGGATATCTGTAGCAGCAATAAATAGCTGAAATGTATTGGATAGTCAACATTGTGCCAAGCATTATTCTAAGCACTTTACATGTTTTAATGACTCTAATCCTCACAGTAGTTTTATTAGATATTTTCACTAACCCTGTTTTACAATTGAGGGATTGAGACAGAGAGAGACATCAAGTGATTTTTCCAAGGTCACACAGCTAGAAAGCTCAAAATAGGCCCACGCCTTCTGAGCCCTAATTCTTATTTATTCCTCTGTGTCACAACACAGTCCTTCCTTCTTGGTATGTAACCTGTGCAAAAGAGATATTTATTGAAAGATATAGCAGTGGAGAAAATATCAACTTCCAGTAACCCTAGTATCTATAAATAAGTTAATTGGCATAAAGATGAGGACCTGCTATATGGATATATGATAGGTTTCCCTTCTCTTGAGTTGTTCAATTTCAGGTGAGAAACACTGATAAATAAAATTCAAATACAGGCTATACACGGACCGAGGCCACTTGCCTTAAAAATAATCAATGACCCACTTACATTTTCAATAAAGCCTAAAAATGAAATCAAGCAAGTTTACATTATTATCTTATTTTTGAATTTACATTTTTTAAAGATTTATTTATTTATGCATACAAGAACTGGGTTACAGGCCAGAGGTGCAGGAGGGTGAGAGGATTCACCAGAAACAGAACAGGGAGCAGAACAGGCAGACTGACGGAAAACACTGATGAGGGAAGCAGCAGGAGAGTCAGGAGAGGTCTGTGGCCCATAGGGTATCTCTCTGGCCAGCTGGGGATCGAACCCTGGCTGCAGAGGCTGCAGACAGCTTCACAGTGCTGTGCTCAACCCCCTGCACCTCCAGGGGGGCCCTGAATTTACATTTTGACTCTGAGAATGGGCCCATGAGACAGATTGGCCTGGATCTGGAAAAAGTTTATGACAAGAATACAAGACAGATTGGCCTGGATCTGGAAAAACTTTATGACAAGAATACAAGACAAAGTATAAATTGGAAGAATTTCCTGCTAAAATATTCCCAAGTTGCTATGACAGGCTCACTGGGATCCAGCAGAGATACTGAAGTTTAATGTATTTGATCAAACTAATTTCTACAACCATGTCCTTTGCCAAGGCTTTTGGGAAATCCAGGAAAGAACTGCAGCCTCCCAGAGACAGGTAGGGACAACAGAGTCCACACAGTTTAAACACCCGATCAAGAGTCTTAAAAAGTTAAATACGTTCCTCTCATGAATCTCACTGCTGTGTTACACTTTTTCTATCCTGTTGCCCATATGTTACCTTGACTTCCTGTTTATCAATCTTAGCTCAGTTGACACCTCCAATAGGAAGCCTTCCCTGTCCCACCAGACTGTTTTTGGAGTTCATTCTCTGCTCACTCCCCTTTCCCCCAGCCCCAGTCTGTGTGGCACATATCACATACATGGTGAGCTCCATGGGGCAGTGTCATGCCTTTTGGCTCTGCATCCTTGACACCCTGCCCAATGCCCAGTCTGAGTAGGAACTTGGGTTAGCTGACCTGGCATGTTACTGCTCAGCCCCATTTTCTTCATCTGTAACACCTGTCTCCCCCTCAAACAAACTCTTCTTTGCATCAAAGAATTGTTGATTGAGAGGCTTCAATAAAATCATAGGAAGTGAAGTTTCAAAGCATGGGGCTTCATCTGCATACCACAAATGGTGGTCATTATAGCTATTATTTTTCACTGCAACATTATAACAAAAGTTTGGAAAAAGCCTAGTGAACTAACAATAGAGCAATGATTACGTAATTGATGCTTTTAGTTCTATTCCATGACATGCAACCACGAATATATGTGAAGACAATGGACCCTCATGGGACAATGTCTCCATTCTAAAGTTGAATGAAAATGGAGAATTGCTAATATGAGTTTTACAATACTCAGTAGAATGGCAAATGGAAGAGAATATGAAAAATAGAAATAATCAGTATACCCTGTCAGGATCATGGGTAGTTTTTGTTTCCTTTGATAATTTTAGGTAGCTTTAATAGTGTTGAAACATAGTATTCAAAATCACACAATTATTTTACCTGAACAAAAGTAATTTCTTCCTCGAGGTGGCTGCATTTTTTCCTGTGACTCCTGTAATACATTATCACAAAACTGGCGGTAATGGAAATGTATTCACTCACAGTTCTGGAGGCCAGGAGTCTTAAATCAAGGTGTCAGCAGTGCCACACTCCTCCGAAGGCTCAGAGGAGAATCCACTTCATGTCTCTGATCTTCTGGCTGCCAGTCATCCTTGGCATTCCTTGCTTTGTGGCCACATCACTCGGGTCTCTACCTGTGACCTCACGTTATCTCTGTGTCTGTGTGGTTTCCCTCTCACTCACTCTCCTTTTTTTTTTTAAGATTTATTTATTTATACAAGAACCGGGGTACAGGCCAGATGCACCGGAGGGTGAGAGGATTCACCAGAGACAGAGTGGGGAACAGAACAGGCAGACTGACAAAATACACTGCTGAGGGGAGCAGCGGGCGCGACAGGAGAGGTCTGCTGTGCCATGTGGGCCCCTCGCTAGCTGGCTGGGATTGAACTCGTGCTGCAGAGGCTGCAGACAGTTTCACAGCACGGTGCTCAACAACCTGTGCCACCAGGGGAGGCCCTCTCACTCCCTCGCAAGGACACTTGTCAATGTAATTTTAAGGGCCTTTGGGATCATCAAGAATGACCTCTTCATCTCAAGATCCTTAACTTAATTACATCTGCAAAGATACTTTTACCAAAGAAGAACACATTTATAGAATCTAGGGGTGAAGATGATAATACATCCTTTTTCCAGAGGACACCATTCAACCCATTACAACTCATTTAAGAGAATTCAGAGAACTGGGGCGAGAGATGAAACTGAAACATCAGAACAAATGATGGTTGTTGAGGGAAGAACTAGTGAAGAAGACAGAAGACAACTTTAGCACAATAACAAATAGGCATATTTGTTTAGGAACGGAATGAATTGAAAGGAGTTAAGGTTGAACTATGAGAGGAATCTGAGGTCTGATACTTGCTTCCTATCCTCAGTAATGGAACCATAGACTTACTAAATGTCTTCTGTCTGCTCATCACTGCTTCAACTTTCCTACTGCCTTGGCTGCCTTTGAGTTTTTGCTAATTGCAAGTGATGGTGATGACTCCCTGGTCATAGCAAAATCTGAATCAATAGCTGATGTTTGTCTCTTTTGGGTGGTCTTTGTTTATTTCCACAGTGCAGTCTCTTCATTCTATTCAGTTGAGTGCACTTAGGCGTCTACCCTTTGGGGATGACTATTGTCTATGAAGACAATATTGTCTTGGTTATGCCTATGAACCACTGTGACCAGTGCTAGGCCTGGCACATAGTAGATGATAAATAAATTATTGTCAAGTGAATGAATGATCCTCTGGTGAAGTGTGTTGCTGAAACTCCAAAGTAAGTTCAGGAGAGTAATTCCAGAAGACTTATTTTCAGAGAGGTTCCAGTGAGTGCTTGTTTATTCTGAATTTTTTGGGAAACAGAGTTTTCTATTCACTGAAATTTCTGGTTAACTCAGAGTCAAATGCCGTCAAAGTGACCCTCACTGAACAGAACTGCTTCTTAAAGATGCAGAGCACATGTTATAATTTCACAGATATTGTTGTGAAAAATTTTGGGTGACACACAAAATGGGCAGAAGTTGGTTGGTACTGGCTGTGGGACTAAACCCACCTGGGGGCAATTGTTGAACTAAATGCCTAATAGGACTTCTTTTCTGTTCATTTATTGCTTACAAAATTGAATATAAACTGTTCTCATCCGCCCTCCCTCCCTAGAGTTTCCTTGGATTTTTAGATTGTAGATCTAAAAAGGCTACTGGGTAGTTACTAGAGATAAGGGTTGGTGGCAGCAAAGATGAGGAAGAAGCCTTAGAAGTGGCTCATAAAAAGCTGTTATGCCCGTAAGATGCTATAACCACAGAATCTGCACTTCTGCTAACTATACAAAGAGACAGGCAATATTTCCAAAGCCTGTAGAAGACAATTTCCCTGAAAACTATAAAACATTCCTTTGACCTTGCCTTTTTCAAAACATCCTCTCAAGCTCTAGTTAGTTCTTTTTATAGCTGTATTTAGACAAGCCAAACAAATGAAATTTACTTAACACTTCAAATGCAGGGTCTTTGGTTGATCGCTGTGTATTCTATGTTTTGAATAAAATTTTGAATTTCGTATCAGCAAGAATTCTGCCATGAGAATTCACTTCCCACAAAGGCCAAAGACTGATTTTTTCCTGATTCCATGTCTTCTCACTTTCCCTTAACTTTTCCCTCTACCCTTTGCCCCATTTATACTGAAATTCTAATCATTTTCTCAGCACACTCATGCCCTTTCTTGTCTGAGTCTTTGCACATGCTATTCCTGCCACCTGGAATGCCATATCTTCTCAGTTGATTTAGTGAACCAAACAATCCTTTAAGACCAGATGCAAGAGAGGATTCTGGGAAGGTGGTGGAATAGGAAGTACAAGGTTTCTTCTCCCCACTTAGACTATAATTGCATTGGCAGGATTTGTCTAATATAACTATTTAAGGAGATTAGAGTCTGTTCAAGGCTTGCAAGCTCCAGGCTTGAAAGTTAAATTGCAGTTAATTTTGGTCAACTTCAGCTCTTAACACAGTAGCAGCTGCCCACCCCTTACTCTTAGCATGTGACAAGAAGCTGTACATGGTATTCCTGGAGCAGCTTGTTCACAGCTTACAGGAATCAGAATGGGCAAAAAGGAGCTTGTCTTCCAAATATTGGGGTTCTGTGGTCTGTCACTTATTGTGTCTTCTGATCACAGAGGTGGAGACAAAGATGTGGGCAACCATTGTTGTCACTCCTCCCCCACTGTGAGGTGTCCTTCCCCCTCTGGCTGAGGAGGGATTAAAAGGGCTGGTGCCCTCCCTCCCCTTCCTCGCTTTATTTTTCACTTTTTTTTTTTGTTTTGGGAGACAGAAATTGAAGACTAGGACATTCAAAAACTGTTGCATGTTTGCAATTAAAAAGTGATGGTGCATGCTTAGGAGAAGGTTCAAAAAAGACCCAAGAAGATCTTAAGTTTATATCTCAGGCTGAGACGCCACACAGACAACCTACAATAATAAAAACAGTAAATAAACCCAATATTGAAAAACATCAAGCCCCAAGGAAGGAGGAGAACACTATTAAATTCAAATGTCCAGTTTCAACAACAAAAATCAACATGCCATGCAAAGAAGCAGGAACTTAGGGCACATTTAAGGGAAAAGTTAACAGAAACTATCCCTGAAAATACCTGATGTCAAATGTACAAGACAAAGACTTTAAAACAACTGTTTTGAAGATGCTCAAACTAAAGGAAGATGTGGAGAAAGTCAAAGTGATTATGAACAAAATGGAAAAATGATAAAGAGATAGAAAACCTAAAATAGAAATAAAAGAGAAATGCTACAGCTGAAAAGTACAATAAATGAAATGAAAAATTCACTAGAAGGATTCAAAGGCAGATTTGAGCAGGCAGAAGAGAGGCTCAGTGAACTTAGAGATCAGACGAAGGAAATTGCTTCCTCGTAGATATGTCCTGGCCACTGGGTTGAGAGGAGAATAACAGATGGAGTGGCATGGCCTATGTGGGGGGTCAGGGGGGGTATGATATGGACTGGAGGGGGTGCCTTGAAAATCTCCTGAAAGTATTTGAGTATATTTCCCCAGTATTTTCTTTTTTGTATTGATACCAAACTATTCAATCTGGTGCAAACAAGAAGAACAACGTTTGTCTTCCAGAGTCTCATATGGAAATGAGAGAGAGAAAGAGAGAGAGAAACATCTGTTGCAGATGGAGTTGTTAGGAAATTGGTAGAATTCTTAGTGCATAAATGCTAATTTAATAAGTCACTTGGTTGGACCATGGTACTCAGAGAGTTAGTCAAACATAGATGTTTTGGGATGAGATTAATATTTAAAATGGATTTTGAGTAAAGCTGATTGTGAGTGGATTTCATCCACTCAGTTAAGGGCCTGATTAGAACCAAGACTGAACTACTCTGAACAAGAAGGAAATTGTTAAGTAGATGGCTTTTTGGACTTGAAGTGTAACTCTTCCCTGGGTCTCCAGCCTGCTGGCCTACCCTGCAGATTTTGGAATTGCATCTCCTTACTCACATAAGCTAGTTCCTTAAAATCTCTCTCTGTCTCTCTGTCTCTCTGTCTCTCTGTCTCTCTCTCTCACACACACACACACACACATGCATACACAGACACACATACACAGTTAGTTCTCATTTAATTTCAGTAGGTCCTTAGAAACGACTTTAACCAAAATAATATATTAAGAAAGCAGGTCCATGAATAACACTGCATGCTTCAATGCTAGCCAGAATTTCTTTTTCCCATCAACATGATAATGACACTGCTGGAGGACCTGCTATACACTTACACATCCTGTTGGCTCTGTATCTTTGGAGACACTCGACTAATACAAGTTCCATAGCAGGAAATCAAATTGGGAACCCATCAACCACAGTAGACTCAATGTTTGCAGTCCTATTTGGACAACTATTTGTCACCTCTTGGCAAGCATAGATATTATCCCAGAGTGGGGTGCCTGTCAGGATGGCACCCAGTGATATCTCTGACTTCTTCCACCAAGCCTCTCCAACCCCACTAACCCAGCAAGTGACTGATCCTTCCCACTTCCTCTGTTCTCTGTGTCTTTCTACTAGTCTGAGCCACCAGAGAAATCTCCAGTCCACCCATCACACAGGGCTTAACCATTGCCAATTCCCAGTTTTAGTCCCTGTGATCCCCAACATCTGCTCATGATCCCCAACATTTGCTCAATATGCCAACTGTGCAGCTCCTGGACACTACTTGCAATGTCCATGCTCCTTTATGCCTGTTTTTCACTTACCTAACAGATGACTAGAGAGTTCTGATCACGTGTACAACCCTGCACTAAGGGCTGGCTACATAGTTCCAGGTCTCAGGAGTTCAGAGTGTAGGGAAAAGATGGGTTTGGAAACAGTCACCTGCAGCCACGGGTTGGTTGTGCCCTGGGAGAGCTCCAGGCAGGCTACAGAGGGGAGGAAAGAAGCAAGAGGAAAGGCATTTCAGTGACGGGGGGATCATCACAATTTTGCACATGTGCTTCCTTCTGCTGCTTTGTGCCTTTTCCCTCTCCAGTTAAATATCATCTCTACTCACCAGAGCCTAATGCAGCTGCCACTTCTTTCTCTCCAGGACCTTCTATGTGGCCACCCAATGCAGCTGGCACTGTTATCTTACCAGTGGCCCAAAAGGGTTAAGTACCTCCCTGAGCATCCCATGGCTCATGAGCTTAATCATTTAAAATCCCAGTGCGGGGCACCATGTCTGGCACAGTGTAGATAATAAATGTTTTTCAAGTGGAATTACATTTTTCAAAGTGTAGGGCTTTGCATGCCAAATGGAAAGGAATAAAATAAACCAGAGGGAAGGCTTTAAAAACAGAGGGCATGTGTTTCTCACTGTCTGGAGACAGGGTCAGGGGAGGAAAGCCAAATTGTCCCCTTGCTGGCACAGGTCACACCCCTTACTGCCACCAGCCAACCCAGCATGGAACTCTGCAGCTCTGGGATGACCTGTGAGAGCATGTCCCTCTGGTGACATGTCCCTCTCCCTTCTGTATGCCAAGTGGGGTCTTTCCTGACTGGAGCTGGCCCTGCTGAATGCCAAACATCTGCAAACAGAATTTGCAAACAACTGGCTCAAAGTTCTGAGCTTTTATGATCTCATGCAAATGCCTGGCCGTGGGGGGGAAGGCCTATTTTCCAAGGCTACCAGCTCTGGGGTGCTGGAAATTATATTTGACTTAGGGCTTAGACATGGGCTTAGAGGCGGGGGTTTGCTTCTCATCCCTGTTACTTTCCAGCTATATGACACTGAGCTTCAGTTTTCTCTTGTGTAAAATGGAAATGATGACTGTACTTACCTCCCAGGGTTGTTAGGAGAATGAAGACCATGCATGTGGAACAAGCTTTAATTGCTTTTGGCTGTAACATGCAACAGATTGTCAGTAAGTCAAAGAAGCAAGAGTTCCTTCCCCAACAGTCTCAGGGCGGTGTAGTTAGCATGGTGAGTGTCCTTGTTATAGCAAATGCCAACATGTCTAGACCACTCAGTTGGCTTATCAGAGTTCATTATTGTGATGTGAGATCCCCACAGCAGGGAAACTACTTGTTGACCTGACTGGCCCAAATGTAGGCACCCTGGATATAGCCCAGAGACAGAAATTCTGGAGCTGACTCAGACCCCCATTTCTGTTTTTGTAATCTAAGTATTGTCTTTGCAGCTCTACAATTGGTACTGTAATCTCTACTTTGCATATGCCCTCAGACTCAGCAATCTCATTCTTGAATTATACCCCAGAGAAGTTCTCTGACAGGTTTATAAGGGGACATATAGAAGGACATTCATCATGGTGGGGTCTATGGTAGCAGAGGTACTGAGATTTTCACCACCAGAGGAATGGATGTCAATTGTGGTGAATGCAGGGATGGTTTTTGGAGAGTAGACAGAAACAACAGACTAGATGCAATTATAGCAACATGGATGAACCTTCAAAGCAGTGTATACAGACATAAGAAGCAGAATGTGGGTATCACAATGCCATGGACATAAATAAAAAAACAGAAGAGTGCATGTCACAAAGATGAATGTATACTTACAGATCTATAGCAAATACACTGGGGAGGATGATGCCTGTGTGAGAGAAGATGAAGACTAGCGATGAGAGATCAAAAAATAAAACCAGGAAAAGCCCTGGACAAGTCAATGGCAATAAGTGCTATTAACCAAGAGGTATGATCAGCTCCATTTCCTGCATCCCCAGTTAAACTATATAAATCCCTGCCTTGAAGGATCGTCTGGATTGTACATAACACTCATGCAGGGCGCTTGAACACTGCTTGGCACTTGGTGGATGCTCCAGAAATGGCATCTCTTTTTGTCATTCAATGTACCATGTAATGTGCCAAGTATCTGCTTTGTGCTAGACACCTTAAGGAGGTAGGGGAGAGGTAAGAGGTAAGGAGGGAACATTTATCTTTAATCATAGCACTCAAGCTGTCAGACCCCCTCACTTTCCAAATTGAGGGTGAAAGAGGAATTGATTTGCCCAAGGTCATACAACAAATTATAGACTGAACTAAGGACAAGTATCTGGGTGGCCAAGGCCCTTTCCAGAACATTAGCCAAGCTGAACCCTAGGCCACTGGAGGCTGGTATCTCCCACCCCACCTTTCAACCCAGTGATTCTGCCTGAGGCCACTCTCTTGTTTATACACCCATTCTTGTGAGTATGTGTGTGTTAATGGAGAAGTGAATTAATAGATCATTTTTACAATGTAGCTAAAACCTTTTACAACAGGTGACCCATGAAAAAAGGAAGAAGGTTCTAAACCTTGGCAGAGATGAAGTTGTAAGGAGTCACCCCCCTACTCTCCCTCGGCTGGGCCTGCCAGGCTACTTTAGTGGTTCCAGGTCAGAATCTCCCAATCAGAAGGAATCCCCACCCCAGCCCTCAAAATCAGCGCCCCCCTCCAATCTTAGCACCTTAATCCCATTCCAAAGAGAAGGGTCCTATAACCCTCTTCTAACCTTTATCATCCTTCTACTCACCCCTAAAATATCCTATTCCCTAAAGATGAGAAGGGCTCTCTTGGGGTGAAGGGTGTCTCCCATGGAGCCCAGCTCTCTGAGATTTGATGGAGGGGAGCAGGGGGACCCTGGGGCTGGCTTAGAGTCCCTTAGGAAAACATCTGTGACATACATTTGATTTCTAGAGTCTCAGTATTATCTATAATATTCTACAGTGTGCTCTCTGCTAATGGACAGCAGAGCTGATCATGGGCTTTTTGTTGTTGTTTTTTTAAATGTTTTATTTTATTTATTTATTTATTTATTTATTTATTTATTTATTTATTTATTTATGCAAGCATTGGGTACAGTCAGAAGCGCAGGAGGGTGAGAGAATTCACCAGAGCCAGAGCGGAAAACAGAACAGCAGACTGACGAAATACACTGCTGAGGGGAGCAGTGGGCGTGGCAGGAGAGGTCTGTCGCCATGTGGGCCCTCGCCTGCCCAGAGGCTGCGGGCAGCTTCACAGCCCAGCGCTCAACTGCTGCGCCACCAGGGGAGGCCCCTGATCATGGGGTTTTTAATCACATCTAACCTCCCTTCCTCTGTAATTGGTTTTCTTTAGCGCTTTTCAACACTCTCCAGAGCACTGTTGCTGATGCAGTGTTTGGATGACATTATGATAAAATCTTGAAGAGACATCTTAAAACAGGAAGACTGAGTAAAATCTCCTACCAGTACTTGAAGAAATTCTGGTGTGTGTAAACCAGAGCCTGGTTCAGACAATACTGACTGGACCTGGTAGGAATTTCTTATACCAGCTAAAGTGGTGCCACAGTGTGGCAAGAATGTAAACACCATTCATAATTTACTTGGCTAGCCAGCTTTGAAATTGTATCTTTTTTAGAAAATCATGTTTTGATTTTTTTAAATTCAGGAGTACTCTTATTTTAAAGTTGTATTTGTAAAAACAGACTTCATTAGTAGCTCATATCACACTATTTCAAATTCCCAAATTTAAATTTGGGCCACTTTGTTACCCAAATGTGATTATTCTGTACCACATGGTAAATGCTGTGACTGGGGTGCAGGCTTGGTGTAGCAGGACCCCAGAGGAGAAGGGCCTGGGGAGGATCCCCAGAGGAAGCGGCAGGTAAGCTGGATTTTGAGGGAATTTTCCAAAGGAACCCACAGGAGTGGACAGCAGAGAAAAGGGAAGGAGGTGGCCCCTCCTTCTTTAAATAGAACATTTAATACCAGATTCTCGGAAGGACATCAGAGATGGGTGAGAGGGTGTGTTTGAGTGACCTTGACAGGAGAGTAGCTGTAGAGATGGGATGAGCAGAGGGCCAGGGCAGCTGAAGAAGGGTCACTGGCATGAAGGGAGCCTCTGAGCTTCTCTTGCAGGGTGGAGATCCCTGAAGGTTAGGAGGTCTGTGTAAGAACCAACATCATAGATATGGGACCAGAAGAAAGAAAAAGCTACAACTAGTTAGCAGCCTGTCGCAGAAATGTCTCATTCATTCCACAAATATTTGCTGAAGGCCTCTTCTGCATAAGCACTGTTCCAAGTGTTAGACATGTATTGGACAGCAGAACAAAGACAGCTGCCCACAGTGAGCTTACATTCTACTAGAGGGAGACAGGTAACAAACACCCAAAAAAGATAGGTGGTGGTAAGAGTTACAGAAAAAAATAAAGCAAGAAGAAGGGTAGAGAAGACAGATGGGGTTGCAATTTTTGATAAGGTGCACAGGAAAGGCCACCATGGGAAGGTGAGGAAAATGTGGGAAGAAGATGAGGAGTAAAGTGTTTCAAATTCTGGCAGGATGAAGCATTCCAGGAGGAGCGAGAATAGCAAAGGCAGAGGCTGAGGTGAGAGCATATCTATCTAGGGTTGATGAAAAGCAAGGCAGTTATGACTGGAACTGAGTCCAGGCGGTTGGGGTTAAGGCAGAGATGTCAGGGGCCTAAACTGTCTATGATAGGGGTAAGCAACATTTTTGTTTAACTTTCCTATCCCAGGCAATATATTGATCCACTATTTCTCTAAAATGATTATTTCTACACTGCAACTTCAGCTGTTTTTATTTCCTCAATACAACCACTGTCCACTTGAATTCAATTCAACTTTATATTTTAGCTCATTTATAACCAGTTTTAAGTTCTATTGATAACATGTGGGTGATGCTCACCTTAGGAGGTAAACACACATGATAAAAATCAGATGCTCTGTTGTAAGAAAACTAAAAGTGAAAAAATCCAATTATATGGAAAGAATAGCATATCATTACTTTTCTATTCATTCAACAAATATTCACTCACTGCATTCTATTTGGGGACATTATGCTACATGCCTGAATACTAAAAATACCCTTGCATAAAATAGATTAAATAGATTCAAACACAACTGGAGTCAAATTAAAATTCTTTCTCAACCTTCCACCGGTGGTCCATTAAGCTTAAGCTTCCTGGGCCTCCCTGGTGGTGCAGGTGGTTGAGCGCTGCACTGTGAAGCTGTCCGCAGCCTCTGCAGCGTGGGTTCGATCTCAGCCGGCCAGGGAGAAACCCACATTGCGCAGCAGACCTCTCCTGTCTTGCCCGCTGCAGTGTATTTCGTCTATCTGCCTGTTCTGTTCCCTACTCTGTCTCTGGTGAATCCTTCACCCTCCCACACATCTGACCTGTACCCCAGCTCTTGTCTAAATAAATAAATCTAAAAAAAAAAATAGCTTGAGCTTCCAGTTAACATTTATGAGATATCTTGTTCTTGTGAGGAACTTCTTCTGTAAAGGCATTCCTTAGGCTCCCAGAGCTGAATACAACAGCCAGCTCTCAAGGGCTACAAGCTCAACCATTTCAATTCTTCTCTTGCTGAAGTCTTTTACATGTGGTTGTCTGGAACCTTAGGTCTTGCATCCCTATCCCTCTGTGACCACCACTGAGATCTTTAAGGGGTTTATTTGATGGACCCCTAAAGTTTTAGCATGTCTCACTGCCTTCATGTTTAGAGTCTACCATAAGGATGTATCATGGAAGTTTTTGCTTTTTTCCAATAATACAAGCCAGAAAGACAAACTGAAGACATATGAGAGGATCTACATGCCTGTGTGCTGAGGAGGGAATATTTTTATAGTTGGAATGTTTTACAGTACTGTGGGACTGTTGTGAAGCTTTAGAAATATAAGTGCAGACGACAGGTGCACCCCAGAACCCCTCCTGCCCTCTTGACCATGGAAAACTGAAATGTATGGTCAAGGTTGAAGGAGAAGCTGGTGAGTCATGGCAACCAAAGAGCGTGGGCTTGTGAAAGGGGCAGTGAAGAAAGCAGGCTGAAGACATTTCTGCCTGTGTCTTAATGATGCGTGTGTAGGAACCAAAGCACTTGAGTCATCATGTTTTATGGCAAAGGACTGGGCCACTAGTTCAGCAAGTCTTTCAACCCAATGTCAACCTGTTCCTGGCATCAATTCTGGGCAGCCATGAGGTGATGCCTTGACCTGCTCAGCTTCACAAATGAGACGCTGATACAACACCTAATTCCCTCTACCCCAGCAGCAAGCCAGCCCATGGGGACACCTTGTGTACTTAACTTCAACTTGAACGATGTCTTAGAAGTAGGATTTCCAAGGCCAGAGCAAGGCCAGATGGTTCTCTACTCACCAAGTTCCCAAGTGAAAATGGTGACAAATGGAGGCTGCTAGAATGGGGCTAGCCCTCCTCACTTTGGAAGTGCTGAGTGCACTCAAAAGTGCAGCAGTCAGGAATCTATTGCCTCAAAGTCCAGAGAGGGATCAGGACCTCCCCAGAAGATGTTCTCAGCTGGGTAAAGTCTCCACCTTCTCCTCACCCCCATTCAGGCTCCTTCAGAGTCCCATTCTCCATGGCATCCTTGTAACCAGGGACCCAGAGGCCATTCAGCTCACATGATCAGGATCCACATCCCAAATGCCTCAATCTGGTTCTTGGGATCCTTTAAATGGTGCACTATACTCCCCACTACCTGTAGACTCTCATGTAGTAAGCTTCTGGTACTCTGGCTATTAGTTCTTTTCCCTCAATAGTTCGAACATAACTTCAAACAGTGCTTTGAAACAGTACTTCAAAATGCAAATATCAGGTTAAAAGGAACAGATTTTTTTTTCTCACACACACCATGAATTCCTTGTTGATTGGTTTAATCAAATATCAAGTGTACCCACAAGTGAGTTTAAAAACTTTTTTTATGGGTGCATTAGGGATCTCCAGACAAGAAAACATAACCAGTATGATAGAGAAAAAGATTTATTACAAGGGATTGGCTCACAAGATTATGGAGCTTGAAAAGTGTGTTTACAGGTTAGAAACCCAGGAAAGCAGGTTCCAGTCAAATGTGGAGGCTGGAGAACCTGAAGTGATGATGTCCGAGGGTGGGAAAAGTTCAAACAGAGAGCGAATTTACGCTTCCGACATCTTTTTTGTTCTGTTTAGGGCATCAAAAGATTGCATGATGCCGACCTGCCTGGTGAGGACTAACTTCTTTACTCAGTTACTGATTCAAATGCTAATCTCTTCTGGAGACACCCTCACAGACACATCCAGAAATAGTATTTTACCAGTTATCTGATCATACCTAGCCCAGTCACATTGACACATAAGTTAAAAAACAGTGAGGCAGAGAGAACATTTTTATACTTTGGTTTCTTTTCTTGTATTTAAATACTTTCTCACAGCCCAAATGCCCAAAAATAGATGACTGGATCAAGAAGATGTGGTACATATATACCATGGAATATTACTCAGCATTCAAAAAAGATAAACACATGCAATTTGCAGCAACATGGATGGCGTTGGAAGGGATCATGCTCAGCAAAATAAGCCAAAAAGAAAAAGAAAAATACCGGATGGTCTCACTCATAGCAGGAATCTAGAAAACTTAAATAAGGGACCAGGAAAATGAATAACTATAAGAAAGTGAAAATCAAAATCAACAAAAAACTATGAACCACGGGTGGGGGGTGGGAGGGGAGGGATTGGGGTCAGAATGGGGGGGTTGCAATTGTATGGGGAATATAAAAATAAAATTTATTATAAAAAATAAAAAATAAATAAATAAATCTTTAAAAATAAATAAATACTTTCTCACATATTTAATTTCTTTTTAAAGACTTGGAGTTCACTATAACAAATGAAATCAGGTAGTGCTTTGTGAAGCCTGGCCTATGAGTTTTCTTTATTTCAAGCCATACTTGGTGCAGTTGAGATCCGGCAGAACCTGAGAACTTGAGGTGCTCGACCTACTCTCAGTAACCAGTTCCTATCATTTCTTGGAGTATAGGGGTGTTCACATTTATTGTCTTGAGTCATGCTCAACCAACTGGATCTCTTTGTCACTGAAATGTGAACTCTTCTGTTATCCATTTAAAGTTTATTGTTTGTAAGAAATTTGATTTTGAATAATAACATTACTTTAACCTGGTCACCTATTCTGCATTTTTTTTTTGTTTCTTCATTTTCATAGTTAAAACAGATCAAATCTCTGGGATTATTTCATTCAATACAGACCACTTATTCTTTAAGATTCTTCTCTAAGTACAGGAACTTTCTTGAGTCTTACATAGAAAAATATGGTATTTTGATCTTCTAGATCATGGCTATCCCCAGGGCCATGCCAAGTAAAAAGAAGGAAAGCACCTACTCACAATAAGCTAGACATATGGGTATATAAATGAAAACAATCCCTGGGCCTAAAAGTTGATTGTGAGAGATGAAATGATAACTAAATAAATCATAATATAGTTATGTTTCTCATAACACAAAGAAGTACATAAAGTGCTATAGAAAGGAAGGATAAGGGGCCTCCCCAGTGGCGCAGCGGTTGAGCGTTGGGTTGCAAAGCTGCTCGCAGCCTCTGCAGCGCAGGTTCGATCCCCGGCTGCTCCCCGGCCACCGGAGGAGGGTCTCAAATGGCGCGCAGACCTCTCCTGCCGCCCGCTGCTCCCCTCAGCAGTGTACTTCGGTCCTCTGCTTGCTCTGGTCCCCACTCTGGCTCTGGTGAATTCTCTCACCCTCCTGCGCTTCTGACTGTACCCAGTGCTTGTATAAATAAATAAATCTTGAAAAAAAAAAGAATTATAATAAAATTAAAAAAAAAAAGAAAGGAAGGATAAGGCTAGAGGAAGACTTCATGGAGGGGTTTGAAGGATAAGTCGAGGCTACTAGGCAGAAATGCATGGAAAGAACATCTCAGACAGTAGGGGAACCTAAAAAATAAGGCCTGGTGTAAGGACAAGTTCTAGGAATCACGAGTGGTTCAATGTTATGACCATAGGTCAGGTGACATGATAGGAACTAGAAAAGCAGGTAGGGGCCAGAATTCAGAAGGCCATGGGTACCAGACTAAGAGATTGGATTTGGTCCTATTAACCATAACTCCCAGAGGGGTTAAGTGCCTCTTTTAGCAGTTTCATTAGATGGGGCCCTCTGTCTCTCTAATTGAGTCACTTCTCTTCTACTGGGTACACTGCTTCTTCCTGCTCCTCTGATCCCCTTAGCCTACACAGCTTCTGATGTTTGTCTCAAGTTTCATGGCTTTGAAAAGTGTCTGAATTCAGTGGAGCAATCTTTTCAGAAAGTGTTTGATATTTTACTCTGGCCCTACTGCAGGGAAATGGCATTGATATTGAGGATTTGCCTCTCCTCAAGGGAGGAAGATTAGGTAGTCAGTATTTTTGAGTTTCATGTTTAGTTCTTAAAGATTTGTGGTCATCACTAAGTGTCAGAGCTGGTTAGTGATCTGTGAGTTCAACCAGGAGGTTACCTTGCTAGAGGGAACCGAGGCCAAAACTCAGGTCTTCTGACTCCCAGTCTAGTGCTCTTTTTGTGTGTTCCAGCTTCTGGCACAGTTATAGGACAGACAGAAGGTACTTGGCTAGCTCAACCCCACAGCCCATGAGTGAGACCTGGAGCTAAGGAAAGGCAGTGTTCCCAGAATGGAATTCTGTGTTGTACCTCAAGTCACATGGCTTGACCTGATGTCTTCTGTTGCATCCTTTTCTTTTGCAAAATGGGAGCAGAGTGGTGGGGGTTCTTTTGTGGTGGATGAGGGATCCATGTTCAAATCGCAGACTCTTAGAGTCAGTGTTGGAAGGAAACTTAAAGGTGATCTGTGGTGGCAGGGAGTTTCATGTCCTGGACTGGGTTTGGAAGTCTCCCTGGAAACAGAGGTCAGTTTTCTTTTGACTGAGCTTTTTGTCTGCCAAATGTTCAAATTGAGAAAGGATGTTTAAGCAGATGGGGATCTTCCCTTAAGGGGCTGTCTGCACAGAAGAGGTGACTAGATGGCGACTAGATTTTCAGCTTCTGCACATGTTTTCTTTAATACCGGTTCCGGTGAGCTCACAGCACAGCTGTGAGCAGATCTAAAGATCTGCTGGACAAACATCACGGGTTACAAAATACCAACCACCACCACCATTTACTTGCAAACCTATTAAGCGCTAAGCACGGTGCATACCACGTATCTCATTACATATCTAGAATCCTGGGAGGTACGATGAAGCATGACCTTTATTTCTTAGACAAGAAAAGGGAGGGTTAAAATTTTGCCCACTGCTTCCCAGGAAAGGGAGCCTGGATCACATTTAGGTTTGTCAGATCACACTGGCTTGTTTCTCCTTCTCTTTTTCTTAATCTACAGTTTCTTACTCGCTCCAAAAGAGAAAGGAGTCGCTTCCGCAGCTCCGTTTCCCCTCTGCCTGGGCTGCAGTACAGAGGCTGCGGCCCCGCTAGAGCCGCAGTGGGTTGGACCCTGGGAGCGGGGCGGGGTGAACATTTGGGCGGAACCTCCTGTGGGCGGGCCCTTGTGGGCGGACCCTTCTGTGGGCGGACCCTTCTGTGGGCGGACCCTTCTGCGGGCGGACCCGTCTACGGGAGGCGCCTTCCGTGGGCTGGCGGTGCAGGCCGGAAGGGACTATCGGGACAACCTAGAACTGGACAGGAGTTCCTGACCCTACGTCCCGGAGCTCTGAGGGTGGCTGCCTTGTCTTTTTCTATACTAGAGCTCCCCCTTACCCCGCGTTCCCACTACCGTAGCCTCCCGGGAGAATGGTGGTCCGCCTGCTGCTACGCTCTTGGCCTCGGGCTCCTGCTGTTGGCCCGGGAGTCCCATGTCGATCCCTCAGCGCAGACTCCGGGCCCGGCCAGTACCTGCATCGCAGCATCGTGCCCACCATGCACTTCCAAGACAGCCTGCCCAGGTGAGCCCAGCCTCCCAGTCCCCGTGCCCATCGCCTGCCCTGGATCAGCCGCTACCTCCCTCCAGTCATTCACACTTAGGCAGAACCTGCTTCCTCCCCAAACCCTACTCGGGAAGCCTCCGCTTTCCCAGTCTGGAAACCCTGTGACTTTCAGAATCTCCTAGAACTGTTACAGAACCTCAGAACCTCAAATTCTCTAACGGAACTCTTATTGTAAGAGTCCCTTACTTTCCCCCTGAAAAATGTCCAACCTCCCTGTCTTCGGCGCCACCAGTTAGGATGTCCCTGAAGTACTTTCTTGACTGCCCCTTATTCTGCTTAGAATATGGATAGGTCAGCCTCCCTGTAACATAACAGCCTCCCTTAGCATCTCCAAACACTCCACCTTCTTTACAAAAACGCTTAGCCCCACTTTCTATTACTGCAGTATCCTGCTCTTTTACCATCTCCTCAGTTCCCCCAAGTACACTCTTCAATTGTTCATCTCAATATACCTACAAATCCTTTTCAGCATCTAAGGCGTCTTCACCAGGAAACTTCACCCCCAACCACATCCTCCACACTAGCCCCCAAGTTCCTCCCCCTAAAATATCCTCCCTAACCCATATTGCCCACTAAACTTAAATCCATCGGCAGAATTCTAAACACCCCCTTAATATTTCTCCCAAGCGATCTTATTCAAATCAGACTCAAGGGCCACCCAAATTCTATCTGTTCTTCCTTACCCACCCTTTTAAAACATGTCAACCATAATCTGCTTCCCTTAAGAAAACAGCCTTTATAAAATTCATTCCTCTGCCCTCACCTCCCATTTTCTTAATTTCGGCCTCCAGTTTTACCAGCCTTTGAATGCCCAGCCTTTATCTAAGCTGCCAGATTTCCTCCATTATTAGAAATTTCTCCAAATTCCTTCAGTCTCTAAAATCAAACTTAAACTGATGTCTTTATTTACTCATTGATTCCTAGTGCCAAGTTCAAAATTTGTCTTAAAGACCCTTCTCATTTTGTCACCCAATTTCCATCAGGGATTTCCCAGTCCAGGGACTAGAAGCCAGCCTCCTTACCCCATAGGCTTGTTTTGTCTTTTCTTTCATGGAACAAAGATGATATGACAGGCATCGCCCCTAACTACTAAGTTGGCTGTGTTTCTTCATATTCAGGAACCATTTAACCCACCATCATCACTGCCCCCCCTCCTCCAGCCTCTTAGGAAAATCATCTAAAGTGAAATAGTGTGCAAACATCTACACAAACTACAATGAGATTATTTAGCTCCAATCTCACTGTTTAAATTTGGCAGGCAGAGAGAAAAAGGGCAAGAGAAAGAAGAAGGGTCTTTGTGCCTGTGGAATACGCCTGGAGCATGCCTCTGGAGTCTTTTACAGCCTGGGTGTGAGCTAAGCCAGTATGTAGGGGAAAGGTGAAGACTGACACAACCTGTCTTCACTTGCCAAATCTAGCAGCAGATGGCCTTTGATTTTTAGGCAGGCCTGGGCCTCCCTACCCAGGTTAAAAATCACAGTGATTTCCTCTAATTTAGAATTAGGAAGTTGAAAGAGTATTCAAGATCTTTTACTTTAACCCCATGCACAGCACAAAAATCTGTAGGAATCTGAAGCTACAAATAATCACATTCATCACCATGTACAACATTTAACTACTGATTCCCTCCTTCATTCTTTATCTCAGCTATAAATTGGGGTCAGATAAGATTCCTCAGTTTCTAGATAAAATGTATTGTCTTTGACATTCATTTTACATTTATTTTGACATAACACTTGGTGAAAAGCCCTGACTTTGAAGTCTGGTAGAGTCTAGTTTCAGATTCCAAATCTGAAGCTCTGTATGTGTAACTTGCAGACAATTCAGTTGACTTAATTGAGCCACAGTTCTTACCTGTAGAGTAGGAATGGAAACACACAGTTCACAGTACTAATGTGTGGATAGAGTGAGAAAGATACCAAGGATAAGGAGCTATCCTAATTAGTTGGCATATGAAGGACTAGTCCCTCATGATAAAGTGCTTCAGCTGAATCTCCCACTTTCCTGTTCCTGTCACATCACTTGGCCTTGACTTGCTACACTATCATTCGCTTATTTTTTTAGTTACTTTTTTTAAAAAAATGTATTTATACATACAAGAACTGGGGTACAGGTCAGGGTTGTAGGGGGTGAGAGGATTCACCAGAGACAGAGTGGGGAGCAGAACAGGCAGACTGACTGAAATACACTGCTGAGGGGAGCAGCAGGTAAGTCAAGAGAGGTCTGCGCGCCATGTGGGTAGCTCCCTGGCCAGGGATTGAACTCGTGCTGCAGTGGTTGCAGACAGCTTCATAGGTTGTGTCTTAACCCCTTGCGCCACCAGGAAGGCCCTAGTTACATTTTATATCACTCATTTAGTGTGACAAAACATACGTAACATAAATTTATCATTTTTACTATTTTTGACTGTATAGTTCAGGTGTTATTTTAAGGATTATATTTATATACATTGAATAGTTAATCTTATACTATGAAACTACAAGGCCTGTAGTTGAGTCACAATAAATGTTAATTATCTCTTGTTTTCTTTTAATCCCTAATTACTTTAGAGGATAACTGTTGTTCAAGATATAACAAACAGGTTCTTAGAATTCAGATGGGAGATAGGTGAGGCCAGAGTTTAATGGGTGAAATACTATTTCTGAAATAACAGAAATAGTAATGTTCTGGGCGCCCCAAGGCATGTCCTTCAGATTGTCTTGGCATCCAGCTTGACTTCATCCAAAAGAGAACTAGATGATATAAAAATGCCAAAGCTGTGTTCTTCAGGAAAAATAAAGTGCCTTCAATTTAGAGACTGGGTTGTGATAACTGGTCACTTAGAAAAATTACACAGGAGCTAATAAATAAGGTAAATCTGCTTAGTGGTAACTTTCTTCAATCTTTATTATGGCAAACAATGCTCAGATAGGGGATGGAGAAGGTGAGCCCACACAGGTAAGATGGGACTGCCACGCATCTCTCAAGGACCTTGCTGTACCTCTTTCAAGGCACGTGGTGAATTACATTGCAGGGAGTTGAGGAAGCGTAGGTGTGCATGTGAAACCGCTTTTGGTATTCTTAGAGGAATTATGGAGAAGGCTGGGTCGTGCAAGAGATCATGACCTCACAGCTTAATTTCTAAGGAGTGGAGAACAAATGTGGACTGAAATTATTTCTTGAACACTCACTGAAAAGGAAATGGCCACAGTAAGGGACCTCTGTGGTAGCAAGTTGTGGAAACCCCTATTAAAGTGATTTATATAAAGAAGAATGTATGAGGTTACAGAGCTGAAAATCCAGATTGGATAATACTCAGATGGATCAGGACTCTGTTTTGCCATTTCATTCGACTCTTTTCTGTGACTATTCTCAAGCAGCCTCTCCCTCATGGTGACAAAGTGGCAGCCATCACATAATGCAGAGCTTAATCTCTTAGTGACCTCATCTATGAGACATTCCCCTTTGCTAACAGTTAAAAAAAATCCTATAGTTAAGTCTTACAGGTTCTTAATAGGGTCTTATTGTCTTGAAGCAGAAAGCTGTAAATCTACCCCGAAGTGTTAGGGCAGAGTTCCATCCAGCTGAACCACAGGGACTTGCAAAGGAAGGGGTGCTATTATTGGAAGACAGAAGGATGGGTGGGGGACAGACAAAACAATAGAAGTAATGATATGGTATGCTAGGTGCTGAGGGAGAGATGATGAGCTAGTTCCTTAGGGAACTAGTAGATAATAAAACCTATATTTATTGCTTATTATGTGCCAGGCACAGTTCAGTCAATGACATACATTGCCTCATTCAATCTGCACAGAATGCTAAGAGGTACATATTATGCCATATTATAGATGAGAAAAGTTAGGTGAGGGGTGGGTGGCATTCCCAAAGTCACACAGCTATGAATGAATGAAAGGTTACGGTGCAGTTCTGCCTTGCAGGGCATTAGATAATGCATTGATGTGAACTGTAATACTATATAGCATTACACTGATGGCATTTTATCTAAGGCAAAATATAAATCTGGTAAGCTTGGCATATTCATTATCTTTAATATTTTTTATAGAAAACAGGTGATTTTTGTATCCTTGATAAGTTTTTATACAGAATCTATCCTGCCTCAATTTAGTTCCATTTAGAAAATTCAGTTGCTATTGTATTAGTGACTCAAAATTAAATCACTCCGAAATCTTGCATTACCCAATAAAATAAGGTCAGCCTAGAGGTGACACTGCAGAAGCTTTTTAATAAGGTTTCTTCTTATAAAATGTCCATTGCTTGTTATTGAGGATTTTGTTTAAAAAGGTACTTTCATTATTGTCCCCACTGTATCAAAACAAAGTCCTGAGAAAAGATAAGTCAGTAACTTTGTGATTATAAGGTGACAGGTAGTGTTTGGGATTTCCTGTGCCAGTCCATGACTGTAAGGGGGTCTACAGTGTTAAAGTATTATGAGTGGGTATCTAGTTCATACAACTATAATTCATATTTATTTTTTATATTATATTCTGGATAAACATTGAAAAATAAACTGAACCACAGTATACCTTATAGTAAGGTTTTAAACTATGTTTTATGGATAACTTTTCAGTTTTACCAATGGCTGTTATATTTAGATATTTTAAGTATAGTTAATTTTTGGCAGTTGGAAGAGGTAATTATAACAAACTCTGGCCGAGCTTTGGTACTAAGGGATATAACTCAATAAAATTGTTGAAACCAAAAAGAAAGTCCACTTCACTGTACTGTCCATGTATTTTCATTTCACTATGAGCCAGTAACTTCCACACCATAGCTGTCACTGGGAATTCACTGGTTGAGAATGACAAGTAAAAACACACATAGGAAGATCTGTTTCTTCCTCTTACGACTCCAGGCACTACTCACTGGTCTATCCTAGATTTGTCTGGCCAATGGACAGACTTCATTTTTGTATGATTCTGTGTTGTAAAATACACAAGAAAATGAAAAGGTAGAACTTTTTAGTTTGTGAAAGTCATCATAAATGCATTAAAGTTACTATATTTACTTAAAAGTAGAAGTAAGAGTTACCATTGATACATTAGTACTTCAATTTTTCAGTGACTTTCTTGGTTTGGGGGCCTAAATAATTAAGGAAATTAATTATTCAGTAATAAGTTTATTAGTTTTGATTGTGAAGCTAATTAGCCTCTTCCACATATCATTAACTTTCACTGCCCTTACTTTCTCCCCAGGCTGCCTATCCCTAAACTTGAAGACACCATTAGGAGATACCTCAGTGCACAGAAGCCTCTCTTGGATGACAGCCAGTTCAGGTACATGCTGAGGACCTTGAATGAATGGTTGGGTGGTTGAGAGATGCTGGCAAGCAATGCTGAACCAAGCATCAGGGGTTATCGGGGAGGGACTAGCAAGTTCAGGAAACATATTTTCACTCCTAAAGGACTGATCAAGCTCCAAGGTGAGTCTCTCTAACTAGACTCAACAAGTGAATGCCAGATTTGTACTGTATCTTGGTAGTGTACTTGGGAGGCTAGCTGGTCTGGGCTTTTGCAGAGAGCATGTATTCTCTGTAGGGAGGTTCTTTGAGGAGAGCATATGACGTACCAGAATTTTTCTTGGTGAGCATGTGTACTGGATTAGATATTGTGCCCCCAAAAATTCATGCTCTCTTGGCACCTCAGTATGTGATCTTATTTGGAAATGGGGTTGTAGCAGATCCAATTAGTTAAGATGAGGTCATAGTGGAGTACTGTTTTCCTGATTAGAAGAGAAGAGACACAGAGACAGCCATATGGTAATGGAGGTAGAGACTGTTCGTAAACTAGTCTTCTGATTTTAAATATTCCTTATTAGTCATTTGTAACTTCTCTTGACATGGTAATGCTTTAATAGCTACCATTTATTAAGTGTTATGTTTCAATCTATTCTAAATCCTCAGTTTTTCAAATTTAAAAACATTTAATTTGGGGGTTACATTTTGTTCTTCCACATATGTACACATTCCACTCACCCTCCCCCAAACCCATGCCAGTAACCCATTTGCATTTCTTTAATCTTGGAAGGTGGTATATTATTATTTTACACACGAAGATAATGAGACCAGAGAGATCAAGTAACTTATCCAATCCACACAGCTTGAAACTGACAAAGCTAGAATTCAAACTTAGCTCCAAAGTATGTATCTTTTTCTCCATGCCAACGTGTCTCCTAGATTATGGATTGTTGTATGAGATGTTGTTTGATCTTCCTGATTAATCATTTTAAGAAGATATTCTAGATTTATCTGTTTCAGATTGATTCCTGTTCTTCTGATCAGAGGTCCCTCTGATCTCAGTCTCCAGGTTCATGGATAATCAACTGGGCACTCAAAGCTCTATGTATGAGTTCTTGGCCATGAATCTAAAAATCATATATTTCTTGGTATGTTTTGATTCTGTCTTTTAATTTCAGGAAAACAGAACAATTTTGCAAGAGTTTTGAAAATGGGATTGGAAAAGAATTACATGAGCAGCTGGTTGCTCAGGACAAGCAGAATAAACAGACAAGCTACATTTCAGGTAGGTAGTCTAGGCCGTGGGGTGATTTTTCTCAGAACCTTTTATAACAGAGAGCGCAGCATTTTCTCTCCTGTTTTGTACTCAAAAATATTTCTGATGAGACCAGCATTGATGTAATGTCTCATCCTCTTTCTGAAGTAACCTTTAAGGCTGAGTTCCTCCTCCACTAAGGCATTGACCATAAGTTGTGCTCAAGAGCAGTGGCTCGACTTCTGTGTAGATAAGATGAAGACAGAGCCTAATCAGTGGCAGTATGATTAAATCCTGTGTCCTGGCCTAACTGCCCTGCCCAGCCTCATCTCTTACTACTGCCCCTGACACCGTTCATACTCAGTAATACTAAAGACCTCATTTTCCTCTCAGCCCATTCGTCTTTCATTCTCCATGTTGTCCCCACTACCATTTTATCTGGCCAGTTCTTTCTTTTTAAGCCCCAGATAGGATGTTTTTCTGTGAAACCTTTCGGTTATTCCTGTTTGCTTCCACCTTGGTCCCCTCAGTACTTTTTTGAATTTATATTTTTATTAAGGTTATACATGCACATGGTTTAAAGAATGAAATAGTTTTATAAGGCCTGCTGACTCTTCCCTAATTTTTCACTTCTCACTTTAAGTTGCTTTCTCATTCTTTTGGTACATATGCCCATTCTCTAAATTACATGCTTATATCCTGCATCTTAACTTTTTAGTTTTAGGCATTATCTATTGACATCTCACTATAGATTAGAATTTAGCAGTCTCTTATATCTGCTTCACATCTGTGAGCACATACATATTTCCTATCCCATTTTTGTAGTTTAGTTATTTATAATTTTGGTTAGGTCATGTGTAGTGTTTGTTATTATGACCATATAATTACTGTTGTTGGCTCAGTCACGTAGCAAGTACATTGGCATTATTTTTCCTTTCCTACCCAAAACTTTCGTTTTCTATTAAGTTAGTAATACTGTGTTTAGTTTTCTATGTATTTAATAATTTATCTTGGACTTATTTTTAAATTTTCATCTTCCTTCATAGTCTAAAACTTTTTTCCTGTTTGTTTTGCCCTCATTTCTTTAGCTGCTTCTAACCCTTCTCTATTGTCTTAGAGCTGAATGAGATATTAAATAGCTCTTTGGGTGAGGGTGGGGCTTGTCAGTTATAGGCTTCATTGTAATGTGATCTGTAACCATTTCCTTGAGATGCCGCTGAAGTTAGTAAGGGAAGACATTTCTAGTAAACTGACAAAAGGTATTTTCTGGTTGCTGGTGTTGTAGGAGTGAGGTGAGGGAAGACTGCTTGAGATCTCAACTGTGACTTAGCCCCCAAATGTACTTTCTCCAGAAAATAGAACCTAAGACTTCTACTGGGGGGTTGGGGAATCTGGTAAGTGAGGGTAGGAGTCTAATTCCACAGTCTTTCAATCAGCCATATCAAAGATGCCAAGTACTGGTCGCTTTGGGGGTTCTGCTGTGTAAATGATGTTATTTCTGGGCTTTCTCTGCTGCTAGCTTATGGTTGGCTTTCTTGACTCTGCTTTAGTCACCACCAGTTGTCTGAATGCTTTCCAACTTCCAGTAGTTGCTCTTTTCTTCCCTCTCATTCTCTTTATTTTATTGCCTATGACTTTAAAAAAATCCAATTACTAAATGGATCAGAGGCATAAATCATGTCTTCTTTCATCAAATCTGTCTTCCCTCTTGCCCATACTTCTTTTCTCCTACCATTTTGGTTTTAATTTTAATTTTGTTTTAATTCTGCTGGTCTCCTTTACTGGCGTTTTTCTGAATCAAATTCCATGTCCTTTTCCTTTCTATATACCCTGGACTAGGGCCTGACAATGATTCTCAAGGGATGAATGGATGAACAAATGAATAATAGATAAATTTGTGTCCATTTTCCAGTCCTTTACATGTAAAAACTGTTTCCTTCAAATTATGAGTGGAAGGAAGATGTTCCTTAATTGTAGAGCTTACCCATGTTTGCTAATCCTGGCGGGAACCTCCCTTGAAAACACATTTTTTGATAAAACATTGCTTCTGCAATTTTTGCAAGCAGAATATTCACAAGAACACCGAGGGCTAGGTTGAGTGATTCACACATGACTAATAGTTATTTCTTTTTTTTTTTTTTTTTTTAAGGATTTCCTTTTTTTTTTTTTTTTTTAAGATTTATTTATTTATTTATACATGCACTGGGTACAGTCAGAAGCGCGGGAGGGTGAGAGAATTCACCAGAGCCAGAGCGGGGAGCAGAGCAGGCAGAAGGACCGAAGTACAATGCTGAGGGGAGCAGCGGGCGGCAGGAGAGGTCTGCGCGCCATGTGGGACCCTCCTCCAGTGGCCGGGGAGCAGCCGGGGATCGAACCGGCACCGTAGAGGCCGCGGGCAGCTTCGCAACCCAGCGCTCAACCGCTGCGCCACCGGGGAGGCCCGACTAATAGTTATTTCTAATTGCCTTTCAAGTATTTTCTAAAAGAGGGTATACACAAATGCACATAGGACACAGACTGATGGTGAAGACTTTCCCCCACAGTCGGGAGACAGTCAAGTGAGTGTTGTCCCTGACAGGAGATGAGGTGAGGTAACATAAGGAAATGGAGTGGAAATGAAATGTTCTGTTCTAGCATGAATGCAAGTGAGGTGTAACTGTATTTTACTCCTTTAAGAACCAAGAAAGGGGCCTCCCCAGTGGCACAGTGGGTTGAGCACTGTGCTGTAAAGCTGTCTTCAGCCTCTGCAGCACAGGTTCAATTCCCAGCTGGCCAGGGAGAACCCCACATGGTGCAGCAGACCTCGCCTGCCTCGTCCCACTGCTCCCCTCAGCAGTGTCTTTGGTCTGTCTGCCTGTTCTGCTCTCTGCTTTCTCTGGTGAATCCTCTCACCCTCCCACGCCTCTGGCCTGTATCCCAGCTCTTATATAAATATAAACAAATCTTTAAAAAAAAAAGTATATAAAAACATTTGCTAATTATACAATAAACTTAAAAAAAAAAAAAGAACCAAGAAAGGAAACAGGATGAGGAAGAAAAAGCAATTGATGAACATTAGGGTAATGCAGATGAATATCACAGTGATACACCCATCAGAATGACTCCAATCAAAAAGATAAGACAATAACAACAAATAATGCTGAGGACGTGAGAAATTGAAACCCTCACATTCTGCTGGTGGTAATGGTGCAGGTGCTTTGGAAGACACCCTGGCAGTTCCTCAAAAGGTCACATACTCACCACATGCCCTAGGAGTTGCATTCCTGGCTATATCTCCAAGAGAATTACAAACCTATAGCCACATAAAATCTTGTACATACCAGCATTATTCATAATAACCCAAATGTGGAAACAACCCAGATGTCCATCATATGATGAATGGATAAACAAGTAAATGTATCCATAAACTGTTCCATTCCATGTTTCAATAATGGGACATTATTCAGCGATAAAAAGAATTGAAGAACTCCACACACACATTACCACATGGTGTTGCAAAAACATTATTATAAATGATGGAAACTACATGCAAAAGACTACATATTGTGGTATCCTGTTTATGTCATGAATAACAATCAGGAAGTTCCTACCTCTAGCGGTTGATGCCATCTGCATATGCTTTATTTTTTTTCCTCAAATTTTATTTTTAGGGATTGCATTACTTTTTATATTGTTCTTTTTTTTTTTTTTTTTAGGCCCCTGGTTTGATATGTACTTAACTGCTCGAGAGTCCATTGTGCTGAACTTTAATCCATTTATTGCATTCAACCCTGACCCAAAGTCTGGGTATAATGATCAGCTTACCCGGGCAACCAACATGACTGTTTCTGCCGTTCGGTTTATGAAGACACTCCGGGCTGGCCTTTTGGAGCCAGAAGTGTTCCACTTGAATCCTGCCAAGAGTGACACTGAGACCTTCAAGAGGCTTATACGCTTTGTGCCTTCCTCTCTGTCCTGGTATGGTGCCTACTTAGTCAATGCCTATCCCCTGGATATGTCTCAGTATTTTCGACTTTTCAGTTCAACTCGTTTACCCAAATCCATTCGTGATGAACTCTTAACTGATGACAAGGCTAGACACCTTCTGGTCCTAAGAAAAGGAAATTTCTATGTCTTTGATGTCCTGGATAGAGATGGGAATATTGTGAGTGCCTCTGAAATCCAGGCTCATCTGAAATACATTCTCTCAGATAACAGCCCTGTCCCTGAGTTTCCACTGGCATATCTGCCCAGTGAGAACCGGGATGTCTGGGCAGACCTCCGGCAGAAGCTACTGAGTAGTGGCAATGAGGAGACTCTGAGGAAAGTGGACACTGCTGTGTTCTGTCTCTGCCTAGATGACTTCCCCATTAAGGACCTTGTCCACTTGTCCCACAACATGCTGCATGGTGATGGCACAAACCGCTGGTATGATAAGTCCTTTAACCTCATTATAGCCAAGGATGGCACTTCTGCTGTCCACTTTGAGCATGCTTGGGGTGATGGTGTTGCAGTGCTCAGGTTTTTTAATGAAGTGTTTAAAGACAGCGTTCATACTCCTGCCATCACTCCACAGAGCCAGCCCGCCAGCACTGACTCTTCTGTCGCTGTGCAGAAACTCAACTTCAAGCTGACTGATGCCTTAAAAACTGGCATCCGCTCTGCTAAAGAAAAGTTTGATGCCACCATGAAAACCCTCACCATTGACTGTATCCAGTTTCAGAGAGGAGGCAAAGAATTCTTGAAGAAGCAGAAGCTGAGCCCTGACTCAGTGGCCCAGCTGGCCTTCCAGATGGCCTTCCTGCGGCAGTATGGACAGACAGTGGCCACCTATGAGTCTTGCAGCACTGCAGCATTCAAGCACGGCCGCACGGAGACCATCCGCCCAGCTTCCATGTTCACAAAGAGGTGCTCTGAGGCCTTTGTCAGGGCGCCCTCCAAGCACAGTGCTGGGGAGCTTCAGCAGCTGATGGCCGAGTGCTCCAAATACCACAACACGTTGACCAAAGAAGCAGCAATGGGTGAGATGGGGTGGGGAACACACCCTTGGGTCTCATTGCTCTCAGCACTGGGGTCAGTATCAGCAATATTGTGTCTCTCATCTGGTTTCCACCCCTTACTAGGTTTAAATCACCTCCCAACTCCCAGAATGATTCTGTTTTTCTGCCCTAGTAATCTGAATAGCCCAACTAGCCAACAGGGATCAAGATATTCTATTCTCCTAAGCAGAGATGGAGAAATGCATCTCCATCCTCATATACAGTCAATTTTAGCTGTAACATGATTGTCTTTCTAGTACTTACTAGTCATCATATTCAACTTTTGACAATTTAGGATTGCTAAATCCATTGGCTCTCGTACTTCACCTCAGTTGTAGGGTGTTGGTTTCCTATAAATAGGCCATTACAGAGGTTCTTCCTAAATCTAACTAGCATCCTTTGCCTCTTTGGTAAAATTCAAGATTTGGAGGATCATATATTTTAATCCTTTCATGTACTCAGAAGTCCAGGAACTAAAAGGGACCACAAAGATATTCGGGTCTTCTTCCCCATTTTATAGGAGGCCATTGGGTTATTACACAGCAAGTTAGCTGTAGGGCTGTGATTATAACCCTGGTCGGATAGCTTTTCCAGTTTGACCGACTCAATCTTGTCTTTTGCATTTGACTTGAAGTTCGGGTTTTACTTAATTTTTTAATCCATACTTCTCTATATGTACTTTCCTTGACTATTTGGCTTGAAATGATGCAATTTCATATTTTTTAAAATCATGCTTTCATTTTTAGCTACTGACAGTTTTTTTTAAAGGAAATTTTCCAGAGTGAAATGCTTCAGGGGTCAGTGAGACAGAGTTAAGCAGAGAGAGACAGACCCTCTTCTAGGGTCTGTAGACAGACCCTCTACTGTCAAGGATGATGTGAGGGGATTTCTACCATGCATGGGAGGTCTTAAGGTTCCTTTCAGTTCTGAGATTCTAAGTCCAGTTTTCCATTTTGTCTCTGACAGGCCAGGGCTTTGACCGACACTTGTTTGCTCTGCGGTACTTGGCAGCAGCCAAAGGGACTGCCCTGCCTGAGCTGTACCTGGATCCTGCATACGGGCAGATAAACCACAATATCCTGTCCACAAGCACGCTGAGCAGCCCAGCGGTAAACCTTGGCGGCTTTGCCCCTGTGGTGCCTGATGGCTTTGGTGTTGGGTATGCTGTTCATGACACCTGGATAGGCTGCAATGTCTCCTCCTACCCAGGCCGCAATGCTCGAGAGTTTCTCCAATGTGTGGAAAAGTCCTTAGAAGACATGTTTGATGCCTTAGAAGGCAAATCCATCAGATCTTAGCTTCTGGGTGGGTGAAAACCCTCCATTGCTTTATCAACGTGAAAATGCACTATCTGTAGCCAATAGGTGCTATTCTGTGATTAATGAAACTAATAATGAGGGGTCTGAGCAGCCAGTGCTGTAAGGTTTTAAATCATGTCTTTAAACATTTGATTTTTCTATGAGACTAGATCACAACTAAAGATTACGTGATTTCAGTTTTATTTCATTTGATGAGGAGGTAGGATTGGAGAACTCAGTTTTATTTATTTTTGAAGCAGAAATAAAATTTATTTGGAGATGGTTCCTCTTAGTTTTTAAATCTAAATTCCTAAGTCCCCACAAGGAACTTGCCATCAGTAAATTCATTTATTCAGGTAATTTTTAAAAAAATTTTTTTTTTTAATAGAGGCAAGTTTTTATTTATTTATTTGTTTGTTTGTTTGTTTATACATGCACTGGGTACAGTCAGAAGCGAGGGAGGGTGAGAGAATTCACCAGAGCCACAGCAGGGAGCAGAGCAGGCAGAAGGACCGAGGTACACTGCTGAGGGGAGCAGCGGAGGTACACTGCTGAGGGGAGCAGCGGAGGTACACTGCTGAGGGGAGCAGCGGGCGGCAGGAGAGGTCTGCGCGCCATGTGGGACCCTCCTCCGGTGGCTGGGGATCGAACCAGCGCCGCAGAGGCCGCGGGCAGCTTCGCAACCCAGCACTCAACCGCTGCGCCACCGGGGAGGCCCTCATTTATTCAGGTAAAAGTTCTCATTGCCTTCCAGCTCTTCAGGTAATGGTGAGAAACTCTTTCATCCTCCCCATAAAAGTGTCTCTCTCTCCCGGGACATCCTCTCTTTCAAAACCCTCTTCATTTTTCTAAGGAGTGAGAGTTCTTTTTTTTTTTTTTTTTTTTTTTAAGATTTATTTATGCACACAAGAGCAGGGGTACAGGCCAGAGATGCGGGGGGTGAGAGGATTCAGAGGATTCACCAGAGAGAGTGGGGAGCAGAACAGGCAGACTGACTGAAATACACTGCTGAGGGGAGCAGCGGGTGGGACAGGAGAGGTCTGCTGTGCCATGTGGGTCATCTCCCTGGCTGGAGATTGAACTCGTGCTGCAGAGGCTGCAGATTGCTTCATAGTGTGATGCTTAACTCCTTGCGCCACCAGGGAGGCCCCAGGAGTAAGATTTCAACAAGAATCTAACTCAATACACTTGACAATACACTTGATCTCTGTGTCAGATACTCCTATCCAGCAATAATAGTAAGGGTCTCCACTTACTTAACACCTTGATAGCTTTAATAGCTTTAATTTCTAGTTACTTTTGTGGGTACATTTTTGTTGCCATTATAAATGGTACCCCTTTTAAATTTTGCATGTTGCCTGTCTATATTTCATTTCTGTGTATCGATCCTAAATCCAGCATCTGTTAATGCTTTTGGATTTTCTAAGTGGAAAACCACAAAAAAATTCATCGTATCTTCCTTTTTCTACTTCTTTCACCTTTTTGTCTTACCACACTAGGTGGGACCTCCAGTACAATGATTAGCAGTGACTGAGGGTGTCTCATCTCCTCTGATCATAAGTGGAATACCTCAAACATTTCATCATTTATGAAAAACAGCATTTGTTTGGGATTTTCTGTAGTTTTGTGAGGGGAGGGTAGGTCCTTTCTACTCCTAGTTTGTTGTTTCTATGGTTTGGTTTTGTTGAATGAGTATTGAACTTCACTGAATACTTTTTCTCCATCTATTAATATGCTCTATTTCTCCTTTAATCTGTTAATGATTATTTGAATTCCTCTACCTGCTGACAGATGAGAAAATAATTTAAACTATAAAGAAAACCCTAAGATCCTTTTAGTGTTTGTCTTTATAAGCTTAACACACACTGGTTGATATAGAAACTAAAAAAAACCAGAAAGGTTGCTTAACCAGCCTGTTTCTACTTATTTCCTTCCAGGCTGGAGTGTGGACTGGACCCAGTATGGGGTGGCTGGTAGATGTGCTGGCTGAGGGAGGGCAAAAGAAGCTGTGCTCTGACAGGTGCAGGGGCCAGGAACACGGGGGACATAGAGGAAGTACAATGTGGCCATCAGACTGTAGAGGTGACAAGGTAGGTACTTCACCACGCTTAGTCATGCCAGCTTTCCCCAAAATCTGAGGTTCCCCTTTCTAATGCCCTGCAACCAGCCACTAGGAAGATCCTTTTCTAGTGGACCACTCAGAAAGTGAAGATATTTTTACTTCCAAACAATTCCAGATTCAGCAGAACATTACAGAAAATCTTGTAACAGGTTTCCAAATGGTGGATTCACCAGTGTGAAGGCATGCATATGCCCTCATGTCCTAACTGTGCAGTGAACATCTCTGGCTAGGGATCCAAACTGTTGTCTCCATGAGCTGTTTGGAAGCAGAACACAAGAAGTGTGGCTACAGGGGACAAACCAGGACCAGGAGTTACTACAGGGAGCCAAGAAGGTAACCTAGCAAACTGGAGCACTTTATATTGACTCCCCTGGCGGGAGAGGGTGCTGATCACAGCAAGTGAGCAGTATCCTCATGATCATTAGGCAGTTCTGTAGCAGATTCACACCAGAACCAGACTGCTTGACCTTTAAAATCTGTTTTAGTCCTGGAATATAAGGTGACACCAACTAAGAGAGATGCCCGAGTTTACTTGAAAGCCAAGCTCTGGTCAATGCAGTGTTTGGCCCAAGACTACCAGGCTCGTGGCATCATTCCACAGGCTCAGCTGCCTTTTGCACCAATGGCCTTGACACCTTGGGTTGACAACTCTGGATTTATGACTGCCTGCTCCCCCAAAGCTGGAAAGCCCTTAGAAGCTGTAGACTCCTCCATATTTTACAAATTGGATCAAACATAAGATTTTTAATAGTGTAGGACGCCAGGAAGCAAACCTGAATTCTTATTTGTGGAGGATATGGCCACTGATACTGCCTTCAGGCATCAGTGCTACACAAATGGGCTTTATTGATGGGGCTTGGGAAGCTGTGACAGAGCCCAGCATGCAAGTTGTGAGGGCTGGGATAGTTGCCAAGAGACAAGGGATGTAGGAACTAGAGTCAGTGGGCTCTTTTGCTTGGAACATGTCCCTTCTCAGTTCCTAGAGACAGATGTGCAGGAAGACGGTTCAGCACTTCACAAACTGGTGGGTGACCTCATAGATTCCCACAGACGCCTGAGTCTTTTCATCATAATCAGTCCAGTCCTGTAAAGTAAAATAGCAATGTTAGCCTCACATGGCAGCCTGTGACAGTGTTGAAGGGTGAGAACTGGGATTTAAAAGTCTATATTTATGAGTATGTATGACCCAGAAGAGCCAGGGTACTCAGACTTGAATTCCAGCATTGCCAGCTGTTTGATTTTGGGCAAACTGTTTAACTTCCAAGAGCCCCAGTTCTTCAGTCCTCTATAGAAAGGCACAATAATAGATTTCCTATCGAATGTTGAAAGACTCAAACAAGGTAATGTGTATAAAAGTACTTAGCCTCGGGTTAGCATATATACGAGCCCAGGAAACACCAATTACTATTTTATTAGGAGCAATGCAAACTGAATGAAGTTTTGTTTTTTCCTGAGAACTGACCACAAGGTTCTCTATCTGCAAGGCAGTAGCATGACTTTTTCACGCAGTGCATTAGCAAGGACAGAAGCACTGCTACCAGGGGAAACATAGAGTTAGGTTCTTGTTAGCATCTAGTCACATTTTCTTAACTGACCAATATATAGTCTGGTTCTGTGTATGTTTAAGATATACATTTTTTTTAAAGCTAATTTGTTTTAAGACATAGCCTTTTTTAGTACTAATATTGCTGGCCATTACGGTTGAAGTTACAGCCAACAGTGCTCTAACCCAGGGTTAAACCAAGCTTATCTAACGTGTTTTCTTCCTAAGCCCCAGCCCAGCCGTCTTGCATGTGCAAAAATAGATGGCACTTCTGTACCAAACTCAGGGCCATCTAAAACACTGAAAGTACAAAAATACAGTCAGCCTTTCATTGATGATCCTTGTTCACTAAAAAGGTAATTCCCACCAGGTGCCCTACATCACCCCACAAGGCCCCCAAGTCCCATACCTTTTCCTGCAGATTAATGTCACTGAAGACTGTACCGGATTCCAGACCCTCAGCAGCAAACCCAGCCTGAGGTGACAGGAAGACAGTAGTTAGTGTGGGGGGAAGAATGCACGGGAGACCTGGATAGGGAACTAGCTCTTTTATACCTGGGATGAGAGGACAGATGTGCAGTGTAGGCGGCTGTTCTGGAATAACTTCAGGGCCTGGCAGCTTCCCCAGACCAAAGTGGTTCCTTCATATTAGAGCCCGGGACCATAAAGCAGGTTGAGATAAACCCTTACACTCTTGACTTTCTGAATGACCAAGGCATTGTCATTTTCCTTCTTGGACCTTAGTTTTCTTATATGGAAATGAGATGACAATACTGCCCCCTCTGCGTACCTCACAGATAATGTTGTGAGATGAAAACACTACACAAATAAAGTAGGATGAGCACCAGCTCTGGAGCCAGATAGACCTGAGTTCAAGTTATAGCTACATTGCTTACTAACTGGCAAGCTGCAAAATCCCTGTAATTCTTTGTTCATCTGAATCATAGGTATAAGAGGGGTTTTATAAAGAATTATTGTTACTGTTACAAAGGAGAATTTGTAGTCCATGGTCCCTGTAGGAAGTAAAGTTCTGCTATCACTTCCTACATGCCCTCCCCAAAGATAAAAGTTCCTAGGAACATACGCACCTGGGGCTGGAAATCAACTGGTTCGAGTCCCCGACACTCAAACTCTACAATTGTCTTGAACTTCTCATTGTCTTCAGCCTAGAAAGGAATTATGTTGAGACAAGCCGCTCCCATCAGCTCATCCCCATCTGGAAGAAGCCTGTTTTTTGGGCACCTGCTCCCCATGAGACTTGGACATGGGTACTGCAGAACCCATGATATGAGCTCAGACAAAACTCTGCCTTGTTTCCCTTCCGGGCCTCAGAATGTTATATGGAGCTGAGGAAATACTCCAGGTTTATAGTGAAGATTTGAAATATCCAGATATACTTATTTACTTACTGTTTTTCATTGGAAAAGAACTAATATTTTTTATTAGCTTCTCAAATGAATATGTATCACAAATGACTGAGTCATTGAATAGTAGAAAAAGATAAGAGGACTTCAAATTACAAATCTAGTGGTTTTCTCACTGTGGCTTCCATTTCTTGGCTAGTTACACTTTAAGGAAAAGGCATATCCAGGTTTATTGTGAAAGTTTGAACTATGTGGATAGTACCCAGCACAGTACCTGAAACTATGCTCAATAAATGGTAGCTGAGGTTATCAGTATCATAAACAGAACATCCAAACAATCCCAGTACACTTAGCTAGACTTCTGCTAGCCATCTGCCATGCTGTGAAGGCAGGGGGCTGACAAAGCCTTGGAAATGGGATTTACACATGGAGGGGGCCTTTCTGAGGGTGGTGGTGTAGCAGGAAATTCATGCCTCCCTCACTCTGGGGGGAGAACCTAAGTCCCATCCACGCACGTGCCATTCCCATTCTGCCCTCACTTTAAAGTCATTTCCTGCACAGCAACCATGTGCCTGGCACAGATGAAGCACTGCTCTAACAGTTAGCCCTGGTTTGCTTCTTTGTTGGTCTGTCTCTTCCACTAGATTATGATTTACTTGAGGGTAAGTTCTCACATGACTTATCTAACTTCAGGAAGAAGCTGAGGACTTGGCACAAATCATAGACACTTTTTTAAAATACCAAATAAGGAATAAATGAACACAAGTAACTGCCCTTCAAACAAACAGACCCAAAGCATACATTCTCTCTTTTCTACATGGACAATTTGTTACACAGTAAGGTGTAACTATCTAATTGACAATATCAAGGGTGGGATGCACCATGTACTTCACCAATTACACAGAGAAATAATTGTCTCACCAATGATTTCAGAGAAGTCACTCGTCCCCAAAGAGAGAGACGAGGCAAGTGCTTGCAGTGATGGAAACTGAGTGACTAGGTCAGGTCAAAGGTCCCCTGAGGTCTCAAAGGCCAGCACTTTTGAAGAAGGCATTGCAAGTTTATTTTCCTGCCAAGCACTCAGTGTGGTAAACAATGACTGATAGAGTGAATGGGCCAAGTGAGGGGATGGTCGCACAAGTACACAAAGGACTGCTCCACGGTAGGTCACTCTGATGCAGGTATAATTCTAGAACTCAGGTCGCCTGGCTCCCAGATTAAATTTAATCCCACCATGCCTGGTACTACAGCGGGAAACTTACATTGTATGATTTGATGGTGCTGCTCAGTATCTCTGAAACATAAGAGAAGACAAAGTTGACTTGAGTCTGAACCCTGGCCCTACTCAGGTGCTCAGATGTGACAAAAGGGAAGAGTCTGCTGGAGAAGCTTGGCACCTCAGGTCTGGGTCCACCCACAGGTAACACAAGCCTGCTTCTGGTCTGGTACCAGGAAGCTGTGGGCCTGCCTGACAGACCTCAGCATTCATTACCTCACCTACCAATGGAGTTTTCCCTCGAACACAGCTTGCACTTCTGGACCATGGAGGCACTGCCACGGCCTCCCTTCAGTGCCACGCTGTCCTGGCAAGGAATAAACAGACCCTCTAGTCACATATCAGAAGCAAGGGTCCTGATGACACTCAGTCCTACAACTTAGTATCCCCAGTTGGAGACCCAGACCTAGAGAGAGAGAAAGCCTAGAGAGGCTTTTTTGGGACTGAGGAAAGGGTTTGAAGAGTTGAACTCTGCCGCACACCCCAAAGATGTCTGTTATTCCCCAATGATCACATTAGTGCCTGCCTACCTAAATCATAAAAGGCAGGGTGCAAAGACCAGAGAGATTAGGGCTGTAAGTTCACCACATCCCTGCCCTGATGTATGTGTGTGGGTATGGTGGTGGGGGGTGCAGTTACCATGAGTCGAATGTATTGCCACTTCTCTGAGATCTCACCACAGTTGCCACACTTCATCTTGAGGGCAAAAAAGAGTATTAGTAGTTGGCTCAGCTGACCAGATACTGAGGGAAGGATTATAACAGTGTAAGGGGGGCAGGCTCTTAGCATGCTTTGCTTTTGGTGATCTCACTTCATTCTTAGAACCAGCCCCACCAAGGATATAACTAGATTTATCTCTGGAAAGGGTTTCTCCTGCTGGCAAACCCATCCTCTAAGAATTGCCCAGTCTGGCAGGAAATTCAAGGCTCCTACAAATATGGCCTCAACTCCCTCCCCCCCATGCCCACTGCTGGGTTAGGAGTTTCGTCTGTGTTCTCACAGGCTCCTTAGGTCCCTAAAAAGGACCTATCATTCTGTTGTTATTCTTTGTCTCCTTCAATAGATTCTGTGCTTTTTGAAGCAAAGAACATCAATTCCTCAAATAAGCCCTGGCACAGGAACTTCAACCTATTTGGAAATAAAGGAGGTCAGAGGCCTCAGAAAAGAGATATGGCTTATGCCAGGAACTGAAGGATGCTGGGACTTAAGCTAGGAGGAAAGCAGAGTAGATCTAGAAGAGTAAAGGACTCAAACTACTACTAGGCGACAGATCTCTTAAGAACTCCCCACTAGGGTGATTGATAAAACCTGATCAAAACAAGTGAAATTATTCTCCATACTAAATAATCACAAAATCACTTAAGTGATCTTGTAAACAGCTTCTGCTGTTTACATACCATGGAATAGTTAGCGGAGGGAAAAATTACAAAAAGAATCTCAAAACTGTCAATTAAAATTACCAATAAACTTTACAAACAAAAGCCTACCCAGGGAAAAAAAAAATATTTCATGGTCAAACAGTTCCCAAACTAATGGACAGAAAGCGCCTATTCGATTCTGAGATGAGAACGGAGTAGCTTTCATCCCCATCCCCAACCTGGAAGCGTCTCCGCGGCTCCCCCTCCTCCCGTACCTTCAGGTACCACCGGAAGTCCTCGCCCACAGGCCGGAGCTTGGTGACGTTCTCCAGCGAGGCTTTGAGCTGCAGCGCGATCTTCTGCGGAGAGGGAGGGGCCGCGCGACTGCACCGAGCACGCCTGCGCAGCCGTCGCCCCAGGCCCGGCCCCGCCCCCCCCGACGCGATCCCCCCCGCCCGCGCCCGCCCGGCGCGCGCCGCATCCCCGATCCCTCCGGGCCCCGCCGCCTCCCCGCCCCTGCCCCGTCAGCGGCCCGCAACGCCTCACCCCCATAGCGGCCCGGCGCTGGCGGCGGCACTACTTTCCGGCCCGTCGTAAACGGCGCCCGCCTGCGCACCCTGCGTGCGGGGCTCGGGCGTGCGACGGCAGGGGCGGGGCTTCCGCGCGCCCCCGCCCCCTCGGCGCCCGCCTGCCTGGACGTGTCTAACCTTGGCGGTGCCCGAGTCCGCAGGGAGCCGGCGCTCGGGACCCGGCCTCCAGGAAGCAGTATTTCCAGGTATTGACTGAGGGTGCCGCGGCAACTCGGCAGCCTCTGCCCGAAGCCCCGGCGAGGCCTTCCGCCTGCCCCTCAGTTCTTTCCTCCTTCACAACTCTGCCTGCCTTCAGAGGTGTCTTGGACCTGGTCCGCCCCCCTTGCCCAGGGCCAGCTTAGTAGTTTGGGCCTCCTTTTTCTTCTTCAAGTTGTGCTTCTTTGCCCCCAGGAGACCCGCTTCCAGGCCCCCTCCAGCGGGTTGCCCGTGTACAGACCCTTGTGGGCCTCGCGGCTAGATCCCCCTCTTCAGCCGGCTCTTGTCTGGGCTCCATTCTGGTTTATCCTAATATACATGCCGAACCTTGTTTTATCAGTCCTCTTGTCCAGGGCACGTCTGAGACTGGCGCTTTATTACAAAGAACAGCCCACTTGAGGCTCCCTTAGCCTTCCGGGTCTTAATTGTCATCGAAAATTTGGTTTTTGATGCCTTCTTTACCAACTTGCCTCATTTTCCCAAGTACCTTTCTGTAGCAGAAGGTGCACGAAGTCAGGAATCCTGCCACCTCGGGTCCCAGATCTGCACCTAACATGATGCCCTTTAATCTTTGAAGCAGGCAGGATAGTGTGTTTTGGGGGGGGATGAGGGGGACCCCAGAACTAGGAGTCAGAAGACTTGGAAGTCTTGTTCCAAGCTGGCCTACTGAGGTATGTGAGCTTTGTCCAATCTCTTCCCCTGCATTTGATGAAGCTTTACAGGGGCCAGTTCCTTTCAGTGCCCACATCTGCTGAACCAGCAGTTTGCCCTAGTTCAGCAGTAAGAAGTTCCTGCAGATCTAACCTGTTGAACACATTTCCACTCTATCTGTACCAACTAGGTCTCAGTTCTTAGTGGCTGTTGGTATTCTGATTTTAAAATGGATTATTGGGCAACTTTTCTGAGACCAGGCATTTTATGCCTTAAAATGTATTAAACCAAAGTATTTCCCCACATACTGAAATAGCTCCAGGTTATCTATAAAAGATAATTTTAAAAAACAAACCCAATCTCAACTGTATCTCAACAAAGCTTGAGGGGGGGAAAACCACATCATTTCATACCTAATAAATTAACAATTCATTAATGTCAGTTTTACATTTTTTGAATCATGATCCAAATAGTGTCCAAACATTATCAATTATGTGTCTCTTATATCTCCTTTAAATCTACTGATGCACCTCCATTTACTTTATTTTATGTCGTTTCCTCTGGATAGTGTTGATTGGATTCCTGTTACATTTTTTAACTTGTTTCTCCATTCTCTACCCAGAGTTGATTAGATTTTTTGGTGCAATACTTCACATAGGATGCTAAAGTTTTAGAAAGTGGTCTAAGAGCTCACAAGTTCAGGTGTTTATAAAAATAGTAAAAATTGCATTTTTCACATATTTTTAAAAGATAATCATTTATAGTTTATAAAAAAAATATTGCCCTGATATACACAAAAATTTCCTGATAATGGCAATGAAAAACGGCTACTCCCACCCACCCCTTGTGTCCACACCAATATTCAATTTAGATTGGCTTAATCTTGAAGTGTAATCCAATGAGACTGAAGACCAAACACTTCAGGTCCTGGACAAGATAATAAAATACTCGTAAGCCTTCTGGATCCCTAAAATGCAAGAGGGAAAAAAATGTTTAAAAAGCTGAGAAAAACTGGCAAAAATAACCCAGATTATTTATATACACACTGATGTTCTTTATAAAAGTATTACCAAAATTAAAACTTTGGAAGAAATTAAGAGTCCAAAAAAGGAATGCCTCTGTCCTCTATATAAAAATAGGTAATTTAAAGTGTTAAGGGTTTTTTTAAATGGGGAAATGTTTACATTAAATGAAAAAAAATTGACTAAAATAACATTGTTGATCTCAATTATATTTTATGCTTTAAAAAAACCTATGTTTTTAAAATGTAAAGACAAGAGATAAAAAATACTAGATATCAATTTGGTTTAAGGGTTCATATCAATATGCTCCAAAACAGACAGATCTGAATATAAGGATAATGTACTTACTTGGATTGATTGACATCAATAAGGGAACCAATTTTTGATGTTGTGAAAG
This sequence comes from Talpa europaea, assembly GCF_964194135.1. NCBI lineage: Eukaryota > Metazoa > Chordata > Mammalia > Eulipotyphla > Talpidae > Talpa > Talpa europaea. The sequence goes on from NC_140076.1 coordinate 33,264,644, forward strand.
AGATGTGTTCATCTCCAATGACAATTTCAAGCTCCTAGAAACATACAAAAGAACTAAGTCAAGCCAAACAGGATTCTTCAACCATAAAGACCCCACATCTGTCAAATCACACAATTCTTCTACAGATGGCCACTTAAACAAGACCAATTCACTCAGGACTGAACTCTGTTGAACAATGGAAACGAAGTAATACCAATTTAATTAATTTACTGGTAACTCATACTCTTAGAGTGGGTTGGGTCACAAGACAGAATTCAGGGCTAAGCTCAGTGGTCAGCAGAACCACTTGCTCTCTCTGTTCCTCCCTGTGGAATTAATGCTTCCTAGGCCAAGGTGCTGGTAATCTTCTTTGTTTGGGGAATACATCTATTTCTCTCACAAACACAGACATTGGATTCTATTGTCTGCAGAGAAGTAAACCTCTGATTTGTAAGATTTCTGCATTAACAGAGAGTTGCTAAAACACTCACCTGCCGGCCCACCCTGTCAGGAGGTGGCCACAGAGCATCATCTTCTTTTGTAATTTCACTGTCATCAATGATTCTCTTCAGTTCCTCCATCACACTTTTATGTACATAAGCCTGAAAGCAAGTTGAACAGCATTTAAGTTGTATCGTTAGGCAATGTTCTGCCTCAACTTGCAATGAAAGATCCCAGCTCCCCATCTAGTTGTTTCTGCTTCTTGGCACATCCTGTTCACATGGACCTTCTCCTTGCATTCATACCTAATTCACACTGAATCCAAAAGGTCTGTAAGTAACCCTGGTTATTCTGAATTACATGACATACTTCTGAAGAGCAGACACATGTCTTTAAAATACATTTTGCATACTAGTCCATGTAAGAAAATAGGAGGGTGCTGACATGTGATAATCATAAAATTGGTTACTAATTACATAAAGCAGTATGAAAATACACTGATTGTCATAACATTTTCAAATGTGACAAAGTGGTCACATTTGAAAAAGACACGTTCTTAATGGTGTAGTCAAAAATGGAGTACATGGACTTGACAGAGGCAGGCATTAAGTCTGAATTCCCATTCTAGCTCTTACTAGCGGTGGTAATTTTGAACAGGTCTCATAATGTCTGGCCCTTTGATTTTTTATTGCAAATGGTATGTAATACTACCAGTCACACAAATTTAGATAATGTATGTAAAGAACACAGTGTTAACACGTATTCAATAATGTTAACTGCTTTTCTATGCACCTTTTCCCATTCAAATACAAATGGACAGTTCCACTGAGTGCTGTGTGCCAGGGGATATACCAAGTATAGTGTATTTAACTCTATGACAGTACTGATGGGGGGGGGGTGTTATTATTTCCCTTTTTTGCATATGAAGAAACTGAGACTTATCAAGTTCAGCCAGGGAATCTAACCAAACTCACAAGTTCAAACCAAGACCTGAAAGACTTCAAATGATTACCAGTAATGTACTGAACACTATAAAAGAAAATATAAGCTAAAAATAGCTTTGAGAAAAACTTTAGAAGTTGCCTACAGATAAATGTGTATACTTCCTTATTCTTTTAATACTACTCTCAGAAAGAACAAAACCACTACAGGACAAATGGCTAAAGTGCAGTAAATGAAAGGTTCTCAGAAGGTCCATTACCTCTTTTCTAATCATGACGTCATTTTTGTAATTGCTGTTGTTGGCATACCTCAATTTCCCTGTGAGGGACAAAAAACAAATTTCAAGGTACAATAAAAATATGAATATAGCATCATTAGCCTACCAAGACTGTGACTGTCAGCTATTGCTTAAAATGTATCCTAACTTTCCCTGCAAACTTCCTACCAGATTTACTATTTACACTGGTGATATTTCAATAATACTAGTTTTTTTGGTTCCTCACTTTAGGCTATTAAATAGCCTGACAGTCAAAATACAGTTGATACTGAATTACAGGTCCTGCAAAAGCCCTGGTGTGATAAAAGAACACAGACAGGTTCTTTTGTAACTCTGTCCTCAGCTGATAACTCTGTCCTCAGTAATTGATAACTCTGTCCTCAGTAATTGATAACTTGCCTACACACAAGATTTCCTAAGGCTCAAAATTGTAAAATGCTCTTTGCATATATTATCATACGACCCTGCAGTTTTCCTCTCACATGGCTGGAGTTAATTAAACTGCTTGGTTTTTGCCTGAAATATTCCATTTTTTTTTTTTTTTGCAACTGATGCTGTCCAAATGCCTTCGTGGTTCTCATCTGCATAACCATGACTGAAGACTCATGCCCCCTTTCTCCAAGTCCTTTTATTCAGGAAGCCTTCTCTGACCCTCAGGCTAGATTAGGTACTTCTGCTACCTGAGTTCCTTCTATTTCTTTCTACTTCAAGACCCAATACATTGTCCTGTCATTATAATCTGTCCCACTCACAATTGTGGTGTGTCAGATTCATCTCTGTGCCCCTATTTAGTGGGCACTTGCTGCCATCTTTGATTCATCTTTTAAATTCACTACAATGCTCCTCCTCCAATCCTACCAATCAGCAAAATTGTTGGCTCTATCTCCAGTAGTGTCCTAAACCCTTGCCACTTTAACTATCACCCTCGTCCCAACCAACTTCATTTCTACTTTGACAACTGCAACGGTGTCCTAAAAAGTAGCTCCATTTCCTCTACTCTTGCCCATTCTACTCTCCATAATTAGAATACTTTTTCAAGAACAGATCACATCTCTGCTTAAAACTTTAATTGCTTCCTCCCGCACTTAAATAGACCCAAATTCTTTACCAATAAGAACCTATAAAGACCTGCATGGTGTGACTACTTATCATCTCACTCTACCTTCTTATCTGTCATCATTCACTTGTCTTTCCAGAGGTCACTACTCTCCAGCCAGACTATGCACTTGAAACCTACCTACCTCGTTCTTCTCCTATGGCGTTGGCACTTGTTACTCTGTCTAGAATGCGCTTCCTCCTGGGCTTCATAATGCTGGCTCCTTTTCAGTTCTGTTCAAATATCCCCTCTCCAGAGAGCTCGCCAAAGGTAACCTTATCTAAAAGTAGCCTACTAACGATTATTTCATCATTTTGCTTTATTTTCTGACTATTCATTACTACCTGGAAGATCTTTCAAATGATCTCCTACCCCTAGAATACAAGTTGGGTGAGAGAGGAAGCTAGTCTCACTTCTGTATTTCAGATTGTGGCACACAGCCTGGCACAAAGTGGGCCTTCATCAATGTTTATTGAATGAAAGCATTCTGGACAAAAATGCCACTAAACGTTAAGTCCTGCACATGGATATAAAGAGCCAGTGAGGCTGACACAGCAGCGTTTCTTTCAGATTCGCCTGGCACAGGTCTCTCTCCCCTAGTTCCCCGCACTCTGCGGACCCCGGGCCTCCCCACTCACCCGCCCCCAAATCTAGCGCACTCATCCGAGGAACTAGAGGCCGCTCTTACCGTCGGGTCGAAACTCAAATTCCAGGAACTCGTGACCAAACTTGCCTTTGTGACCCACGTAGTAACGCAGGTAAAAGTCACTCTCCATGGCTCACAACAGATCACTAAGCCCCAACTTTAAAAATCAAACCACACCACCGTTGTACGCGCCCAACACTGACGTATGAGCGGCGCGCGGAAGTGACGTCAAGGTGACGTCCTGGAGCGGCGTCCCCTCTCACGCTCCCGGGCGTGGGGACCAGGCTTCTTCCGGTGGAAATGACGCCTTCACCCAGAGGCGGGGTCGGTGTGGGTTCTCCGCCCCACCGTTTCTCCTTAGGCTTAAGGCAGAAAGCTGTCCGAAGGCCTCTGGGCTGGCAACAAGGGAATTTTATAAAAAAGAGAAGGGAACCTTTGGGTATTAAGCACCTAATATCACCTCCTAGGCAGAGCCCTAGGTGGGTGCTTGTTTGAATCCTCACCACAATGTTGAGGTGAATTGGTGTTAAGTATGCAATATAAGAAATATCAGGTTAGTTTTCGAGACAAAAATTATAAAACTTTATTGTGCTGGTGACTCAGGGCATCAGCAAATGTGGCAAATAACAAAAGTGCTGAGAAATTTAAAGGGCACCCTACTTAATAACAAGCAGGCCGTAAGTGATGTAGGTTTTGGGTATGAGGCAACAGGGCAGTGCTGAAAGAGCATGGGGTGTGCATGCATCAGGACGTGCCTGCATGCAACCATTTTTAATGTAGGGATAAAGGTTACAAATAGGTGAAGCACCGAATAGCATAGAAACACACAGGGTGGCTCCTAATCCAGTTTAGAGGTCTCAGAGGAGTCTTCTAGAAGCAAATATTCCAGACAGGCCCAAGAATTGTGTGGCTGTTACTCTAGCAGTGAGGTTAAAGGGGCAGAAGGAAAAAACCGAGGACCGTATAAGCCATAGTAAGGTGTTTGGGCTAAAACCCAAAGGTACTTGGATTTTAAAAAAGGGAAACAGATGAAGTGTTTTAAGCAGAAAAAAGGGGTTGGTAGTATGACCTGTTTGTTCTAGAAAGATCATTCTGGCTATAATGTAGCAGATTGGATCAGTACATACTCGTGAAATACTACGTCATGGTCAAGGAAGATTAAGAACTAAAAGTATTGATAGGATCTGTACTAGAGGAGGTCCTTGGTGGCATGGGAGTGAGAGGCAGAGCAGGCGGTGGTCTGATACAAGTTGGCAAAATTTTTTCTGAAAGCACAGTTATTTAACCCAGTCTGAGAGAAGACTTTCTGGAGGAGTGCTCCTAAATGGAGTACTTAATCAGGGACAAACAGGCCTTAGCAGAATGAAGAGGCAGAGAAGAGAAATCTAGGCCAAGTGTACTACAGGTACTTTGGGGACACTAAACACAACTATATGACTTTGGGCAACTACTTCACCCATTTCTTCATCTATAAAATAGGAATAATATTGATGGTATTTTTTTCATGGAATTGTAATTGAAGACAAATAATTCAAGCAGAGTATCTGGTACACGTTAGGGGCTCAATCAACATCGTTCACCTCTCCCTTTGTTAAAGCATCACAATAAAACATACTTTCAGATTTTAAAAAATGAATTTAATCTCTCTAGAAACAGTGCACTGATTTTACAAATGTTCACATTTGGTTTTTAGTTCACCAAGATGATGTCATTACTGTAATGGGATGCAGCATACCACCCTCAATCCCTTTGCCTCTGGAAGAAACCAGACTGCAGAGGGCAGAGTACAGAACTAATGGAACTCAGAATGGGAAGACAAAAAGAGCAGAAATGGCTAGTGTGACCCAACATGCCTGTTACATCAAATATGGTAATTTGGGGGTAAGGCAGGGGAGACAAATGGAAAATTCATTTGGGTACAATGTGGTGGAGTTTGCAAACCAGAACTTCACCCCAAGTTAACAACAGCTTGTATAGAACAAAATGTTATTTTAAAACATATGGTTTGTACATATGTTTTCTCTTGTAGTTTTTGTAAAAAAAGTATCAAAACCTTCCTGTCTTTAAATATATATGTGTGTGTATATATATATATATATATACAGGTGGCTTTTTAAAAATTACTTTTTTATAGCACAAAGTGTTTGCAACTGCGGAGGGTTTTTAATGGTTGATTATGCACATGGTGCATAGCTTGAAAGAACAGAGCTTTCTGATTTTTTATATTAACTGAAAATTTGAAGCTGTCATTCCTCCACCTCCTAAATTCTGTATATCCTGGAAAATCCCAGTACCCTAAAAGTACATTGTGAGAAGACTCTGATACTCTAATTTTCATGCATTGATAGGAATGGCAATTATTTGTTCTGAAATATTTAACTGCTAACTCATTTATATTCTATGACATGATGAATGTAAGGCTGAAATCAAGGAGCAGGGTGGGATGACCCACATTCCTGTGCCCTCTCTCCATTCCCAACATTGCCTGACTAGACAGCACGTGGGGTTCTTTTTCCAGATTCCATATCTTAGAACTTTCCAGTCTTTGCCCTCACCGTTGAGAAAATCCTAAGAGACTCTTGACAACATGGAATGCTTCTCTGAAAATCCTGTTGTACTTATATCTGCTTTCATTGATCATATCAAGAAACTTAAAATTCAAATACATGAAAAGCAGTCACTATTTCCCTTTGGCCACTGGAAAACTTAAGGCTGAAGACTGGCACATTTGCAAAGTGCTGGCATTTTGATGAATTTTTCATGATGCACTTGGTGCCTGTACAGAAGAAATATTTGCGTAATTGAACCAGAAATTAAAAAGAAGTAATCTATAAAGTGCTTACACTGAACCTGTCTTTTCATGCAGCCTTATTTCTTGCTAGTCCCTCTTGTACTTTCTGTTTGTTATAATGAATTGCACGCAGTTCTTTAAAGTCTCCATGTTGTTTCATGCCTCTGTGTGAACTCATGGTCTCCTCTGCCTGAAGCAGCCTGGGTACCCCTACTTGATTTTTAAGGTCACTTCTGTGTTGTCTTTCTTGACCACATCTCTCATCTACTTGGGTAATTAGCCTTTTCACCATTGTGCCCTAACAGTACACTAAAAAAAAATCTATTTCTTTTTTGTATTCACCTGTTTTCCTCTACTGCTACTGTGAGCTCCATTAGGACAAACAAAGCTTAATCGATAGTGCCTGACACTAAGCTGGCACCTAGTGAGTGGTTTCAGTGAAATAATATATTGCAGTCACCAAGAGAGAATTGGAGGGATTGATTTATTGCCATAAATTTAAATCCGATCTCATTCTGAGGTTACAAGTTACTTTAATCTGCTTTATAAATAATCATGCTATCAAGAATAAATAAATAAAATTTTAGTTTTCCCTGTTTCTGAAAGGCCTTTCTGCCAGTGCCTTCGTAAGTCCCCTGGAAAGATAGGCCATAAAATAGGTAGCAGGTTTGGTACAATGTTCAGGCAGCCCAAAGTCATCTCTTGGTAAAGGAAAGGGAAGAAAAGGACTGGGGCCAGTTCCTTTTATGTAGAGGGAAAAAATCTGATAAATGAACTTTCTGCCCTCCGGGAACTCTGTCTAAACTTCCTTCCAGCTTTTCAGGCCAGTAGCTCTGGATTTGTTACTGGTTATGGATACATGATGGCACAGGAGTGAAAGGTGACAGAAATGCAACCACCCCTCCAAATGAGGCTTAAATGCCTCCTACACTAAGGGAGAGGATGGACCTGATGCCTTAGATTTCATCCAACACGAGAATATCTCATATTTTTTTTTTGCAGGTTTCTTCCAAAGCTGCCTCTTTCAAACTGCAATTGTAGCATATTCAGAAAACATGGATGTTGCTGAGAAAGTTGTTTCATCATCATTTTGAGCTCTCAGCTGAATTATCTTGACCCCATTCATTGTTTTTTTCTGGTGAAGACCAGGATCTGACTGAAAGTTTAGAAACTGCATTAGTCATGGTTATCATTTCATTTCCCCAGGAAATTCTATTTCTTTGGAGACAGGTTACAGAAAAAGTTGCTTGTTTCGTGTAAATTTCAACATTTTCCACATTCATCATTTTTCTTCAGCCAAAAATAGTTTTACTTTCCATTCTTGAAAGAATAGTAGTGATTGAGCTCCACAGGAGTTGGCCATCTGTTCTTGAAATTCTGTTTGGTATTGATCATTCTAGGTCAATAGCATTTACCCTCTTAGTGAATGTTTCAGGACTATCAACACATGCTTATCATGAAGAAATTGCTTGTTTTTATAAAGCACAGTGCCCAGGCTCCAGAATACAGTTGTTTTCTTGGAGGTAAGGAGACCAGGAGTGATGCAGAGGAAGGTCCTAGGAACAGGGTGAGAGAACACCAGAATGTCTGTCTGGAAACTCAAGGGGTAGCAAGCTGGTAAGTCATCCACGCTTCATTGAGGGGGCAGCAGAGAGTGGGAAAGTGGGGGATGAATCTGCATAAATTTGTCAAATTCCAGATAGATTAAGGTTAGCTGTGTCTTCTGTTCCTACTTAAGTCAAACACTTCTCTGTCACACCTTGTCCCTGCTTGTCCAGAAGCAGTGAAATGACAGAACAGCAGAGTTAAGGAAACACCACACCTTCACAGAGAGCCAGTGGGGACTAATTCTTTCTGGGACTGTAAGATTACAATGGTTTCCAGTGGCAGATCCCACAAAGAGAAAAGGGCACTTGTCCCTGTCTCACAAGGCCCAGTGTCCATAATGGGGGGAAAAAAAAAAAAACCTGTATATATACCCAGAGTTTTTCCTTTTATTTACAAAGCAGTCAACCAAATCCCTGTGTGAACATATATAGTCAATATACTATAATATTGCGTATGCCATTTTCCCCATCAGATATGACTTTAGGTTTGGCCACTTTTTCTGACTTAAACCAAAAATGAGTTTCATCTACATGAACACATGATGGTAACAAGCCTATTTATTACTTTGAAATGTTCTCCCACCTAAAGGAAATGGTAGAGAATATGAAGAAGGGAGAAATAGAGATGTAACAAAACCTATTCCACTGTCCTTATCCTCATCCATAGTATATCTCAGAGGTTCAGTGCCTGAGCCAGTCCCTAGATTAAACTTGGGCTGTTCTAGAACCACTCCACTTAGCTCTCTGTAAGTAAGGATGTTTAGCATTCCTTAGAGGAAACTTAACTGAATTCAACCCAAGTGTCCTAAAGGATATTGAAATAGTTTTTCAAATAGCTGAACCTTAAAATAAGGGGTAGCTGAGGTTCAGGCAATAGTCTTCATCTGAGTTCATGAAAACTGGCACTGTGTCAAATCTGTGCACTGGCCTTAGGCACAGAAGAGTATGCCCATGTGGGAGTCACAGCAGCCATGGGTGAGTGGAAGGGCTTTTCTTGATTGATTGGGTCCCAGGAATAGCCAGAGGTGGGAAAGATTGGCCTCTTCCACTACGTGTTTGAACAAACCAGGTTATCTGTTTTCTGAGCCTAATTTCCGAAGGCTTCTCAGACACTACAGATAACCCTCTTTTGGACTGTTTTAAAATATATTTTTCTTTATGCATTTGAACAACAGTAACAGGTGCGCCTCTTCTCTACAGAATTTTCTCTCACACACATACACACATAAACTAAATGCACTGAGTCTGCATGGTGGGCCAATCATACCAAAAATAAATACTCTCATGTCTCTAAATTATTTATAGAACTAATCTTATTTTTAAAATATGTTAATAAATAATCTAAATGGGGGAGGAAGTTGAAAGTTGAAGTGTTTTTTTTTCTTTTTTTTTACTTATGTTGATGGATATCCACAAAGCATAATCATTTTATTTACCAAAAAAACCTCCAAAACCTAAAAAATCCCCCCCAAACCAAATACCCTCTGTAAATATAGTTTTAAAATGATGAGTAAGCTACTGTACCATCGGCCCCATTTGGTTATGTACATCATGTTAGTCACTCAGCAGTAGCCATTCCATGATTCCTCATGGGTAGTGCAACCAGTTAAAAAGTGTATAAAACATTATACATATAAAAACTCTCACATCCTTTGGATGTTTGCAGTTCATCATAACTTTGTGGTTACCTTTCCGCAACATAAATTAAAAAAAAAAAAATCACACACACACACTCACACAGACCCATATACAGAAACCCTTCCATCCAGGCATACACCATCCAGAGTGTAGTGCATGGGACTGTATTCCATGAGGCACGAAGGGAGTGGTCCCATCCTCAGGGCAGTCCATCATCTTCAAGGCTTAATGCCACTCGCTGGGGAGAGAGAGCAAAGAAATCCTCATTAGACCCACATTAGCTGTGCACCAAGTACCAACAAGGCATCATACAGTCTATTACTTTATAGGAGTTAGCTCACATAATTTTCAGACTACCCTGGGAAACAGGCTTGCTATATTATTTTACAGATGAGAAAATTGAGACTCAGTTGTTCTTAAACATTTGTCCTGGATCACAAAGCAAGTGGGTGAACTATAATTTGAACCCAGATCTGTGTGAATCCAGAGCTATCACTTTTTCCAATACTCTGTTCTGCTGCTTGGTAAAGAAGGACTGCAGAGAGCTAAACTTTGTTAATCCTCCTGTAGGAATGTAGGTTTAGTTGACTTCAGGGTTTGCTTTAGCAAATGTTTAATCCCAGACCATTAGCTACTTGTTTCCAGCATGCTAATCACAATTAAAAAGGTACTCTCCTGAACCCCTCCCAAAAGCTTATACAAAATTGTAAGACAGTGCAGGTCAATTAAATTCAATCCTTCTTCCCCTCACCCCCCAATTTCTAGTAAGTTATGCTAGACCTTCCTCTGCCATAAATGGCTGATCACTAGATGGTGAGGCCCTAATCCCTGCCAGAATCTATTCTGTTGTGGATTTAAATTCTTTCCTATATTGACATGAAATATGTTTCTATCTCTTGATGGTCCCTGATTTCTAGCTCTAAGACCTGAGAAGATTACACAAGACAGTCCTTGATATTTGTGGATGGTGTCTGAAATCCCTTCCCTCCCTTCTGAGCGTCATCTTCGCTAGACTACATATCAGCCTTTCCCAACCTGCTCCTGATACTATCTTGTTTCCCGTTCTGCATATCCTGGAACCCTCCTTTGGGCAGAGCCTAGTGTTTCTATGTATTTCTCATTGCTATGGGCTGATGAGAAATCTGGGGTAAGCACTCATCTCTCTGAGTGTTAGTTTCATCTCATGTCAAATAGGAATAATAATAGGATCTTTCTTATAAGGTTGGGGAGTCAGACGAGTAATGTATTTAGAGTGCTGAATCTAGTACCTAACACACACAGGTCCAGAGAATTCTAGATTAACCTACCCAGCATAAAGTTTAATCAGACTCAAGTTTTCCATCTCTGGACAGTCTACATACAATAAAAACTAACCCTGCTGCCTTTCGTATTTGGGTTATTTGCAGTTTTGCATGAATGTATGGCCTTGTTCCATTAGCACAGATATTTGAGACTACCTTCTTCCAGTATGGTTACCCTCCCACTCTCTAAGACAGATCTCTAGGCTAAAGACAAGTCCCAGCAGTAATGGGGGAGCTTCCTGAGAAAGGCAGGGAAGAGAGAACAGGTTGTTGAGCATATTGATTTCCAAAGCTTCAAGGCTATTTACCCCATTAAGAGACACCCCATGGGCTTTTGTGTAGTGTACATACAGACTGGAATTGAGTCCTGATCCTGCCACTTCCTGGCTGTGACCCGAGACAAATTATTCAATTATTTTAATTTCTCTGAGTCTCAGTTTCCCATCCGAAAAATGGGTCTAATAATAGCAATTTTATAGTTACTGTGAAGACTAAACAAGAAAATGTATATAAAAGACTGAGTAGTGTCTGACACATTCTCACTAAATGTCAATTTCCTCACTTTCCTAGTCTGTTTCTTTGCAACCAGCAGGAGCTTAGATTCATCAGGAATAGCTCTTTCTGAGTCACTATGTTCTTCTCTGAAAACATGTATAGAGTGCTTTATAAATTACAAAGTACTCTCACATGTGCTATACCATGTGAACTTTACAAACTTAGTTGGCAGAAAGAACAGGAGTTATTATTCCCATTTTACAAACAAATGTGAGCAGAAAGAAATTGACTAAGGTCACAGGGCTGTGGAATAGTAAAACTGGGAGTCATTATCTCCTTACTCCAAGCTCAACTCTTCTTCCACCGTGCCCTCTTTGACCTTTAAAAATTGGTTAAGCAACTGTTTGCTTGGATTGGCCGAGGTAAAGGCTCCTCCAGGCCATCCGCTAACCCTCTTCACTTGTTTGACTTCATTTCCCACATCTCCCCTTCATGAACAGTCTGCTTCAGCAGCAGTTCAGTCTGCCCTGCCCCATACACAATCATTTCTTCCACATGCCGTCCCTCAGTCTGCAACTAGCAAATCTTTGCTCTGCCCCAGCACCCAGCTTACAATTTGCAGCCAAATTCCAGAAACAAGAAGCCGTCTAGGCTTGGCTGCACCTGCCCTCACTCACCAGCCCCTCAGACTGAGAGTGGTTTACGCCCTCACTCACCAGCCCCTCAGACTGAGTGGCACTGCCCTACCTTGCACTTGACGACAGGCAGCTCGGAAAGAGGGTTCTTCGGGAGTTGGTGCAGCTGTGACCTTGGTTCCCCCGGCAAGACAAAAAGCTCCTTGAGGGCAGGGGCTGGGTCTTCCAGTTCTCTGGTCTCCCCAAGACAGGGCTCTGCCCACAGTGGGCGATCAAAGCTGCTGATTGCCTGACAGGGGGATGGACTGGATGACCTATGAGGTCACACTCAGCCCCCTGACTCTGCTATACAACCAGGACATCTGCTCCAGCCACTTTGTGGTCCCTGCTCCCCCAACAAGCTGTGCCCTGCTGTGTCTCTAAGCTTTTGCACATGCTTCTTTCTTGAATGCCATTTTCTCCCTCTACCCAGAAGACTGCTATTAATCTCTTAAGGACACAGTTCATCTGTGACCTCTTCTATGAGGCATTCCCCTGCCTGATTTCCCAAACAGAATTAACAGCTCCTTACTGATGTTTCCATAGCATGTACTAAGAGCCATGTTGTGCTAGGCACTGGGGAAAATAGACTGATTAGACAATCCTGCCCTCAAGGAGTTCACGGCCTAGTGGGGAGACCAATAAGTAAAAAGGCTGTAAACTACAGTGTGATAGTGCAGTGATGGAGAGAAGCTGTGAGAGAACAAAGCAAGCCAGAGAAAGCTTCCTAGCAAAGCACACACCTGTGCATCCACCATGGCACTTAGCACATACTTGTGCAGTAGTATGTGGCTATCTAACCCCCACTAGCTCCTTGGGAGCAAGTACATGCCTTCCTTAATGTTGAACACTTGATAGCTAATATGGTGCTTAGCACATAACCAGCAGATAGTGTTTGTTGAACACTTGAACTAAATGGCTAGGCTACAGTTACCCTTCTAGGCCAAAAGTTTTGAAAGCTTACTCAGCAGAGAAAAAGACACTTCCTTATTGCCAGGAAGAGTGTCCAGCCACAAGATGGTCCTGATACCTTTCTGTCCCAACCACCAGCCATAGCATTTCTCTGTCCCCAGGGCCTAAGGTAGTGCCTGGCACATGGTAGGTTTTTGGATAAGTGTTTGAATAAGGACAGACAGACAGGAAGGAGGAAAATGAGGGAGGCAAGGAAGAAAGGAGTGGGAGGAGGAAGGAAAGCAGGTGTTCTTCCAGCAAGGAATACTTACTGCAGGATAGACATGGCCAATCTGAGCGGTCCTCCCTATGTGGAGCTCATCTTCATCCTCTTCTTCCGTTGTTTTCCTGTATACTGGGTTGTCGAAATTCATGCTTTTGGTGTTCTTCCTCTTCCAGTTTCTCCAGATCAGGTAGCCACTCATGCACAGCAAGGCTATTACCCCTGGAGGAAGACACAAGTTTCACTGGACCTCCAGCAGGCTCTAGTCAGTGCAGCCCCTTCTCCAGTTTCACTGTCCCTTGTTCCACAGATTCTGTTTCTAAGTGTTCTTTTCTGCTGCTTGGAAGCCTTTCTCCCATCTCTTCCTTCATTAACCACCCATCCTTCAGGTCCAGCTCAAAGGTGAAGTCTCCCTCATGTCTTTCTGTAGGGCCAAGGATGGCAGGAAAGGGGTTTCTCTTTCACTAAATGATACTCAGAGTATTTTCTACTCGCCCCACACAAAATAAGCCTAGAATAGTCTCATCATCTTGAAGCCTTTCAAGGTCAATTCATATGTCATCTTCTCAAATACTACTCCCCTTCCTCCAAAGATCACACCTCTATTAGACCACATTCCATGTATTAACACCTCTCTCATATCATTTTTATATGACTAAGTGATGAATGACTGAAAGCTCTTAAAGTCTTTAATCTTTTTCTTGCTTGGATTCTTGGCACAGTCCCCTGTGCAGTGTAGAAGTTTGTAAAATGTTCACTCACTCATCAACACAATGAAGATTTCATGGATAAAAGGGCCTAGTCCTTGTCCTTGAGGTAATTATGGACAAGTAAGAGAGAGAAATCTATGGATGGGCAATCAAAGATCCTACCAAGAACTGTGACTGGTGTGAGAGACCGGCTGTCCCTGTGAACATCAGGGCAGGAAAGAATGAATTGGCCCCCATGTTTCTCTGCAGCGGTTAGTCAAATGTTATATTTTGTCCATATGAACTCCCTACCCTCCCGTGCCATTTTCCACTCCTGGCATTGCTCATGCTGTCTTCAGTGGTTAGATTGCTCTTGATGTGTCTTCACTTGGCTGATTTGGCTCAAATGTCAGTTAACTGTCCCTGCCTGCTTTCCTTCTCTCCCAGTTCTAAGTGCTTCCCGAGCACGTCTACCAAACTGCATATGGCTCAATTTTAGGATTTACCATGTCATCATCAAATTATCTTTGTTATGTATGTCTCTCTGATAAGACTAGAAACTTTTGGATGACAGGAACCATGCCTGCCTCATTTTTAACCACCACCCCCCACCTTTATCACAGAGTCTGACACATAGTACTCCTTGATAAATGTTCGCTAAAAATCAAAGAGAAAGAAAGACAAATAGTATGATCTATTTAAAGAATAGCAAGTAGCTCTACTAATTAAATTCAACAAATAGCTTGTTTCCTACTATCTGCCAGGCACTGCTAGAAGCTGGGGATAGTGGTGTGCTGTAAGGCCAGCATGTCCCCGTGGAGCCTACACTCTGGCTTCACACAGCTGGACTGCAGAGTGTGAATGAAGGGGTAATGGGCGATGCATCTGAATGATCACCTGGAGCCTGGTCCTGGAGGACCTTTGTGCCAAGCTAAGGCACCAAACTAAATCAGGACTGGGAGGTGGGCGGGAAGGCAGCCAGAGAAGAAAAAGTTGACAGGGCAGGTCAGTGTGCTAATCACACTATCCTTTTAGTGATTTCCTCCCAGGCCCTGGGCAGGGGTCTCTTCTCTCTCTATGACTTGGGGCCACACTCACCCATGGGCACGATGATCCCAATGACAGCAGCAGTGACTGCTGAGCCCATCTTGCCACCTTCATTCCCATCTGCAAACCAAAAATATTTGTAGAACAGTGTTCCATCACTAAAAGTCCAAGTCCTGTTCAGTCTCAAGCTAAAAACTACCTTCTGCTTCTTGCCCTTATTCTAAAACAATGACCCTGGCTAATGCTTAATAATCAGTCTCTCTAGATCCAATCAAAACTGCTGTGAGGCAGGCAGTAGAGTTATCTCCATTTCGCAGATGGGGAAATTGAGTCTTACTAGGGTTTTGGGGGCTCACAGGTAAGTGACAAAATTGGGACTCAAAACTTAGGCTTGTGACCCAACACCCATTTGCTTTCCACAGTCACACACAGTGGTAGGAAGCTGGGGGCTATGCTGGGCAGAGAAGCACTTAGAGCTTCGTGTTGCTGACTGATTGGGGCAATTGCCTTTTTCAGCCGGCACCTACTATGTTTCTTCTGTTTTTAGCAGACTATCTTCCGATCTGCTTTATTGTTTTAATAAGCAATTAAATGGGATGCAGTATAGTATAGTAAAATGAAGAGCACAGCCTCCTGGGTCAAACTTATCAAATTCTGGTTCTATTTATAACTTGTGTGACCTTAGGCAAGTATTATATATAATAAATAACATTTGTTTTTAATCTTTAAGATGAGGATAATTACATTTCCTACCTCCTAGGGATATTGTGAAGATTAAATGAAGCAATCTATGTCAAATGCTCACAAATTCCATTCACACACTGCACAGTGCTTGGCACAGCCTGTCTAGCAGGAAGTGTGGTAGGGGCTGTTGTGAGGTCTAACTAGGATATACAAAAGCACATTCTAAACTGAAAAGTACACAGAAAATGTGCTGTATTTTTAAAAAAAATATGTTGTGCCATCTCTTTCACTCATATAACCATCTTCTTTATGATGCCTGCATAGCACTTGTGGTTTAAAAGGCATCCCCCTGTATCCTCATGATAGCCCTCTGGGGAGTGAAAAGGAGCCTTTGTCTGCTTTTGCTCCCCGAGAGATGACTGTCCCAGGCAGTGGCCCAAATCCTCTATGTGCCTCTTTCTCCAATTGGCTCTAAAGGAACCTAATCATTAAGGGGAGAAAAAAACCTGACATGGGCCTGTCCTCTCACTCCAGGACTCCGCAAGCACTGGATGTTAAAACCAAGAGCATGGGGAAACCACTCATATATGCACCGGCCAGAGGCTCTGCCCCAGATGAGAGAAACTGGGATTCACACATGTTCTGCCTGCTTCTAAACTTCAGGGTAAGTGTTCAACTCTGAAATCCAGCTGCTGGCCAGACAGTCTCAGCTAGAGAGGTACTGCCAAGCTGCTCAGCTTGGGGACCATGTGTGGATGGGCAAACATTTAAAAGATAGTTTATCGTCTTCAATAAACCCTCCCTGGCAAGTAATGCAATTAAAAAAGTATTTGCTGATTAATGAGATAGAACATTTCTAGCCATGACAGTTACTGCTCCAGATAATTAATAAGCAGTGAACTTAATTGTCTTCATTTCAGGGTTTGGAAAGCGGCACAAACAGACCATTATTACAGATACCACTATCTGGGGAACCTACCAAGGGTTAGTTGACACTAGCTTTTGAAGTTTCCAAACCTGAGGGACACCGCCTCACATGTTACAACTAAAGGCAAGCCCAGAGTCGGCAGAAGCCATTCACACTGTCACCTGTCTCATGCAATTTTGTGAAATTGGTAGGGGGAGGGTTATTATTTCCACTTTGTAGGTGAGGAAACTGAGGCTCAGATACACGAAGTAGCTTCCCTCAAGACCCTCTATAAGGTAGGGATTCCTAAGACTCCTAAATTGCAGGTTGGCACTCTACCTCCTTCCACTTCCTCCTCTAAGATGTCCAATATTCAGCATTGGTACGATTTCTTCTTCCCATGAACCCTCCCATCGTGGCTTCCCCACAACCCCTCCATGTCATGAAAGAATGCAAAACTCATTTCCTTACAGTGCTGGGAGTGGTTGCTGGTTGCAGGGCTTGGGGTAGATGGGTTGATGCCAGGAACCCTGGGGACACTAAATGAGCTTGGGGCTGCAGGTGCCAGGCTCGGTGTCTCTGTGCTGTGGTTCTGGTAGGTGGGGCTGCGGACGGTGGTCCCAGGGGTGCCTGTGGTGTTTGCTACTGTCCTCGTTGTGGTAGAGGCTAACGTCGTAGTTGAGGTAGATTGAGGTGCTGGAGGGGAAATACCATGGAGATCACTGGACAGAGAATTCTGTTGCTCTAGTGTCTAAATTATTGCCTGAATTATCCATATGAATGCATCGTCAAGGCTCAGCTCAAATGCCCCTTCTACGAAGCCTTCCCTAATCCTCCTGAATGGGCTACAATCTTTTCTTTAGCTGAATCCCAAGCACTTTATGTTTATACTGCGTGTTGATTTGATAAAGATGAGTGATTAAAACAATGTAGTAGAATTAATTAGGTGTGGTCAAGATAACTGTAAAAGACTGGGAGGAGGGGAGATCTTATAAATCAAGGAAGATTTTATATTCATATTGTCACACTCTCAGGTTTAAGTCTCACTCCACTTTGAACAACTGAACTGGGAGTCATAAATGCTGTAGCAGATACATGGTGAAACAAAAGACTTTGGTCCTGCATTAAGGCTGGGAAATGAATATAAATTTATATTTAACTATTAGTCCCAACCATATCACAAAAGGGCTTCTATCTAATGTGTTAAGTTCTAGGTGAGAAATAAACTTACCTGCATATAAATAGTAACTAAAACCATGGAAATCAGGGTTCTTAATTTGAGGTCTTTAAGGGGTGCCAAAAAAGCCTCTCAAACTGAACTTAAAATGTATGTAAACATGCATTTTTCTTGGGAGTGAGAAGAGAAAGCTTTGGAAGGACCCTGGGGGACACCAGCCTTCATGGGAGGTAAAGAAGAGCAGACTGCAAAGGCAACAGGTGGCCAGAAAAGACAGGAAAACCAGGAGCTCTGGTGTCCTAGAAGCCAAGGGCGGACCTGAGCAGGACAAGGCCTGGCATTGCCAGGTGCCACCCCCGATATGTTTGCTTACCTCGGTAGCACCTCTTCATGTCTGGGCCCAGCCACATTGTGTCAGGACAGGCACAGGTGTACTTGGGAGAGTGGGTGGAGATCTGGGGAGCAGGAAGGCACAGGTACTCACAGCCTCCATTGGGCTGGGCGCTCAGCTCACAGGCATCTGCAGCTAATGGCAGAGATGAAAAGAGACAGAGCTGGAGCAGTCAGGCCATGCCAGGCCTTCCCATCCAGAAGGTGAGTCCCTCCCACTTGGCTTGCTCAAGAAGCTTTCTCTACCACACACCGGGCACCATCCTGTACTATCCCTGGTGTTCTAGACCTGTCCTTTCATTTAATTGGGATGGCAGCTCTGCTGTACATCTAGTAATTTTGGGGATGGAATTTAACAGCTCTGCTGTACATCTAGTAATTTTGGAGACAGAATTTAAATTGAGATCAGTTGGATTCCAGAGTCCCTGTCCCCTGCTCCCATCCCAACACCATATTTCTTACTTAAATTTCTAGATCTGGAGTCAGGCACCAACCTTATCTCTTTTGCTTTCTCACTTTCACCCCAGCAGCCAACACCTCAGTTATAGTTAGAACTAGTACATCCTAGTGACGGAGGAAGGGCCATCCCAATAGGATTCCTGGCTTCTGTTCCCAGGCAACAAGCTGACTTACTGATGGTGTGTGAGGACATTATCTTATCCTGCTGCAGAGTGGGTACAAATGGGAATGAGAGACAGTGTGCTCCTTCACACTGGACCCACAGATCTGAGTTTAGGTCTTAGTTCCTATACCTGCTAACATTATTTCACCTCTCTGAGCTACAGTTTCCTCAAGTGTTAAATGAGAAAGGAAAACCCATACTTCGTAGGATTGGCAAAAACAGCACTCATGTATTTACTTAAACCCAGCCTTATTTCACCAAAAGCTTAAGGCAAAATAAGATAGAGTATGTGGCAGCAAAGCACTCTACCAAGGAGAGGAATTGCTGCTATTCATCCTGGGGCTGCTGAGACATGACACGGACATGAACACAGCCTGATTGGTGGAGGGAAGAGAGATGGGCAGGGATTAGGGACCAGGAAAAGCTCACCTCTTGGTTGCTTCAGCTCATGGAAGATGACAATGTCATGTGGGTTATTGAGGTTCTCAGCTAGGATGGAGATTTCTAGGCCATTGAGTCGATTTGCAATGAAAATAGCCTCGTTCTCCAGGTCTGTCCAGAACACCTTGTCCTGTGGATACAGATACAGGGCATGGGAGGCCTAGAGCCTATACCCATAACCTCAACCTGAGGGCTTGGCCCCAATCCATAGTCATAAGGCCCTCCCTGCCACTTTCCCTGAGCTCTCCTGTCCACAGATTCACTGGGATTCAGCTGTGGCACTATAGAATCTGCTCTGCTTTCTCTTTGTCCCAGAGAGTTGTTTGATGATCCTGTGCTTTTGGCCTGAAGGTTGTCATTAATGCTGAGCTCAGCCTGCTTCCTCCCAGCAGAAACCCAAGGTTGGGTCTCTATAGCTATTACCATTACCAGGGCTGGAGGAGATGGGTGAGCAGCTGGGAACTGTTCCCTCCTGGGCCTCCTACAGCCTCTGGGGATACACACATGTGCATCCTGTGGTTGATTCACACAAACCTACATGACAAATCCACACTTACAGGTACACCCATGCATCTTCATGCACAGATCGAGACACATGCCCACATGCTTCCCTCTACACAGAGGCACACTGGTACCTCACTAAGCACTGGTCTAAGTAGTGGTGTGGAATTTACAGTCACAAGCACCAGCACAACAGGAATGCACGCTTTACATATATGCATTTATGAATACACAGCACATACCTATACTTCACATACACATGCCATACAGATCCAGAAGCACATATGCATATGTCTGAACACACCTGTATTTTGAAGCGGGCGCTGGATTTGGAGGTGGGGCTTTGCCCACAATTTCAGAGTAGATCTGGGTGATGTTGCGCCAAGCAAATATTGCCATTGCCCACCACAGACCACTGCCCCCCGCTTTCCCTCCCCTTGGTGTCAGTTTGGGGGAAGAGGTCAGTGTGCGAGACCTTGATTAGTTCTTGCTTCCTTATTCTCCGAGAAGAAAGGTTGTTAAGAGTCAAAACACAGGAGGGTGCTGACTCTTTACATTCCTGGGAGCTTCTTGAGGACTAGGATGATGTCTGATTCACTTTTATGACCCCAGAGTCCAGCAAAGGTCAGTAAAATTGTACTGGATTTAACAGTCTCTCGGTCCATGTCCAACAATAAATGATTTTAAGGAAATGTCTATTATTTCTCCCTCCCCCCTTTATATGCCTTCTGTATATGTGGGTCTACTGGGTGCCGATGAAACACACGATCCAGCAACTTACCTGGAAGCACTCTGAGGGAGGGATCTTGGGAAGGGAGCCAGGTGGGCAAAGGGCTGCAAAGCCTCGTATGTCAGTAGTTCACAGATTGTACACAAACAAGTCAGATGACTGCCTGTCCTTTTGTTTCCATTTGGACAAGTCTCAGAAAACCGTCCTACTTGAATAAGCCTTTATGAGGCTTTAGCTTCCTGATGGAGCCATATGTCCCCACCCTGGGGCTCACCTCAAACACAGCTACCCCAAAAGGGTGGCTCAGGAAGTCAGGGGAGGAGATCAGCATCTTCCTGTTGCCTCCGCTAAAGTCAATGCTGGACAGCTGGTGCAGCTTGGAGTCTACCCAGTACAGGCGCTGGTTCAGCAAATCTTGGGAAGGAAACGGGGGGGGGGGGGGGGAGGTTATGAGCCTGGGACAGCTGCCTGGATGGATCTCTGCTCCTTCGGGCCCCCTCCCTGCCCATATTTCCAGGCCTCAGACAGAGGTCACCCTGGGACAACCATAGGCAGCAAAAGCAGTGGCACTACAAGGGGCTGCAGAAACAAGAGAGGAGCTCCAGGCAGAGGTGAGGATCAGGTGTCAGAACAGGCTCCTGACCCAGGGAAGGGAGGGCTCACCCAGGGTGATTCCATTGGGCCATTCAATATTGTCTGACACCAGTGTTTGCCGGTCGACGCCGTTGAGTCCTGACTTCTCGATCTTGGCCTGGTACCCCCAGTCAGACCAATACATGAACCTGTAAGAGAGAAGAACCCAATGTGGCTTCTTGTCGAGGGACATGACTGGGGTGGTCTAGGTCACATGGGCTCCTTAACCCCTTGAAGGGTATGCTTAGTAGGGACCGGGAAGACCTTAGAAATCCATTAAAACCATGAAAGCTAGGAGTTAGTAGGTGCGTTAGCCTTTACCTCGTCTAAGCAATTGGAGAGGCTTTATTCCCTGAGAGTCCACTTGCCTTGGGTGGACAACCTGTGAGCCATCTCTCCATGTCTGGCAGCATGCCAGAGAGGGAAAGGCTCTAGCAGCCCTCTCTTATTCTCCTGGTCTGCAGTGTAAGTGATCTGCAGAGTAAATGACCAGCCCCATGTCACACAGCCAGGGCTCGGTCAAGGTGTCTCCTACCTGTTGAGTACTTATTATGTGCCAGGTACTGGGCTGAGTGGTTTCCCCTCATGTGCTTACAAATGTAATAATCCTGCCTCTTTTAACAAAGCAAGCACAAGTGAGGTTTTAAAAATGGAAAGTTGTCACTCTCCTGTTTTTAAATTTTACAGTGGCTTCTCCTAGTGCCGTTAGAATAAAATCCCAGATCCTTACCATAGCTAGCGGCGTTCTGCATGAGCAGGCCCCTGCCTACCTCTTTGACTGTCTCTCCTGCCCTCCCACCCCTTACACACACCTCCCTCACTAACCTCACATATGCCCTGCAGGGCCTGTTTCTGACTCCCCAGGGTACCAAGCCTGTCTTTGCAAAGCCTCTGTCCCCCACTCTCTCTCTGGTTAGTTCTCCATTTAAACATCTTTTCAGTGGAGACTCATTCTCGGATCCCTTCCTTGTTACTCTCTTCTTAAAGCACATGTTCTTTGCTTCCACAGCTGTTTGGGCATCTGTGCTCAGGTTCTGTGGTGTGCTTGCTTACTACTGTCTGTTTCCTCACTGCAGTAAGCCCCATTGCGGGCTCCTTGCCTGTTGGTCACGTTATACCTGGAGGGTAACTCATGGGTGGCATATAATAGGTCTTACTTAATATTTGTGGAATAATGTTTTAATTTTACCTCACAACAGTCCCATGAGGGTTTAAGTTTTAATTCCATTTTGCAGATGAGTAAATTGTAGCTCAGAGGGGTTGACTTTCCTAAAATGACATTGTCAGTAAGTAATGGATCCAGGCTTCAAATTTAAATTTATATTCAAACTGAACCAGTTAAGCCTATGTGCTTAAACTTCTCAAATCTGCCTCACTGTTACCTGGTATCAAGTCAAGACTGTCTTTGGGCTGGGGGCTGAGTGACTGTCCAGGATCCCTGCCCTTTGCCACTTTGGATTCACTCTCTATCTGTCTCCATTCCGCTCTGTGTACTGAAAGTTTGATCCATGTGGGAACCACAACTGCCTAGCCTCCCGGCTCCCGGTTGTGTTCAGCAAAATACTGGAGGGGGAAAGCAGAGATATTGAGTTCAGGACATTTGTTCCCTGCCTCCCCTGCAGCATTGCCTTCTGCTAATGGTCTAAAGGTGACACTCTCTACCCCGCTCTCCCCTTGGGGTAACCTTGCTCACTCCTGCCACCCAGGCCTACCTGGTAATATGCTGCTGTCACTAGTCCAGGATAGTGCTTTAGAGCTTACCCACTCGTAAATAGTCCCTTCATTAAGCCCCCTCAAGTTAACTTAAATGTGCAGTAGGGTTTCCTGCTGGGACCCTGACAGATCCACAGTGGACCAGGGATGGGCTGGTTGTCACTATATGGTTTGGGAGATGGGTATGGCAGGTGCAGCCTCAGAACTGCATGAGAGCACACAGGAAACAGGGGGGGGATGGCAGTGGGCAGCCTGGAGCGAAGCAGACCCAGGGATGTTGGTCCCCAGACTTTGCAGGCTGTCCTATGCTGCCCTCGGGTAAGTAGTAGATATTTTTGATGTAACTCCAGAGGCAGAATGAAGGAAGTCAGAGGAAGGCATATTTGGGGATTTGGGAAAAAACAAAACACTTTCTAATGGGCACAGCTGCTCCCAAATGACAAGCTTTCTGGGAAGTAATGCACTCCTGTCTCTGGAAGTTTGTGAGCAGCCAGCAAATGCCCACCCACAGCACACAGCAGCCTGAGGAAAGACTTCCTGCCTTTGCAATCTTGAGAGCCCTGCTCTGCATTCAGATGCTCTGCTTCTATGATATGATGAGTGAGCAGCAGTATCCCAGAAGATGCTGACAATCAATGCCCAAAGAACCCTTGCTCAGTGTTAACAGGCAGAGGGGCTCATGCAGACTTTCTTCCTCATGGGTTGGAGGATCCCAGGGCCTTCCAAAGCCCTCAAGGTGGTTCTTGTGACAAATACATGAGGACTGAGCACCTGCAGTGGGAGAATGGAAAGTTCAGGTTAGGGACACTCACCCTCGCAGGGGGTCGACAGCAATGGCCCGGGGTTCACTGAGGTCATGGCTGAAGAGAGTGCACCGGCGGCCACCATCAGCTGTGGCCACTGAGATGGTTTTATTGCCCGAGTCGGTCCAGTAGAGGTGCTTGTGGACCCAGTCCACCGCCAGGCCCTCTGGAGAGTGCAGCTGCTCGTCAATAAGGACCTCCTGCTCTGCTGGATCGCTGGCCTTGTCCATGTAGGCACTAGGGGCAACCAGAGCTGGCCATGGGCTCCATCTGGAGCTGCCTATGGACCCTCCCCCCATTTCTTCTCTGAGAGCCTCAGCACATTTTAGAGGAACTTGGCTATTTTCCATTCAACACATTCCCTGGGCCATGGGGTAAGAGTACTGGCTTGAATCAGTCATAGTGTCTGGCCTGGAGGAGCTAGGTTTAGTAGGGGACAGAAATTTCTAGCCAAACAATTACAATACAGTGTGATCACAGGCTACAGCAATAGAAAAATGGTGAATACATCATCCTGAAGGGTTGGAGGAGGCTTTGTAATGAAATGAAACAGCCCCTGTCTGTCTCTCTCTCTGTGTGTCTTTGTTTTGAGGGGGTGTAATAGGCATTGAGTTGTCAGTGAAGTATATTTGTTTCCATTCACTCACCCACCCACCCATCCATTCACTCACCTACCCAGTGCCTGGTCATTGGTAGCCCCACCAAGTGGATCTCAGGACAAGGAAAAGCCATGACTATGAAAAGGGGTGGGCTGGGGGTGGGGGCAGGACATGCAGGCAGCAGGCTTGTGGCATCTGAGAAAGACCTAGGAAAGCTCCTCCTCATGTGTAAAGAAACTGTCTCAAGCACAAAAGTCCTCTGACTTTCGTGTCACAGACAGTGAAGGGCTGGGTTGGGGGCAATGCCATTCAGGAAGATCCCCTGACTCCTAGACAGGGTCAGAGGCCTCCTCTACACTTTTCCCTTAGGAGCATCACAGGGGATGTCACTATGTTATGAGTGGGATCTTCTAGGCAGGACCAGGTGTGCAAGTCCCTAGGAGCTAACATGGATATGTGAGCTGCTATGAAAGTCGTCAAGGCAAGGGATTTCTTCCTTTCTGCTGTGGCTGGACACTTACTGTGTCTTGCACTGCCCTACAAGGCCACCAGAGGTCAGTCAAAGCCTGGGTATATGGGGCTCAAAACTGCTCTCCCAAGAGACCCTTCAGCCCAGGCCTGTCCAGGGGGTGGAGTCCTGGCAGCTCCAATGGTTGTGCCTCCCTTCCCAAGTCCCAGCTCCATCCTGGGGAATCCTAGAGGCAGAAGGAGTGCAGAGGCCACTCTTCCTCTCCTCTGACAGCTCCTGCCCCCAGCTAGGCCTGGTTGCAGAACACCTGCCACTGTTCACCTGTAGATCTTGCGGTAGGAGAGGTCACACCAGTAAATGCGATTGGTGGCAACTTCAACATCCAGGGCCACGACGTTCTTGAGCATGGGGATGAGGCGTGAGTAGTCCCGCTTCACCAGGTCAATCCTCCGCACCTCGTGCCGGTTGGTGAAGATTAGGGATGGGCTTCTGCCAGCTGCCATGCAGGGAGATTGAGGGGGAAAGATCAGTGCAAGAGTTGGGGAATCTGGAGAACAAGGCTCTGCCACTGGTTTGTTGGGTGATACCTCATTTTCCTGAAAAATAGGAGTGACAATTCCTATCTCAAAGGTTAGAGGAGTAGATGAAATACTGGGTACAATACTGGGTAAGCTGGAAAGCACCACATTCTTTTTGTGAGTTTTATAAAAACTCCCTCCAAATTTTTTGATTCCCCACCTCCCTCTTAGGCTTGCATACCCCAAGTTCCCTATCCAGCCTCATCACTCACCCCCTGACACACCTTGACTCCAGCCACCAAACCGCCTATCCTTACCTAGCCACAGCAGCGCTCTGCTGCCCAGGGCCTTTGCTCAAGGCGGCCCCTCTACCTAGAATGCATTTCTCCGTAGCTATCACTTCTCTTCTCTGGGCACTACTGCAGTGTTCAAGGAGTGAAACAGGGAGCATTAAGTATTTTAGAAAGATAACTGAAGCTGAAGTTTGGAGGACAGACTCTAGGCTCGGGGGAGACTCCACGGAGGAGATTCAAGGAGGTCTTTTGAGTCTTTAATTTGTGTAGAGCATTTCTGGGGCTATGGCAAGAGATGAAGCTGCAAAGACTGGCAGGGACCAGATCACAAAGGGCCCTATGAACTGGGTGAACAGTTTGCACTTTATTCTGAGCCAATAGTTGGGGTGAGGTGTGTGTAATATATGACACCACTTAGATGTGTGCACAGGCAACGACACACATGTCTATGTATATACAAAACCCTTTTTTAGATTTCGGATTCAATTTTAGGAAGATCATCAGAGACCTAGACGTTGCTGTCCTGTAGGGAAGACAGGGATTTATGTGTGTTTTGCTTGCTGCTAGATCCCCAGTGCCTACAACATTAGGTGTTCATTACAAAGAACCGAATGAAATGAATGCAGTGGGCTGAGCTGATCACTGTGTAGGTCTGCACATATCACGCTGTGTGTAGCTGTAGTGCCGTTGGCATCTACACACGGTGTGTTGTGTGAGTGCTGTCTCTGGGCTCTACATGTGGGTGTTCACGTACAGGGCATGGTGTGTGATAGATACCTACAGTCCGAGCACTGGTGTGCACAAGTGTGTGCGCGTGCATGCCATGCATATCCACTCCTCATATGTGGGAGCGTGTCGCTTTCTGTGACCCCTCAGAGCTGGCCCCCTGCCCCCACTTTGGGGTGTCCATACCAACGGCCTTGCAGTTCTTGGTCAGTGTGTCCATCTCATAGCCAGGGTGGCACTCGCACTTAAAGTAGCCCTTGTAGTTGACACAGATCTGGCTGCAGGCGTCTGGGTCCTCACACTCATCAATGTCTGCGGGGAGGAACAGAGGTCAGAACAAGTCAGAGGCTCTGCCTCTGCTCGGGGAGGTGGGATCAAGGGAGGGTCTTACCCCCACAGGTCTTCTGGTCCAGGAGCCGGTAACCTGCTGGGCACGTGCACTCAAAGCCGATCTTGAGGTCCGTGCAGATGTGGGAGCAGCCACCATTGTTATGCAGGCACTCGTTCAGCCCTGGGGAGGGACGCGGGCTGAGGGTCCAGAAGCCCAGACTAGGGTGTGGGCAGGACAGTGGTAGGGCCGAGAGCTGAAGCAGAGACTGGGGGATGGCAGGGCTCCCACAGAGCCAGGATGCTCTCCAGCCTCATTGAACCTCAGCCTCATTAACCAGGTGACTGGGCAAGGGGAGGTTCAGAGAGGGGCAGTTCTTTGCTCCAGGCCAGACATACAGACAGGGAGAGTGGAACCAGAACTCAGGTCCTTTGCGTCCCAGGTCAGGGCTTTGTCCACCACCAGGCTGGAGGCAGCTAGTTGCCTAAGATCTTTCCTTTCACAAACACATTTCTTCCAGCATCTCCTTCCTCGTGACCTCAGAGTTGAATGAGTGCATGTCCAACCCTCAGGACACCCCAAGAATGCCTTTGTTCAAGCACCTCCAGGTTCAGGAAGCCCACTCCCCCGCCACCCCCCGAGGCAGCAGGCTCCTCCTGGAACTGCCTCACAGGGTCTGCTCCTGCAGCTTTTGCTCCTGCCCCCAGCTTGTTGGGTGGGGCTGAGCAGAGTCCAGTATCTCCCTCAGAATCTCTTTTAATGTGCAGATTTCTGGCCACCTGCCATTCAGGTGCCTTCCTCTGGGTAGACATTATCTGGCCATGTCCTTCTCCAGGCAGGGTCCAGACCTGGTCTGCCACCTGTCTGAGTCTGAACAGCAGAGGCTGTCCCCTACTGTGTCTGGTTACCTAAGGCTCCCAGGCCTTTTTCTTCAGAGTTGTTGCTAAGTCGAGTCTCTCCTCCCATGAACTACAACAGATTTTTCACCTCCTCTCCTCTTAGCACCTATCCCTATTACTACACTGAAGTCGGGCCTGGTCCCAGGATTACCAATGCTACAAGAGATGAAGGGATGTCTGGAGGTCGTCTGGTTCCCCGGTCCTCCACTGCCCATCTCTGGCAGGATCCTAGGGAAGGTCAGGGAGGCCAGGACCAAGGCTTGCCAGGCTCTCACAGCATCTTCTCAGCTTTACAATTACAGAAGGTCAATTCTGCAAGCCAAGGGGAGGTGCCGAGCCACCCCTCTGCCCACCAGGCTCATGCACTGCACTTCAGCCAAGCCAAGCAGAGCTGAGCTAAACCAGCGTGGTGTGGCCATGCGCAGTTGGTGTCAGCTGCCCACCCCAGGCCATGCACAGCGGTGGGCACCCCACCTCCAACCTAAGCCATGCTTAAAGAATGTTCCCTTTTACCCCTGGGCCTCCTCCTCTTTCCCTGGGACGTTGACAGAACTGAAAGAACAAAACCATAGCAACCCCATGACTGGGAGGCCTGGGGGTGACTCAGCCAGACCCTGCCCTGGGAAACCCTGAGCCCTTTAGGGTGGGCTGAGCCATGTATAAAAGCTTTGGGTAATGTCTATGTGTACCACCCCAGGAGTCTCTCTGTCCCTTGAAGCCCTTTCTGCCTGCCCCACACTATTTTATCCCCTCAGCACCATCATTCGTTCATTCACCTGCTCACTCGCTGCCTCACTCATGCATCCACTCCCTCCCTCTCCTTTTGCAGGCAACAGCAACTAATGACTGTATTTACTGAGCACTTGATGGAGGGGCATGTGTCAGATGGCTCTGAAAGGGAAAAGGGGGGCACTTAAATGACTCAGGCTTCTTTGAAAGTGGAAGGCAGAGTCCTCCGGGGCTAAGGTGGGTAGGGGCGAGAGAATGGGTCGTGGTCCTGACCTTTCTGTCTCTATCAACCCTGCCCTGGAAGGCCAGCAACAAGGCTGAGGCTGAAAGGGATTCTCTGGGCCTTCCTAGTTCTCTCTGGTCAGGAAGTGACTCTGCAGGGGGTCTGGGCAGGTGGTGCAGAGAGGCCTGAGTAGCACAGCATTTGAGGCCCACCATGGGGGGAACGGGTAGTGTTACCTTCCCCAGCACATGCACACACCTGCATGCTCACACACAGCTTACGTGCAGAGGCACAGATGGGCCGTGGATTTCCCGGACACACTCAAACAGATGTGGAACACACACAGAGACGCATGATACAATGCTCTTGCCTTGCTCAGAGGAGCCATGGATACAGACACTGGTCTGTCACCAGCCCAGAGACACAAACACATGCAAACATACTTCTCTTTGGCATGTCATGCAAAAGATGAGAGAGAAAGAGAGAAAGAGAGAGAGAGAGAGAGAGAGAGAGAGAGAGAGAGAAGAGAGAAAGTGTTTAGTAGGTTAGTATTCCCTGGCTAACTTATAACCTGGAAGGGGGGGGGGGTAGGTGGAGGCTAGGCTCAGTTGTTTCTACTTCTGTCCTAATCATGGAGACTTCTTTGGGCAAGATCACTGCAGGCAAGGAGCAGGGAAGGCAGAGTCTATCTCCTATAAGTTCAGGGGGAGGCTGAGTGGCCTCATTCCACTACCCTCCCTTTCAAAATCAATCTTGAAATCTTCAACAGGGGTGGAAATATATTCCTGGGGCACTCCAGAGAACGAAGCTCCTTTGAGTAGCTACAAGGATGAAAAATGGGTCTACCAAGAAGGTGGGGAGGGAGTCTCTGGCCTAGAGTTTGTCTTCCCAGGAATTCTCTGTCCAAACCTCTGACCTCAGAAATGAGCCTTCCTGAGCCTACACTGGGCTCCTAGCATGTTCCGGCAGCTCCCGGAACGCCCAGCAGTGCTAGTCGTCAGGACAGCCATCTCACTCCCCTCATTACTCACAACTAACTTGTAAATCTGCTTGCTCAGAAAGCCCTACCTCCTCAGGGCTCAGGACACAGCTACCTCCTACTTCTGGGTCTGCCCTACCCTCACCCAGGCCTGGCCTGAGCCACTAGGCCTTGGGATGTGCCTCTTTGGCCACCTGCCCGCTGTTCTATACCTCTCCCTCTACAGGGACTCCTGCAGGGGGCATGAAGGCTTCAGAGGCCAGGGCCCTGGCAAGGTCAATAGGGCGGAAACTGAGGAGGAGAGAAAGTTCCAGAGTCAGCACACACTCAGAGGCCTGAATGGTAGGAGTGAGGAGGAGAGGCTGGGTTTGTGAGAGAAAGCATAATTTTTGAGCATTTGGACTGGAAAGGAAAGGACCTTAGATTTGGAGAGATACAGAGGTAGAGAGCCCCATCTGAGGCCCTAGGACAGCACATAAGTGCAGAGAGAGGGTCAGAGCAGAGGTGAGCAGAGGGGCAGGTGCGGCCCCAGCCTGGGGGCCAGGTGGGGGCATGGCAGGGAGGGTTTAGTCCAGCTGCCAGAAGTGGACAGGTACTGTACCACACTCTTTCAGAGGCTCATCCGACCAGTCCCGGCAGTCCCTCTGAGCATCACACACTTTCCCGCCGTCCACGCACTCGCCACTCTTACACTGAAATCTGCGGGGACCCTCACATGTTGATTCTGTTGGTTGGACAAGAGAGTACACAGGGCCTGTAAGAACGTGGACAGTAGGGCTGGGCTAGGCTGTGTTGAGTGGGGCCCACAGGAGGTGGGCAGCTCCAGTCCCAGCCCCCACTGGTGGGCTGGATATAGGATTGATGGGTGTTCTGGTCACAGAAGGACAGGATCCCAGGGATGATCAGGGTGCCCAAGCATCATCAAGCAGGGCAGGGCTAGAGGGTCTGGGTGTGATCTGATGGTACTGAAGGCCTGGGAGGGAAAAGCAGCAGGTCTATAGAGACCCTGTGGGCTGGACCCACGATCTGAAGGGACCTTTGCCCTGGGCCCTTAAAAATCCAGTTTCAATGTCATGAGGACCCTTTGGAGGGGATCTGGGTGGTTTAGGGGTACATGATGCTCTGGAAGAAGATGCTCATCAGGGGCCGAAGGGAGACCTCTTTCAACTCTGCTCTCTCCTGTGCCAGGGGAGAGCTCAGGGCTTTCCTCACAAGGACACTGCCCTTTGCTTCTGACCACACGCACCCTGCAGGCAGCCAGCTTCATCACTCCCATCTGGACAGTCCTGTTCCTGGTTGCAGCGCTTGATTGCAGGGACACAAGTCCCATCCCCACACTGGAACTCGTCCCCACGGCAGGTCCCCAGTGCTACCAGAAGAGGGCAAAGGGAGAGATGGTCAGGGCCAACATGGTCTTGGGACAGCTCTCTTCCCTCCACCCCCCTCCCACAACAAAACCAGTGGCTGAGATTGGGAGTTCCCAGAGGACACCTGGCCAAGGCACTTCCAGTGTACAGATGGGGAGACTGAAGCTCAGAGAGGGGGATCGCCTCACCCAGGGGCAGTGCTAGGACTAAAACTCAGGTGTCCTATTTTCCCATCCACCAGCTCCCCAGGGCCACGTCCCTCCAGAGCAGATGCATGACTTTCTTTCTGAATCTCAGTGCTCATTACTAAATGATTTCTTTCTTTCAGCAAACCCTTCCTATGTCCCTACTGTGTGCTGGGCGCTATGCCCAGGGTGGGGAAACCAGAGACTACTAGGAGGCTTCCCATCCTCCAGGGTCCTGAGGGGATCTGGGGGTTGGGGACTGGGGTGAAGACATCACAGGGTGGCATGTGCTGTAAGATGCGAAGGCCTGGGGGCATGTGGTAGCCCAGGGGAGAGACCCAGCCCAGCTGGGGTGGTCAGGAATCTGGGTGAGGCCCTGAGGGATGAGCAGGCCCAGCAGGACTTGAGGGCACGGATGTTCCTGAATTACTAAGGACTGAGCACCAGCACCGGGGCTGTTGGGGGACACCGGTACCAGAGAAAAACCCTTGACCTCAGGTTAGACCCGAGCGCCGCGACCTCGCAGCCACGTGACCTCAAACACGTCTTCACGCTCCCAAGCTCAGGCTCCTCCGCAGTAAAACAGGGCGACAGGTGAGCGGGCTGGGAAAGGCAGCCGGCGCCTGGGGGACAGATGCTCGGGCAGGGGCGCCGCCGCCCCTGGGCTGCGAGCAGCAGAGCAGCGGGCTGGGCCCTGTGGACGGGGCGGGGGCTTACGGCAGTCGGCCTCGTCCGACTTGTCCTTGCAGTCGCGGTCGCCGTCGCAGCGCCAGCCCAGGTGCACGCACTCGCCGCTGCGGCAGGCGAACTGGGCGGGGGCGGCGCAGGCGGCGGGCGCGGCCGTGGGCCCTGGGCCGGCGCGGCCGCAGAGCTCGGGCGCCTCGTCCGAGCGGTCCTCGCAGTCGAACTGGCGGTCACAGACCCAGCGCTCGGGGATGCAGGCGCCGCCGTCGCCGGCGCAGCGGAACTCGCGGGGCCCGCAGGCCGGGTGGGCGCAGCCGCGCTCGTCGCTGCCGTCGCCGCAGTCGTCGTCGCCGTCGCACACGAACACGGCGGCCAGGCAGGAGCGGTTGCTGCACTGGAACTCGTGCGGGGCGCACACTGCGCGGGACAGAGAGCCGGTCGGCTCCTGCCCCGGGCCCCCGGGCCCGCGGGTCCCGCGCCTGGGCCCAGACCCTCACCTCCAGGCAGGAGGGGCCCTGCGCGGGCCGAGTCCTAGAAATGGGGTCAGGGTCGTGGTGGGTGACTGGGGGCAACAGAATGAGCCTCCCCAGCCTTTTTGGGAGTGAGGGCCTGTCCTGCTGCCCACTGGACGGTGGTCCCGGGAGACTCTAAAGCTGCAGAGGGCAGCCTGTCTCAGAAAGCCTGTGGTCTTCCTAGGAAATGATAACGTAACATGACTCTGGCCTTTCCAGGGAGTGAGGTCCGAGCT
Organism: Talpa europaea; assembly: GCF_964194135.1. Classification (NCBI taxonomy): domain Eukaryota; kingdom Metazoa; phylum Chordata; class Mammalia; order Eulipotyphla; family Talpidae; genus Talpa; species Talpa europaea. The sequence goes on from NC_140076.1 coordinate 33,296,789, forward strand.
GCTTCCTCACGCATAGCTCAGGCCCCTCCTCACCCGCTGACCTGCACTGTCCTGTCCACGTTCCCTGGCCGGGCATCTAAGTCCACTGGCGCGGCCACTGCTCTGCCCCCTTTCCTCCTCCCGCACACATCCTCACTCCCGCACACACTCTGGCCTCAGCCGCACTAGGCCAGATGCACACGTGCCCACCTCCAGGCCTTTGCTCAAGCTGTTCCATCTGTTGGGTACCCACCTCCTGCCCATCACTGTCTCCACATTTCACAGTTGTGAATTTTCGTCCTTCAAGGGCCCACGGGCCACCTGTTTCATAATACCCTTCATGCTCCACTGCTTGGGAAGTGTCCCTCCCCCTTCGCTCTCCTTCACAGCTTGCTCAGGTGTCTGGGTCTCATGTGTTTTCCATCTGCTCCATGACCACACACTGCATGGGAATGTGTCTGAGTTGACCCGTCTTGGTCCTGAGGGCCTGGTACAGAGTCTCCTGCAGTGGGCGGGTGTGGCATGGATGGATGCTGGACCAGCCCAGCTGTGAGGACTAATTCGGGGATGTGCACTGGTTAAGGGCTCAAGTCATGGGCCCTGCCTGGAGCACTGGGCTTCCTCTCTCTGGTGGGCTGCTCTGAGTACACAGGATGGAAAGGCCTTGGAGACCACCAGCCCGACTTCTAGTTAACAGCTGCAAAAACAAGCCCAGAGAGAGGAACAGCCTGCCCAGGGTTGCACCGGTTCTCCCTGGTGACAAGGGAATGAGAACTCAGGTTTGGGGCTCTTCCTTTCTATCCATAATCTTCCTCTCGGCTTTCTGGTTGCCCCCTCCCTTCCTGGAGTGTAAGCTCTTTATAAGGCAGCGATCTTATAGCCTCTTTCACTCCTTACACGCAGGCTAAGAACATCTGGGCCTAGTGGCCCAGGTAGGGGCATGGTTGTGGCAACAGGTAATGTTGTGGTGGCAGTACCAGATCTCTCCATGTGAGGGCGCCCAGAGTCTGTGTTTTTATTTTCTGATGGAAAAAACATCATTTTTCATAGTCATTGAACATAAAATAGAATGATGACTTCAGCTTCACAATGTAGGCAGTTCATGTCATGTGTTGCTGACAGCTCTGTCAAGTTTCTGACATTTGCATTTTTCTCCCCTTCTGGGTTTTTAGGATGTTGGGGCATTGGTGGGAAAAGCACATAATACCCTGTGAGGTGTACCCCTCAAGATTATGCTGATTTCTATTTTAGTTCCCCTCATTCCTTTCCAGAGAGGGAGGACTCACTACATTTGGAGTTCGGGGAGGAAGTACTTTGCACTGAGTTCCTCCAAGCTTTCAAAGCTGACAGTAACTTCAGGTTTCCCCTTCTCAGGCCCATACCCTGAGACCCCATTCCCAGCACTCACAAATGGAAGAAGCTCTGACAGACAAGAGAAGGGGGACTCTTTCCTCTGTCCAGGTGGCTGGGCTGGGAGCTATAGCAGAGAATCCCAGCAGAACACCTAACACCCTATCCTATAATTAACAGGGAACATTCCTGCCACACATATCCTAGTTAGAACTATTCCCACACCCTGCAACAGTGGTTGTTGGTTTTTTTGACTGAGGAAACATCTGATTATGGGGGTGTAAGGAGGGAGAGGATTCTCATGGCCACTGAGACCCTAAAAAAATCATCATTGCTGAAAGAATGAGCCACTGCCAGCATTGGGGCTTTGAAACTGTTGGTTCCAGCCAGGTTCTCTCCCATACCCAGATCCCTCAGCTTCAGACATATCCAAACTCCAGACTTAGAATCTAGAATGCTATGACTCAGAAACCTCCTGAGGAGATGGCATTTCCCTTGGGCCAGGAAGGATACAAATATAGAGGCTGGTGGAGGGAGGAACCAGAGAGGCGGTGGTGAGTGAGTACCTAGCAAAATCCCCCCTGAGTGATCACCCATATCTTAGCCCAGCTTCCAGCCTAGTTACTTGTCTCTCGTGATCATGAGTTCCCGGAGGAAGGATGTGTGGGCTCTACCTCATCGTCCCTTCCAGAGCCTGGCTATAGGCCTGGCACACAATAGGTGTCCACTGAATTAAAACAAGAGGCCCAGGTCTGCTCCCTACTGGTCCAGACCTGCTGACCCACCCCCTGGGAAGGAGATAATCCTGTGTTTGAAGCTCAGTGATGTGAAACTGTCCTAGTGACCACGTCCATCTGTCCCTGCTGAGGCTGTTGGGAATGTCTTCCCAACCTGTAACATTTGTGCTCAAATCTGAGATTTTAGCAACAGTCATCCTTCATACCTCAGGAATCTGTCTGTTCCTCTCCACCCCATCCCTCCCTCCCTCCCTTTCCCCGACACTGCCAGGGCACTGGCGCAGGCCACCACCAGTCAGCCCTGTGGCCCAGCCCTGGTCTCCCTGCGGAGATCAGCGGAGACTTGTGGAATGGATGAGCAGATGTCTGACATGGTAAAAAGCTCATGGGCTTTGCTATCCAGACCTGAATTTGAATCTCAGTTCTATCACTCAGTCTTGGGCACTTTTCCTCACTTGTCTGAGCCTCAGTTTCCTCACCCAAAATGGGGATGATAATGGTGCTTGTGAGGTGGTTGTGAAGATGAAAGAAGAAAATGTCTCCACAGTGCCTGGCCATTACTAGTGTCCTGATCATTAGTCTTTCCTCTCCACCTATCAACCCCTTCCACTTCCTCCTGTCCCCCAGAACCAGGCCCCCTACCCAAAAGTGGCTGCCACTCCCTGAGTGGCGGCCTGGCTATGCTTGGCAGACCCTGGGGCCCTGACCCCAGACTCACAGGTGGCACAGCCGGCCTCATCCGCTCCACTCTCGCAGTCCTTCTCCCCGTCACAGCGCCACGAGGCAGGCACACACTTGTGGCTGGTGGGTCCACAGCTCAGCTTCTCTGCAGGACACACCTGCTTGGCTGTGGAGACAAGCACACATGCAGGGCTTAGCCAAGGTGGGAATAAGCCTATAGCCCAGGTCCTGGCAGTCCATCAGGCCTTCCTGCCCCATCTCTTCATCTGAGTAAAAAGCCTCCTTCTGCCCCAAGGCTCTCCAAATCGCACATCTGATCCCACACTGCCCTGCTACCATCCTTTCATCACACCCTGGTTCTGGCTGACCCTGCCTATTTTATGGACCTCACCTCTCACCCTTTCAAGGCTCCCCTTTAAGCTCCAGTTAACACAGAGCTGCCACATTGCTGCCATTTGCCATCTCTGCGCCCTTGTGTGCAGACATGCCCTGACTGGGTCTCAGTGTGCTTTCCGGATCAGTGACTCCATGATCTGAACCTGTAGACTTGGAGGGGCTCACCAAGCTCCTGACAGCTCCCTTGGTATGACCACCCTTTCCAAACCTCTTCCCTCCCAAGACAGTGCTGAGCCTGCTGCTGAGAGCAGCCACTGTGTGGCAGGGCCCAGTGGGACCACATAGCTAATAATTACTGCAGCCACAATCGGAGGCGACTCAATCAGGGGCCTGAAGCCCCAGGGTTGATTCTCAATTTGGAAAAAAGAATGAGAACCCTGATCAGGGCTGGGGGTGGCTCTCATTCTGAGTTTCCCAGGATGACCCACGTGACAGACCCAGCTGAGACCAACTGCATGGCTGGCTCCCTCTGGGGTATATACAGGAGGCGGTTTCTAGGATATGCCAGGTACAGTGCTAGACTCTTATATTTAATCTCCACCTGTTTAATTCTAACTCAGCAGGGTGAAAATAGGTCATGGCCTCCAACATGGAAGTCAAGGGCATGGGCTCTGGAGACTGGCTGCCTGGCCAATCTTAGCTTGGTCATTTACTGGCTATGCGACCTTGGCAAACAACCCTTATCTCTGTGCCAGTAAGGTGGGGATAATACTATTCCAGGTCATTGGATCGTTGTGACAGCTGAATTAAAGTCTGTGAAGCACTCAGAAGAACGCCCAACCACTGGGTATCACTTACTAAGAGATAAGCACTATTATTCTTTAAACATAACGGATGAGGACTTCAGGCTTGTCTATTCACTCAGTATCTGTTGAGCACCAACATGTACTGGTGACTTGTGGTCAGCGTTGCAGAGTCAGTTGTGTCTGATGCCCTGAGATTGAGCATAGCCCGGAGTCTGTCATAGCCCAGAAGCAGTGAATCACCAGGACCTCACCCTCTGATCTCAGACCAGTTCCCCTCTTTTTTACTTCCATACCTGCTATGAGAAGCCACAAAGGATGGAGAAAAGGGCATAGACAAGATGGGGGTGGGGGGTAGGATTCTGAATAAAGGTCCCTGGACCCAATAATGCCATGGGAGTGGGACCTTAGACCCCAAAGTTACCCCTGCGAATACACTTCATGAAATATAAGGCCATCTACTGGGAATACAGGATTCATCTTACAGAAATTTTCCTCTGCAGATAACTCAGGTAGAGTCCTGGAAAGCAGTGACATGAAAAGATATTTTCTAAATGCCACTCTTGGCTATCATGTAGGGTGATACAGGGGCCTGGGAGTCCAGAGATGGTCCCTTCCACTAAGGGGTGGGTATGGGGCTGTTAGAAGTACGGCTTCTTGGGCCCCTGCTCATGCCAACCACCCCCACCCCCAGTCCTCTCTCAGGGGCTTGCAGACATGTAAAACACCTCTACCACTTTCATGGGAGTGAATTTTAAAAAGATGAAATCTCTTATATTTTTTAGACTTGCAGAATATTGACCAGGGGTTCTCAAATGGTGTTCCATGTGACTCATGGGGTGGTGGGGGAGGAGGAAGGAGTTACTAAACATAAATCCCTGGGCTGGGCCCTAGAAGTAGGATTCAGTTTAGCACGAGCCAGCCCCAATTAAGTGAGCTATAATTAGAGCTGAAATGCTTCCAAGTGCAAATTCCAGGGACACCATTCACAAAGATCAGCACATCAGCAGCACACCTGGAGCACAGCAGGGCAGCTGTCCTGCAGGTAAGCTCTCCACTTTACAGGTGAGGAAACCAAGGCTCAGAGAGACCAAGTAACAGCCCACAGATGCCCAGCAGTGAGAGGCAGTCCTGGTTCCTCTGACTGGAGCCCTGCCCTTTCCAATAAGCTGCAGACCACCCTGCAAGCAGAGAAGTGGCTTAGAACCAGCCCCAAACTCTTGGCCCAAATGCCCAGCTGACAGAAATGGCCCTTCACTGTCCACATCACTCTGGGGGCCTGGTTCTGCAGACCCCAAGGCAGCAGGCAGCGCCTGAATTTTTAATGAATATTTATACAGTTAATTGCATAACCTTTCAGCAAGGACAATGATTAAACAATCCGTCTGCTTCCTTTCTTTATAATTAATAAGACAGTTGCTGTGTTCCTAAATAGACAGCTCTAATTATGGTTCTCAAGGCTGCAGCAGTGCCTGACACTGGTCCTCCTACCCTCAAAGAGGCAAGGCACCGTCCTGAAATGTCAGGACACCAGAGGCCGGGGAGGTCATGTCAAGGCACACGCACTGGAGTGACAGGAGAGGGGAAGGGACCCACTACTGGATGCTGGTCTTCCTGGCACCTCACTGCGTCCCTTGTGATGCAGCGCTTCCCCAAAGCCAGCATGCCAACCTCACTCTCCAGGCTCCTGAGTCAGGCCTCTCATTGCCTAACTCTGGGAGACTGGGCAGGGTGTTGACATATCTCCTTAGAGATAGGTATTGTTATTACTTCCATTTTACAGATGAGCGCAAAGCCCAGAGAAGGTAAGCCATTTGCTCTAAGTCTTGTGGTGAGGAGTGGAGCTGGCCCTCCAGCTGAGGTCTCTCTCAACGCCAAATGCACAGCTTCACTTACTGCACTTATCCAGTGCATGAGAGGAGTAGGCCCTGCCAGACTCGCCAGCCTCTCGGAGCTAGAGAAGGGTGACAGGAGGAAGAAGGCTCACTTCCTTCACTACCTGTGCTCAGGGAGGGTCACCAAGATGGCCGTCTGATGTCCATTTCCAGGGTAACAGAAGCCAAGGGCCCCTGGCAGCAGTATGCAGGAGAAAGAGCAAGGGCTTTGGAGAATAACAGACTTGGGTTGAAATCTCTTTTATTATCAGAGTCATTTTATCTCTCTGTACCCCGCTTCCCTTCTTCTGAAAATGGGGTTACATAATCTCCTAGAGTTGGTGGGTGGTTTAAATGGGGAAACATGGAAATCTCAACACTCAGGATCTAGAACAAACTCAGGACTCAGGAAACAATGGCCCTTGTTTCATTAAATGAAATGCAGCTGCGAAGGGCTAAGGGACCCTCCTGGTCTCAGCCTTTGGGAATGCACTTTGAGAATCCACTGCCCTCCACAATGTAGCCCCTACCCCCAATGCACCTGTCTCCCCCTCTTTTAGTTTCTCCCTCTCCTTTTCCCTGTCCCCCTCTGAGGTGATGTCCTGAGGGTTTCCTTTGACCTGTTATCCAAGTAGCCCCAGAATCTGGGAGGTGGAAGTGAAGAACCCCACTGTCTCTCAGATATCAGGAAGCCTCCCAAGTCGGCAAGGGCCTGAGACTGCATCCTGGAGTGGCTATAGACATTTATAAATTCCCAGAGAATCCTGTCCCAGAAATTCAAATCCATTGACACTTTCTCTAATTCATAACTTCACAAGTTAATAAAAAGGGAAATGTCTGTTGAATAAAAGAATGTAAGTGCTTGCTGGCTGCTCAATGAGTGAAGGCGTCTGCAGTGTCAGGTCATGTGAGGTTTCGGGGGCAGACTTCCAGCTGCAGGGGGAACAGAGACTCAGACAACTTCTGCCCCTGGAAGCACGGCACAAGCCCATACCACCTTGTAGCGGGGCGGTTACCCGTCACACAGGGCCAGGCAAAGCACTACTAGCTGGGTCTGTCCCTAACTCGCTGGGCGATCTCAGAAAATCTTTGGGCCTCCACCTCCTGATCTGTAATAGGGAGATGTGCTTAGTTAATCTGTGAGGGCCCCCACCCGCCAGGGGGAAAGGTTCTGAGATGCATGAATAAAACCCCATTTTAATAAGCAGCACCCAGAATTGTTAACTCATTCACCTTGAACCAACCTCCTCCCCACCACCCCCCCACACCCCTCCCAACAGACACCTGAAGGTGGGTCAGAAGCCGTCCTCAATCAAGTGAGCTATAATTAGAGCTGAAATGCTACTTTCATTAGGCAAATGTCCCAGGCTTTCCTACTGTGACTCCTGGCTGCATTTGACAGACACCAAACTCAGAACCTGGGGGAAACAGAGCTGGGAGGAATGCAGGCCAGCTTGAGGCAGCAGACATAGTGGGGAACGCAAGAATGGGCACCTGCTCCCAAATCCCCTTCCCTCTCTCTGCAAGCCCACTCGCCCTACTTACACTATTCTAACATGTTAACGTGGCATATGTGGAGGAGAGGCCAGGAGTCAAATTTAATAATAACATAACCCTGCCATTTAATCCTGCATTTGCACTTTGTAGGTGCCTTTTTTTTTTTTTTTTTAAATTTGCTGCTCACAATCCTGTAAGGTAGGTATACCACTACTCCCATTTTACAGATGAGGCTCGTGGAGATTGGGCAACCTGCCTGAGATAGGTCAGAGGACCTGAACCCAAATATTTCAGCCAGCACAACCATTACACTTTACTACTGTCTATAATCATTCTTGGAGGGTGGGGAGGTTCTCTATCCTAAGAGCTGGCACAGACCCCAGAAACCTGGTAGGCCATGGGTTGCTATGGCAACACCAATTAAATGGGCAGTGGGTTGGCTGCTGGGTTCCCACTCTATCAGGAAGCTACGAGCAAACCTGCTACCAGGTCCTGCTGCCCCCAATTCTGCCTGACCCTTGAGGTCCCACTTTGGGCCTCCTCCAAGCAGCCCTCCCCAACCCCAGGCCTTGCCTGCCCCTGACCAACCCAGCTGCACAGAAAGTGGGATCCTGGGCCCTGGGTCCCAGCTGGGTACAGGCAAAGAAGAGAGCGAGTCTTAGAATCCCGAGTCCAAGAATCTTGAAGTCATGGTCTTCAGAATTCTAGAATGTTAGAAACTGGTGTGCAGAAAGGAGCGGTGATGTAGGCAGAGCCTCACAGTGACTCCCTGCGAGAGCCTAGAGGAGTGCTAGGCCTCCCAACTCCCAAAGTACCTCATGGCTGCTCCCTCAGGGTGCTCTGCCTGCACTGAGCCTGAGATTCCCAGGAGTCTGCCTTTTGTCATAGAAAGCAAGCCGGCCTGGACAGCCCATGTGTCCTGGAAACAAGGCCCTCAACTCCTTTGTGCTTCTAGTTCCTCAACTGTCAAGTAATAGCGTCCTGCAGCTGGGTACCAGGCAGCCTGGGAGGCAGGAGGGGTGAAGTAGGAGGGTCCCAGAGAGGGCGGAAAGGCACATGTGCTGGGAGCAGAGGGAGAAACAGGGAAATGCAGAGTGGGGTGGGGAAGAGAGGCAGGCAGCTAAGGGAGGCCTCACAGGAGCAGGGCTGGGCTGGGCCCTGGAGAGCACTAGAGGAAGATAAAAAGAGACATCAACGCAAAGGAGACTGGAGGAGGGGGAGCACAACTCTCAGGTGATAGGACACGCGCCCATAGTAACCATCCCATAGTAACCATGAGGGTCCCACTACCTTTCTGCTCCCAGTGTCACTGCCAGAGTGGAGTCTGGAGCACCGAGTCAGCCGGCTGACAGCACTGGTGGAAAAATCCCCTGTGATCACAGCACCCCACTCCAAACACATCTCTGGGGTACACACAGCTTTTCCCCTTCGACATGTGTCTGAATCTGACCCAGCCTCAGTTGCCTTCTCTCTAAAGGGGGATCGTCTCCATCCCAAGCTTGCCAAGAGGGAAGAGTCATAAGTGGGTGTGGCTGGGCTTTGTTCCTTCTGAAGCTCAGGACAAAGGGCTGGGCTGCTCTCCTCAGTCCTGCCCCGCTAGGCCAGCAGGGAGTTTGGTTGCTTGTAGGGTGAGGAAAGGGTAGGGCTTGCAGCATGACCAGGAAAGCAGGAGCAGCTGTGCAAGGAAATGAGGGGCCCCTTGTCTCAGGCGGGATTGCTCTGGCTCTCCCTTTCTCTCTCTCTCTTTCTTTCCCGGAGACTGGTAGGTCTGTTGCTAGGAGACAAGGAAACCCAGTTATCACCAGCCTCAGCCCTAGATGGGACGCTGGCCTCCATTGTCCCTGCCTCTCCCTCTGGGGCGACTGTGACCCCTAACAGGATCAGGGACTGTGACCACCATCACAGGTCCCCACCAGCCCCGCCATCCTCCACGTGCTCCTCTCAGCCCCTCCCGCTCAGCCTTTTGTCTCGGGCTCACTCTGCTGGAGCGCTGCCTCCGACCACTGGGTCCCTCCCCGCCCCCTTCTCATCTCCTTTTTAATTTAACAAATGTCACGGAATGACCTGCCGGGTGTACATTTGCTTTGAGGATTAGGGCCTGGAAAAGAAATCATGGAAATACAAAGCCCAGCATGTGGGAGGCAGGCCTGGGGCGAGACTCTGCCTCCACCTCGCCCATCACTGCCTCTGCGGCTGCCCAGCCTGCCACAGGGGCCAGGGCTTCTGGGCTCAACCTCTCCAGTGCAGAAGCCAGAGCTGGAGCCTCAAAGTCCTAGCTGAGTGACCCTGGGAAAGTCACTCAATCTCTGAGCTTTAGTGTCCTCCTCTGCAAAAGTCAGAAAGTTGACGGTACCTGCTTCATGAGGCTGCTGTGGGAATAAGATGAATTAATACACAGAGCTTAGCACAGGGCCTGGCACCCAGACAACCTTAATAAGCACCATCTGTCATTACTATTACTAGAATCATGATTAAGGTCCTCAAGAAAAATAGTGTGGGAGGCTGAGGGAGGCCTGGAGGATGTGCTATGGCGATGTGCTAGGGATGAGCCTAATTGCAGGAACCCTAGGATCAGAGGCCAACCTGCAAGAGGACTGTGAAGAAAGCCCAGAAACGGATTACTGGAACCAGGAACTAGACACACCTGACTATTTGCCAGGAGCCCCTGAAGACGGGGTATAATGTGGATCTGGGGCTCTGTCACGTCACTCATTCGTGCCTCCATCCTCCAACCAGGACATCTGAAACAGGAGGCAGGCCCAGATGGAGGTCCCCTCCCCATTCAAGGGGCAAGAACTCACTGCAAGTTGCCTTGGATTCATCGGAGCCATCAGGACACTCCTCCTCACCATCGCATTTCCACCGCTCAGGGATGCAGTGGCCATTGTCACAGGTGAAGTCACTCTCTGAGCAGGTCTTCTTGGCTGCAGAGAAAGGAGAAGAATGTGAAGGGCCAGGTGGGTATAGGAGGTTTTCCTAGGACACACAGCCAGGTGGCTACAAAGTGCAAAGAATGTGCTCCATCAGAAAGCTGGACCACATGACCACCCACAGCCTGTGGAGTAACTCGCTGACCAAGGAGGGGACAGGGAAGAAAGTATTATTCATCCCACAAGTGTTTACTGACCACTAGGTAGAGACAGGTAACACCTGGCCCTGCCTTCCTAGTCCTGGAGCTCAAGTCCACCGAAGGAATGTCTGACCTCTGTCATTCCCTTCACTTCCCCAAAGTTCAGTTCCACTGTCACCAGCTCCAGGAAGCCTTCCCTTGACCACCTAGAACAGTTGCTTTAGCCTCTTCAACTAATCCTCCGTTACTGCCTGGCCTGCTCCTCCCAACCAACAAAGTCAAGGCCCCTTCTGCAGTCATCGGGAAGCTGGTGATAATGAATTCTAAAAGCAGATGGTTACTTTGTGGCAAAATTAATGAGCTATGACAATACATTAAAAGGATTATACACCATGATCAAGTGGGATTCATTCTAGGCATAGAAGGATGGTTTAATATCTACAAATCAGTGTGATGTGCCACATTAACAAACTGAAGGATAAACATCAATAAAATAGATGCAGAAAAAGCATTTGACAAGTTAATATCCATTTACGATAAAAACTCTTAAAGTGTGTATAGAGGAAACATACCTTAACATAATAATGACCATGTGTGATAAGCCCATAGCTAACATCATACTCAGTGGTGAAAAACTGAAAACTTTCTCTCTAAGATCAGAAACAAGACAAGGGCCTACTCTCACTGCTTTTATTCAACATAGTATTGAAAGGCCCAACCAGAGCGATTAGGCAAGAAAAAGAAATAAAAGGCATCCAAATTGGAAAGGAAAAAGTAAAACTGTCACTATTTGTAGATATTTTATATAGAAAACCCTGAAGACCACTAAAAAAGAACCAATAAATTCAGTAAAGTTGTAAGATACAAATTAAATACAGAAACCTGTTACATTTCTATACATTGATAACTATCAGAAAGAAAACCATCCCATTTATAATCACATAAAAAAGAATAAAATGCCTAGGAATAAAGTTATATAACCAAAGAAGTGAAAGACTGTAGGACACTGATAAGAGAAATTGACCTTCACGTAGCGGGGTTGACTCCCAGCTCTGCCTCTTTCTATCTGTGTGTTCTTGGTGATGCTACTTAAAGTCTGAGTCTCTGTTTTCTTATCTGTGTAATAGGGAGAAGAAAACAAAAGGCTCTGAAAGGAGAAACAAGAAACTATAATGTGTGAAGAACGTAACAGATCCTGGCACACAGCAGACTCAGGTATGTAACAGCTACAGCTGTTTTAATGGTTTGAGTCTTCATTCGAATAAAGGAGATGGGGTCTTCTGGTGCCCTCCGAGGGACTCCCATGATAGGCTGAGATCTCACAGTTGGTAGCAGGACTGGGGACGAGCACTGGGTGTGCTTTCCTTCCGTCCACTGGCTGATGCGCCTCCAGTGCAGGGACTATTCAGTGCAGCCTCTGGATCTGGCTGGGGGGCCCCGAACACACTAGGCACCTCACTGCCCAGTCTCTTCTCCCTCACCTGCAGGCAGGGCTCACCCTCTCCCAGAAAGCTCCTCCTTCGTGGCCAGCCTTGGGTTATGTAAGCCCTCCCAAGGGCCCTCTAGCTGCCCCTGGGCTGTGACTGCTGCTCCTGGGATGAGCAGCCTAGCCCGGGTTTTGGGACAGACACTGGGTCTCCTAACCCTGTTTTATTTCTGCCTCTCTTTTCAATAGAATCCTTTCAGTACATCTGCGCTGTAAAAGGAGTTTTCTTCACACTTTTTTCCTTAAAACGCCACCTGTTTTTGCAGGGCTAGAGAAAACAAGGGAATTAAAGTCTATACACAAATGGGGGACCTAAGGTCCAGGGAGGGGAAGGGAAACACAGCAAGGCGGGGATCAGAACTGGTTCTCTTGCCTCCAGGGGCCCTCCCTGATCCAGAGGGGCTAACTGTAGGTCATAGAAGCAAATCCTGCCCTTTGGTAAATCATGGCCCATGATCACCCAAAAGTGAGAATGTTATGAACCACAGCACGTGGGGTATTTCCTAATAGGAACACTGATGTGTTCTCTCCATTAGAAGCTCAGCAACCCCAAAAGAAACGTGTCTCCTAGTGTTTTCTTTTTCCTGTTTCAACATTCTCTGAGTCCCTTTGGTGTTCCAGTCTCTTTGCGAGTTACTTACCCCTGAGACCCCACAACAAAGGACTAGTGATGTCTCCTCTTGACACAAAAGGAAATCCAGGGTCAGAGGCACTAAGTTACATGCTAAGGTCACATCTGGGGGGAGTGGGCCCACTATTTGGAGTTGCAGTCATATGCCCCTCTTCTCCATCACTGCTCCCCTAATACTCAGCAGCATCACCCTCTCTGTGTGACCCCGGGGCAAGGTCCTTTCCTCTTGGGGCAAAGGAGGATTGTGGCTTTCATGCAGAACAGTGCCACAAGGACAGAAGGCAAAAATGCTCAAGCAGGGGGATCTCAGGGAGCACCCTACAGTCAGGACTTTGAGTGTAATGAGGCCAGCAGCCCCTCATCAAGAGGCTACATGAGCCCTGCCAAGAGATCAGGGCTGAGCTGTCTTATGGGGCTGCCACAGTCAGCCATGCCCGACCCTCATTCTTCAGTCCTTGGCAGCTTTGGCTTCAGCTCCCAGGGTGATACCCCAGCTGGGCTCGAGGCTGTGGCCCCGGTTTCCAGGGATTTATGTCCCTCCATGTCAGTCTGCCTGCTGGACAATGCTCACCTCTGTGAGTCACTGTTCTAAGCCTAGGAACATACACAGCCATCCAGCGTCTGCGACATCATAATCTGGTGCCATGGCAACAGATGGCTGCCACAAAGGATTTGGAATTCCAGAGGATGGTGGTACGGGGCCAACCCCAGGACAGATTGGGAGAGAATGGGAAATCCGGGACAAAGAAAGCAGGCGTTGCTGTTTATAAGAACACAGGCCAAGGAAAGCATCCACAGTTGTTCAAAATCTGCTCCGCTACTTGTGGGCTGTGTGACCTTTTGGAAGGTACACAACTTCTCTGAGCCTCACTTGCTTCATCTGCAGTCAGGAGTAATAGCCCTGCTGCGCCAAATACACAGGGTTGTTGTGAGGAGCAAATGGGCTATATAGACTAGAAAGCATAAAGGGGCAGGTTTGGGGATATGAAATGAGCAGCCTCAGCTGCTGTGTGCGTGACACTGGCCTGCCTCCACGCTGGAAGTGGAGGTGTGGTGCTGACTGAATCTCAAGCCCCCCACCAGCACCCAGTCTATGATCTTGTGAAATTATTATGATCACTCAGCACCTCCCAGCTTCTCCACCCCCAGAGGCATCCTTCTCTAAGACAATATGCATCCTTCACGCCACTGTTCCCCACCCACTCTCATCCCACAGCCCCAGTGCAAATAGGGGGCTTCAAAACAAAAATTAGTCAGGGCTACCTGGTGGAGCTGCTTGGTGTGGCTTCCTTTTGGCAACCAGAATGCTACGTCATGGCAGAGCCTACAAGTCCCCTGTATGGTGCTCCCATTCCCTAGGTCGGAAAGTGGGGCCCAGAGAGAAGTGGATGCTCAAAGTCACAGTCCGTGTCTGTGGGGTGGCTGCTCCGGAACCCAGGTGTGGCCAGGGCACGGGAGAGGGCCACCCACCCATTCCACCCAGGAAGGTTTCCTGGAGGAGGGAAGAGGTGTGAGCTGTGCTGTGGGAGTGAGGAGGGCACTGAAGGGCACTCCAGGGAAAAGGATAAGAGGGTCGGCCTGTGGAGGAGCCAACAGACTGACCACTGGGGTGGGGAGGAGCCAAGTGGCAAAGGACCTGGAAGCTCCAGGACTAGCCCAGGAGCCTCCTGGAGCCTCCTGGCACCAAGCAGCCTCTTAGAGGCCCAGCGTGGGGTCTGCCCGAGCTCCCCTGGACTCATCCATCCTCTCTCCTCTCTTAAGCACAGGGCTGCTGTTTAGCAGCCAGCAAAGCCCACAACTCCAAGCTGCCGAGGCTTCCTTGAGGATTCAGTGCACCAAGCAGAGGCAGAAAGAGGCAGAGGACAGGACAGGGAACAGGAGTGGCCATTCACCCAGGTATTTGGGATAAGACCCTTTTATTCCCCCTTGGAGAGGCACGGTACCCACTGGCTTACTTAAAAGCCCTAAGAAGCACTACAGTAAAGATACCTGACTGGTTTTTTTTGCCTCTAGCACTACCCAAACTAGTGTAGCTGAGGAACTTCTTTATCGAGTGCCACGTCTATTAATTTCCTTAGAAACAAGGAGTTCAGCAAACCACAAAACAAGGAGTTCAGCTCTATGAGGAAACACTGCTGTAGTGTGACTCTTCATCCTGCAAGAAGGCTAAGAGGGAAGGACTGGCCTATGGTCACACAGCAGAGGCTGGCACCCAGCCTTCCGTTCTGGGCTGGCTCCACCAACTCATGAAAAATACATGTTTATGAGCACTGGCCCAGAGTGAAGCTGAGGGCATTCCCCAGTCTTCAGAGCAGAGTCACCCAGAAGAGAACCTGGGATGGGGTTGATACTAGGTCACATGGAACAGCAGCTGAGAGAGATGTCAAGGATGCAGAGATGTCAAGGACCGTGCCCTCCAGTTTCTGCAAACAGGTGATAGGGCCCAAGGAAAATTATTTGAGAGCAGAGCAGAGACCAGTGCAAGGCAGATTTGGTTCAACATTGTTGCTGAGGCATGTGAAGTTCCTTCCCCTGCTAGTTGAGAGATGAGAGAGCAAATATGTAAATAAAGCCCACCTTGGAGCCCAGGACAGAGAGGGGACTTATCTGTTCCCTCTTCCTCTCTTAGGCCTGGACCAGCACCGGGTGGCCTGGCTCCGGCCCTGCAGCCCAGCCCTAAGGCAGCTGGGCCACTTGTAGCCGGGTCGGGAGATGAAAGGGCTGCTCCCCCCATGGTTACCCTTCTACAGAGCTCGCTAGGGCTGGCGTTGCCAAGACGACCGCTGCCAGCGGGATGAAGATCCGGGGTGGGGGCAGGGGGCGTGCCAGCCCGCCCCTGGCCTACTAACCTGGCAGGCAGATTTAAATGACAGCCCAGGAAGCTACTATTAAACTGTCACCCCAGTCAACAGGACGACAGACCCAGAGTGTTCTCTGGCTACGGCAACAACACAGCAGGAGTGAGAAGGGGAGGAGACAGTGGCCCAGAGCAACCTGCACCCCCTCCCGAGAGGCCCTGCTCACCCGCCGGCCACAGCCACCCTCTTGGGCTGCAGCGGGTCCTGGCACAGAGCTGCGGTATAGCGCAGGGACTGGAAACTTTATTCTTCCTTTTTAAGCAGAGGACCTTTCCCCAAGTGAAACCCCAACATATAAAACAGATTAAAGAAATGGAGCTGTGCCACTAGAACCAGGGCAAGGGGGGATCCCCATCAGCTGTTTCCCCAGCATCCTCTTAACAGCCCTGGTGGGGTCAAGAGAACCTGGGCTCACAGCCCATCACCAGCAGCTCTGTGGTCCAGCAGCTCTGGGTTCAAACTGAATCCCTAAGAACTCTTGGTTTAAAGATCCCAAGGGTCTAATAGACCATTTAGAAAAGCTTCTGTGGGTGTAAGGTTTTAACTCTCTAAGGACCTGAGGCTCTATGGCTGCACACCCAGACCTGCCCCCGTTGGTACCATGACAGGACTCAGTACAGCTACCACAGAAGTCACATGTAGATAAGCTGGAGCCAGTTCCCATCCGATCTCTGAGGGACTGTTTGAGTCCAGCGCCCACATGCTGACAATCAGACTCAAGGCTCTTGGTGCCAGGAAGGCAGACCGTTCCCACAGTGCCGACACCCCGGGCGCGTGGTGGGTGGGGCTCAGCTCCGCTTTGTGCTGCCCAGCGGGCTCCGGGGCTCGGCCACCACCATCCATCAGCAGGTGACATCCAAGTCCGCTTCCTCCCACCTGGGGAGCAAGGGGTAATTTCAGAAGGAGCAGCAGGTGCTGGGGGAGGGACAGGCATGGGAAGGGGCGAGGGGGATGAAGGCCTGCATCTTTGCTTTTAAATTGAGCAGTTCCCCGTAACATTCTCCAACTTCTCTCTCCCCCGGCCCAATCTATTAAGGAGCTACACATGTTTAACCAGTTCAGCGCTTAAGCCAAAAAACAAAAACATTTCAAGAATGAGATGTGCAAACGAGGCTTGGAGGGGTTGGGGGCCCAAGGGGAGACTGCATGAGAGCAGCCACAAAGCCCATCTTCCTGAGGAGGTGGCCCAGATTTCCCGGCTGGAGGAGGGGCTGTGTTCCAAGTGGCAGTTGAAGGACAACATGGGGAGTGGCAGTGGTGTCTCTGGCTGTGGCAGAGGACACAGATGTTGCTCCGTGAGCTGCCCACACCACTTTACTCCAAATGAAGGGTCTCCAAGCTGCCCTCTGCTGGGGGCCTGGGGGGAAAAGGGAGTGATTCAGGCTCTTTTTCACCTCCCACTGCCAGCGGCAATGGCTTGCACCTGTGGCCTTGCTTGCCTCCGAGGTTTCACTGCCCACGTGTGATAGCGAGTTGGGACAAAAAGTGCTTGGGAGTATGAGCACAGGGCACGCATCCCTGTGATTATGGACACTCTGGGTCAAGAAGCTAGAGAGCACGGGCGTGCATGCTGTAAGTATGGATGCCCAAGAGAGATTATTATTGGGAGATCGGAGAGAGGAGGCCAGAGATAAGCAAAGAAAGTTCGGAGATCAGGGGGTGGGAGCTGGGAAGCTCTGAGGCTCTCAGTGCCTCCGCAGCTGCCTGCCTGCCTGTGTACCTGTTGCCTGCTTCAGCATTAAAGTTGGCCAAATCTGTCAAGCCCCCCAGGATTCCTTTATCCATATGCCTGAATCAACAATGAATCTGCCCAGTCTGGCATGCTGGACACAACAGATGAGGACTTGAGGGAGACTTCTTGGCCAGCAGGGTCACAGCCAGACTGGAAGCCAGGCCTCTCTCCCCTGGTCCAGGCCTCTTTCTTTAGTGCCTGCAGCCCAGACACCACACGAGCCTTCCTGTCACTTCATCTCAGTGTGCTCCTCACCCCGCCTCACACAGGGTCTGATCCTGAGTCCCACAGCTCTACCAGGCTGTGTAGCCTCTTCCCATGCTGGGCCTCAGTTTCCTCATGTGGACAAGACTTCACGGACTCCCTGCAGCTGACCTCTGGGTCTGTGACTAAGACACAGATGGACTGTGCAGTCCTTGGTGCTGCCGTGGGCCCCACCAAAAGGATCACCTGGGGCTTCCCACAGCCAAGTCCCTCCCCAAGGCCCAGCACATCTCAGCTGCTCTGACCCTGGCCCCGCTGTCACCAAGGGAGGTCCAAGCCCTCGCTGGGGTATGTGGGACTCCGTGTCGCCACCAGGAAGATGGAGTCTCCGAGGGACAGACGACAAAGGGGTCTTCCTGTCATAGTGATTTGTGGACATTGGCGGTATTGAGCCAGAGACGGCTATTGGGAAGATGGGTGTGGGGGGGAGGAGGGTGGGTCAGCAGAGAGGGTCTCCAGTTGGTGCCTGCAAACTGAAGGACAGGGGGTGCTGCTTAGGGTAGCAGGCAAGCAGCACAGAGCCCTGCCCGTTCCCCAAGCTCAGGCCAGTCCAACTCTGGACTTGGCAGAGGAAACAGCAGTGGGGAAACGCATGGTCCTCAAAGTAAAAACCTCCAGAGGGCAAGAGGCCTGACCGGAAAACCCTCCTCAGTGTCCAGACAGAGTCCTGCCTGGCTCCCAGCCTCATGCTGCCCTTCTACTCCACCGGGGAATACCTAGCTGCCCCCAGTGGGACTCAGCCTCCTCTGACCAGGGGGCTTGCCTGTCCAACCATAGCCAGGCCACATGAGCTCGGGGATCAATGGCTCCACCACCCTCAAACAGACCTCAGAACCTGCCAAGGAATCCAGAACCTTTCAGGCCCTGTTTGTCTGCCACCAGCCCCAATGTGAGGAGGAGCAGCTCTTCTGCTTCTGCAGTGAAGGATGAGGCTCCAGCCCTCATGCCAGCCCTGCTCCGCAACTAACACGCTGGGTGACACTGGACAGGCCTCTCTGGGCTCTGCTTCCTCCACCTCTGCTGGCTCCCAGGGCAGAATTCTGCAGTCATCAGCAAGGAGGCCAGGCCAGAGGGCCACACCGCCTTAGTCAACAGTCTTAGTGAACAGTGGGTTTACTAAGGGCAAAGAGACTGGTAGTCAGTCACTCCTGCCCAGCAGCCAGGTGGCACGAGGCAGTGAAGGACAGAGTGATGGCCCTACCCACAGGCAGTCAGGGCCCTGGGCCCTGCACTAATGTTCATGCAGCACCCTCCCCTGCTGGCAGCAGCTGAACACCCTGGGAAGCAGCCTGCGCTAAGCAGAAAATGCAAATGCTTTCACCAATTAGGCTGGTAGGAGAAGAGAAGAGAGGAGCCCCACTGGGCCACTCTGGTGATAAATGGGCAGCGACACCCCGTTATTGGGATATCCATCTCCTGGGGGCTGGCCCAGGTGAGCAGCAGCTGAGAGCGGATGTCATGAGCACTGGCTGCCAGGAGGGGCGGCAGGTGTGCTGCCAGTGAAGAGGACCATAGAGCACTTACGTGTTCCCTGGAGAGAGGGAAGCAGGGGCCACAGAGAAGCAGCAGCTCAGAGGTGGTGGGCCTCGGGCTGTGGAGGGACAATAAAACTGACTGGGAAACTCAGCACAGCCCAAAGTTAAATCTGGCAGAACAGGGCCCATGTCCTGAGTAGACATGGCACTGAGTGACATGCTCAAGACTCTGGCCCCAGCCCCTCGGTCTTGTTCTTCACAGCAGCTCTATGAGGTGGGTCAGAGGCGGGGGGCAGGTATCACTCTGAGGGATGAGGAAGCAATGCTCTTTTAAAAGGCAGTGGGCCATCCCAAGGTCACAAAGCTGGAGGCAGGACCAAAACCCAGATATCTTATGCTCTATGAGGAAAGAAGAAAATGAGGATGGGACTTCCCTGACGGTTTATAGCTGAGCTGAGGTGACAAAGATTACAGATATTATGGCCATGACCCAGAATAGGATAAAATAGTCCTGATTAGAATCAAAGGCAGAGAGGTTGTGTGTGTGTGTGTGTGTGTGTGTGTGTGTGTGTGTGTGTGTGTGAGAGAGAGAGAGAGAGAGAGAGAGAGAGAGAGAGAGAGAGAGAACTGAGAGAACTGAGATTTTTTTCCCCTCTCTCTGGGTTTCAGTCCCCCAGCTGAAAAGAAAGACCCTGAACTTGGGGTGTCCAAGCCCTCACCAGTGTCTCCCCTCTCTGCAAGTGAGGGCTACCGAAGGGGGGTAGAGCTGGGGAGTCATTAGGTAGGACCTCAAAAAATGAGGTGCTTTTGGTCTGCAGCGGGTGGGGAGGAGTTAAGTAGAGGGGTGGCGTATACAGAAACCCTGAGAAATCTTGTTTGATTCAGAAGGAAAAGGCAGTTTCTAATGCAGATGGGAAAGTGGTCTCTTGGCATCTTGGCGTACTGGGAAGGAAAAGGAGTCCATTCTCTGAAGCCCTTTAATATCCCACAGGTTGGTTCCAGCAGGAGGTGTGAGCATAACTTTCTCGGGAGAAACTACCCCGGTGCCTTGCCCCTCCCCACCAACTCTCCTTCATCACACTGACCAGCCCCGACAGCCTGCAGCTGTGCCAACAACAAGCAGCTCGGATTCTGGGACCTCCAGTATGATTTAGTGGTGAGTCACTTCGTTTCTCAGAGTCTCAGTTTCCTCCCCTATGACATGGGGCTGATAATAGCTATACCCCTCAGAGATTATAGATGTTGAAAATACAAGGTGAACTGTGCAGCCCGCAAGGCGACAGAGTTCTTGGTGATGATGGGGTGTATTTCTTACCATCGCCCACTCCGACTTTCCTGCTGGAACTTTGGAGGAGAGCTGGGTTGCCTGCCTGTTAGCATGGGAGAGGGCTGGAGGCAAGTGGACAAGGAGCCCGGCTTAGTTCAGATGGGGAACATTTCTGGGTCCCCTGAGGTGCTAGAGGGCAGCCAGGGCAGACCGGGCCCTGGGGAGGAGGGGTGGTGGTTTGAGAAGGAGCCACAGAGGCATCAGGCAGAACACTCCTGGCGGTCAGGCCCTAGAGCCATCTTGTCCGACCCTCATATTTCATAAATGAGGAAACTGAAGCCAGAGAAGGCCAGGAACAGCTTCCCAAGGCAGTCTCCGCCGAGCAATCACACTCCCTCCCAGCACCCAATCCTGGAGTGGAACCGCAGGGTAAGCGACTTGCAAAGTAGCCTGAGAATTACAGAACTGAATCGCTAAGCCCCAGGAGAGGATCTTAGCATCTTACAACACAATTTAAAAGTACTTAGACCCAAATGGTCTGATGTTAGGATGATGGATTCGCAGAATCTCTTCATGGTGAGCACCTTAAATCCACAGATGCAGAATAGAACCCCGGAGCTTCGAATCACAGAACCTAACCCTGGTGCCGGGATTGCCAAAGGCCTGCCCTTCCCCCACCCCACGCCAGCATCCTCTGTTCCCACCGCTGACATATGGTCATTCCGCCTCCTTGAATGCTCTCAGCGACAGGGGGCTCGGTCAGCTGTGCCGGCTGGAGGCTGGACACGTTCCTTCCTCTTGAACAGGGAGGGAAATAAGTTCTCAACAGGAGATCCCCACTTTGTACAAATGGATTTTTCACCCCTCCTTGTTCGTTGGCTCTGGTCGGAAAGATTCCTAGGGAAGTGGAAAGGAGCCAAGAGCTGCCACAAAATGACTTTAACCAGCAGACAGGCTGGTAATGGGTTTCGGTGGGAAAAGGGAAGGAGAGGGGCGATTAATTCCAACTTGCTATGCGATAAAGGAAATTAAGGCATAATACTGAGGAGGCAGCAGTTCTATCAACCTGTGTGGAATACCAATTACTTCAGGCTTCTCAAAATTGCTAGAAATAAAGAGAAAACCCCCAAAGAGAATGTGACTATGGCCCAGGGCTCATCTGGATTAGGCTGTTTGTTTGCCCTGGCACCCTAATGATGGGAATGAGGGAAAATTCCCCGTTTCCTGGGAGACAGCTAGGCCAGAGTGGGGGAGGAAAGGCTGACCCACGCGTTGCCACTGGACTGCCTGGCAAGTGCTCGGGGCAGAGGGGCTGCCCAGACTCACTTCAAGGAGAGCTCGGTGCAAGGGCCATTACACCTGCCTTTGCCCAGCCCTCTCCCGTGCACACCCTTCGCCCTCTGTTCTGGAAGGGCCAGCTTCTGATGACCCCAGTTCTAACTATAAAGTCTCAGTTCTCTGCTGCCAAAAGCCAAAAGAATCAAGTAGGAGGCCTCCAGCATGCCAGGTGTCCTGCTATGTGCTGGCAAGCCCTGCAGTTAAGTAAGACTTTCGTGTCTCAGCGTGTTGGTCCTGTGGGCTGGGACTCAGAGGTCTGGCTGAGACCACCCACCTCTCTGTGGCCAGCCATGGGGCAGGCAACAGGGGCAGAGTTGATGGCCACAGGCCACAGACTAGTGCTTCCAGCCAGGGACCCAGCAGGGCAGCTATAAGGCCTCTGGGCCAAAGCTGGGCAGAAGGAGATGCACATGGCTTCAGGAGGTGAGCAGAGGGAGTGACTGGGGTCGTGCCCAGCAGCTCCTCACATCTCACTGGCATCCTGGCCCAGACCTTGGCCACCATGCCACTTGCAGTAGTACCCCTTAGACATGGTCCCAATCTCTGGGCCCCCGTGTCATCCTGGGTCGCCCAACAAGATAGGTCCTACCACTGCTTGGATGAAAGGGAAGCCCCTTCTGAAACAGGCTGTCCCCTGAGCATGTCTGCAGCTCCATGACAATCCCACCCACTTGGTCTTTTTCTTTAAGGGGACGTTTTCTCTTGGCACAGCGATTTGGAAGATTCCAGTCTGTTGCCTATTGTAGAACCTCCTCCTACCAACAGCTGATTTAGGAACCAGGGCTCAAATCCTGGCTTTGCCCCTTATTAGCTGTGTGACCTCAGGGAAGTTATTTGTCCTTTCAGAGCCCGAGTTCCCATCAAAAACTGTGGCGATGAAGCCTGTCCTGCAGCACAGCTGGTCTTAAGATGTGATTCATCAGTGCCTGGGCCGAGCCCTTAGAAACACGCAGCGTGGAAGTTTCTCCCACTTTTCTCAATTGCTCCTCCACCTGCAGGCTATATATCTAGTAAGTCCTCAAGATTTTGTTATAATTTTTAAATGATATCAAGAGGCGTGGCCTCTGCTGAGTACACCTCAGCCTTTGGGAGTTAGGAGTGGAGGACCTGCTCCCCCAATTCTGTTGGGAGATCTTTCATGATCCCACATGGGATCCACATAGGGTCATGGCCACAGCCTCATCACCTTGTATTGCTGTCACCCAACAATCTTTTCCTACAAGTTTGGGGGGGTGGGGGCGGGAGGGAGAAACACTTAAGGATTGTGTGATGACTGAATGAACAAATGCAGGCAATGCTGGGGCCTGGGTCTTCCCATCTGTACAGAATGTACAGCCCATGATACAAACCTCATGATACAAATCTCATTTACCATTCAGTATTTGCATGCATAGTAAAAACAATAATCATTAAAACAATTTTCTCTAAAAATCCTTCATTCATGCACAGTGATCTGGGGTTTCAGCAATTCCCAGTTTTCTCCAGTTGGTTGGTATCCCAGCATTCACCTCCCCAGATTTGAACTGCCTCTTGAGCCCCCCTTAGTCCTTTTCAAAGACACATCAGTGCAGCAACAAGAGACCAGAGTGGGAGCCAGGAGGCCTGGGTTCTGGTCCCAGCTGTTTCCCTGAGCCAGGATGGGGAGAGGCCCCACTCTTTCTGTACACAGTCTGGCCTGCCTCTCAGCACCAGAAAGCTAGTCTGTGCACAGAAGTGTGTTCAGGCAGACATGCAGACTATTGCCCCACCACTCACTGCACACATATATGCAGATGGGCATGCACACCTACAGAGGCACACACTCAGATGTGCACATGCTGAACACACTCAGGCACACAGGTCACATAGTGCACACGTTGCAGCACATGGACCACACCCCCACATGCACAGGTGGCTTCACACGATGCTCACATACTATTGACAGATATGCATAGATTTTCCTGCCTCTCCCGTGATAGCCAGATGGTGGGATTCTCCCAGAGGGCGACCATTTAATGCTCTAATTAATTAAAAAAAAATCTAGGTACCCAGAGCCTGGGTTTGTTCCAAACATCCAGGATTGGCTCAGCCTGAGGCCAAGGAGGGAAGCAGGACTCAAGAGGAGGGGCTGTGAGGAGAGAGGCTGTGCCTTCATCCAAGGGTTGATACCTAGCCTAGCAAGAGGGCCCCCAAATATGACCCAGGAGCACCCCATGACCCAGGACAGGGTCCCTGGCAGGTTTGCTGGCCTTGCCCACACACCTCAGCAGACATGAAGTTCTGTTCATGCTCTTGGCGGAGACACTGCAGAGGACCCCAAGGTGAGCTGTGGGGCTCACCTCCTGATCCAAACTCACACTCTATGGGCCCCACCATGTGCGCTCAAGGCACTGTGGGAGGAAACAGCACAGCCACCATGCCTGCCCTGTGAGATGGATAAGCCAGAAAGACCTTGGGCCAGTCCAGGGGGCTGGCAGCGCTCCAGCCCTCCTGCTCACGTGCCTCCCAGTGGGGAGCTCCCTGCATCTCCAGGCAGCCTGCTCTGACTAGAGCCCATGGGCACCCAGTGCTCTCAGGTTCCTGGGCCACCAAGCCCCACCCCATGGTTCAGCCTCACCCTCCAGGCCTTTCCCCTGCCTTTCCAGGGGGCACGTTCTTTGTAGCTGAGTGTTTGGGAAAACGCAGCAATAAATTTACCGCCTCACTTATGAGTAATTTGCTGTCAGGAGCTCTGCGTAAGCAGAGGGCTGAATTAACAAGGCTTAATTAACATTAATGTTGTGACAGATCTCAACCGGAGTCGGGAAATCCCCCATCCTCACAGCCCAGGCCTTTGCCTGCCGCTTCCCTGCTCATGTGGGAGGTGAGAGGCCCAGGAAGGACTCTCAGAAATGCTGACAGACGTGACCAGGAGCTGCCTCTTTCCTGGGATTAGGAGGGATTTGGGATCTGCTGGCTGGAGGCTTGCAGGAGATCAGCACAGGAAACAGGAGCCTCTGCAACTACAGTTCCAGTGGTGTTTCAGGTTAAGTCCTTCCTCCCTGCCTGGTGCTGTGGCGAATGCACACAGGGTCCCAGGGACCAGGGTTTGAATCTGCCACTCACAGGCGAGGGACCTTGTGGCACCGCTTCTGGGTCTCACCAAACCCATCAGCCTAGGGACAGGAGCAAACCCCCTGCCAGGACTGTCAGAAGTCATGCATGGAGAACAGTGGGGCTCATTTCCTCTACCCCCCAAAGGCAGAAGAACACTACGGAGAGATTACTCTGTGCTGTGCTCATGTAACCTCCTAATATTCTTTCAGGTAGGATTTACTATAACCCACTGCACAGATGAGGAAACCAAGATATTGAGAGGGGAGGGCTTCTGCCCAAGGTCACACAGAGTCACAGTCAAGAGGGCTAAAGGGACCACGGCCACCCACTACATTTACTGGAGAGTCCCTGGAAGCATCGGAAGAGCCAGGCAAGGGGAAAGGTCTTGGTGGTAAGGCTCGTGAAATCAACCTGTGAATGATGCAGGGGAGAAGCATGCCCTTTGGCAGTGCTGACCTATTAGAGAGGCCCAGGTTCCTGGTTTTCAGCCAGGAGGAATTTATTGCTCTGCTCCTGAGCACAGAGCCTAGGTCAGGCCCTGGGGGATAAATGCCGTGGAAGATGCATCCTCTGCTCTCAGGATGGGTGCTTTTCCTGCTTAGGGCTTCCCCCAGAGCACCCAGCCCAGTCCAGGCAGGGGGTGGACACGCCGTCATTTATTAATGATGGCCACGATGCATGCGAGTGGAGGACACCTCTGACTAGAACCTATGTTAAGCAGCAGCAGGAGATCCAGCTCCCACCCCCCCGACCCTCAACCCTCATTCTATAGCACTGAAGGTCACCAAATAGGACAGGTAGGTCCCTGGGCTTCACATGGAGCACCCCTGCACCCTGGTCTCCAGGTGTGGGGACTACACAGCTGGAGTGTTGGGGGTCAAGGATCTGCCAAGAACAATGTGGGGAAGGGGAGGAGCTGGGACAGGGAAAGATGGACCTCAAGAGGTCACAGGTCCTCACTGTGGTCACAGGTCCTCACTGTGACCCTGTCAAGACCCACAAGCCCTGCCCAAGGCTCTGCTCCAGGAGGCCTGGGTAGGCCCCCACTCAGACCTTAGCCACTTGACCTTGGGTAGTCACTCATTACCTTCCCTCTTTTCTCTTTTCTGTAAGATAGGAGTAAAGGCAGTACCTACCCTATGGGGCTATGTGAGAACTGAATGGTGTTCTTCCTGGCACTGAGTGAGGGCTTGGTAAATGACAGCTGTGGTTACTGACAACTCAGAGATCAGCGCAGTGGAGACCCAGTCCTGTCAAGCCCCATTGAGGAGTGAGGTGCACGTAGGGGTGTGTCCAGTCTATATAGGCAGCTGCTCTAAAGCCACAAGACCTGGGGCTCCATAGGCACCTGTGACAGATCTGGTGCCCATGGGGCCTCGCCAGACAGAATTAAAAGAGTTTGTTTCTGAAAACAGGAAGAAGTGTCTTATAAAGAAGTGAGGACTCTGTCCCACAAGGTGGGCAAATTAGGGGATCCATTCATTCATTCAAGCATTCACAGGACCCCTCCTCCCTGCTGAGACGGGAGGGGAGAGCATGAGAACATGAGACCCAATTCCACACTCTAAAAAGACAAAGATGCTGATGATGCCAAACCCGCCCCAGGTCAGCCCTCCTACCTCCTGTAGATGTGTCAGAGCCTGCAGAAAAAGCTAGAGCTCCTTTGCGGTGAAGAAACACAGGAAAAACCTGGAACAGCTCAATGAGGGAGGGGCTGAGCCCCATCCTGCCCTGAGGCCCTGCACAGCTCCATGGTCTTAGGGGCTTCCTAGATCCAGGTTCTCCCTACCCTGGTCCCCTTTCACCACAGCTCCGTGCCTCCTCCCAGAGCCCCTGCCCAGCCTTGACACCCAGGAAGGAGGCATCCTTGGTGGGAGGGCCCTACTGGTGACAGAGAATGCGGGAGGGCGGGGTGGCTGTCTCTGCCTGGACGGGGGCAAGGGCACGGCAGGCGGCAGGTTCATCCTCAGCCACTTTCCTGCCCTACAGTATCCACACTCCCCTCAACCACCACTCCTGGGGAGCAGGCTCTGAGGAGGCCCAGCAGCCAGACCACCAGCTGCTGCCCCCTCCCCATACAAAAAGTGGCCACAAAGCACCCTCCCCCCCAACTCTGCCCGCCTGCGGTGACAGCCTCTTGGCACCAGCTCTCCCCTTCCCTCCATCTGTCAGGAATCGGTGCAGACAGACTGTGAGAACCACAAGAGGAAGTAGCAACGCTGCTTGGACCCCTCCCCCTCCCCGTCTCCCCATCACCCCCACCACGGCCTCTCTCTCCCCCTCCTCTCTGTGTCTTCCTCTCCCTTCGTCTGTCTCCCTCTTTTCCTACTGATGATTCATCAACAAAGTGGGAGTGGGGAAAAGAGAGACAGCCAGCCAGTGACCCCCACTTAGCACGGCTACCCATTTGTCTCCCCATCCAGTAAGGAGCTGACTGCTGTGGGACCATGGGCCCAGTGTCCCCATCTGTACAACTGGTCTGGCAAAGCCTGCCAGGCACATCCCCCAGGGGATACCAGGAGCACGGAGGCAACACGTGGAGAAGGCTCCGAACATCACCAGTGTCTGTGCAAGGTCAGTGGCTGATATCGGGGCTTCTTCCTACTCAATGCAGAATAAAGACCCCAGCGCTGCCTCCTCTTGGGAGAAGTGAGGCCAGAATGGGACGTGAACAGACCAAAAAAGTGCCACGAAGAAGGTGAATAGCAGCAGGCAGTGACTGAGGTGATGGTCCTCACTGCGGGAACGTGAGGTGAGCAGGGGGAGCTGGGGAAACTGAGGCCCAGAGAAGCGTCACACAGCTGTTAGGGCATAATCCGAACAAGGTACAGGCCTTGGAGCCATCCTCCACATGAGCCCCCCAGCCAGGGTGCTCAGTCCCAGCTCTCCCAGACCTACCAAGGGGCTCCATTTCTCCTGGAGACCCCAACATAGAGAGAAATAGCTTTTTCCTATTTTTTTGTGAGTTCTCTTGTGGGCAGCAGAAGCCACAAGTAACAGGGAACATTGCAGTAGCCAGGCACAGGATGGGATTCCTGAAGGACAGACGGGAGACAGAGGTTCAGAAGAGGGAAAAATATGCCTAACTAATCTTGAACTGAGCATGGATCATGGGCCAGGCATTGCTCTTCGTGCTTTTCATAAATTCACATAATCCTCCATACACCTTGACAACTGGGTATTGGTGACTCCATTTTACAGATGAGGCAAGGGCTCAGAAACGTGAGGTGACTTGCCCAGGGCCCCACAGTTAGGAAATGGTGAAGTCTGGACCTGACCCCAGCTCTCCAGAGGCACCCGCTGTTATCTGCATCATGGTGGAGCCTCTCACAGACCAGGGCCCATGCAGGAGCAGTCAGAGGACGGGGGTCAAGGTCTTCATGTCTGTGGCTCCACTTGGCTTCAGGGCAGAGGCTTGGAGTCAGGCCAGGACAAGGGCCAAGGAATCTGAGTGACTGAAACTCCTAATCTGATTCTAACTTCTTCCTAGTACAGGAGGGGAGACTGAGGCCCAAGGTGGGGCAGGGAAGGGCCGGGACTTGTCCAAGTCCCTCAGCAGTTGGTGACATGGTAAGGCTGCCTGATTCCTTGGTGTGGTGAGGGTGAGAGCAGGAGCAGTGGGGGGAGGCGGGTGGAGGCAACTAGCAGTCAGGTTCATTCAACCAATATGGACAAGGGCTCCTGGAGGGCGAACTCAGCACAGAATCTGCAAAGGTGGGAGATGCCAAAGGTCAGGAAGAGGGAGGACTGGGGGTGTGGGAGAGGAGGTGGCAGAGAGACCGGGCTGGTGCACAGGCTGGTCTGGTGTGGATCAATTCCTGGAGTAGGGAGAACCAACTCACTCCATGGGGCCCAGAACACTGAGCTACCAGGTACTTCACACAGGCCGGAAATGACTTCTGACCCCCCTGCAAAGAGCAGGAGTCTGGGTTCAGCTTCAAGGGGCTTGCTCCGAGACCCCCCAAGCCAAAAGTGGAGGCACTGCAGTGGAAACTCAGGTCTGGCTGACACTGGGAGGCCAGGCTTCTCCCTGTACCCCACGCAGCACGGGCAAAGGGATGAGGGAGACAAGAGAGGTCATATATATAGCTAATATGAAGTCCACTCTGGCTGGCTCACAGCTATTAAAAACAAAGAAACAAAAAATATCCAGCCTGGTCACACTCACCAAAAAATTATATGGGCAGGAAAAAACCCCAAGTGGATGTAAGTTCTGCTAATCAAGAGTTGATTCCAGTTTGGTGTGTATGGTTTAGGCAGCATCCTGTAAGAAACAGGGGCAGGCACCCAGCTGGTCCCCTGGGGCTGGATTTCACAGCCCCTGCTCCCTGCTCTGGTCCTCAGGGATTAGGAGCAGCTTTTTGGAACCCCACACCTGCGCCTGAGTGTGGTGGACTATAAGGACTGTGAGCACGAGGCTCACAGAGGAAAACAAAAGAATTCCAGAGAATGGGGGCTGAGTAGGGCCTGTCCTCTGGGGCCACACCACAGATATCAGCCTGGGCCCTCTGGGTGGGGGGGTGGGCGCCAGAAGCAGACTGCAGGGGAGAGGCTGCCATGGTGGGGGGCAGGCTGGGAACAGAGAATGCTGGCACTTCTCCAGCTACAAATAATTCCCTGTCACAAACAGCCCAGCGGGGGACTTCAGCTTTGGCTGGGCTCCTCTGGCAGGTGGGTGTGAGAGGAAGAGTGTCACCTCGGCCCCGCAGCCTCTAAGTCCAGAACAAGCCCCTCCCACCTGGTGCACAACCCCTCCTTCAGCGCACATCCCATGCACACACATGTGCTGGTGCACACGGCTGAGAGCTCTGAGAGGGACGGGGCAGCAGATGGCAGCTCAGGGTCCAGGAAGTAGAGAGGGATGGAGGGAGGGGAGGAGGGAGGAGGGGCACTGGCCTGAGCATCCTGGATTCTGTATGCCAGGAAAGCCCACCCTAGGCCTCCATCTATTCACGCAGGCAGCTCAACCTGGGCTTGATGGGCTTTTCCTGCCTCTCATCTGCTGCCAACTCTCTGATGTGAACCTGGACCCACTGGTGAACCAAGGCCCCTCCTGGATAACTAACCACGCCAAGCCTAGCTGGTTAACCAGCTCCCCTTGGCTCCCTCTGCCTCACCAGCTCCCCACGAGGCATCTGGGTGGCAGCTATGTGGGCTCCCCCATGCAGATGGGAGAGTGGGAGGAGATGATTCCTCCCAGGCCCTCCCAACTCGAGAAGCTGCTGTTCCCCCAGCAGCCAAGTCCTCCCGACTGGCCAGTTGACCTACATCTCCTCCTACTGCTATTTCAGCAGCTGCCCTCTTGTGTCCTTGTAGGAGGAGGAGGAAAGCTGCTGACAGTCCCTTCTGTCTCCCTGTGCAGGGGTCAGAGGCTGGGGAAACGGAAGGGAATGCTCATTTTCAGGGTCAGTCAGATTCTGGGCACAACAGTTTATAGCAACCTGTGCACCCCCAGGAGGCGGGCTCCTTATCCCCGTTTCACAGTCAGAGGAGCTAATGCTCAGAATAGAGACCCATGCCAGAGTCCCAGGGCTAGTGGGGTCATGGGCTGGTGAGTCTGACTCCATTTTTCTCTAGCACTCCACTGCATCCAACCCAACCAGAAGAACAAGAAGCCCAAGTGGGCCTCAGAGCTGAGTTGGAAGTGGACCTCAGGCAGTCCAGCTCCCCTCCATCTACCTGCCCAGAATCTACCCACCCAGTCACCTCTCCCCATCAACCCTCCCCAGACAGAAAGGAGCTCAGGGGCCACAGGTCCCCCAGCCCTAGGCCAGGACTGTCCAGCTCCAGTCCTGAACCCAATTCCAGGGAGAAAAAAATCTTCTCATAGTGCTGGTGGCAGTAAACTAGGTAAAGGGGAGATGAAACTCAGAGAGGGTGACCCACTGACCCAGGGTCACACAGCAAATTATGGGCACAGACAAAATATTTATTATAAGGAGATGAAGTCTACAAATATCTTAAGAAGGAAGACCAGTTTTGTCTGCCTTTTTTGTTTTCTTTGCTGGGGGTGGGAGTGTCCTTGGGCCAAAATATAGTTGTCCTTTCTCCTTGCTTTGCTCTGTGTGGCCTGGATTTGGCTACACTGTCTGCTCCTTGGGGCTAGGACAGGTGGCCCAGCGCTCAAGGAAGAGGGAGGTCCTATGGGCCGCCCACCTGTCAAGAGGGTCAAGTGGGGAGTCCCGTTCAGCGGTGGGGTGGGGTGAAGGAAAAACAGCTCCTGGAGAGAGCTATGCAGTGAGGAGGAAAATGCACATGCTCAGCAACCCCTTTCCTAAGAAAGCACTGTAAAGGAAAGAATCATACACATGCACAAAGAAATCGGACAAGGATGTGCATCCCAGCACGGTTCTGTAGAAGAGGGGGGGGAAATGGAAACAGCTAAACATACGTCTGTCAATAAGAGCAATGTGTTACTAAATTATGGATGATTCACACAATGGGCTACTATCTAGCCCTTCAAAGCAGTGCGAATCTGGACACGGAACACATGTATGCTGTGGGGAGAAACAACTGGTATAACACACCCTCCTTTTTGTTAAAAAAAAAAAAAAAGAAAAAACACACACACACACACACACAAAAACCCACGCTCACGCACACCAGTTCTCCAGCACACGTGTGGGCATATGCCGCTTACATGGTGGTGATTTAAGGGGGCTGTGACCTTCCCGTTTTTGCTCCTCAGTGTTGTCTGTGTTGTCTTATTACAAGTGTGAAATTACTTTAATATAATTAGGAAAGGTTACTTTGATTAAAAAATAAGTAAAGTGGGACAGTTGCAGCACAACCACTAACTAGCTGCGCGGCTCTAGGTGAGCCCCCGGCCCTCCCTGAGCCTCAACTTCCTCATCAGGTAATGGGAGTTTAACTAACTGCTGCACTGCCTGCCTCCCCGCATGGCGGTGAGGTTTAACTGAAAAAGACTGTTCTATGTTTCCATCAGGCTGCACACTGAAGAGTCTCCAGCACGGCCGAAATAAAGGCCTTTGTGGCACCTCAAGGCCAGTGGCCAGCAGAGGACAGTGAGCACAGGATCACGCCCATGGTCTCCGGGACAGGCAGTCCTCAGAGAAGCTTTGAGCTCTGTCCTGCTCCCCACCCCCAGTTCCAAGAGGCATGTATGTGCAGGCACTGAGGGGCCACGGGAACTGCATTAGGCCTGGGGTCCCCATGGCCCTGGCTCACTGGATGGCTCTCCCCGTCAGAGGGTATTTGGGGGGCCTGACAGTATGCTGGGTTCTGCACCCCCAAAGTGGCTGGGCTGGGTCCTGCCAGGGACACAGAGGTCAGACCAGATGCAGAGGGCAGGGAGCTCATAGTCGGGGCCCCTCCTGAGCTGCTGTGGCCAAGAGGCTATTCCTGAGGGTCAGGGTCTGTGACATGCAGCAGCTTGTAAGAAGAGCTGGGTAAACACGGCTGATAATTGAAACAGCTGCCCGGGGCTCAGTTCACGCCAGAGGACACTCAGGTGCCAGAACTGCTCAGGAAGGTGCCAGTACACCTCCTGGCAGCGGCCGAGGGTAGAAAGGAAAGTAGGCCTGGCACACCCTGCACCCGCTGACATTGTTGTGAGTGGGATGTGGGGTGTGTATCTCCTCCTTTCCCTCGCGTCGTACTCTAGCCCGACAAGCATGGCCCAGTCCGGCCCCTGCTGGCCACGTTGAAAAGGCCTCACCTCTTAGAGGTTGGCTCTGGCTTCAGTGAGTGCACTGGTGCTACTCAAGACACTGGCTGAAGGGGTTTTGCAGGAGAAAGCCCTCAGCAGTGAGTGCGCTCATTAACTCACACCGCAATCAACACGGTTATTTTAGATGAGCTCCCCAGGGGTTCAGGGGCCAGCAGTCAGGGCCCAGCCAAGGGCTGGCATGCCCCAGAGTGGGAGACCAATGTCTTTTCTGCATGCAAGAGGCCTGTGCCTGGCCCTCTGCCTAAGAATACCTCATTCCCATATCCAGCAGGAAAGCGAGGGCAAGGGTGGCCATTGAGAATGGCAGAGGTTGGGAGGCGGCAGCATAGGGATTTGAGTCCCTCCAGGAACTGAGGACACCCTAGTTCCTATAATGGGTCCATGTGGCTACTTGGAGTCAATTTTTGTTCTCCAGGACCTTGTTTTTCCCTTCTCATGCCTGGGGCTAGAAAAGTTCCAAGTTTGCAGGGTGAATGCGGAGAAGCTGACATGTGAGGATCCAGCCCACCGCCCCCAAGTCATGAGTGCTCTGGGCTTCAGGTAACCTAGATCACAAGGGGAGCCTGACTATGGTTCCTGAAGGACACCCAGCTTCCTTCTGTAACCTCAAGGGCGCTTTTGGCTTTCTCTCCCACCGTCCCCCAAATGCCTCTCTCCCAGCCCCGTGGTCATGTGGTCCCCTCTTCAAACGGCTCACAGACACTTCCAAGCAGCTGGAGCTCGTATGGTGGACTGTGACAGGGCGCACAAAGCCCTGGGTACATCAGGCCCACCAGGTCGATGAGGAAGGCTTCATGGAGGTGGCATTGGGCTGGGTTTTGAAAGATGGGTAGGAATCAGAGAAGGACAATCCAAGGCAGAGGGAAAATCATGTGTCAAGTCAGGAACTGCATGGGGTGGGGGGTGGGGATCAGAGGGGATCAAACCACACTTTGGTAAGTCTTGATGAAGGACTCTTGGATTTTTCTGGAGGGAGAATGATAAATGGGGTATGCCACTCTTAGAGGACAACTGAGGCTCACATTCCTTGAGGTCGCCTGCACCCATGTCACTGGATCCCCAGTCTCCCTGTTTATACAGTTGGAAGAATCATCACCAATTTAAAGGCAGTGACTAAGAGACCACTGCTTCATGTTTCCAAAAATGGTGGAAGTCATACTTGTGGGAAGCTGGAAAGGGGGGCTCTTAAGTTAGGGCTTCTTGGGGGTCACCAAAAAAAAGAGTTCCTCCCAACCTCACCCCTCAAGCCAGTAGCCAGGGTGGCCCTGCTGGATGTTGAGGCCACTCACCATTTCCTCCATACCCTCTGGTCCCAGCAGGACAGAGACAGGAGAGGGAAAAGAGTGTGAGGAAGAGTCTGGGCCCAAGAGCAGACAGACCTGGGTCAAATCCTGGCTCCAGCCACTTGTGAGTCATGTCACCTCACGGGTTGTGAGTAGCAAAGCTAATGAATGCAAATCACCAGACGAGGGGGAAGTAGCCAAAATCAGTTATCATTCCCTCAAGGGAATGATTTATTGTAGACTCCCTAGTGCCAAGCACAAGACTAGCTGAGCAGACAATGTAGAGAAGGATGTGAGGCTGAGGGAAGAACAAGGACAGTCATGGGAGCTTCAGGAGGGGGTGGGAGTGGAGGACAGGGAGTCAGGGAAGGCGAGACAACCTGGGAAGAGGTGGCCTCTCCACCAGGCCTTCTCAGCCTGGGTGATCTGGATGCCTGGGCATTTGTGCGGCAGGTGTTACCAGTGGTACATAGAACTGAGGCCCAGTGGCCTTATTTCATAGCTCTCATACCTTTCCATGGACCCTAAGTTGGCTTCCTGGAGGTAACACTGGCCTGGGGATTCAACTACCAAGCAGACAGGAGAGCGTCCACTTGGTTCTAGCCCTTGAGGGATCACAAAAGTCCACACATTCCTGTTCCATCAGCCCTCTGAGTTCTTGCTCTCCCTGGTGACATGTCTTTGGCTGCACCTATTGCTGCTTTTCCCCCAAGAAAGTCACCTGCAGACAACCAGGAGGAAAGCCAGTCCTGAAGCCTGCTGCACTTGGTCCCCCAGCAGGCCTGAGAAAGCAAGGGAGTCACAGAGAGGAACTCTGTCTCGGGGGACCTGTGGGAAGGGCCACTGGAAAGCCTTCAGCACACACTCCTGGGGCCCGCTGGGCCAGCCTTGGAGCACAGACCTGGGTCTAGAGGAGAGGAAAGCGTAGAGCTGGCCCAGCAGAGCTGTGGAGGCTGCAGATTCCTCCCCTTCCTGGGCCTGCCAGGAGGAAAGGAACATGAGACCAGAAACCAGTCTTAAAAGAAGCACATCACCTGAGGAAAGCTGCCCTCTGTCCCCAAGACCAACGAGGTGTGTTTGACTCATTTCTTCCCTCAGCTCCTCTCCAGGCACCTTTCTTCACTTCCAGGTTCATCTTGGGCTGAATGGCCTTGGGGCCCTCTCCACTGTGGCTGGGCACTGACTGAAGCAAGCCCCAGGTGCAGGAGCCTTCAGGCATGTGGCTAAGCAAATGGGGGCAGGGAAGCCGGAAGGGTTTTGGTTGGCCTGCAGGGTCCAGGGCAGTCGGGTACCTCAGATCTCAGTGAAACTCCTCCCACCAAGATCACTCATATCCACTGCCATCTGCTGACCCCGCAGGCTTCCCAGGCACATTATCTCATTTAATCCTCATATCTCTGGGAGGAAGAAACTATTGTCACCTCTGAGGCCATTCAGTCAAATGTGACAGCTGGGATGGAAAATCAGGTGAGTCTGACTCAGGACCCCACTGAATTGTGATTTCAACGTTAAGTTCCTAAGTCCCCCTTCTCTCCTGTATCCAGCTTTGGGGTGGAAGGCAGCAGGGAGAGCTTCCTGGAAGAGGAACCTGCACTGAATCTTCTAAGATGACAAAAAGAAGTAGCCAGGTGAGGAAACAGAATATTCCAGGTAGACAGAATGGCCTGTGTGAAGGCCTGGAGGTGAGAAACAATAGGAAGACCAGAGAGTGATATAAGCCACGGTTTGATGTTACAGGCTCACAGGAAGAGGCAGGAGGGGATAACAAGAGCTGGCCACAGACGATCAAATGCAGAGCGCTAAAGCCAACTTCATCTGTGGGTACTTGGGAAGCTGAAGTTCAGAGAGGCATAGCACTGTCTGTCACGTGACTCCATCCGAAAAGGAGATGAAGCGGGGTCCAGTATCAGGGATGTGAGAGCTGGGCCGAGGCAGGAGGCATACTGAAGGCCAGATGCAGGCTGCAGCCCCAGCTGGGAGCTGTGGCCAAGCTTTAATTATTTACAAGGCTGCTTCCCGGCAGCCCTCAGTGCTCCTGCAGCCTGGCCTTGTCCAGCTAATGAACTGCCAACCACGGAGACCTCACTGTGGCCACTCTTCATTAAACCCGGCGAGGGGGTGATGGGGGCTGGGAGAACAGGATGGCCTAAAGCCTGAACAAGATGCAGGAATTGAACACGAAACTGGTCCACCTGTTCCCTCAAGACATGCACAAAGAACAGAGTTCTTCCCAGAGCTGGGTAGAGACGGGGACATGGGGGCATGGGGAGGACTTGACTGAGGTCACCAGCTAGTGCTTGAGACAGTGCCAGTACTAGAATTGGGCGCCTGCATTCACAGCCCAGCAGCCTCACTTAAAAATCGTACACCCTTGGGCCAGTTATTTAACCCTTCTGTGGCTTTGTAAAAAAGGTCTAATTCAGGTACTTCATAGAGCTGTCCCATTTTGAGGATTGCAGGTGATAAGATACAGGTAGAATGTCAGCACAATGTCTGGACTATGACAAGTGCTCAGTAAGTGTCCAGTGTGGTTGATGTTACCCTAGGAGCAAAAGGTTGGCCAGAAACCAAATCTTCTGTCTCTGCCCCCAAACTCTATAAAGCAACAGGAAACAGGCCTAGGGGCCAGTTGGCCTACGTGACCCAGGTCCACAGCCAACAGCCCATCCCACTTCCCCTGGCTGGACCACCCCTCACCCCTGGGTTTCCTTGGGCCTGGTCCTCTGGCTTTCAGCCCCTTCCTCCACTTTGAAGGCTCTTTGAGGTGGGAACTGAAGCCCCATGAGTCTTCCCCTTCCCTATCCTGCAAGCTCTGTGTCTCCAATTTCCAAAGAACCAAGACCTACCCGCTGGGGAAAAGGATCAAGAGGCTTTCGTTTGATTTCTGGCTCCAGCTCTGAGCAGCTGTGTGACAGGGGGGTGTTATTTTACTTCTCCGAGCCCCAAGTTTCCTCCTCTATAATACAGAGACCATGTTACCTATTTTAAAATGATAAGTCCTGCGGGAATAGTATTATATACCATCTTTCAAGACCTTCCTTAGCTGTCTCCTCTTCCAGGAAGCCTTCCTTGGTTTCCTCAACATAAAAACTCCTCCTTCCAGCCTCTATCAGCTTCTCAATATTTATGGGCTATGTTCTGATTCCTTTGGGACCTTGTACTCATTTTGTCCAACAGAGACCACTTAAAAATTACAATCTCCTTTTTGCAGACCCAGAAAGGCAAAAGGTGGGCAGCTCAGGCCCTCTCATGGGGGTGCCTAAGTAGAGGGTCAGATAAAAGGAAGGGAGGCTACTCTGAGAGGAGCCAATAGCCTCTAGGGAAAGATAATTAATTAAAAGAAATTCAGTTTGGGTGGGAGGCCCAGAATGGGGTGGGGGTGGGGGTGGAGAAGTGGTGGCGAGGACAGATAGGGAAGGAAGAGGTGAGGAGAGACCATTCAAACATCTGACCCAATGCAACCTCCCAAAGCCACCACCCTGTTCAAAATTTCTCTTCGTAGCTCCTAAGGTTTCCTTTCTACAGATTTAGGAGGTGTGAACACTCATCCATTCCCTTCTCCCCGCCAGCACTGTGTACCTGTGTGAAGACATTCTACTGTATAACCTGTGATGGAGAAAAAGCTAGCCCCTACCTGGTAGCTGAGGAAATAAGCTCAGCTAAGTCAAGTCACACACAACAGATACATGGTACTAAGAGCAAAGGCCCCATCCTTTCCACCCCAAGCCTCCCACATCATTTGCTTTTATTCACTAACTCACTGTCTATGACTCCACACCATCCATCCCCGAAAGACCATCAGAGCCCCCCATCTGGGGTCACCCAGCCAGTGCCTGCCACTTCATTTGTCCATCTTGCCCAAAACCTCGCATGGAGATGCAACATTCAGAGTGTGGCTCCCCAGCTCCTGGGTCACCCTCTCCGGCCCTTCTGCACCACACTCCTCACCACAGGGGTCAAGGCCCCCGAGCTAGGAGGCAGGCAGACCACCTCACCAAGTTCTGTGCTCAGCTGTGTGACCTTGGCCAAATCTCTCAACTTCTCTGAGCCAGCTTCCTTATCTTCAAACTGTAGTGACAAGAAAAACTTGTGCTTTTCACGGCCACTTTCTCAAGACTGTTGTTAAAAAGAGCTAGGGAGATCAAGCAATAACAGCCCAGAAACGCACAGTTCCTATTTTCCCACCTGTCCTCCACACTCCCACAGTAAGGGTGCCACACAAGAACGAGGTCCAGTGTGGGCCTCGCTGTGGTATTTTGCTGTGGCTTGACCATTTTCATACTTCATTAGCACTAACTTCAATAGCTGTGGGGGAGTAATGTAATCTTAAAAGTGTTTCCATTGGGTAGTCGAAAATATAGGACTGTTGTTTAGATTAACAGAATTTACATAAGATAGGCACCCACCACAGTCCTTGGCACGCAGCTGTCAGCATGGTGGTGTCATTACATCGACTCCATCACCAGAACTGGTCTTCAAAACCAGGGCAAGGAAATATTGCCCATGTAGTCAGGTGAGGAAACTAAGTCAGGAGGGAAAGATGTGCCTATCACAGAGCCAGCAGAGGGACTGGCTGGAGACAAGGACCCCCAAGGATGAATGACAAACTCAGTATAAAAAGCCTGGAGAGCTCACCAGACGGTGCCTGTCCCTCTACCAGTCCTTCTGCTGTAGAGACTGTGGGTCAGTCCACCTGTTTTCTGGGAGACCATGTGCTCCCCAGCCAATTTTTCTGAGTGCTCCAGGGCCCTACACACAGCAGGGCCTCAAGAGACCGGTGCATGATCACCTGCCTCTGTTTCCAGGAGTCGAGTTTCTCTGTTCCTGGAATTCTACTTCTTCCACCGCAGAGAGTGCCTGCTAACTTGCTTTAGGTCCCACAGACATCTGAAACCATGCACACCCCTAGAAAGAACTTCTAAAGCAGTCGGCGCCCGGTGGATAAACACCACACTCTGCAAAGGCAGTCCACCAACTGCCCGCACCAGGGGCTTCATGCGTGTCCCGGGTTCCTCAAGCCCCTTCCAGGACACACTCTCCTGACTCCCTCCCTCCTGGCCTTCTGCCCCATGACTGACGCCCGAGCGGGCTGGCGGGAGAGCGCGGTAAACCATGCCGGGTGGCAGGAAATGGTCTTCACCATGACTAGGCAGAAAAGCAGCAGGCGCCAGCGTCCCAGCCCCGGCTGCACCTACAACCCTAAGGATGCGCGCGGGGGTGCGGCCGAGGCGCGGCCCCAGCTAGGCCCTTGAGCCGCGGGCCCCGAAAACTACACACCCGCCAGTTACAGGATTGGCCGCTCCGGCCACAGGGGCTTATGGGGTGTTCCTAGCCCAGCCAATCAGGGACCCTGGGGAGCCCATTCATTCACAAAAAAACAAGCAGGAAAAGGAGCGAGGGCCTGGCCCGGAGCCGCGTGGAACTTTGAAAGCCGCGCGCGTGGCGGCGGGAGTGCTGGAGAGCCGCGCGCCGCAGGTTAGCTCGGCCAAGGGCCGCCGAGTCCCCGCGCACAGCCCCAGCCCGGCCACCCGGGCGTGGCGCGCCCCCTCGCCGGCCCCGCAGCCCCCGGCTCCGCCCCGGCCTATCGGGCTCGCCGGCCGGCCGCCTCCCGCCGGGGCTGGGAACCACCCCACCCCGAGGGGGCGGCGCTAGCGCGCGTCCCGGCGGCAGACCCCGGCGGCGAGGTCCGCGCGGGTGGCCGGGCGGCAGCTGCAGCCACGTGTGCGCCGAGCGCGTCCCCCGCGCCGCCCCCCGGCGCACTCACGGCAGTCGTCCTCGTCGCTGTTGTCCGAGCAGTCGTCGTCCTCGTCGCATCTCCACACCGAGGGGATGCAGCGCGCGTTCCGGCACCGGAACTGGTCCTCCTCGCACTCCTTGGCGGGCCCTGCGCGGGGAGAGGGGGCGTGAGCCGGGGCGGCGCGGCCGCGGGGAGGGGCTGCCGGGATGGGGGCGAGGGGGCGCGGCGGAACCCCCGAGCAGGGGCCTCGGCACACGCGATCCGGAACGCGGGCGGGCAGGGGCTCCGGGGCGCGGTGGGGCCGGGCGCACACGCGGCGTCGCGGCGCAGGTGCGCCCCCCACTCGCGAACAGCAGCGCGCGGGCCCGGCCGGAGCCCGGCGCGGAGAGGCCGCGGGCGCCCCGAACACGCCGAGACGCGCGCCCCGGGCGCCGCGGCCGCATCCCGCGACCGCGCGGCTCCCCTTTCTCGGCGGCGCGCAGGGGTCCCCGGAAACGCATTGTCAGGCGGGGTAGCAGCCGGGGCCGCCTCGCCGTCTCCGCGGGGCGCGCGTGTCAAATAACCCCAACGGCGGGAGTCTCCCTGTCACCAACAACCATCAGTGCCGACCCCCTCCCCGCAAAGTTCCCGGGCGCGCCCGCCCCCCGCTGCGCCCATCCCCCCGCCCCCCCGAGAGCAGGTGCCCGAGAGCGCAGCCCACCACCCGGGGGCCGCGGGTCGCGGGCACACCGAGAGCGCGCTGGACGCCCAGGGGCTTCTCCCTCGGGCGTCCCCGCCAGGCCCGGACTCGGGGCTGCGCCGCCGCCCGGCCCCCGGCCCCCGGCTGCGCTTTGTTGGCGACTCGCGCGCAGAGCCGGGCCGAGCCCGCCGCACGCACCTTGGCCGCCGCGCAGGGGCTCCGCCGCCGCCGCGAGATGCTGCAGCCACAGCAGAAGCAGCAGCAGCGCCAGCGGCCGGAGCGCGCCCCGCTCGGGGCGGCCCATGGCGGGCCCCCGGCTCCGGCCGCCGCGCCCCGCGCGCCCCGTGCCGCCGCCGCGCCTCAATCCGCCAAGCCCTGGCCGCGGCGCCGGGGCTGCCGCTGCCCACGACGCTGCCGCCGCCGCCGCTGCCGCCCGCCCCGGCTCTTCGGCTGCATTTCAAGCAGGTTCCGTGACGCTCGGCGGCGGGGCGGGCTCAGCCTGAGCGCGCGGCCCCGGCCCTGGGCGGCCGCCGCCGGCGCGCGCGCCCCTCCCGCTGTCGCCTCCGCCCCAAGCTCCTCCCGCCGCCACCTCCCGCTAGTCCCAAATGCCCTCAGCCCGCGGCCGCCTCGGCGGGGCCTCCGTGTCCCTGTCCTGAGAACACCTGCCTGCCGGGCTCTGCGGACGCGGGGTGGGCGAGGCGGTAGCAGGAGGTGGCAGGCGCACCTGGGGAAGCGGCACAGACTGCCCGGAGGAGGCGACAGCCCGGCGGGAGGCTGAGGGATACCTAGGAGTGAGCCTGGGCGGAAAGGCGGGGGTGTTCCCAGGTGCAAGGTGCCATGCGGTGTGCAGAGGAGCGGGGATCGTGGCAGCCAGGGGGCTGAGTACCAGGATGTGCATAATCAGTGGCGGCTGAGGGGGTAGAACGGGACCTCTGAACCCCTCATTCACACAGTGAACACATAGTATAATATCACAACACATATTATGCCATTGTGTAGCTGGTTAATATGCCCAAGTAGTTCTGTGCACGTGACCATGGCAAGAATATGAGGCAGGTGGCTTGGGCCTGGCACACAGACTTAATTCATCCTCATCCAGCACTCTCGTGGGGCCAGGCAGAGGGAAAGACAATCGAGGGACCCACAGCGACTGCAAGATAATCCCTGTGACTGAGAAGGGTGGGGTATGTGGAGACCCACAGAAGTGATGTGATGTCCCTGCCCGTACATAGGGGACACACGCCAGGATGTGTGTCCACCCCTATAACCTCTGCAGGAATGAGAAGACTCCTCCTCTGACAGGTCAGCTTCCCCACGCCACGGTGCAGAGAACAGATCCAGGAAGAGATTTTAGCCACTTGCTTTACCAGCAGGCAAGGTCCGATCCATACAACCTTCTTGGGAGAATGAGTTTGAGGATGCTGGTGGCTAAGAGGCAGTCCCACAGAAGCTTAAGCCCAGTGTTAGGCCCGCCTGCCTCTCCACTCGTAACCCCTTGCCTCCATGGAAGAGGGGCAGGAAATGATGGCCCCAGGCCTGGAGACACTGCCTCATCAGAGGCCCCCTGAGCCCACAGTGGCTGTAGCTACCCCACAGGAGAGGGACGCAGACCCCAGAGTCCAGCAAAGCACTAGCCTTTCTATCCTTTGCTCATTTAGTCATCTAATAAGCATGTTCATCTCTGCTCTGTGGCAGCCCTGTCTTGGGCCTATGTGTTCCAGGTGAATCAGATACGGTACCAACCCCAGTGAGGCCTTTGTCAAGAAAATAGATCATAAACAGATCATGAGAGACACACATGCTTTCAACAAAAACTTGTGGAGCACCTACTATGTGCCGGGCACTGTCTGAGGCCCGGATTAATGGAGAAACAGATTAGGCCCCTCCTTGTTCTTCTGCAGCTTATATTTTAGTTGGGATACACACACAAAAGAAGAAAACAAAAATAATAATTTCAGAGAGATATGAGAGTGATGAAAGTTAACTTTAGAGAGGTGATTGGAGAAGTTCTTTCTGGGGAGGTGACATTTCACTGAACCACAGGAAGGAGCCTACTATGGACTGAATGTGTCCTCCCAAATGACATGTTGTGACCTCATCCCCAAGTGAGGCTATGTAGCAATGTGAATTTTGGGAGGCAGTAAGACGGGTTAGGTCTGAATTGGGTTAGTAGTGTTCTTATAAAAACGGCCCCACAGAGATCTCTGGCCTCTTCTGCCATGTGAAGAAACAGTGAGAAGCAGCCATCTATGAGCCAAGAAGCAGCGCCTCATCAGACCATAAATCTGTGGGCATCTTGATCTTTTGGTGCTTTGATCTTGGACTTCCCAGCCTCCTCAATGATGAGAATTAAATTTCTGTTGTTCATAAGTCACCCAACCCATGGTATTTTGTTATAACATCAAAATGGACTGACAGAGCCTAACCACATGAGGAACAGGGAAGGGCATTCCTGACAGGGGGAACGGCAGTGCAGTGGCTTCTAGACGGGCTAGAGCCGGGGTGGGTACACCAAAGGAGATCAGAGGAAGGCCCGCAAAGTCCTGGCCACATGAAGGCGTGACAGGCCACAGCAAGGAGTTGGAATTTTGTTCCCAGGACAGTGATGCATTGTGCTGGCAGGATGCCTGAGACTGTGGGGCCTGGACGGAGCCCCTCCTGCAGACCCCTTGAAGTCTCTAGCTCAGCCCCTTCTGCTTTTTCCTTTAGGACAAACAAAACTTCTGTGAACTTCAGTTTCACGTATGTGAAATGGAGGCAGTGGGGAATTTCCAAGGTTCATTCTAGTTTGAAGATTATCATGGGTTTTGGGTACTTACCCAAAGAATACAAAAACAGTAATTTGAAGAAATATATGCACCCCCATGTTCATTGCAACATTATTCACAATAACCAATTGTCCACTGACAGATAACTGGATAAAGAAGATGTGGGATAGACCCACAATAGAATGCTACTTGGCAATAAACAAGATGAAACCTTGCCATTTGCAACAATGTGGATGAACCTGGAGAATAATATGTTCAATGGAGTAATTTAGACAAAGAAAGACAAATACGATCAGATTTCATATGTGGGACATAAAG
Organism: Talpa europaea; assembly: GCF_964194135.1. Lineage (NCBI taxonomy): Eukaryota > Metazoa > Chordata > Mammalia > Eulipotyphla > Talpidae > Talpa > Talpa europaea. The sequence goes on from NC_140076.1 coordinate 33,339,717, forward strand.
AAACAAAATACGTGAATGAACTAAATACATTCAAAATAAAGATTTTAAGGATAAGACCAAATTTGTGGTTGCCAGAAGGGAAGGAGGAAGGGTAAATCAGGTAAAACAGATCAGTTCTATAGTGAAGGATAGAATTGGATTTTTAGGACACCTGTGTTGGTTAACTCCAGTCAGGGGGACATGGAGAAAACGCGGCCCTTGGCATAGACCATATCCCAAAAGGACAGAGGTCCTGGCACAGCTCCAGATGCTCAGGTGACTTCCCCTTCTCATTCCCAGTCCTGAACTAATTCAAGCCTATGTACCTTGCCCACTCCTGGGTTTCCAAGGAAATTTCTCAAGCCCAACCCTCAGTGCCATGAATTCCTCTTGTGACAGATATAGTTGACATTGCACCTGCTGCCTGCACCCCTCCCTGCCCCACCCAGATCTCCACGTCCCTGACTCCAGAGGCCCAGCAGCCCACCCTATCACCCTTACCAGGCCTTTACTCCAGACCTTTGCCAGGCTGTGCTCTCTTCCTACCACATCCTTGCACAGTTCATCCACAGTTCAGAGCAAATGCCTTCCTCTGAGAAATTTTCCAGCCTCCTCCCAGAGGTGCTCCCCATTCCTCTGGGCTCCCACAACACTGTGTGTCTTGGTCTTAGATCACACTGGACAGTTCTTACGCGCCTTCCATGCAGTAGAGAGCTACTGACGTCAGAAAAGGGTTCATTCCTGTCCTTGCTGTGTCTCCATGAGACATAGTAAAAGAATGAATAAATTCTCTGCAGGGTCAAGCCTGGGCCAGCAGGCCTTCTGCATACGCCTCCCCCAGCCTGCTCTGGCTGGCCTTGTGTTAAGCCGGGGGCACAGATGAGTAAGACTCCATGCTGACCTTGAGGATCCAGGGCCTGGGGGCAGAGAGCAACAGCACAGAGTGATAAGAGCCCCCAGAGAGGGGGCTCCTCAGGGGCAGCAGATTCTTACCCCCAGAGTCCCCAAGGCTGTGTCACCCACTCAGAGAGGGTCAGAGACCAGTGGCCCCCAAGCTAATCACAGCTGACCTGCAGTGACAGCAGAATTCTCCCCCTGTCCACTGGCTTCATTTACAGAAGTCTAGCCCAAATCCCTCCTGCTGTGCCGTGAGCCAATTGCCAGTTTCTCTTTGTCAGTCTCTCTATTTCTCCCTCCCTCTCTCTGACTAGAGGGAATGCCTCCATTCCTGTTACAAGAGGGATTCTAATTCATTATATGAACTTTATAAAGATCCAAACTTCGGAGGTAAATCATTGCCAAGGGTGTGACCTGAGCTCTCTGCTTAATATCCTCATCTATAAAATGAGAAGGCAATGCTACCTAATAGTTATTAATTATGGATTGCTGCATAACAAAATAGCCCAACATGTAGCAACTTAAGACAATATTTATTATTTCTCAGTGTCAGGTGGGTCAGGAATTTGGGAACCGCTGAGTTGGGTTACAGTGTTGACCAAGTTACAGAGTTAACCAAGCTGCAGTCTTCTGGAAGTGTAACCGGGGCTGGAGAGTCTGGGCTGGCTCACTCATATGGTTGGCAAGTCCCTCTTGGCATGCTGACTCAGTTTCCCACCACGTGGCTCTCTCCATAGGCCTGTTTGAATCCACATCCTCGGGACATGGCAGCCAACTTCCTCATCATGACTGAGCCAGGAGAGACAAAGAGAAAGCAAAGAGGAAGCTCCAGGGTTTTTTATGACCTAACAGGGGAAGCCATACCAGCATTTCTGCAGATCCTATAAGTTACACAAGTCAGCCACGTTCCATGTGAGAGGGGACTGTCCAGGAGGGCAGCGGCCAGGAGGCACAAATCATGTCTTGGAAGCTGGCTGTGCACTGTCTCAGGATTAGTGAGGGTGAAATAAGTTAGTATAGATAGAGTGCTCAGAAGAGTTTTCGCTGCAAGTACACCCTCTATAAGCATTTGCTATTTTTCATCTGTGTAGAAGAACTGGGGTGTAGACCAGAGGTGCAGGGGGTGAGAGGATTCAGAGGATTCACTAGAGACAGAGTGGGGAACAGAACAGGCAGACTGACTGAAATACACTGCTGAGGGGAGCAGCAGGCGAAACAGGAGAGGTCTGCTGTGCCATATGTGGGTCAGCTCCCTGGCCAAGGATTGAACTCAGGCCATAGTGGTGACAGCACTGAGACTTAACCCCTAGGCCACCAGGGAGGCCCCAGCATTTGCTATTTTTGATGTTGTTTCTGGAACATAGTAAGCACTCCATAAGCATTATCTACTACTGTCATGAACAGCATTGCCCTTAGCTGGGGGACCCTTCATTAAACAGAGAAAGACACCAGGAACTGAGAGGATGGAGGTGTTCCAGGGGGCTGGAGCAGGCCAGAGGCAGACACCCCTAGCCTTTGTTCTTGCCTCCTGGCTCTCCCTGTGCCTCCACCCCCTCATGTTGGGGGTCGAGTTACACCTCCTCTACCTACTTGTTATAACCCACTGGGCTGGTCCCTCTCCCTCTATGGACTTGGGGACCCCACCCCCAACATGATGGGTTGGATCAGTCATTCATCAAGAATGACTAGTCACTCTCATTTGCCTTGAATGACTTTCTTTATTTTCACTTACCTTGTTCACTGTCATTCTAGTATTTTCCTTTAAATCCTTTCACTTAATAAACTTAGCTTCACCCTAAGCAATAATCTTCATGAAATCACAGGTTTGCTACGCTAAATATATTTTTCTGATACCCATTAAAATAAGCATGTGGTCATTTCAATAAACAATGTTCCTCTATCCATCCAGATGTGTCCCTCTTCTCACAGGGCCACCAGCTCTGTGTTCCCCGTTTAATCTGGGGTAAAGATTGTTGAGCTGGAGTCCTGACAGGCCTTCCTCTGGTGACTGCTTCCTCAAGGTGACTTGGAGGTCATCCAGATCCCAAGTGCCCACTGCCTGAGTCACAGACCTTCTAAGGAGGCGCAGCAACTTTCTATTTGCTTATGTTTGCATTTAGTTTTTTATTTTATTTTATTTTCTTATCAAAGTTTTACTTACACATAGTTTAAAGAATCAAATGGTTCTGCAAGCCTTGTTATGAAAAAGAAGTCATTTATTCCCTACTTCTATTTCCTTTCCCCAGAGGGAAAGTCATTCAACTCTTAGCTGATTCTTTTTGTTATTTACTTGCTATCATCAAATAGCACACTTATTTCTGTCTGGGGCACTACCTTTTGACTTCCCACCATGAAGATGAGGATTAAGCTCTCTCACACACACACCAACAACCCCAAACACACACATAAGGACACCCACACACTCCCTCTCTATGAGTCAATCTTTGTCCATCCTACTTCCAGTATGGTGTGATTATATGATTTTAAAGGGATTGCTTATTCTTTTTTTTTTTTTAAGATTTACTTATTTTTATACAAGAACTGGGGTACAAGCCAGAGGCACGGGAGGGTGAAAGTATTCAACCAGAGACAGTGTGGGAAGCAGAACAGGCAGGCGACCGAAATACACTGCTGAGGGGAGCAACGGGCACAACAGGAGAAGTCTGCCTGTCTGTATGGGAATCTCCCTGGCCGGCCGGGAATCGAACCCGCACTGCAGAGGCTGCGGACAGCTTCACAGCACGGCGCCCAATCCGCTGCACCACCTTAGGAGGCTCACACCCCTTACAGTGGGTGGCCCAGGATTGCTTTTTTTTTTTTTTAAGATTTATTTATTTAGTTAGTTAGTTATTTATTTAGTTATTTATTTAGTTATTTAGTTATTTATTTATTATTTATTTATACAAGCACTGGGTACAGTCAGAAGCACGGGAGGGTGAGAGAATTCACCAGAGTCAGAGCGGGGTGCAGAGCAGGCAGAAGGACCCAAGTACACTGCTGAAGGGAGCAGCGGGCGGCAGGAGAGGTCTGTGCGCCATGTGGGACCCTCCGGTGGCCGAGGAGCAGCCAGGGATCGAACCGGCACTGCAGAGGCTGCAGGCAGCTTCACAACCCAGCGCTAAACCACTGCACCATCGGGGAGGCCCAGGATTGCTTATTCTTAAATTATTTTTAATTGTGGTAAAATACATATCACATAAATATACCATCTTAACCATGTTAGGGGTCCAGTTCATTATGTGGATAGTGGTGTTAATTGCATTCACTTTACAGTGCTACCATTGCATCATCCATTTCCAGAACTTTTTTCATCTCAGCAAACTAAAACTGTACCTGTTAAACAATAACCCCCCCATTCCATTGACAGTCGCATTCTGCTTTCTCTCTATGAAGTTGACCAATGCAGGTACCTCATATAAGCGAAATCATATGGTACATATCCATTCACGACTGGCCTATTTCACTTAGCAGACGTGCTTGCTGCTCATCTGGGCTTTAGCAGAAGACAGAATTTCCTTTCTTCTTAAGCCCAAAAAGGGCTCCAGTGTACAGTAAAGAAACACATTTTGTTTATTCGTCCAATGATGGGCACTTGAGTTGCTTCACTTTCTCGGCTGTTGTGGTGGATGCTGCAATGAAATGGCTCTTCAAGAAACTTTTCTGCATATGTACCCAGAAGAGGAGCTGCTAGATCCTCTAACAGTCCTCTTTCATTTTTTGAGGAAGTGCTTTTGTTGTGGCTGCAGCATTTCCCATTCCCACCAACAGCACACGAGGGCCCCAATTTCTCCACATCTTTATAAACACTAGTTTTTTTTTTTTCACAACTATATTATTTTTTATTGAGGTAACGGCAGTACACAACACCAATTATAATTCAGAGGTTCATGTCTCTTCAGATGTATTTACTGCTGTGTTTTTTTTTTTCTTATAGTGATCTCCTAAGGGGTGTGAGGTGCTGTGTCCTTATGGTTGATTTGCATTTCCTTGATGATTAGTGATGCTGAGCATCATCTCATAAGATTACAGTTAATTTCTGAATCTTCTTAGAAGGACTATCTATTCAAGTCCTTTTATTTTTAAAGGTCTGTATTTTTTTTAATTTTATTTTTGCATAAAAGAACTGGGGTGTAGGCCAGAGGTGCAGGGGGTGAGAGGATTCACCAGAGACAGAGTGGGGAGCAGAACAGGCAGATCTACTTAAATACACTGCTGAGGGAAGTAGCGGGCGAGACAGGAAAGGTCTGCTGTGCCATGTGGGTATCTCCCTGGCCAGCTGGGAATCAAACTCAGGCCATGGTGGTGATAGTTCTGAGACTTAACCCATAGGCCACCAGGGAGGCCCTATTCAAGTCATTTACCCAATTTTAAAATGAGTTGTTTGAGTAGTAGAAATTCTTTACATGTTATGAATATTAACCCATCATATATATGATTTGTAAATATGGTCTTCCACCCTGTGGATAGCTTACTTGACGATAACTTTATATACATTGGGTCCAGTTTTCCTTTTGTTGTCCCTGTTTTTGGTGTCATATCTAGAAAGGATTTGGACACAATCTTAGCAAAATAAATGCAATTTGCAGTGTGCCATGATTAATTTCCTTGTTTACACAATTTTGTGTTTTTCTGGAATTAATAGTTGATTTTTTTTTTTTTATCTTTTGCTTAGTTTTCTTTTTTTTTTTAAATGGTCAGTACCAGCTTTTTTTTTTTTTTTTTTAAAGATTCGTTTATTTATTTCTACAAGCACTGGGTACAGTCAGAAGCGCGGGAGGGTGAGAGAATTCACCAGAGCCAGAGTGGGGAGCAGAGCATGCAGAAGGACCAAAGTACACTGCTGAGGGGAGCAGCGGGCGGCAGGAGAGGTCTGCGCGCCGTGTGGGACCCTCCTCCGGTGGCCAGGGAGCAGCCGGGGATCGAACCGGCGCTGCAGAGGTTGCGGGCAGCTTCGCAACCCAGCCCTCAACCGCTGCGCCACCGGGGAGGCCCTTTTGCTTAGTTTTCTATGCATTTGTCCCTTAGTTCTCCCCACACTTTCCCTTGTTGTGTCACTCTCCTCCTCATGCAAACACCCATGTAAAGTATTCTGCTGACTTACTTGTCAGGAGACGTTTCTGTGGATTTCTGATTGTTCTCTCGTGCACTGGTTGACAGCAAGACCAGTCGCTAAGCTCCTTTGGGCAACCCGGTACCATCATCTGGAGGCTTCTTTGCATTTTTCCCAACTTGCATCTCTTGTCTTTCTATACTCACCAGCATATTTGGGGGAACAGCCACCTGTCATTTGTGAAAGGAGGTTTTTGAGACCTTGTAGTGCCTCACACTTAATTGATAGTTTCACTAGATATAAATTCTACTTTGGAGATAATTTTCCTTCTGAATTTTGAAGGTTTTGCTCCTTTGTCTTCTTTTTTATACCATTTTGTTTCCTAGCCCTTTATGAGAATCCTGTTCTTCCTCTGAAAGCATTCCAGTTCCTGTGTCTTCATTGTATCTTAGAGCAAATCTATCTCCTACATTGTGCTGAGAAAGCTGTGGGTCTTCTCATTCTGTAAACTCATCTTTAGGTTGAGGATATTTTTCTAGAACTATCACTGTAATGATTTCCTCAGCTCCATTTGCTCTGTTGTTGGTTTTTTTCTCTTTTGGCAGCTCCTTAACTATTTCAGAATTGGCCCTGTTGGACTAGTCTACATTTCTTACCTATCTTTTCATCTCTTTTGGTTCTGCATTCTGGATTCTTCAACTCTCCATAGTGTTGGTTTTTTTTTTTTTAAGTTTTTTTGGTCATGTTTCTAAGAATTTCTCATTTGTTCTTTTTTTATAGTAACTTGTTCTTTTTTCATGGATGCAGTAATTTCTCTCTCTTTTTTAAAAAATATTTATTTATTTGTACAAGAACTGGGGCATAGGCCAGAGGCAGGGGAGGGTGAGAGAATACACCAGAGACAGCACAGGAAGCTGAACAGGCAGACGGACCAAAGACACTGCTGAGGGGAGCAGCGGGCGAGGCAGGAGAGGTCTGCTGCACCATATGGGAATCTCCCTGACCAGCCAGGAATCGAACCCGTGCTGCAGAGGCTGCAGACAGCGCAACAGTGTGGCGTTCAACCCACTGTACCACCAGGGAGGCCCTCTTTTTTCTTTAAGAATTTAATAATCATTCATTGTTACATTGCTAAGGTGTGTATCTTATATACATAGTCTCTTCAGCTCAAAAAAAAAAAAAAAAGGTGTTTTTTTTTTTTTTTCATGATAGTTGAAAAGACTTGCCACCCACTGGAAAAAAAAAGTCACAGCACAAATAATGAACAAAGAATTACTACCTCACATACATAAAAATTCTCTTACAACTCAATAATAAGAAGATAAACAACTTAATTTAGAAATAGCAAAAGTTTAGGGTCTCCCTGGTGGCACAAGGGGCTGAGATGCAACCTATGAAGCTGTCCGCAGCCACTGCAGCATGAGTTCGATCCCTGGCCAGGGAGCTACCCACATGGCTCAGCAGACCTCTCCTGACTCGCCTGCTGCTCCCCTCAGCAGTGTATTTCAGTCATTCTGCCTGTTCTGCTCCTTTCTCTGTCTCTGAATCCTCTCACCCCCCCCCCCACACCTCTGGCTGTATCCCAGTTTTTGTGTACATAAATAAATAAATCTTTTAAAAAAAAATAGCAGTAGCTTATAAACAAGCATTTCACAGCTGAGGAAATACGAATAGAAAGTAAACCTGAAGAAAAGATATCAACTTTGGGCCTCCCCAGTGGCGCAGTGGTTGAGCGCTGGGCTGCGAATCTGCCCGCAGCTTCTGCAGCACCGGTTCGATCCCCGGTCTCCGGGCGAGGGTCCCACATGGCACGCAGACCTCTCCTGCCGCCTGCTGCTCCCCTCAGCAGTGTACTTCATCACTCTGCCTGTTCTACTCTCTCCACTCTGGCTCTGGTGAATTCTCTCACCCTCCCACACCTCTGACTGTACCCAGTGCTGGTATAAATAAATAAAAATAAATCTTTAAAAAAAAAAAAAGATATCAACGTTATAGTAAGAAGAAAATGTAAATTAGACCACAGTGAGAGCTTCCACAGAAAAGCAGTCTGGCGATGACAAGTATTAGCGAGGATGTGAGGCAATAGGAATTCTTCTGTGCTCCTAATCCAGTGGAAATTGCTGCAGCCCTTTTGGAATCTGGTGATTCCATTACTAAGTGGAACCCTAGAAAAACTAGCATTTAAGCACCAAGAGACAAATATAAAGATGCTCAGGGTAGTACTGTTTGTGATGCAAAAACCTAGAAAGCACACTAATGTCATTATCAGGAAAATGTATTAATGAATTGTGCTACCTTCAGATAATGAATCCGTGGAAATGAGTCAGATACAGCTGTCACCAACTATGGGGAGGAACCTTAAAAACAAAATGTTGAGCAAGAAAAGCTTGGTGCAGAAAACCAAAAACAAAATGATTGAACATTTATAAGGTTCCAAATGAGGCAGAATAGATGATATTATTTCAGTTTTCCTACATGTGTGATGCAAGCTTTTTTTTTTTCACGGAGGAAATGAATCACACAAAAATTCAAGATTTTGTTTCCTTCTGTAGGGAAGGCAAGGGAATGAGATAAGGAAGAAGCACACAGTGTTAATCGTGCTCTCAGGTTTAAGCTGGGTTCAAAGGTGCTCGTTATTCACATCCTGGTAGCCAAACATCCGGGTTCCCTGGGACAGTCTTGACTTGTACCTGTTGTCTCTACGTAGTTATTCATTATAACCTCTTTCTCAGCAAGTCCCTGATTTGGATTATAAAATATATGAGCAGTTTATTTACTTCTCTTTGTTTATTTGTATCTCTTCTGTGTGTATCTATCAACATCATTAAGTAATGATATTGTGGCCATTGCCTGGCCACAGTAAATAGGATGTTTGTAGTTTGGTTCTGGCATCCATCCACATCAGTGCAGTATCTGTCCTTGGGGCCTCAGATGACCTCCTCTGGCCACTGTGTCCCTTGTGCCCTAGTCCTCACAGCCCACCCTGCCCTGAATCCTACCCGGTGCTATCATTGTGTGGGTTCATCTCCCAGGGGCCCCTGAAACATTACTTAGGTCCAGTCCAGGTTACCCAAGTTCACCAATGTCCCCTCCATGCCAGGTCTCGCTGTGGCACCATAAGGGAGAGAACACAGTCTCAATCAGGGATCCAAGGAAGGCCACCTGGGGCAGGGTGGTAAAAGTGAGGGCAAGTACTCCAGGCAGAAAGAACCACAAGGAGAGCCACCGCTGGCTGCGCCCAGGAGGGCAGTTCAACCAAAATAGAGCTCAGGGCATTGGCAGCACAGCTGGGACACAAGACTGGCAAGGGCACCTGCTGGAGGCCTTGAATGACAAGCCTAGGATCGTGGGCTGCATTCTGAGGGAAGTGAGGAGGCCTTGAAAGAATTAAAGTGAGGCAAGAAGAGCTGCAAAGTCAGGAAGAGTTGTAGCAAATGGGGTTAAGAAGGAAAGTGGGGAATATGAGTTAGAGAGACAGAAGGAGACAAAACAGAAATTGTACAATTCTGCTTAGTTTTGAAAGCCAATTCCCCTGCCAGCCTCCCCTCCCGACCTTGTGCCCACCACCCACACGCCTGGGCATGTGCACACTGCGGAGGCAGCAATGGTGGACTAGCCTACGCAGACACATGTCCTGCCTAGGTAACCTCGGGCAAGGGACTCCATCTTTCTGCGCTTCAGTTTTCCTTTTCTGCAGGATGAGAAACGTACCTGCCTCACTGAGGCTTAATTGAATAAAATAGGGCCAGGAACACAAGAAACACTCAATGACCTTGAGACATCTTTGTTCTTGGCAAAGACACCACCACTCTCTGCCAAGAAAGAGGAGACATACCTGAGAGGAGAAGGTTTTGTAACAGGGTGGTCTCCAAGAAAGGAGGAAGTTCCAGGTTCCCTGCCCCACCCAAGGGAGGGTGGAGCTGAGCAGGAAGAGGAGAAGCAGCAGAAGAGACTGAGGAGGGAAGCAGGATGGAGCCAGAAGGAGACCTGGAGGAGGCACATGGAGCCTAGAGACACGTGAAGAAACTGCGCTTGTCTTTTGGCCGTGGACTGGGTGACACAGATGTGGGTGAGACCCATGGGGAGGTGACAATGGCAGCTTTTATCTTGATGTTGATTTTGCTCTTTTCCTTCCGGGCTTGTCCGGTTGTTTGTGACCCTTTTCTGTGGGTCCCCACTGGAAGATGCTTTAGACTTGTAGCAGGCTTTGGGGCCTTGTTCTGGGCCGATCCCATATGGATGGACTTTTACCCACGAGGGGACGGGTAACTTTGGGTGCTTCATTTAGAAACTGGACTCTTTGCCTTACCTGTATTGTTTCCTAGTTTTATTAAAGATCCTTCCCATTAAAGTCTCATGTGTTTTGTGTTGATGCGGCGGATGGCAGAACCCATTTAGAATAGGCAGGTTTGCGGGGCTTGGGCTGCCCTCTCCCTGTTCTATAACAGTTTGACTAGTCACTGGCCTTACGGTCCAGCACAGGGCTGGCTGTACCGCCAGCCCACACCCACACGCAAGGCCTTTGCTGTCACAACTGCTGCTCCTAGATGTTAACCCAATGCCTCATTGCTGAATGAGTGAGACCTCTTGATGTCCAGGTAGCCCCCTTAGAAATTAAGCCTTGAAGGCTCCTTCTCCTGTCCTTGCTTGGAATAGGTATGTTGGGTGGAATGTGCATAATGACAAAAAGTCAGGTGTACCCTGGAGCACAATCTCCCCTTTTTATAATTTACAATTCCTCATTGATCCCCACAGCAGCCCTGGTGGTGGAACACCACCACCTCTATTTTACAGGTGAGGACACTGCGCTCAGAAAAGTTGGAAGCCTGCGCAAGTTCACACACAGGATGTATGACCAACCTCAAGAATCCCAGGGGTCCATTGCCCCATGGCTGTCTAAATGCACAATGTAACCTCAGGGCTGGGAGACACTGAGAGAGGACATCTAGGATCTGGGATTTTAGTCACAGAATTCTTTCTTCAATAAAAGCCTATGTGAAACCTCAATAAAACCCACTGAAGAAGAGTATATTAGTCCTGCTAGTCTAAGCCATGCTGAGTCTAGGCCAAATAAACTCTGAAATCTCAATGCGGTAACACAGTAAACGTTTATTTCTTGCTCTCACAAATACAGTGTGGGTCAGCGGATCTCCTGAGCATCTCTCTTCCACATGACAACTCAGGGATCCATGGTCCTTCCCTCTTGGTGTGTCATGACCTTTAATATACTGCCACTGTGGGGGAGAGGGGCAAAGAAAGGAGCAAAGTGTGTCTCATTTGTGGTTTTAAGCGTGTCACGCTCGTCTAGGCACAGGATACATTCTTTCTGCCATACTCCTTCTACAAAAACCCAGGTACTGACCTTTGGCAATTTCTGTCCTGTTGGCAGTTTCGACGAATCTTCCTGTTGGTCCAAAAAGAAATAAGACTGGAGAACCTGTAGCCACACTGTTCAGTTCAAGGGTGGCGAGGAATCCTAGTGCCCCCTAGCTGGCAGCTCTCCATTCGAGCTCTGCCAAAGGGGGCACAGTTGGGAAATCTCCACTCAAGTCTAGCAGCCAGGGAGGCAGGATTTGTCTGACCTCACTCAGAGCGTCCCAGGAGAAATACTCCCAGAGTCTCACAGGGAGCTCAGGTCCAAGTTGGGATCAGGCCTGAAGTAGTTCCATGCTCCTCTAAACCTCTAGTTCCATCTGCTGTGGCTGTCTTGCCTAATTCTTAAAAGCAATCAGCCTGGTGTGGAGGTTTCTTGGTTTTAAGCTTCTCATGTGGTAATCTCTTAAACCCATGGTGCCAGCTCCAGCTATTCTTCTTAGTGCCCAGGAAAACCTGAGACTCTCAGCTCCTTCAGGTCAGGGATTTCAAAAGCCTGGGGTCTCACAGGCACCTGCCAGGAGCACTGGCTCTAGCCACTAACTGGGCCACAAACTGCTAGGACCCCAAAGTGGGTGACAGCAGTCACCACTGACTTATGGAACCCCTTTTCTGGAAGTCAAGGAGGTGGCCTCCTCCTTGACTAGAACTAGAAAAGTCAGGCTACTTTCCAGCAAAATCTTCCTCCTCAGACCCAAAGAAAAACTTCACCCCAGCCCTGGGGTCTCCCTGCTCCTGCCGCTTCCCTAGATGGCAGGTAAGGACTGAGGGCACCCCATGCCAGTGGGCCAGGACCACCTCAGAAGCCTGTCCATTTATGCCCACCACAACTGCTGTGTCACCACAGGCCATCCCCCTCGCCTCTCTGAGCTTCCATCTCCACCCCTTTAAAATGGACAGAATGACGCCACCTGCCGAGGAGTCAAGAGGATCCCATGAGGTTGTGCACCTGAGGTGTGGCCCACTGTCAGCCTGTGTCAACACTGTCAGGGTGGAGCCCAGGGTGGGAACCTTGAGGCCCCGGGGAGCCCGGAAAATGCTGGTAAATGCTGGCTCTTACTACTTACGCCCAAGGCTGCCAAGGACGCCTAGAACAATGACTGGGGGCCTGGCCTGGGAGCAGGGGCTTGTTGGCTCTGAAAGCACAAATGGTAAGAAGGAAACTGGAGCCAGGAAACAGCCCAAGAGCCCCCTCTGCCCGGGACCCTCCACCCAGGAGCCCGATAGACACATCATTTATCTTCCCCCCAGGCTTGAGCTCCAGCGGGAGGTGGTGCCTGGTTTCCCAGGCCCTGCTATCATGGGGCCTCCCAGTCCGTCTCCAAGGAGACGTCCTCCAGCCTCAGCCCAGAGTTGGCCAGCCCACCCCCGGGACTGGTATGCAGCGTGTGTGCCACTGGGCCCCTCTGTGTGTGATCTCACTGTTGGGTGGTGTTGACGTTTCTGTATGAATGTCCAGTTGTATGTGCTGGGTGCGTCAAAGGCTATTTCTGTGAGTGTGCTGTGGAGTAAGTGTGCACAAGTATATATACTCACACGTGTCACCTTGTTTGTTTGAGTGTAAGCATGCACACAGGTGTCTTAGGGGTACATGTGTCTGCATCTGCCTCTGTGTAGTTGCACCTTTGGGTGTCTGGGTGTACCCAAGGAGAAGGGAGCTTGGTATATTTCTGTGTGGTTGCATGTTTCTGAGTACCTTGCTATGTGTTTGGAGGGGATTAAGTGTTTGTGTAAAACTAATAGGTGCACATGGCTGGGGTTGAGACAGACAATACACAATCACAACGGCGTGTCATGGGGGCATGGCAGAGGTCGTGGGTGTCATGGGGTTTCAGAGGAAGCTGGGACAAGCTCTGCTTTCAAGGGCAAGGAAGTCTTTCCAGAGTGCTATGGGACAGCCTTCAGGCAGAGGGAGTGGTCTGAGCAAAGGTGCAGCCGTTGGAAAGGGCATGTTGGAACAGTACTGAAAAAGTGTCCTCACCTAAGAGGACAAACCTGAAGGGGAGGGGAATCCAAGAGAATCTGGAGGGTGGTCATGGCTTCCCTAGGGCCTGCTATATGGGGGCAAGTCTAGGCTCAGGGAACTGAAAGGGAGGGCAGACCTGGGGGAGGCGAGAGAACAGGAGGACACTTCCTCCTTCCTGGCATCAGCTGGGCCAGCCCTGCCTCAGGTTTCTAGGAAGATCCATGGCTTGGCTTCAGCATTGTTCTCAGGCTGTTAATTCTCTTTCCTGGTGGTGAAGGCCTATGCATCCTGCTAAACCCTGGGGCGGGGTGGAGCCATAGGGGTGGGGAGCTGTCTGGGACAGGAATCACTGGGCAGAACCCAAATGGCTGGCTCTGGCTCTGTGGGTGTAGGGTTCAGCACCTACATTCATGGACTAGTGGGTAGCAGTAAGGACTCCGGGGTTAGAGGCTTGGCCCCAAACCCAAAATCCTGGCTCTCCTACTCACTGGCCTGTCGCCTTGGACATGTCCCTTAACCTCTCTGTATTTTTTTTCCTGATCTATAATGGAGGGGGGGGTGATAATAGTTGCACTGAGGCCTGCTGAAAGCGCTGATGTATGGGTTAAAAAACTTAATAGTATAAAATGCTTAGAACAGCACCTGGCATGGAAGCATTAGCAGCTTTTTATTATGTATTATGTCTGTGTTATCACAACAGCCAAATGAGGTCCACATTTCTTCTTTATTCCAAGATGTGGGCTTTGGACTCACCGAGACCCAAATCTGAATCCTGACTCCTCTCCACCCCCAGTGTGTCACCTGGGGAACAACTGAGCTTCCACCTCCTTTTCCACCCACGAAAAGGCGCTGCTGGCCGGAATCAATGCACCCACATGTGCGAGGTTCTTAGTCCGGTACCTGGCACAGGTAAACCCTTGACAGGCCATACAAGATGAGGAAACGGAGAGTTGGCGTTTGGGTTTGCGAGGCTTGGGCAGGTCACAGAGCTGGAAAGCAGCAAGTTGGGGTGAGCACATGGTGGGTGTGACCTCAACCCCCCTGAAATATCCGCATCTGTGAGGTGAGGAGCTAGATGGGGCGGGCCTGCTGGGTGCGTCAGCCGAGATGGAGAGCACTGAGTTTGGGCTGTAGGGCTCCAAGCACCAGACACCGATGCAAAGCTGCGAGGGGGTGGAAGGAGCCCCAAACCCTAAGCAGGACCAGAATTACATTGTGGCTCCAGCCCTTGGCTCCCCTGGCACCTGCTGCCCTCCCCACAGACCCTCTGCTAAACCCAGCCCCTTGTCAGAATGTGCTCCCATGGAGGAACTCATCTGTCTCCCCACTTCAGAAGCCTCACCCTGTGACCTAGGCGCGGCTCAACATCCCCCAGCTCTAGTGTCCTCCTTTGTCCACCCCAGGAGCGCACTGGTGGTGAGCGTGCTTGAGAGACACCATGGAGACCCCAAGGAAAGTTGCTTTAAAGGGGAAACCCAGATAGTGAGAAGGACAGGCAGCCCAGCCCTCTTTCTTGAGAAAGAAGGTGCACTGCCCCCCACACACTTCCTGCTCCTGCCCTTTGTGGGTGCCTGCAGATTTCACAAGGGCGGGGCTGGGGCGGCAGAAATTCCAGCTTCCTGGTACTCTTGTAAGTCTGACCAGGAACTATGTCCAGGATTTGGGGTGATCTGGGTGGCCTGGGCAGGGCCCGGCCCAGCTGCTTGGACACTGGCTAAAGCCCTCAGACAGCACTGAGGAACATGCCTGGCACCCTCCAGTGGCACAGATGTGACTTAGGAGGGGCCCATCGACTGTCTGAGCCTTAGTTTTCCCATCTATGTTGCAGAGTATGTTCCGGGGCTATGTGTTGGGTGGGGCAAACGTGGGCCGCCCTGTGGCTCTGCAGGGTCAGACCCGGCTGGGGGAAAGAGACCGCATCTGGGAAGGGGGTCTTTGGGGACATGGAGCAGGAGCCAAGTCTGCCCTCAGCTTGGGTCTTCCTACACTAGGAGATGCCCAGCTTGACGGGGACCCAGAAGACAGCTCGCCTGACCCACCCCTCCACAAAGATGCTGACAAGCATTCCTTTGGCTTCCTCAGACTGGCCGCTCGCCCCTCCCCAGGAAGCCCCTCCCAGCTGGGCATCTGTGATGACCTCCATCGCCTCTCCCCCGTGCCTGCCACCTGGCCTCCTTTCAGATGGCAGCATGGTGGAGTGGAGAGAGCTCTGCCAGTGTGTGGCCCCAACAAGTTACCGTGGCCCCCCAGGTCTCAGTTCCCCTACTTGTAAATTGGGGGTAGCCTCAATTTTTATGAGCCTCACTCTTTATGAGTGTTGAATGCATATAAAGGCAAGTATTTGGTGTCAGCTGGAAGTCCCCACTGGTTTGCCTGTTTCACATTCAACATGGCAGACACTAGGTGGGCTAGGCCGGCCCCCGTTTCCTGCCATCCCGAGAGTCCCGAGTGGCAGTGCCAGGCTAGAGTGTCCAGTTCCTGTGCCTCTGGGAACAGCTCATTGGGGCAGGGCTGGCCACCCCGAAGAGCCCCATTTGAGAGGCCATTCACCCCTCCAATAGCTTGTCAGTCTCCAGCTGGGCCCAGGCCTCCTGCTCACCCTCCTGATTTCTACCATGACTCTCCCCTCACCCTCAGTAGCCCATCCTAGACCAGGTGCCCTCTCCCCTTTGCCTGACCAATCCCACAACCTCCTCACTGTTCTCTCAACTTCCCCTCAAATCCTTCCTTCCACTCCTCCAGAAGGGTCTTTCTGAACCCAGATATGACCTGGTTTCTCCCCCCTCTAACACCTTGCTGAGACCCCCACCACCACCTCTACCTCTTGGCCTGGTATTCAAAAACCTTCCCACTTTGGGCCTCTACCTTTTCCCATCTCACCTTTTGAGGACCTCAGTCTGGGAGTCCTGCCTCCTGTCACACCTTACGTCCCCTGCCCTTTCACACCTTGAGTCTTTGCATATGCTGTGCACCCTTTGTGTTATTCATTCTATGTTTAACTATTTGAGGTTACTGTTCACAGCACTGCTCAGGCACAGAGATCTAAAAGCAAACAAGAAAAATAGAGACCTCCCCTCATGGAGCTTACATCCTATTGGGAGAGACAGAAAATAAATAAGTATATTTGAAGGACTTGCTGGAGGAGATGTCCTGATGCTGACCTTGATGAATGGTTATTCTTCAGGGGAATAAGAGTCCCAATAGAAGCAATTCCTCAGGATTAATTCACTCCTGACCCGTTGAATGTCAAACAGGTGGCAACCCTCACCCCAAGATTGGGCCTTGAAACCAGACAACTGGCCCAGGCACCTCAACACCAGAAGCACCTCATCTCCCACCAGATCCCATTCTCCTCAGTCGGTAGCTGTGGGACTCTGGCAGCGGGAGTCAGTGGGGAAGAGCACGTCAGGCAGGAGCAAAGCCTCAGTGCCCAGGCTCCGTGAGGTCTGTAGGGAAGGCAGAAGGACACTGGCTGGGCTTTGCAAGGGAAAACCCTGCCACCCCCAGCCTAGTGGCCCAGGAGTGCGGGCTATAGCCATGTTGCCACAGCCCACTATGACTTCACTCGCGCATGGGACACTTAATTTGTCCCATGTATCACGCTGACAGCTCAAAATTAGGCTGCTGCGCGCCCCTTGCTGGGTTCCTGCGCTGTCGTTCTGCCTCTGCTTTGGCAAACAGGGCTCTGCAGTGTTGCTCTGCTGCTGATCTGTTCCCGAGACCTCTGGGGAAGGGGTGATTCAGTTATTGGCGGAAGGCCCGTGGGGCTTGAAAACCTGACATAGAGCAGCTTCTTATTCTTGGTCTCAGAACGCATTCTCTGTCCCCATTTTACAGGTGTGGAAGGCAGGGTCCAAGGTTATACAGCCCGTCAGTGGCTGAGAACCCAGGAAGGCTCTATCTCAGCTGGGGCACTGTCGATGGCCTCACCCAGCTCAGAGTTTTGCCAAAAAGCCTCTCAGCCCAGAGGAAGAGGTTCTCCCCATCAGTAGGAAAGGGTGAGGAGGAGCAAAGTAGGAGGAGTTAGGGCCCCATGGCCCAGTGTCTGATGCAAATGGAACTCTTGCTCAGAAATAGGCATAACGGGAGTTCGGGGATGTGAACTCGCCCTCCCTGAGTCCCTGGTGGGCACCCCATGCTGAGCACAGACCCCCCCCCCTTCTCATTTCTTCATGGAGTTACATGTCTGAAAAAAAGCACAAATCTCAGTTTTTGGAGGGACATAAAAAAATCACATCTATAGAAAAAGTCTAAGAAGAAGACCCTAAATGTGATCATACTTCAGGAACTTAGAGCCTGAACTTCCCATCTGGGAAAGCATGCAAGCAGAGGCTGGGTCACCTCTAGTGATGGCCCCAGACCCAGAGTCTGAGTCTGAACCCCAGGCCACTGATTCATTCATTCACCTGCACATTGAAGAATCATTTATGTAGCACATGCAAGTATCAGGCTCTGTGCCCGGCGTGGGGGTGTAGCGCTGAGTAAACAGACCTGTGGCCGTGCCCTTAGAAGCTGAAGTGTAGAAAGTAGTGTCATGGTTTGAACTGCTTTGAAGAAAATGAATCAGATTAAGTGGGGTAGGAAGTCAGCAAGGCAGCCCTGAGAGGGATATCTGGGCAGACACCCAAGTAAAAGAAGAAAATGTGCCTCCAAATAGTCAGGAAGAGTGTCCAGACCCAGAGGAAAACCAAGCCATGTGTGTACCCCGCCCCCTTCAGTCTCATGCTAGGCACTTGACCCCAGGACGCCCTTCCTTCCCCACATGGATCCCACAGTATCTTCTCCATGTGGCCCCCAGCTCTGCCAGCAGAAGGAATAGGTGAGTTTGGCTGGCATCCTGTTAAAAATAGCCATGGAGATCCCTGGAATCTCTCCCAATCTAGGCCCTGTTTTTCTCAGCAGTGGCCCTCGTATCAGCAGGGATTCGCAGAGTGATTTTAGAAAGTACATGAACAAATATCTCCCTTTTCACATAATTGTATTCGTTTTAAAAATATATCTAGAAAAAATTAGCAAGCACATCAAATCTGGCATTATTGCCAAGAACAGGTGGAGAAAAAGCTTTGTTTATTTCAGTTCAAAATAGATGAACATACACAGTGTTAACAGTCGTCAAATTTTGGAGAAGGATATAGAGTATTCATTTTCTAGCCTTCTAACCTTTCTAGGGAATTGAGGAATTTCAGAGTACAAAGGTGTTGATGGGGGTGGGGGGAGCTGATTTATGAGATCCCCCTTGAGTCCTCTTTTACACATAGTTCCTTTTATTTCTGTTTTGATAGCACAACACAGGCGTTGTGTGTGCAGACTATGGGGCCTGGCTGCCTCGTGTGTCTCCTGACTGTGGCCTTGAACCAGTTCCTCACCAGCTTCAGTCTCCCCATCTGAAAGATGAACTAATAATAAGAACTACACCATCCACTATGGAAAGCTGTGTGAAGGATCCTCAAAACACTAAAAACCTGCCTTATGATCCAGTGATTCCACTACTAGGAATCTACCCAAAGGACACAAAAACACTAATTTGAAAGGAAATCTGCATTCCTATGTTAATTGCAGCACTATTTACAATAGCCACGATATGGAAACAACCCAAATGCCGGAAAACACAATTACACAATGGAATACCACTCAGTGATGAAAAAGATAAATTCAAACCATTTGCAGCAACATGGATGGAGCTGGAAGGGATTATGCTAAGCTTAACAAATCAGAAGGAGAAAGAAAAATATTGGAAGGTTTCACTTATACATGAAATATAGGGAATCTGAACAAAAGTTCAGGGAAAAGACAAAACTTGCAAGCTGGCCATAGATTTTAGGCACACAACAGGGCAGGGGGAAGTAGAGGGTTCAAAACAGGGGCGGGAAGAGCACAAGGGACTGTGGTGATGGAACATGGGGGCTGTGGTGGCGGGACTACACCTGAGAGAAGAAATAAAATATTGTACAAAAATGAACAATGCTGTAAGAAAATTTATTAATTAATTTCAAATAAATAAAATAACGGTCTCTGTGGGTTGTTGTGAGGCTGCGATGAGTAAGTCTTTATAGCAGTGCCCACACCAGGCAGGTGCTGCATAAAGGCTGGCTCTGCTGTGACTGACCAACCCCTTGGGGAAAACTACTGGTGCCCGGCCATGGCCTGCATTTGAACGGCTTCATGTCCTGCCTCTCCTTTCATCTACAAACTCACATGTGCGTGCACACGCACACAGATCCCAGGCAAAATGGCAAAGAATGCATTTTTATAAATCAATCAGATTTATTACTACTAGTATTGGGCTGTTAATTTTTTATTTCAATTTTAAAAATTTAATAACATTGTTTTGTTTTCACTGTTCATTTTGAAGATGAAAATCTCTTTGAGGCAAGTCATGCTGGTTTTTCATTTGCAGAAATAATGAAAAGTTTCTTTTAAAATAAAGTTTAAGAAGGGAGTCGATCTCTGAACTACCTTCACCATATCTCTGTAAATCTACAATTGCCCTAAAATGAAGTTTATTAACAAAATTTCAGATTCTTTTTTTTAAGTCTGGCAGAAAAGAGAATTGATGAAAGGCAAGCATTGCTGGTTCTGGAGATTAGCAGGGGCTGATGGGCGGGAAGGACTGCTTTGCAGGGAACCAGTTTGATCAGTCTGCTCTCCTCCCAGCCCTGATCACCTGTTCACCCAAGAAGACCTTGAATGGCAGGGAGGGGGAGATGAGGGACTTGGGGTGATGGAACAGTGACTTCTAGTGCGGAAACGGGGGTAGCGGACTTGTGGCAGGAGCAGACACAGAGACCTATGTCTCCACCAGGTGCCTCTTAGGGATGTGATGGAAGTGAGTCTGATGACAGCTTAAAACGCTGAGACCCAAAATGGAGGAGTAGTCCCCTCCTTGACCCCCTCCTGCCCCTTGGCCTGAACACCTAAGCAGGGAGCCCTTGCTAGAGTCCCAAGAGAGCAGAGGCTGTAGATGGGGCCACCTGACAGAGCCTTGGCCCTCAGAGGAAGAACACAACCTGATCTAGCAGGAAGGGAGCCAGAGAATGAGTTCCCAGCCTCTCTCTTCCCACCTCTGAGTTGCTGCTGCTGCTGCTGCCTGCCTGCCTGCCTTCCACTGTCTGAATCAACCTAAGCCAGAGAGCAAGGGATCTCAAGTGACAAAGTCAGGGGTTGACAAAAGCATAGAGTGTCTCCGCAGGCCAAACAAAGAACACACAGCCCTGGGCAGTTGAGGCTGGGAGGGCTGCTGCAGACATTCAGCAGGTTTGTAGGAAGAGCCTTGCCCTTTCCAAGAGAGGACGGGAGCCCTTCTCCCTCCTCCTTGCTCCCCACGGCCACTTCAGGAGCAGTACCGCGCTCAGCACAGGCCACAGTTGGTCCTGTCCTCACTAGCTTGCTCACACAGACCTCCTGCTGTCTCAAATCCCACCACACTGATTCTCACCTTCTCCACTCTTCAAGGTACAGCTCAGGTATGGCTCCCGAGGGGGATAAGCCAGTGGAAGGCCAGTGGATTTACAGGGGCCTGCTAGGGCAGGACATCGACAGGGAACCCCCTCCCCCAGAACTGGCCTGATTTCTTGGCCTCCAGGGCCAAGGGAATCCTGGTCAAGGTTTCTGGCTGTCTATAATTTTCCAGCCTAATTAAACACCTGCAAATCCATTTGCTGCCTAATGATAGAAGGGGAGCCCCAGAGAATTTTTGGAGGAAAAAAACAATCATTCAAATTGAAAGCATAAATAAGTGCAGCCCTGCAGGAGTGTAGGTATCAATGGGGGGTTTCAGTGATTTCACACTCACAGTCTCCATCAGGCCACCCCTCCCCACTCTTTAAAGGATATCTGATGGCTTCCTGGTCTTACATTGAGATTATAAAAGAACTTTTAAGCCCGCCTTCCTTCTATGATCTCCTTGGACCCACTGGGGAAAGCCTTTCTTCCTTCCTGCACCCATGGCTGTGTGAACTTGGACTCACCTGTCCTCTCTGGGCCCTATCTTTGTCACCTGTATAAAACAATAATGGTCACTCTCCTGTAGGCCTCACCTTTCTAGTTTAAGAGACAAGGAAATACCTAGACAGAGTCATCCTTACCTCTCTCCTCCTTCTGACAGCACCCCCATGTTCCAGTCACACTGAAGTTCCTCCCACTCCCCAAATACACCACATGAGATGGAGACATTGTATTAGTTGGGTGGATGTGTAGTAACCTCCCCCACCCCGCCCCCATTTCAGCCATTGGTTTTAAACAATAATCATTTACAGATCAGGTGGGTTTGTTTCTGCCCCAGAGCCAGGACTTCTTTTCTAGGACAAACTGATTAAAACTTGACTCCAGTTTCCGCTCTCACCTCCATAACCACGGCCCATGTAATGTGACTGTTGAGTTCCACCCACCATGATGGGGAGGCTTTCTCCTCCCCCATTAATCTGGCCTGGGCTCTGACTTGTTTGGGATTAATAGGATCTGGAAGAGGTAATGGTAGAGCAGTTCTGAGCCTTGACCTTAGGAGAACTTGGGTGCTTCTGCTCCCTCTCTTGGATCCACCACTGCTGCCATGGAACAGGCTGGGCACATCTTCTAAGGGAGACAGACACCCTGGAGAGAGACCAAGGTTATCCGAGCCTAGGCCAGCCTCGACACAACACCAGCTACTCTTTATTGCCCTAGTTTAAATGTCACATCCTCTGTGAAGCCTTCCCAGATTCTGCCAGATCAAATTTAATAGGAAAAAGAAGACTTCTGAGCTGAAAAGAGTAAAAGTTTTTGCAGTCATACCACAAAAAGTCCCTGCCACTTACACCTGGGGCAAGTCACAAACCCATTTACAGAACTGTAACTGCACCTTGTTCTTCTTGGTACTTAAATATTTTGGAGATTGTTTCAAATGGGTGATAATTCTAGTCTATACATCCATGCTACTTCCCATGTGCCACATACTGGTCTCA
The DNA here is from genome assembly GCF_964194135.1 of Talpa europaea. Lineage (NCBI taxonomy): Eukaryota > Metazoa > Chordata > Mammalia > Eulipotyphla > Talpidae > Talpa > Talpa europaea. The sequence goes on from NC_140076.1 coordinate 33,361,921, forward strand.
ACACTTAAAGTATATTTACGCATTTAATCCCCAGCATAACAGTTTTAAATAGATAGCTACATTACGACCACTATAGATCCCATTTTAGAGGTGAGAACACTGGGACATGGAGCGGTTAGGAGGTAACTGGCTCAAAGGCACACAGCCAGTGGGTGTCAGTGCTGTGGGGGCGGGCCCAGGCACTTCCACACTAGAGTCGGTGTTCCGAGGGTCCACATTAAACCACTTTGGTGCACTTCAAGCAGCCTCATGGAATCCCATTATATCCAGAAGCGGTCATTTATTTAACCAGCCTCTTCTCAAAGGCCATTATTTGCCACTGTGAACAAGGCCGCACTGGCTATCTCTACCATTCATCTTTCTGGACGTGTGGAAGTGTATCTGTTGAATTAATTACTAGAAGTTGAGTGTCTGGGTCACAGGGTAGGTTCAGTTTTATATTTGATAGATATCTCCAGATTGTCTTTCCAAGACTTGTAAAATGAGTACTCCCATCAACAATGCACGAGGGGGTGCTGCCTGCACGCTCACCCACATTGGGGATTATCACAAAAGTTATCCATGCCATCTACAGAGGAAGATGGTAACACATGTCGTTTTTATTGCTTTTTCTCTTATTGTACGGATGGATACAAAGCATGGATACCTTTTCATATATTCAGAAGGCCTCTGTATGCACTGTCTGTAAACCAACTATCCATGTCCTGTGCCCATTTGTCTTTTGGGTTATTGGTCATTAAAAATATCAACAGGCAGTGTCTCATATATAGATACGTGTTTGTTCATTTCCTTGCAGCATTTTTTCCCCAATTGGATATGTTCAATTTTTAGGTCTCATTTTAACTATTCTGGTGGGTGTGCAGTTGCATCTTACCATGAAAGGAACTGTGATAGGTCTACAGGTCAGTTCCTGGAGAATAAACATCTTTTTTTTTAAACTGCATTTTTTAAAAGACTTATTTAGTCATGCGTACAAGAACTAGGGTACAGGCCAGAGGTGTGGGGGGGTGAGTGGGTTCACCAGAGATAGAGTGGGGAGCAGAACAGGCAGATTGACTGAAATGCACTGCTGAGGGGAGCAGTGGGTGAGTCAGGAGAGGTCTGCTGCGCCATGTGGGTAGCTCCCTGGCTGGGGATTGAACTCGTGCTGCAGTGGCTGTGGAGAGCTTCATAGGTTGTGTCTTAACCCGCTGTGCTGCCAGGAAGGCACCGAGAATAAACATCTTCACTCTGCACCAGTCCATGGGGGATCTCTCCATTTATCTAATTCTTCTTTAATTTCTTAGTCATCCTTTGTGTGTTTAGATACAGATTTACCCACATTTTGCTTGCTCTATTCCTAGTATTAGATGCTTTCTGATGATAATGTCAGTAGTAGTTAAAATTTCCATTTTCCAATTGTTTTTTGCTAGTATGTGGACATAAAATTGATTTTCATAAACTTGCCCTATATCCTGCAACATTACCAAATTAATTTATTAGTTCTAGTATTTTTATAGATTCCATAGTTTTTTTAAGGTAAACAATGTATCATCTGCAAATTCCACCTAAGTTTAACTTATTCCTTTTCATCTTTATACTTTTCTACTTCTCTTTCTTGTTTTATTGCATCATCTAAAACATCCAGGTAAATATCAAAAGAAGTGGTGAGGGCATCTGTGCCTTATTTCTGAGTCCAGGAAACATTTAGTATATTTATTAACTATTCTAATTTAACTATTATGTTAGCTGTGGTTTTTTTGTTTTTGTTTGTTTGTTTGTTTTTTGCAAATGCCCTTTACCAAGCCAAGAAAGTTCCCATCTAATCTTAGTTTGATAACAGTGTTCATCATAAACAGTTTGTTTTTATTTTGTCAAATGACTTTTCTGTTTCTATTGGAATACTTCTGCAATATAGTGAATGATATTAATCTATTAATGAATGTTACACTAATCTTGCATTTTTGGAACAAATCTCACTTGATTATGATGTACTATTCTTTTAACATACTACTGAATTCTATTAGCTTATATTTTGTTAATAATTTACACATTCATAAGAGGTATTCATACAAGGTATTTGCACTTTAGCTCTTGTAATATCTTTATGGGGATTTGATATCAGAATTATGCTGGTGTCATAAAATGAGGTGGGAATTAGCCATGTTATTGTCTCCTTACATGGTAAAACTCAACATTCATTGTTGATTTTTAGAATTTCTTTTGCCTGAAAGAGTTTGTGTAGAGTTTGGTATTATTTCTTCCATATGCTTGATAAAATCCACAAATGAAGCCCGTCTGGACCTGGAGTTTTCTTTGTGGGAAGAATTTTTATCACAGATTCCATTTCTTCATTTAAGTTTTCTATTTTTTCTTTTGTATATTTTGCTAGAGTTGCATTTTTAGGAAGCTGGTCCAGTTCACACAGTTGTCAAATATTGCACAAAAATGGTGATTCTAATGTTCTAACATTCAAGCTGTTTTTGAATGTTTTTTAGGTGAACTTTATTTATTTATTTTTTTAGAGGCATGTTTTTCATTTATTTATTTATTTATTTATTTATTTTGTTTGTTTTTTGTTTATACATGCACTGGGTACAGTCAGAAGCGCGGGAGGGTGAGAGAATTCACCAGAGCCAGAGCGGGGAGCAGAGCAGGCAGAAGGACCGAAGTACACTGCTGAGGGGAGCAGCGGGCGGCAGGAGAGGTCTGCGCGCCATGTGGGACCCTCCTCCGGTGGCCGGGGAGCAGCCGGGGATCGAACCGGCGCTGCAGAGGTTGCGGGCAGCTTCGCAACCCAGCGCTCAACCGCTGCGCCACCTGGGAAGCCCCTAGGTGAACTTTAGATTGTCAATTTTCCCACAACTCCTCTTATTTCTTGAGCACCTATATATGCTATATACCTTAGACTTTCTCATAATTAAAAGTGGTTATATGATGAAGTTTTAGTCAATGGAATGGGGGTGGAAGTGATAGATATTGGACCGTCGAACTTTCCTATACTGGGTCATTCATGTTCCTTTACTAACTTCAGGTGGACCAGTACAGTCACCTTGGAAGTGTTGAAAATAGCACAGCCAGTGATTAAAGAAGTCTGATTGAGAGTGGCACACACACACAAATGCCCAATCAGGAACATCTATTTTGGACTTCTTCTGAGCTAGAAATAAATATCTATCATGTTCTAATCATTATATACCTGGTGTTTGTTTGTTAAAGCAATTAGCCCACATTAATTAATATATACACCTAGGGACTCTTTTAAAATTTTTATTGTGACCACTCTAAAGAAAAGTTGCTTTTTATAGAAATATTCTACTTAGTAGATAATAAAGAAATAATAGAATCAGAATATCTTCATTTTGCAAGCCCTCAGGAAATAATGGATCTAAATCAGTGTTTATCAATAGCTGCTAATATCATAAATGAGGACAACCAGATGTTTTATTCTTCCTGATGGAAGCTCATAATTCTGCCTATCAATTATTCTCTCTAGAAAAATCAGCATGAATATGGTCAAGTCTTTAGATGTGACTACCAGTTTATAGGAAATGCAGGAGACAGAGAAACATGTTCAATGATGTTACAGATATACACACAAGAAAAATCCAGATGGTGGGGGGAAAGGAAGAGGGAGCCCCTAGATTAAGAAAGTGATGAGATCTAGCAATCTACATCAGTGTGTGGACTTAATTTGCATCTTTAGTCAAACCAACTGTTAAAATTATGGAACTGGAGATTTGACAATTTAAGGAATGTGATTAATATTTTAGGTGTTATACTAATATTGTTCTATTAATTTGCTAGGACTGTCATAACAGAATACTACAGACTGGGTGGCTGAAGCAAAGAAATACATTTTCTCACAGTTCTGGAGGCTGGAAGTCCAAGGTCATGGTGTGGGCAGGGCTGGTTTCTTCTGAGGCTTCTTTCCTTGGCTTGTATGACACAGCGTCTGTCTGTCTTAGTATCTTCTCCCTTCTGTGTCTATCCTAATCTCCTCTTGTAAGGACACCAGTCATATTAGTTTAGTGTCTACCCTCATGACCTCATTTTAACTTAATTACCTCTTTCAAGATTCTATCTCCAATAACAGCAGTTCTTAGAATAATGTCATTTCATTCAATGTTAAAAGGTCCATGAGAAAAAAACAATCCCAGCAGATGTTGAACAAAAGGGCATTACTCAAGAACCTGCTTTTTTTATACTCTTTTCACTTAAAACCTCAGTTTCCAAGAACCTCTTGAGGATGTAAGTGAGGGCTTTCTGCACAGACACATTCTGATATACTGGGGGTTGGGACTTCAATGAGTGAGTTGGGTGGGGGGACAATTCAGTCCATAGCAATTGTGATTATGTTTTTTAAAAGAATCCTTATCTTTGGGGCTTTATATTGAAATTTTAATATATTAAATGATGTGATATCTGGATTTACTTAATTTAAACAGTCCAGCTTAAGGGGCGGACAACAATAGAAGTTAAAATAAATGAAACAAACTTGGTTATGAGCAGAAAACTGTTGAAATTGAAAGATGGCTACATAGATGGTTATTCTATTCTAGTCTCTTTATATATGCATATATATATATTTGAAATTGCTATAATAAAATCTTTTTTTCAAACACTACTCTCTAGTGGCTTCCCACCCTCTTTCTAGCGTACAACTTCCAGTTATATTTCCAGTTCTCCAGGGCTTCCTCTCTTCACTCTGTTTCTGTTCTTCCCTTTGCTTATGCCGTCTGTCCCCTGCTTTTCTCTCCTCTTCAGGGTCTCCTCCTGATGCCCAGGCTGGGGACATTCCATCTGGGCGCCCTCGCCGGTGCTGTCTGGTCCTCACCTATCTATGCAGTCACCATCTTTCTCTGTTCCCTCTTCGCGGCTCGACTCCCCGCCACCACTGCCGAACCCTACCTCTTGTGTGTACAAGTGCCCTTACACACACACACACACACACACACACACACACACGCATGTATTATGAACTCCTTTAGGGCAGGGACCCATGAGCATGTAGCCAAGGGTCTGGAGATGATTAGGAGGCACATGATAGAGGTGATCATTTTTATGGTAAAACAGGAAGGTTTTACTGTAGCCAAATGACCAATTCTTTAGCCTGCTTGCTGCCAACTCAGGGACCCCTGCTACCAGACAGGATGTGGATGTGAAGTGCACACCAACCTCACCTTGTCTGGTCCTCTTTGCTCAGGTACCTCTGCTCACAGGTGATAGCTACTTTTGAGCTCCTCTCCTGAAGAAAGGGGTGCTGAACTTTCAAAGACAGCCCATGCATTGTTTTCCTTCACCTCCTCCAGGAAGCCCTCCCTGACTACCCTAGTGACTTCTCCTTCCTCTTACTTTCCTGTCTGTCTCAGTCATGAGACAGTGATTGCCATGAGGGTAGAGACAGGACTTGAATCGGCTCAGAGTCCCAGTTCTCTGGGGAGGCAGTTTAGGCTAAAACTGGTTTGCAATTGTACCTCAGCCACTTTTAAGAGGTTTGATCTGTCTGAGTCTCTGTTTCTCACTTGTAGAGTGGAGATAATATTGATTATCTGTTCTCAGCTGACTGCCTGGAGAGAGCTGTACTCCTTGAGCGCCTTGAACTTGAGCCAGCACTTATCAGCAAAGTTTGAGCTCAGAGCCCTGAGTCAGGAGACTGGCCCTGATTAATCTGTTAATCCCTATCTCTTCATAGAGCTTTCCAGCTGCCCTCTGTGAAAGCCCCTTATCACCTTAATCTTCCTTAGTCTGCACCTCTTCCTCTGAAAGGAAGAGGCCATCCTACCACTGTGTGGCATCAAGAGGGAAGGAAGCTTGTCTTGGGGCCCTGAGGGCCTGGGTGAGTCCGAAGGGAGTACTCTGTCTGCCAGCTCTCCATGTAGTACCCAGGGGAACCAGAGCAGCAGGGGGCTTTTAAGTTGCATCCTCAAATATCTTAGCCAGAAGTATACTCAGTCACTTGTAAATACCTACCTACAGGCCTACTCTGGTTGCTGAGGGCTGTGGGGAGTTCCTTCAGGAGGTCACAGGCTGCTTGAATGACACTGCTCTGCAATCCCAGGACCACCGAGGCACCCTAAGCAGCAGTCTCGGAGGATCGCCCTGACCCTCCAGGAAAGCCCCCATACCCCACGCACACCCAGGGAAGGTGTGCAAGGAGGCAAGATGACTAACTGTATTATGGCGTCCTGGATGGGTCCTGGAACAGAAAAGGACACTAGGTAGAAACTAAGGGGTAATCATGGACTTTAGTTAATAACAACATGTCAGTATCGGTGCCTTAATTGTTACAAATGTACCACTAACACAAGAGATTAATAGTAGGGGACTCTGGGCATGGGGGAACTCTCTGTACTACCTTCTTGTTTTTTTAAAACTTATCTAATTACAATGTTAATCAAACTTTGCTAGTTGTTTTAGTAGTAGTAGCCTTTTAGCAGAAAGAGTTGTATTTTCCAGTCCCATACCAGTTCAGGATCATGTATTTAGTCCTCATGTCTCTTTTGTCTCCTTTATTCTGAAGATTCTCCAGTCTCTTTGTCTTTCATGACCTTGACTTTTTTTTTTTTTATTTATACAAGAGCTGGGGTGTAGGCCAGAGGCGTGGGAGGTGAGAGGATTCACCAGAGACAGAGTGGGGAGCAGAACAGGTAGATGTACTGCTGAGGGGAGCAGCGGGCGAGGCAGGAGAGGTCTGCCACACCATGTGGGTATCTCCCTGTCTGGTTGGAAATTGAACCCGCACTGCAGAGGCTAAGGACAGGTTCACAGCGCGGTGCTCAACCCGCTGCGCCACCAGGGAGGCCCCGACCTTGACATTTTTGAAGGAGAGAGGCCAGTTGGTTGGTAGAAGAGCCCTCCGCTTTGGCTTGTCTAGTGTGAGGCCAGGGTTCAGTGCAGGTCCTGCGTTTTGGGCAGATTATCCTAGAAGTGATATGTAGCTTTCCCAACTTTAGGCCTCCTCTCTTCTTTCTTCTAACTGTACTGTTTAACAGCGATTTCAACCTGTCTCTGTTTGCCCTCACAAATCCTCTGTGTATTAGACATTATTATATACGTATTCACAGATAGTCACATCTTTTTTCTTTTTTTTTAACCATCCCTTATATCCCCTTGATCCCTCCCCACCCCCCACCCCCCAATTTTCTTAAACTCAGAAACGCCTGTTTGGCGATCAATGTCTGCTAGTTTGTAATTGTTTTTTCAGCTCATCTACTCTGTTTCCTTGTATTACTCATGCATATGAAATCATCTATTACTTGTCTTTATCTTTCTTGGTTACTTTACTTTGCATAATTCCCTCAAGTTCCTTCCATTTTGGTGTAAATGATAACATTTCCTCTTTCCTTATAGCCAAAGAGTATTCCATGAAGCTCTGACCAGCCAGCTGTGCCACCGGGACAGCTGCCTCCTCTTTCCTCAACCTCAGTTTTGTGTCAGTGAACAGGTGCTGGGTCAATGCTGGACCACAGCCTTTAGCCTGGGTGCAGCCTTGTGTGGCCTGTGCGGCCGTGCTCAGCTGCCCCCTGCACTTTCAATTCTGTGTTTTCTCCTCATACTTTCAATTCTGTGTTTTCTGTGTTTTCAATTCTGTGTTTTCTCCTCATACTCGCGAACCCTCAGTTTCTGTTCTGTTAAATGGGCTGTCACATCCACCGTGCTCTGTGGGTTGCTATGGGTTACTCTGAGGATTAAACGAGGCAGTGCTTGCTGGGGCCTAGCCCGGTGCAAACTCTGTGGGAGTGCTGCTTCCTTTTCACCCTTCCAAGCAGAAGCCAGGCAGGGCCTGCCATGTTGGCCTCCCACTCAGCTCAGGCATTGCTCCCAGGGCAGCAGCTGCTCTTCACCCACAGGAGCATGTGGGGTTCTGGTGGGAGTGGGAGGCGGCCCTATGGGGGGTGCACAGACCTATGCCTTGACTGGGGATGGAGGTGAGGCTGCTGCCACCTGCTGACAGTCTGTCCTCCTCCCAAGCCCCCGACCCCCAGACCACCTCTCCTTCTTCCTCCCACAGCCTCACCTTCACTCAGCTCCATAGTCTGTGTCCTTGGGGTCAGCCTCCTCCAGCCCACTTGGCTCTTGGCCCTTGACAAGTTGTCCAGTGTCTGGGTCTTAGGGACGAGCCAGGGCCAGCTTTGACAACCCAGACCATGGGAAGTGAATCCTCCCATCCCCCACGCAGGGTGGGATGGCCTGGGACACAGCTCTGAAGCCAGCCTGAGCCATCGTCAGCCCCCACTGCACTGTCTTTGCCACCACCTAGCCTGTGCCTCTGTGTCCTCATCTGTCAGGTGGATGATAGTGTCTACCTCGCAGGACCGTTGTGTGGACTAAATGAGGTGACACATGACAGAGCAGCAGAGCCCCCAGGAAGCACTTGGTTAGGACAAACTGCTCTTATTTCCTCTTTGTCCTGTGATAAGGTAGGGCGAGGACCAGGATCCCCACTGATGGTAGGGAAACCAGGCCAGCAAGGGGCCACGGCTTCAAAGGGTCACATAGCAGCAGAACCGTGGCGGACTGGAGGGACAGCTGGCATCCGCAGGCTCACCAGGTCCCTGTTGTGGTAACACATGCCCCCTGGAAAGCCTAGTCTCTGTTTATTCCTTAATTCAGAGGCGTATTTTAGGCAACAACCACATCCCTGTGGGGTGACCTCCACTATTCTCAGGGGCTCCCCCCTCCTATAGCACACCTCCCTCTACCCTATCCTGTAGGGAACTCCCTCACTGCCCTCCATTCCCTGAGGGGCTCCCCACCCCAGTTCCTGTGGAATTGGCCCTGCCTGTGTCAGGAATGGTGGTACACTTGAGAGGCTTCACAGAAGGCAGGCTCTGATCTCTCAGGCCGTGATCCTGGCCTGTTTTCCCTGCTCGGTGGCACCCCACAGTGCTATGAATACATGGCCAAGAGTAAGGCCATTCCCGTGCTCAGGACTAGCGTGACTAACACAGTAATGCAGCGGTGCTGCATCTGTGGGAGCCAGGGACCCACCCACAGGGAGTACAGGGTGACATGGTCACAGCACAGAGCCCTGAACTTCCGCCCCAGCCCCCACTGATTATCAGCCTGGAGTTTCATCCTTGCCTTGCCTGGTGGAAAGTAGCTTAAATAATTTATTCGGACGTTATCACAAACCCACTCCTGGCATGGTGGGAAGCGTGTGAGTGAAAGAAGCCGCTGCTGGAATGACAAACAGGGCAGGGGGCTCCTTGAGCAAGGGGGGAGCACCTGGCCATAGAGGAGGGAGTGCCCAGGAATGCTGGGGGAGGGGAGGGCCAAGCCTCTGGTTCCTGGCCTGGCCATCTTCCAGGCTCCTGTGTAAAATGGGTAAGTCACACCTATTCTGTTCTTCTCTTGAGATTAATCGATAAAGCCGCAGGCCCAGAAACAGTGAGTCCAGTTCAGGCAGCACGCCTCTCCTCTTGCCCCGGCTGGGCACACCGACCTATTGTCCCAAGCCCAGCTCAGGACCTGCTTGGTCTGTCCTTCCTCTCTCTCTCCCTTCCTTTGCTGCTTCAGCAATGCCGGGCACGAATGCTCACTCAGGGCACAACAGTGAACAAGACAAGGGCCTCTTTTCCCAGAGCTTTGAAAATCTAAGTGGACAACCAACAAGAAAAGCATCGAACAAGATAATCCATGGAGAAATGAGAGCAGGGTGGGGGGTAGGGAGGTCGCCTCAGCTGCCTGGGAGGAAGTTGAACTGAGATTGAAAGATGATGGAACAGGTGGGGGAGAGGCATATCAGACAAAAGAAATAGCAGATGCTGATGGAGAAACAGAAAGACAAGAGCTGCGAGGAGCCGGGCAGGTTATACAGGGCCTTGTAGGCCAGCTAAAAAGTCTGACTTCTAAGGGCGATAGAACATCATGGGAGGATTTAAGCTAGAGGAGCAACATTCTGCCCCTTGGAGCAAGTCTGATGAGTGAACGAAGGAATGAAAGAGGGAGAGAATTAATCGGTGACTGTGTGCGTGAGCTGGTCCGGTCATACAGAAAGTTGTGTTATCCCACCATGATGAAAACTGCTATAACTAAATTTACACGCTTCCTTGATTATTTTTGCAGAATACACTCCTCTCCATGGTAAGAGCTAATATTCTTGGAGCATGAGCTGGCATGCAGTGTGACATCGAGAACTGGAGCTGTGGGGAGCAGGACGCATCTGTCCTAGTGCCCAGGGTGAGGAGGGAGTGACCTATCAACCTATGGGCTGTGGGGCCTGCCCTGGGCCCCTGTGCAGGGGGCATCTTCACTGTACTCAGCCACTGTTTCAGATGCCCTGATCTCGGGGTGCCAGTTCTACAGTAATGTCTCGTGGTTATACGTGCCCCTGAATTTGGCTCTCTGCTTAAGGCCTCTCCTGTCACCCCCTCTGTACTCTGTCTTCCCTCAGGCACTCCTACAACTCCACCCTGTTCTCTTTCCAGGCCCTTGTCATCCAGGCCTTGGAGCTCCACAATGGACGAGAGGCTAGCTGCCATGCTTTCTCCACTCAGAGCCGGACACACCTATTGGGGAGTGTGAGGCAGATCCACTGGCCCTAGGAGTTTTTCTTTCCCTCTCCCCATGTAGCTGAGATTGAGCAAGGAGCAGGAGACCTGTAACTGAAGCCAGGGCAGGAGGAGCCCTGAGTCAAGGTCAGGGTCAGGACCATCCATGTCTAGCTCTAGATCTGCAGTGTGTGGGCAGGGTCTGTGGACAGTCTCCTGACTCCTTAGCTGAGTCTCTGAACCTCTATTTCCTCATCTGTAAAATGGGAATATTGATGACACCACCCTCATAGGTTTGAGACAATAAATAGAACATAATAACAAATAAATACTATTCATTTATGTATAATAATTAACCCCTTTTAACAATATGTGCTAGGTACTGTTCTTAGTGCAATTAAAATAACCACTGAAAAGGGCATAGCAGGGAGCCTAGTACTCAGTAGGTGCTTAATAAGTGGTGAGTGAATGAACTGAATGAACATTCCCAATTTCCAAGGTCTAGTCATGCACTCATAGGTGAGCACGCACAGGGCCTACTGCGCGCCAGTGGGCTGGGTTTGGTGGACCCTGCTTTGCCCTCCCTCCCAGAGGGTGGGGTGCTGTTGCAGGGCGTCAGCTGTGGACTATAGAGACAGAGTGCTGAGGCTGCCATGTCATTGTTTTCACAGTCTTCCTCACGGTACTCAACTCTCCGCAGGTAACTGACCACACCATCTGATGGTGGCCAGGCCTCACGCCACTTTGGTACTATAGAAGGGCAAGAGGATCTCTTTTGCTCTGAATATGGCTCTCTGACAGGCTGGCACATGCTCTGATCAAATATTTAGGTCTTCAGGAGCCCTGCCTACAATATTTATGTGGCAGCCTAGAGTCCTTGACTGCAGCCACACTGAGGGCTGAGGCTTCAATAATGAACAGGGGCCTCACCCAGAGACATGTGAGTCGTTCTGGCCCATGAATAGGACAAACACACCAAAGGAAAACACCTGAGATGAGCCTCCCGCATGGAAACTCACACAGTTGGCGCTTCCCCCCCCCCCACCCCAGGCTTTGGGAGGCTGGGAACAGGTATCCAGAGTCTTTGTCAAAGTTTGTGTGACTTTACCCCTGAATTTTCCTTTCCTGACATCTGGATGAAGGAAATAATAGAAGATGTAGGGAAAGCTTTATGTTTGAGAATATTTATTTAGTATTTATCATAACAAAAGTTAGAAATAGTCAAAATTCTAAGCAATCAGGGATAAGGTAGAGATGAGTAGCATAACCTCTGAGAAGCATATTCTATAGCCAGTAAAATTTATATGAAAGTTAGAGTTTAAAGACATGGGTACATGATCTTGGCATTATTAAGTGAAAAGGGCAAGATAAAAAAAAAAAGGCCACATCCAGTACTAACACAATGTTAAGATCAGTGTTTAAAGGAGCAATTTTTTCCACCCCTCTATCTCTGTTTTTCTCATCTGAGAAAATAGGAGCAAACTTACCACATGACTTGTGAAAAACAGTAAAATGCTATTTGAAAATGGCCCTGGACATTGTCTATTGGATGAGCAATTCCTGGCTCTTGCCATAAAAAAATTTTAACAAAATTTTAACTATTCCAAAACATTATTGATAAGCGTTTAAGGGGTAAAACCATTCCCTTTGCTTTTTTTTTTTCTTTCTGTTTTTCATACTTTATATGACATAGTAGTTTACTTATGCTGGGAGAACATTTCCAGCAACGGTTTTTCATTCAATCAATATTTATTCAGTGCCTGCAATGTGCCAAGCCCTGTTCTAGGCCTTGAGGTACATGGATAATAAGACTGAAAAATCTCTGCTTTTCTGGAGCCTAGAGGAGGAACAATAAATAATAGACTCAGTAAGGAAGTAAATTATGTAGCTGTTAGAAGGTACTAACTGTTTTTGAGTTAAAAGGGAGACAGATGAAGGAGATTGGTTGTTGGGGACTGGGGAGGCTGCAGTCAGGGCTAAGACCCTGAGGTGGGAGGAGCATGCCTGGAGAGCACCTGGAACAGACAGGAGGCCAGAGGAGGGGAACAGAGTGAGCCAGGGGCTGTTGGTGGGGGTGTAGGAAAAGGATCACTCGGCTTGGCCAGGTGGTGAGGACTTCCGTATCTGCTCCAGTGAGCTGGGAGTCACACAGGGTCCTGCGTCTGGGGTGGTCATGATCTGACCTAGGTTTGATGGAGCTTTCTTACCACAGAGCTTAGAAGAGACTGCAGGGGAGGTGGGCAGAGATGGGGACACAGGATGGACATCTGCTGTGACTGCTGAGGCCTGGAAACGAGGGTGCTCAGCCAAGTAGGGCTGCTGTAGGAGGTTCTGGTCCTAGAAAGAAAAACCTACAACTCTGGGGGGCCTCCCCGGTGGCGCAGCGGTGGAGCGCTGGGTTGCGAAGCTGCCCGCGGCCTCTACGGCGCCGGTTCGATCCCCGGCTGCTCCCCGGCCACCAGAGGAGGGTCCCACATGGCGCGCAGACCTCCCCTGCCGCCCGCTGCTCCCCTCAGCAGTGTACCTCGGTCCTTCTGCCTGCTCTGCTCCCCACTCTGGCTCTGGTGAATTCTCTCACCCTCCCGCGCTTCTGACTGTACCCAGTGCATGTATAAACAAAACAAACAAACAAATAAAATAAATAAATAAAAAACATGCCTCTGTAAAAAAAAAAAAAAAAAACCTACAACTCTGATGGACTAGGTGTGGGAGTCGGGGGTGACAGAGTCCTCTGGGATGATTGCAAGGTTTCTGACCTGAGCAACTGGAGGGAAAGCTGTCCCCGAATGGATTAGGAGATGAGGCAGGAAATGAGCATATTTGAAAATGAAACAGGGCACAAAGAGAGAAGTGTTTGATGTGAAAGCCTCCCGGACAAAGGAGCCTGGGAGGAGTGGGCCCTGATGCATTGAACATGGGAGGCCAGGGGGGCAGCCCAGGCCTTGGTGAATAATGGAGGAAGCTGAGCCTTTGATGAGGCACAGCTACTGGCAGCTGGGGTGGGTAACAGTTCAGTGCCGGGCGCCTCCAAGAATCTCAGGGGCCCTTTCCCCAGGTAGAGTTTCTCTGTTCCAGTAATGCTGCCACTGTTCTAGAAGCTCATAACCTCTGTAATATGACTTCTACCTAGCAGGACTTTCCTGCCAGATTGTCCCTTGACCTGTGTCCACACACCTCGGGGGATGGGGGAGGAGGAACGGTCCTTCCGTGGCTGCCATGGAAGGAAGTCAATCTCGTCTGCTAAATACTCCCTAGTGCCCACTCAGGCTTCCTGGAGACTGTGAGCAGGTAGAGGCCTCCCCTGCCCTTAAATTGAGGCCCAGGGGACCCCAGATGAGAGAAGTCCAGAACTGTGCCCCAGGGTGAAGCTTGATTCATCTTTTGCTCTGCCATAATTTGTGGCTTACCCAGCACCCTCTAAATTTCACTCATCTACCACCTACCACTCCTTCATTCTCCCCTCTCCTTCTGCCTACACACATGTCCAAGACCCATATGATCATATAACGGTCCTCTGTCCCCCTCCATCCACCCTCACCTCAGAGTGAATCTGAAGCTTAACCTCCCAGCCACAAATGTGGTTGGGACATGTTCCCTGCCCTCTCTGAGTCTCAGCCCCACAAGGCCCTGTAAAGTGGAGGAGGTGAGGTGGTTAATCTGTATCAACCTAGGAGCCATTGTTGGGTGCATTACATGACACTTAGTGACACACCCTGGAAACAGCTGGTGTTGGAGGGTGACATTTCCCTTTACTTCCCTCCTCTCCAGGGTAGACGAGTCAGCTTCCTCTCTGACACCCCAGACACCCTGTCCTGGCCCCCACATGGAGGCCCCAGCACCTCCCTGCTCCTCTCTAGTCCTGCTGGTAGCAGGATGGAAGGAGACTGGCAGGGGGTGGAGGAGAGAGCCCCAGCTAGGGAACCAGCATCTGCTGCTTCTCCTCCATGATCACTCCAGCCTGGAGCCAGCGAAGCGCTGCTCCCTGGGGAAGGAGCCGGAGGGGAGCAATGAACACTTTAGGAAAAAAGAACTCAAGTCTCATGGAGGAATTTTAGGCAGCAGTTCATGGGTGAGGGGAGAATGTTTACTGAATCGTATTCCTGGCAAGGGCCTTCACTGTAGAAGTCTGGACAATCATAGGGCATGCTTGTAATTGTTATGACTTCTGTTTGATGTTCAGAATAATTCACTGAAGTGGGAGAGGCCATTGCACTCATCTTAAGGAGGAGGAAACCAAGGTTAGTGCTAGCAGCAGGCAGCTGGCACTGGTCCCTTCAGGGCACCTTGCCCACTTCCATTCATGCCTCTGTTGATGTCTGTTACCAGTGCAGCGCCCCCCCACCCCCCGCCCAGCCCCAGGCCACAGTAAAGCAACTGACACTGTTCTCAGTGCCACGCAGCCCAATCCTGCTTGTGCAGAATGAAGATTGCACTTTGCCAAAGTCACGCGTCACAAGGCTGTGGCTCCCCCAGATTCCTTCCTGCCTGTGTTCATGAAAAGCAATTTACTGTGTGTCAAGTAACCTCAGTAGATACCAGGAAGGCCCCGCCCTGCAAGGCCTTGGGCATTGGCTGAGACGGTGGGCTGCCAAGCAGCCTTTGATTAAAGCTGGGAAGGAATGACTTTATGGGCCCAGCCGACCAGAGAATCCAAGACCCTGAACAACTCAGCAAACCTCCAAATGTCCCAGAGCCGCACCCCAGGTACATGTGCCTTCAGGACATCCTCCCCCAGATGCCTGAGGCCTGAGGACTGAGCCTGGAGCAGGGCCCCCAGCCCCTCCCCTGAGCTGTCCCTGCCCTCCTCTCTGTGCCTAGCTCAGAGGGTGGGCGCACAGGCCTGGCATGGCCAGCCAGAGTGCCAAGTTATGAATTGGACTGAATGAGGCAGAACAAGGGCGAGGAGGCACAGGCAGTCTATATGGTCCCTCTGAGGATGTATATAGGCCTGGGAGTGTTTAGGAAACTTCTCTAATGGTGGTTGAGTGATGGGTTACTGAGGGAAGCAGGAAATGTCACCTTCAAGATTGACATCAGTGGGGCCAAACTTGGCCCTTCTCAAATCTTTTTGATGTTTTCTGTGGCAAAAATAGAACCTATTCAGATATCCTTCCATCTAGCCATTTACCTGTCCATCCATCCACATGTTTATCCACCTATTCGCTCATCTATCCATCCATCTATCCATCCATCCCATGCAGAGTCCATTTTGTGTCCAACCAGGGGCGGGAAGACATCTCAAAGTGCCAGTGGGCAGGTCCATCATGCTCCTTCTGGATAATAACCATGATATTAACAGTCCTGCTTAAAGTATAAACTGTGCTAAGTGTCAGACACATATTCTCAACATGGACTCCCCACGACAACCGCCGGCATGTGGGTGTGCATAGCAGGCATATCCGTGTCCAGAACCCTCTGTCAGGTTCTTCCCCTCATTCAGTCCCCATGGCTGGACCACAGTGGTGGTGCCCAGGGCTCCCCATGTGCAGGGGATCTGTCACAGGAACCAGGCCACATCTTGAGAAAGGCCTTTGGCATATTGGAGTGTGAAGTGGTTCTTCAAGTGACCAGATTTAGGGCTTCCCGGGTTGGAATGAGGCAGACACAGCGTATTAAAAATGACAGTGGGGAGTGTAAATTATCAGGCATGGCTGCTTAGGTTTATGCACTTTGTTCATAATTCTCGCTCCATTCTGGTGTGACCAGAAATGAAATACATCCAAGCTGTGCCTGTTACCATGTGCGGATGTGGCGTCTTCCGGCTTATTTATCCTCCCTAATCCACTTGGCAATTTATGGCCCACAAAAGCCGTCCTGCCACAATGCCTCCTGGATTTTCTCCGCTGAGGATCATCCCTCTGTCCTGCCTGCCACAGGGCAGAAAATGGAAAGAGCGGATCGTTCACCTGCTGCTGCCCCGGAGCAGGCTGGAGGGTGCCAGGGCCCTCTGACACAGCCCCTCTGTGGTCCCACCCTCTGTGCCTAAACGCAGGAGTTGGGAGATTAGCTTGCTGAGTGACTGTCAATGCCTCTGAGCCGCTCCGAGCCTCCATTCCCCCACCTGGAGTTGGGCTCGAAAACACAGATGCTAACTTCAGTTGCCCAGTGTGGCTGCCCAGAACAGAATGCAGACGTGGCCTCAAAGGTACCACGGGCACTTGGGGAAAATCACCTGTCTCACCAGTAATATCCACCATGACCATGGGCAGAGATGACATATTTGCCACCTGAAGAGAGGCCTCTAAGGGCCTCCTGCTCTGACACGGAGTCTCTGTGATGCTCCTCTGTACAATGGAAGTGGTAATGTTTTTCTCTGTCAGTATGAGGGTTAGACCTGGAGAATCAAAGTTGTACTCCTGTGGCAGCTTGTTAAGCCACTGTTAGCTGGCATGTGCCATGCACTAGACTGGGGGGTCTTGGAGGGCTGGCATCTGATTTATCGCTGGGTCCCTGGCAGCTGGCACAGGGAGGGGGTACCAATGAATGTTTGATGAATGAGTGGTGGCTGGGTGAATCTATGCGACAATAAATGACTGCATTCCCACCTCACTGGGTGTTGTGAAAAATAGCTCCATGTTCTTAAAGGTCATGGGGACAGAGAAGGAAAATGGAATGTAAAAGATAAGCTGCCCAGAGTGTCCAGGGCAGTGAGAGGAGGAACAAGGACTCAAGGCCAGAACGTAGAGGGAGTGAGCAAGGGCGGGCATGCTGTCTGGGAGATAAGCAGGTCTGGGATCCAAAAGAGGGCTGCCTAGGGGCTGGGGCTGCCTTCATCAGAGGACACAGACACTGGTGACTTCAGTTCAAAATATGACTGTCCTATTGCTTTCTCTGATGATCTGTGGAAAACATTCACGCAGAACAGAGCAAGTACACAGGAAAAAATGAACATCACTCCAAGAGTCACTCACTATTGCAAGGGAACCACTGGTAAGAGTTAGGTGAACCTTTTTCAGACATCTATGTATCTAAACACACATGCACGTGCATATATATTAAACATGAATACAGAGCTGCAAAAATGAGACACTACTCCAAATGCTATACCATAACCCAATTTTGTCATTCAACTGCCTGTTAAAATGTATTCATCTGTGTCATCATTTTAAAGGTGAAGAAGTTTCAGCTCAGAGATGGGAAGGCATTTGTCCACATGTCTATTCTCTGAGCTCTCTCTCCCCCCTGCTCTCCCTCCTATGCTTCCTCCCTAAAGGAATAAATTCACCAGAAACAAAGAATTATAAGCCTTGCCATAGAGTACATAAATGGGTGGTTTTTAAAATGCTGTTTTTATTTGACTGCACACCCATAAAGCAGTCTGAATGGACTGCAGTGCCAACAAGCATAGATCTGTCTCTTTTCTCTTCTTCTGAAGAACCCAAAGCCTTAATTGAAAGTGCAACAGTGCGTCCTATAACGTGGGAGTTGACAGATGTGATGCAAGCAGGGGCTTGAAATGAGCTTTGCCGTGGGACTTACATGCTCCAGCCACTGCTTGGGAAAGTATGTGTCCCAGCTGGTCTGCTGGTCCCGGGACACATGGGGTACCAGCGCCAACCCACAAACCTGGGAGTGAGAAATAAATGCTCACTGCTTTGCACCACTGAGAGTTCAGGTTGCTTGTTCTGCAGCAGGAGCTGCCCGGAACATCAGGGACACACTGCTCAGTCGCTCAAGCTCTGGGGTTCTCAGTTGCCTCGTCTGCAAAACGGGGATGGTAATGATCTACCTGATAGGGCCGTTGCACCACTCAAATGGGTTCCTAGCTGCACAGTTGGCTGTGAGTGTTCGGCTAATAGTGGCTATTAGTAATGCGTGACCTTAGAGTGATGCTTCTCAAATCATACAACCCACTAATGGACCGTGAAATCAATGGGGTGCGTCACCACTAGCTTTCTCTTTGGAGAGAGTGGAATAGAAAGTTATCACAATACTTCATAATTAGAAAGGGTAAATATTGTTTCGTGCAACTGTTATTTCAGAGTGTAAGACAAATTTCTGTGAGTCACAGTCAAAGGGATTTTAAAGCCTCTGCCTCCCGTAGGTCTGGGCATTGCCTTCCCTGGGAGCTGATTCTTATCAAGGAGGCGGGAGAGGAGCTGGGGGGCAGGCAGTTGCCCAGGGCTCTGCTACACTCTGTGAGCCTCCCCTAGGCCTGCCCCCTGCTCGCTGAGCAGCCAGGCAGAGAAGGCGCTGGACACAGATGGAAGCCGGGAGGCTGCCCAGGGCCGGCCTCCTAGCTTTCTCCTCTCAGCAGCTTGAGGGAGGGGGTGCCTGAGCAGGATTAACAGTCCCCTCTATATTCTCCTGCTCCCTGCTCCCTGGGTCCTCCTCTGGCATTAGGTAGAGCCCAGAAGGAACACGGTTTAGCCAGACCCGTGCACAGAGCTCAGCTCTGCCACTGCTAACAGAGAACTCAGGAACATTCTCCCCTCAATAAAATGAGGCCACATGGGTCTTAACCTCAAAGGGGTATAAAATCCTCATTTTTCAACAAATATTCATTGAGCTCCTTCCAAGTTGAAACAGGGGAGGGGTGGGCGTCACACATGGCATAAGTAATACTATATAAGTAATTGATGATGGCAGCCATTACCATCATCGTTGCTATTGTGTTCTTTCCAGCCTTTTGCTGGTTTTCACATGATTCGTTCATTCATTTGCTTATTCAACAAATATGCAGGGTGCTGAGGACATAAAGATGGCTCAGGGGTCGTCCCTATCTTTCCAGAGACTGACTCTTTATTGACTGACCTACTTTGTTTGGGGGGGTTCAGAGCTCAGAGTTAGGAACCCGATGACCTGCATCTGAATCCTGCTTCTACATGCCAGCTGTGAGACCTTGGCAAGTTACTCACCAGCCTGTGCGTCCTCCATAACCCGGGTCTTTAGTAAGACCCGTGAAGTGGTTGAGTGGGTCAAGTAAGTGTTACGGAGCCTGAGCACTCAGAGTGCAGACTGGCTGGGCGGGGAAGCACCTTGCCAGGGTCTGTGGCTGTGATTACTCTCTGAGTTCAAGTGTGCGACCTGGAAGGGGCCCAGACAACTCTTACAGCTCAGGGGGTGGCAACACACTTCATCCCAAAGGACAATTACCTGCGGTTCTGTGTTGCAAAGATTCTAAGGCCAAATCTAAGTAAAGTCTTGAGTAATCAGAGATGTCGGTGTGGGGGAGGGAGAGGAGAGCAGGACGAGGTTTCCCATACTCGCCCTCCACCACCCAGCCTGTCCGACTGTACAGAGAGGGGGCTGAGCCCCGGACAGGGGCAGGGACAGCCCCTGGGTCTGAGCTCACAGCTGGTCCAGGACTCTTGACTCAGCAGTCCAGGCACCCGTCTCTCCTGCCCTGAGGTCTACTAGGTAAGCCAGACGCATTTTCAAGGCCACCGTGGGTGTGTCCCCTATCTACACCCACTCTGCTGGGGTTCAGTAGCTGGCACCAGGCTTAATTGGGCTTAGGAAGATTTGAGGCAAAGTGCAGCCCTGTGAAGTGTGTTCTCTTGAATGGCATTTTTTTGTGATGATGAATGTGCTTGTTTGGATTTGAATGAGACAGAATCAGCAGATATGGTATCATGCTAGAAACCCAAGGGGTGGAGAACTCTCCTTTTTTTCCTTGAAAAAGCATGATTTTTTTTCATATTGCAATTAAACAGTCCTTTGGGCTGATTTTGCTTCTCTGCTGCTGACATTGAAAAATACCAAACAAAGATAGCAGCTCTGCTCTCCTTGAGATGTGCCTCCAGGGTTGAGGAGGCAGCCGCCACCATCTCTCAGGGGAAAAGAGGCCAAGGATGCCAACATCGTCCTGGGAAACATGGCTTCCCCACCCAACTGGAAATGGCCCCCCGAGCAACTGGGAGACCCCAGCCTAGCTGTCCACAAGAAGGACCACCAGTTCCTGCTGCCTAACCCATTCTCCCCTGGATCACAGAAACCACTCTACTTACTAGCAGCCCGAAGTCCAAATTTCAGGCTGGGGTCTCAGGTCTTCAAGGCTGACATGACAGATAACCTTTAGCAGGAGTCAACTCACGTTTGTAGGGACTGTTGCCATTTGAGGGTGACCCACCCTCCTTCCAAATGGAACAGGGTCTCCAGATAGTAAGAAGCAGGACCACACCTCCCACTTTGGAAATGGAAGCAGAACAAATGGTGTCCTCTCCTCTCCCTGAGGGCACGGGTTTAGAACTTTGCTGGGGCCTTAGATCCTGAAGGGGACGCAAAGCAGAAGGGGTCATCAGAGATGGTGGGGCGGAAGTAACCATGGTGGTGAAGAGTGTGGGTTCTGGAACAAGCCACCCAGGTGGGATCCTGGCCCTTCCACCTGCTAATGATTAATCTTGGGCAACTTGCTTCACCTTTCATGGGTCGGTTTACTCACCTAGGAGTTAATACAACTAAAGTGTTGGGCACATCCCCAGACCTACTGAGGGCTCAGTGGAGGTTGGCTGTAGCTGTGGTTTGTGATGGCGATGACAATGGTCCTGCCGATGGAGGTGAGTCCTCCCCGGACACCCAGTCAGAACACCCTGAGCAGGCAGGTCGCAAGCATGGTTGTGCGTGGGTCTGCCGTGGCTTGCCCCCCCACCCTTTGACTCCAATCAATATCCTTTAACAAGTCCCTTTTCTGCTCGAGTTGCTGAAGTCTGTTTTTGTTGTCCTTAGCCAAAGACCCTGACGAGTACATGACATAATTAATCCACAGAATGGTTCAGAGGAAGTTTCAGAATCAATTTGTGTGGTCAGGGCTGCCTCAGATTAAGAGTGTAATATCCGTTATCTCTGATCCTGGGCACCCTCCCTGAAGGGACAGAGAGCCTCTGGTTTCTGCTTGCTCAATAAGTACTTGTAGATTCACAAATGAGATAAGGGACAAGAAGGCTCTAGATGAATGATGAAGGATTTTGCCACTGGTGGGTCATATTTCAGCATAGCATGACAGCATCCTTTGAGGACCTCAGTTCAAATCCTCATCAGTAAAGTTGGAAGAGTAAGATGCAAAGAATTCCAAAAGAGAATATTGTAGCGTGCCACACTGGGAAAGTCAATGACCAGTTTCACTAAAGAATTTTCTAATTTTTTCCAGAGTTTAAGGCAGGAGAAGGACTCTAGAGCTTGGGAGCAGGATGTGGCATGGGGCACTGGAGACACACAACTGGGCAGAAGCCTGATGGGCTCCCTCCAGGGTGGAAGTGTGACCTCAGTGTGGCTCTTGGCTCTATTTAGGTGTGCTCAGGCCATTGGGCAGACAGTTTCTAGATCAACAGTTTACCTTGGGACATAGTACTTCTCAAGGGAAGGGTAGGGTGGGGGGAGGGGCCTTCCATTAAATAAACAAATCATAATAAGTGATTTTAAAGTTAGACTGTTGGGTTAGAGTTGTAATAACATCACCAACTCAATGTGTGACCTTGGGTTAGTTAATTGATCTCTCTGAGCTATAATTTCCCAATTTGTCCTCAAAAGGCTTTTGTGAGGATTAAGCATGGTGTCTTAACAACTGGTGGGAACGGTGTTGTGGTGATGCAGAGTTTATTTGGTCAATACCCTCCTAGCATGTTGACTTTACCTCTAGGCCTCTGCCAGTACTAGATGAAAGGAAGCTCAGTGAGAGCAGGGATTCTGCTAATACCAGACCTTGGTCTTCTTGGGGCTTCAGAGAGAGGATTTCTTGGGGCTCACGAGTCTCTGGAGCAAAGCTCACCCCAGTTCTGGTATCCAAGAGGGTACCTGGTTCACAGACAGTGGGGGGTCCCCAAGTGGGAGCCGCACTTATTATTTTGGGCACAGAACCCCATTCAGACAATGGATGAGTTTAATCGCACGAAGATTGTGAATTATGTGATCCTTTCATTCCTGTAACCGTGACTTTCAGACACCTGCTCCATTCAAGAAAAAAAATAGGTTTAAATTGAAAAATGCTTCTTCTGCAGTCTTTAATCACCACCTCATTGAGGTTTGTGGTACAAAATGTCTTCTGTTGGAGAAGTATATGAGAGCGATGGGCAAAACCTGAGGAGGGAAGGCAGAGCCCTACGTGTGGGAGCAACACATCTCCTTTCACTTGGCTGGCATGGGGACTGTCCAGACTTAGGGACAGGGTCAGTAAAGCTCATCCATGACCTTATCAGAATATTTCACATCCCTGACAGCAATATCTGCAAAAAAATATAAAGTGCCATGAAAATGCTTGTGTTAATACTTTGAGGGGGAAAAAAACAGATGATCCTGACTAAAAACTAACATTTCTCACCTTAAAGAAAGACTGGAACTTTGCTTCCACCAAAATGGGGCAGCAGGGAGCAGACTTATCCGCCCACCTAAAACAGGTAAAACACTAGGCAACAATGGTCTTAGACACTGAAGAGCACAGGACGGTAACTCCTGAGAGGGGAGATTCCTTCTCAAATCAAGGAATGAAACTTGACTTGCCCCAGTGTGCTGCCTGGAGTAGTTTTCAGGATGTGGGGTAGGGGAGGAACCCAGATGGAGCCTGTGCCCCCTGAGCTGAGGAGACAGAGTAAAAGTCCAGGGAACCCAGACAACCAGAGCTCACAAGGCAGAGCACCATGGAAGAGGAGGCCGCCCAGAGAGAAGGTTCTAGAGACCTGCTTTCCTTGTGCTAAGAACTGAGGAGACGACTCCAGGCTAGAGAAGGAGCCACTAAAAAGGAACATAGAACGTAACATCAGAAGCCCCAAAGGTAGGAAATATTTGTGTTTCAACCAGCCATCAATGCAAAGTTGTTAACACAGTTTTACCAAATGGAAAACAATTTACAAAAAGGATAACACACTAGGTGGAGTTTCTTCTAGGATCGTAAGAGTAGATACTCGTAAAGCAATCAGTCCACTATGTGACAGACCAAAGAAGAAAGAAGGACACAATGATCTTTCCCATCCCCCGCCCCCAGGACACAATGATCTTTATAAAAGAAAAAAAATGTTCAACCAAATTTAGTCTCTCTTCAAGATAAAAATTGTTCTCAGCAAACTAAAGATAGAAGGAAATTTCTCAACCTGATGAAAGGTATTTACAGAAATCCTTCAGCTAAAACTATACATTGTGGTAAAAGACTGAATGCTTTCTAAGAAAATTAAATGCTTTCCAGGATCAGAATGTCTTCTCTGGCACTTCAGTTCAACATTATACTGTTGGGTTTAGCCAGTGCAATGAAGCAAGAAAAAGAAATAAAATGGTTATAGATTGGAAAGGAAGAAATAAAATCTCTTTATTCACAGAAGACTTGATCATTTATGTAGAAAATCTTATACCTCCTACAAAAAAGCTACTAGAAATAATAAGGAAGTTCAACAAAGTTGCAGGATGCAAGAATCAATTGTATTGCAACATACCGTCCATTGGAAATTGATAGTTTAAATGTAGTAACAGACTCCAGGCAGTGGTCAGTGATCAGTATGATTTTCCACCCCCCAAGGAGAGCTGTTGGAAGAGTACTGTCTGCTCCTCTTCTCCATCTATAGCTTCCATCCTGGTACCCCAAATGCCCACCACCTACTGTGCTCAGGAATTCATTTAACCCCTGGGAAGGACCAGACTGGATTCCAGGCAGGTATGGCACAGACAGGAAATAGCAAAGGGGACTTTGGTGAATGAGAGTAGCAGACCCTGGGGTCTGGGGGAGGGAAGGACCAGGGCCAGGGTGGGAGTGGAGGTGTGATGGCCCCCAACTCTCTCACCTGTGCTGTGTTAGGGGGTTTGGGGATCAAAAGAGAATGGGTAAAAAAAATGAGCATGAGGGGCCTCCCCGGTGGCGCAGCGGTTGAGCGCTGGGTTGCGAAGCTGCCCACAGCCTCTGCAGCACCGGTTCGATCCCCGGCTGCTCCCCGGCCACCGGAGGAGGGTCCCACATGGCGCGCAGACCTCTCCTACCGCCCGCTGCTCCCCTCAGCAGTGTACTTCGGTCCTTCTGCCTGCTCTGCTCTGGTGAATTCTCTCAGAATTCTGACTGTACCCAGTGCTTGTATGTATAAATCAATCAATCAATCAATCAATAAATCTTTAAGAAAAAAAATGAGCATGAAACAACCAGATTCAAAGGCTTGAGTTTGGACAGGAACTAGGAAGAGTGAAGTAAGCAGGTTTGAGAAGCACTTAATGGCAGCATGAAGGGGTTGGATAAGTAACTGGATTTGGTGACTGTGGGTGGGGGGAGAGGGAGAGAGAGGAGTATGGATGAGGCAGGGCCAGGGTCATGCTATTCACCAAGGCAGAGATTGCAGGGAGAAGAAGGGACTCAGAAAAACCTGAGTTCCACTTGCAAAGGTGTATTTGGGTGCCTGCGGGCATCAGGCCCTTGTCCAGGGGGCTGCTGGCCATGTGTTCTGAACAGGCACCACAGCGGTGAGCAGAGGCAAGTGTCTGAAAACCTGGAAGTGATGGTGCCCAGGGAGAGGGGAGAGCAGGACAGAGGAGCGGGGGGCCAGGTGCCAGGCGCGGGGGGGCAGGGCACCTATGTTAAGGGAGGATCAGACTTTGGAAAAGAAAATGAAAGCGAGTGGCCTGTTTCCCTGCCAACTCCTTCCTGGCTGTGACTTGAGACGGCATACGGGAGAGAAGGGGAGTGGGGGAGGACTCTGGCCCTGGAACTGGAGGCTCTCCCAGAGGTGCCAGACAAAAGTGCCTATCCCAAGGAACAAGCCAACCTTGTGTGCTGACGTCCCAGTCCAATTTGTGTGTGTGTGTGTAAGATTGGCCCGTGTCTTTTGTCCACCAGCCCTTCTGCTTTTAACTTGTTCATTTGCTTATTCATCCAACAATGGCTGCTGAGCTCCCCTCACATGCCAGACATAGGCTGGTACTGAGGATACTCTTAGACAGGCAGGTGGCAGCCAGGTTACTGAGGTGACTGGCAATGACCCCCAGGGGCTCTCTAAGATTGTCACCTCCAAACCTTTTTCTTCTCTGTTTCCAGTATTTCATCCTCCCTTAGTGTTGGTACCTCCTACCCCCGGTGCCTGGCCCTGGCTCCTCTGTCTTCTCTCCACTCTCCCTGGGTAACAGCTCCACTCTTGGGGCTTCCAGACGCTCTCCTCTGCTGACCACTATGGTGTCTGCACCCAAACCAAACCAAAGCAAACCAGACCAAACCAAACCTTCACAAAGTAGAAGCAGGTGTCTTTCTAGTCCTTTCTCCTCCTTATATTCTCTACGTTGGTGAATAGCTTTGAGCCTGACCCCAGAGTTCCAGTGTCTGGAACTCTGTCTTCCCTCTCCTAATAAATCCAGTTACATCATCAGGGTCCCACTGATGATGCCTGGTAAGTTCTTGAATCTGTCCACTTCTCTCCCTTACCCTAGTACCTGTGCAAGTTCGGGCCCTCATATCTGACTGGTTCCCTCTCATTCCATACCTATCTTCCTTTAGCTTTAAACTTCCCTTACTTGTTAGTTGCAAGTAACACAAGCCTAACTCAAATTGGCTTAAGCAAAAAATTGAATTTATTGACTCACATAATTAAAGAGTTCTGATGACTTCAGGCACGGCTGGATCTAGGAGCTCAAATAATGTCAATAGGACTTGGTTTCTCTGCATCTGGTATGTCCATTTTTATTTCCACACAACCCCCCCCATCACTTTCTCCACATTGGGATGGACAGAAAGAGAGATTCCTTTCTTCCATACAGATCTAACCAGAATCCCAGGCTTTCACTGACTGACTGGGTTGCAAGTCCATTCTTAAACTAGTCCTTGGGGCATGTCTGGGTCAAGTGCTTATGCTTGAAATTGGCAGTGGGATTGGCACCATTTAATACACATAGACTGCAAGTAGGAGAAGGAAAGTTCCTCCAGGAAAATCAATGTCTCTGTCAAGGTGGGTAGGATGGACCTGAAATTGGTGTCAGGAGAAACCACCAACCCCACTTTAGACAGGAAAGCACTAACCAACAAGAAGCTGTAAAAAGTTTTGCTAAGCGAAACCAGCATTAATTATAGTCATTTACACAATGCATTTTCTATTTCTTCCCAGTTATCATGCCATACAATCAGCATCACACATGTCTTTACGTAGGTGTGCGATTGACTTGTTGTATGTATTTAATTACAGTGCTGAGCATTCTATGATGCTTTCCTGCACAATGCATCACACACTCTTGAGCAAAGCTTCCTCCCCTTGTCCTAAAATAACTAGGGAAGACCTCCCTTCAGCCCCACTGTATCCTCTGCCACTCCAGGGTAGTCTGAGCTTACTGTGGAACTGATTTCAGAATGGACTGGCCCAAACACTTGGCTTTAGGTCAGAGCTAAACCTGTCCAGTATGGGTGTCATGGGAGTAGGGTCCCAAGACTGACACCCTTCCTGCCATCCTGATCTTCTGTGTTGGATTTAATGAAGAAACAGTAGAGTGGGCTCCAAGAAATGACTCTACTAGGGGATCCCCAGGAATCTCTTCTAACCAACACCCCCACCCCTCACCCTAAGATGATCTGTTTCTGCCTTCTTTGATAAATGGGAATGACTATCTTGGAAAAAGTTACCCCTGGTGGGAGCTTTGCAAGGACCTTTCATTTCAAAGGACTAGGTCAGATGCATATGGTTTCTTGAAGATACCTGACTCTCCGGACTTTGTGGGAGAGGAAGAGCAGGGACCCTGGTTTGCTGTGTTTACATCACAGTTCCTAGGTGTGCTTTGTGGCCAAGTTGTCATCAGTCTTGGGGTGCCCCCTGCTGGCCATAGCCTTGAATGGCGTCCAGCCGAGCTCAGGCTCTGTCCACTGTGTGGACAGAGGATCATAGGGCAAGCCTCACAGTACTGGTCTGCTACTCAGGCCTAGATGTGTCCAGGCCCAAGAACGGGAACCTCTGCAAAGTCCAAAGCCCAAAAAGCTCTGGAACCTTCAAGACCTAAGGACCATTATGAGCCACCACATAAGTGATTCTCCTGTGAGAACCAATCACTATCCCTTCCCCAACCTCCTTCCTTAATGCCAAGCTCTCTCATGCCTGCCCTGTTTCATGATGTACTCCTGGCCTCTTGCCAGCTCACCCTTTCTCATCCCTGGCCCAGCTTAGCCCAAACGCCACCTCTGCCAGAAAACCTCTCTGACCTCCCACCAGGAGACCCCTCAGGGTTCTACAGTCAGGGATTCCCTCTGTCTCTGTCATAATGGTCTGCAGCTGGTTCTGCACCAGCACCAGAATGGGAGCCCCTTCAGGGGAGAGTCCTGTCTCCAGCACCTGCACAGGGCCTGGCCCCCAGGAGGGGCTCAGTCAGGGCTGGTGGTGAAGAAAGCGGCCCAGGAAGGAGCAGCCCCACTCTTGGGGCTTCCCAACACTCTCCTCTGCTGACCACTGTGGTGTCTGCACATGAGGACCCCTGCTTGTCCAGACACGAGGCCTGGTGTGGGTGGCCATGGGGAGAGAGCTCCTTCGTCTACTTCCCAGCATCTGTCGGGCAGCCTGCTGGGCAGAGGCTGGGGACTGCCATCACCTTGCCTAGGGGAGCTGCGGTCCCTCCCGGAGGATTCATTCATTCACATACAAGTGGGCACTGGGCCTGGTGAGGGCTTCCCACAGGCTGCCTCCCCAGAAAGACACCTCCCCATAACGGAGAAGGGGAGACTGTGGCCCATCCACAGCCGGGGCTGCTCCCCTTCCTTCCTTTACTGGTTGTTTGTCAGCGGTCTCTAGTGTGTTGTATGGAAATACACTCACATATATAATTTACCTATTTAACACAGTTGGACAAGATCTGACAGTAAAAACGTAGACATTTTCATCATTCCCCAAAATTCCCCTAGCACCCTCTTTAGTAGATCCCCCCACCCAACCCCCAACCCTGGCCACTGGTCTTTCTCTCTCTCTCTCTAGCATTGTAGCTTTGTCTTTGCCAGAATCTCACAGAAATAGACTCATACAGCATGTATCCTGAGACTGGCTGCCTTCATTCTGCAGTGTTTCGAGATCATCCGTGTCGTTGCATGTTTCCGTAGGTCATTGGATATTGCTGGGTCATATTCCATACTAAGAATAAACCACAGTTAGTTTAATCCAGTCCTCGGTTGAGGAGGCTACCCCTGCCCCTTCCTAGCCTGGCTCCTCTGTCTTTCTCTCCCCTCTTCCTGGGTAACAGCCCCACTCTTGGGGCTTCCCGACACTCTCCTCTGCTGACTACTGTGGTGTTTGCACCTGAGGACCCCTGCTTGTCCAGACACGAGGCCTGGTGTGGGTGGACATGGAGAGAGAGCTCCTTCGTCTACTTCCCAGTCCTGCAAGAGCAGGTGCGTGAGGATGAGATAAAGGAAAAGGATCTGAGAGGCATGAAGCTCTGACTCTGGCAGCTGTGCCTTTACAAGAGCCTGTGTCTCTCTGGGTCTCAGTTCTTGGGACCTGAGTAAGAGGAGACTCTGACCACTCTTCGAGAGTTGTGGGCAAAGCTAGCACCTTGAAGATCTGAGTTCAAGCCCCAGTTTGTAATCTGATTAGATCCAAGGTGGGACAGGAAGCCCAGGATCCTCACTATACCTCTCCCTGCCACAGCCCCAGGGCAGCTGGGAGCTTGCCTCCTCACTGCATTGCCAGTCTCTGCCTCAACCAGGAGCTGCAGGCAACGATGATGTAACTGGCCCTCCAACATGAAAAGAACTCTGACATCTATTCTAAAGGCTAAAAACTCAACTAAAAAACCATATCCTTAATGTTTCATATCCTCAGTGTTGTGCCTTCTTTGTTGTGGATCAATAAAGTGACCTTCTTTCTTTTCAAATGCATGCTGAACTTCCTTTCAAATATATTTTTATTATACTGTGTTCATTGTTACTCACTCCCTGCTTTCAAAATGTATGTTCAAAAAGATTTTCAACTATTAAAATGTGTTTGCTTGTGTGAGAAGTATCCTTCCCTTGGGAAGCCCCAAAACAGTTTCTGGGAAGGTGGTGAGGATGGATCTTGGCCTAGACTCATGATAAAAGAGACCTGAAAAGTCTCTCATGATAAAAGAGACCTGAAAAGCTGAGGACTGAGCTGTGTTCCCTGCACACAGACTTGAGAAGGAGACACTCGCAAAGACCGGGGGTTTTCACACAGGGCCCGGCTGCCGGGTTACACCTGGTGAGCAGAAGTTGCTCAGACAAGGTGTAAGGAATCATCCTCTCCCCATTGCTACCATCTGTGGCGGCTCCACTTCCTCACGAGCTCCCCCACCTCTCTCCCTCACAATGGCCCTGAGTCATGGGTGTTACTATCTTCATTTCACAGTTACTGCTCTCATTTTTTGTAGAAAACAAACTCACAACCCAAACACAAGTCACCCAGTTACATCCGCAGGCAGAGACAGGGCGAGAGCTCTGGGGAACGTTGGAATCCAGAGCCTACCCACCTGGAATGAACTTGTGAGGGACGAATGCCGGGCGACCAGGGTATCTCCCTGTTCTGCCATGTGCCTTCCCGTGTAATGTCTTGCCCTCTTGAGTACTCAACAACATTAACAGATTTGTTAAACGTGGGGTCTTCTTTGATCTCTTCTGTGTGCCACTCGAGGTTTTGACATATGCGCGCCATCTGTGAAACCATCTCGCCACCAAGAGAGAATTTATCTATCACCCTCAAAAAGTTTCCCCGCGCCCCTTGGAAATCGCTTCCTCCTGCTCACCGGCTTCCAAACAACCAGTCTGCTTTCTGTCATTGTACATTACTTGGCACTTGCTGGAGTTTTATACATACTTTTGTTTTGTATGCTTTTTTTTTCACTCAGAATAATGATTTTTTTTACTCTTTTAAAAAAAGATTTATTTATTTATGCATACAAGAACTGGGGTACAGGCCAGAGATACAGGGGGGTGAGAGGATTCACCAGAGACAGAGTGGGGACAGAACAGGCAGATACACTAAAATACATTGCTGAGGGGAGCAGTGGGTGAGACAGGAGAGGTCTGCTGTGCCATGTTGGTAGCTCCCCAGCTGGGGATCGAACTTGTGCTGCAGTGGCTGTGGAGAGCCTCATAGGTTGTGTCCCAACCCCTTGAGCCACCAGGGAGGCCCCAGAATAATGATTTTGAGATACATTTATGGTGGGGAAGTTGTCAAAGTTTCTTTCTTGGCACTTTCCTTAAATGTCTGTGATAAGTCCTATTTGGTCCTGGCCAAATAGGACAGTAGGCTGTTCTGTCCAAGTTGCTAATGGTTCACTTAGGATTTAAGCATTTTTATTCCTTAGTGAGGGCGATAGACCAAGATTTGGACCCAAATAGACCAACCCGCTCACAAGGAGCAGCCTAGAGGAAATCTAGTGGAAGCTTTAAGGCGCCAGCAATGAAAATGTAGGAAACGCCATGAGTGTATGTGCCTGTGTCCCAGCACCAGCCCCACAGGCACCCCAGGGTGGGCCGCCATCAGCCATGGACCAGTGAATGTCTCCCCCACTGGGTAGGGAGCAGGTTCATGCTGAAGGAGGGGGCCCCTCCCAGTTGGGGCTTCCTTTTAAAAAAGTTATTAATTCCAGAGACTTCAGAAGGGTAAAAAAAAAAAAAATCAAATAATTATCATAAAATGCTTGAAAAAAATCAGACCTAATTCATGACAAACTAGGGAAGAAAGCCTTCGTGTGCTCTCCCAACTCAAAGAGAGAGTTGGGATATTTATAACAACATTCTTCCGGTCATCCCATCTGAGAAGAAATGCTGTCCTTTGGGCAGTACCTAAGCAAGAAAAGGGGTGGGGACCAGGAGAGCAGGGAGAGAGGAGAGAGGCAGGGCAGAGACACAAAAACAAAGAAAAAGACAAAAGAAAATAGACAAAGAGGGAGAGGAAAGGGGCCAGGAAACAGAAAGATGTTAGTCATTTAAATATCAAACAAAGGAAGCCGGTTAGCAACCTTTTTGAACCATGAAGCAAAATAACAATAGCTCTAAGGGCAGGAGGACAGGAGCCTATGGAGAAGGGGTCTGTTGTGGGTTGAATTTGGTCCCCCAAAAAGGTATGTTCAAGTTCCAACTCCCTGTGATTTTGACCTTATTTGGAAAGAGGGTCTTTGCAGGCATAATAATGAAGTTAAGTGAGATGATGCTATATGAGGGTGACCTTATAGAGCTCCCAAGACCAGCTCCCAAGGACCCTCTTCCAAACACCATCACACA
Source organism: Talpa europaea (assembly GCF_964194135.1). NCBI lineage: Eukaryota > Metazoa > Chordata > Mammalia > Eulipotyphla > Talpidae > Talpa > Talpa europaea. Next base: position 33,393,496 of record NC_140076.1, read on the forward strand.
CACACAAACACACACACATGCACGCACACACATACATGCACACACACTCTCACATGAACACTTTGGGAAGGTGGAAGCAGAGACTAGGACTTCCATACCTCTGTAAATGGTTTTCAAGCTTCAGTTCTGCCCCTAACCCTTCATTTTCTGCCAGGACTGGCAATTTATCTGTCATTGTGACCTGCTATTGCCCGCAGTCACTTCCCTGAGAATATCAAAGTTGAAAGATTCAGCCTTCTTGTGTTTTTTCATTTTCCTTCTGTTTTGAGAGATTGGCAAGTAAGGCCCAGAGAGACAAAGGGACTTGCCCTAGGTCACACAGCTATTGGGGATCCAAATGAATCTAAAACACCAGGCTCCTGAAGCCAGCAAGCTCTCAGCACGTTCAACACAACTGCCTCCTGAGTTCTCAGACAATCCAATTAGGTCACTGTTTTTGTTTTTGGTTTTTTTCCCCCTGCCTAAATGTCATAATAAGATTTGGGGTGGGGTGCAAGTTTTTTTTTTTCAGATTTTAAAAGCATCTTATTTATTACAGCAAAATCTAGTTCATGTCACTGTTAATAAAACTGTAATTTAACAAAGAGCTTTTATTACAAAAATAAATTTCAGTAATAACTGCTCAACCAGACACTTTGCAATTAAAAATAAAACTATGCCGTAAAGAGAAAAGCAATCCACAATAAACTAAGTTGTTCCCTCTCCCTGCCCTCCAACCAACTGGGCTTCACAACATTACTACTCAGTTTCCAGCCATTAGCGGGCATCAGGATGTTTAGTACTGCTCTGTGCTGCTCTTTTCTCCAAGTAATTGGACAATTTCATATTCTTAGCTCAGAATTGATTCTCTGACAGTCACATGTCCTTTTAGTCTACAACAACCAGCTTCCAAGAAAAGCGGGGGAGAGCCACCCTCACCTCACCAGACTACCAAAGGCGGTGCCCTGCTGTCCACTGGAACGTGCCTCTTGATGACTTATAAACCAAATTCCCATCTTGTCACTAAGAGGAAAGTATAGATTGCAAGAATCCCGTGGTATCAGTCTGCTCCAGCTACCATAGCAAAATGTCATAAAAAACAACAGACATTTTATTTCCTCACAGCCCTGGAGCCTGTAAGTCTGAGACGAGGGCACCAGCGTGGTCTGTTTCTGGTGAGGTCTCTCTTTCCAACTTGCAAGATGGACACCTTCTCGATGGGTCGTCATGTGGTAGAGAAACCGGGGAAGCAAGCTGTCTACTTCTCTTCTTATAGGGACACTAGTCCCACCACGAGGGGCCCGCCCTCATCTAAGCCTAATCAGCTCCCAAGGACCCTCTTCCAAACACCATCACACTGGTCGGGTAGGGCTTCAACATATCAAGTTGGGGGTGGGGTGAGGGGACCACAGTTGAATCACAATGCTCACCTCCCTAGACAACAAAGGGCTCCTGAACAATGCCCCTGCGAAGCTTTGCACTTGGGCTCACAATAGTGGGAACAGTTTTACCTCTTGCGTCTCCCATGCAAAACCTTTATATTCTCCAAGCAATTTCCCCTTTGCTATGCTGGTGAGGACAATTGAAAAGGAACTATGTTTGAATCCCATTAGTTGAATGTAAATGGAAGGGTTAATTGCTGTTCACAGTTCTGGAACTGCTCTTTTTAGCTACGGAAGTTCTGTACTACTCCCAGTAGGAGACCCCAGGGATCTCTGATAATTTCCCCCTGATTATTGCTGCATTAATTCCTCACTCCTCCAACCTTTCCATAGTATATGGATGAAATAGCTCCGAAAGAAGTGAAGAAATTAAGCAAATGCTTTCGATCATAAGTGCAGATAATACACATCCCACAGACTCTCTTTTGTGGGGTTTTCTATACATATTGACACAGCTAATCTTTGCTTCTGCAGCATGCACATAAATGTTCTCCAAGATGACTGGCATATGGTACTGTTATGTGTCTTTTAAGAAAATCTCCAACTGAATCCAACATTTCCCATGTGGCACCTGATACACTGTGGGCGTGGGATATTTATAGAGCAGTAATAATGATATTTGAAAACACTGTAATGTCTAAAGGCTCTATTTTCCTGCATTTTGCAGACATAAGCTCCCGCTTTGCAGCAATTGCTGGAATGTTGAGCACGGTCAGGATTCACAAAATGGCTGTTTCGAGTATTATTGCCTCTCAATCCTTCTGAAGGCACCTGCTCATGGGAAGGGGGATATTTACGGGTAAGTAATTGCCACCTAGGCCTTCTCATGCTTGTCTTTTGCCCTTCAGTAGAATCAAGTTTTGGATGCATTTTCTCCTTTGAAAACTTAGTACAGCCTCTGGCTACATACAGTAATTCTTAAAATTCTCAAATCTAAGAATCTTAGGCTCAGATGCTCTGTGATTTGGGAGTGACCCTACTACCATGTCAAAGCCTCCCCCTTTTTTAAAACCAACGAGGACACTGGTTTGCTGACAGTGCTCACTGCAATGCCTCCAGTTTGTTTCTGTAGCTAGTGGGAGGCTGCACCTCATCAAGCTCAGTGCTATTCTATTTAATTCAATGCATGTTTACTAAAAAGTCTTTTGAGGTAATAGCTCCCACTTTGTGCAGGTAAAAACCAGGCCCTATTTGTGTCACCTCATTTAGTTTTTATCAGAACCTTATGAGGAAGGCATTATCTCCATTTCACACATGGGGAAAACCAAGTCTCAGAGAGGTTAAGTGTCTTGTTCAAAGACCCAGACCTGGGCCTCCCTGGTGGCGCAAGGGGTTGAGATGCAATCTATGGGTTGTCGGCAGACTGCAGCACGAATTCGATCCCCTCCCAGGGAGCTGCCCACATGGCACAGCAGACCTCTCCTGTCTCCTGTCTTGCCCGCTGCTCCCCTCAGCAGTGTGTTTCGGTGGATCTGCCTGTTCTGTTCCCTGCTCTGTCTCTGGTGAATCCTTTCACTGCCCCCATGCCTCTGACCTGTACCCCAGTTCTTGTATGCATAAATAAATAGATCAAAAAAAAAAAAAAGACCCAAACCTAGTAAGTGGACGAGTCAGGATTCGAAGCTGAGACAGTCTAACCCTGAGCCCTGCTCCTGCCACCAGATCAGGCTGGAGATATGGTTCATCCACATGGGCAGGGAATAAATGCTGTTGTGTGTGGCCTGGCACTGGCATTCACTTTCCAGCCTGAGCTCCATCACATGGTAACAGGCTGCCCACCATTTGCCAATCTGAGGTGACCCAAAGGTAATGAGGCATGGCCCCTGTGCTGGCAGAACACCCCGGCCATGTGGGAGGCAGGTGTATAAACAGACGACAGAGCACCTTGTGATCCAAGCTAGAGACAGGTTTGATCAGGGCCTGTAAACTCAACCCAAGTGGTCGGTCGGGATAGTCCTGTGAGGCGGTGATGCAGGACCTGGGTCTGGAAGGATGAGGAGGAGTCGGCCAGCTGCAGAGGATGACTGTGAGGGGAGGTGGGGCTGCCAGGCAGGGGACCCACTTGGAAGAGGGCCCCAGGAAGTCAGAGGGGTGGAGAGGGTGGACTAGCCTCGTGTGCCCGTCATAGATCAGATCGCAGAGGGCCATGGATATATTACCAAAGTCGGAGAAGACTCCAAACAGGAGTCTAGGGGAGCCCTGAGGGTCACAGATGGGGGCAGACATTGACTTGGAAAGAGAAGTTACTCAGTGTAGGAGGACGACTGGAAAGGGGCTCGCACTGGGGCTGGGGGTAGCGTTGGAGGCTGGTATAGGTAACCAACCACAGGGATTGTGACCTGAACCAGAGTGAGAGTGACCACGGAAATAGAGGCGAGCACCCATCAATACCTGTCCAGGAGACAGCCTGTAGGAAAAGAAAAGGGAGGGGGAGGCAAGGATGAGCCCCAGCCTGCAAGCCAGTACAGGAGGCCTGGGCGTGGTGTCAGCAGCTGAGCCCAGGAACACAAAGATAGAGGTTTCCTAGAGAGAGCTGGGGCCCTGGGGTGGGGTTTGGACAGGGGGCTCAGGAGAGAAGTGAGGGATTGAGATGAGGTTGGGTGGAACAGGGAGAATGACAGTCCTGAACAGCCGGGCAGTGCCCAGAAGCCAGCAGTGCTCAGCAGCCCAGGGGGCCGTTTTTGGAGGAGTGGAGACCATTGGACAGACGCTGGGTCAGGTTTGCAGCTGGGTGAGGGGATGGACTAGGATACAGTGTCCAGGGAGAGCCTGGCCTGGCGAGAGGAGGAGGGGGTGCCAGGTTATAAACTCTGCAGGCTCTAAGGAAACCCACAGAGGATGCTCGTGGTGTCTAGGCAGTATCTGTGGGTGCAGGACAAGTCATGTTCAACCTTCTGAGGGGGGAGGTCCCCAGTCAATAGTGGCCACACTAAAGAGCTGTCTTAAGCACAAGGCTTGTGCAGGTTTCCTTGGCACAGGGGGCTGCTAAGGAGCCTTTGGCTAGTGAGGTGAGGGCGCTGTCTGCCTCTTTCCTAGGACTGTGTGGCAGGACCTGAGGGGGCAGCCCATCTGAAGAGTGTTTCCCTGGGCAACCACACTCCAGGACATACTTGCCCAGGGCAGCATGAGGGGAAGAAGGAGCACTGGGCCAGGAGTCCAGGGATGTCCCCTACAGCTCCTCCTTGGCCCTTGATTTGCCCATCTGGAACCCAGATGATCACTATTGTCCCTTCTGGCTCTTTGAAACCATAGTGCCAAGTATGAAAGGATTACACACAAAAAGAGAGGAATTTAAAAGCAGCAGCCATCGGCTGTATTGCAAGCTCTCTCTCAGGGCAAGCTAAGTAAACCCACAAGGGACGTTGGGCCTGTGTCCCAGAGTGCTGGGAGCTATTTCTTTTCTTTTTTTTTTTTTAATTTAAAAGAGCATGGCAGAAGAGTAAAGCACACTTTCATAAGCACAAGTGGGTAGAAAGAGCTGCCCCGAGGGCCTCCCTGGTGGTGCAAGGGGTTGAGGTGCCTCCTATGAAGCTGTCCACAGTCTCTGCAGCATGAGTTCGATCCCCCGGCCAGCCAGGGAGCAATCCACATGGCACAACAGACCTCTCCTGGCTCGCCTGCTGCTCACCTCAGCAGTGTATTTCAGTCAGTCTGCCTGTACCCCAACTCTTGTATGCATACATAAATAAATCTTTAAAAAAAAAAAAAAAAGCTTCCCCGAAAGGGACAGGTTTGCTGAGAAAGGCCTGCGTGGTTGAGGAGAGCTGCCTCCACTGAGGGAGGTCAATGAAGAGAAGTCCTGGGCTGGTACAGGTCACTGGCAGGCATAAAGCTGCTGCCCTGCAGAGGGAGAGAACTGGTGAAAAGAAGCACCTGCATAGGCACAGGTGGGCAGAAGGACTGCTGCCTGGGAGCTTAAATGTGGGAGAACCCAGCGAGGGGAGAAATCCCAGTACACCAGGGAGGGAGTCAGGCAAAGCTTCTCTCCCTGCTGCTTCTGATTTCAATAGTCTCTCAGCTGCCACACGGGTGGCCTTTTGAAAGATTTTGACAGTAAATGAGTCCAGTTAATTGGATCCCGGAGGTGCCAGGTGCCATGGTAGGTGCTGCACGAGTGCTTCTCAGGCTCACGGCCACCTTTACAGGTATTGCCAGCCCCACTGTCCTGCATGGAAATCAAGGTCTAAGAACTTGCCTGGGTGGCAGTGCTGGAATTTTAACCCACAGCTGTCTGAGCCGGCTCTGTTTGTCCTGCAGGGAGGCCCAGGGAACTCTAGAGAGTCTCCTCAGTCGGTTCAAGCAGAGGAAGGTCCTCGTGCAGGGCACAGAAGCTTAATCCACCTGATGGGCCAAGGAACTAACCTGGTGAGAGCCGCCTTTACAGAAGTTGTAAGGAAACTGCTTTTATGGGGTCTAGACCCTGGGGAGGGCACACCCCCTCCCCCCCCCAGCAAATGACCAGCAGCACCTCTCACTGCCTGACCAATGCTGCTGACAGTGGGTTGTGGTCTGGGAGAAACGGGGACATTTGACTGGGGGGCCCCTCCTCCCTTCCTAAAGGCCCCACAGCACCTAGGGAGGCTTGACCCTCCATCTGCACTGTGACTATGCAGCCTGGTGGGTCCTTGGCTGAGGGGGAGGAGCATAAGCGTCTGGCAATGGCTGAGATGTTTGAGGGTACCAGGGTGCACTCTGGCTCACGCCTTCAGGAGAGGATCAAGCTGGTGCAAATGAATCCCATCATTCTGATTTAGGAGACGGCGTCTTGCCTCGCTCTTCCTTTTTGCATCACTCCCGGAGTGATACAGCTAAATGGCTTTTTATTCACAACAAACTTATTTCCAAACTATCAGCTCACTGGGCCTCCCCGGTGGTGCAGCGGTTGAGTGCTGGGTTGCGAAGTTGCCCGCAGCCTCTGCAGCGCTGGTTCAATCCCCGGCTGCTCCCCGGCCACCGGAGGAGGGTCCCACAAGGTGCGCAGACCCCTCCTGCCGCCCGCTGCTCCCCTCAGCAGTGTACTTGGGTCCTTCTGCCTGCCCTGCTCCCCGCTCTGGCTCTGGTGAATTCTCTCACCCTCCCGCGCTTCTGACTGTACCCAGTGCTTGTATAAATAAATAAAAATAAATCTTTAAAAAAAAAAACAAAACAAACTATCAGCTCACTGTCATATTTGAAACTTTACTCTTAGTTGAGTGGGAGGAGTCTGTTGAGCTCCCTCAGTCACAACCTTGGACTGCGGAAGACAGTGTCCTGCACACCGTGCATTTTGTTTTAAGGGATGGATTTAATGTTCAGCTTTTCTCTAACTGTCATGCCCACTACAATTACTGGTAATTATTATGTCTTGCTGAGAAATCACAGTGGGACATGGGCTACGCAGAAGAAGACAGACTGACAAACACATTCCGGCGGGGTAAATGTAGACTCTTAAGTGGTTGTGTTTAGATTTCGGTAATGGCTTGGAGGAGGAATGCCCTCTTGCTGCGTGTGTGCAGTGGGGAGTGGGGGCCACTAAAATTACTTCTAAACAAAAAAAAGCAAGTGGAGGTAATCAGTAATCTAGAAGGAGGTAAGAACCAAGAAAATGAAGGCCTGAAAAATTAGGATATTTTAAGACCGAAAATGAGATTTTGTTTGTAATAGACTCACAAAAAGAATGTCAATCTTTTGAAAAAGTCTGCAATTACCAGAGTGACAGGCCTCTGCTTCTCATTCCTTATTGCAGCAAATATTGATCAGGCACCCATCATTTTTTAAAGCATGCCAATTTTTTTTTAATAATAGGAATCCCTTAATGTCAAACTCTATTGCTATACATGTTACAATCGCTGATTGATAAGACACATTTAATTAGAAATGAGATTTGTAAAGGTTGATAGGGATTTTTATTCAGTGATTCACATCCTGGATCAGATCCTTGTGAAGACAGACAGTTTCGAAGAGCGGGGGATTTATCTCGTAGAATCATTCATGGCATTTGGCATCCTGGTGCATTCCTGATTTGGGCCACAGTCTTTCGAGCCAGGGTTTAAATAAGAGCAGCCTTGCACAGACAGACAGGGGTGAGGTGGACCTGAAAGCAAAGCAAAACAGGGCACACAAAGGAGAGGAGGCTCGAGGAGAACTGGGGTGAGCTGGTTACTATGAATGAGTTTCATTTTAGGTGAGGTTTACATGTAGTTTCCAGAACTTCTAAGACCATGACGGAACTTTGAACAAACTCATTGCCCACTGGAAGCTCAACTCACAGTTCTGTCTCTTCCTAGTGTGTGGCTTTGAGCATGTTTCTTGTGCCTCAGTTTCTCATCTGTAAAATGGGCCCCTTTCTTACAAGCCTGCTGTGAAGACTGAAAGAGGTCATCCATTGAAAGTGGTTGGCACAGTGCTCTGTGTTAGTCGTTGCTATTCCTGGGATCGAAGTGGCTATTTTCTGTCTACCCAACATGCAAATCTCTTCATTCTGAGGTAAAAGGGGGGCTTAGCCTGCACAAGGGCGGGGAAGGTGGTCCTGGGTGCAAATGCACACCCCCTCCTGGGATTTTAATCCTGAGGGCGTGACACAAAGGTGCTCAACCAGTTTAGAGATGATTTGCAGAGCCGGGTTAGTGAAGAAGGGGCAGCTGGGCCACAGTGGTGGTGACCTGACATAACCCGGCCACCCAACTTCCTGGTCTGGCTTGCTGCTGTTGACAATAAATTCTTTTTCTGCTGCTTAGCCAGAAGTTGCCTATGGTTTGCAACCAAAAACTCTGAGGAGCCATGCTCAATGGTGCTGTTGCAAGCACTGCCCCCAAGAGATAAGGAAGAAGGGAGTCCTCTGGAATCCCCTCACATTGTGCAGAGAAGACAGTCTGAAAGTCCACCCTAGTAGCCAGAATGACCTCAGAGCCACGCAACAAGATCCTGGGGCAGAAATCCTGCTGGGGAGATCTTAGCAGACTGCTTGGAGGGGCCCAGAGCAGCCCTGCCCTGGACCTCTGAAATTGGAGGTGGGGGCGGGGAGGGTTAGGTAGGAAGCCAGGGGGTAGAGGAGTTGAACAAACATTTACCCAGGACCTAAACCGCAGGGGTTTTTGGTCTCTAATCCTCTATTTCTGTTTTTCTGCCAACTGCTTCCTTGCAGGGAACATGGGATTTTTCTGTGAGGGGGCAAGGGTGTGTTTATCAGCTTGTTGCAAATTACATGGTAAACACAGATCCCCCTGGTTGAGGCAGTTACTGAGTTTCTTTGTTAGATTAATAAGATTACAACAATCTGGGCAGACTTTCAAGTGTTTATTTTCAAAACCTTACTTCAGAGGGTGGTTGTAATATAGTACTGGGCCTGACTAGAAATCCTGGTATTTGCAGAGAGCGCATTTGTGTTCTAAGTGCCTTTTTCTATTTTCCACAAGTGGAAAAACAAAAGATCATGAATCATCACCTCTGACAATTAACAGTCAGGACCCCAGAGCCAGTTTTGTGGTCAACAAGCTAATGTTTATCTTAGCACCTGCCAGGTTGTCCCCGCAGGCTTTAAAGGGCTCTGGAAAGAACAACTACTCTGGGGATCTTGCCTGTGCACTTCAAAGTCCTTTGGTAGACTGACTGGCCTTCAGCTTGTATCTCTGTGTAATGCAGCAAAAAACATACTCAAAGTGAAATTCTGTTATACAAACCCTGTTTTCCTGTTATTGTATTATTGCAGCTCTTTGGCAAAAACAGGCCACCTTCACCTCTCAGCACAGGGAGCTTTCTGGAGGAGGGGACCCAGCACTGGGGTGGCTGGAGGGCTCTCTGTACTGTACTTTGGAACTTCTATGCCATGGGCCCTCGTTCTCACTGTGCAGCCCCGTGCCCAGAGAGCCACGAGAATTGGGGGGCTATGGGAAGACTTAAAACCTTCTCTGCTGTCAGGAGCTTTCGGTCCTGCTGGTGCATGGACCTCACGTGCCTTCCAAACACACAGGCCCTCAGAGCTCCCAGTGTTCCCTCCCCAGTTCACTTTCCAATGCAATCTCCCCGCCACCACCCACTCTCTTTCCCTCTAATCCACAGCCCCAGATGCTGGGCTCCTTGGTCCTACACTGCCATCCCCCTACCCTACGCCATTTCATGCTGCCCTCTCCCCAGCCCTTATTGGCCCAGTTCCCTGCACCTGCACCCCCTTCCCCACCACTGTCTAGTCTCTTCCTTCCACACCCAAACTCAGGGCTGCTTTTCAGGAAATCATCCCTAACTCTCAGCCTCCCTTATTCCTAAGTGCCTAGCATGGTTCTGGGGCTCCCCACTGGTTTTAGACTTGACTGCCTGTCTGATTCTTCCATGAGACTCTGTGCTTTGAGGGAGGCATTTCAAATTCACCCTCCACAGTGAGCTTAGGATGTAACAAATCCAGGGATTTAGTAAATATTAAATAAGTAAACGAATGAATAAATGAAGAAAATAATAAATATGCTAATATAGATACAAATAATGATTAGCTTCTCCAAAGGGCATTTTGGTTTATAGGGATTTCATACTCGTAGTTAATATGCTCCTCATGGCAAGTAAGGAAGGTAGTTACCACAGCCTGCATTTCACAAAAAGCTTCAATTACAACAAAAGTGTGATATATATTTACACCTATACATATATATAAAAATCATAACAATAATAGCTCTAACATCTGAGGACTATGTGTTAGGTACTTGGTAAACATGTTAGAACAGCTGGGCAAGGTAAGCAGTCATCTTTTATGGTTGGGGAAACTGAGTCTCAGAAACTTATCTAAAGTCAAGATTGGAACTTATACCTCAGGACTCCCAAGCCCTTGGTTGATCCCTGACACAACGTTAGCAGACAGGAGGATGGAGCCAATACCAGACAGACAGAGGGTACCTGAGCTAAATCCTGAAGGACTGACGTGAAGGTCAGGAAAGAGTGGACAGCTTGGTCAGTGGGACTGACATGGGCAAAGGAGCGGAGATGGACGCAGCTAGGCCCGGCTCAGGCCCTGCGACCCAAGGGGTAGGTACTATAGGTGTGGCCAGTGGAGCAGGAGGGACAGAGTCATCAAGGCCTCAAAAGCTTGGGCTTTATTTTGTGCAGAAGGGCACCAGTGTGCGTGTGGTGTGGGAGAGGTGGGTGAATCCTCTGCTCGTAGGGGGAGAAGCTGGAGGCAACGAGACCATTTATAGGATACAGCAATCATATGGACAAGCCAAGAGGTAACCTAACAGGGTGATCGAATAGAAATAAAAAAGCAGGCCAGACAGACGCAACGTTCGGACTCCTTTCTATATCTCTCCTCTTTGTTCTTAGGCCAGAGAAATTTCCTCAATGAAGAAATTTTGTTGCTGCTTCAGACCTCTGTGCCCTTGAACTTACTACTCTCTCTGCTTCAAGTGCTCCATCTCCCACACATCCCCACATACCTGGAGAATACCTAATCATCCTTCAAAAGCTTGCTCAGGTATAACTCCTCCAAGTAGTCTTTCCTGCTCACAAGCAGGGTGGAGTTAACGGTCCCATCTGCGAACCACCTTTCTCCCTTAGAGAAGCATCTGTTGGGGCATCCATGCCAGCGTGGTTTGTTCACCCCGTCTCCCCTGGTAGACAGTGAACTTCTCCATGCTGCGACTATTTTCCCCTTTGTGTTCCTGTACCTAGGGCAATTCCTGACACGTACTAATTAATGAATAGAAAGGAATGAGCCAGCAAATGCAGGAATGAGTAAAGAGTGAGTGAAACCCATTATTCTCCTCCCTCTTTCCCACGATTGGTGAAGTCTCACAGGTGAGCAACACTGGTTATTCTCTCTCAGATGAGAGTTTTGTTTTGAAAAATGCCTTCATTTTAAGCATTGTTTTTGTAAAGATGAATGCGTGTCTCACTCAGTGAGTTTGAAACCTCCAAACAAGAAAGGCTTGGGAAGAAATGAAAGAAGAGGAGAGAGGAGAGCGTGGTGGGCCCGTGCCTACAGGTGCGGCTTTCCTGAGCATCATGGGGAGAACAGGACACCTGGCTGGAGTTCTCTGTCACCAGTGGCCTCCTTAGCTCACAAGCAGTCAGTAGGAAGAGACTGAAGATGGCGAGGAACACCAGGAAGGAGATGTATTGTTATTCTGCCTGGCTGGTCAGGTATGGCCTCAGGAATTAGCACTAGCTTCCCAAGCTCGCCCAAATTAATAGATGATTTTACTAGTAAATGTATTCCTTTCACTTACTAAGATGTACATATAATTAAACATAAACTTAAATCTGTTAATACACACACATCTTCACAGGAAAGCAGGAAGTGCATGGAGACAAACAGCTTAACCTTAGACGGGAAGCCATCTGTGATTTCAGAACAAGCGTTTTCACTTACTTGAGGTGGCGCACTGTTGTGAAATGCTAAATTAAATACCACAAAACATTATTATGGTTTCAAAAAGTAGTTACAGGCTTCAATAAGCACACTTTTATCACAAGAACACACAATCTAAAGCCAAAATAGTTTGGTTTAATGTGCCAAAAATATGCTCACCCCATACATTGTTAGAAAGAGCAGTAGGGAAAGAAATCTAAAATTTGCTGCTAATTCATTTGATGGCAGCCAACATCTCCTATCTTCCTTGGCAAGAGGGCCGTTTTTTCTATGCTGTATTTTGCACACAGAAATCTGCATAGAGTGATTTGCATACCAAAAACACATTTGTAAAAGAAACTGTTTGCACAGAGGCCAGGGGAAGATAGGGTTGCCATCGTTGGCTTCTAAACACGCAACACCCCCAGGCTACTTGCTTTTCATTTTCCTACGCTGCATTTTCCACAAAGGGTTATGTACTTTATGAGGCATTAAAAATTAAAGCAAATTCATCCTGTATATAACCAGGAACAATTATAACAACAACAACAAAAAAAAACGCAGGCTAAGTCTTTCCACACTCATAGCCTTTAACTTTTTACTAAGGAGCTGTAATAATAAGTGCTGCAATCTATTGAAATTTTATTTTATGCCATATGTTTTACATGAATTATTGCTAATTCTCATCATCGGTCTTTGAGATAGGTGCTGTGATTCCCTATTTTACATGGGAGGAAGCTGAGGCTTGGGGGGGAAGGTTAGGTAACTTGCTGAACCCCACAAGCCAGGAGTGGTCAGGCTAAGTTTGGATGCCTGGTCTGACTGCTCAGCCCTTTCCCGCCACCCCTACCCACCCTTGCTTCTCTCGCCCCAGTTTCGTTACATACCATTGTTTTATTTCCATGGGCTGAGCCTACCAATCTGGGGTAGTGAGGAGTCATGCTGGCAGAGGTTTACCATTTCTGTTTCCTGGCACTTTTTTCTGACCATGCCAGTAGGCAGAATAACCACAGTCTCAAGGCTCAGTGAAGGTGCCCAAGAAATTAGCTCAATGACAGACACGGGGTGAATAGGCAATGACCTGTGACTCAGAGAGTGTTGGGTGGGGGCAAATCAGATTGGTTACTGCACAAAGAAGGTACATGGTATTGAGATGCAATGGGACCCTCTTGCTTGGTGCCCATGTGCTATCACTAATCCCGTGCCAACCCAGCTGTATTCTTGGAAACACAGAATGGTTTTGTGTGTGCTTAATTATAATGCTACTTACAGAGAATTTACCAGCAGCAACTCAGATGCTTGATGCATTTCTTAAGGAAAAAAAATTGGTAGTAGCTCTTTGAAACATGTTCATCTGATGAATCCTTTGGGTTTTTCCAGTATATAAAAAAAATCCACCATTTCTGGAAAGTCAAAAGGGCAAAAAGGGCAGAATGAAAAGACTTAGGATGACTTCAAAGAAGAATTATAAACATTTGCTTTTAAAACGATGTTTCTGTGTGTGTGTGTGTGTGTGTGTGTGTTTCTCTTTTTCAAAGCATGATTGCAAATTTGCTATCTAATCTTATTTTGTTATCCATGGGAACACCATTGTCCAAAGATTCCTGGCTTTGACACTTCATTATGTAATAGTCACAGTTAGAAAGCAGTTTTTCTGACACTTTCAGTAACAAATCCCTTTTGATATGATCTACTGCAGTGTGCCTTATAGCAGGATTCAGGCTAAAGCAAGTTGTGTGACAATGAACGGTTTTGGAGACAGAACTGGTTTCAATCCTGGTTTTGTCACTATGGTTTTGCTTCATGTAATCTCTCTGAGCCTCAGTTTCCTCATCTACAAAATAAGGAAAAGAATAAAGAACAGATCCTGGTTATCTACCCAACAGCCACTTCCCACTTCTTCCTTGCTAGCAACAACAAAAAGTCCCCATTCTGTCCAGGTCTCAGTGGATTTCACCCTGACAGATGTGTTACATTGATCGAAACCCTCCATTCTTATCATCAATGAGTGGCTTAAAGGGGTTTCGGGAAAGCAAATAATTTCATTCTGGTCAATGAGGCCAGATGGGAAATCTGCCAGAAACTCGGAGAAAGATTTTCCTTTCTGATAAGCCCATTTGCCTTTGCCTCCATGCTTCCTGATTGGGATGCTGTCCTTGAGATACAATGTCTGCTGTGGCAGCTACCTCTTGAAGACAAGGGGAAACAGTGCTGAATACTGAAGATGGTGAGTATAAGACCCAAAAGAGCCTAGGTACTTGGGGACAGCACCACTCTGTTAAACCAGGACTGGCCTACCTAGCTCCAGATTTATTGTCAACAATAAATATCTTTCTGGTTTTGTGTTGCTAGCAGTCAAAAGAAAATAAATAGAAAAATGCTAACATACAAACACCAGCCTCACAAGATGGTTGTAAATAAATGATCCATTCTGCTAAGCACACTGTCTGGCATAGTAAACAGTTGCTATAAATATTAGTAGCAACATTTATCAGACATAGGTAATCTAAAGGAGTAAAGGTTTCAAAACACAGCACAGATAAATAAGATGAATGATACTGATTTAGTATGACATAAAAAACTTTATGTTCTTGATAAGAGAGAGGGGAGGGCCTCCCCGGTGGCGCAGCGGTTGAGCGCTGGGTTGCGAAGCTGCCCTCAGCCTCTGCAGTGCCAGTTCGATCCCCAGCTACCGGGCGAGTGTCCCACATGGCGCGCAGACCTCTCCTGCCACGCCTGCTGCTCCCCTCAGCAGTGTACTTCGTCACTCTGCCTGTTCTACTCTCTGCTCTGGCTCTGGTGAATTCTCTCACCCTCCCGTGCTTCTGACTGTACCCAGTGCTTGTATAAATAAGTAAATAAATCTTTAAAAAAAAAATAAAGCAGCTGCATCATTAAAAAAAAAAAAGAGTGAGGGGAGCCATTGAGGTATAAGAACAATGATTACAGCGACAAATCCTCATCTGGAGTAAAATGTAACTACAGCCAGAATTCAAATGCTATTGGAGATGAAAGGACTGTGGTTCTTTGCCAGGTTTCCATCCACCCTCTTACAAATAGACAATCACCCTGTCAGCAGCTCCAATTCACGTCTGAAGACTAACAATTACGTGTATGTGAATTACCAGTCTTGCAAAGGGGCAGAGTTCTTTCAACCCGCAGAAACTGTTTCCAGAATACCAAATTTTAGTATTTTCTAAAAACAAATTTTATTTCTTTATGGTAGGAAAGATAAATAGACTGATATATATATATATATATATAAATTATAATAATTTAGGTATATAGTTTCCAGAAATAGAGCCTACCATCTTGGAGCTCTCACAGGATGATATAGAGTTTACATGAAATCCTCAAATTTTGAAACACCCTGCTAGGACACAAAATGAGAATACAGTAAGATAATATGCAAAACTGTTAGTGTGTAAAATGAGGAGTAACCCAAGACCTCCAAACTTGCACTCAAACAAGATTCTGACATCTGCCACATAATGACAAAGCATACTACTAACGTGAAAGAATTTTAGTAGTGTGCAAAAGGAGAAAAAAGGATAATAATTTCCTGATAAAACACCCAAAGTTACCCATCCCCTTGTGGGTAAATGCCCAGCCCAAAGGGGTTGGCCCAAGGCTGACCCTCGGAGGCCCAAAAGCTTGCCACATGTCTAAGGCACCTTCTGGTGGGAGCAGAAGCAGCCAGGCAAGTCTGGGACTAAAGGAGAAAAACCAGAGTACAAGTCAAGATACAGGCTAACGTTGTCAACCTCCCCATGGGTCTTTCACCCGCATCTTTTCCAAGTGTCTCTGCATACCTTGACTCCATCTATCTCCTTCCAAGTCACTCAAGTCCCCGGTGCAAATCCAAAGCTGAGAAGCAAGAGCGACTTCACATCTGTCAGCTCCACATGACTCCTCCAAGTCTCCTCTCCCAGTCCCCTACCTCTGTTCCCTGTGTGTCCTCCAGCCTTCTCCATATCTCCTTGCTTCCTTAGGTGGGCAGGGAATCTGGGACCTCCCACTTTCATGAAGATTACACTCTAGCAAAAGTACCAAGCTACAAGGTAATATAGAGTCGATGCTCAATAATCTTAAACCATACGTTTCCCATTATTCTATGTTATAACAAATGCCAAGATTACAAATTGAGGATTAAATACACACATACACACATTGATAGCCAATAAGGTTTAGGGGACAGCGTACATCTATCCAAACTCTACACCTTCTATGGGTATGGCAGCATACAAGTATTGGTCTTCAAAAATGACGGCCATGATGCTTTATAAATCTTTGAATTATTAATCATAAGTAACATATTATAAAAGAGAAGTAATCAGACATATAGACAAAAATTCATCAAGAATTAAAACCAAAAGATTTCTGGTTTCCTTGCAGTTTATTAAATAAAACCACCAATTTCTGACCATTTCGGTTAGCTGGGATTTTCTTGTATGTTATACACACACTTGCTTTTCTCAAAATCTATCTGCTCCTTTTCCTTTACAATAAAGGTCAAAATTGCTAGCGGCTCAACTCCTCACATTGTGAAATGAGTCTCCAAAATTAATGACCTCTGCACCACAGGTGATTAAAACATCATTCAATTCTTAGAGGCAATTTCCAGCCTTTACAACATGGTAGATCATCTGTTCCTGCTCATTTCTGTGGAATTTAACATGACAATTTAACACAGTCCGTTGTTTATTTTTGTGGTTAGAGTCTTAACTAAATTAAGGAAGATAGAAGTAAGGATCATATCTTAAGGAAAAAATAGATATTTGGAATGCATTTTATAGTCTCATGATATTTTTAAAAACAGCTTCATTGAGATATAATTCACATACCATGAAATTCACCCTTCTTGAGTGGTTTTTAGATTAATCACAAAATTGTACAATCATCACCACTAATTCTGTGACATTCATCATCTCCCCAAAACCCTATATCCATTAGCAATCACTCCCCATTCCTATCTCCCATCTGGCCACCTTCACCGCAGCCCCCTACTGCCAAGGGACTGTCTGTTCTGGACATTTCATATGAGTGGCATTGTACCATATCCAGCCTCTGTGTTTCTGGCGTCTTTCACTTAGTACAATGATTTCAAGTTTCATTCACATTGCAGCATGATTTTATTCCTTTAATCCTTTTTATGATGGAAATATTCCCTTGTATGAATATACAACATTTTTATTCATTCATCATTTGATGGACATTTGCTATTTCCACTTTGAGGCTATTATGAATAAAGCACTTCATGATTATTTTTTATTGAGGTGAAATTCATTTAACAATTAACCATTTTAAAGTGTACAACTAAGTAGTATCTAGTATATTCACCATGTGTTCCACAATAAAATATATATTTTATTGTGTTCAACCACCACCACTTTCTTCTTTGAAAACTTTTTATCACCCATATCTATTAAATAATCACTTCCCATTCCCGTCACCCCATGCACTACTTATCATTAATATGGTTTCTGTCTCTCTGGATTTACCTATTTTTTTTTAAAGATTTATTTATTTATTTATACAAACATTGTGTACAGTCAGAAGAAGCGTGGGAGGGTGAAAGAATTCTCCAGAGCCAGAGTGGGGAACAGAACAGGCAGACCGACGAAATACACTGCTGAGGGGCGCAGCGGGTGGCAGGAGAGGTCTGCGCGCCGTGTGGGACCCTCGCCTGTAGCCAGGGATCGAACCGGTGCTGCAGAGGCTGCGGGCAGCTTTGCAGCCCAGCGCTCAACCGCTGAGCCACCAGGGGAGGCCCTGGATTTACCTATTTTGATATATCATATGAAAGTAACCCATGCAGTACATGACCTTGTTTGTCTGGCTTCTTTCACTTAGCATGTTTTTGAGGTTCATTTAAATTGCAAGATGTATCAGTTCTTCATTAGTTTTTACAGCCAAACAATATTCCTACTGTTCATACATATTTAATATGTGAATATATATACACACAAAAATACATAATATATGTCTTTGTCTATTCATCAAATGATGGGCATTTGGGTTGTTGCCATCTTTTGGCTCCTCCTGATACTTTAACATCCCCATTGTCATCATCCTCCTTCAGATTACTATTCCCTCACCTGGGTTATTAGGTATAGTAACATTTTAACTGACTCCACTCATTTCTGTCCACTCATTTCCTACCATATGGCAACTCGAAGGGCATTCCATGCTTTTAGCCCTTTAGGAGTTTTCCAGTGGCTCTAAGAAGTCCAAATCTTTAATTATAAAGCCTAGAGACCCTTTTCTTGTTTACCTTTGTTACTCATTTCCCACCACCCTCTCTGCAATCTAATGACTCCAGCCAGAGGGAACTCAAAACCACCAGGCTTTCTCTTTCTTCAGATCGGGTGTATATATTGTGCCCAATTCCATGTATCTTCCTTTTGTGGGTCTTAATTCCTATTTATCCTCTAGGTCTCATCTCAAATATCATTTAGATGTACAACCTTACGGTACCCTATGTTTCTTTGCAGCACTTTGCATACTCGTATTTATTTTTCCCCCTAGACTGTAAGTTCCACAAAGGCAGGAACCATATATTATGCTCATCACAATTCTTGGTAAATGGTAGACATTGATCATTTGTGTTATAAACTGGGGCATGGGTAGAATTACCAATGGCCTTTAAAATTTTCTGTGCTTTATATCACTGAAGGTCTCAAAATGTGTTAACTAAAAGGGACACACACATACACACAAATCTTAGTTATAACTGCATTGTCAGTACCCTCAATACTCACTCAACCGCCCAAATAGAAGCATTTAGGAAACAAGACAAAGCTTTGAAAATAATGTTGAAATTTAAGTTTCCTTTCAGTTCTATGCTCATGATTAAAAATAATTGATCTTTAAGACCACATAAAATAGGCATACTATAACTGAATGGCTGCCTATCAAAATGTGATCTTCTGACTTCAGTGATTGTTCTTGCCTTTGAAAGGCTCAAAAGAAATATTTTCTAAAGATATACTTGTAGAGCAAGGAAAATACTCATAACATTAATACCTTTCCAGTCTTTACCATTGTGATAATATGTAAATATGGCCTTTGTTGTTCAAGATTTCACCTGCTTTCTTTATTCACTTCTCAAAGAACAGATCAATGAATGAGATTATAGTTCCCAATCATGAAATTAATTTTATATACTTGAAAAAAAACCTACTTTAATCACCACCTGGGAGAAAAGATAAATAGCCTAAGCCAGGTTTTTTCGGCTATAGGAACTAAAGATTAGAGGAAAACACTAGAAAATGTGATAGAACAAAGCTTCTCATTGAAAATTGCAGTACCACAAATTTATAAAGATAAAAGCACTGCTTTTATTATCATTAGTCCCTTCAAGTTAGGATTGATGCACTGAACTGGTATGGGAAATGATTTAAATATTAAAGGTATGTAAGTACTTTGCATTTGATTACTAAACAGTACATTTTTCACAATTGAGATAAGCTTTCCTTTAGTGCAAAAACAGTCATTTCATCATTTATACAAATAGAAATGTTACTAAAAGTATTTCGAGGTACTGTAAGAAGCAGTTTATGAAAAGAATAGTCATTGGTTATGTGAAAGTGCTGAAATAAAGAAAATGTGGACTCTGATTTAGACTGTATCACTTATTAGCTATATGACATTGAGCAAATTACCTAGCCTGAGTCTGGTTTTTTTTATACATAAAATGGACTTCAAAAATTGAGTTTATGAGAGTATGAACTGTAATGATACCAGATATATTTTCTAATTCTAACAGAGACATATGATGTCACAGATAGTTACTGACAAGGTAAAACACTGAGTAGAAGTTTAAATTGTTCCAAAAGAATGGTAACTGAAAAAAATTCTTAATGACTCTAAACTCATCTTTATTTCTGTGGTTAGCTATCTTACCCTATTTATTCAAACTTTTATAAATTACCACCCAATTAAAAAAAAAAGGTGAATAGAAATTTAGGGACTGGGCCTCCCCTGGTGGCAAAGCGGTTGAGCGCTGGGCTGCGAAGCTGCCCACAGCCTCTGCAGTGCCAGTTCGATCCCCGGCCTCCAGCGAGGGTCCCACATGGTGCGCAGACCTCTCCTGCCGCCTGCTGCTCCCCTCAGCAGTGTATTTCGTCACGCTGCCTGTTCTGTTTCTGGCTCTGGTGAATTCTCTCACCCTCCCCGCTTCTGACTGTAACCTAGTGCTTGTATAAATAAATAAATAAATAAATCTTAAAAAAAAAAAAAAAAAACAGGTGAATAGAAATTTAGGGACTGATTGTGAAAACTGCTGACCCAAACTAAGCTGACCTATCTTCCTGATAATGTCCATGACAGTCAGACACATGCCAAGGAGTTCTCTTCATATTGTATACTTCTCTAAACATATACAGTGTACTGCATGTTACAGAAATTACGTGGTGTCAACAAAACAATGGTGAAATACTACAAACCATTTGGTCTCTTTCTATCTTGAAACTCCATAGTGATTTTACAGCAATTCTCTAAATGGTATTGCTGATAGAAAGCATTTTATTTAATTGCTTACCAAAGGAAGTTACTAGAAGAGTTCTACAAGACACAACAAATATTTTTTTTCAAATCTTGCAAAAATGAAGCTGCAGTTCCGTGAAATTTATCATTCTCCTTCACTGAGAACTTTTCAACACACCTAACCGCCAAGTTCCTAGTATTCACTTGGAACTGAAGGAATGTCTCAATAATGATCCTTCTCCTGCCACCTCCCAGATAATAAGCAAAATAGAAGCAGTAAATATTAATTTCATTCCATCTCACTCACAAGTTATTTTTTTCTCCAAACTCTTTATTATCCAATCAACACATTTCAAACATACTTTTTAAGACACTTTTTAACTTGTTAAGCACTAAACAGTTTACTTAAAATACCAACATATTCTATTTTTGTAGTCTTTAATACAAAATTAAGGCAATCATGTAACATATTGATAAATTGTAACAAACATCATACTGAAGCTTATTTCTTATTCACATTCTACAAAGATCTAATTCTCAGAATTTAATTTTATTCATTTCCTCAGAGATGTAAAGGCCACAGAAAACGGAAAATGTGCCTTATAACTTCAGTAAATTTGATGAAGCCCAACCACTGTAAAGATCACTGAAACATCTACCAAGTTAGAGGAATGACATTTGTTCCGTTCAAACTGTTATTTTCCTTCCAAAGTCACCAAAACCGTTCTTTAATATTCAGCAAAAAATTGTTGGAATTTGTAGGGTTTTGTGTTTCTTTTTTTTTTTTAATGTCAGGGTGGTATGATCTTCTTCGGATGTATGGCTGTTGAAAGCTGAGTTATACAAAAAGAAATCTTTAGAGAACAGAGGTTTTTCTTTACATATTTATTCCCACAGCCTGCCCTTCATCTCATTTTGGTTTTCCACATTGATCCAATTGTAGCACTTCCTGGAGAGCGCGATGTTCTAATCAGCAACATCAGGAAGAAAATGGGACAAAGCAACATGAGAAAACGCAGATCTTCTCATGTCCTGTCTCTTTGAAAACAGTGAATACATTCTAAGCCATCAGGCAATATAAGTCACAATTTAACTTTTAATAATTTTTACCTGTAATGCACATGAACAGGAAATATGGAATGAGCCCTTCATCTATTCAATAGGTGCACAATTTCTGCTGAGATGAATACCATGCAGCAGACTCTTCCTTTGTTCCGTGTCCCATACAGTTGTGCTGACCTTAAAACCTCATTAGCAAGCGATTCAGTAGTGATGCCCGGATAATCTCTACCAAATGGGGAATCAAAGGAGATACAATATCGAGACACTAAATTACCTAACATTACTTCCTGCGAAGAATTTTTTCCTTATAATTGAAAAGCTATTGAGTTAAAGCTGACTCCCCAAAGATAATGTCTTAACCCCCCCCATCCCCGCCCCCGCCCCAATGAAACGGCTGCAATCCTCTTGGTTTGCCAAAACGAAGAAACCAATCACTGAAGGCGAACTCGGACTGCATTTCAAATCGCCTCTCTGAAAAACGTTAACATTTTATACACACGCATTGACGGCACGCCATCGCCACTTCTCACTGCAACGGCGGGCCCAAGGCGCCCTACAGAGGCTGACAAAGGCCTACTTCCTCTTCTTTTGGGGTTCGGGCGCTCGGGGGAGAGGCGGGCGGGGCATCTTGAAATAGACCTTGACCAAATCATAGATGAACCACTGCAGCGCCGTCAGGGTGCCGATCATGATGATCCGAGCGAACAGCCCCTTCCACACGCCCCAAAACCCCAGCCTGCGAAGCACCCCCAGGGCCGTGCTGCCCTTCTCCTTGTTCAAGACGGACACGACGGAGTCGGCCGGGTGGGACACGATGGCGCAGAAGACGCCGGCGATGTAGCCCGCCACGAAGGTCACGGCGAGCTGCTCGGCCTTGGTGCACTGGCTCTGCGGCTTGGGCACCACGTGCCGGTACAGCGCTTCCACCGTGCGCTCGAAGCAGGCGAACTTCATCATGGTGTAGGGGATCTGCCGCATCCACAGCGGCGCCACGCCCTTGTAGAAGGCCCACAGGCCCTCCTCGCCGTACATCCGGGGCGCCGCGGCGCGCAGCGTGTGCGCGTAGCCGGGCTGCGTCTGGACGCGCACCTTCACCGCCTCCATGGGCGCCAGCGCGATGTCGGCGAAGAACTCGGCGCTGGCCGAGGCGGCCAGGTACAGGCCGGTTCTCCAGTGATAGGCCTTGCTCGGGCCCAGCAGCTCGGCGTAGCGGATCTTGAAGACCTCGTAGAGGCCGAACTTGAAGAAGCCCTGCAGGGAGTAGCCGATCCACGTCGGGGCCCAGCCCCGGGCCAGGCCGCGCACCCCGTCATCCTGCAGCGTCACGCTGAAGCCCCTGAAGAGGCCGCCGTACTTGTGGGGGTCCACCTGCTGGCGGCACTTGACCAGGTCGAGGGGCACGATGAGGGTGTGCGTCAGCCCGCAGCTCAGCATCCCGCCCAGCCCGCACATCAGCAGGTAGCGCTTCGAGCCGTACTCGTAGGTGCGGGCCCTCGCGGAGGCCGCCGCCCAGGCCCGGCCCTGGAGTTGGGCCCCGCTTCTCGGCCGCTGCGTGTGGGAACCGCCGGCGTCGCACATGGCCGCGCTCGGGTTAGGCACCCGCTTCCCCAGCCCCACCTCTGGCCTCCCGAGGGGGCGCGGAGCAGGTGCGCATGCGCTGTGAGCTGCCCCCAGCCCGCCAAAATTAACGGTCCGGGCGGTGACGGAGACGCCCCCTCCCCCAAGCCTTGCCTTGCCCTCACCTCACCCGCCCTCCCGCCTGCAGTTTTGCCACTGCGCCTGCGCAGCGCCTCCTAGTGGTACCTGAGACTTTCAGTAGGGGTGCCGCCCTCACCCCGCCTTCAGGGCTTGAGGCGAGTGGGCTTCTGTAATCAGAGGAACCACCCTTCACCCCTCCTCAGCCCGTAGTCAGGGGTACCTAGATCTCACCTTGGGACGTGGGTGAGGCTGTCCGTGCCCGAATGGCTTCTGTCCAGCTCAGCCGCCTAGTCCTCTACTATGGTGCTAATGAAGTAAACCAACAAGTACAAACATGAGTAAACACAGGAATAGGCGAATAAATAGATGAGGACGTTGATCAGGGTCCCAAGAGTCTCCATGTACCCTTCCTGAGAGGCCTTTCTGGAGTCCTCACCCAACTGTGCCCGCTTGGGGTACTGGTTATCTCCATGGCAACAGAATGTTTCTGAGAGGGAATGGACAGAAGGGCCCAGTCCTGCGGCTTCCAAGCTTCCATAACATTCTTATCTGGCATGAGGATGACATCTGCCCCCAACACTCACACTGCACTGTTGTTTCCCTCCAAGAGTCGTAGCGAGAGCTTAGGAAGCATGGTGATATTCGCTGAATCCAGGGGGAGGGATGCTGATTATTTGCATGCGTTTGGTATTTTTTCATTGACTTCAAATCCTTGGCATGACTATGAAAATGAGTCAGAAATCCTCTCTCCCCTTAGGGATCTTGCACTCTCTTTGACCTGGGAAATGAGAACCAAGTAAACCCAAGTGAAAATCAGTAGCATACATTAATTCGTTCACATACTGTGTGCCGCACCCCCGTGCAGGGTTCAAAGAGGGTTAGCAAAGAGCCAGATATATTCCTGCTTACTTCTAAACAAGGAGATTTTAAAATCAGCATTGTGTATGAAGTATCATAATAGGAATTTGAAAAAGTTCTGGATGAACAATGAGGGGGCCATTAATTCTGCTTGTAGAGGTTAAGAGGACTTCCCAGAGGTGATGACAATTTAGCTAGGTCTTGAAGGATAAGTAGGGGTCTGGCATGTAGAGAAGAATGGAAAGGTAATTCCAGGTTAAGAGAAGCATGAGTGCAGGACCTATTGAGGAGAGGAGAGGAATTCAATGGGTGGAAACTACTGAGGGTTGAGCCTAATCTTTCCACAAAGTCAGATGTATACTTTCATGTTCTTTTAAATAAGAGAACCTCTATATCCAATATTCACTTAGAGAGAAGAAAGTGAACATGTATTCATCCATTCATTCAACAGACTTAAGATCTTATTCTATCCAGGCACATTCTGAATTAAAAAGTAGAACTATTGTAATATCCTACATTGTTCCCAAACAGAATTTTCATAAACTCTAATGAAATGAAAGCACAGAGTGCTAAGATAAAACAATAGCAAACAGTTATTGAGTGGCCATTAAAAAGCCTCTAATCCTTACACCTGTGTGAGATACCCTTCCCATTTTATAGATACTGTCTACTGAAAAGACAATTGATAGTCATTTTTGCTATCAGAACCTCTTTGTTCAGGTGTCTCGCAAGATATTTGCTTACCTCCTTCTCATGACATTTTAATAATATTTGCTTACTTCCTTCTCATGACATTTTTTTAAATTAATTTATTTATACAAGCACTGGGTACAGTCAGAAGCACGGGAGGGTGAGAGAATTCACCAGAGCCAGAGCAGGCAGACTGATGAAGTACACTGATGAGGGGAGCAGCAGGCAGCAGGAGAGGTCTGCGCGCCATGTGGGACCCTCCTCTGGTGGCCCGGGAGCAGCCGGGGATCGAATCAGCACTGCAGAAGCTGCAGGCAGCTTCGCAACCCAGCGCTCAACCGCTGCGCCACCGGGGAGGTCCCCCTTCTCATGACATTTTAATGTTTATGCAGGGTAGTTGATTTTCAGCCATAAATACTTAGGCCCATTAATAGCTTCTCCATTCTGATTACACAGACATGTATGTACGAGATGTCCTTATCCATTTGTCCATGCCTTCTACTTTGCCAGTACCTGTTATTGTATAGAGTCAGGTGCAAAGTATATCAGAAAACTTTATTAACCCACCTCTCTTGTGTTTTCTTGTAATTGCAGTGTTTAAGTAATTTGCCTGACATTCTTTTTAATTTCATCTCGGTTAGTAAATTGCCATTTTTATTTTTATTTAAAAAGATTTATTTATATATGCATACAAGAACTGGGGTACAGGCCAGAGACGTGGGGGGTGAGAGGACTCACCAAAGACAGAGCAGGGGAACAGAACAGGCAGATGTACTGAAATACACTGCTGAGGGGAGCTGCTGGCAAGACAGGAGAGGTCCGTTGTGCCATGGGGGTAGCTCCCTGGCAGGCCAGGGGTCGAACTCATGTTGCAGAGGCTGTGGATAACCTCATAGTGCTGTGCTTAACCCCTTGCACCATCAGGGAGGCCCGATAAATTGCCATTTTAAAAAAAATTGCAGAGCAGATACTTCAAATGAAATTGTAAAGACACTGCTTACATCATGTATAATCTTGTGATTTAGTATTCTATCCAGCCTTAGTGAGTACTGATCAACTCAACCAGTGCGAGTGAACTGGAGTAGTTGCTTGAATTGCTCTCTCAGCTTTAACATGTATAGTGAACTTATGCAGGGAACTTCATCTACCATCTTGCATCTCTATATCTAACATTAGAGTTTGGGTAATTTTATTTTTATGTTTTGTCTGTTATCTTACTTTTTAACTATTATGTATATACATGTTACATGCTTCGTATATGTCATATATACTTAAATATTACATATTGATATTATCTGCATTTTTGATATGTTATTTTAAAAGCATATGAGGGAGGGCCTCCCTGGTGGTGCAAGGGGTTGGGCACTGCACTGTGAAGCAGTTTGCGGCCTGTGCAGCACAAGTTCGATCCCCAGCCGGCCAGGGAACAGCCCACATGGCGCAGCAGACCTCTCCTGACTCGCCCGCTGCTCCCCTCAGCAGTGTATTTCGTTGGTCTGCCTGTTCTCTTCCCCCTCTGTCTCTGGTGAATCCTCTCTCTCTCTCTCTCTCTCTCATACACATACACACACACACCCGCATTTCTGATCTGTACCCCAGCTCTTGTGTGCATAAATAAATAAATCTTTTAAAAAAAGAGCACATGAGGGATACTGAAATTAATAATTTTAAATTCTTAGGAACTTAATGGGAAGAAAAACTCAATATCAAGCACTACTATGTGTCAGACACTGTGATATAGTGGGAAAAGTCCCACAGCTTTGGGCAGAAATAAATTCCGAGTTCATTTTTTTTCTAGCTGTGTGACATTAGACAAGTTATTTGGCTTCTTTTTGCACTTCATTTACTTTCAAAAATATGTATTTAAGGCTAGTTGTAACTCTCTTTTAGAGTTGTTACAAGAAAAAAATAGTGTGCACAAAAACCTAGCCCAGCACCCTGTACATTAATAGCCATCCCATGAATGTCAATTCTGTTACTCATCCCACTTCTCTGGCTCTTCCTAATCTCAACAGAACCCATGTTTCTGAACTCTGCTCTTTCTTCTGCACTTGAATGGGTGATTTATTCATTAACTAAATTTCAACTGACTTTGATGATTCAGCATAGGAACTGAAAAAACTATACATGGCAGAAATGTGAACTTTTTTTTGACCGTGCCTCAGGGTATCTCACAGTGTTAGACAAGTAGGGCAGAGATTGCTCACGTGTGCTGCAGCAGCCTGGGCCATAGAGAAGAAGAGGACGGATAACTGGGCAGGTCTCCGCCTTTTCCAAACTGACCCTTCCAGCCTTGTGCTTTATTCAAAACTGAACTCTAGCTAGGGCAACCAACTTGTCCTGGTTTGCCCCAGACCTTTCTGGTTGTAGTGCTGAAGGTCCAGTGTCGCAGACCCTCTCGGTCCCAGGCAAATCAGCACAGTTGGTCACAATACTTTTAGCAGTCTGAGCTGTGCCAATGGCCTCCAGTCACTTCCCCGTGTAAGAATCCCTGGCTTTGGAACCAGGTATACGAGGTGACCTAGGCTGTTCCATTTTTAGCTATGAATCTTGCTAAGGTTTATCTAACTTTCTTGAAACTCAGTCTCTTTATTTATATATTTCATCCCATTCTTTTCCAGAATTTATAATGAACTTCGTATTATTATTAAGTGATAGCACAATGCTTACAATGTTGAAGTCCCTTAATGATGTTCATTATTTCCTTCCTTACTTCCTTATACCTAAGAGTTTCATTAGACCCTGAGGTATCATATCTCTCAATATCCGTGACACTGAAGTTTTAAGGGAGGTAGACCTCGAGCAGCAGGGGGCACTGTTGCTACTATTCCCCAGTTGCTGCGTACTTCTCAGCATGCCCCCATCTTAGCACCAAAGCAATAAACTGTGTTAAATGACTGAACAAAGATGGCCAAACTCTAAAACTACACTTGGTCTTAACTTCTCTAAATGTGTCCCTCGAGTCTGCAATAATGTTTAGGGTGTATCTGGACCATTTTAAATCTTGTACATTTAATTTATAATCCTTCTTACTAGAGGAGTTTTATGGTGCATGGGGTTGGGGGTGGGAGGGTGTCAAATGTTTATTCTTAGAATTATTTAACCTCAATCAACTAATTGTTCTGATGAATTGTATACTTTTTTCTTTTCGCTTGACCAGAATGGAAACAACGACAGGCATTCAACTAAGATTTATTTGTAAAACTCTGACAGATTGGGAATTACAGAGTTCCTTAAACTGTCTCTTAAAATAAATATTTTTGATTTATCTGGCAAGTTAAAGGGGAAAAATCAACAATCCCCCAACCTCATTAAACTAAGTAAGTCTAGCCATGTTTAAAGAAAATGTTGTGGGAGGTATAATCTCTATATGCTCAGATGAAAACTGTTCAGAGCAAGTCTTCATGCCTTTCTTTGTTTAAGGAACTATTTGTGCAAAGCAGCATTAGTGCTTTTAGAGGTAATAATTATTTACCTGGGGTGAGTTCTGGGGGAGAAGGATATAAATCAAATAATTTCTTATTAAATATCCAGAGTTCTTAACAACATTAAATGTCCAAAGGTCTCCATTTTTCAAGCAGCATGTAAATAATGGACCCCTGCCTCTGGGTATGTAAATAATGGACCCCTGTAAATAATGGACCCCTGCATGTAAATAATGGACCCCTGCATGTAAATAATGGACCCCTGCCTCATGGGTATGGATCACAGGAATGGTGTAACCTTCGTATATAATGGCTCCCTTTTCTCTTTTCTAGTTTACACGATATTTTCCTGGAAATGTATGCCAGGCAAGATAAATATGAAAATATTCCTATAAAAATATACTCAAACATCAATATATTCAAACATCCAAATGCAAACTAGAGTTTTATTAAATACTTTTAACTGGCTTATTCTAGTAGTCAGGTAAATTTTCCCAATTCTAAAGCATGAGACCAGTGGTTTGTTTTTATAACTGAAGTAAAACTGATGAGAGTTTTTTATTCCATTGGAAAGGCCTTACATGACAAAGAATAGATTCAAGTAAGTGAAGGTATCTAAGCAACATAAGGAGGGGCTGTATGAGAGTGGTGCGCTCCCCAAGAAGATGGTGTGCCAGCTTGAATGTGAGCTGTTGTGAAAACGTGGTCTTCGCAAGTGGAAGGAGAATGGACTGAGTAGACAAATCTCTCATTCAGTGCTATCCAACAGAATTATAACATGGGAGACATAGATGTAATTTAAAATTTTCTGATAGTAAAAAAAAGTAATATAGGGTCTCCCCTGGGGGCACAGCGGTTGAGCGCTGGGTTGTGAGGCTGCCTGCAGCCTCTGCAGCGCCAGTTTGATCCCCGGCCACAGGCGAGGGTCCCACCCAAAAAAAAAAAAAAAGTAATATATTAAAAATAACATTAACTCAATATATCATTACTTCATTATATAATCTATATAAAGTTATTAAAGAGGTATTAACATCATTTAAAAAACATTATGTCTTCGATATCTGATGTCTATTTTGTGTTTCCAGCACATCTCAATTTGAATTTACCATACTTTAAGTCCTAAATAGCCACATGGGGGCATGGACATGGTATTGGACAGCTTGGGTTTAATCTATGCTTGAAGAGCCTAATGCCATGCGAAAGATTGTGCCGCTGAATCAAATCTTCAATTGGAAGTGGCCTTGAATAAGTAAGTCTGAGATACTACTTTCTCCTTATTCCCCATTCCCTTGCTCCTCCTCCTCGATATCAAGCAATGCATGCTAATCCTACAAATAGACAGCAGTCACTGTGTTGTGTATCCTAAATGCATGCTTTCATTAATCCTACAAGAATCAGAGACCTTACTTTGTAGTTAAATAACTACAGAATGACAATATAGTATAGTATTTAAGAGTACATATTTGCAGACTCTTCATACATATTTTTGCCACTTCCTGTACACCCTAGATCAGAAATTTCATAACTTTTCTAAGCTTCAGTTTTACCATTTGTCAAATGGTCACAATGAAAATACCTCCCTTATAGATGGTGTTCTATGGTTTAAATGATACCATGCCTGCAAAGCTGTAAACATTCATTAAATATGAATCTTTAAATGGGATAAATGTAGGGACCCTTCAGAATTTACAGCACATTATACAAACGGTATTACTACTGCGGCTCAATAAGTGACGTGACTTAACCAAGGTAACACAACTGATAAGTAATGATCAGGCGCTCACACAGCCTGCCTGTCTCTAGAGCAGTATTTCCCGCCATGTTACAGTTACAACATGGACTGAATTTATACTGACTCAGTGACAAAATAAAAAGGTCTCTTAAAAGATATATTCTTGATATCTTTTTGCCATTCTAATAGAAGCAGAATGCAGAGGAAAATTCTGCTTTTTTTTTTTTAAATACAAATTTGCTATTCTGGGAAATAGACAAGGAACACACAGAGGAAAAGGAAGGGTATATTGAGTATTCTTTGCTCCTCTGTTCTTCTTGACTGTTTTTACTAGGAGACAGAGACCTGCGTATATTGGCAGTAAATTCCTGTTTGTTATTTTAAACCAAATTTGATTTCACCAAATGACAGATATATTAAAGGCTATTATCCCCTATTAACAATGTATTTAGGGCCTCCCCAGTGGCGCAGCGGTTGAGTGCTGGGTTGCGAAGCTGCCCGCGGCCTCTGCGGCGCCGGTTCGATCCCCGGCTGCTCCCCGGCCACCGGAGGAGGGTCCCACATGGCGCGCAGACCTCTCCTGCCGCCCGCTGCTCCCCTCAGCAGTGTACTTCGGTCCTTCTGCCTGCTCTGCCTCCCGCTCTGGCTCTGGTGAATTCTCTCACCCTCCCGCGCTTCTGACTGTACCCAGTGCATGTATAAACAAACAAAACAAACAAACAAACAAATAAATAAAAACATGCCTCTATAAAAAAAAATTAAAAAAAACAAAAAACAATGTATTTATAGGGATATGTGTCTCATTTTTTAAGGAAAAAAATCCTTGATATTCATGGACATTTGATAGTACTGTCAAAAGAACATGTAGTCAGTTGTAAATACTGTCAAATTTTCTGTGCGTCAAAACTTTTTTCGTCAAATGAGCAAATGAAAACAGGACAAACAAAAGTCAGTGCTATTGCATCTAACTCCACTAACAATGCCACTTTGAATGTGCCCTCTCTGGCCTGATGGTGTGCTTTCAGTTGCTCCACGGATTTGTTTATTCCTGTACAACCTCTTCAGTGGCTGTGTGATTGCATCTTACTCTTCTTTCCTCTCACCCCATTGTCTTCCATCACTGCTGCTTTGTGCTTGGCCGCCTCAGGAGTCTTAGGATCAGATGATTCAGTCAACAGGGGGCCAGGGTTGGGAGGAACAACTCTGCCTAGCACTGTTCAGGACCATGGCTATGCTCAAGTGTGTGGCTCTGGAAAGCCACCCCAAAGAACACCCCACTCAACTCCATTTTAATCTTGAAATGCCTCTGCGAGTCCTAATTTATTATTGTTCCACTATCTGTAAAAAACAGCAAACCACCATGAGCAGGTACTAGAGGTCTGGATATGTGAGTTCTACTTTGGCCTGGCCACCTGCCATGTTATTGCTCTCCTTGGCCATATGTGGCTGACTCCCATAAATTCTGCCCAGGACACCTATGTGACCTGACTGCTGTTTAATCTCTAATCCTCTAATCTCTAATCCTTTCTCAGCAGTCTCCTGACTGCACTGTACTATAGCCACTCTGTGGGCCTCAGACATGCTGTTCCCTCTGCTCGGAACACACCTCTTCTGCTTCTGTATCTGGCTAATACAGAAGCTTCTGCCTCAGCTTAGAAATCAGCCCTTCAAGGAAGTCTTCCTTGATTTCTCCAGTCAGGTTAGGACCTTCCTATGAGCTCACATAGCATCCTGACTCTCCCCCAACTTCCCAGCTTTCATCTGGAAGTATTTGTTTACTGTCTGTACTGCCAGTTAGGATGTATGGCTAAAGGCAAAGACCCTGTCTTTATTTACTACTGTGTCCCTTATGCTTAGCACATAGTTGGCTCTCAATAAATATCAGCTCTGGAAAGCAACTAAACAGGGAATCCTAGGAAGTTTCCCTAGATTGCTACCACCTTCACCCCATTTGTGCCAATTGTAATAGAGTAATAAGTAATGTAGTAAGACAAACACTTCTACTCATTACCAAAGTTTTCTTGAAAGAGTCTGAGAGTACTGTGTTTGCTTAGAAGAAATACTGAGATATCATATATGTGGTTAAGAACATGGAATTTGAGGGGCCTCCCCAGTGGCGCAGCGGTTGAGCGCTGGGTTGCAAAGCTGCCCGCAGCCTCTGAAGCGCTGGTTCCATCCCTGGCTGCTCCCCGGCCACCGGAGGAGGGTCCCACATGGCGCGCAGACCTCTCCTGCCGCCCGCTGCTCCCCTCAGCAGTGTACTTCGGTCCTTCTGCCTGCTCTGCTCCCCGCTCTGGCTCTGGTGAATTCTCTCGCCCTCCCGCACTTCTGACTGTACCCAGTGCTTGTATAAATAAATAAATAAATCTTAAAAAAAAAAAAAAAAAACCATGGAATTTGAGGATAGATTTCCTGGTTTTGAATCATGGCTGTGTCTCTTGATTGTAAATCTTTGGGTGAGCTACTTCACTTCACTCCTCAGCTTCTTCATGTATAAAATGGAGGTAAAAATTGCAGTCCTTACTTTACAACATTTTCGTGAGGATTATATGAATTAATATACACAAAGGACTTAGGAATTATGATGCATATAAACACTTAGTAAATAAAAGTGTGCTAGTGATTATTGTTACTATTATTCAGCCATTAGGGTATGGGATGAACTCAAGGAAACAAGTTGATCCCCAAATTCTCCTTGTCAGAAGAATGGGCCTGTTTACTGTCGGTTTTATTTTGCTGAGCACTTGTATGATGTTTGGGGAAAGTTGCTTAAGTCAAGTTAATTTACTATGCCAGTTAGGCAGGAAATAACTTTGGCATTGGCAGGATTCATTTGTACATTCAACAAATATTTACTGAATGTCTATTTTGTGCTGGATAGAAAGGGAAATGAGATTGCTACAGCTCTTACAGAGCTCTCAAAAAATCAAGAAAGGAGACAGAAGCTATAAAGGCCGGGTAATGGTGGGGAGAGGAAAGACAGACTAGTTTCCCTTCAGTGGATGTGGCACAGCAAAGGAGGCTCTGGAGACAACAGAAATGCTAAGGCAGGATTTTAAGACTCTGCTATAGAATGTGTCGTGTAAATCCTCCCTTCCATCCCCTACAAAATCTTCAATAAACTTCTCATTGCTCACTAGAGAGAGCCTGAAGAAGGGGAAGATAGCAGATATCTGGGTTATAGCTGCTGGGGGAAAGATACTATAGGCAAAAAAGCCTCTCCTTACTCTTGTGCGCTGCCAGTAAGGAAACATCACAGAGCAGGCAATATTGAATGATTATAAATGATGTCCCCCTTTGCACTCTTCTTTAAAATGCGTATAAATTAAACAGTACCAACAACAATCCTATTAACCAAAGAGAAGAAGCATTATTCAAGGTAAGAAACTTGGGATTAAAGGGGAAAGGGGCCATAACTGAAGCTGGGAGTAATGACCACCAACCAGCCCCTTTGTAGTTAATTAAGGATTCCTCAGCAACAATAACTCATTATTTTATAAACCATTGCTTAGGATGATGCAGACTTTCTTCCTGAGGTTTGGGTGTGGAAAAGGAAGGTGGTCATTGTGCTTACTTACAGTGACTTACTGTACCCATCCTTTTTTTTTTTTTTTTAAGATTTATTTATTTGTGCATACAAGAGCTGGGGTACAGGCCAGAGATGCAGGGGTGTGTGTGTGTGTGTGTGAGAGATGATTCACCAGAGACTGAGTGGGGAACAAAACAGGCAGACTGACTGAAATACACTGCTGAGGGGAGCAGCGGGCGAGACAGGAGAGGTCTGCCTCACCATGTGGGTTGCTCCCTGGCCCGCCAGGGATCAGGGATCGAACTGCAGAGGCTGCAGATTGCTTCATAGTGTGGTGCTTAACCCTTTGCACCACCAGGGAGGCCCCCCATCCTTTTTTTTTTTTATTCCAGTTCTTCTTTTTACACCATGTTAGCATTTTTTAAAATAACAATTTAAAGAAATGTGTGTGTGTGTGTTTTAAAGCTGCAGCCTAGAGCCTCCCCAGTGGCACAGCGGTTGAGCCCTGGGTTGCGAAGCTGCCCGCAGCCTCGGCAGCGCCGGTTCAATCCCCGGCCACCAGGCGAGGGTCCCACATGGCGTGCAGACCTCTTCTGCCGCCCTCTGCTCCCTTCAGCAGTGTACTTTGTCAGTCTGCCTGTTCTGCTCTCTGCTCTGACTCTGGTGAATTCTCTTACCCTCCCGTGCTTCTGACTGTACCCAGTGCTTGTATAAATAAATAAATAAATCTTAAAAAAAAAAAAAATCCGCAGCCTAGCAAGTAATCAGTCATCACCCTAAATAAAACAAACCTATCAATTTGCCCGAATTTCCAAGAGTGAAATAAATAAAGCTCTGCTGGAATTTACCTACACAAATTGAGACTTTGGTAGGAAAGAGAGAAATAAACTAGTCTTTTTTTTTTTTTTAGATTTGTTTACAGTATAAACCCTGGGGTTTCTGCATCTTATGACTACTGATTAAAAAGATATATGGTTGTTTACTAAGGTTCTCAAAGCACTATGCAAATTCAAATCACCTTGGGTATAGTTTGCCCTTAAAGCTATAAAGTAAATATGGAAGCATTTTGTTAATAAGGCTAAAATATGTTAATTTAAATAGTTGGCTTTGAATAGAATTTTCCTTTAAATCATTAATAGGAAAATGGAGAGAGCCTGGGTGGTCAAGCATGAAATGTAAATGAGAGTAGTTTTCTTCTTTAGGCCTTATCATCTGATGTCACCTGACGTTAAAATTTAAATCTGATGGCCTTATAGTTTGCAATATCATGAGACAATGCAGCTTATGCCCCAGATTTTTTTTTGACGGCAGTATTGAAACTCTGATTTTTAAGTACCATTTTCAAATGACAAAGTCAGAGTAAAAAAGATATGTGAACTGAGTGGAGACAGAAAAGGAGCTTGCCTGTCCCTTTATGTATAGGACCGTATTTTTTTTAAATCAAAAATTAAGATAGAGGGTGTTAGAGCAGAGACAAACCTAGCTAACAGTGAAATACAAAGTGAACAATGAAATTCCTTAAGGACTAATGCAGGAAGCGTAGTTTTGTCTTATTAATATGAGGAATATTTTTTCTTCCAAGCAGAAAAAGGCTTTAGGAACCTCTTTTCGGCTTTCCAGTTTCTAGTCAGCTCAAAATGGCGACCATTTCCTATTCTCAAGCAGCTGGTGAGAACGGCAAAGCACAGCTGCACGGGGAACCTCAGGAAAATCAAAGCGGACACCAGGCCTTGCTTCCACCGTCCTGCCACCAGGACAGAATTGCAGAGAAAGGGGAATTTAAAATGCACACGGGTTAGCCAGGTACTAAAGATAACTACATCCTTAAATATTACTGATTCCATGATTATAAGCTTTTCAACTTAGTTTCCCTTTTTTTGTCTTTTTTTTTTTTTTTGGACCCAAAAAGAAAGACTTTTGGGTGTTACAAATTTGTATCAAACAAGAAAATGGATTATTTTGGCTGCTTTATAGGGATAACAAAATTCATGAAGGTTAAGCAACCATTCAAGCTCATGCTGTTTCACTTTAAAGCATTCTAAGTATGCTTTACTTGGAAGTCAACAACAGCAACACGCTGTCTTCCAGAACTGCATTCCTATACCAACAAGATTCTTACGCATAGGAATTACTATAAAGGCGCACCCATGGTGAAGATCACACTGCACTGAGCTCTGGAGAATATTCTGGAAGCATCACTGAATGGCGTCCTCTCTGTCGGGAAAGAAATGAAATTCAGCAGACGCAGCAGTTTTTGGAAGGAGAAACGGCTTAACTCTTAGAATGTTTTTTGCTGGAGTGGGTATATTGAGAGCTGCGTCCTCTGGAGCTTTTTAAATCTGTGGACCGTTGAATATCATGCTGCCTTTTTTTTTTTTTTTTTGAAGTTACAAAATACTCTGTGGGGTGACAGGCATGGAAAGTTTGGAAAATTAAATGCTTAAAACTTCAGATAATCCAGATGACATACATGCAATAGTATTCCATGAAGAATTTATCCAACCCAATCCCTTGCATCTCATTAGCCAAAGCACAGACTCCAAATTTTGCACCCCCAAAAAGAAGGTAAAATGCAAGGGTCTTACAGCAGCTCCTGGGACGTGCTGAGAGCCGCTTTGTTACAAGTGTATCCAATGTCCCCAGCACCAGAGACTTGTGGGGCACTGCTCATTTCTGCTCCATTCGCTCTGCAGCTCCCAGCGGTGGTGGTTGTGTTATGAAGGCAGACCCCGCCAAGCTGGCCGACAAGACGCTGCGCACCCCCAAATGCTCGCGGTGCCGGAACCATGGCTTCCTGGTGCCGGTCAAGGGCCATGCGGGCAAGTGCCGATGGAAGCAGTGCACCTGCGAGAAGTGCTACCTGATCACGGAGCGCCAGAAGATCATGGCTGCGCAGAAGGTGCTCAAGAAGCAGGCCTCCGAGGAGGAGCAGGAGGAAGCCGTGAGCGCCCATGGGTCCGAGCTGGCCCCCGGGGCTGCGGCTGCTGCCCCAGGCGCAAGCCTTCGCCCGCTGCCTCTGCTTGCCGCTTCGGGGGACGTGGAGCTGGGCCGCGACAGCCGCGTGGTCCCCGGCTTTCCTGAGAGGCCCCCGCGTGGCCCAAGCCCTGGCCCGAGCGCCTTCCAGCCAGTTCTGGGTGTCCACGGCCACGTGGGGCTGAGCAGCCGCCCCGCGCCGGCCGTGCCCAGGCCTGTGGGGCCCTTGCTCGGGGCCGAGGCCGCCGGCAGGGGAAGCCCCGGTCGCCTGGAGCTGCGCAGGCCGCTGCGGCCCGTGCCTAGCCCGCCGTTTGCTGACTTCGGTAAGACCCCTAGGCCCTGCGCGGCCTCGCCCCACGCTGGCTTCTCTCCCGGCCACGGCCTCCCCGCGACCCACGTGGCGGGCCAGGCCAGCAGGGCCCCGCGGGCTTGCGCTTGGGGGTGGGGGATGGGGAATGCTTTCCAGGGGTCCCCTTGCGTACGGGTTTGGGTTCGCCTAACAGGTAAAAAGAGAAGGAATAGGATGACCAGATGGTTTTTTTTAATATTTAGCTACAGCTTTTGCCTTTTCGTACTGCAATAGAAAGATGGCCCCCGGTTGGCTCAGGCCGCGGCCCCTCCCCCCGCACGCTCCTGGGAGCTGGTCCTTACTGCGCCTGTGCGCCTCTTCCCGCCCGTTCCTCGGGCTGGAGCTCCTCCCCCAGGACGTCCGCCCAACCGGGACTGCGCCTGCGCACCCTTGCTCCCTGCGGTTTGGAGGCCCTTTCTCCAGCCATGTGCTGACCGAATGCGCCTGCGCACTGGGCCCTTTCTCTGGACGGTTGGGGGCTGAGATAGCGGACTTGCTCTTCCCTGGAGACCCGTCAAATTGGTCCGTCAATTTGTGGTTACCTCTTTTTGTGGTTACCTCTGTTTTTCTTTTAAATACCCATCCTGCCATGTGCATAAATTACATTGTTCCTTATGGCTTGCTGCTTTCACTATTAAAGCACAATTTCACGTATAGATTTGAGGCTTAAAAATGGCTTTTATGGGGTGCAGACAAGCGTTTCCCTATGGCAGTGTGGGAGAAAGAGCACCAGTCTGAGTCAGGAGGGTGGGGGCTGCTCATTCTAATCTGAGGCAAGCTCCCTTTTTGCCGTCTGTCCCCTCTGTACTAAATGGTTTGGCCTAGATGTTTGCTGAACAGCAAACCTAGGAGAAGGATATCTTTCCATAGACACGATGCCTTTTTTTGCCCCAGTGAACTGGAGCTGAACATTTATGATGTGTCAAACACAGCCATCCCCTGTGACTGGGGGTGGGGTCATATTCCTTGCCCTCAGGGTCTTGTCCTTGTGGGAGGGATAGCATTGGTCAAAGACTCACACGACCGAATGTCCAGAGCTCTTAACAATTGATGGGTTAGGTGTAGTGTGAAGAAAGAGCAGAAGCTGAGTACTGAGGACTCCAGAAGACAAAATGGGGTTAGAGGAGGAAGCCTTCCAAGCCCAGGGAAGGATATCTGTAAAGTCTTTGAGATGAATGACAAAGAAGCAGCTGCTAGATATAGTATGAGGAGGCTATAGTGGAGGCTGGAACTAGTCACAGGGGCTTTGTGGCTGTATCTAGGACTTCTAAGAGCAGTGGGACATGGTTGAAGATTTACAGGGCAGGAAAGGTTAAAAGAGTAATGAATGTGGAAGTTCTTTGTAAGTGGATATATTTATTATATTTCTACCTTTAGACAGTAATGCGATGCTCTTTAACACCTCCTTCTTTGCTGGTCTTCTCAGGGCTTTCTCTGAGCATCAATTCAGAGTGTGTGGTGGGCTCTGAGTTCCTGGAGAGAGAGCCTTCCAAGCTGTACCCCAGCTGCTCCAGTATGCATTCCTACCGCCCGTTCCCTCTGGGCTACCAGGATGCATCCTCGACCTCGGGGGTCCCTCTGCAACGCGGCTTCCGGCATGTGTCTTATAGCCATTACCATGGAGGAAGCTTGGTGAGTCCCATCCCTGATTTCTTTCCCTGTTCTTCCTTGTCCCAGCTGCCATTTCTGCCTTTAAGGATCATCAATACCAGGAAACCAAGTGGCAGCTCTGCTCTGTGCCATGTCCCTAAGGGGCTGATAAGAGGGACAGAGCATTCATCCTGCACAGTGTGCACCTCTGGGAGGGCACACATGTGGCCAGGACCCCACCACTCTGCCTGGGCTGTGGCATGTGCTTTTCAGAGCTGTGGCCTAAAAGTCTCCGGGGAGTCCGGTTAGACAGAATACAGACACATGTCAGGTAAGCCTGGGGAGCAGCCACACGGTAACACCAAGCCATCACCATCAGCCTTGACTCCTGGCATGGACTCCTCCTGGATACCAGAAAGGGAATTTTACTTTCCTGGAGCCGTGCAGTTGGGGGCAGAGCTAGGAGCAAGCATAGGTCTCCTGCCACAGGTATGGCCCATCTCTCTATTTTGGGTGTTGTAAGCTATTTATATATATATTCATATACATGTAAGTTATCTTCCACTGCATTAACAGGAAAATGCTTAAAAAGCACTGATCTTGGTAATTTCCCAGGTGCCTAATATGGACCTTTAAGATCCAAGTTTTTACCCCGTTGAGGAGTTGAGGCAGAAGGCTGAGAGAAGATATTCACCCAAAGTCATAGAACTGGAGCGTGAGGGACTCAGGTGCAAGTCACACCGCTGGTCAGCGACTAGCCAGCATGTATACCTCACTCGCCTTGTCTCTAGAGCTCAGGCACTTTCTGTTACCCTAAGTTTTCTCTCAGAGGCAGAGCAGTCATGGCCCTAAACCCGACCCAGTCCCAAATCAGGGGCACCGGACACCCCGTGGCAGCCCAGAGAGAGCAAAAGCATTTCCAGCCTCCACACAAAGAGAGGTTCTGGCCAAGTGGAGCACCCACCCACCGTCTGCTCACAGAAGCCTGGCGTCCAGGGCAGGCCACTGATTGACAGGCTTGCCAGACGGCCTTTGTTAAGAGTGTGATCTCAGTCGGTTTATCTGGGCCTGAGCTGCCACCACAGGCCCCAGGCAGGAACTGTGATTCAGGGAGAGACTTGGCTGAGCAGCTTGGAATTAAAACACTAATAATCCCCCTCCGACCCCCTTCATGTCTGGTTAGAGGATCAGGCAATATTTGTGAAGCTGTTTCAAACCCAAGAGCCTATGAATTGCTTTCACACTGTCCTGCTGCCCTCTGCCCTCTGGTGCCTCTGCCATACCTGCTGCTGTTTTGCTTCCTCTGTTCTCTTCCCACAGAAGAGCACAAACCTGGAGTTAGATCAAGGGTCCATCCTCCCTCCAATATTTCCTAGCCGTGTACCTCACCTCTGAGGACCTCACTCATGTTCTCAGTCTGTGCAGTGGGATCCGTGTGCCTACCCCATAGACCCTTGATAGACTGAATAAGGTATAGTGGCAGGTAAAATGCCTGACACAGGGTCTGGCGTGTAGTGGGCTCTTGAAAGTGGGCTTTTCTTTTCTTCCTTGTGGTTAAAGTGAGTTCTGAAATCTGTAAGGAGATTGTTTTCTAGACGGCCTTGAGGCTTTAATACTCTTCATGGGTGACTCACCGGAGTAGGGGCACTATATGGAGTTTCTCAAACTCCCTTGACAAA
Organism: Talpa europaea; assembly: GCF_964194135.1. NCBI lineage: Eukaryota > Metazoa > Chordata > Mammalia > Eulipotyphla > Talpidae > Talpa > Talpa europaea. The sequence goes on from NC_140076.1 coordinate 33,433,298, forward strand.
GAATACTTCTAAGAGCACTTAAAAATATCTCAGTAGGAAGCTGGAGTTCTCCAGAACACAACTTGTAAAGTGCTGCTCTGAAGTGTTGTATGAGAAATAAATAGTAGGAATTACATCTGAAACTCATTTTTATTTTCTATTACATTCAGTCTTTCTCAGTTAAGCTCTGAGCTCATCCCGCTTCCAGATCCCCTCATTTCAGCCGTGGGGGCCTGTGACACAGTGTTCGTTTCCCTCTCCTAAAGAAGGAGCAGAAACAGACGGGTTGATTGCTGATGCCACCAGCTCCCCTGGCCCAGTCACTGCTGCATCACACCCAGGTTGCTGACTTCTGTGCAGTTAGAACAGGGTCCCCAAAGGGCCCCAATCCTGAGTCTGAGTCATGATATGTGCCAGAAAACGGGACCACAGGTGCTTAGGATGCGCCAGAATCCTCCCCTAGCTGGAGTAGTGGGGCAGGACAGACTGGGGGTCCAGGTCTGCGTCAGCAGCCCAACAGCCCTGTGGCCTGGGCCCATGGCTTCTTCTCTAGGACACTTCATCATTAGATCAAAGGGAGTAACAGAGTCTCCCTCTGGGGGTAGAGAGGGTATGTGCAGGACCGTAGTGGCTGCGCCCAACCCAGGCTTTGCTGAGGGACCAGTGCCACCCGCCCCAGTCACCCGGTGGGGGTGTGCTGGAGACTCCATTCCCCCCACGCCCGTGGGGCCAGAGGGAGCCCCTTGTGTGGGAAGGAGACAGAGTAACCCTTCCCCGTGTGCCCTGCAGGTGTCAGAGCCAGCGGGGGATTTTCCACCGAGCTACTACCCGCCCCCCCAGCCTCCCCCCCAACTCCTGCCCCCAGGCTTCCTTGCTGCGCTCCACCTCCTGCCACCGCCACCGCCGCCCCCTCCACCGGCCGCCTTCTCGCTGACCCTCCTGGCGGACACGGACAGGGAGACCACTGGTGAGTGGGTGCTGGCCCAGCTAGGGAGAGCCAGGGGGACCTCCTGGAGGACAGCGGGGCACAGAGAGCAGGATGTCAGTGTGCTGGCCTGGGATCAGCACTTCCCTTGCACTCTCACATCCTAGGCCAGCATCTGGGAGACACCTTCCTAGTATCTGGGGATGCCCAGGCCAGCATGTGGGGAGATGCCTTCCTAGGCCAGAGACCTGGGCACCCTGTGGACGCTGAGGCGGGCTGGAATTTCTGTGGCATCTCTGCCTGTCTCCAGGCCATATACCAGTTCCCTCACCTCACGCCGGGTACAGGACAGCGGCTGTGCTAAGTTAGTGCTCGCGTCTCCTTTCACCCTGTCCCCACACTCGGGGGTCCTTTGACAGAAGCTGCAGAGCAGAGCGGCTTTCATGGGGCCGCTTGTGACCAGCAGACCTGGAGACCTTGAACTGTAGCAGGTGTTCAGAGTTTCCCAACACCTGGCAAATTAGGGCAGATGAATTCTCAGTAGGGGCCTGGAAATGATGCAAATGCTATGTGTCTGCAGTTTGTATCTGTGGGTAGGTAATGTTCTCTCTTTCTAAATCCAGTCCTCCTCCTCTGTCCTTCGCAGATGACCAGGATGCGGAGGTGCTGGGGGAGCCCAGCCAGCCATCGTCTCGGGAGCAGTCTGACTAGGCCCAGGCCCTCGGGCCAGCAGAGTGGGCCCTTAGGGGTGTGACAGGAGTTTGTTTCTATTCATTGATGTGCAAGGAGGAAGGATAGTGATAGGCATAAGGTAACAGTTAATTTCCATTTAAGTTAGGAGGAAAAAGGGTGATTTCTCAGGCTCTCTCTGTCCTGAGATTGTGGAGGAACGTAGAGGATGAAGTTACCAAGGAAGGGCCAGGGCTCTGAGCACTGGGGGGCTGGTGGAAGCTCACATTTAGGAATGAATTTAACCATCTCTGGGTTGTGCTGCTGTTTCTCAGACTCACACCCCAGAGGTGGTCTTTGATTTCTTCAGGCCCCACTCCAGGACAGGAGGCACCATCTATTTCAGCCTTCTGCTTCTGCCACCTCTGCTTGGTCCCCAGCTCGGGGCAGCATAGTCATCAAGCTTCCAGCACATTCTGGAAGCTGGTGCGAGCAGCCAGGACCAGGGCATTGACAGCGGGTTCTGCAGCGTCCTTCCTGCTGCTCGTCTCCCTGGCCACAGCCCCTTGCCTTCTCCAAAGGGCTTTCTAGTAAGCATCCTGCCCGTTGGGGCTACTTCACCTCACCTCCATGAAGTTCAAGCCACTATTGGCATCATTTTTTGTTCAAAAAAACTATAAAGTTTGACTATTTTGATGTTTTTATAGTGATCGCCAACTTTAAAAAGTAGGCTGTTCATAAGCACTGATGCAGTTCTCAGAATAGTGCTTCCAAATCACCTATGATGTCAGCAGTTTCTTCTCTGGGGACAGTTGACTTGAAATAAAATGAGCAGTGAAAATCCTTGTGGATGGTTTATTCTCTCTAAATCCTTGAAGAAGGCTCGTTTGGGTAGAGTGGCCGGTCCTGGGTTTGGGGTATGTTGGTTTGCCCTTGATCAGTGCAGGTGCCGGGAGTGAATGATTCCTCACTGAGCGGCAGAGTCCTGTTCTCCATTCATGGAAGGACTGGCTCGCAGGATATAGTTGACCTGCTTCCCGTCCTGCCTGTGGGCAGGGATGTCCAAGCATCCAGCTATTCTCAATGTCAGTGGGATGGCTGGGGGCCTGGACCTGCTCTATGGGAAGGCATAGCAGCTCAATCAGGAATTTCACAGACAGTGCTTTTAGCAGGACAAAACCAACATTCTTTTTTTTTTTTTTTAAAGATTATTTATTTATACAAGCACTGGGTACACTCAGAAGTGCGGGAGGGTGAGAGAATGAGCCAGAGCCAGAGCGGGGAGCAGAGCAGGCAGAAGGACCGAAGTACACTGCTGAGGGGAGCAGCAGGTGGCAGGAGAGGTCTGCGCGCCATGTGGGACCCTTGCCCAGCGGCCGGGGATCGAACCGGTGCTGCAGAGGCTACAGGCAGCCTCGCAACACAGCGCTCAACCGCTGCGCCACCAGGAAGGCCCCAAAACCAACATTCTGAGGCCTGCAGGGCAGCATGGGCTTCAAAGTGGACCTGATAAGGCAGTGATTTTGGACTACACTGGTTTTGGTGTGACAGCCACCCATACTCTTGTCCTGCCACTGGCACTGCACTGCAGGAACATGGAAGCAGGGGTGTAGAAGGCCTAGTTTCTGGTTCCACTTAGCCTCACCCCCGTTTTGAGTGGACTTCTGACCTCAGTATGGCCGGGCAGGTCTGGATCAGTGATCCTAGTTTCTCATCACACTTTATCCTCCCCACTTCTCCAGCCACCTCTCTGGCACACTCTGAATCAGGGAGAAGAGGATGAAAGCAGATCAGCAGATAAGGGTAGCCTACTCATCCCAGTTTGACTATGACCAGAAAAACCTGGAAGGCAGCATGAGGCATTCCTTGATACCGGATGCACTGGCAGATGACCTGCCAGTAGAGGGCGCAGGGCAGCAGCTATGGGTGGGGTAGCAGAAATAGGACCTCCAGGGCCCACCCCATCTGTTGCTAAGCGACAGGCCTACAATTTCCTGGCATCTCCGCTGGGTTTCTGAAGAACCTCCTTGAGGCCCTTCTATGGAGATGGGATTTCCCTGCGAAATGAAAATGATGAACCTATAGGTTGGGCTATGTGATCACCAGCCTCTACAACTCACCTTTGCACAGTCTGTCTGTAAAATAGAAACCCTTCCATCTTTGTCTTCAGAGTCCCATAGGTATTCCCAGTTTCTCTCCTTCCTGTGCCTCTGCACATAAAGAGTCTCCTGCTGGCTCCTTTGGGCCATATTACTCTGATCTATTTATCCTTTCATACTTCATCCAGGCACCCTGCCTGCAGGCCCCCTCAGACTGGACTAAGCTGTCCTGGCCCCCGCCACCCTTTATGTCCATTCCACTGTGTAGATGTCGCCCCCTCTCTTATCCCCCACAAGTCTGCGCTTCCTGGAGGCAGTGACATGGTCTCATTTGTCCCTGTGTCCCCAGCTCCCTTGGTGGAGCGCAACATTGCTTAGTCCTGTAGTCCTGGAGACCCTGTTGGCAAATGAAGAGTTGAATTTCAGGCCACTTTAACGTATTTTTGGGTGGAGGTCTGAGGTGCCTTATCTCTGGCCACTCACTGCAGCATCTTTTGCCTTACACTTGTGGTGTCTCTGCTGGGATCCCACATAGGTCAGAGGAACAGAGAGTCGGGGGTCATTGAAACTGTACTCTTTGCCAAACTCTGCACCCTCTCCCACACTGATCTCAAAACATGGGGCTGTCATCCCTGTGTTATGAAGTGAAGCATAGAGAGGGGTAGTTGTTTTCCCAAAGATGCACAGTTTGTGCAGAGGCAGCATACATGTTTGGGCACCAAGTATATAGTTTTAAATATCTGTTTGCCCTGATTTACCATTTTGAGATTTTTTTGAATATGGACCATGTACATGATCGGACCACCCCAGTGTCTGGGCAGTTTCTAGCATAGCACAGGAAGAACCACCTAAGCATGTTTGCCACCTTAAACCACTGCTCACTCCCCTGACCACAGCTTGCAAAGCCTCCAGAGAATGCTGACATGGGCATCATGCTGAGTCGAAGTGGGAAAAGCCCACAGGGCCAGATGGCAGTCAGCATCATGGTGCCCCCCAGACTGCAGTCCACCCCCAAGTGGCTTATAAGGCATATGAACAGGCCAAATACAATGAACAAGCTAGCTCGGCTTAACATTTTTTAAAAAATGAAATCATTGAAATATTTTTTTTCAAGCTCGTGTAATTTCCTTTTGAAAATGAACAAAAAAGTGTGAAGTCATTTTTTAAAATAGTATTAATAGAATATTAAAATTTGAATCTAAACCCTTTCACAAGGTAGATGAGACATTTATCAATAATGATGCTTTAATTCAAATGTAACCTGGGTAACAGTTTTGATTCCTACTGGGATTTTTTTTCTTGCTCATTTCTTCACCTTATTCCAGATTTTTTATTTGTGTTTAAAAATAATGAATGGTAAGGCCTCCCTGGTGGCACAGGCGGTTGAGCTCCGCACTGTGAAGCTGCCCGAAGCCTCTGCACTGCCGGTTTCATCCTGGCTGGCCAGGGAGCAACCCACATGGTGAGGCAGACCTCTTCTGTCTTGCCTGCTGCTCCCCTCAGCAGTGTATTTCATCAGTCTGCCTGTTCTGTTCCCTGCTCTGGCTCTGGTGAATCCTCTCACCCTCCTGCACATCTGGCCTGTTTCCTGGTTCTTGTATAAATAAATAAATCTTTAAAAAAAAAAAAAAGAATGGTGAATAGGAGGAATGCAGGAAAAGGGGAAGCCGCTGAGTGTGAGCCAGTAACACATCCCACCCCATCCCAAGAGCCCCACTCTTGGTTTTCTTCTCAGAGACATCTTCCTTTTTTTTCAATCTTCTTCTAGAGATGTTGTGTACAGGCATTTTGTTGTTTTATTTGTTTAACTAAAATTTAATTTTGTTAGCATTATAGGTTCACATTCAGTTGTTAAGAAATAGTATGGAGACACCTCCTGGCCTCTTTACCCACTTCCTCCCCAGGGCGTGAGATACCAGGTCGAGGGGGATACAGCCAGAGCACTGACAAGGGCGCAGCCACCCAGGGCGCAGCCACCCATTTTTTTCATGTAATTGTTGTACAGGAGGTGAGATTTAAGTTGGAGTTCATTTTTTTTGCCCACAACTGTCCAGCATTGAAAATGCCATTCTTTCTCCATTGAATTGTTTCCATAATTTTTTTTTTTTTTTTTTTTTTGTGGGACCCTCGCCGGTGGTGGGAATGAATCGGCGCTGCAGAGGCTGCGGGCAGCCTTGCAGCCCAGTGCTCAACCGCTGTGCCACCAGGGGTGGCCCGAATTGTTTCCATACTTTTGTCAAAAATCAGTTGAGTCTACTTGTGTGGGTCTATTTCTGAGCTTGCCAATCTGCTCCTTTGATGTTTTTTATTTTTATTTTATTTTTTTAAAAGATTTATTTATTTATTTATACAAGCGCTGGGTACAGTCAGAAGCGCAGGAGGGTGAGAGAATTCACCAGAGCCATAGCGGGGAGCAGAACAGGCAGACTGACGAAGTACACTGCTGAGGGAGCAGCGGGCGTGGCAGGAGAGATCTGTGTGCCATGTGGGACCCTCGCTGGCAGTCGGGGATCCAACTGGCACTGCAGAGGCTGCGGGCAGCTTCACAGCCCAGTGCTCAACCGCTGCGCCACCAGGGGAGTCCCTGATCTGTTTTTTAAAAAACACCATCGTGGCATATGATCCACACTGATTGGCGTGTTTCTCTTTTCATTATCCCCAGATCGAGGCTTCTGAGCCTTTTTTTGGGTGTCATAGGCCCCTTTGTCAGTTGGGGAGTCTCTGGCCCCTTCTCTGAGGAGTGGGTAAAATAAAAATGCATAAGGTTACAGAGGAAACCAATTATGTTTAATATACTTGTCAAGATAGAGAAATGCACTTGCTGTTCAGCAACACATGCACGGCTTTACTCACATGAAGTGGTAAGATCTGGCTCCTCATTAGTAATAGTTTCAGAGTAGTGATACTGATGTGTTAAGATATTTGTGATGTGAGAAAATCTGTGATTTCTACCTATGACCAAGTCACTGGTAATTTGAGGGCGGGGGGTAGGGTTTATGCCTTACAATCATAACTGAAGGCAGTACTGAATTCTATAGAGGTTAGTGAAAATGAAGATATAATTTTTCCCCAGCCAAATTCCCTGAGCCCTTCATACTCTTCAGGACCCCATGGGGGCCTGCATTGGTGCTTAGAGACTCTGCTACCTTCCTCATGCTACTTAGACTCTGCCAATAAGCACCTGGCTCTGCGCGTTCTGTGTAGACTTTCATCAGATCCTTTCCAATCTTTTGCTGTTATTGCTAACTTAAGTTTTTAAAAGATTTAAAGATTTCTCCCTTCTCAAGAGGGTCACTATGCTGACTCCCTTGCATTCAGAGACCCTTGGCTGAGATACATACCCAGCTCTGGGTGAGCTGTTTCACCCCCTTGTCTGTCTCTTTCTGGGGCTGCCCTCACTCCACCTTATGACATCTACCCTAGCCGAGGCTGGGGACCTCATGCTGTCACAGGGGATTATGTGGGTAGGCAGGCTTCGGAGGGTTCCCCAAGCTGCGAGCATCCTGTGAGCAGATGTACGCTCCTCTGCGTCTTTGTGCTGTTTTATTAACAGCAGATCGCAAGACACTAACATTCTATCATGTCAGCTCTTGTACTTGAGCTAGCGCAGGCATTGGCCTGTCAGTAATTAGCTGCTGGGTGGTGTCTTTTCTTCATCTTTTTTCTCTTTTTAATTGGAATCAGAACATCTTTTTTTCTTTCTTTCTTTTTTCTTCTGGATAGTAGATGCAGTCCGTGGAATGCTCTGTATGCGCTTGGCTGTTTTTCCACATTTACGGGCAATTAATTTCTAGCTATAATCCGGTTACCCGGCAAACACCAAGTTGCCTCCCAACATTGTCAGCCACTTGCTGGAACGACTGCTCCCCAACCCGCCTCCTCTTGGGAAAACAAGAGATAATAGCACCTCATCCTGAAATGTGTGAAGCATACCTGGTTTTGAAACCCTGGCTGTTTTAATTGTAGGTCTTTAATTAAGTCAGTGTTTTTGAACATCTGGCTTTGGGTTTTGTTTTTCTTTTTTTACAATTTGGAGTGAATTTTTTTACTACCACGGTATATTAACATCAATCGTGGGGTGATGTCAACCACCATCTTCAACATCAACAATGTCCCTTGTTCTGGCCACAGAATCAAAAGCATTTATTAGGCACCCTCAGTAGACCAGGCCTTGTGCTGGGCTCCTCGGAGAGGTGGATATTTCCCTCCCACACCCAATGGGGGCTTCCTAATGACCGGATCTGAGCAGTCTGTCGCTAACCCTTCTCTGCCTCCCCACAGCTTTGGGACCGAGTTCCAGGTTCCCAGACTGGCCTGCAAAGCCTTTCACAACCCAGAGTCCCAGCTGACCATTCCAAGTCTGCCATACCTCTGTTTCCCCTGCACTAGAATTCCCTCAGCCTGGGTCACCCCTCCCCTGAGGCCTCATCAGCACCTCCATGGAGCCTACTCTGAAACTCCCCGGGAAGGCTGGTGTTGCTTTGGTGCTTTGATGCCAGGCGTGTCCTGCACAAGTCCCCTAAGACTCTGTGCACTTACTTGCCTCTGCTATGGATTCGTGGGGTGTCACCAGAGATGACCTTATGGCCAAATCCAGTGGTCAGTTCTCTGTTCTATTGGCTGCCTACAATGTCCTACATGCATTTGTCTAGACTCCCAGAGTGCTCCTCCCTTCTGATCCATGACTCACAGCCGTTCCTCTCCATTCTTCGCTGCTCTTCTTCCTTTTCTGCCTGCCTTCTGGATGTTGGTGCTCTCCAAGTAAGTGCTATGACATCCTTTCTTGTCAGCATGCTTTCTCTATAGCTGTTCCTTCAGGTTCATGCCATTACCTTCCACCTAGTACGCAGAAAGAGCTAGGCTGAGCTCTGCACATGTGCCAACTTTATCTACACAACCTCCCTAACTGCACGCTTAAATGGTGTTCTGGCAGCAAGGGTTCTGGGAGGAAACAGAAGCCAACTTGAAACGTTCAAGAGATCAGAAAATAGTGCTCCCAGGGTGAGCAGATCCTGGAGGCAGGTCTGCCATGCAGAGGCTGGAGTCAAGGAGCCACCAAAATGACAGACCAGACCGCAGGGAACTGGGTAGAAACAGCGCTACCTTTCTCTCCTGCCCTCTGATCTCCTGCTAGTGGCTCCATTGGCCCAACAAGAAGCTCTTAACAGGAAGCCAGAGGGCCAAGGAGCCTGCAGGTGACGTAGTTCATAATGCCCTTCCCTTTCACTGAAGCAGGCGGCCAGGTACCGGTTGCAGTCCTGTTCACAGGAGGATCTCCTTCCCCGTGTGGGCTGTAGCCTCCATCCATTTCTGCCTAGTGCTGGCACACCACGTGCCGCTTGTAAGCCAGACTCCTAGTGGGCTCCTTTGCTAACTGATCAACAGGAATCCCATCAAAGAGATGGCAAAGCACTAGCAGTAGGTTCCGTGGCCACCAAAGCCAAGTGTTCATAGCATTTATGATGCCCCTGGGCTTGCTCCAGCCCAGCTACGCGCCCGCATTTCCAGTCAATACAGAAGTGCCACTATGCACTCGGCTGGTGGAGCAGGTAAAATCCAGGGTATTTGTATTCTTCTACTGCATAACAAATACCTACGCTCTTAGTGGCTTAAGGCAGCACTCATTTATCATCTCATACTTTCTGTAGGTCCTCAACGAGGTGACTGAGTGGCTGGGTTTTGTTCGGAATCTATTTTTTCTTTTTTTAAAGATTTTTTATTTTTATACAAGAACTGGGGTACAGGCCAGAGGGGCCGGAGGGTGAGAGGATTCACCGGAGACAGCGCGGGGAGCAGAACAGGCAGACAACTGAAATACACTGCTGAGGGGAGCAGCGGGTGAGACAGGAGAGGTCTGCTGCACTATGTGGGTTTCTCCCTGGCTGGCCAGGCATCGAACTTGTGCTGCAGAGGCTGCGGACAGCTTCACAGTGCTGCGCTCAACCTGCTCTGCCACCGGGGAGGCCCTGTTAGAATCTTACTAGGCTGAAATTGGGGTGTTGGCCATGATCACGACCCCATCTGAGGGTTAGAGCCTCTTCCAAGCTTACTGGGTCATTGATAGACTGGCGGACTTAGGGATCTGTGCACGTGACATTAAAGGGAGAGTGACCAGCCTCACATCAGCCAGCATTCACCCTCTGCACCCCCTGCATTGCCTCCTGCCTGGGTGGGGGCAGCAGCCTTCTAGCTGGCCACTTTGTTTGCCGCCCCTTCCCTCCCTGCCTACTCCAGTCTCCATAGCAGCTAGAGTGATCCTGATAAAATAGGAATCAAGCCTGGTCACAGTCGTGCCCTGAAGCCTGCAGTGGTTCCGTTATCCTCAGTAACCCCATTCCTTGGGCTGCTCTCTGAGATTCTGGATCTGTGCCCCCTCCCGTCTAGCCTGGCACAGGGTAGTCATCACTGTCCATGCACCACCCACCTTCATTTGCTGTTTGTTTTTAACAATGTACTAGGTGCCCGTGAACCCATGGCTCCAGACAAAAGCCAGACCCTTGACAATATCCTACTTCCAGTATCTGGTCCCCAATCCCACTCTCACCTCCTGACCACCCCCCTGCCTTTCCCGGTGACCATCATCCTGAATCCTGGCACTCCCTTCCCTTGGTTTCCTTTTCTGATTTCATCACATCCTTATGTATTCCTGATCTTTAAAGTTATTTTAGGCTGTAGTCTTGGGAATTTTTTCACAGAATATTATATCATTCACACTCTTTCATGTTTTTTTTTTAAAGATTTATTTTTTTATGCATACGAGAACTGGGGTATAGGCCTCAGGTGTCGGGGGTGAGAGGATTCACCAGAGACAGAGTGGGGAGCAGAACAGGCAGACTGACTGAAATACACTGCTGAGGGGAGCAGCGGGTGACGCAGGAGAGGTCTGCTGCACTGTGTGGGTTTCTCCCTGGCTGGCCAGGCATCGAACTTGTGCTGCAGAGGCTGCGGACAGCTTCATAGAGCTGTGCTTAACCCCTTGCACCACCAGAGAGACCCTCATCCATGTTGTTAAAAGGCTGCTGTAACCCTAGTTGTTTTACCAGCTGCAGGATATTCCTTCATGGCATCCCAGGTTCCACACCGTCTCCCCCTTACTGGCATGGGTGTTCAGGTATGGTGGTGGCTTTGGAGAGCAGTGCCACTGAGCACATCACTGCCCACGTCCCTGTAGACCCACCTCTGCCCTCACCTTCTACCGCCCTTGCCCTCACTCACCGCACACCAGCCACATGGCCTCTTGTATAAACTCCAAGCCCATCCCTGCCACAGGACCTTTGCACCTGCTGTTTTCTCTTCCTCGGCTGCTTTTGCTTGTCTAGGTTTCTTTATTTTTTTTAAAGATTTTTATTTATTTATGCATATGAAAAATGGGGTGTAGGCTAGAGATGCGGGAGGTGAGAGGATTCACCAGAGAGAGTGGGGAGCAGAACAGGCAAACGGACCAAAGACACTGCTGAGGGGAACAGCGGGCGAGTCAGGAGAGGTCTGCTGTGCCATGTGGATTGCTCCCTGGCCGCCGCGGATCGAACTCCTGCTGCAGTGGCTGGAGATAGCTCGCTAGTGCTGTCTTTAACCCCTGCGCCACCGGGGAGGCCTTTTCTTCATCATTCTGAGCTCAGCACAGTGTTGCTTTCTCAGATGTCCCTGGATCACTGGGTCCCCCTTCCAGAACTGTTGCTGTGAGTCCCCATCTTCCTGGGGCCTCAAGGAGGGACCCTGGAGGGTGTGACTAGAGGACAGAGGGTCAGGGGTGGCATAAGAGATGGCCGGAGAAGCAGTCTGAGAGATGATGTGGGGAGGCCTCGCATGCCACGCCAATGAAGACATGCTCATCCTCACCGGCGTTAGGACTGGTGTCCAGGGAGAGGCCTGGTGCCGCCAGGGGGCTGCTACTCTAGGTGTCTGAGGAGGGCAGCTACCATAGATGCTCAGACCTGAGCAGGTGGGCTTTCTCCAAGAAGTATCCCTTGGAAAGGACAGGAGAGCCTCACATTTGAGTCTTTCAAATGACATGAAGCATCATTTCACATTTTACGGAATACTTGTTCAATTACTTTATTAAAAAAAAAAATTTGGTTCAGGAACTCGGGCTGAAAGAACCTCCAATGCGTTGGCTTCTTTGGGGGTTTAGCTGTAGAAGAGATACCGAGAAACTGAGCACTGTCAGGGGCCCCTGGGTGGTCTGGGCCCCACAATGCTGAGCTGCCTGAGGCTGGGCAGCCAGCTGGGTCTTTCCTTGGGGGCTCTGAGGGCACAGCGGCTCCACCCCCTTATTCCTCAGATGGGGAAACAGGCCTGGGAAGGCAAATGACTTTCCAAGGAGCAGAGCAGGCCCAGAATGCAGCCTCCTGGCTTCTGAGATGCTTCAGGGCACCGTGAATGCCGAGCCAGGCACAGAACACCAAAACCTGCTGCTCTCTTGGCCTTGAAGGCAGGGATGAAGTGGTTGGGGGTGCACCAGTTTTGGAGCCAAGTGAGTTTTAATTCCCAATCTCCCCACTAACTAGCTGTGTGACTCTGGGCAAATCACCTTCCCTCTCTCAGCCTGGGTGTCTCGCGGAGTGAAGCGAGGAGGAGTGCCTCTCTAGAGCGTTGAGAGGTTCTGACTGCGGCACAGTGGGAACGCGTCCTTGGCGCGTGGGAGCCGGGGAGGTGATGGGGACTCTAGAGGGTCCCTGGGGAGCTGTGGACAAGCAGCTCTCGCCTCCCCCCCACCCCATGGCGTGGTCCGACAGCAGGCAGAGCCTGAGGCAGGGGTGCAGAGGGCCAGGGGCGGGAGCAGGGCTGGGTGGCCGCTGCCCAGCAGGTCTGAGGGCTCTCGCCGCGGGAACATGTGTTATGCACCACAGGCCCTGGATGTCTTGTAAAACTCACAATTTGTTCAAAAGAATAAACAGCATGAAAGGGGGATGCGGAGCCTTCATCCAGGGCGGGCGGGGGGCGGGGGGCCGCTGGAGGCTGGTTCCCATTTAAACCAGATTTGGAGGCGTCTGTGCTGGCGGAGCACTGGGTCTGGGAAGCCCTGCTGCAGACTGGATGCGCGGCCCTGGCCCTGGATGGACCCACGGCCTCGCTGTCTCCATCTTTCAAACAGGGCGTGCAAGAGGCTGCGTAGATGGGGTGAATACAGGCCACGGGTGAGAGAAGCGGGAGTGGGGCCGGCGGCAGGGAGAGGGGCTGCCCTTCTTACAGGGGACAGGCAAGTCTGCATCTGTGAGGGGGTGGCAGAGCAATCCTGGGACCTAGGCTACCTGGAGAGGTCTCTGGTCAATCGAAGAGACAGAAAAGGGTTCCTGGAAGGGGGACACACAGTTTTCCAGAAATTTGGGTGCAATGTGGACATAGATGAGCCCTGGAGGCACGTAAAAGACTCTAAGGTGGGAAAGTTTTTCATATGTTCCCCTGCTTTTAGAAACTGAAAGAAAGCCCCTGGAGTGGAGAGGACAAAGAGTGGGGTGAAGGGCTGGTGGGCGGCCTTTAGAGGACTTGCCAAACCAGCCCGGACATCAGTGAAAGCTCCTTAGAGGATGACACACCCAGGCTGGTGTTGAAGAATGAGGAGGTATGTGTTTTGTGAAGAAGGGAGGGAAGGGTGTTCCAGGTAGAGGGAACAGCATTAGCAAAACCGGGAGCTCTAGGAGATGAGAGCAGGGTGGGGGAGGGCCTGGGCCATCCAGAGGCCGAGAGCGGGACTCAATTGTATGAGAGGATTTAGCAACAAGAGGGCTTGGCACGGTTGTGAGGTGGGGAGAGACAATAGTGTAAACTCAAGTGTCTTTTGAAAATATGAAGGGACGGACAGGACTGGGAAGTAGCTGGTGGGTGGGTGGGTGGGTGGGTGGGGGTTCCGATGAGTGTGTTAAGATAGCTGAGACTCCTTTAAGAAAGGGTGAAGAGAGAGTCTGCTCAACCCACCAGTGCTGTGAGGACAGTGACAAAGTTCATCCATTTACGTTATGACTGGTGCAGCCGGTGGAGTTCAGAAGAAATATATGGCCACACATTTTTAAAAAATAATAAAATGAAATAATTTTCCATAATAAAAGAAAGATCAGATATGCATGGGAAATAGAGAGGAGGTAGATTTTATTTTTTCCTCCTAAATTTTAAGAAGGCAAATGCAACTAGGTGTTTAAACTTTTTTTCTTTTTAAGAGACTTCAGATGGAGAAGGCAGCTTAGAGGTGGTTTGTGGCCAGTTGCTGAAAGAGGGTCATCAGAGGGTAGGTGTTGGGGAGTCGCCTGGGGGTTTGGGCCGTGGGCGCGAAGGGGGAAGCATTGCTGTGAGCTCCAGTAGAGCCTGTCACCAGCATGCGGACAGGGCTGAGCTATGGATGCCTCAATGTGTGAGCACTGAAGGGGTAGATCTGAGAGAGGGGTCCTAGGGGACCCCGAGGCTGGTGCTGAGCTGAAGCTGGTACATGAACTCTAACTCTCCCACGGCCTGCTCAGTGACCTTCCTGGTGAGGGCAAGAGCAGGTGAGGCAGGCAGGAGGAGTCAGGCTGTGGGACGGGGAGAGTAGAGACAGTGAGGGAAGAGGGGTGTGGCTGTCCTGACTCTCGGGCGTAGGCAGGAGGGCCGTCTCCCGACTCTGGAAGGCCCTTCTCCAGGACCAGCCAGTGCATGGTGATTCACCTCCCCAGACCCCTAAGTTCACTTCCTGGGCACCTATCACACCTGCCTGGCCTCCTGAGCTCGCCCGCTCCCTTCCCTCTCCAGTGTAATAAGTTGGAAGATTAATAGTATCCAAGGTTCCTTCTGCTCTCATCTCCCCTGACAATTTGGTTTGGTCGCGTTCAGGACCTTGTCTAAGGTTGCAAAGTGAGTCCAGGCCTCTGCGCACCGCCCGGGTGATCTCCCGCAACTTTTGCAGCTGCCCTTCACTAAATGCTGGTGGTGAAATTAAACTCTAAGGCCACCAGGGGGCGCTAAGACCCCAGCCAACCAGCCACTCTGCAGGGAGCGCGCTCTGTGCTCTTTGTGCTTTGAATGGACTACTAGCTGCAATGAGAATGTGTTTGTCTCATCCTCCCATCCTTGAGGGAAGGCAGAGCCCCAGCTCAGTCACTAGCTCTGTCAGAGACCGTGGGCAAGTTCTGCCAGAGCTGGCTGGGCAGTTCCCCTTGGAGGATGGTGGTGCCTTTTTCACTGGGTGGGGGTGAGAGGGAGAGGGACCCTCAATGCTTGTGTGCCCCCACCCCCACCCCACTTTGGGGCTGTGGAGTTTGCTGAGGGTGTTTCCACACTGGCGCAACCCTCACAACTCTCTGGGAAGTCAGTGAAGGAGCCCTGACTGCTGGTATGGAAACTGAGGCACAGAGAGGTGAATGCTTTCAACCCCCTGCTCAAATGTGCCCATAGCCAAGAAGGCTTCGCTCGGCCCTGAGCCAGGGTGGGCTCTGACCTCCCTGCTCACTGCAGCATCCAGGAGGCAGAAAGCCCTTTGGACCAGGGCTAGAGGCCACAAATATGCACGTCAGCCCAGTGGAAGGCTGCTGCCCCCAGGGAGGGCTTTGCCCCCAGACACCACCCTGGAGCTGGGTGGCGGAACTTTGAGGACTAGGGAATTTTCATGGTGCCAGTTGCCCCCCAGTGGCTCTAAGCCAGGGTCGGCACACAGCCCCCTGAAGACAGCTTGTGCAGGGCACCAAGCAGGGTTTCCCCTCCAGCAGTCACACGTGCCTGTCCTTTCTTCTTTCATTCAAAAAGCATTAATGGACTCCCTGGCTCCTGGGGAGGCCCTCTGTGGCCCCGGGCACCCAGATAGAAGCCACACCCCTTCTGGTCTGGAGACACACAGACTAGGAGAGACACCCACCTAGAGCTGACCATGTGACCAGTGCCCTGACCTCGCGAGCTCACGGGAAGAGTGTTCCAAACAGAAGGAACGGCATGGGAAAAGGCTTGAAAGCAAGAGGCTGAACCAAAAAGAATGGGGGGAGATGTGATGGAGAAGGGGCAGGGCCATGATTTGGAGGGGCCTGAGGTCTCACTGAGGCCTTTGAACTTTAAACAGGATAGGGGAGTGTGGGCCTCCCTCTCACGTGGCTCTGCAATTGTCCTTTCATTTGAAAGTTTCCACCAACCTGGGGGGTTCCCACTGCTGATTAACTACATGGGCTCATCTCTCACAGGGGCCCCCAAACTCCACACCGTAGCACAGAGCTGCCCCCACTGGAATGCAGGTTGAAGGGGGAGGCAGTGGAACGGGATGAGTGAGAGCTGAGGCTGCAAAAGTAGGCACTTCGGGGAGGTGGGGTGCAAGGGCTATGGGTAGTGGAGAGGGGGTGGCTGGAGCAGCTGATCTGTTTTAGAGCAAGAGACTCTGGGCTGCTTTCTATACTGTGGCATCAAAGACTGCCTGGAAACGTGCACAGAATAAGGTGGAATATTATGGAAATTGTCTTTCTGCTCTGTGGCCTGGGAATTCACGGTCACTGAGAAGAATTTCCCCTGGTCCCATATTTCCCCCTCTTTGAAAGTAAAGCGTTTGGATCAAATAAACACAAATTGTGGTCATACGTTTCTTCTGAACTCAACTGGCTTCACAGCCATAACATAAATGGACTGAACTTTTTTCAAACTGTCCTCCCAGCTTTGGAGGGTTGAACAGACTTGACTCTTGAGATTCCATGTGGTACCCCAAAATTTTCATCTTCGCTGTGGCCATTACTTGTGGCTGTTGGCCCCTGAGAGCCCCCTGGCAGTGGGGGCCACACTCTTGCCCTAACTTGGCTACACAAGACTTTGGGAAAGCCTCTGTGCATCCACATCTTTACCTACCAAGGGAGATTATCATACCTACTGCTCACTCGTGTATATATATATATATATATATATATATATATATATATATATATTTTAAGATTTATTTATTTTATGCATATAAGAACTGGAGTACAGGCCAGAGGTGTGGGGGGTGAGAGGATTCACCAGAGACAGAGTGGGGAGCAGAACAGGCAGACTAACTGAAATACACTGCTAAGGGGAGCAGCGGGCGAGGCAGGAGAGGTCTGCTGTGCCATGTGTGTCACCTTCCTGGCTGGGGATCGAACTCGTGCTACAGTGGCTGTGGGTAGCTTCATAGTGCTGTGTCTTAACCCTTTGTGCCACCAGGGAGGCCCCTCATGTATATTTTTTGCAAACAGTACAAACATATTGTTTCAAATGATCAAATAATATCCTATAAGCTGAAATAAAGAATCAGCAGTCCCCAAATTATCCTCAGGCCGTCCCAACCCCAGCTGTACTTTCCAGAGACAGCTACCTTGAAATCTTCAAATGTTTCTTCTGTCTTCACTTTGCTCCTTCAGTACATGTTAGCTGATATTTCTGGACTCTTCACTCTGAGGTGGTTTCTATGGCTTCCTGGGGAGGGCAGTGTGCTGCACCGACCTGTGTCTGACATTCCCTTGTCATTCCCAGAGTCCCAGTAGTGATAACGCACATTTTCTTTCTTTCTTTTTTTTTTTAAAGATTCATTCATTCATTCATTCATTCATTCATTCATTCATTTATACAAGCACTGCGTACAGTCAGAAGTGTGGGAGGGTGAGAGAATTCACCAGAGCCAGAGCGGGGAGCAGAGCAGGCAGAAGGACCGAAGCACACTACTCAGTGGAGCAGCGGGCACGGCAGGAGAGGTCTGTCGCGCCATGTGGCACCCTCGCCGGCGGCCGGGGATCGAACTGGCGCTGCAGAGGCTGCAGTCAGCTTCGCAGCCCAGCGCTCAACCGCTGCGCCACCAGGGAGGCCCAACACATACATTTTCATTAAATAGATCTTCTGGGCTTATGTTATCATGATATTGTACATATTTTCTAATCCAAGTACTCTACTCTGATTACTTTTTTTTAATCATATTTTTACCATTTTCTGGAATTAATAATTGCCTTGTTTTCTCATTTGTCTAGTTTTCTATGTTCCTTTTGCTAATTCTTTCCAAACCCTCTGATGCCCACAGACACAACCGCTCCATATCACTGGCGCTGGCGCTTTCAGGAACCCTGTTAAACATCTAACAATGTGTTATTATATATGGGATTCGCACTACCACCCTATGAGACAGTTACAGAATGGAACTGGGCTCAGCGAAGGGGTGACTTGCCCAAGATCACCCCGTGAGGCTGTCTAAACCCCTCAGCAGGAATCAGCGCCCAGGGACCCCACAGCCTCCCTCCCTGCCCACCCGCCCTGTGCCTGATGGAGCTGCCCTCCCTGCACGCTGTTCTGTGCCACTTCCACACATTTGTGCTGTCTGTCCCCTACAAAAGGAACAACAGCTACTTGTAAGCACAAAGATGACCCAGGCTTCCGGGGCAGTGGGGAGCCCTCACCTCACCTCCCATCAGCTCTGCATCTTTGCAGGATTTCTTTGTCCTTTCTCCGGAGAGAAAACTCTCTCCTTTAATTACTTGGTTGTGTTAAATATTTGCTTCACCCTGTGTCTGGGGTGTCACCTTTCCCTACCATTTTTTCACTCAGGGAGGGCAGTTCTTTTTATAATTAGTGCCTAATTTGTTAGTTTTCTGTCTCTGAGGTGAGACAGCTGACCAAGCAAGGGTCAGGGCTGCAGACTGACGAGAAACACAGAGCTGGGGGAATAGTCATCGATTAGTCATTGGCGCCGCTGCCAACACAGCTAGCCAGACTCATGGGCCCTGTCATCACTGAGAGGTTTAGAAGAACAAATCCAGTACACGCACTCTTTCTTTTTCTTTTTTTTTTTTAAAATGAATGACTTTATTTAGATATCATTTGCATGTGTACACACCACATACTTCACCTGTGTAAAGTGTTCGATGATGTTTTAGCACTTTCATGGAATTGTGCAACTATCACCACCATCAATTTTAGAACATTTCCATCACCCCCAAAGAAACCCCATGCCCATTAGTGGTTACTCCCATTTGCCTTCAAGTCCCCATTCGTGGCCAACCACCAGTCTACGGATTGGCCTATTCCGCACAGCTCATATAAATGGCTTCTCACAGCACGTTGTCTCTGTAATTGGCTTTTTTCAGTAACCATAATGTTTCAAGATTCACTGATGTTGTAGCAGGTATTAATACATCATTTCTTTTTACAGCTGAATACTATTGTATTGTCCCACCGCCTTGTGTCCATCCAGTCATCAGCCGATGGACCTTTGTGTTGTTCCCCATGTTTTGGCTATTATGACTAATGCTGCGCCGAACAGTCCTGTGTAAGAGTTTGTCGGTGCTTGTGTTTTCCCCTCTCCTGGCTTTTTATTCCATTCAAATGAAGAATGGCGAGGTCATGTGGTAAAGTGATGCCTTACTTTATTAGCAGTTGCCAGACCGTCACATTCCCACCAGCAGTGCTTGGAGGGCTATAATTTCTCCATGTTTCTCATCAGCACTTGTTACTTATCTGTTTGGTTTTCTTGTATTCTGGCCAGCTGAGTGGGTGTGACGTGGCATCTCACTGAGGTTTGGATTTGCACTTCCTTGATGCCTGATGATGCAGAGCATTTTTTCATGTATGGCTTTGCCATTTGGATAAGTTCCTTGGAGCAATGTTGATTTCAATCTTTTATTTTTTTTAATTGGGTTATTTATTATTTTTATTATTATCTTTATATTTCCTCCTTCCCCCGCCCCCGTTTCAGCCCCAAGCAACAGTTTTTTTTTTTTTAAGATTTATTTATTTATGCATACAAGAGCTGGGGTACAGGCCAGAGATGTGGGGGTGAGAGGATTCACCAGAGACAGAGTGGGGAGCAGAACATGCAGACTGACCGAAGTACACTGCTGAGGGGAGCAGTGGGTGAGTCAGGAGAGGTCTGCTGTGCCATGGGGGTTGCTCCCTGGCCTGCCAGAACAAACTCATGCCGCAGAGGCTTCAGATTCCTTCATAGTGTGCTGCTTAACCCCTTGGGCACCACCAGGGAGGCCCACCAAGCAAGTTTTTTTTTTTTTTTAAAGATTTATTTATTTATACAAGCACTGGGTACAGTCAGATTTCAGAGCGGGGAACAGAACAAAGAAGTACACTGCTGAGGGGAGCAGTGGGCGGCAGGAGAGGTCTGCGCGCCATGGGGGACCCTCGCCCGGTGACCGGGGATCGAACCGGTGCTGCAGAGGCTGCGGGCAGCTTCGCAGCCCAGCGCTCAACCGCTGCACCACCGGGGAGGTCCCTACCAAGCAAGTTTTAAACCTCAGTTTCTTTACCTGTAATATGAGAGGATTGGGGCTTATAGTCACTACGGGTTTCTTTAACCCTTTTGGTGTTCTGTAACTAATGATATAATATTAATATTAATAAAAAGTATTATTTATTAAATGCTCACTGTATCTGTAATTCATATGCCTCATCGCATTTACATAATTACCAGTAAGGTAGAGATTTTTGTCCCTATTTTACAGATTAGGAATTAAAGCTGAAAAGGCTGGAGAAAATTTGGAAAATAAGTCTGAAGAAACAACAAACATCACCATCATCTCCCTCTCCCAAAGATG
The DNA here is from genome assembly GCF_964194135.1 of Talpa europaea. NCBI lineage: Eukaryota > Metazoa > Chordata > Mammalia > Eulipotyphla > Talpidae > Talpa > Talpa europaea. The sequence continues at coordinate 33,453,451 of NC_140076.1, forward strand.
ACTCACCCTTAAACTTTGGAAGCACATCCTTCTCGTCTTTCTTTTAAATGTGAATATGTTTCTTAAAATATTTTCATGCCATGTACATTGCCTGATGTCATCACATGCTGCGTGCGGAACACGGAGGGAAGGGTTTTCTCCTATCACTGCTGAAGAGATGAGACACGCGGCCTTGGTGGTGGGGAGCCCCGCGTCGGTCGGAACATGTGAGATTTGTTCACACAGTGTGATGGGGTGCTAATAGGGGTGCTCATGAGCCCGTGTTCCCCCAGACTGTGAGGCCGTCCAGGGCTGGGACGCGCCTGAACAATCTCGCTTCTCTGGGCCCAGCTCAGAAGAAACGCGAGACAGTTTGATGAATTGATCGGCGCGAGCCCAGGGCCTCAAGGGGGAAATGAGAAACAGCTGGGCCTGCGATCGCCTTGGGCTGGGTCTCTTCAGGAGAAGAAGCTGTGACAGAGAGCCCTGGCTTGGGCGCTACACTCAGTGGCAGTCCCTGCCCTACCGCATCTATAAAACGGGGATTTCCCTTCGGGGTGTACAGAGGTGACGTGGGTGAAACTCTGGGCCTTGTTGAGAGAAAGACCTTGAACCTTGGGGTTTGGGAATTAGGCCATCTCCCAGCGCGGGCCCCGATGGCCGTGTGGGGGTCACCAGCCCACCTTCTGGCATCCATGCTGTGGGACTTGCTGAGTGCACCATTGTGTGGGAGGATGACGTAGCTGACCCGGCCTTGAGGGCCTCCCTGTCATTGGGCCATGAACTGCTGAGAAAAAGATTGTGGAAAGATTGACCAGGCTGGAGGGTCTGTGGGAGTCTGGGGGCCTGGAGTCCCTGAGCCCAGGTCTACCACCAAATTTCCAGGGTCCCCGGTCAAGTCAGGCTGCCTGCCTGGGCCTCAGTTTTCCCCTTGTAACATGAAGCTTGGTTTAGAGTTATGGGGTGAATAACACTTGGAACATTTGTCTACATGGGCACTTCTCAAACAGGCTTGATTTCTGGAGCACCTACTGTGTGACAGTATTACCCTTTTTTAATCTGCCAGTTGATGGCCTTCATCCTATCATACAGAATAACAGTGAAGTGACGTGCCCACTGCCCCTGTCTGAGCAGATTTGGGGGCTCTGGAATGCCTGCCGTCAGCTCTCCAAATCTTGCCATCTTTTGGGAGCCACAAGCTTTCTTGAGTCTCAGTTTCCCCATCAGCTACAGCAGGTATGTTCATCTCTTGCCAGGCCTCTCCAGGACATGGCACCATCTTGTCAAGCCGGGCTCTATGGAGACAGGGCAATATGCAGCCTTGCTCCAGGGCACCATATCCAGGCCCCATAGAGCTCCTGGAAACCAAGTCCACCCCAGGCAGGGCTTAGTGACTTCCCCCTCTGTCTCCCCACTTTGCCTTGTAGCAGGAGCACCCACCCCGCTCCTTCTCTGGGGGCTCAGGCCCCACTCCCTTTAGGTGGCTCACCATCGAGTGGTAAAGGTGTGACCGATAAGGAAGAATTCTGAGGTGAGAGTAAAGTGCCAAACATCAGTGAAAATAGCAGCTCGTCAAAGCACAGCCCTGCACGGCAGCTCTCCCGTCTTTCCAGAGAATGGCTCTTGATTTCCCAGGAGCCAGCTGGCCTGGGCAGGTTCTCATTGTATATATGGATAAGGAATTCAAGATCCTGAGTGCAAATAGTTTTCCACAGGTCAGTGGTAGAGGCGGGTTGTACAGGGGTTGGCGCCTAGTCCCAGGATCCCGTCTCACCTTGACACAGCCTCTCCCCTCAGGAGTTTGGAGACAGCCAAGTGCGGTGGCTCAGAGGTGTCCATGGTTTGCAGTCAGGACGCGAATGAGTCCAAACTCTGGCGTGGCTGTCTATGCTCCGGGGTAATTGACTTCACCTCTCTGGCTGTTAGTTTTCTCATCTATAAAATGGGGATGACAACAGGACCTTTCCTGCAGGGCTGGTGAAGGTTAAACAAGGACATGTGTGAAACGCCGATGGAGCCTGGCTCTTGGTAGCCACAGCGTGACCCCTGTACCCTCATTCCCAGCCCTTCTGGGCCCTGCAGCCTCCTGGGGAGCTTCTTACACTTGGGCGCGGGCTCACCCTCGGAGAGCTGATTCCATCGCTAGGAGGTGGGGGTCTGTGTGTGGAGCCTGGAAACACCCAGAAAATTTTAACATGCAGTCAACAGACCCATCTGCTTCAAGTCACTCATCAGGCAGAGGGGTAGGTTGAACTGTTTCAGGCATGGTCTTTTCTTCTCTGGGACTTCGTGTCTTCTATAACTAAGAACCACTCCCTGCCATAGGAGTAGTGCTGGAGCAGCACTACTGACCTTCTCGGTCAGTCTGGCCTCTTGGAGCCTTGGTTTCCCTATCTGTGAAGTGAGGGCCACTGCCCAGGCTCCAGAGACTGACAGAAACTCACGAGCTCCAGGCTGCAGCCTCTGGGTTAATGTAGCTCTTTCCCTTCAGCCTCCAGTCCAGGCTTCATTTCCTAGTGCACGGGCTCTTGTCAGGAAACGTGAGGTGGGGGAGAGCAGAGGTCCCTGTCCTGCGGTCCTGGGCTGCCTGGGCATTTTCTCTGAGAAAATGTTTAGGCAGTAACCCCAGCCTCAGTCACCTGCCTTCCTTGCAGTTCATCACCTGAACGTGCTCTGTCCTATGTCCAGTCTCAGGAATGAAGCTGGGGTGGCCAGCCCCACTGCTACCTGTATGGGTGTGAGACAGTTGATGTCTAGAGTCCCAGTTGGGCCTGAGAGGCCATTACGGTTGTGCAGTCCAGCCCTTGACCCAGTGACAGATCTGCTTCATAGTTTTTTGCTTGCTCCTGCTTGTCCTGGCCCTTGATCTGCACGGATGTTATTTGTCCTTGGCAAGTTAACTCAAAGACACAGGGCCACTGGCATGTGTGGTAGAACAGTCACAGTGAAGATGGGGCGTCAGACCCTCCCCCAGGAGAGCCCTAGCCTGGACTTGCCTCCAGTACCATCCAGGCTGCCAGGCAAGAGAGAAAGTCTCAGCAGTGGGGCTGCTTTGGTTCTTTTCTGGAATTCAACCATACAGAAAAGTACAGAGACTACTATAATAAACCCCATAGAATAAATAGTCAAGCAGGCCCATCCTCTAGCTTTAGCATCTTGGGCTTGGGACCAGGCCTGTTTCCATCCCCCAGTCCCTTGATGCCTGGTGCTCCAGTTCTTTGCTTTGCCCCCAAATCCTCCACCAAACCCGACCCTACACCCACATGGGTCTGTGCTCCCTGGCCCTGAGCAGCACAGGCAGCCTCACCCGCACAGACAGGGCACATCTCCTTGGTGGCAAAGGCCAGACCAGGTCTGCCTGGGGGCTCTTTCCTTGCAGTCTCTTGCTGGTTTTTCTGCAGGGTCCATTGCACCGCAGACCCAGGGCCCCAGGGAATACATTGAAGAGCTTTGGCTTTGCAGCCACAAGGTTGGCGATTCCTTCCCAGCTCATGTTCCATTTGCATTTCCCCCCAGAGAAACGATCACTTAGAAACCTATAAATCCCTGGCAGGACTGAGGCCTAGGCAAGTATATAAATCGGGACTTGTAAAAGCATAATGGTCCCCTCCGGACAGCAAGAGAGCGCATGCCAAAGCTCCTCAGCAGCCCCCCCCCAGTGGCCCAAGCCTTGGGGAAGGCAGATCATTGGGGCTTTGGAATTTTAGCTCTCCCCTGACTCTCTTGGACATGAGTCTTCTCTTGGGGCCTCGATTCATTCCTCTGGGGGCATCATATTCTGCTTGCAGAGCCGTAAAAAGTCACATCAGTTCTGCAGGGCCAGCAAGCCTGGGATGCCATAGTTTTCTGGGACACTGATAGGGTGTAGTGGACAGAGCGCAGGACAGGGCGTAAGGGGCCTTGCTGCTCCACTGCCGGCTACCAGCCTGCTCCATCACTTTGTACAGGTCACCTCCCCTCTGGCCCTGTCTCCTCATTCTGAAAACGGGGGAGGGGATGCTAGACAGGAGACCTTGTTAGTAAATCTTGGTGCGGCCCTGCTCTACATGAGGCTCACAGACACTCCTGTTTCCTTCCGCCCCTCCTGCTCCCTTCACGTGTGTAACCGCAGGTACTCCTCTGTGGTTGTTTGCATCTGTGCTGTTTCAGGAGCTGGGGAGTGTGGCCTCAGGAGGTCTACATTCTAGGTCTGTGCCCCGCCCACAGCAGCAGCCAGAGGGGGCGACTTGAGGAATAAATCTGGTGTGACACTCCCAATCACCCCCTTGCCCCCCATCAAGGGAACCCTGGACCTGGCTATGATGGGTAGAAGGGAAGGTCCTAAGACCAATTCACCCCCAGACTCCTTTGCAGAGATCCCATCATGCAGGCAGGCAGGACTCAGGAGGGGCGAGGTTCTGGGTGCTCTAAAAGACTCTAAAAAAAGCACTGAGTGCTGAAGGGCGCTCAGCTCCAAGTACCCTGGGTCTGAGCTCAGGGGCCCCACCCACCTGCTGTGCTCACTGAAGACCAGGAGGAACACCCTGAGGGCATGGGGGGGGGGCAGGGGGGAGGGCCCCCAGAGTGCTCAAGGAGGAGGGGAGGCTCAGAGGAGAGGGGAGGGGCTCAATCACATATGCTGTTCAGGTTCCCAAAAGCGAAGACTCATCGAGCCCCTACTGCGTGCTGGACCCCGGGCATCTGCCTTGGTCTTCAGCTCACTTGTCTTTTCTCTTTCTCAGTCTCTTTGTTTCTCTTAGTCTTTGTCTCCTTTTCTCCCTCTCTCTGAAATTAAATGGGATCCAACTGCCAGCTCCCTGTGTGTTCTCCTGCTCACAGCTCAGCCCTTTTCATTATTAATAGAAATATGTCCTCATTGTACAGCTTAATTCTGCTTATCTGGACTGGATTAAGTGCTTACAATGACATGCAGTATTGATTCCTGAGCATCCCTGTTAAAGGAATTTTGCCACGACCTAATTAGTTCCATAAAACCCCAGTGTGTGTGTGTGTGTGTGTGTGTGTGTGTGTGCGCGCGCGCGCGCGCGCGCGCTGGTGGGGGGTGGCTGAGGGGACAAGGGGTGCCAGGGTAGGGGTCGGGAGACTTGGATCCTCGACCCAGACGCCCAGTCTACTGAGTGATGTTGGTTTAGAGTCTCCTCAATGGGGGCTTGAGTGGGACTGCTGTGGAGGGCCGGGGCTGGGAGAGGTGGGAGCCAGGGTGCCCCAGACTTCAAGGGGTAGGGGTGCAAGTGTGAGGTCCTGGTTTGAATCCTGCTGCACCACCCGCTGGCTGCACCACCCGCTGGCTGCACCACCTGGACAGGTCATAACTTGCATCTGTGCAGTGGGAGCAATGGTTCTGGCAGGGAACAGTTGAGGCAGTTGAGGCCGGGGCAGTTGAGGAGGGCTGGTGAAGGGCCTGCCCAGGCCGGGCAGGGTGTCAGGCAGAGAAGGGTCAGTACAGAGCCTAATTTTTCTAAGAGTGGGAGCAATTCCCCTTTATCACCCATACCCAAAGTGGGAGGACAATCCAGAGGATGGAAAGTATGGAAAGGGTTGCTTGACTGGAGCCGGGACCTTGAGTAGAAAACACAGAGGCTGAGAGACTCCCTCCCCTCTCCCTGCCATGCCTGGCTCCTCCATGGCTCAGGGCTGGAGGGAAGAGAGCCCTGGCAGTAGTCCCCACAGGGGGGGCCTGGGCACAGTGCGGTGGTGTGTGGCCCTGGGGGGCAAACAAGAGGAACCTCAAGCTGAGCCCCAGGAAGCACCTGCAGGCCTGGCACAGAGCGGCGCCAATTGTAGCGTGGAGAGCAGCGCCCCCTGCTGATGGGAGGGAGCAGGTTCGCAGCGTGGGTTGCAATCGGGATTCTGTCACCACTTGATGGGGTGGCCTCTGGGAACCGCAGTTCCTCTGTAGAAAGAAGGGGTTGACTAGCTCTTCCCCTCACTTTGCCCATCTAACCAGCCCTGGGGAACAAAGAGATTCCTGGGCTTGAATACCGATGGCTCCCATGGGGTTGGGCCACCGGAGGGCCTTCCTAGCGGTGTTTCAGTTGAGCAGTGATGACAGGAATTTTCCTTGAGGACATATTCCAGGAGAGCTTTAAGGTGACATGGTGAGATTCAGGATATCATCTAGGCTTGGAAGGAGGGTCTGTTCCCGGTGCTGGACGCTAGGGAGGGAGACAGCAGGGGAGCGTGAGGCCCTCAGAACTGACCTCCTTTCTGGGCCACTTGGGGTGCGGCAGCATAGGAAGGATGCTGTCTGTCCCTCGCCCTCCTGCAGGGCCTGTGCTTTCTGGAGGCTGTGTGGATATCACTGGAAGACCCGCCTGCACTCCCAGGGCCTCCCTGTTGCCCAAAGCCAGCACCAAAACTGAAGTGCTTTCCCCACTGAGCAGTCAGTGCAGAGAGCAGAGACTGGGGTCAGATAGATCTGGGTTCTGGTTTCAGTCTGTCTTCCGGCTCCTTCCAGCCTTGTTGCTCGCCTGCCTGCCGTGGGATAAGCCTGCCTTGGACGTGATCCTGGGGCCTGCGCTGGTGTCTGCCGAGCCCATCGCACATGGTAGGGACCAGGAGCTTCAGGCCCCCTTCTCCCTGGGGGAGCAGGCTTCTGCGTGGCCTCCAAGCCTCCTTATCACACACTCCTCCACCGCCCTCCCATCTCAGCCTCACGCACAAAGCACAAACCAGGTTCCAAATCTCGTTTCCAGTTTTTAATGTTTTTCTTGTAAAACCAAAAATATAAAACTGGCAGGGGGATGGAAAACAAGTTCTGTACATTTTATATACACGAGGTCTGTGATTTCAAAACCGTGTTGGTGGTGGTGGCAGTGGAGGGAATGGATGACTCAGTCAAGGGCACGTCATGGTCATGGATTCCGTCGGGCACCTCTGAGTGCCTGGACTGGGCTGGGACCATCACTCCCCGGCCAGTGCTGGGCGGCTGCTGAAGACGTAGCACCCCATGTGCGTGGAGGGTGGGGACAGATGGTGGGCGGGCAGGCAGGTGTGGACGGAGCCTTCTTCAGGTGTCCGTGTAGATCGAGGGGATGTGACTCAGGCAGTGGTCGAAGGCCCCATTGGGGAAGAAGCTACAGTCTTCGGGGCCACCAGACACGACATCTTCAGAAGGCTGTGGCGGCAGCGCCGGGGGGCACGGGGCCTCGGCCAAGGCCTCGTAGCCTGTGGGGGGAGAGCGTGAGGACCAGACGCCTCAGGGCTGTGCTATAGGGTCTTTCTCTGGTTCCCAGCACCCACACTACCTGCCTAGGATCCCTTGTCCTCAGCAGGGCCTACTCTTTCAGGCAGGTGGTTGGGGAAGGAGCCTGGGAGAAGCCACCTAGGTCTTGCCTTCCAAAGGGCCCAGGGCGGCTGGGGAGACAGGCATGCTGGCTTGGCGTGATCCTTATTACCTGGTGCTGCCTATGGGGCAGAATCAGGAATGGGACATCATGGGTCTTCTCAAGGGGCTGGCCCCTCGTGGCCCCAACCCGCTCTCATACTTTCAGGTTCCCTTGCCCTGCCTGCCAGACCCAGAAACCCAGAGAAGGGTTTCTCACTGGGCATGTGCCAAGTGCTCCTCTTGTCTTACCTCACTGAGCTGCACAACAATCCTGCAAAGTGTGTTCTGAGCACCCCCATTTTACAGCTGAGGAAATGGGCTCAAAGAGGAAGGCCAGTTCTGCGGGGTCCTGGGGCATCTGCAAAGTGGGGGTGGCCCTACCTCATGGGGATGTCCCAAGGCTGACAGGGAAATGTGCGTGAAGCGCCCAGCACTGGGTTGGGCCTTGGGAGGTACTGAGGGAAGGGAGGTGTGCAGGTGGGGCTTACCTGTGGCAGGTAAATTTGCACTGAGGCTGTGGTAGCCATTGGGCCTCAGGGGGTTGAAACTGTGGGTGTCCCCCGTCAGTCCATCCCCACTGCCTGTTGGCTCAGCTGTCCGGTAGCAGTCACCATAGGGGAAGCAATTCTGGATGGAGTGGAAACTGCCCTGGTACCCTGCAGAGGGAGGTGGCAGGGGCTGTATTAACAGAGGGAGAAATGCCAGGGCAAGGAGGGGACTCTGCCTGCTGTACTGCTTGGCCTCTTATATTGTCCTGCCCAGGCATCACGGTGTGAAAGAGAGAAGAGAGCCCCGAGAGAAGCAGCCAGAAGTTGGGGCCCTTCCCCGGCTCTGGTCAGCAGGGGAGGGGGAGGGGCTTGGGGGTGGGCTCATGGGCTGTGCTTGTCTCCAAGCATTTGGGGCTGATGCGAGTACCTGAGGGAAGGGCTGCCAGTCCTCTCTCCCCTCCACTCAGAGCTAGCCAGTCACTCGGTCCCTCCAAGGAGCAGGCCTTTCCCAGCCCCCTCCCACCACTGCCCATGCTGTTCCCTCTTCGGGGAGAGCCCTTGATCGTATGGACCCTTCATCACCCCTCAGAACAAATTTCCTCCAGGAAGCTTCCCCAGACTAGGAGTGCCGGGTCCCCTGTCTCCAGGCTTCTCCAGGTGTGGCCTTCTGGGCCCGCCCTTATACTCTGACCACCGCCTGCCTGCCCCAGCTCAGTGTCGTTTGTCCAGCGCACCCCACATCAGCAGGCGGGTGGAGAGTGCCCCTCAAGGAGCTTACCTTGTGGGCTGGGCAGAGGTGGGGGCGGAGGGCTCTGGAAGGGCGGGTAGGGTGACTTGCTGGGGAGCGTGGGGAAAGACTGGCTCGCCGGAGAATGGCCCTGGGAGGATGGCGGGAGCGGCGGTGGCCCGAGCCCCTTCAGGGGGCTGACCATGGGCGGGAGGAGGCCGGGTCCCAACCTGGAGAGAACAGACAGAAGGGCTCGGGGGGTGAGGTGGGCGCCTGCGGCCTAGGTGCCGCTGCTTGCTCCCCTCCAGCGACGGCGAGCTCACAGCTGACCTGCTCTAAAGGACAACAGAAGTTGTATTTCGGATTATGTTCAAACTGGAAGTCAACTTTCAAATTCAGCAAGCTCTGGAGTGCAAGGGAATCAGTAAGGAAATGTTTCCCTCTGGTATTTAGGACGGACGATCAGCAAGGAACTTGGGGCAAGTTGCTTGGTGTCTTGGAGCCTGGTTTCCTTGCAGAGGTGCTGTGTTCTCCACCGACACCGGAAACTCTCCCAGCAATTCCCCGTCACCGCTGGAGCCCCGCTGGAGCCCCGAGGGGTATCCGCATAGCCAGTCTCTGGGCAGAGGCAGGTGTGGAGAGCCGCTGCTCGGGGCCGGTGTGTGGTGCCCGCCCAGCCTGGCAGCCACCCCCAGCTCTTCCCCAACTTCCTGGCGTTCCTTTCCCCGGGGAGCTCCTTCAGGGGAACCAGGTCTCCACCCTCTGGGTCCCCCACTGTTCAGCACTGGGCCGGGCACACAGCGAACGGCTAATAAACACTAACAAATGCTTTCAGAATCGCCCGCTACACAGCCCAGAGAACAGCCCTGCAGAATGAAGGAGCACCAGATCTGAAGGGGGGAAAACATGCATTTTTCAAAGTTTGTTTTTCCTGTCTCAAATCTGCCATAAATTCACATTTGCCACCTTCACAGCCAGTGAAATTAAACAGAACACGACTCTCCGTAGCAGACATGCCGGCGGAGGTTACGCCGCTCTACCTGAACTCTTTAAAAGGAAAAAAAGATCATCTGGAGCGCCTCCTCTGAGTCATGCAAATGATTCCTAAATCAAATATTTTTGCTTCAATTGGAACCTATAAAAATTAATATAAAACCTCACTGGCCTGGCACACTGAGGGCTTCATACCTCGCACAGGGCTGGGGTTAAAAAAAACCCACCCTATTCGGTGTCTTCTCTGAGCCAGGGTAAATAAATTTGGTCATGAAGTCAGGCCCTCTTAGCATATTTTTGAGTGAATCAGATAATTCTGTCAAGCTATTTAAACGTCCCAGCAAACCACAGGGGAGCCATGAGTGGCCTTCCCTGTTGACTTTGGCCAGGAGGGGAGGCTGAAGGCCTTCTCCCCGCCACCCCCCTTCTCAGAGGCTGAAAAAAGGAACCCATTCAAGCCGGGCCTGGGTCTGGTGTCAGGCTCGAGGGCCTTTCTCTCCTGCAGCCCGGAGGAGCCAGGGTGCCCCGCTGGTTGGGATGACAGCCCCAGTTCTCACAGGCAAGGGGGTGCTGGCCAGATGGGGGTCCCGTCTTGCTCTTGTCATCACTCTGCCGCTCGCCGCAGGAGTTCTTGATGGACACTTACGCAGGCGGCAGGCAGGTGGTGAATGAGGCACGCCGAGTGCACAGCCCTGAGCGGGGAAAGGCCTCTCTGTTTGTTTTCCTTTGGCAGGAAAGGTTTTTAGGCTGGTTGGGTGAGCAGGTGGCCTGAGCCAGTGGGTGAATGGGGGGCAAGGGACTAGTGTTCGGGGGCCCCTGTACCAGGTGACAAGCACAGTGTCAGGCAAGTGTGGCTGATCCTCACCACCTTCTAGAGGATGGTATTTTAATGCCCATTTTACAGAGGAGGAAAATGAGGCTCAGGATGGGTCCTCCATTTGCACCCCATCAGGATGCCTCTCCCTGGCTCTCTACTGACTCACAGACATCTTCTTCTTTCCCTGTTCCTGCCCACCCGGGGGCTCATCCCTGATGGTCTCCGCCCTCTGGCTTTCCTTGAGTCCTGTTTATTGAACATCACTAATGTCTGCCAGTGTTCCTCCTCCACCCCACTGGCCTTAGTTCAGACTGCCATCCTGAACCCCTCATTCGCTGCTACCCCTGGAAAACCAGCCCCACACTGTAGGCTGGGTGTGTTCTCATCCTTAAACTCAACATTATCATCACTCGGGATCCTTGGGCCAGAGTCCTGTCATGGGGCTTGTGACCTGGCCCCAGTGACCTTCTTCTGAGTTTGTCACCCTCCACAATGGTTCATGATTCCCAGAACTCACCAAGCTCTCACTACACCTGCTTTCACCCTGCACCTCCAGGAAGCCTGACAGCCCCAACCACTCCCCTGGGTTCTCCACAGCCCCCTCTGCCTCCCTTTCTCAGAGGACTGTCCCGTATGGTCACTCCCTGCGGGCTGTCCAACTCTCCGTCCTCAACGTGTTCCTGGGATCAACGATGGCCCCAGCACTGGAACCCAGTGTCCACACCAGGGACTCAGTAACTGGACATCGAATGAATAGATGAATGAATGGTGGGAGGAAATCAGTTAGGAGCTCTGGGTCACAAATCTGGTGATGAAGCCAGGATGGCTCCAGGCACAGGCAAGCCAAGGTCAAGGCTGCAGCCATGGTGAGGAAGGGCAGGGCAGGAAGGCTCTGGTATCAGGCCTTGGGGGACAAGTCTGATTAAGCTGCTGCTGGTGATAAGTGAAAGTGGCAGGGAGGGCAGGCAGTGGGGCTAAGAGGCCTCCCTCTGCCCATTTGCAAGGAAACAGATTTCAGCAGCATTAGGGGCCAGCAATTAGCACATTCACCATTCCCAGCCAATTAAGTGGCCACAATGAGAACCACATTGAACACAGGAAGAGGCCAGGGTTCCCTGCAGTGATGCTGCATAAGGGCTCCTGGGACAGCCCTGGCAGTCTAGGCAATGGTCACATCTGCGGTGGCCACAAGTGGGGGCCAGATCCAGGCCGGCATCTCTGGAGTGGGCAACGGGCAGTCTGTTCACCAAATTCAAGATGTGAGTTGAGGCAGAGCCCCAGAGTGTCCCGAGGAGGCCTGGGTGCAGCAGTCAAAAAGCAGGGGTCAAGGTGGTATAGCATCTCCCAGGGCCGTCCTTCGAGGAGCAGAGGGTGCAGAAAATGTGGTGTCAAGGAGCCAGGTCCAACACCACCCGCCTGGTAGGGTTACTCTGAGGAATCAATGAAATTGTGCACAGGACTGTTTGGTGCAGAGAGTGGTCAACTCGGTGTTTTCATTACCAGCAATGATTAAGCGCGCACAACACCTGCCTCCCTGCAGGTGCCCTCTGCTGTCCCCAGAGGACCACTGGCTTGCTGTACCTACCCCTCCCTGGTGCTGTCTGTTGTAGGCAGAGGTGACAGATGGTGGTGGGAACTGGTGGTGGCATCCAGTGGGTGGTGCCTGGATGGCACATCATGCGTGGGGGGCACGATGCCTGAGGCAAGCCCATTGTGGGGGGTGATGGAGCCAGGATACACACCTGCAGGGAAGCAAACAAGCATCACTGGGCCTCAGCCACTCCCTAGGCATGGCTGGGGGTGGCTCAGGAGCTGTGGGCCTGCTTATAGAGAGAAAGGCAAGAAGGGAAACCAAGGTTCTCTTAGCAGAAGGTCAGAGGCCTAAATGAGGGCATGATGTGCCCACTCTGCTCTGCTGACGCCCTGTCTGAAGAGCTGTGTGCAGGGCCGAGGTCTAACCAGGCAGCAGAGCTGGAGTGACAAGGGACTGTCAGAAGTATGGGCTTAACGGTGGTGATGGTGGGGCATGTGAGTGTGTGTGTATATTAGGACAGGGAGTTATGGAGCAGCTCTCTCATATCTCTGGAAAAGAAGAGGATTTGCTTTGGGTAGACTCAGCAGCAGATCAGGATCCGGAATGGAGAGAAGCTTGAAGTAGGCTATAGCTTAAGACTCAGCCATACTTCTTAACAGGCAAGAGTTATTGTTGGGTACCGGTGGCCTTTGGAGAAAATAAACCCCCAGAGATGTGCAAGCAGAGGCTGATATCCACTGTGAGGGTCCCAAAGAGAGGATGGCTATGCTAGCTACATATGGGCTGGCCTAGGAAATCTCTAAGAGGGCTGCCATGGATGGTTGTACAGTCTGTACTCTGCACAAGGGCCCTGAATGAGGGGAGATGCAGCTGTGCTCTAATCCCACGTTCTAGACCTAGACGATGCCAGCAGGGTCGTTATCGCCCTTTACTCCTTAGGGTCTTATTACCCTTGTTGAGAAGACAGGTGGGCTAATGAATCAACTGGTGGCACTAGGTCACAGTCAGCTGTTGCTCCAGGGCCAAACTGAGGTCAGTGTTTCCCAAATGCCTTCACCAAGGAACCTCACTTAGAGGAGAGAGTTAACTCCCTACTGTGAGACTGGAGCAAGGGGTGGGGTGGGGCCCAAAGCAAGGGCAGCATGTTTAACATTTCCTTTTGTATCTGAAAAAAAAACTGGAGTCAATTATGCATCCCCCTTCAATCTACCTATGTTTATTTCCATTTTAATAGAAATTGGCATGATTGCCCCTGAAGCCACTCCATTAAGTCGATGATTTGGGAGGACACTGAGACCAGGGGCCCATCCCCAGGGCCACACTGAGAAAGTATCCACCCGATCGATCGGAGTCCACTAGCTGGTACACTTTGAATACGACTCTGGTCTTCCTAGATCCAGATCCAATGCCCTTTGTTATCTCATGACCCACCTGAAAACACAAGATACTCCATCATGGTTGAAGTAAAGGGGGACATTTTATCTTCTCAGGTGGTTGGGGTTCTAAGGCTAACTCATTCCACATTGGCCCCTCTGGCCCAAATCTACAATTCAAGGAGCTACTACAAGGAATTGAGCAGGGCTGTGACAGAGAGGGAGTGTAGGGTCCATGTCTTAGGCAGCATGGCAGAGAGCAAAACAGGTGAAACTGTAGAGGTCAACAACAGGGAGCAGTGGGGACTGTGGTAAAGTGGAGAGAACGTGCCCATGAAAGGCCTTTGAAACTGTTAAAAAACTAAACATGGCTTATGAGATCAAAGATTTTATAACTCTGGCCTGGAGCTAGAGCCTCAGCTATTAGGCAAAATCCTACTTTTATAATAAATGTATATTATTAACAATAGTTACTGTTTTCTAACTCTGTTTATGGCTGTAAAGCACTATGGTCTACTAGCAGGTGATATGCTTGACAGGGGGTTGTCAAGAAGGGTGGGCAGGGGAAAGGTTAAATAGATTTAAAAAAGAGCATATCAGTCAAGTAGAACTGGGCCAGAAATCATGAAAATAATTTAAAAATACCCAGTGTATCATGCTTTTATATAATTATGCTTTTAAAATAATTCAGGGATCCTTGAAGAAATAACAATGGAATCTAGAAAATATTTTGAACTGTTCTATGTGCTGGATATTTCCAGCCCTGCGTCCCTCCACCCCTGCCCCCAGCATTTGCAGTGTTCCCCATGTTCTTCCGACAGACTGTTGCCTACTCAGATGGGACACCTCTCAGTGTTACTGGGTCACAGATATCTCTGTGCTGTGTCATTCTTCAACACCGCTTCATCTACTTCTCTGAATTTCACTTTGTCGAATTTTGACTTCTAGAAGGCGTTCCTCAAAAAGTTACTATTAAGAATATACTAGAGGTCAAACTCTCTCCACATTGTCTAGTTTTACCATCTCGACAACTGTCAGTAGAGGAGATGATCCCATTTTAACATGAAGACACTTGAGTCTTAAAGAACGTCAGTGATTTGTCCCAAATTATACAGTGGGCCATAAAGCAGGTCTGCCTCAAGTGATGCCAAGAGACAGTCCACTTGAAGTCAAGCCCAGGAAAAGGCACAGGGTTCTGACTCCGGCTCTGGCCCAGGCTTCCCTGTGGGCTGGCTATGACACCCAGGGCTCTGAACCAGATCCCCAGGGCCCTCTGCCTCTGGGCCGCATTCCTTACTCTTCCCTGTCTTGGGAACCCCTGCTCCCATGGGCAGTGCACCCATCCATCTGCTGTCACCTTCAACATGGTAAGGAAGTCACCAGAGGGGATTTCTGTGAATGGAGCCTGGCTCAATGCTGTTCCTGGCTTGTTCTGCTCACCACTCTCTCTAGAACCACCTTACCTGCCATCTTGAACCAATTTGGGAACGTGACAGCTATGAAGGCCTGGAATCCTGATAAATCCTGCTGCCTCTCCCACAGCTATGCTGACCTCATGCTTCTCACGTCCTTACTGCCCATCACGTCACCATGGGTCTGCATGTTACCCCACAGGAGGCCTGCCAGGTACATTCCCAAGGGTTTCCTAGGAAGAGAGCTGGACCTTACTGATGAGAGACAAGCTCGAGGGAGCTAGCTGTAGTCAGACAATGAAAGTTCGCCCTCACCAGCCCCTTTCTCGCCCTCAGCCCTCTGTTCTGGACTTATCTGTCCTAAAGCTCCCTGACTCCATCCGCTGCTTCCCCTGCTCTGGTCCTGTGCAGTCTCCCGAGGATGCACCTACACGGGAGACCTAGTGTGTCATCTAGGCATGCTGAACACTTGACAGAGAATGAGGACGAAGGAATCACCATATTGGGAAAACCAGCAGAAGTGGGGGCCACCAGGCAGGCCTCTCCCCAAAACATACCATTTCAGGCTATAAATCAGGGTCATCAATCATCAGCTGTGAGCTTAACCTCTGGCCCTAACATCTGTTCCTCACTGTGCCTCCGGCATCCGCTGGTGGTGCAGCCTGCAGGGGAAGCTGGTGGCCAGAGCTGGAGCCAGAGCTGGGGGAAGGAAGGGGAGCTTGGGCCGGATCCAGGACCCCTGGATTTGCCTGGCTGGTCATTCGCTCCTAGAGGTGCTAAGAGCAGCTGTAGGACAGGGACCAGCACAGGGCCTGGCACACAGTAGATGCTCAGTGTGGCATAGGCCTAGCATTAGTAGTGGGAATGCAGCATGCCAGCAGTCAGATGACCTGGGTTCAAGTCCTGCCTCTGCCATTTACTGACTGTGGAACCTCAGGCAAATAGTTACTTAACCTCCCAAGGCCTCAGTTTCCTCATCTGGAAAATAGTCTAAATCATGTGCTTTATGAGGCTGATGTTACGGGTTATGATATGCAACATACATATACAGTCTCTGGATCGGTTCCTGGCACATAATATATATCGGCAGCTGCATTATTAGGAGATGGATGAGTGGATAGTCACTCTTCTCATTCACCAAAGCAACAGGAATAATGATAAAATTATTGGTCACAGAGTTTGTGTAAGGATCACATCCGCCTGCACACTGGTTTTCAGCGCAGGTCTTAGGGAGAAACAGGCTGAAGGCTGGGAGGTCACCACTCACTCAGTGTCACAGACCAGGCCTAGGCAGGTGACATTACCTGATGCTCCCCAGTTTGTGATGTTGCCTCAATGGATTCTCTTTCTCAGCTGTAGGAGGGGCTCCTCACCCCACCCTCAGGGTGGATTGAATAAGATGATGACTATGACATGGCCTGCCCAAGCTGGTGCTCTGGACGGTGACTGCCGGCCCTGGTCCCTCTCTTGGGGACAAGCACTGTGCTGGTATCTGGGGTAACAGTCTGCTAACCTGGCTCAGCTACTGTTGAGTTCACCAGATGACCTTAGGTAAGTCTTGCCCAGGTCCGAGCTCTCCCAGGAGAAAAATGAAAGGGCCGTGGGACCTGGGTCCTTGGGCTACAAGGGCTAAGCAGTAACAGGCCTTATCCTGCTAGAAGTCTCAGAACCCTTCCCAACACAGAGCTCCACACGGTCATCACCACCATAGGAGATGGCACATTGGGTGCAACCTTCATCCCTGGCCTGGGCACCCCTGTAGTCCCTTCTGGCCCCGTGAGAAGCAGCCCTCCTCCATGGACCCATCCTAGTGGGGTACCCTTGCCCTCGCGGACCTGAGCCCTGCGCAGGTGGGCCCCGGGAAAGGATCAACCCCTTGGCTGTCTTGAGGCTGTTTGGTAAGTGCTCTGACACATTCTTACATCTGCTGCTACTTCAATAAGGAGGAGAAAGGATAGAAAATAAAAATGTTAAATATGGTTGGAGTAATTCAAGAAATCCCAGAGAGCGGGAAGAGCTTTCTGCTCTGATACGGTGGGAGGTTTCTTTGGGGAGAGTGGAGGGTTGGGTATTGCCAGCTGGATCCGAAGGTCACACTGCCCTTATCTGGCCGAGCATTCCTGCTGGCGCCTGGACATGCCCTGGGCCTGAAACTGCTGGGAGGAGCAGACAGCTGCCTCGGCTGGACCTGGGGCTCTGGGCACCCAGCTGGTGGGCCTGTAAGGTCCTAGCGGTTGTGTGTTTGTATGTGTGTATGGGGGTGGGGGGGTTGTCTCATCTCTGGAATTTAGTGATGAACTGGAAGTGATTACAGCCAAGTTGTCCATTCCTTCAGAGGCATCTTTCTTCTCTGAGGCAAGGATTTGTGGTAGGAATACACGGGGCTTCAGGTGGAGGTGACACCCGAATCCTAAGGCAGGTTCTGAAGGAAGCACGGGCGCTGCCTTGGTGAAGCCGGGGAGGAAGACTGCAAGGTGTCACAGTGGCTCAGAGACAAGAGAGCTCGTGGGGTGTTCTGAGGCTGTGTCCAATGTGCTAAGTTGGGGCAGGAGGCCACGAGGGTGTCCAGCCCCCGGGGGCCTCAGAGGTCAGGCTGAGAGGAGCTTGGGTTTCATCCATAGGCAGTGGGGAGCCACAGACTCCCACTGGACTGAAGGTGGGGAGCTAGGGCAGAGAGGCAATTAACTTCAGAGGAGTGGGTGCCCTTCATAAGTCATACCCATGTGGCCCCTGGTGGCTCACAAGGCACTGTTGTCTTCCTGAAGGGCTGGGTGGCACCAGTGGAAGGGCCCTGCCTCCCCTCATCCATACCTGGGAGTAGCTCCTGGCCCAGGGCGCGGCCACCCTTCCCGTCGCCAGCAGCCAGCTGTGTGGACGCATGGAGCTGCTGCAGGGCCAGACACTCGGTCAGGATGTCGGCCTCAGTATCAGGGCCCGTGTGCAGCTGGGGAGTAAGCAGAGGGAGAGGGGGTTCAGTGTTCGACCACCAGCAACCCTCACATAGGATGGGAAGGACAGTGGTCTCGGGGCGGAGACCCTTGACCTCCCTGAGCCAGAGTGTCCTCAGCTATAAAATGAAGCTAAATGTGTACATTGTGGTGGTGGTAGTTCAGATCTGAGAAGCAAAGGCCAAGAAGAGATTGAACATGTCAGATTTTTAATAGGGAGCATGTCTGTACGAGAGAAATAAGGAGACAGCCGGGTAGGCTGGAGAGGCTGGGAGAGCCATCCGAGTCACAAAGCTGACCATGAGGAAGGCCAGTGGCAGTGTCCTAGACTGGGAGTTTAGGGAGCTGGGAGTCCTGAGAAAGCCAAAGTCTCCTGCAGGTTGTGTGTGTGGGGGGGGTCCTGCCTGTCCTCTAGGAAGGGGGTCTCCTGTGGCATCCCTGGTGGGCCTGGCACACTCAGTCATGGACAGAGAGCTGCCAAGGGAGGTAGGGAAGACAGGGGATCAAAGAACAGCTGCCTCCCTCCCAGGTAGCTGGAGGGCTGCAAGGCATATGTCATCTCCCCCTTTCTGTGGAATGCCACAGAGGTGAGCCGGCGTGGTGGGAATAAATACTGCAGGGACTCAGGACCAGAGGCTCTAAGAGTGTGGCTGGATGGGCCCGCAGGGTCTTCCCGCTTCGGTTCCTCCTCCCTTCCCCCAAGGCTTTTTTTCTTCCTGGTACAAGGTACAGTGGGTATAGGGAAAGAAAGCCTGGGGTCAAATCCCACTTCACCTTTTCTTATTCCCTGTGTGATGCTGGAAAAATAACCTCTCTGGTCTCCCATTCCCACCTGTAAGAAGCAACAATAACCACCCACACGCCCCTCTGCTCTGGAGCAGCGATATGAAAGGGATGCATGTGCTTGGTGAATGCGCTGTGTGAAGGGCTGGCTGGCTCCATCTGGCTGAGTGCCACGCGGTCACATGGCATGTGATCCATAAATGGACTTGAGGTCACTGGCTACGAGCAAGCCTGGGCTGGGACAAGCACAGTGACCCAACCAAATCTTTGGATAACACTCAAAGGCAGACAAGCTGAACACCTCAGAAGTCTCCACCTCTCCAGAGGGCGCCAGGGAAGCGCAGGGTGGGACAGCAGGACAGCAGGCAATGGGGGGAGCATGCAGCCGGATAAGAAGGGCCCCTTCTCTCAAGGAAAACCCTAACCTTGATTATCAGAGCCCTGAAGATTGACAGGTCTATTCATCTTCCCCAGGACAAAACAGACCCAGAGAGTGGTCTTCCCCGTGTCACACAGCTGCTGAGTGGCAGCCCCGCAGGTTCTTCCAGCATCCCAGGCCAATGGGTCAGCACCCAGGCTTGGGGGAGGCCTGCCCAGGCTCCCGATGGGCTCTCAGCAACCTGACCCAGCAGCTGTTTTCCATGTAAATTAAGTTTCTGGCAAAAGAAGGCCAAGGCATGTTCTCGCAGACCACAATGTCGATGGGATTAGGAGCAGCAGGAGAGGAGAATTAAGGAAGAAAAGCATTTCTAATTCTCTCTGAAACACAGCAGGGCTGCCAAGGAGTTGTCATAATACAAGGGTCACTTTACCCAGAAAAGATACATCATCTCCGATGGCTCTTAATGAATGCTTATTGTTGGGAAGTTTGCAGATCTGCCGCCCCGGGTCCCTGGGGCTCAGCGCGAGCCAAGCACGGGGCCTGGGAAAACCAGGGCAGGATTCTGGTCCTCGGGCACCAGTCGGCTCAGGACAGCAGCCTCCAGCCTCGGAGCCTGGGCCCTTCCCTGTCCCAGCTCAGGCCCCTCACCCAGAGAGCGGAGGAGAGAGACTGCTCAGAGGAGAGAGGGTCTGAGAAGGGACCCTCCCCAGTTCTGTCACTTGGGAGCTGCGTGACTCTGGGCAGTCTGTGAACTCTCTCAGCCTCAGTTTCCACATCTCTAATGAGAATGAAAGTAGTGCCACTTCCTGGGGTGATAGTGAGGACTAAATGAGAGTCTGTGAAGCACCAGGCCTCCCCTTTAGGGGTGATTGCGGGGAGTTCGTGGAGCATCTTTGCCTCGTCCCTTCTCTGCTCTGTTCCTTCTAGTGACTCCCCGAGACTCCGATGAAGTCTGAAGTCTGGAGCCTGGTGTCCCCTCCCATGGTCTCTCCCACCAAGGCCTGCTTGCGCCTGCACCCCAATTTCTGTAAACCCCATCCTATGGGATGAAAGCAGTCAGCTTTTTCCAGGCTCTAAGCTTTTCTCTGCTGTATTCACTGCTGAATCTCCAGTGGATATGTCATAAATCCTGCTGAATGAATGAATGGGCTCTTCCCCCTCTGCTATGCCTGCATCCCCAGATTGAACCCTGGTGATTCTCTTCACCCCCGTGCCCTTCCTGCCACACAAGCAGTATCTCCGTGGTCCCAGCGGTTCTCTGGAGATGTGCTTTAAACATATTGTTCTGCAAATCTCTTCTTTCTTAGATCCGTCCTGGTGCAGTGACATCTGTCCTGCCCCCGACTGACATGGGGACCCCTGCCGCACCTCCTGCCCAGCTCAGCAGCTGCCTAGCCTCGCCCTTTCTTTCCCTTCCCACTCTGCCCCACGTCTGCCCCTGGTTCGCCCCTGCCACCACCAAGGCAGTGGTCCTCCTGCCTTGGACTTCTCTCCAACCATTCCAATCCCACTCCCCACTGGGTCCCCAGAGCCATTTTTCAGGGTGACATGTCCCTTATCTGCTTAAGACCTCTCAGTGGCACCCACTGTTCTGGGACAAAGCTCCAACTCCTCAGCAGGGCTTCTAATTGTAGCACCCCTCTCCCCCAACACACACACGCACACGCACACGCACACACACACACACACACACTCCTGCCTCCCTGCTCAGCCTCAGACATCTGGTCCTCACACAGTTACTCTGGAGTCCACTGTTCTACTGTCCTCACCTGCCCAGTGCCTATTCCTTTCTGCGATTTAGTGAAAGCATCCCCCGACTTTTATTCTGAGTGTTTATGTTGGGCCAAGTACCGTTGTAAACCTTGAACACATACTTGCCCGTTTAATCCTCACAACAGCCTTTGAAAGCAAGCCCTCCGTGGCCCCCAGCTGACAGTTGAGAACCATGAAGCACAAACACTCTAAGAAACTCACCCAAGGCCTAAGGGTTAGCAGTGGAGGGGCTCGGCGCAGACTGGGATGGCTCCTGAGCACCCCCCAACCACTGTGCCTGGCGCCCAGGGCCGTTCCTTTCACAGACCCTTCTACTCCCACCCTACCAGGCAAAGGGCCCTCCGGCGCCCTGGACTGTGGCTGCGTACCTCCATTGTTACACTGCGTGTCTCTGCACGCTCGTGCCCCGCCAGGTCCCCACTGAGGGCAGGCGCGAGGTTTTCCATTTTCGCATCCTTGATGCCAAGCACAGGTCAGGGGCCATGTGAGAGGCAGAGGGTGATGAACGTGTGAGCGGTGAATGCACTCGGGAGTGGGGGAACCTGGCTTCATGCTGGGGGGGATCTGCAGGGGCGGGCCTGGCACAGAGGGCTCTTACCTTCTTCCGCACCTGCTGCTCCTTGGCTGAATGAGCCTTCACGTGCTTGCGGAGGGAGCTGGGGTCCGTGTAGCGCTTGGAGCAGCCGGGGATCTGACAGGCGTAGGGCTTCTGTAACAGCAGAGGGGCAGGCAGGGTGAGTGTGGGGCCACCTGCCAGGCCCAAGGCCCTGCTGCTTTGCAATAGCGAGGATGACGGGAAGAAGGCAGGCTGCGGGCTCATGACTGTCCCTCCCTCCATGCCCCGGCCAGGAAGGGCCTGACTCAGCCGGCCCCACCACAGGTGAAGGAGGGGGCTTGTGTCTCCACTCTACCCCACACAGGCCTTCAGGTAAGTCACGTCCGCCTCTCTGAGTCTCACTTTCTCCTCTGCAAAATGGGCTCTTCCAGCTGACGTGCTCTAAGAAAAGTGCACCCCTTGTAGCCTGAGACCAGTGAGTGACAAGGAGTAAAGTGAGGTGGTTGTCTTAGAGAGGAGTAGAGGGGAAAAAAAGGGGTACAACAAGGGGCAGAGAGGGAACAAACATAGAGCCAAGCTGGCGCCCCAGGTTGGGAGAGACAGACCACACCTTGTGGGTCCAGAGTCCCCAGACTGCTGTCTGTGCTTCAAGAAACCCAAGTCTTCATGCTGACAGCCATGGAAGTCCAGGAGGGCACTGACTCTGACAGCACAGGTCTGGGAAGTGGGGGTCTGTGCCTTTTGTATCCCTTCCCTGTGGGACGCCACTGCTTATGACAAACCCACATCTACCGCCTCCCCCTGCTTCCAAGTGCCTAGGCCCTCCCCTGCTTTAGGTGTTCCTCACACTCACAGCCACATGGCCTTTCTCACAGATCTAGCCATGCTCTCACCTCAGATCCCTCCATGGCTCCCTGGTGCCCATGGATACAACCCATCTTGAAGGTCTTTTGTGACTTGGGCCTTGCTGAGTCCTTACCTGTGCTCCTGCCCCTGCCCACATCACCCCCTCTTCAAGCCCAGGATCCTGAATCTTTCTCTCGCCCCTACCTCCTGAGCCTCCCACTGTCCACCTGGATGCTGGGTTGGCTCAGCGCCCTTCTCTGCGTTCTCAGGAGGGTCCCAGCTGGTTCATCCAGGTCCCAGGGACAGATGGAAGGCGGGGGGGAGGGGGTCTGTAGCACTAACTGAAATCTCACCCCTCTCAGAGGGGCTTCCCCAAAACCCTGCTTGGGAACTCCAGCTGCTACCATAGGTTCCCTTCTGAATGCATCTAGTGGTTCTGCTTCTCCAGGATCCTCTAGTCCCCAGGAACTACCGGAGCAGGAGGATATCTGGAGGCCGCGTCACCTCTTAGGGACTGCTGTGTCAGGTATGCCCACAGGGACTGGCTCCCAGACCTCAAGGAACTCTGCCCCTGATGGACGGAGGAGAGGCTGGTCCGACCTCACACCCAGGGACCTCGTGGGGTGGGGAAGTGGAAAGATGACCATACCTTGGTGCTGCCACGGAGGGTTGCCAGGTTAAAGAAATGGAGGAGAGCAAAAAGAGAGAGACAGCGCAGTGAGAAGCTGGCTTTGCTGAAAGGAAAGTATGTATGGGGGCGAGGGGTGAGGCATGTCTCAAAGGTGCCCCCATCAACCACACAGGGTCACAGCCGCACACACAGCCCCTCTCATCAGTGCATGCACCCGCCCTCTCTCTCACCCTCTTCCCTCCACCTCCCCCCATGGCACTGCTCTGCCTGCCCCCTGCCCTGCCCCTTGGGAATGCTGATACAAATCCACACACTTTTGTCAAAAAAGCAAACAAACAGAGCTCCGTGTGTGCAGGCACACTCGCCTGGAAAGAGGGCAGCAAGGCCCAACTCTGTGTTTGTTTTTCCAGGGCCTGACGTGTGCAGAACATTCCTCCAGCCCGGCTCCCCCGTGAGCCCTCAGGAAACCCTGTGGCTGTCCCAAATAGCAGCCAAGACCCGGGCCTGGAGTCACCGTACAGGCTCCAGCCTTGTTAATAATGAGGACAAGTTCCACAGTGTTGGGAGCATGGGGGAGGCTCACAACATCCTCCGGATCTGCACTCGGTTGCTGAATGCGCCCTACGTGCACCCTATGGGCTCTCTGTGGGCAGCGCTGCACTGAGCAACTGCCATCCCACATGTTCTTTCAGTCCCACATGCACCCCACAAGAAGCACCCCATTTGGCTGGTGCAGGAACCAAGATCTCACAGTCACACTCTGCTGGGGTGCTTTCTTCATCTGCAGTCCTGAAAGACTCCCTGGAGTAGGCAAAGGGAGATTATCACCTCCACCTTGCCCCTGGGGATACTGAGGCCAAAGTGGGACAGTGGCTCAGCCCCATGTTAGAGTCCCTGGGATGTGGCAGGATTGGTCAGCGCTGTCAGGGGTCGGTGTGGGGGCTCATTCACTGTGCAGATCATGCGTCAGACCTGACCACCCATCACTTTACTGGATCCCCCCTTCTTTTTCTAGTGAGGTAGCTGTTGGAAGAAACTGGGGCCCAGAGAGGCAAGTGACTTTCCTCAGACCTCCAGGGCCAGGTGGAAGGCCAGAGTTAGAACCTAGGCCTGGCTCTCGAGTCTGTTCAGCCACGCTTTCTTGCTCATGGAGAGGGGTAGGAAATCCCACATTTGCTGGAGCCAGAGGGGAGCTGCGGGCATGGTTGGGTCCTGCCTGCACAGGGCCTGATGTGCTGGGCCTTGGAGCCGTGGGTGCTGGGAGAGCAACATAGGAGCACGGAGCTGCCTGTGGTATTTACACGGGGAAGGGCACAGAAGGGGCTGGGCTTGGCGCTGCACCTCCCGGGCTTCGAGGGGACCTTCTGGGAAGATGAAGGCCTGAGATAACCCTGTAGGCTCATTCTGGGCCTGACCTGACCTAGCCCTCGGAGCTCTGTTCACACACTAAGTGAGGCCAGAGGCCTGTTGCTTTGGGGCTGGGTCCAGGAAATGCAGAGGGGAGGGAGGAAGGGGTAAGTCAGGGTAGGTGACCCCAAGAGCCCAGGGGGTGGTGGTACAGAGAGGTCTGGTGCTTTTGGTGCTGCCTCATGGTCTCTGGAAGACACAACCAGGCGTGCTGGGGCATAAACCTGCCTCTCAGGCTTGGGCCTGCTGCCAACGGCCCTGAGGACCAGGCATATGAGAAAGCAGGGAAGGCAGGGGGATTGGTTAGATCGCTTCCTCACTTCTTGTCCCCAACACAGCCTGTGACAATGAAGCCTAAGAGGGGAGGGAGGAGAGAGGGTGGGGTTCATCACTCCTACCCTTGATCCCTCTGCTCAGCACCACCTCCCCAGGGAGCAGACACACCTGATTTTCCAGAAAGGGGCACTGGATCTGAGTCAGACAGACCAGGGCTTGCCTCCCAGCTCTACCACTTACCAACTGTGACAACCTCAAGGGCTTAATCTCTCTGGATCTCAATTTCTTTGCAAAGTGAGGGTGACAACCCCTTTCTTGTGCGTGGTCACCAGGATTAAACTGGGGAAGGGTCTGTGTAACATGTGGGGCAGATGTATAGAAAATTCCACCCAGGGCCTTGTCTGGACCTGAAATACGATTTCCCTATTATTTTCTGTCGCGCCCCCATCTTTGGGGGTCTTGGTTTTCCCAACTATAAAATAAACAACCTGACCAGAGGGCCTTCAGCACTGAGGCTGTTGTTTGGTGGCCTCCGACTTAACCTAGGCAGGTCAGTCATCTCTTGGGCCTCTGTTTCCTCATCTGTGGATGTGTGGAATGGGCAGGACTAGACAGACACTCAGGTCTCCTAGTCCCCCTTGGAAGAGTTTCCCAAACGTTGGCAGGAAAAGCAGAGATGCAGGCCAGGCACCCAGACACATGTCCTGCTGTACACGGGGGCTGGGGTCCCCTAGACCACATCCCCCTACACACACACACGGGGCGGGTGGGACAGGCCTGAGGCCTTCATTTCAGCAGGCGCTAACCTTCCCGGAGCCCTGCCTCCCTTATTAGTCTAACAGGTTAGTGACGCTCAGGCTGGCAGGGTCAGTGTGAGAATATGAGATGGTATTTTAGGACAAGTGCTTTTAAACACAAGCTCTTATGCACAAGAGAAAATGCTTGGCTGATTCTGAGATAGAGCTGCAAGTAATTACATTATCAGGCACAAACTGGGGCCAAGGGATACGACACACAGGCAGGAGGCCCAGATCACTGTTCCAGGACCCTGGAGCCTTATGCACGGCCACTGGCCACTTTAGCTCTGGCCTGCCTCCAAGGAGGGGTGCAGTGGGAAGAGGGGGGAGTGCTCTGTCCTGGGGGTGGCTGCCTGGTCCAGGGGAGCAGATGCTAGATGGTGAGCCTGTCCTCTGGGGACATGTGAGGTTATGGGTGCCCGTGGGCCAGGGCACTGATTCTCAACAGGGGCAGTCACGACTCCTCCCAGGACATGGGGCAATGTGCAGAGATATTTTTGGTTGTCACAACCGGGAGATGGGAAACAACCTTCTGTCTCTCCAGTGGCTAAAGGTCAGGGATACCACTAAATCTGTAAGGACAGGACTTTCCTCTCCCACAAACAATAATCCTGCCTTAAATGTCAACAGGGCTCAAGGATGAGGAAGGGTTTCTGCATGCTGCCCCGCCCCCACCCCGCATGAGACCACCGAGGGCCGCGCACACATCCTTCCCGCCTTGGCCGCTGCCCTCCAAGCCTACCGTGTCAAGGTGGGTGCGCTGGTGCTTGGCACGGTCGCTGGAGTTGCTGAAGGCCTTCTGGCAGCCTGGGTGCTGGCACAGGTACGGCTTCTCGCCTGTGTGGCTCCGCAGGTGGATCTTGAGGTTCTCCAGCCGTGAGAAGGCCTTGCTGCAGCCTTCAAACTGCAGGAGAGGATGGTGAGGGGTGTTCCGCAGCCCCGGATAGCCTACCACCCAGCCCAGATATGGTCCTAGCATCCCCTGGCCCTCTACACCCATCCTGCCAAGATCTCCAGGTACCCCGGTTTCATTCCCCATGAAGTGCACAGGGACAGACTCTTATCTGAGAAGCCCTGGTGGGTCCTGGAATAAAATGCAGCCCTGCCTTAGAATGGCCTCTGGGAGTGAAGAGAATGGTGTTGCCATTTCTAGACCTGGAAGGGCCCCTCTGATGCATTTGGAAGTGACATCTTGCCGTGACAGGAGGCACATGTGGACAGCCCTAGATTTGGGACCAAGACCTGGATTTGAGTCAGGCTGTCCCAATGAGTTTTTGACAGTGTCCTTGATCTCTCTGGGTCTTATGTCCTTGCCTATAAGCTTGACACTGTGGGGCTCCACTCAGGGGTGACAGGAAGCCCCCAAGGGAGGACTCTGTCCATCTGGAGCCCAGCAGCAATGCTGACCGCTGTCAGAACAGCCACAGCATTCCTACACTCAGGCTCTCCGGTCTCTCCCTGAGCCATTTAGCTGGCCAATGCCAGCCCTGCCCAAGGCCCATGCTGGACAGTGGGCATGGATCAGGGGTGGGGGGGGGGACAGATCAATACAAACAGTGCCCTCCTCCTGCGCCCGCCCCCACCCCACAACCTCTGTCCAGCTCTGGCCTCTCTCTGGAATCTTCTAACTTCTAACCCTCCCTCCTTATTACTCTCCACACAGCAATCTAGAAGGGTGAAAGGCAGAAACGTCCCTGTCACTCTACACTTAAAGCTCTGCCGGCTGCAGCCCCTGTGCCCTCCACACCTCCCTGCCCCTCCAACTCCCATTCCCTGTCCAGCAACAGCCGCAGGATCCCACTGGGCAACTTCAAGCCTTTGTTCACTCAAGTCCATTCTCTTGTAATTGCCTATCCAACCCCCCTGGGCCTTCAAGTCCAGGTTGAACGCTGCCCAGTCGAGGCAGAGAGCCCTGATTTCTAGAGTGACTGGCTGTTCTCTCTCCTTGCTCCTCCCACGTGGCCGGCGTGCCCTGGAGGAGAGGCCAGGAGGAACCACCACTGACCCACAGCTGCTCTGTCCAGCAGGTGTGGTGCCAGGTACTTAACCACACAGCCAGCCAGGAAGTGTGTGGCCTCAACGTCCCTGCCCCAAGGATAGGGGCTTCTCATGGCAACAATGGGGGCTGAGACTTGGCAAAGGACGCAGGTCATGTGTGACACCTCAGCCAGGTGGTGCTGCCCACTGCCTTCCCAGAGCAGGTGGGCGGAGGAGGAGGAGGAGACCAGAGGAGGCCATTGGTTTCACTCCCAGGAGCGAGGACAAGGACACAGAGATGGACAAGGACGCAGAGATAACAGCAGGTCTGGGTGTGTCCCCTGCACCTCTCCCTCAAGGGCCCGGCCACTGCGGCCTGCACTCTGCTGGGGCTGGTCCAAGGCAAGCCGCCACAGCTGGGCTTTAGAGGCGGCCCCGCTCCCTACTTCCAGATGTTGTGCCTTTTGCACGCATCAAAACCAGAAGGAAATCCTGTTTGGGGGAGTAAACAGGCCATGAGCCGCCCACCGACCTTGCTCTCCTGCAGTGGCCTTGTGCCAAGTTCTCCCCAAAGTGGGACGGAGGAGCCAGGGCTGGAGAGCGGGCTTCCTCCCGGCACTCAGCACACCCGGCTGCTCCTCTCAGGTCAGAGCCGGAGGGTGGACCTCTGGGGTGGCGGGGCAATAACTCCTCACGTGCTGCGTGATTTTCCTGACATAGGGAGAGTCTGCAGGACTCCGGAGATCGGTATATCATCTCCTCACAAGGGTCTGTGGGCCTGCCTGGGCCGACCTCCTGTCCCAGTGCAGTTGCTCCTGCCCCCAGGCCTTTGTTCAGGCTGTGCCCTCCTGGGACACCTTCCCCTCCAGCAACACTGGCTAACAGGGCAAGCACACCTAGGAGCAGCACCCTCCTCTCTCTGCCTGTTAGTCCCTCTGCACTGTCATTGAATGGGGTGGACCATGGGCACCTTGGCTGGCAGCTGCAAGCAGAGCACTGACAATTGAATTCATACATTTTTCATAAGTCTGGGATCTGCAGCTAGGTGTTCAGAGTCTTCCAAGAGGGCCCAAGATCCTCCCTCTGCCGACACCCCATGTGTCAGACTTTGGCCGCATGCAGGGAGTGAAGGACTAGCTGAATATGTCAGGAATGCTCGTGTCTCCAGACCTTTGCTTGAGCTGTTCCCTCGGCGTGGAATGCCTTTCCCACCTTGGCTCATTTAGCAGACATCTGCTTGTGATGCACAAGTACCACCTCCTCTGAGAAGCCTTCCCAGCCTCCCCAGGTCACACCCAAGCTGTGGGTTAGCAGGTTTCCCTGCACACTCACTGCCTCCTCTCCATGCCTCCAGACTGAAGGTTTGGGAGTTCCTGAGGGCAGGACTGGCATCTAACTTATGGGGCAAAGGTTAGACTACAAATATGACTCAATAGAAGTAAGACAGGAGCTCCCAGGCCTGGTGCCCCTGTGAGAGCGCCCTGTGAGAGCTTGTGCCCCTGTGAGAGCTCCCTTTCTCTCCAGTGTTCATAAAAGTACCTGGATACTTGCACCTATGTATGGGCCTAGTTTTGTCCTGTCCAAATCTCCTTTCCCCCAACCTGGAACTTTCCAGAGCTGACTGGCCAAATGAGGTATAATAAATAGCTGGCCAGGGCACCCAGAGTGTGGGAGTGTGTCTTGCTAGGTAGAACTGTAACTCTCAGAACTGAGAGGATGATGCTGTAGTACCCCAGAAGCAGGGCCTGGAGGGCGTGAGGCTCTGCTTGCAGCTGCCAGCCAAGGTGCCCATGGTCCACCCCATTCAATGACAGTGCAGAGGGACTAACAGGCAGAGAGAGGAGGGTGCTGCTCCTAGGTGTGCTTGCCCTGTTAGCCCTGGGGCTCTCGTGGGTGTGGTCTTGTATCTTCTCCATATCCCCCAGGCAAATATTTCTCTCCCACTGTCAGGAGGAGCTCAGGCTCCAAGGGAACCAGAACAGGAGTTACAAAATAAGTTAGAAGTCTTATCTTGCCTGTTTCACTTACTGAGCAACTAGAGGTGAGCACCTTTGACTCTTTAAACCTCAGTGTCCTCATCTGTAAAATGGGTGAGTTTTACAGGTGGGTAACAATGGAGGGTTGTTGTGAGGATGAAATGAAATAATGCATAGTAGGTGCTTATCCTGGCGCCAATTCCCCCTCCCCCATTGTGACTGTAAGGTAAGTATTGGAGTGGTTTTCTCTTGGGGTGGCCACTCTGAGCCTGCTGCCTCTCTGGACATAGGGCCTCCTACATCCCCCACCCCCCCGCCATGTCCTATTTCCACCTCTCACTCTTTTTAACCCTCACCTCACTCCCCACATCCCCTCCCCACCCAGTCTGATACCTGGGTTAACCTTCCATCACCCCCAGGACTCTGAAGCCCTAGGCTCATTATATTGGGGTTGTCAGCTTAAGACATGGGGCCTGGATTAGGGAATGGGCTGAGAGGCAGACGCCCCAGAGCCTCCTACAATGAGGGAGTTAGCCCAGGACTGTCCAGGGTCCACCTCTGATGAGCAGGCACCCTGCACAGATGGGACACCCCCATTTATACCCTGGGGATCTAGGACTAAGCCACAGGCAGGGCTCACATAGTAGTAAGAGGAGCTGGTCTGAGTTCCAAGGCTGAGCACATGCCTTTGAGTTTCTTGTGAGGCCTCCCTGTTGCTTTACAGCTGGCAGCTCCAATACCCTCCAACTCGAATATTTGATGTGTCTGTTTCTAAACTGTAAACCTGACCACCATCCCTGTTCATGACCCTCCAGGGTTCACAGTTGCTTTTGACATCCTGTCATGACCCCTCAATCCCGAGTCTGGCATTTAAGGTCCTCCATTGTCTGCTGCCAGATCTTGGTGTACAAGGACCAGACTTGCAGATCAGACAGTCCTATGACCTTGGCCAGTCAGTGCTCTCTCTGTGCTTCCATTTTTTTCTCTATAAAATGAAGGTTACAGGTGGGGTGGGGCAATGAGCATACCTGCATGGCACTCAGAACGTGCCCCAAGGGGTGGAGGATGAGCCCTCAGGCAATGCCACTGTGATTCAGGGTGTAATGATTCGTCCATGGCATCTGTATCTAGGGGGACACACTGGGGTGGGGATATCTGACATTCTTCCTGGACAGACGCTTGGTTTTCTTCCCTGTGCTCAATGTCCACAGAGTAGACCTCCAGAGATACTGCCCCCAACACACACCACTGCAATGGTTGGGTACCTGTAAGGGGGGCACTGACGGGGAATTGCTCCTACCATGCTAGAGGGCACTGAGCTGGACTAAGCCACAGTCAGAACTGCCATTTCTTTTAGAAAGAAGTGACCCAACAATCTTTGACACAGGTAACAATGCCAGAAAAAAAAAAAAAAAAAACATGATTCCGAAAGGCACTCATGCACCCCTATTCATCCACTCCCTTAAAATGCACCCCCATCACTCACTATGCACCCATCCCCCTTCCAACAGCTCACTTCTTATTCACCAATGTTTATCTTTTTGCCTTGTTGGCTGCCCTTATGTAGCTGGCAGTGTGCAGGGAGCTTGGACTTTAGGGCAACGGGCCACAAAAGACCCATACCCCCCCCAAAATCCAGAATGTTTTCAGCCTTAAGAAGAGGCTGGTCTCAGGGCTGCCAAGCAGGAGGCTGGGGGTTGCTAAAAGCTTCTAGAGGAACTGGGCCTTCATGCTAAGAGGTTGGACAAACAATGGGAATGGAGACCAGAAGGGATGGTGTATGTTCTGGAAAGAGCTAATGATCTGTTGACCCAGCATGAAGAGGGGCAGGGAAAGGAGAGGTAGAAGTAGAAATGTGAATTTTGAAGGTTTTCTTCATTCAAATCCATAGGATGGTGATTCCAGATCAGGAGAGTTTGGCAGTATTTTGATCCTAAATGACTCCACTAAACCACTCTGCAATCACTGATGTGGCCCAGTAACTGGGGTGGCACAGGGCATTCTCTTGGGGGACTCTGGTGCTGGGATACTCAGCCCATGACCTCCCACCTCAGCCAGGAACCTGTTCCCTCCTCCCCAGCTCCTGAATCCAAGCAGCCACTAAGCCAGGGAAATGCCACCTCTTAAACTTCTTTCATGTTTACTCCCCTTCTGTTCTCTGCCGCCCTCCTGCCCTGGTCCACTCCCATGCCAACCCCCCCCAGCACTGCTCACCAGTCACAGTCCTGCCTTCCACCTTGCGCCTTCCCTCCCAACTCATTCCCACATGGTATCTGGTATCTAGAACAAAAACTTAAGCCTATAGGTCTGTCCGAGTCCCTGATTAAACGCTGCATGGCTCCCTGGTAGGAACCCTCACCCCCGCATTCTGGCTAGTGAGGGCTGGCCCTGGTGATGGCTTGATGGTGTCGACATCTCCATCTCCCACCCCACATCTCGCATTTCAGCATCGGAGCAGCCTGGTTGCAAATCTGGCTTCCACACTTCACCACTGATGAGCCTGGGCAAGTTCATTTCACTTGTCAGAGCCCAGATTCTTCATCTATAAAAGGGCACACATGGGTGGGTGCCCTCCAGGAACCACAGGGTGCAGGTAACATCCTGTGGCCAAGGCTATGCCATTTGTATCCCCCCAGGGAATTACCGGGGCCCCTTTTATTAAAGGTGAAATTGAAATACATTGATTCAAATAACCAAACACACAATGATTTATCTGACCAGAAGCAAAGGCTCATTGCCATGGGCAACAGACGGGGTGGCTCCTGTAGGCAAGGGGCATGCAGAGTGGGGAGAAGGAACAAAAGAGGCATCTATCAGGCTGGACAGATGGGTGGAAGGTGGGCGTCACTTTTTCTTACTTAAAATGCACAAACATTAAATTCTATCTTCAGGCAAAATTGAGGAGAATTCAGGAAGACGTTAAGTAACTGGGTGACACCCTCTCGGACACCTACTGTGGCCAGTGGTATGTGTTTCACGTGCTCTTTCATTTCCTCAGGACAACATGCCCTGCTGGGGAGGTGCCTTCCTTGCCCCACTGCGGATGAGGACCTCAGTAAGTGGCGGAGCCGGCACCTGACCTCCAAGCTGATAGGCAAGTCTGCCTGCAGCTCCCCTAACCACCCTGACCCACTGCCTTAGGGGCCCCTCCATAGGGTACCCCGATGGGGCAGACACTCAGGAGCCTGATTTCCAAGTGGGCCCACATCCTGTGTTCCACTCCCAGGCAGAGGCCCGGCCCAGCAGCGAACGCACAGCCGATGCCAGCAGGGTGGCTGCCTCCTTCCTCACGGCCCCGCTGAGAGGAGATGCCACCACGCAAAGAGGAAAAACAAGGCGGCATCGCGGAGAAGAAAGAGCCCAGCCCAGGCACAGAGCAGTCTTGAAAGGCCCAGTTCCCACATGTGGGGCGTGTTATAAAAGAAGATTAAAATAACGGGGGAAAATACCCCGGGAACCGTGAAGCCCTAGACCATCTGGAGTTTTATAGTAACAGGCAGGGGAAAATCAGAACCTAATTGAAAAAAGTCCACTGCAATCCATTACCACTGCGTGCAGCGCACACAACCAAGGGAAGGAGATGAAAGAGGGGAGCCATCCCGGGAGCCGGAGAGGGGGCACCACTTTCCCCTCCCAGCCAAGCCCGAGGACCCAGCAAGCTCTGGCTGGGGGGCTGGAGCCACTGGGCACTAGGTCAGTCTTCAGAACCGGCAGGGCTGGGCTTACTTCTCTCAGGAGGTTGCCCTCTGAGCCTCACCCTCGTCTGTACAGGGCTAAGGGAGGTCATTCGGGAAGCCCCAGCACGGTGCACACACATATTTGGTGCTGGGCGTGACTGTCCCCGGGCAGAACAGAGGGCCCGTTTCACAGGTGAGGTGTGGCACACCACGCCGAGCCCATGGCCACGACATCTGGCAGACGGAGGCGTGTGCCAGGCTCCGCCTCAGACAGCCGCAAGCTTGGGCACATCACAAGCCCTGTCTGTCCTCATTTTTCTCCTCTCTAAAATGGGGCCACCGCAGAGGACTGTTAGAAGTAAATAACCGGATGTGCCCAGAGTAGGAACTGGCACACAGTGGTGCCTAATGAATGTCAAGTTTCCTCCCTGCGGCTGACATGGCTCATAGAAGAGGGAGGGCCCGGCTTCTCATGGTCTGGCTAAGAATCTGGACACAAGGGTGAGGAGGAGGTTTGGGGGAACGGGGCACGGGTGGGGGCAGGAGGGAAATGCCTTCAGTTTTGGCATTTGCCAGTGACTTGCTTCTAAACAAACACATTTCTGGTTTAAGGGTAAAATATATTGGGTTACAACAGTCTGGCAGGCCATTCAGGGATCAACTTCTCATTTTTGTACAAACTTTTAACTTACTTTACAACAATGATTTGGATGGGAGAACTGCGAGGTTCCAGATCCTTCTCCAAGATGTCAAATAATTCTCTGGTTGGCCAGCTTTAAAGGCCAGCCAGCCAGGAGCCGAGGTCCGCTCCTCACCCCTGCACTCTGGGAAGGACACTCTGGCCCTGAGGTTACTGTCCTCTGAGCCCCCATGGGGTTTCCATGGGGGTCTCCCCAGAGCCTTGCGATTCATTGCTCCTTGGGGGGCGGTCAAGGCAAGAAGGGAAGGGAAGCCCTGAGTGAGGTTGGAGGGGCATCAGCCTGGACTCTGCTCTGTCCAGGTCTTTGAGAGTCGGATCTAGGTTTGGGTGCACAGTGCTGTGTGAATAAGTGAATGAACAGCCAGATGTGTGCAGGAGAGGGACCATCGAGCAGCGATCACATTAATATTGGACCTGGGACTGGGTCATACTCCCTGAACACCATATCCTCAGTCCCATTAGATGCACAGAACAATCCCCACTGTTACAGAGGCAGAAAGTGAGGCCCAGGGAGCCTGTGTGAGAGTCCTGGAGCACATGAGGGATGGGGCCTGCGTTTGCCTCCTCTGTCTGAGCTGCACCTGGGCCACACTCCCATGCTAGGTGCCCTGACCAGGGCTTGTCCCCAGACCAGCGGTCTCCCTACCTGCTCAGCTCTCTCCATCTTTACCACCATCTAGAGAGGCTGGCAGGCCAAGGAAAGGGCAATGCACACAAAGGGCAAAAGGAGAATGGGCCAGAGGGGCCTCAGGCCTCCCTCCCAGAACCAATCAGTCTGTTCTTCCTCTTGGGAGGAGGTTTCAAGATGCGCTCGGCTGTAAACCCTTCACTACTTCCTCACCAAGACTTCAGTGAAGGCTCTAGGCTAGTTCCTCTGCAGCAGAAAATCCCTGTCTGGGCAAGAAACAGGTTCCTGTTTCAAGCAGGTTAGGGCCAAGAGGCCTAAGCCACACTTCCAGGGCTGTGTGGAGCTCCCCAAGTAAGAGGTGCAAAGTGGGGGCTGAGTCTGCTCATCAGGTAGACAAGTGGGATCTGAGGAGCTCTCTGTGTCTGCACATGAACTGAGGTGTGGAGAGAGACAGAGCAAGGGGCCAGGCCTAGCAGAAAGTAGGCTGCACAGAATGACTCATGCATCAGCCACGAACCCAGAAATGCAGACTCACACATACTCTGACACCTCTCCTCCCAGAACCCCAGTGCACCAACACACAACACTCACACACACACACACACACACACAGACTCTTGTCACAGAGACACATAAGCCAGCACACACATATATTCAAGAACACCCATGCTTGTGCACCACAGGCACAAACATACACACTTCCCAGACCCCAAACACATAGACACAATATCTCACATACCACACAGCCCAGCACTGGCAGAAACTGACCCATACTTCAGAACAATGATGGTCTTGTGGTTTGTGCACACAGAGAAAAAAAACACAAGACAGACCCAACACCCAAAAAAGGCTTCCAAAAAGTCAGTAGATAAGGACATCTCAATACCCAGCATGGCAGGCCCTGCACAGGCCCACTCCCACACATGGCTCCCAGCAGCCCTGAGATGGGTGGGGTTGGGCTCACTGTGCCCTGACTTTCACTTGGTGGCCATACTGATTTGGCTTTGTGGAGGGCATTACATGGCCACAGAGAACCCCAAGACAAGGCTTCAGGCCACCTTTTGGCCCCACTGACCTCACTAGCACAGCGCCCACTCCCTCCCCGCATGCTCCAACAATAGGCCACACCTGCCTATCACCCTCTGCTCACAAGGCCCCACTATTAGCCTGTCCTTCTAGACTTTTCACACCCCCGCTCCCGTGTCTTCCTCAGTCCTCCCTGTTCCTCCCTTTCCTGGGTGCCCGAAGCTCATTCTGCCTTGCCAGCATCTGGAGCTGAGTTCAAGACTGTGTGTCTCTCACCCACGTGCAGAAACCACTAACTCCCCGGACCATGCCTGGTGGCAATTCAGCCTTTAGGAGTTAGCCCCTGGGAGGGGAGGCAGTGGGAAGTAGCATAGGTGGGGGTGCCATACTGTAGCCCACCCCATCTCCAGTCATTTCTGAGGAGCTACCTCCCCAAATGGGTGTAGCATCAGACGATGGCAGCCAGGGTGAGGCTGGGAGCGTGTCTCAGGAGGAGGGTGAGAGACCATGAGGGAAAATAGCATCCTCTCCAGCCTCCACCCTCCCTCCAAAGCTCACTCCTCTGGAGTCTCCCCCAGGAACACGGCCAG
The DNA here is from genome assembly GCF_964194135.1 of Talpa europaea. NCBI lineage: Eukaryota > Metazoa > Chordata > Mammalia > Eulipotyphla > Talpidae > Talpa > Talpa europaea. The sequence continues at coordinate 33,489,074 of NC_140076.1, forward strand.
GGCTCCATCCAGTTCCTACTTTTCCTGGTATCTATGAACAGGGGTACTCATGACAAAATGGGGAGACATTCCTGACTCAAGTGCCTGGCATGGGCACAGATTCCAAGAAGAAATCCAATCCAAGATGGATCCATGATGTCAGAACCCTCAGGGGGAGCTGAGGCCTAGTTTCAGCCCTGGCTGCCACAGGGTGCTTTGTGACCTCAGGCCAGTCACCTGCCTCCCCTGGGTTTAGTTACACCTGCCCAGGACGGGCAGTGGGGTGAAGGTGCACAGCTGGGAGCCTCATTCATGCCCAACTTGCACAACCAACCCACAGCATCCTGGGGCTGCCTGGGGAGGGAAGGCTGAGACATTCCACACCTCTCCTGAAAGAAAGCCTCATGTGGGTCACTGGGATTCATTACAAATGTACAAGCTGCAGAGGGTCCATCTGGGGTTGGGGGCGGGTGGGAGCAAACTGCCCAGTGCACTTTCAGGTGGGAACCCCCCACTCAGGAATGGCCCCTGAGGCTCTGGGCCCCCACCTTGTGAGGGGGCAGCATTTAGAACCAGGCCTGTGAGGTATGTGCAGCTACAGAGACAGCAGGGAGCCATGGAGTCGATGGTGGGTGGCCTTCACAGAGCGCTGCACTCAGTCAGGAGGAACTCTACATGGGAGGAGGGAACCTTCCTAGGTGCAAGGGATAGAACTGTTCATCGGGGACTCTTGGAGGGTACCATGAAAGCTACCTTGAGGGACTGCCCACAGCTCTAAATTGGGTCGAATAGCCTACTGGGGCCCAGAGGACAAACAGGTAGGACTGACCTGCCTCAGCACTGTCATCTCTCCACCCATCCACCACAGGTTGACTGAGGGGCCCCAGATGGGCTGACCCTGTGCCAGCAACTTAGGGCCATACCCCAAGAAGGGTCCCACATGGCATCCTGCTGCCACTGGATCCCTGCCATCAGGTTGCTGGCGATGCTTAGCAACGGGTGGACAGAAGAGTGGTGACAGCCACTCACACTCAAGCTGCTAGAAGAAGGTCAGTTACATAGGAACCAACTACACACACACCCATGAAGTTCCACTCATGGAGTGATGAGGAGCCGGGGAAAGACAAGGGCCAACTGCCGCAGTTTACAGGACACCTTTCTTTCCTGGTCCCACCTGCATCTCAGCGACACTGAGAGAGGCAGGACCTCTCTAATATGGGTAACTGAGGCACTGAGTGGTGGAGGTTTGACCCTCGTAGATGGGCGAGACAATTCCCCCCACTAGCAGAAAGCAGAGCAGACAAGAGTGAATGACTTCAGGGTTTCAAAATCCCAAGCCTCAGGCGCAAATTGTCTCCTCCCTTGGGCATTTGGGTAGAGGCACAATGTCATTCCACACATACCCATTCAGCAGAGGAGAACTGAGGCCCAGCAGTAAAAGACCTTTCCAGGACGCTTGGCCCAGGGGCTCCCCCATGCCTGGCCCAGCAAAGGGCCTGGTTTATTGCTGGATGTTGCTGTGCACAGAGGAGCAGTTGGCAGCAGCTCCCAACCTTGAGAAACCCCAGAGTGAGGCTTCTGAGCCTGTGGATACCCCATTCCTCCAGTGGATCACCCAGCCACCATCAATATGATGTGTTATGTGTTGCAGACCTACTGTGTACCAACACTTTCTTCATCTAATTCTCATAGATGGGAGAGACAATTCCACCACCCCCCCCCCCAGCAGAAAGCAGAGCAGACAAGAGTGAATGACTTATGACTTCAGGGTTTCAAAATCCCAAACCTCAGGGTCGTGTGGAAAGAACTCTGGAGACAAATATGAGTCACCCACAGTTAATATTTCAAATGATTTTTCTGCCATAAATCCTGAGTTGCCCAACACAGGATCTGGCAGAGAGCAGAATTTCATGAATATCTATTAATGAATGAAAGAATCAAGCAACAAATAAATGAGCTTTGAGGGAAGTATGAGGCAGGGCAGGCACCGCCTCAACCCCAAATTAGTGGAGGCCTCATGAAGAGGAAGAGCAAAGTTCTGTGCCCCAGCCCTGACACTATGCTTCCACTGGAGTAGGTACACGGGAGGGCAGCGTCAGCTTGCAAGGGCTTGTAAAAGTGGTGACGCTCTGAGCTCTGCCCTTTCTCCAGGCCCCAGTCCCAGATGTGCCGACAGCACCTCAGCTAGGTTGTGGGCCTGAAGTGGGGCTCCCCCCAGGCAGGGGACCCAGGCTCCTTGTGGGCAGAGCTCTGGAAGTCTCAGGGAGGTCTCCTGGAGGGCCCACTCCCGGCACACGGGGGAGATGGCATGTCCCAGCTGCCCCAGGGAGCCTTTCAGATGGATGGAGACAGGTGTGCTCTGGCCAAAGACTGAGCAGGATGCTGGACGGCTCAGTGGCAGCAGGAAAATGGACTCGGAGGCCCTCTTGGTTCCCCCATATGCCAGAATGTAGAGGCAAATAGGGGAAAGGATGGGCAGCATTTTGTGCATTGAGCTTTGCTACCCGGCACATGACACTCAGAATAGGGAGTTTAAGGAAATGTTAAAGTTACTTTTTTTTCCCCTCTCTCACACAGGTTGGGGACCTCAGGTTCAGACCTGACCAATAAAATAGAGACCATCACTGGCCCCTTCCTGGAGACCTGGGAAATGAGAAAGGAGGGAAACTGGCATGGAGGGGCACACACGAGTCGGTCCTTTCCTTGCGTGGCCTCTTAATCCTCAGGATACCCTGGATGAAGGTGCTGGATCACCCTCTTTCATAGAGGAGGAAATAGAGGCTCCCAGAACCTGGGTTCAGGGCACCCAAGGAGCAGGGGGTAGCGGTTAGGAGTGGCCCAGGGCTGTTTGCTGCAGAAGCTTTGGCTCGCCCCTACATCCCCTTCAGAGACAAGCTGAGTGGCCATGGAATGAGTGACTGAAAATGAAGAATTAAATTTGCATCCAACAGAACAACGCTAGCAATAAGAGCCATCTCCTCATTTTTCAGATTCCCCAAGAGTACTTTTTCCTTTAAAACCCAAATCCTCCAGCTATTTAGCTGCACAGAGTGTGGAAAACTCTGTAAGGACTGGGAGAGGCATGCCACCCATCACCTGTGCCTGGGATGCCAGCAAGACTGCGCGGCTCTCTTTGGAAGGCTTCCACCCTGGGGTCACAAGAATGACCAGGTACACCAAAAAAAAAAAAAAAAAAAAAAAAAAATCACCCTATGATAAAGTGGGAAGGGATCCTTCAGGAGAAATACATTTCAAGGCATTTCCCTGAGTATTAAGAGGGTGTATGGAGAGCAGGGCCTGCCTGACCAGCTGCCCGGGCAGGCAGAACTGTTCTGTCCCTGGACTCAGGGGAATGCCTGGAACTAATTAGCATTATGTCAGGAATAACGTAAAACGTAAAATTAAAACATTTAGCATTGGCTTCTAAATATAAGGAGGACAAAAAAAAAAAAAGAAGAAGAAGAAGAAGGATGCCATTGTGCTGAGCCATTCAGCTATAACTTGAGCACCCATTAAAATTTACAGAAAATAAATTGCTGCCTTGTACTTAGGCCCAGCTAGGGCCCTTGCTCGGGCGGTCAGCAGGGGCCGAGGGCTGAGTGGTGAGCTCTGTTCTGGAGGAAGCAAGATGGGACTCCTCAAAGCACACACCCATCCCCTGCTCTCCCCGTTGGCCTCCCTGTCTCCATCTTGGCCACTTCCCCCAAATCCATTGTCTAACGGGCAGCCACAGAGATTCTTAAATGGCAAGGCTGTCTAGGTCAAGGCTCAAAACCCAAAATCCATCGATGGCTTCCTACTGCCTTCAAGGATACAACTGGGGCCCTCAGCCTGGTGTTTCCAGCCTCCGCTCCAAAATGATTCTGCAGACCTACCGGCTGAGGCTGGTCCCCAAGCTCCCTTTCCCTCTCTAGGCGCCAGTAACACTGACTCCCTGGGTTCTCAGAACTTCCTGGGCATTTGCATACGCTGTCTCCTGCCTAGAATTCCCTTGGGCATTAGGGCGTAGATTCAGTGGTGGCTCTTCTGCAGAGATTCTGGGCTTTGGGGTAGGTCTTGGGTCAGATTCCTCTCTGGATCCACCCTGGCCCTGGGTAGAAACAGGGTGGCTGTGTCATGCTGAGCAGGGACTTGAGACTCACCCATTGCAGGACTGGCTGGCTTCCTGGAGGCCCTCATGGTACAGGTGAGGACATCAGGGAGCCCAGAGGGGGCAGGGTTTACCAGATCTTCCCCTGTACCCCTAGTTTTGTACCCCCCCCCCCCATTCTTAGGGCAGGCTCTTCCTGTGTGGTCATTCTGGGATACAGGGTACTCTGGGATCACTCAATCCTAAATTTAAATCCCATCTCCTCTCGAACTCAGTCACAGAGCAAACCACTTGATAACACTAGTTTCCAGATGTTAGTGGAACATTCCCCGTCACCACCTGCAACCCCTAAGCAGATGGAGAAACTGAGTCCAAGGCTATAGAGGACAGAACCAGTGACAGGATAGAAATAGCAGCTCCTGGCTCCAGGAAACCAGTCTGGGCAGCTATCGCCTCAGTTGTCCAGTAATACATCAGTCATTCACCAGCCATTCATTCACTCCCCTACTCATTCACTCAGCTCAGTGCACATAGCCAAATGGCCAAAACACACTGTTAGCGAAAAAAAAAAAAAGCAAGCTACCAAATAGTAAATAGTTATGACTCCAATCCAGTAAAGATAATAATTATCACACATAAACACAGAGGAAAGTCTGAAAAAATATCAAAGATGTTAAACAGTGGTTATTGCTGACCACTGACTTGTTCTTTCTCCTTCATACTTCACTGTTTCCTTTCCACTTCTTGATACATTATACTTTTTGCTTTATATTTTTTACTTTTCTGTTTTGTTGACATTCAAAGAAAATCAGGGTGGGCAGTGTACTTTCACAGACAGATCCAGGTGGCAGAACGAGATTCCTTCTTAGTTTGAAGTGGCTGTGGAGGAGCCGTCCTGCATAAACAGGCCTAGGGACACTTGCCTCCTCAATGTGCAACCAGAAAGATCTGGGGCAGGTCTGTGCATGATACATGCTTCACCCCATGTGACACAGGCAGGGGACTCCCTCTGTACTCAGTTTCTGCATAAATATGGGGACAACAAGGTGACCTCCACAGGGAATCTGAAGTTCAAGGAAGACAGATGATGACGAACTTCTAAAATGGTGGCGACAGCTGTGTGCCTGCATCAGGGAGCCCAGGCCTGCCCTGGATGCACTGGGGGTCACAGATTCCTCCTCATAAGGTGAAGCCAATGAGCTGTTTCATACACAGTGACTAGAGATGACAGAAGAGTCTCAAGAGACAGTGTGTGAGTTGAAGTAAATAGTGGTGACAGATGGCTGACTCCCAGGGCAGAGGACGCACAGGCAGGTCTGAACCACAAGCCTAGAGAGAGGACGACAAGGCTCGATTTCATGGCCCAGTAGTAGCCACAAGTCACGGGGGTAGCAAATGCTCCTTCAACACCCATCTCTGCAGGCTTAGCTCGGTGTCTGGGCTGTGAGCCAGCTGGATGGGGTATGGGCATTGGATCAGGCAGACCTGGGTTCAAGTTCCAGCTCTGCTGCTAACTGGCTTGGGTGCTTAGGCATGTTACTAAGCTTCTCTGGTCCAGAGTTGCCTTCTATAAATAGACCCAACACTCCTTCCTGGTAGTTTATTTTAAGGGTCAAGAGAGATTGAAAATGGCAGGATCCACTTCCTCTGGGCCTGAGACAGGGCTCCACCATGTCATCACTGCTGTGGCTCCACAATGTGTCAGCGATGGTGCCACACTCCACGCAGCCTCCCATCACTTTCAACCTAATGTGCCCTTCTCCGGCCACTTCACCCAACAAAATCCTGCTCAACCCTTCAGCATCTATGCCTGCCTCTTCTTCCAGGGAGCCCTCCTAGATTCTCCTACTTTTAGGGCTAGGGTCCCTTGGGGACCCACAGCCCTGTCCATTCCTTACCACAGCCCATGGGACTCAGGATGGTAACTGTCAGCTCTGGTCCCTCTTTCCTGCAGGTTGGGAACATAAATCAGACAGAGGATGGTGCTGGTCCTGCCAACTGGTCCCTCACTCCAGGGCCCAGCTGTGGACTGGACACACTGTTGGAGTACAAGGCATGTTTCAGTCAGTTCAATCGGTGCCCCATGCCACCCTTAGATAAGGAGAAAGGCTCTCTTTAAATCACAGAAGGTCCGAGTTTTTGTAAAGGATGTTAGAGGAAATCTGCCCAATTTGCAGGTGGGAAGACTGGGAGTAGGGAAGGAGAGACTAGCTCAAGGCTGACCAGGCAAGTCATTGGTGCCATTCTCCAGACTCCCAGTGCGGTGTTTCCTGACTCTGGCATCCAGGCACTCTCCTCACATCCAGAGAGAGGGAGGCAGGGCCACTCCGCCTCACGGCAGAGAACTTGTTTCGACTCCTGGCTCCTGAGCGCCCCTTCACCTTTCACCGCCTGCTCTTGCCTTTGGCCCAGGCAAAATCTCCCCAACACACCCAGGCCCCAGAGCTTCGCAACAGCGAAGTGTTCCCACAGGCCCGCTCGAGAGGAACCATGCTCTGAAACACAGATGCTCGCTGCATGCTCCCCCCGTGGGTTTTCATCACTGGATGAAACACATTCTGTACATTCTGGAACACAAACTTGGTGAACCGGGCTCAGACTGGGTCTGACAAATTCTATTTCCCTGCCTCCTGTTCGTGACGAGCCAAGCGGGGCTGCCAAGGATCACCAGAGCAGGATGACGCTAATTTCTCATTAGAAATATGCTTCTAAAGTCCCTTTGCATTTTACTCAAGGAGCCAGGAGCAGCCGCGAGGTCCAATTCGAGGCTTTCTTTGTGAGGGGGCAGCACTGAGGACGTTTATTTTCTTATAAATCTATGCTTATTGTATTTTCCATGCTTTCGGCAATAAGCTTATAACTTTTACAAATATTTATTTTTGAAAACTCAAGGGCAGAATCCCTTTGCTTCTCCGACTCCTGCCTGCTGGCCTGCCTTCCTCCTTGTCTGCACGGGAGTGTCCCCTGTAGAACACGGGTTGAAGCTCTCCCTTTTGGCTGCCAGGCTCCAAGTGGGGCCTGGGCCTGCTCCCTTTACCCTCTCAACTACCCCATGTTTTGAAGAACACTCTTGCCCAAGGCTACCCTGGGGAGTCCCTGGCTACAAGGTGCCTGACTCCAGTGCATTTTCTCTTTTCCACTAGACCATCTCCCCAGTCTGGGCCTCAATTTCCCCAACTGTAAAATAAAAGGGAGGGGGCTGAAGATAATCTCACAGGTCTCGCCTGGCTTTGGTGTGCCATACCTAGCGGGTGCCCCGGGACACCTTGAGGTGAGGCTCAGGGGAATGTGTGATACAGGCACCCCTACTCACCAATAATGAATCTTGAACTTTCCAACAAAAGGTCCCCCTCTGGGTATTTCTCTAAATGGAGGATGGGGGTCTGCATGCAGCACTGAGTGAGTGTTTATCTGCCAGGCTGTCAACCTGTCACCCTGGCACTGCTTATGTCCAACACGAAGTGGGGCTGTTATGGCTGTAAGAGGCAACTCCTGCTCCGGGTCACACAATATGCCCATGACTTCCACTCAACCTGTGACAACACTGTTGTGATATTGTCATCTCAACTCAGGCCCTGACCACTTGACCACAGTGCCTTTCACTGTTCACAACTCTGGGCCTGGCTTCTGTAGACAGGCCTGCATGAGCTCAGGAGTTGCTGATATATGCTCTGGCAGGGTGAGGGTACAGACAGCCCCCAACCTGGGAAGGCAAGCCAGGAGGAAGGCCAAGGGTGCGCCAAAGTTTTTGGTCCATGTCCTGTTTTGTGTCTATTTCCCCCTAGTCTTCCATGAGTCTTTAGTATGGTCCTGTATTGTTGTTGTTCTTTTTTTTATAGCTCTGTTTAGATATAATCCATGTAATATTAAAATCCACACAATTAAAGGATACGATTTAGTGGGCTTGAATATATTCACAAATTTTTGAAACCATCATAATCAAATTTTGAACACCTCCATCACTTTGAAAAGAACTCCACACTCATTACCAGTCACTTCCCATTCCTTCTTCTCTCTAAACTCTGACAACTACTAATGTACACTCTATTTCTAGAGACTTGCCTATTCTGGACATTTCTGTAGAGAAATCATGTAATATATGGTCTTTTGTGACTAATTTCTTTCACATAGCAAAATTCTTTCAAGGTTCATCCATGTAGTAGCATGCATTAGCATTTTCTTCTTTTTTATGGCTAAATAATATTCCACTATATGGGATTACCATATTTAATTTACCCATTCATCAGTAACTGGGTATTTGGTTTATTTCCTCTCTTTGGCTATCATGAATAATGCTGCTGGGAACATGATTTTGTGTAGACATGTTTTCCTTTGTTTGGGGTCTACACTAGGAGTGGAATTGCTAGAGCATATGGTAACTCTACATTTAATTGTTTATAAAACTTCCAGACTGTTTTCCATAACAGTGGCACCATTTTATATCCCCATCACCAGTGTATGAGGGTTCTAATTTCTGCATGTCATTGCCAATACTTGTTATTATGCATCTTTTGGATCATGGCCATGCTGTGGGTGTGAAGCAGTATCTTCTTATGGTTCAGACTTGCATTTTCTTTATGGCTAATTATGTTGCACATCTTTTCCTATACTTTTGATCATCTGTCTATCTTCTTTAAAAAAATGTTTAAGTCCTTTACCCATTTTTCAATTGGGCTATTTTTTTTATTACTGAGTTGTTAAGAGTTCTTAATACATTCTGGGTACAAGCCCCTTATTAGAAATGTGACTACAAATATAAAGTCATTTTTGGGTGAAAACATTTTTGTGCTGAACCCTGTCTCAAGTGCTTTACTTGTAAAGTGTTTTAATCCCCACTACAACTCCACAAGGTGGTATTATTATTGCCATCGTTGTTGTTGTTATCACCTTCATATTACAAATGTGTAAACAGAGTCACAGCGCAGTGCCCTGCTCAGATCACCCATCTAAATGGTGAGCTGGAAGCTCTGGGACATTAAAGAGGCGGCCATGGCCTTTGAGCCATAGCACCAATGGCAAGTGGTGCTTCCTAGCACTGATACTGGGCAAGAGACCCCCTCAAAGGAGACGTGACCCTCCAGAAAGGAGTCAGGGTCACCTGGTTGAGCCTACCTCAGGAGGTTTTCTGTTTCCTTTGTTAACCACAGGGTATCTGGGTTCAATTTGACTCAGAAAGCATTTTGTTTCCTCCCAGCCATGCATGCCCAAATTGGGTGGAAAAGGAATTTGCTCCCAGGAGAGTCCACACTCTGGCTAAGGGACGGACCCACTGCAAATCACGGATGAGGATGTTTTCAGCCGTCAGCACCAGAGGAAGCGCAGCCCATTAACACATTAGCAAGCCAGGGTGCTTGGCCCTTCTCTGCAGTAGGCCTGGGCCAGAAGGAGGGGCTGCTGGAAGGAACATGAGGCCCAGAGGAGAGGAAGTTCTCACCAAGGAGTTGGAGGGTTAGGAGTGTCTGCATAGAGCAGACACACATTCACACAGATCCAGGTTCCAATTGCCTTTGGCATCTTGGTCCTTGGCACCATTCAAGCTGGAGATCAGACAAGATTTATGCAAGAAGATAATTAATGAGATAGTCTTCTTATGAAGCAGGAACAGTGGAAGATCGGGAAGAATTGAGATATCCAACAGTGGGATAAAGGACCACAATCTGCACAACAGACTGCTAAGAAAAACAAGGCAGTGATGTGCCACTGAATCATGGGAAATTTCTAAGTCATGACGCTAAAATGATCAGTTGTAATCACTGTTAATAATCTTCTCAGCAGCTCCATTGGGAACGTGGGGCACAGAGAAGGAAAATACCTCATTTGAGATGAGGGATGGACTGGGATTTGGACTCTTCTCACTCTAAAGCCACAGCACTGAAGTTGAAGCCACCCCTTGGTGAGCGCACCCACTGTGTGCCAGACATGGTGCGAAGGGCGGTGTCCCACGGGACAGGAATAGGCCCAAAGAAAACATTCCACCTCGGTGGTTTGGAGTCGTCTGATTTCTTTTTTTGGTTTCACAAATTTTCAAGCATATTATTGTGTCACATTCACACAAGAAATTTGAAACACCCACCTCTTGGGATTGCAGTGAAGCCCAGGGGTGTGATAAGGTGGCCCACCCACACTCAGCACCCCATGCCCAGGATGAAGACCTCTGGCAGGTAGGGGAGACACCCTGGTTGAGGAGGAGGAGTTCCTCAACCTCCAAGGAGGCCTAGGCCTCGGGCTGTTTTCTCCCTCTTGTCCCAGATTTTCATTTATCAAATTTCATTTGTCAAATCTCTGCCCTATCACCTTCCTGGGTGCTGGAAGGACACAGGTCTACAGTTGCTCTGCCATTGGCAGCTCAGGGCCCTGGGGACCCATGTGAAGCCACGGGAAGGGCTGCCTTTCACTGCCCGAGCACTGCTGGCAATATGCCCATGCCAGGGCCTCTTCCACTTGTCAACTCTCTAGTCCAGTCCATCCCATCTCCCACTGCCTGCAGAGTCAAACCTCTGAGCCTGGGCCTGACAAAGTCCCCAAGTTGTGGCCCAAGCTCTCCCTCACCCTGTGCTCCACACCCCTTGCCCACTGCTTTCCCTGGATGAGCTGGGTCATCTCCCGCCTCTAGGGCTCTCAGGCTGGGATGCCCATTGACACCAGTGCTGTCCAGGTCCTGCTCAATCTCATTTCCTCCAAGAAATTTCCCCAGATGTCCCCGCCAGTACTCTACACAGTCCTCAAGTTACACAGAAGGGAGTGTGGGCTACAGGTTCAAATCACAGCCTGGGTGGAGCCGGAAGACTCATGTCTTCCCCTGTTGAGTCAGCTCTACCCCAACACTCCTACACCCAGCACACACACAGCACACATCCAAACCTCCCACCACACATCTAAACACAAACATAAGCCCAAGACCAACACAACATGCACACACAGAAGCCAGATTCTCAAACACATCTCCCCAAACACATATAGGCCTTGACCACGCATAAACACCCAACATACACACTTATGACCAACACCCAACGCAGCACCAAACACCCCATACTCATTATGCACAAAACATACCCCTAAATACACATCAGTATTCTCAAGGCACCCTCACCCAATATAAGCACGTGTCACACACCTCCCCAAACTCAAACGCAATCCCAATATGCACACGCCCACTCAGTGCAGCCACACGCACATATGCACATACATTGGAACAGTGTTTGAAAGTATTATGGGACTGCACACTGGGTGTGGGGATGTGTCTAGGTGTTGGAGATGTGTCTGAGAATGGTGTGGGGGTGTTTAGATATGCTTGGGGGTTGATATTCAGGGGTACATGGGGAGGTGCAGTGAGCATATGCCTATCTCCACCATCTATTCTCTCAATCACATCATGCAGTGACGACTCAGGATATTTTGGGGCAGCACCTTGGGAAGTGTGACTGTTCCCCAATACACATATACTAACTACATAAACACCCCATCCCAAACAAACCCCACCCACTACCCAATCACAATCCGCCAAACAACTCCCAGACACAGCCACCCAGATCCAATCACTCAAATCCACATACCCACCCTCTCCTGAGAGCCCCCAAAGCTACACACACCCAGGCACAGGCATCCACACACATACTCCCCCTGCTCACACCCAAAGGTGTAACCCTCTTGGACTCTCCACTACCAGCTCTCCAGACCATACCACACACCTCAACCTTAAACTTCTATGGGTGGGGAAGGTGCGCCACGGGAGAGGGACAGGCAGGTTCCTGTGCACTCTCGTGCAGGCCCCCCCACCCCATCCCTGCTCCATCCTCTTAGGCAGGCTCCGCAGGCTGGTGCCCAGGTGACAGGCGGATGGGCAGCCCCCACCAGGCCTTCCTCTTCGGGTCCCCTGGCCACATTCCTGCCTGCTCCGAGGGTTTATTCTTCCCTTGTTCATTGATGATTAAAATACTTTTAAGTCGACCACAAAGATTGTTGTCTTTGTCTTTCTTTTTTTTTTTTATAAAAACCAACAGATGCATTTGGGGACCTCTGATTTTCCTCCAGGGTGATTTACATGACCACAACCAGTTCTTGGAGAAGAAAAGCAAACATTCCCGTGGCCTAATAGAAACATTCCCCTCCACCAACTGTCCCCGCAGCCCGCTCAGCTCATTCCCAGGGAGGGCGCCCAGCCCTCCTCTGTCCTGCTTGGAGGCCAAGAGGGCGAAGGAGGGTCTGGCTGGACCGTGGGCTCCAGCCCCACGTGAAAGTGTCTTTATGAGTTTTTCTGTTTTATTTTTATCATCAACCCTGGAGGAGGGAGCTGGGCAAGCAGAGACGAACTAACTCAATGACAGAAAGGGAGACTCACTGAATCAGGCTTTTTTAAACATTTAATGACCCTGAGGGTAGATACTAGCTATCTCCATTTTACAGATGAAGAAGATGTGCTTAGAGATAATAAGCCACTGCTCCAGGCCTCAACAGGTCGCAGGACCCAACTGAGCCAATACAACTGGTATTCAGGCCCATCCACAGCCCCAGAGGCAGGACCTACAACTGTCTGTCACTGCCTCTCTTAAGGCATGCCCTCATCCCCCTGGCCCACTGGCTCTGGCAGCTGCACCCCTGGGAGTCTCGGTGAACACAGGTTGTGCTTTGGATCAAGGGTCCACTGGGAAAGTACAACCAGAGCTGGAGGGACTTGTGGGGTTCCTCATACAGGCCTCCCTCATGTTTGATTCTACCCGGGCCCCCTGCCAGGGACCATTCTTCCTGGTTTAGACAACTGCTGACTTGATGCTTCCCTCATGAGGCTGCCTCTTCCCATCCACCCACCACCTTGCCCTCCAATCATGAGCTGTGCATCTACGCACCCACCCATCCTTCATGCACCCAGCGGTAAGTGCCTCCTGGACGCCGGGTACCATTCCAGCTGCTGGTGACAAAGTGGTGAACTGGACAAGATGGCCTCTGCCCTGTGCAGCTCATACATCACTAGGGCAACATAGACACCAATAAGTAAGCGAATAAATAAGTTAGTGTCAGGCCTTGTCAGTACTATAGGAAAAAATACTTGACCTGGTGACGTGCCAGGAATATTGAAGGGAGGGAAAGTGCTGCGGGGGAGGCCTCTCTGAAGAGGTGGCATTTGAGCTGAGACATCACGGATGAGAAGGAGCCAGGCATGCTGGACTCGAGGGACAGACTCCCAGGTAGGGGGAACAAGCACAGCAAAGGGCGTGAGGCAAGCAAGGAGGTCAGTGTGACTGAGCAGAGCTGGTAAAGGGGAGGATGGCCTAGAAAGGTGGGCCTGCCTTGTTGGCCAGAGTACCCTGGGAGACAGGGCTCCTTAGGATAGGGTAGTCTCATCCTCCACAGCTTCCCTGGGTGTCCCTAAACATAAAGTGGGCACTGGACCACCACCCTAAGCCTGGCTTCAGGACTGCCTGCTAGGGTCGTGCCCAGGGCAGGGCTGGGGGGAGATGCCACTCCGCACCCTCACGGCCATAAGACTCCACCTTGCATTCCTGGACACACATCTCACCTGATCACAGCCCCTTCCATTCCCTTTCCTTGTGGGACTCACATTCGACACCCCATCTGAATGTCTCCCAAACAAGAAAAGGAGGGCAGAAGTGACAGGTTTATTTTAACAATGAAAAAACAGAAGTACAAAGAGGCAGAGCAATGGTATGAGAGGAATTTGAATCCAAGCTCTTTCTTTGGGGCGTCCAGAGACCCCGCCAACCCCATCAGCCCTGTGGGATAATGTCTGGATAACTGGCTAGAGTCAGGCAGAAGGGGCCAGGCATAGTGCCATGTTATTCACATAGGCTAGTTTATATAATTAGAGAACCAAAGTTCAGAGTGGGGAAGTCACCTGTCCAAAGTCACACAGCAACTCCAAGGAGGAGCCAGGACTTGAATCAAGTCTGGCACCATAAGACTAATCAACCAGCTCATTAGTTTAGTCCCGTTTCCTCTCCTGCTCCCCATTTGGATTCAGGTTTGAGCACATGAGTGACAGGAACAGCGGGGCAGGGTCCCATAGGGAGGCAGCAGTACAGGTCCCACCAAACTTGGTCTGTCATCTGGCCCCAACACAGCCCTGAGAGGCTGGGGGCCTGCCCTGAGAACCACCACCTTGGGGGGTTTGGAGGGCTCCCCATCCTTGACATCTCCTCTAATTCTGCCAAAACTACCTCCCGAAGATCACTCTCCTCCAAGCTCCCATCAGAGCTATCGAGGCTTGATGGAGACACTCTGGGGTGCAGAATGGGGCAGGCCTCACACGGAGGGCAGGGGACTTGAGGATCCAAGAGGGACTAGCAGCTCTCTTAAGTTGTCTCTACTGTCCACAGGGTAGCTTCTCTAGGATTAGTGACTCACAGGCTACCATATTCCAGAAAGTTCCACAGGGATTCTCAGATTGAAAAACTGGCCTCCTCCACTCCCCTTTACCTCTGAAGTAACGGCAAAACAGTGTTGGGCTAAGATGGTCTTCTGGGTCACTGACTCATAAATCCTCTAACTTAAACCTTGTTTGTAGCCCTGAAGGCTGTTGAAAGTTCAGAGCACTGCCACCCTGGCCACAGCAGAGCCTGGACTAAAGGGAAGCAGAGAGGCTGTGCAGGTGAAGGTGCACAGAGAGGTGTATTGCAGGCACATGTGTGTGGGGCACAGATACGCCCCACTCCATGGAGCTGTGGCTATATTGCTGGAGAGGCTGGAGGTACAAAAGCCCTCAATTCTGAAACCAGGCATGTGGGGAAACAGCACTCCATCAAGACTGGGGAAGCATTCCCTTCCAGGCTTCAGAGGACAGCTGCAGACCCATGCCTGCCCACCACTCACAGCTGGTGCGACCACCCTCGAGAAGGCAGCCTGGGCTTAGCACAGCGTGTGCCCGGACAGGAGTGGCACCGGGAAACACAGACCCTGACCCACAGTGATCCCAGAGGCCAGGGCTGCAACTCACACAAAAATCTCTCAGCTCTGCTTGGGCCTTATTTGTTGGTCACCCTGGACACTAGATGTAATGTATACATCATCATCCCCAGAACAGCCCCAGGGGTGGGTGTTATCCTCACGATCCCCACTTTTCAGGTGAAGAAACCAAAGCACACACCCCATGTTCACTCAGAGAGAAAGTGGTCTGTTTCAAGAGTGGTTTGGGGGGCTGCGTCACCAGCTCTTGGTGGCCAGCTAGATATAAGGAAAGGAGGAAGAGTCCAGAAGCCTCTTGGGATTCTGGAGGAATGGGGTGGGGTGCCAGCAGGTATCCAGATGCAGAGAAACTATACCCCATGACTGAGGCAGCTGGGGAGGACCAACCCCCAGACCCCCCCAGGGGTGCCTTCAAACAGCCACAGAGCAGATCCCATGGGCACTCGGTGCCATCAAGTGGCTGCCGTGAAATATCTTGTCACTTCAATTACATTTCCAAAGACCTCTCCTAATTTACTTCCTGTAACATCAGACAGATTAGGTAAATATATATCTTTTTTTAAATGAAGCACGTTATAGTACCTAAATGGTTTTTATCAAGTTCTTTCCAGTCTCTTGCAAATTTCTGATTTCTAAATAATCCCTTATCCGTTCCATATGTCCCTCTGAAGTCATTGTTAACAGAGCAGCAGAAAACACATAAATAATCTGCCCTTTTGCATGAGCTTACAGTTGACTCCAGTTACTGCCAATCAAACGTCTGAGGAGAGCCCCAAATCAAAGCAGGAAGGAGCCACTAATTAGATGGGGAACCAGGGAATGGGGCTGTGGATGATGAGCAATGGGGACTGGGGGCTGCCAGGCCCTGCAGCGGGCACACTGTTCCTCAGGCTGGAGGACTCGCTGTCAACCCACATAACCTGCAAACAACATGCCAGGACCCTGGGCTGGGGAGCTGCAGCAGCACAGGGGTGGGCATGAGGCAGAGTGCAGGGAGGGTGGCTTCATGACCATGGAGGCAGGTTCAGGGTCCTGCTGAGTTGATCTGGGGTTCAAATGGGCTCTGTCACTGACTATCAAAATGATCTTTTTAGTCAGTGATGAATATGGAGCCCTCACCCCTTCGTGGCTCTCCAAGATAATGAATGTCCCAGTTCCTCTGTGTGCATTCCAGGCTCTGCAGGACCAAGCTCTGGCTGACCTTTCTAGTCTCCATCCAGGCCCCATACTGGCCCCAGCAGACTCCTAGTCATTTCTGAAACATGAACCTTCCTTTGCTCACATTGTCTCCACTTTTCTTTCTAAAAAACTCCTATTCCTCCTCTGAGGGTCAACCACAGGTTTTACTCCCTCACTCCGTTGTCTTGACTTCCCCACCAGATGGGCGGTGAGGTCAAGAAGGTATCCTACTTGTGTGTCGTGGTGCCTGGCCCAGGGCCTGGAGCGCTCAGTTAAGGCTGAGTGAATGGATGGATGAAAGCCCACCTTCCCCTCAATGAGCCACTGACCTGGCATGACTCAGAACCTTGTACCGGTGGGCTAGCATTAGTGGTACTTGCTTGCTCTTCTTGCCTGGGTCATCAAGAATCTGTTCAGAGGTGGCCCGAAATAACGGCTGAAGGTAGACAACAACCCTGGACTTGCTCGACTCGGCAGAGTTAACTTTCCTTTGTCTGGCTTTGCTGGTAAGCTGTGAGCTTTTCTAGCTTCATGTGGGATTTTCTGTATGTCCAGCAAGCAGGTGGTCTTGGGCAGCCCTAGACGTGTCTGCTCTGCCCCAGAAACCGAAAACTGGGAGACATCTCAAACTGCTAACAGTTGCCATAGCAGAGGTAAGAAACAGACCTCGTGCTAGAAGGGCCTGCAACATTTTCCAGGTTCTAGAACCCTGGGACTTCTCAGAAACAGCGACATGCAATGTGGTGGGCTTTGCTGGCTGCTGCCATTTTCTATCGACCCTGCCTTTTCAGACATTGGCTTCTCTGAGAGGGTGGACCAGTCTCTCTTGGCTGTGCCCAAGCTCCTGAGAGGCCAGGAGTGACACAGTGAACAGGCACTGGGGTCTGCTGACTAGACAGAAAACATAGACCCCAGAGTCCACCAAGTCCCAACCCAGCCTTGCCATGTGTCCAACCCCAGAACTGGCACCAGGATTTTGGAGTCTCTGAGTTAAAAGGGCTCTGGAATTCTGCCCTCACCTCCATCAATGTGTTAAATGCTTATCACCCCCTCGGTCATGATCACTGTCTGAACATCCCTCCATCTTCTCATCTCTGCTGGTGTTGGACACCAGCAGGTGCCCAGTGGTGTCCAGTTGCCAAGCCTTACTCTCCCCTCCATTCTCTCACTATATGGTTCCCCATGTCCTCAGAATCAAGGCTGGCTGCTGAAATGTGCATGAGGGCCTGGCCATGAGCCCCCTTGTGAGTCTCTCCTTTTTCCCATCTTCCCATGGAGTGCCCAGCTCAGCCCCCTGCAGCTAGTTGCCCTGACAGAAACATCACAGTGTTCAGTCTTTGTCATACGCTCACACATGCTCAGACTCTCACACACTCATCCACATCATACACACACACACCTCACACCTCTGCTCATACCATTCCCTTTCCTGGAACAGCTTACTTTCTTCTTTAGCTAACAACTCCTCACCCTTCAAGGTCCAACCCAAGTGCTTCCTCCTCTAGGAAGCCCTCCCTGACATATTAGGCCTGGTTAAGTGCCCTTTCATAACTCCCACAGCTATATTCCTAGCAATATAAATAATTTTACATATATATAAAGTGAGACCAAAGACTTATTATTACCACCATGGGCTGCTTCTAAGCAGGTCACTGAACAGACGTGCATTAGGTCGTCATAAAGCACTAGCAATATAAAGAATTTTTAACTGGGATTTTGCTGTGGGCAGGGACCACCTCCTCGATAGACATATAGAAAATCTAACATGAAAACTAGAAAAGCTCATAGCTCACCAGTAAAGCCAGATAAAGGATAGCTAACTCTGCCAAGTATTAGGGCAGCAGCTATGGTGCAGCACTGGGGCTAGAAGGACCCCAGAGGTAACCAGGCCTCTTCCTGCCCAGCCACTGAATCCCCTGGTGGCATCCAATCCACCAAGTGACGGGAGCTCACTTTCTGTTTGTGGGGCAGTTTCCACTGGTAAGCAGTTCTTATCAGAAGAAACCTGTCCACAAAACTGATCTGAAGTGAATCTCCTTCCAAAGCCCACCAGAGGGCACCCCCTCCTCCACAGGTGAGTGCAGAAGCTGCAGTGGGGAGGCTGGGGTGGGGCAACGTCCGGTTGGCCTAAGGGCACATCAGCATGACTGACTTTACCATGCCTTTCGCAATATCTGCAGGCCTGCTATGCGTCGGGGGGCTGCATCAGCAACTGGGGCATCGTGTATATAGTAGATGCTTTCTGAAGGCCTTGAGCATGCCTGCTCAGTGGGCTGCTCAGAAGTAGCCCCCGGTGGTGGAATGAATCTTTGGACTCATTTCAGGGTGATGCACCACGCTAGCCCCCAAGCCCTACTGCCTGAAGGACCATGGACAATAAACCACACTTTGTTGCCTGCCCTGCTTCTGCCATGTCGCCTACCCCTACCAGACAGCCAGCAGAGCACCAGAGAGGAGGCTATCTCCATATTGGATTTTTGTTCTTTCCAGAAATTCTAACATACCTCCATTACCGAGCACCTACCACAAGCCAGGAACTCTGCTGGGTTCCTACAGCTGTTACCTAGCTTGTTTGATTCCGCCAGAGTATCTACTACTTTTCCCAAGTTCCATTCTACCCCATTCACCAAGCTATAGATTAAGAAACAGGCTCAGAGAGGCTAAACCACTTGCCCAAGGTCACACAGCAAGTAGTAGAAAAACAGGATTGAAACCAGGTCCCTCTTAATAATAATCTCCAACGGTCACTTTCACGAGCACCCAGACCACAAGGGGCCCAGGCCTTGCAGGTAAGCCGAGCAACAGAGCAGCTAAGAATACACTGTATTTATAAACGTGCACGACTTTACAAGCCTCCAGCTATAATTTCATCAGAGCCCAGGACCTGGAAAGTCTGCATCATCCTGGAAAGTGCCGGGTTTCAACTAAAAGATGGCTGTGACTGCTAATTGGATCCTCAGCCTATGCTGTAAATCAGACCAAAGTGTGGGCACCTAAATGCAATCTTTTTCCAAACAGGCACTGTATGTCTTTACATTATTGTTGGCCAAGAAGGGCTTTAAATAGTTTCTGTGTGACTGAGTTCATAAATCTGCCCTCGCTCCATAGCTGGCAAGCACTGCTGGAGAGGAGACCTTGCTCCCAAGGTAAACAGTTGGCTGGCAGCTGCCTCCATGCCAATCAAGAACTAGAGCAATGGACTGGGATGGGGGGGTTGGTCCATACCTGGGAATCCTCAGAACATGAGGGGCTTGGCAGAGGTTGAAGGGAGCCAGTGGGCCAGCAGTCCATGGAGTTGTCATCCGAAGGTGTGGAATCAAGGGCACGCAGGCCCACGGGAGCACAGGGTGCTCTGGTTGGGCCAAACACTCCAGCAAACAGGGCAGGTCCAGAGGCCAGTCAGGGAAACCAGAGGGAACTCACCCTCACCAGGACCATTCAGCGAGCACATCTCTCCCCTAGCCCGGGAGACTGGCTGCACCACGCATCTGGTCAACTCCGGCAGTGGGCCGGGTCTGTCCCAGGGGACAGAGAACCAAGAACAATCAGCACCTGCCTCAAGGGATCCTGCCACCCAAGGAGCGGAGTGGGAAAACAGTGCCCAAGAATTCTACTGCACACAGATTGAGACACAGAAGGAATCTGGGGACCTCTGAGGCATGTAACCCTAGGAAACTATTGGGGCTGCACCCTAGTAGTGACTCACGATGTACAGAAACACACTCCCATGCCTACAGCTCACCCATCAGCCACTGAGATTCCTGCAGCCGGGAGTCCAGCTGGTTCAGCATCACCCAGCAAGCACTTGTCGGAGCCATAAGCCTAGCTTTCCTCCTGACATTGACCAGCATTCCCCACTGCACCCTTCACTACCCCCCAACCAACAGGTAGGCACCCCACCTCACTCCCCACAGGTGTCCTCATTTCCTCCTCCTCCAACAACATCCCAACAATAATGATGACAACTCGATGCAGGTGAACCTTAACCACTTGCCATCTCCATTCCCTCATTTGTAAAATGGAGGTGATGGTAGAACCAGATTTGTGGCAGGACAAAAGAAAATAATACGTGTAAAGCACTCAACACCATAAATGATCAACACATAGTAGTTATTCTTAAAATAATACTTTTATGATGCCTTGCCCTATATGACTTCTTATGATTCTTTCAATGACTTGTGGAGTAATTGTTTTACTGTTATCCTGTTATTAGTGACCACTTTACAGATGAAGAAACTGATGTTTTGCTTCTGAGCTCTTTTGCTACAAAATAACCACATTTTGCATAAAACATGGTGTTTGTTGAGTTGCTTATATCCTAGAAGGTAAGGGAAATCTCAGAGAATAAGGGAAAAACGAGGAAAGAAAGCCATGGACTAAATCTAGGCTGGTGAGGGGTCCACCAAGGGCAGGAATTGGCATCAGGGTAGAGCAAGGTGTGGGGGGCGGATCTGCAACTCCAGCTCTGAGCTTGGCGGCCTGGCCAGGGCTTGGGGTGAACTGGTTCTGAGTGTTTCCTGGATTTAGTAGAAGGAAATACTAATCCTCTAGGGAGTAAAACATGTTTGACCCAGGCCTGCTGTGTGTCCAGAACTAAGTCCAGACACATGATGGCACATGCAAAGATTACCCAGAACACAAGGAGACAAGAGGAGGGAGAATGAGAGAAGATGAGGAACCATACAACTAGACACTCCTGCCTAAGGATTTCAAATTTTAAAACTATCAGACTTAGAATATAAACTAACATGGATGTAAAATTTAAGAAATAAAGGATGGAATCCCCACATATGAGCAAGTAACAAGAGACTGCAAAAGCAACCAGTGAGATATTGAAAAGATCAAACAGAATTACTGGAAGTGAAAAACAGAATTGCTGAAATGTTTTTAAAAATGAAATGAGTCAATGGTAGATTACACATGGCTGAACTGGAAGAGCTGAAGAAATTTTATAGAATTCAGATTTGAGTGACAGGCAGCTAGACTATCAGAGCTATGGAGACCAGAATAAAGAGGTATAATACAGAGCTAACCCAAGCCTCTAGAGCAAAGGAGAAAGAATGGAAAAGGGCAATACTTGAAGGGAGAATTTTCCAGAGCTGCAAGGAGGAAACAATAAAAAAAAAAAAATCCACACCCACTCACACTGGTGAAAATTCAGAATAAAGAAGCAGATCTTAAAAGCGATAGAAAGAAAATACAGATGACTCACAAAAGAATGGCAATTACATTGAGGGATTTCTCTATAACAAAATAGAAGCCAGAGGCAATAGAATATTTTCAAAGTACTGACAGTAACTGTCAATCTAGACCTGGATATCCCCAAAACTATCTTTCAAAATGAAAGGGGAAGATATTTTCAGATAAAGAAAGGAGACAGAGAAAGGGAGAGTCTTTCTAATGGAACTTCTAAAAAAACAAACTTCAGAAAGAAGGAAAATGATCCTATAAGCAAGTTCTAAAGCATGTAAGAATTAATGATGTGCAAATAAATTTGTATATATGAAACTAGAGTTAAACAAGCATTGTGTTCTAAAACAATAATACTCTCTAATTAGTAGGACTGAACCAAGGGCAGAACTAGAATATGGTGCAATAGTAAAATATAATTTTGCATGGGGTATTGTTTTTTTAAAGATTTATTTTTTATTTATACAAGAGCCGGGGTACAGTCCAGATGTGCGGGAGGGTGAGAGGATTCACCAGAGACAGAGCGGGGAGCAGAACAGGCAGATTGACTGAAATACACTGCTGAGGGGAGCAGTGGGCGAGGCAGAGGTCTGCCTCGCCATGTGGGTTGCTCCGAGGCTAGCGGGGATCGAACCGGCACTACAGAGGCTGCGGACAGCTTCACAGCGCTGCGCTCAACCGCCTGCGCCACCAGGGAGGCCCCCTTGCATGGGGTATTTAAAGACAGTGTTCTCATGCAATTTGCAGCAACATGGATGGTGCTGGAAGGGATCATGCTCAGCGAAATAAGCCAGAAAGAAAAAGAAAACTACCGGATGGTCTCACTCATAGCAGGAATCTAGAAAACTTAAATAAGGGACCAGGAAAATGAGTAACTATAAGAAAGTGAAAATCAAAATCAACAAAAAACTATGAACCAGAGACACTTTTGAGGGGGTGGGTGGCGGGAGGGGAGGGATTGGGGTCAGAATGAGGGGGTTGCAATTGTATGGGAAATATAAAAATAAAATATATTATTTAAAAAAAAATAAAAAATACAGTGTTCTAAAGCCCCTGTATTACTGGGGAAGGGGAAGTTATTAACTTTAGGCTTCTTTATGTTAAGAATGCATGATAAAAATTCAAAGGGTAATCACTAAAAGAATTAGAATATAAAACTTTCAAGCTAGTGGGGGAGGGGGAGAGGGAAGAAAAAAATATCTCTTGTACTCTATCAAAAAAGCAAAATAAAACAACAAAAACTAAGTTAAAATAAATAAAAAGGAAGCATATAAAAAGCAGAAATAGACAGCAAAATAGAAGATCAGAAACATGTCTAAACACATTTGTGATCACAACAGTTGAAAATGAACTAAACTCTAACAAAGAGAATATGTCAGAATGAACTGAAACAAAGTAAAGCAAAATAAAATAACAAAGTCAGTCTTTGCTAATTATAATAAGCATCCCGAAAGAATAAGGAGATGAACAAGTTGAAAAATAAAGCACAGAAAAAAGATATGACCCAAATGCTATCTAAAACAAAACTGGTAAGCCATGTTGATACTAGATAATGTAGAATTTAAACAACAAGAATTAAGGACAGAATTATCATTTAATGATAAAAGTTTTAAGCTTCTAGAAACCAAATGATGCTACAATGACAGAAATGCAAAGCCTGCCATCTTGGTGGGAGATTTCAATTGCTAAGTGGTCCAACGATGAAGAAATTGCTAAAGCTATAGAAATTTCAAATACTGTAACAAGGCCTTTGATCTTTTGAACAAAAGTAGACTATATATATTCTTCTCAAGCAAATTGGACCATTTATCAAAAATTGCCTTCGACTAGGTTAGTAGAGGCTAATATCATATAAATAATGTTCTCTAACTACAGTGAAATTAAATTAGAAGTCAATAATGCCAAGGGAAAATATTTCCCTACATTTGGAAAATTAAAGAGCTCATTGGTTCAATGAAAGCATCATAACGAATATTGAAAATACTTAAAACTGAGTAATAATGCCAACACTACATATTAAAAATTCTGAGATGCAGTAAAAGCACTAAAAGAGAAATGTATTTTGCAAATGATTGAATGATAAAAAGAGAAAGTCTGAAAATAAATATGCTAGGCAGCTCCTTTCAGAAATTACAAAAGGGACAGCAAAATACATTTAAAAATACAAAAGGAAGAAGAAAATAAATATAAAAGCAGAAATTAATGTGTTAGAAAACAAAGATACAATAGAGAGAAACAAGAAAGTCAGGAATTATTTCTTGGAAAGACTAATGAGAGATAAACCTCTGGGAAATGAATTAAGACAAAAAGAGAGATGGCACAAAAGAGAATACTATTAGAAATAACAAAAAGGACATAACTACAGATCCAGCAAAGATTTAAGAAATAAAAGAGAACAGCATGACCAATTTTATGCCAATAAATTTGAAAACGTACAAAATGGACAAATTCCTAGACTGACTTCAGAAGAAATAGAAAGCCTTAATAGTTCTATGCCAATTAACTGGAACAGTAGTTTTAAATCTTACCACAAATACTAGACTCAGACTGTTTTATAGACAAGTTTTACCAAACATTTAAAGAACATATCATTCCAACTTTAGACAAACTCTTCAAGGAACAGAAAACAGAGGAATACTCTTCAAATCATTTTGTGAGGCTAATAAAACCCTGATATCAAAATCAAATGAGGAAAGTATGTGAAAGAAGAACTAGAGGTAAATATCATTTATGAATAAGGATATAAAAAGCCTGAATTTAGTGATATATAGAATAGGTCATCGTAGTCAAGTTGGGTGGAGTTAAACTATACACACACACACACACAGTGTGTGTATGTGTGTGTGTATATATGAGATAAACTCAATAGGTTCAGAAAGACCATTTAATAAAATCCAATACTCATATATTCTCAAATTCTTAGCAAATTAGAAAAAGGAATAGTTGACCAAAACAAGAATGTCACCTTTCACTAATCCTTTACAATATCATACTGGAAGTCTGAGAAAATATACTAAGACAAAAAAAAAAAAAAAGAATATATCTCAAGAAGGAATGAATAAAACAGTGTTTTTTGGTAGTTGGCACAACTGTCAATATAGAAAATCCAAAAGAATTGACAAAAAAAACCCTTGGAACTAACAATTACAGGCATACCTCATTTTATTGCACTTCACAGATATTTCATTCTTTACTAATTGAAGATTTGTGGCAACCCAGCATCAAGCAAGTCTATCTGCACCATTTTCCCAATAACATGTGTTCACTTCATGTCTCTGTGTCATATTTTGGTAATTCTTGCAATACATCAATTTTTTTCATACTTCATACCTGCTCACACAACATCCATTCTCCAGCCCATGGACTAAGGAGTCACTTCAATTTTCAATTCTTATTATTTAATAAATACATTTTGCAAGGCTGCCATTGACAGTGATTCCTTTGATGGATTTGGGCAAAGTAAATGGAAAACCCTCTAGAAAGGATTCACCATTCTAGATGCCATTAAGAATATTTTGATTCATGGGAGGAGATCAAAATATCAACATTAACAGAAGCTTGGAAGAAGTCAATTCCAACATTAGAAATTACTTTGATGGGTTCCAGGCCTCAGTGCAGGCAGTAACTACAGAGGTGGTAGAAATAGCAAAAGGACTAGAATTAGAAGTGGAGCATGAAAGGTGACTGAATTGAGGCCATCTTGTGATAGAACTTCTATAGATGAATAGTTGCTTTTCATAGATGAGCAGAAAAAGTGGTTTTTCGAGGTGGAATCTACTCCTGGTGAAGATGCTGTGAACATTGTTGAAATCTTAATAAAGCATTTAGAATATGCTATAAGCTTGATTGATAAAACAATGGCAGGGTTTGAGAGGATTGACTCCAGTTTTTTTTTTTTTTTTAAAGGCTTTAATTTTTTTTTTTTTTTAAGATTTATTTATTTATTTATACAAGCACTGAGTACAGTCAGAAGCGCGGGAGGGTGAGAGGATTCACCAGAGCCAGAGCGGGGAGCAGAGCAGGCAGAAGGACCGAAGGACACTGCTGAGGGGAGCAGCGGGCGGCAGGAGAGGTCTGCGCGCCATGTGGGACCCTCCTCTGGTGGCCGGGGAGCAGCCAGGGATCGAACCGGCACTGCAGAGGCTGCGGGCAGCTTCGCAACCCAGCGCTCAACCGCTGCGCCACCGGGGAGGCCCTGACTCCAGTTTTAAAAGAAGTTCTACCATGTATATAAACACTATCAAAAAGTATGACATGCTACAGAGAGGTCTTCAGTGAAAGGAAGAGTCAATTGATGTGGCAAAATTCCTTGTCTTATTTTAAGAAATTGTCAGTCACCCCAACCTTCAGCAACCACCACTCAGCAACCATCAGCATCAAGGCAAGACCCTCCATCAGCAAAAAAGATTATGGCTGGCTGAAGATTCAGATAACTGTTAGTATTTTTAGCAATAAACTATTTTTAATTAAGGTATGCACACTGGTTTTTGACGTTATGCTATTATACACTTAATAGACTACATCATAGCCTAAACAGTGTTATATGCACTGGGAAACCAAAAAATTCATGTGACTGGTTTTACTGTGATATTTGCTTTATTGCAGTGGTCTGGAACCAAACCTGCAATATCTCTGAGTTGTGCTTGCGTAGCAAGGTTGCAGGATGCCAAGGTTAACATACAAAAGTCATTTACTTTCCTATGTGCCAGCAACAAACAAATGAAATTGAAATTGAAAACATGATACTATTTACACTAGCAACCCCTTCAAAATTAAATACTTGGGTATAAATCTAAATATGTACAAGATCTACATGAGGAAAATTATGAAAATGTGATGAAAGAAATCAAGGCATTAAGTAAACAATGATGAGCTAGTCCATGTTCATGGATAGGAAGACTTAATATTGTCAAGAAACCAGTTTTTCTCAACTCAAGCCATAGATTCAGTGCAATTCTAAACTTCCATTTTGTAGATATTAATAAACTGATTCTAAGATTTATATATAAGAAGGCAAAATGCCCAGAATAGTCAATACTATATTGAAGGTGAGCAAAGTGTGAGGGCTGATACTTCAAGACTTACTACAATGCTCAATAATCAAGACAGTGTAGAATTGGCAGAGGATTAGACAAATAAATCAGTGAAACAGAATAAAGAATCCAGAAATAGATTGATACAAATAGTCAAATAATCTTTAACAAAGAAGAGAAGGTAATACAATCATGAAAAGATACTCTTCAAAAAATGGTGCTGGAACAATTGGACATTCACATACAAAAAAGAAAAATCAAGGATCTAGACAAAGACCTTACAACCTTCTCAAAACTTAACTCTAAATGGACCATAGACTTAAGTGTAAAATGCAAAACTATAGAATAAACAAAAGAAGAAATCGTGGGGACCTTGAATTTGGCGATGATTCTTTAGATAAAATACCAAAGGTACAATCCATGAAAAAAATAATTGACAAACTGGACTTCATTAAAATAAAAAATTCCTCTCTGTGAAAGACATTGTCAGGAGGATAAGAAGACAAGCCACAGACTGGGAGAAAATATTTGCAGAAGACATATCTGATAAAGAATTGCTATCCAAAATATACAAAGAATTCTTAGAACTCAGCAATAAGAAAACAAACAAATCAATTTAAAAATGGGCAAAAGATCTGAGCAGCCACCTTACCAAGGAAGAGATGTAGATGGCAATAAGCATATGAAAAGATGCTCCACATCTTATGTCATTAGGCAGTTACAAATGAAAACTAGGTGCCACTATATATCCATTAGAAAGATCAAAATCCAAAACACTAACAATACAAAATGCTGGAGAGGAGGGGAGCAATAGGAATTCTGATTCATTGCTGGTAGGAATGCAGAATGGTACAGCCTACTTTGAAAGTCAGCTTGGCAATTTCTTATAAAACTAAACATCCTCTCACTACACGATCCAGCAATTGTGCTCCTTGGTACTTACCCAGTGAAAACTTTTGTCCACACAAAAATGTACACATGGATGTTTATAGAAACTTTATTTATAATTGTCCAAACTTGGAAGCAACCAAGATGTCCTTCGGGGGATAAATGGATAAACTGTGGTATATCTAGACATGAGTATTATTCAGTTCTTAAAAGAAATGAGCTGCTAAGCCACGAAAAACATGGAGGAATCTTAAGTGCATATTACTAAGTGAAATAGTTACACATCATGATTCTAACTGTATGACCTTGTGGAAAAGGAAGAAATAAAGAACAGTGGTTGCCTAGAGTTGAAAGTGGGAGAGAGATGAATTGGCAGAGCACAGAATTTCCAAGGTAGTGAGATGATTCTGTATGGTAGCACAATAGTAGATGCATGTCATTACACATTTGTCAAAACCCCAAAAGTACACCACCAAGAGGAAACCCTACTGTAGACTATGGAATCAGTGATAACAATGTGTCAGTGTGAGTTCACTGATAGTAAATCCATCACCCTAGTCCAGGATGTTGATAGTGGAGGATGTTGTATATGTGTGGGGGCAGAGAATATCTGAGAATTCTGTACTTTCCACTCAAATTTGCGTGACCCTAACCTACTCAAAAAATAAAATTTGGTTTTTAAAATGGGAATGCCTTTCATCTGATAGAAGGCATCTACAAAAATTCTATAGGAAGCATTATTAAATAGTGAAAAGTCAGAAGCATTTAAAATCAGGAGCAAGATGGGATATACATTGTCATTGTTTATTTTCAAAGTAAAAGAAAAAGTATAAAGATTGAGAAGGAAGAAATAAAGCCATTGTCCACATATATGAGTCTATACAGAAATCTCAAAAATCTACATTAAAACTCATAGGAATAACAAGGTATTTATTTGTTGAGATGTCTGGATATAAAATAACTACAAAGAAAATAATTTCTATTCACCAGGAATAAACAAAAAAGGTAATTTAAAAAGTGATATAATTCACATTAGCAACAAAACCCAAAAGAAATCTATGAGTAAATCTCTAAAAGAAATATATGTAATACATGGAGAAACAAAATCTTGTAGAAAATCACTAATGAAGACCTCGTTTATAGACAAGAAGAATTAATGTGTCAAAAAAAGACCTATTTCTCCAAATTGACCTATAGAGTAAATAAAATTACAATAAAAATCTCAAGAGCTTTTCATGAAAATTTTAAGTTGGTTCTAAAATATATATGAAGAGCAAAGTCCCAAGGGACACTTAAAAAGACTGGGGAGGGAGTAGGAGTGTAGACTTTCCTATTAGATATTAGCAATGACTTCTCATAAAATGCTTGAAATTAAGGCAGCCTGATACTGGTGCATTGACTTATGGAAGAGAAACATCTGGAAATAGACTCCTACAGATACCTGATATATGATCAGTTGGGCTGCTAGTCACTGGGAAAAGAATAGACAATTCAGTGAATGGTCCTGGTGATAGAGATAGAAAAAAGTTTAAATTAGGCCCCCATTCCACTTCATTCACTCCAACTAATACCAATAGATTAAAAATGTACATGGGAGTAAAACCTTAAAAACTGAAATAAGGGCCTCCCCTGGTGGCACAGTGGTTGAGTGCTGGGCTGCAAAGCTGCCTGCAGCCTCTGCAGCACTGGTTCGATCCCTGGCAGCCGGCGAGGGTCCCACATGGCGCGCAGACCTCTCCTGCCGCGCCTGCTGCTCCCCTCAGCAGTGTATTTTGTCGGTCTACCTGTTCTGTTCCCCGCTCTGGCTCTGGTGCATCCTCTCACCCGTCCACGCTTCTGACTGTACCCAGTGCTTATAAAAATAAATAAAACTTTAAAAAAAACTAAAATAAGTTCTCACGATACAAGGGGATTTATTTATGATATCAAGGTAGAGGTAGATTTCTTAGACAGAAAAAAATAGAAGGAAAGGAAAGAATGTTAAGTTCAACTCATTGAAACTAAGAGCTTCTATTCAAGCACACTACCACTAAGAAAGAGGAAATGGCAGAAAACATCTAAATTTTCTATAAGCCAGTCAGAAAAGACAACAAACCAATAGAAAAATGGGCAAGAGTGGGCCTCCCTGGTGGCGCAGGCTGTTGAGCGCCGTGCTATGAAGCTGTCCGCAACCTCTGCAGCACCAGTTTGATCCCAGCTGGCCAGGGAGATTCCCACATGGTGAAGCAGACCTCTCCTGTCTTGCCCACTGCTCCCCTCAGCAATGTATTTCATCAGTCTGCCTGTTCTGTTCCCTGCTCTGTATCTGGTGAATCCTCTCACCCTCCCGCGCATCTGGCTGGTACCCCAGTTCTTGTATAAATAAATAAATCTTTTTTTAAAAAAAAGGGCAAAAGAACATGAAAGGGTATTTCACAAAAGAGGAATCACGAATGGCCTAGAAACTAAGAAACGACATTCAACCTCCTTAGTCATCAGCTAAAGACACAACGAGATGCCATCTCCCATCTCTGACAAAGCTACGTGATGTGTGAGGATGTGGAACAAAAGAACTTCCTTAGACTACAGGTAGAAGAGCACCTTGGCATCACCACCTTTGAAGACAATGTGACACTTCTCTTACATTCCCTGACCTAGCAGATCTGTTTCTAAGTGCACATTCTAGTAAAAGTCTTTCCCACGTCCAAAAAGAGACACAGAGAATATTCACAGCCGCACTATGAGCTAGCTAAAAATGGAAACCACCCAAATGTCCAGCAAGAGAACGATTACTGTTTGGATTATTCACATAATGTAATATTATATAGTAATGAAAATGAATGAG
Source organism: Talpa europaea (assembly GCF_964194135.1). Classification (NCBI taxonomy): domain Eukaryota; kingdom Metazoa; phylum Chordata; class Mammalia; order Eulipotyphla; family Talpidae; genus Talpa; species Talpa europaea. Next base: position 33,519,174 of record NC_140076.1, read on the forward strand.
TTTAGCTACACACAAATTTCAATGGCCATATTCAATAGGATACGATTTTTATAAATTTTAAACCAAGCAAGACTAAACAATCCATTGTTTCAGGATGTATGTGTGCGCAAAGCAGAGAATGCTTAACAGAAAATGAACAGAAGTTCCAGAAATTCATGGATGTTCATTTTGCTACGCTTTATTCTTTACAGATATCTGCATGTATTGTTTTGAATGTGCCAAATATAATTTCTCTTAATGAAACACGAAAGGGTTCCGGGGGCTAAATGGAGCTGGTTCAGATCCTAGTGTCGCCCCTTCCTTGGGGGTTGCTTGTACCATGTCTCTTCTCTTCCTTAAGTTTCATAGTGGAAGCCAATCCTAACTTAGCACAGTATCTGGCATGGATGCGACACTAGGCAAATGTTTGACTTTTTATTATTAATATTACAATTAATAATGATAAACATAGTGGCAGGACAGGCACCCAGGTCACCCCACCTTCAGTCCAGTGCTCCTTCTCTGATGCCAGCTGCCCGCTCCATCTGGTGGCCCCAGACCCCTGTGAGTTGCAGCAGGGTAACCCTCTCCAGCCTTGCAGAGGAACAACTACACCAGGTAGTACCATGGCCAAGAGCCCCATGAGGCCAAGCGGACATTTACAAGCCTAGTGGATTAAAGTCCTCAGCCAGCACTGCAGAGGCCTCAGGCCCTGGTGATTAATAACCTGGCCTGGTGCTAAGGACTCTCAGAGGACAGCTGGCAGGGAACAGGAGGGATGGCATCGGCACCTCTTGGATTCATGTGAGCTCTGGGGACAGAATTGAGCCTCTTCCTGGCCCTCACTGGCACCTATGCCTGGAGCTGGGGCAAGAGGAGAGGGCTGGAAGCTCAAGTCCCCCTAACCAGGAGCTGCAGTGTCCACTCTGAGCTGTGCTGCTCTTTGTTGCAGGGACCCCAGCTCAGTAACACTCAGCTCAAATGCATAAGTGCTTAGAACAGTGCCTAGCGCAGTAATGGCTATGTCACTTTTAGCTATTATTCCTGCGGACCCAGTCTCCAGGGTTATCATCAATAGTTGGTGGGTCCTATAATGTAGCCTGAATAATATCTGTGTCCCGGGGTCCAGAATCTTCAGGGAATGTTTGTTGAACTAAATTGCTAAGTAACAGGCTAGCCTCTGCTTCCACACTTGGAGGATGGGAACCTCACCCCTTCCCTTCATTAGGAAGGTTCTTCATGGTGCTGAGCAGAAGATGCTTCCTGACAGCTTCCTTCCTCTGAGTTTTGAGAATGGGGAAGGACTGTGGGGAATAGAAACCCTCTTTGCTCTCATGAGTACCCACTCTCCAGGACCCAGTCCAGCCTGCCCTGCTCACTGGTACATCCTCCGGCCATCCTGGCCTGCAGGGAAGATGCCTACCTCGGAGCCCACACCCCAGACATGTGTTGTATGAACACACAAAGAGATATGGGAACAGTCAGATGAACACAGTCACACTCACAAACCTACACACCCACAGAAGCACACATGACACCTGGGCCATACAAATGTGCCCCCAGAAACTAACAGGCGTGCACACACACCACCAAGCAGACACAGACCGGGTGATGGGCACCCAAAGATGTGCAAACACATAAAAACACAGGCTGTCAGAGCACTTGGGAGCTCCAGGAATCAGGGAACCAGAGTCAGAGACCTTCAGGAGAGGAGCGCTCTGCGCTTTCCTAGAAGATGGCCTGGATTACTCTAAATGCACGCCTCGCAGGCAGCTCAGTCTAAAGCCGGACACCACAGGTCTCCCCTTGGTCGCTCAGCCAGCCTGGCATCTGGAGGGCCTTTTTCACAAACAGTGTAAACAGACATCCAGGGCATAATCTCGGCTCCATTTCATGCCATAGAAATTGTTGCACAAATTGCAAGACAATGACAATTAAGAGCAGCAATTGCTGCAGGCCAGTTAGCTTGTGCTAACAAGGGCCTGTCGGTTACCCTCTCCTGCCCCTCCTCCCCAGCCCACTCCAGGCGCTCCAGACAGCAGGACTCTGTGACTGGGGACAAGCCTCTCCCACTCACCAATCCCATTTCTGACCTCTACCTCTGGGGTCCTGGCTCTGAGTTCCTTTGAGGTCATTCTCCATGAGGCCCTGGTCAAGCATAGCCCTGAGCCTCAGTTTCCCCCTATGTCACCGGCCTTTGGTCAGCTTCCCCTGTAACCTCCCCAATCAGCCTGTCTTCCTTCCAGGTCCCAGTCACTTCTGCTCCAGCACTTCACACACTGCGGGACGCGCAGTCCTCAGTGAAGGATGCTGAATCCCCGAATGAGCTCTTTCTCACCCTGGAAGGCAGGCTCTGTTCCTGCCCTGGAAGCAGACCCTCCCTCCCAGTCTCCCCTGAGCGACCACCTGAACATATTTCTTCCTCCCCGGGTCTGTTCATTGTGGAACACCCCAAAACAGCATTGCACAGATGAGGAAACGGAGCCTCCAAAGAGGCAAAGGAACTTTCCCAACATCACACAGCACAGTCCGCCCTGGGGAAAGAGTTCTGGGGGAGAAAACTCTCCCACCCTCCATCTGATGGAGATTCATGAGACCCTGATGTTTTCCGGTCCCCGGGAGGGGTAAAGAAGCACCCCACTTGGCCCTCGAGTCCAAGACACATTCCTGGTTCCAGCTGTACAATGAACAGGAGGCACTGTGATCCTGGTCTAGCCACGGTGTCTGCACGGAAATGGGCTTAAGAGTTGGGGAGGAGGGCTGAGTTCAGCTAGGGTCTGCCCACAGGCCTGTTGGAAGAGGGACACCCACCTGGCTTAAAACTCAGGCTCCTTCAGAGGGAGCCTCTAAACAAACAATGCAATCACATGGGGGCAGAGCAGGCAGCCCTGTCTGGACCTGACATCTCCTCGGGGCCCTCACGGGACACCCTGGCCCAGCACAGAGGATTCTTAGGCCAAGTTGGAAAAGTGCTTTTGAGTGCAGTACTCTCCAGCAGCCTGTATAAATCCAGAGAAAAAGCTTATTAAACCCTGGGAAAGTGCAACCAAAGACACTAACACTAACTATGTTCCTGGAAAAGGCCCTAGAATTAACTTATTACCTGTGAGTTTACGAGAGCAGGACAAAGGTTTTAGTTCATGCCCTGTCGCGCCTGTGTGCACACTGGCCCTCACACGGCACAGGGGCACATACCCATCTGCGCTCACACCTATCGCACACCCCTCGACTTCAGCCCCTCTGAAGGTCTTCCCAGCTCTGCAGACAAAGCTTGAGTCCCCCCGTCCGACACCCAAGGTGCTCCACTCCGGTCCTGCTCACTTCTTCGTCACTTCTCCATCTCTCTCTGTTCAGTCACTCACTCCAGGCTGCTTCTTATGCGGTTCTCTCTTCTTCAGACATCCTTTTCATCCTCTCGCTCCTGGGGAACTCTTCCCTCACTTCCACCAGAAGCAACCCCCGCCCCCCACTACCTGTTCCTCTGGTTTCCATTTATTTTCATCACATGTTTTGTAACCTGGGTCACAAGTCTGTGCCCCAGCTTATCCTCCAGGGCAGGACTCCTCACATGACCAATCCTCGGCACAAAGCAAGGCACAAAAGCAGCACATGCAATGAGTGAGTGTCACCCACAACACACAGAGCTGCTCAGGCACCAGCCCGGGGTACTGGGCATGCTACAGGTGCACAGGACTTTGTAATAACCTGCCTTTATCCTGGCAGAACAAGGAGGCCTCCCATTGACTAGGTCTTCTTGGCTGGCACCTCCTTACTCAATATGCCCCTAACCAACTCATCCTTCTTCCCCATCCTCAATGACCCCAGGCTGGAGAGCAGAGTGCCAACCTGGGCTCCTCTTCTCCCCCCACAAGTTAACAGTTTCCCCATCGCTTCTGCTCACTATTCCTCTTGAGTCTCTCTCAGGTCCAATTGTTTCTGTAGCTGACCAATGTGCTGGTTTTATTGGCTATTCAGTTTCCTCCATATTAAAGAATCCCTCAGCGTGGGAAGTGAAGGTGTGGCTGGGGAGGACCTCTTTCCCTCCATCAGGGAGGATCTGAGACAGGTCTGGCCTGTGGGGCTGCCCTGCTACAGCTTTGGCCCTGGAGCAAGACCACAGAGGCTGAGTATCACACCATGGTGTCCAGAGAGCTGTCTGTCTCTGGAGGGGTACAGGCTCCCTACTTCTGGGCTCCTAGGGAACCCAGGATCCTGCCTGTCTTCAAAGTCGGCTCCTCTTTCTTTAAACAGATGGTTTGTGATCATAAGGACCTGCCAATAAATCCTGTGGGATGGAGGAGGGAGGGGGATGCAGGGTTCATTATGGCCAGGGCTGGTTTCTGCAGCTTGTAGGTGACAAACCTGGCAGGCAGTCATTTCTCTCCTTCGCGCCACCTGATCAAGCTTCACTAGCTAGTTCACCTCCATGCTCATGCCAGTGCCTCCTTCTGGGATGTCCCCTCTCTTCCTCCATGATGATCTTCCATCTCTCCCCACCCTAGGCCTAGGGTTACAGCTGTTCCTGCTCCTAGGCTCCCACTGCCATGAAGACCCCTCAAAATCCAACTACACTGTGTTGGCCTCTTCATTTTAAAACGCATTGCGTCCACTAGGATTCAATTAGCTCCTCGAGGAAGGAACTGAATCTGCTGCAAGTAATAGCATGAACTGTGAAGTCTGCAGAGAGAGGCCACTTGCCATAGACTTCAGCTCCCACTGGGTGACCAGGGCCAGTTACTCAACTTCTGAGTTTTAGTTTCCGCACCTGCTAAAAGGGAATAATGATGGCTAGCTCTAAGTCTGGGTGGACAGAAAGCACACCACACACCACAGGACTCAGGCTAGTATTTACCTGCCCTTGGCTTTTCTCAAGGAACATTAAGACTTATTTGTGAAAACAAGGTCTGTTATCTTGTTAGTGACCACATATTAGCATTGGTCATTTGTACAGCCTCTCTCCAACCATCAGCTCATGTGACCCTCATAAGGATTTGACATCCAGACAAAACTGGCCCAACTCGTAAGCCGACTGCTCTGCTTCCTCTCCTAACAGTAAGAATCCTGCTATTCAACAAGCTGCCTTCTTTGCCTTGGCTTCCAGGAAGCTCCAGGAAAACACAGGGTTCAATGTCAGTAACTAAACAAGCCTAGGTTTTTTTGCATGTATTTATGTCATTTTTTTCTCTAATCTATACGTTTAATTACATATAGATCTTTTATTGTAAATATCCAGGGATTCTTAATGGAATGCAAGAAATTCAAAGATAAATAAAATGGCTAGAGCAGTAAAGTACAGACTAGAACATCTCAGGCTTTTCTGGTGTTTCCTTCATTTATCCCTACACACAGAGGACAAAACTGAAGTCTAGGAAAGGGAAGGGACGAGGCCAGCCATGGACTGTACCTTGAGCATGCCCTGCCTCCGCGGACCTCACTTTGGGGCTGCCTTTTCCACTAGGCCCAGCAGGCACAAGGGCTTAGAGTCCACAATTCTTTTAGGGACCCAAGAAAACATTTAAATTTAATTTAATTTAAAGAGGCACTTTCAGGCCAAAGAAAATGTCTTAATACATAAAATTAATATGTCTTCCCACCAATGCCATTAAAACACAAGCTTTAATATTTTTTATGGAGAAAGGGGAAGAAGGCTAAGTGATAGGGTAAGCAAATGTCACGATAAGGCCCTGATCACTTTACTCTCATCTTAACAGTGAGTACAAGGCACCCTTACTTCCCACCTGCACAGCTTCCAGGGGCCTGGGCCCACTACAAGCTTCCCCCTCAGATAGGATCCAAACGGAACACTTTCAAGAACGTTCCAGGGGGGAAGTAGGGCCTTGCCAGGTGAAATTAATTTATACCCTGCAGCAAGCCCCTCAGACAGCTCCTGGAAGGTTGAAACACTGCCCGCCCGTGGGAGGGGATCCACTGGCTGATTTCACCATCCCGTTGTCAGGACAAATCTTCTTGGGTTCACAATGTGGAGACAATTAAAGGGCTGGCGCTTTGAAGGCACGAGCCGTGAACTCCCTGACGGAGGTGTTGACTGTGGGCAGCAGGCCCCAAGGTCCTCACACCTCAGGACCACACCTCATCTTCTCCTGGCTCATGAGGCAGCAGCAGGAGCAGGCCTAGGCTGAGAAACACCATCGTAGCCGGCACAAGCGGCACCAGAACTGAGGACGGGTGCAGCCAGGGGACAGCCTGGCCTGGGCGCCAGTGCTGACCCCCTGAGTGACCCCAGACATCAGTGTCGACCTGCTGTGTGACCTTGCCTCTCTACGGTCCTCACTGGGAAGGTGGCCCCAAAGACACGGGGTTGTCATGAGGATGACAAGGGGAACAAGGGGAACAGGGCAGTAAGCAACTCCAGGGAGATAAAGCAGCATTTTTTTTTTTTAATTTTTTATTTATATAAGAGCTGGGGTACAGGCCAGAGTCACAGGAGGGTGAGAGGGTTCACCAGAGACAGAGCAGGAAGCAGAACAGGCAGACGGACTGAAAGTAGAGCAGGGGAGAGAAAGCAGCATTATTATCCTCACTAAACAGATAAAGGAAACTGAACAAGAAGTAGCTTATCCAGTCAAGGTCACGGTGAATGAGGAATCAGGCAAGACCTTGGACACAGAACCTGGATTCCAGAATTGGATCGTAGGAGCCTTGAAGGCAGGGTCCAGATCTTCCTGAGGAGTGGTTACTGCAGGCGGAGCTGCCTTTCCTCTCACTGGCCTTGGGGCCTCCCCACATTCTCTCCCTGCCCCTCTCTCTCTGCCATGGATGTGGTCACGACCTGACCACAACCATTCTGACCTGGTTCCCTCACTCTTTCTCAGGGCCAAGCTCCAGGCAGCTCGGTGCGGCCCTTCAAGCAGCAACTGACCCCACTAACCTGTGAGGCCCACTCTCTTCAAGCACACAGGAGCCCAGGAAGGAGCTCAAGGACGTGGTCACTCGGGGTGCCTATTCTTGAAATAGCAAAACCTGGGCCTCCCCGGTGGCGCAGCGGTTGAGCGCTGGGTTGCGAAGCTGCCCGCAGCCTCTGCAGCGCCGGTTCGATCCCCGGCTGCTCCCCGGCCACCGGAGGAGGGTCCCACATGGCGCGCAGACCTCTCCTGCCGCCCGCTGCTCCCCTCAGCAGTGTATTTCGTCAGTCTACCTGTTCTCCACTCTGGCTCTGGTGAATTCTCTCACCCTCCCCGCGCTTCTGACTGTACCCAGTGCTTGAATGAATAAATAAATAAATCTTTAAAAAAAAAAAAAAAAGAAAAGAAATAGCAAAACCTCCCTGGTGCAGGTTGAGTGGAGGGATCAGCTCCAAATCCATGAAATGCCCAAATAATATGACTGCTTTTGAGGAGTGGCAGTAACTAAGATGCCTTGTCAGCCATCCTCTGGCATGTGCTCAATGGAAACAGGGAGGTATTAGCTCATGCTGGATCACAGAAAATCCACATTAACCAAGAGGGTGTCCTGGCGCAGTGGGAGGCCAGAGGCTGGAAGCCCAGCACTTTACTTTTCTGAACCTCAGTCTCTTTACCCATAAAATGGGATAGCAATGCCAACATCAAAAGATTCACTGAGAAAACGTGGACAAAGGGCTTCATCTGGTATCTGGAAAAGAGCACATGCCTCACAAATACCACTTGTCTTCCTCACACTTTAGAGTAGCTGTTTTTGGATAATCATTTCCCTCACTGCATTTTTGGCTGTATTAGCCTTTTGCCATCAATTAATGCAAAATTGTACTCTTGCCCTATCTCTGGGCCCATGGTCATAAAGAGAGGACCTGTGAAGGCTGAATTAATGATAAACAGCTGCAGCAGCAACAGCAAATCACCCACATCTACTATGTGAGGACTTGATTGTGAATTCCTTTCCAAAGCCCAGAAACAGCGTGGGAACCTGAACAAGAACAACTCTTCTCTGGGCCTCAGTTTCCAGACTCGTAAACAGGACTGAGCCAGAGATCTCCAGGCTCTTGTCTGGATCTGGCATTCCATGAGCTTGTAAACTGTGCTGCAGCCTCTCCTTTACCCCAATAGTGCAGATTAAGGAGGTGCAGATTAAGGAGGGAAGGAAATCCGGCTGAGGGGTGGAGGGAGAGGCACAAACTGGCATGCTGAGACCTACTGTGTACCGGCACTACCATCTAGCCTGACCCAGAAATGTCTCTTGGGCAGGAGCCCATGCAAGCCTCACCACAACTCTGGGGTTGTTGCAAAATCCCTTATTTTATAGGACAAGACTCCTGATTCTCAACCCGGGCCCTCCCAGCTTTTACATCACTGAGTATGGTTCAGGGAAAGTCATCAGAGCCCTTTGGGGCCTCAGTTTTCTCATCTATAAAATGGAAGATGAGATTGAGCTTGGATTTCTAAGATCTTTTACCCCACTGAGCCAGATGTACCCTTTTTACATTCAATCACACTCATTTAGCAAATGGATGTTGATCATGGTATGTGCCAGGGATCACGATGTGCCAGGGATGGTTCCAGGCATTAGAACCTGCTAGAGGGAAGAAAATATCAAACGATCTAGGCTCCATAGAGCTTATGTTTGAGTGGAAGGAACAGATCACCAACAAGCACATACTGTGCGGTGGCATAGGAGCAGAGAGTGGCTGAAGGTGGTATGTTAGACAGGAAGTCAGGGAAGCACTCTTGGAGGAGGTCTGAATGAATGGAGCTGGGCCTGAGACAGGAGCATTGTGGTCAAAGGAACAGCCATGCAAAAGGCCCAAGGCGGGAACAAACTTAGCTTGTTTGAGGAACAGCCAGGAGTCAGCTGGCTGGAGCACAGTGAGAAAGGCGTGTGGAGGGAGTGTGTGTGGAAGGAGCAGGGTTTCAGAGAACTCAACATGGGACCAACACCTGCTCCTTCCTGTCCTCCATCTCTCTCCTCTTCCCTGGAGCCATATCAGGAGCAGAGAAAAAGACCTACAAATGTCTGAGTTCAAAAGATCTTAGGAATCCTGGAGTACAGTTCTTCCCTTTTATAGATGAGAAAACGAAGGCCCCCAAGGGATCTGGTGACTTTCCCAGAGTCACAAGGTAGTTTAAGTATGGACCTGAGCTCAGAACCCTGGCCCACACGGTCTCTACTTAGACTGAAACAGGGCCATGAGACCTAAGGGACAATCAAAGTCCTCCTCACACACGAAGGTTTGGAGGCCCCAACACCCAGTGGCCCTGTGTGCATGAAGGGAGTAAGGGGGTGGGGTGGCAGAGAGTGAAGGCAGTGTTGGCCTGTGTGTGTGTGCCCCTTGGCATGAGCCAGTTTCCTCTGCACCTAACACACAAGGCAATCAATCATCGTCAGGACTGGTGGTGTTAAGAAGCCACCTTCTCTTGTTCTGTATACCTGGGGAGGAGAATGGGAGCAAGGAGTCGGGGGATGGCAGCGGTATCCTCCAGAAGAAAGTATCTGAGGCATAGCAACTCAGTTTTCTTCTGGGGTCAAACTCTGCACTTCCCATCACAACATGTTCACTGGCAACTAAACCTGCTTAGAAACATGCCATAGGCCAAACTGACTTCCAAAACTTGGGGTTCAGCAGATTCTGGAACACAGACTCATGGGGGTGTGGCAGGGAGCCAGGGACAGGAGGTGGAATGGAGTCCCAGAAGTGACATCTGACCAGGTTGCTTCTGTTCTGTGGATTCCTGTGACCCCACCCTAAAACAGAGACCCTGCCGCTGTCCAGTGCTTTCCCTGAGCACAGGAAATACCATTAAAATTGTGCAGAAAAGTGCAGATGTCACTTACAGCTGGAAAACCCTATGCTTTTTAGATCTGATTTTTTAAAAAAGGGGTGAGGGGTGATGATAGGTGGTACACGGGTTGAACATACACTCCTTACCCCATGACCAGTCTTGCCTCCACAAATGCACAGTCCTGCAGAAACCTCCAATTCCATCATCCCATCCCCAAGAAATGCATAGCCCAGTATTCCATGCCCCCAGTGGACAGACTAAGGGGAACACGGAGGAGCAGGAGCAGGCTGCCCTCCTCCAGGCAGCTCCCTCCCAGCCATTTGGAAATTGCCACTTGCAAGACCACAGAGTCTCGGCGAAGGACTTTCATTTTATCATTACCCACGTCAGAAGAATGCATCGTGAGGAGGCAGCACTGTGCGAGTCGGTGCCTTAATCACTTACAGACCTCGGAGGCCCCAGTCCTGGCAGTGGAGGAAGATTTATTGTGGGGATGGACGGAAAACAAAGAACAGTTGTGCAAACTTTACGGAGCCACATTATGGGAAATGCCTTTCCCATTTCCCACTGGTAAATGCGCTGGATGCCGTTTCCAAGGGGGACTGAGCTCTGTTACCCAACCTCACGCAGACCCTGTGCCCCGCGTGGCTCGCTGGGCCGAGCTGCTCCAGCCCGAGGTGCCTAAGCCTGGCTAACTGCCAAGCTGTGCGGCCTGGGGCACAGCTGACCCAGCTGCTCTGTGGCCCTGGGGAAGGAGACTCCCTCCTGGACCATCGTGTCCTCTTCTGCCTACTGCCATTCCACCCACCATCCAACCGACATTCAAAATGTTAATGCTGAGACTGTCACTCTCCCGCTCAGAACTCTTCCACGCCTCTCTCCACTGCCTTCAGCGTAGAGTCTACCAAGTTCCCCATATAGGACTTGGAGGCACAGTAAGGTCCCACTGCCATTTCTGCTGTCAGCCCCCCTGCACAATCATTCCACACACAAGAGGATACCAATGCTCACCCTGAGGTCTAGATCATCACATCTCAAAAATCTTGCACATGCTGTTCCTTTCCCTGAAATGACTTTCCTGGTGGTCTGCACCTGGAAAGCTCCTACCCATGCATCAAAACCCAACTCTCATCACCTCCTGGAGGAAGCCTTCTCCCCCTGCAAGGGCGGCACTTGGTGAATTTTCTTACCATCAGCCACTCCTCATTTAACACTGCAGCCCCTGCTTCTAGCATCAAACCTGGTACAGCGTGGGCATCAATTAAAGCCCCTGAAAAGTTGGCAGGAGGCAGGGGAATCAAGACTCCCTCCTAAGGGAGAGGCATAAGCAGAGTCTCCCTCGTATCTGGGAGTGTCCGAGGTGACCAAGGCCACAGGAGTTGTGTGGCCCATCACTCAATTAGTGGATGAGAACAGGGCGCTGAGATCTGTCACTGCAGCCCTCCAGGAAGGGAGCTGAGCCCGCCCGTCTGCATCCTGCAGAGACAGAGCCCATTAACACTCAGTGGTGATGTTTCCATTTCCATGATGTCCCTCTTAAAAAGACACGGTCTGGACACTTTCTTAGAGTCGCTGTTGATTTTATCTGACTGTCTCATTCCAATAAGAGAATCATTTCAATTCCACTTACATTAAATTCAAAGGCTTTTTTTTCTTTTATTATTTTAAATTCGATTCAGAAGGGTTTTTTTTCCTCCTTAATTTTTTTCATATTCCATAAAGCAGTGTTGAGTTCACAAAACTTGGCCAGCATTCCTGTACCCTCAAGTTTGGTGCTCCCAGGAATTCTCATCTGTGCGAGAGCTTGGGTTTTATGACTCGCCCCCTAAAAGCATTGCTTTCAAGAACCCAGAGCATTCATTCACCAGGCATGAGGTAAGTGCTCCGTATACATGATCTCACCGAATTCTCACACACTCTCCCCTTTACAGACAGGAGACTGAGGTTGAGAGGCCACGTGACTTGCCAGAGGTCCTGCAGCTAGTACAAGGTCAGAGCAGGATCTGAACCCTCGTGGTTACCCTTCGTGCTTAGTCACGGGTCCATTCTGGGCCACCAGTCCCTGGCTTGGAAGTTAAAGAAGATGGGAAGACAGGGTGTCAGGGATGAGATGAGGGGTGGGGCTGAGGAAGTGTGGGAGTAGGATGGGAGGGGTGGAGTGAGGAGGTTGGAGAGTGAGGGGGTTCCCTGGGAGCAGGGAAGGAGGCAGCTCAGGAGAGCTATAAGGAGAGAGGCCCAAAGGCCAGGAAGCGCATATGGAGAGTATGTGGCTAACAATTACAACCCCGATGGAAACCCTACCTAGGAGGGACATACCTGTGAGGGTGGCCATGGACTCGGAGTCACGGCTACAAGCAGGAGCACCGCTCTGGGGGTAGGGCACTCAACCTGATCACCTCTGCCGAGCACTGTAGTTTGCAGAATGTCCCAATAGAGACTCTTCTGGGGTGAACAGCAGAGCACCCATTTTACAGATGCATAAACTGAGACTCAGGAGAGAAGTGACTTGTTCAAGGGGGCACAGATAATGAGCAGCACAGCTGGGGTGAATCTCCAACTGCACCTGTCTTCAGTCCTCTGCCCTTGCCCAGAGAATCACTTCTACCCTGTTCTCAGTTTTCCCCTTGGCACAGTGACTGCAGGGGGCAAGACCAGCGCTTCCTAGAAGCCTCTCCTTATGAACCCTGATGACGACTTTTTGAAACTCGAGAAGAGAGGAAGGCATCCCAGTCCCAGCAAGATTTGTGGGGCTAGAACCCAAGACTCCAGATGGGAAAGGGCATTAGCATCCACTGAGTCCCCACTGAACACAGAGCTCCTGGTATGATCCCATTTCACACTCAGGAAGCTGAGGCTCGGTACTCCAAGGTCAGAGAGCCTGTCCACACTGAGCTGGGACTCACAACAGCCCTTTCTGTTCCTTTGGGAACATTCACTATTACATGGCCACTGTCCGTTTGGATTTTCCTTTTTATCTTTCCCTAGTGTGAACCATACAGAAAAGTCAGAATTGTTTGTTGAACACCTACTATGTGCAGGGCACTGCAGAAGCACCTCACGTACAGAACCTCATCGAAGTCACAACAGTATGTTCCCTCCACTTTACAGGTATGAAAATAGGCTTACAGACATCACTTGTACATAATCACAGCCTGATAGGTAGCAACATCAGGTTTCAAGTTAAGGCTCTCATGCAGGAAGACATTAACCACCCAGCTAGGGGGCAGACACGGCCATTTTTCAGGTCCCGCCAATCTAGTGCTTTCACAGGAAACTGCCCTGGAGGACAGTGTCCAGATACCCCAGAGAGCCTAGGAGGAGGGAGGTCAGATGGCCACCAGGCAGAGTGTCTGGACTAGAGAGCAGGTTCAGCTCCTTTGCCTCCAAGGCCAGGCCAAGCATCAAAGGGTATACACCCCCCAGACACCCCAGGAAACACTGATATGTACTTCCCACTGAACCAGAAAGTGTCCCATCTTTGTCTCTAGCACCCTCATTCCCAGCACAAGGAATTCAGGCAAGCCTGCACCTGGGTGAGGGTCTTTCTCCATTTGAAAGCCTAACCTTCGCCATCTCTTAATTACCAGCCCCTTCAGGAAACTCCATGGCCACGGAAGCTGCTCCTCTCCAGTTCGGGACCCCTCGCCATTCTGGGCCAGTCTTTCCCAACCCCTCTCAGTACATGAGGAGGATGAACTGGTAGACCCACTTGCTCAGACCCTGCAGGCTCCGGGATAATTCCCAGGGATGAGTCAGAGATGTTGAGATGAGTTGGGGCGTCTGCTGGCTTAGAAACATGCCCAACTTACAGGCTATTCTCAGGACATGATGGGGTGTGGGTGGGGTTAGGATAGCAGATGCCCAGGGACTCCTCCCACTAATTTGAGAAGCACAGGGGTCTCTGCTCAAGAGGACACCGGGCACAAAGGCGGGCAGCATGGCCTGCAGACTGGCCCAGCAGGCTGTCCAGGTGGTGCAGAGCAAGCCATCATGTCCATGAATGTCAGGACCTTATGTAAAGTGGGTAAGTAATTCACCGCTGAGCATAGCAAGTCTCAGAATGTGTTAGTTCTTGTCACCCTCAGGACTTTGCATGATCCCAGCTCCCCAGTCATAGGATCTGACTCAACTCACAGCCCAGCTGTAACTGTCCTCTGTTATGTGGTAGACTGTGAGACCTTGGGAAGTGACTTAGCTTCTCTGGGACTTCAAGTTGTGTCCTGAAGACAGAACAGGAAATGGCTAGCCCTGAGCCAGGATATATAATCTCTGCATCTCAATAAACAGAATCTCCATTTACCTCTCCACCCCTCTGAGCTCCCAGGTTTGTGTTTCTCAGGGGGGCGGGGCCTGGGGTAAAGCAAAAAGTGGAGGCCAGAGTCCCCAGCTGATGGGAGTAAATCTGGGTGGGGCTGGCCATGTGGAAGATGGGCCAGGCCCTGCTAGGCAACCCAGCCCCGTGGCTGGTGTTCTGAGTTCCTGGGCTGGTACATAAGTCAATAATGCCCAGCTTTCAGTTGGAAAGATTTCCCCGGTCCCAGGTCCAGCGGCACCAGAGACAGATTGGTAAATAGCACCGGGGACATAAGGGATGGGGACAGGTAGCCAGCACGGCTGCAGCTGCCAGAGCAAACTGGGCAGATGGAAGCCCAGGCTCGAGGCTCCGGCTTCCCACCAGGATCGCCGGAATGTGCACTAGAGCTCCTCCCTGTGGCCTGCACGCCAGCTCCCCCTCAGCCCACGGACACTGGCACAGGACAGGAACTCTGCAACGCTGGCAGACACGTGACCACCGGGCCAGCAGCGTGTGCGGCCACCCTGCCTACCTCACCGACAGTGGAGACCACAGGATCTAGGTGACCTCACGTCCAGGCTGCACCACTGCCAGGCTCATCTGCACCTCAGTTTCCTCATTTCCTCAACTAGCCATAAGTGCTCCAGTCCTAACTCCTGGGGCTTGTATAAATCTTCTGGGATCATCAATATGAAGGAGGTGAGGAGGGAAGAAGTGAATTAAGAAGCACTGCCCTTTGTCATCTCTTTTTTTTTTTTTTTTTTTTTTTTTTTAATTTTCTAGAGGCATGTCTTATTTATTTATCTATTTGTTTGTTTGTTTGGTTGGTTTATACATGCACTGGGTACAGTCAGAAGCCGGGAGGGTGAGAGAATTCACCAGAGCCAGAGCGGGGAGCAGAGCAGGCAGAAGGACCGAAGTACACTGCTGAGGGGAGCAGCGGGCGGCAGGAGAGGTCTGCGCACCATGTGGGACCCTCCTCCGGTGGCCGGGGAGCAGCCGGGGATCGAACCGGCGCCGCAGAGGCCGCGGGCAGCTTCGCAACCCAGCGCTCAACCACTGCGCCACAGGGGAGGCCCTGTCATCTCTTTTAACCATTCTAAAAGTCGGGTACTCTTCTCACCCCCTTCACAACTCGGTGTGTGACGGTCCAGAAAGCCTAAGTGGCTCCAGACGCGGGCTCTGTGCCTGTTCACATACATCTTTCACACTGTGCTCACGGCTTCGGGAAAGCTCTTCACCAAAGCGGGATTTTACAAAAACCTCAGGTCATGAGAGCTTTTCCCTTTGCACTCTGCCTCTTTTTCTTGATGTGCAGAAAAGAGAACTACACAGTGTGCTCATTTCTGTAGACTCAGACAATCAAAAATCCAACCATCTGGGAGAGCAAGCCGAAGAAAGTGAGACCTGAACCTTCTCAAAGGGAAGGCGTTCAAGGCAGGGCGGCAGTATTTGGGTTGGATGTGACCTTGCTATCATAATGCAGATGAAGCCCCAAATTTAATAAGGCTAAGGCAACTCAGACAATGTAAGAAACAAAACAGGACATTGCACAGAGATTAGGGAGCTTCCTCTGAATGGTGCAGCTGGGCAGAGGAGAGGGTGGGGGATGAACAGTGCAGTCTGCCTGGTCCAGGCAAGTCCCGGGCCTGAGCCTGGTCTGGAAACTGAAGCCGGACACAGGGCCGTGGACTCCTCAAGGCACCTTGAGGCCTGCCTGATGCAGAAGCTTGGCTAAATGTAAACCAGCTGCGAGGACCAGAGTGTGAGAGCTGGCTGGGCTGGGGAAGGCTTACCTCATGAAAGAACTATAGAAAGGGCTGCTGGAAAGATAATAAAAGGATTAACTGCTATTTTAGTGGGCCATTTACTCTTCAATCAAAATGTCTCATCTATTTCCTGTTCTCCAGAGGCTCTGGGTCCAAAATTCTTTTGTCTATTACAGCACATGGTAGCAGAGGCATGTCATGAGAAATTAATAATTTTACAGGGAAGGGAGATTTTATTTCTCTGGGTGCAAACTTGGGCTCACCCCTTCCCCTGGGTTACCTACTGGGCCAGTATCACGGGCAGGGGGAGCACACCCCTGGCAGGTAGGGAGGGGCTCAGAGGAAATCTCCGCTACCATCTCCAGATGATGGCATTAGTAGGGTTGGCCCTAAGACCTGGGAAAAGCCAGTTTAACAGAAGAACATCTATAAGAACAAGAGCATCACTATTTAGAAAAATGTAGGTTCAACTTCTTCTCTGATGGTTGGGCAAGTTATTTTTATAGTTATCATTTCTATGCTTATTACATTCTATTATTGTTGTTGCTCTAACTAGCTGTGTGACCTGACCTGGGGCAAATGATAAAAATCTCTGAACCTCAGTTTCCTCATGTGTAAAATGAGGGGGCTAATCATACCCTACTCACTGGACCTCTATTTCTCAAGCTGGAAAATGGTCAGGGGAGGCCTAGACCATCTTCAAGGTTCCTAATCTCCAACACAGACTCTGGGATTGTGTGATCCCACACAGAAGGCCATGTAACCTCCACCATAGGCCCCCGAAACACAAGGGGGCTCACCCCCAGGATAGCAGACCTGGAGGAGAACCACGGCACAGCAGCTATCAGCAACAGCATATCAGAGAAAGACAGAGGCAGTGGCCTGCGATGCCTGCGATGTCTGTTGGCAGACCCCCTCCAGGCAGGAGCATGCCTTTCAGCAAGCTGCATGTCATGAAGCCCCGAGTGAACTCGGGTGTCCCCAGGACTGGCCCAGTCACCAGCTTTCCCTCCAGTATACTTTCAGCCCAAAGACATGACAAAGTCAAATTCTCAGCCTGCTCAGTCCAGCCGCACCCCTCCACACCAGCACGTAAACCACATCCATTCTTTTCAAACGTTGTTTACTGCCCCTCACTGGTCTATAAAATGAAGTCCATATCATTCTCAAGACCCTTGAAACTGGTCCAGTTGGATGCCCAGCCCACAGGTCCTCAAGCAGATGAGGCTCCAGGGACAAGCATCAGGTGCAGGAAGGCTGGAACTCACACTGCTGGCTGCTGAAGTTTCCGGCCTGCCCCCCACCCTTCCGACTGCTTCCCCAACTGAGCATGCCACCAGGTGGGCCCAGGACAGCGACGGCACACGGGTGTAGAGGGCCTCAACCTTGGCTCTGACACCGGCCCTACAGACCAGACACACTGCTTCCTTCCTCTGCCTCACTAAAGCCAACAGTGGGGCCAACAGTTGGGCCTTGGTGGTTCTACCAGCCTCTCCACTCCCAGGCAAGGTGGCTGTCCTGGTGGGCTGGCTGGGCTGTGGGGAGCAGGCATGTGGCTTGGCTGAGGATAGCAGAGACAAAGACTATTTTCCCAGCCTCTGATACTGATTTCCACCATAGTCAACAGAACATAGACGTGAACAGTCAGAAGCACGAAGCCCTTCATGCCTACATTTAACTTGGGTGTGTGAGTGTGTGTGTGTGTGTGTGTGTGTGTGTGTGTCCTGGGAAACCTTAGTCTCAACCCCTGCTAGAACACCACAGGTGCTAGTCAGGGCCTTGTCTGCTATCCCTTTGCCTTGCCCCAAAGACTGCCCTGGGGACCCACAGCTCTCAGGCCAGGTGCCTCTAAGGACCAGTTCTTGGAGGACTGTGGGTTGAAGCTGCTCCAGGAGGTGCACGGAGCATCCCTGGGAAGGATGCCAGGTGAAGGCCCAGCTCTGGAGGACAACGTTGACCTACAACTCACTCGGCCATCAGCAGTTGGGACACTGAGCATCTGCATATAAAAGAAAAATCTGCCCAAGCCTGCTTTGACCTCAGAGCACATGTTACTACCTGATTGAGTATGTGTAACACTAAGTCATGGGGTAGACCTTGGGGTGGGGGACAGGGCACCTGGCAAGTATGAAGAGCCCTCTGGCAAGGTTCCCTGTGACAGAGGCTCTGACCATCTTAACAACCATAGCACTATTCCCTCCCCCTCGACCTCAGGGGATCTCAGCCAATCCCCAGGTAAGAAGTCCCAGGTAGACCTCTCCTGGGGCAGAGAGGTGGGTTCCTCTGCAGGTCAGTCGGGCTGGGTGGGCTGGCCTGGCGGCCATAGGAACTCACCATGCACTTGTTGGGCTTCTCACCCGAGTGCACCCTCATGTGGATGAGCAGCTTGTAGCGGGCGTTGAAGGGCTTATAGCGGCGCACGCAGCCTGCCCAGAAGCAGGTGAAGTCCTCACCCTTGCGCTGGTCAATGTGGCTCTTCTCGATGTGCCGCACCAGCTCCTCCTGCTGCTCATAGGCTGCACAGCAATCCACCCAACGGCAGGCCTGCCGCCCAGCCACCACCCTGCCTGCCAGGCCTAGTCCCAGTCCCAGGCCTCCAAGGCCTGGGCCAGCCGGCAACTGAGACAGGGGGTATGGGGGCGGCAGGCCCTGCTGGTGAGGCCCAAAGAGCTCTGAGAACTCGTCTGCCGGCTCCTGCTTCAGGTAGCCCACCTTACGGCAGGTTTCAAGTTGCAAACTGCCCTCATGGCTCTCAGTGGATGAAGGGCCAGGCTGGGTCCGCTTGGGAGGGCCCCCCAAGTCTCCCGGCAGAGGGGGGCTCCGGAGTCCATTTACGCAGGTGACCAGAGCTGCCTGGGAGGAACGGACGATGGACGTGACGTCAGAGGCACAGGGTGAAGAGGCAGTGGAGGAGGTGGGGGGCAGGCCCAGGAGGCAGCAGCGCTTCAGGCTGCCCTCAGGAAGGTGGGCCTCAGGCGGGGGGCCCAGGCTGGAACTGGGTTCACCACCCAGAAGGTAGCAGGAAAGTGCAGGGTTGGCGAGGCCTCGGCTGGGGAGGTCCAGGTCTGTGTGCAAGCCGGTAGCTGGCGGGGCCCGGCAGTGGGCAGACAGGGGCGTGCGAGCTTCTGTCATAGCCCGGTAGTCAGGCAGGGACTCCTGCTTGATGTGCTGTGAGGTCGGGAGGCCACCGTTCACATAGGAGGCCTGGGATCTGGGCGACCTGGAAGACAGTGACCAGAGAGACCATGAGAGGGTGGGTGCTCCACAGTGAGGGGGGCCAGGCAGGGGAACCGGGGATCTCAGGACCAAGAGATGGAGAAATTCATAGCAAGAGAAGAAGGACGAGGGCTGGAAGCAAAGAAAGAGTGAGACGAGACACTGGTCTGGCTATTGAGGAAAAGTACGGAGAAAGTGGGGGAGGAAGAAGAAGAGGTGGGGAGCTGGGAGGAAGCAGGAGTTCAGAAGAGAACAGGAAGGCTGCTTGTGTGTCCAAAGTCAGAGTAGGATGCCCGAGGTGTCCTCAGACCTACCCCTATCTGAGCCTCAGTCTCCTCACTGGTGAGGTAGAAAGGATAAATGCTCTCTACTTCAGAGGGGCTGCCAGGATCAAGTGAAATGACAGATGGGCAGAGGATGGCAGAGCCACTGGTGCCATCATTACTGCCATCATTACTGCCACCATCCTAGGCTCTTTGGGGCCGGGGCTGTGAGGTCATCATGGGGCCCGGCAGCCCCAGCCCTCCCCTCTGGCTTCCTGCAGCTGTGGCATAAGTGCAGGGGAGAAGAATGGGCAGGGAAGAATAAAGGCCAGGAGCACAGCCCCAACCCCATCCCTACACATAAGGGGAAGCCAGGAGGGCACAAGGCCACACTCACGAGCTGCAAGCCAGCTAAGGTTCAGGGGAAGAACCCAGGCTCCCTTGTCCTGGGTGTGTGGAACCCACCTGAAGAACTTCCTGGATAAAGACTAGGGGGCGGGGGGAGTCCTCTGTGCATTTCTCCACTACACTTGGCCAGGTTTCAACTTCATTCACCGCACACCTCTCTTACCTCCTAGAACGCTGCTGCCCAGCCTCAGTCACTGGGTGCAATCAGGAGCCTGGATTCCAAGGCAGACAGCAAACATTTACCCTTCCCCAGGGCTGGAAACACCAGCCCCAGCATTGCCAGAAGGCTCTGGGAATCTTAAAGATCTGCTATGAAAACTGTGACTTTATGGAGTTTATTTTTTACAAAAAGAAAAGCATAGCTGCTGCAAAGGCTAAGATGTGAAGATACATGATTGGGGAAGGGACCCAAGATACAAGGCAACCTGGTGAGAGGGAGAGGGCACAGGAGCCAGCTAGGTGTGGGACAGGGTCTGGGGAGCCCTCTTTTTCTTTAGGAAAATTAGGGTGTCTGAAAGTCAGATGAAATCAAACACCTCAGCAGCAGGGGTAGCAGCAACTCAGGTTAATGCCAATGTAGGGTTCTGGGGACAGGCTCTCCTATGGCCTAAATTGTCAACATGACACTCCAAATGACAAAGGAGATTTCTGGTCTATCTATCTATGTATCTATGTATCTATGTATCTATCTATCTATCTATCTATGTACCTATCTATCTATCTATCTATCTATCTATCATCCACTTGTTTATTAGCTTTCTCTAAGTTAGCATAGCTTCCATCCTGAGCTGGAAAGAATTTCACTGGAGAAGCTGATAGTGCTGGGAAAGCCTAGTGAATAAGCCAGCAGATAAATGCATGGGACTGTGAATAAACAATGCACAGCTAGAAGTTTAAAAGATGCTTGCTCCTGATTACACAGTGTGAAAACTGTGTAAACAAAACTCACGTATGAAGCCCTGTGCTCCAATTGACCTTATCTGGAGAGATGGTCTTAGGGAAGCAAGGGAAGTAATTAAAATTAAATGAGATCATAAAGGTGAGGCCCTAACCAAGTAGGACTAGTATCCTTATCAGAAGAGGAAAAGACCTCAGGGTCAGTGCCCAGAGGGAAGACCACGTGAGCCCACAGCAAGAAGGCCGTGTCTGCCCGCCAAGAAGAGAGGCCTCAGTAGAAATCAACTCTGCTGACACCTTGATCTTGGACTTCTAGCCTCCAGAGCTGTGAAAAAATAAATGTTTTTGTTTAAGCCACCCAGTGGTATTTTGTGATAGCAACCCTAGAAGACTAATACACTCCTAAAAATCAGAAGTCTCGCTAACATCAAAGAAGGTCACAAGGTATCTAAATTCTCAAGAAAACTGATTCCACATGGAAGAATGCACATCCTTTTTTTTCACTAATATTTCCCACTGCGGAGCTCCCATTGGAACGTAAACTCCATCAAGAAATCTCTGCTACCTTCACGAAGGCACCCAGCACCAATCACAGAGCTTGGCACACAGCAGGCACTTGATTAATGGCTGGTAACAGAATGAACTGCAAGAGGCAACTGGGCCAGTGTTTAGGATCTTGTGAATAGGCCTCAGGTCAGCAATCCCAGGCAGTGGGCTGAGAGACCTGGGCAGAGTGGGTGGGCACAGAGGACTGTTTGTGGTTGGAGAACCAGAGGACACAAAGGCGCAGCTGGGACTGCAGGAGAAGCAACAGGAGGCAGATCTGACTGGACCTCTGTTCAGGTGGTCAACACTGGAAATGTGCAAGCACTGAACAATGGCTACCTGGCAGGGTTCTGGGGGTGCTGGCTTCCTGGGGCAGGAGATGGCCCAGGGTGGAGGAAGCCACTCTATGAGGAGCCCAGGGTTTGACACCTTATGGACTCTGAGCTGGGTTTTCCTTCTCCATCCTACCCCTGAATCCTCTTCTTCTGAAATCACTTGTTCTCCATGAACTTACTGATTCTCCACTTCTGCAATGGGGAAAGGCACCTCAATAAAACCATCTTTGTCTTCCATGAGGCAGCATCATGCAGAAGGTGCACTACTGAGCTCTGGCAGTCTCTGGGCCTTCCTGTGTGTCCCATGAGCCAGCACATGAGGTGAGGTCCTGAGGCCTTGGCCTGGAGGAAGTGTCCACAGATGACACCCATGGGAGAGAATGAAGCACATACCTGCTAGGGTGGGGGAAATGCAGCAGCCTCTCACAGGCTGGGGGGTGGCCCCGGGGCGGTGGGGTTCCCGACGAGAGAAACAGGCCTTGGCAGCAGGTGGGACCAGGGCCTTCAGCAAGGTCCAGGTCCAGCAGGCTCTTCTCTGAGCCGGAGGTGCAATGGCCGTAGCTCCCATTCACTAGGCAGAGAAACACAGAAGACACAGTGAGTGGGAACAGCCTGCAGAGGGGTATAGGGAGAGGGCAGTCTGGGTCCAGTGTGGGACAGAGTCACCCAAGCCAGCACTAACTAAACCCCTGTGGCATTTGAGGTACCGGAGATATCTCATTAAATCCCCTAAGCATCACGGACCCAGTAATAACCCCGATTCTGAGATGTGGGCGCTGAGCTCAGTGGTCAAATGACCATCACACACTTGCTGAGCACTCAGAGGACCAGACACCCCCATGGTTCTGCTAGCTAGACCGAGGGGCTCCTGTCTCTGGGAGCTCACCGGCCATCAGCCCCACGTCAATCACCTGGTGCTCCTTTGACACATGCTAGGCATGTGCTCAGGTGGGTGGGCTAGAGCTGAGCTGCCCAGCAGGCGATGGGGGCGTCACTGACATGTGTGTGTCAAGAAGTCGGTGCTCACTCAACAGCATCTGTCCCAGTTACTGCCAACTCAATCTACACTAGTTCCCAAGTCCTGTTACACCACAGAAACAGCCATTCACACTCTGTATCCTCCATGCTGCCTGACTACCACAAGCTCTGTCCTGTCCAGAGACTGGGTTTTTCTGAAGATTAATTGAAGATTAACTTACACCCTGTCAGTTGGCACAGTTATGCTAAGGAGGAAAGGACGCAGGCTTGGGGCCTCTGTATGAGCCCCGATGGCCCCCAATCAAGTCCATGACTCGGACATGTCCTTCCCTGAGGTGACCCTCTGCCCCCTGCTAAAATGGAGATAGCCACGCCAGTTTCCCAGCGATGTTGGGAGGTGTTGAGTGCCACCGTGCAGCCCGTAGCACGGCAGGTGCACCAGAAGTGGAAATTATTCTTATTGCAAAATAACATTCACTGGGAAAGGGTAAGGTGCCGTCTAGATGCAAAAAAGCATTAATAAGCGGCTCAAGTGTTATCCAGGTACTGTCCACACCGAGCAAGGTAAACCATGAAGATGAGAAAAGAGGTGGTACCAGAGCAACCAGCCCCTTACTGTGAGGACAAGAACAAGAGCAGGCCCTGGGAAGGCTGGAGCTTTGCACCCCATCTCAAGGGAGCCTCTCCACTTCCCTCTGGGTAAGTCAAGTATTATTATCCCCACCATACAGAGGAGAAAACAGAGGCTCAGAAAGGTTAAACCAGTCACCCAAGATCACACAGCTGGGCAGGGTCTGTGTTCTGTCAGACCCAAGCCCCCAAGTCACAATGCAATCAAAAGTGACCTCTTCATAATCAAACCACTCTTGAGGTGCCACCCAGGCCCAATTCCAGCCCACCCCCAGGCGGCACCTTCAGCATACGGTTATCCGGTTATCCCAATCCAATGCCAGAGCCACTCAGGCTAAGCTGCCGTGTCTGAGGGCTCTAGGCAGGAAGCCCGACTACCACAGACTCTGCACACTTTACAGTGTGCAGACGAGAATGCAACACTCTCGAGGTGCCAGGGAAGGTGAGGGGTTCAGAAGAGTCTCAGGTTCCCAGGAGCAGGCCAGCCTGCTGGCCAAGGCTCCAGTGAGGATTTGCTCAGACTCGGCCTTCAGCGCCCCCTTCCCAGACCAAGCCGGCCTGAATCCTGCTGTGAAGAACACTCACTCCTGCTGGCTTTGGCTGCTGCAGGACCAGCCCCTCACACGCTTATTTTTTAATAACTTGGTTGTTTTTTAATTAAAAAGAAATCCCTGGTAACAAATGTGAACGGCCTGAGTTAATGAGAGCAGGCTGCCGCTCGTTTAACTCCGTCTCTGCTTGGCGGTCTTTGCTTTTCCAAATCGTTTCTGCATGCGATTTTATTGTCCCATTGAGGCAAATCCCGGGACTAGGCCTCAGAAAACTGTGGATAATTTTATGACCATTAATAGCATTTGGAGCAGAGAGCACTTAATCATCACACGCTCTGCCAGGGTCTTTCTCCCAGAATCCTTGGGTTGGGGAGGCAGTTTTAAGCTTCCTTCAAGGACCCACCAGGCTTGGTGGGAGCCTCAAGCCTCTGGGTTACTTACTGGCTTCTTCACTTAGGTGGATGTATGGAGCGATGGATGGCGGATCCCCAGAAAGGCACCAGGGAGCCCAGCATTTATCAGTCCTCCCATACACGCAGGCACATTGATCCCTGCAAGGCAGGCCTATGATATAGCACTTTCCAGATGAGAAAAGCTGAGGTTTGGGAGGTTAGGTGCCTCTGACTAGGGCTCATGGGCCAGGGACCACCATTCAAACCCAAGGGTCTCAGACCTCATCGCCCAAACTCTGCTGCCTCTCAACCAAACGATGAGTAAGTGGAAACCCCCATCCCGCCAAACAGGCATCCCATCTCGTAACTCCACTGAAGTCTGTGCTGGGGAGGCTTCGGGAAGTCCTAATACACCATCACAGTGAGTCCTACCCCTCAATCTTTGTGACACTCTGCCAGGTGGGAAAAGCCACCCCAATGATAGTGGAGCACACAGAGCCTTGGAGTTCAGTGGTTAAGCCAAGGTCACACGGGGAGTAAGAGGCTGAGCTGAGAGGACAACCCATGACCTCTATGGGAAGAAACAGTCATTACTTGACAAACAACAGGGGCCTGTTGGTTTCTTCTCTGATGGATACAGTTAGAGGTTTTCCTCGACAAATAAGCAAGTGGCTTTGGGAGGGGGTGGGAGGAAGGAGGCCCTAGGGTCACAGTGTGGCACTGATGGGGGTCCAAGCTTATTCTAGCCCCTGTCCTGAGTGGTCCTCAAGCATTCTGGATAAAAGCATCGTCCTCCCCATCGCTCAGGGACATAAGCTGGCAAGTGGTTGTCCAAGGTCACATGGCTACTGCTGGCAGAGTTGAGGGCCAAACACAGGTCCCCCAGAGCCTAAGCCAGACCCTGTCCCAGGTCTCAAAGGATGGAAACTCAACCAGAAGCTGTCTCTTGTGTCCCAGAGATGCTGCCACCACCGTAAATGTGTGGGTACCGCCACGGTGCCCTCCACAGGGCCATGTGGGGCAGAAGACCCTCCACTGCTCTGCTGCCTATTGGCAGCTTGACTCTGTCTCCAAGGGCATCACAGGACATGTCCCTACTTGCTCTCCATCTCCAGGGAGCAAGCATGGAGATGCTCTGGGGAGATATGGGAGCCAGAGGGGCATATCAGGTGTTGCCCTGAGACTGGGGGTGTCCTCAGTAGGAGCTGACATCCAGCAGCCATGTTCCCCTCTATTACAGGGGGCTGAGAACAGTCCCCAGACCTGGATTTCCCCACATAAATGAACCACCTTTGGAGCTCTGGATGGTGAGGAGTGCTGTGTTCATTTTTAGAGATTGATGAAAAATCCTGAAGTATCATGGCCGGGCCAGACTGATCATCTATTTCATTAATAGGTGAAGCAACTGAGGGTCAGTAAGGGAAAGCACCTGCCTTGGTTGCACAACAAATGCACAGCAGAACCTGGCAGGCACCTGGGGCTAGGTAAGAATCTGGTTCACGCTTCCCCTTCAAGTCTCAGCTTTCTCATCTGTAAAATGGTGCTGAAACCCACCTCACAGGAGTGTGGTGACAATGAAGTGAGATTATGAACATAACGCATTTGGCACATGCCTAGCTCACAGTAAGCACTCGAGAAGCAATGACGAATGATTTCTTCTCCTCAAGTTCAGGCTGGGGCCAGGAGGCAGGCCCTGTATGAAAAACATTCTCTCTCCACAAAGGTCAGGTCTAGATGACCGTGAGGCCAGACTCAGAAGGACATGCTCCAAATGCAGGACTGGGAAGCCTGAATGAGGTCACAGCTAGCAAATCTGAAGCAAATGGCTCCAGTTACACACGAGAGAACTTTGCAAATTACCGTAATGACTTGCCTATAAAGCAGTGCCACATATAAGGTGACTCCCCACAAGAATTTTAATTTACGCTAAAACCTGCCAAGTCTGCATGAGGGACAATGATGCATTCAGCATCCAGAGCCCAGATGCCGCCTCCTTGCAGTCCCAGGAGCAGCCAGCAGCCAGGGTGTAGGAAGGCTTACCTGATGACTACTCCTCATTCACCGACAAGCAGACTTTCATGCCCACCAGGTACCAAGCAGGCAACAGGGAATCACACTTTACAGGCTACAAAATATTTTACAACCATCAGCTCTGGAGCTTTACTGCAACCCTCAGGAGCTGGCAGCACAGGCTCAGAGGGGGCAAGCAATTTGCCCAAGCTCACACAGCAAGTATATAGCTCAGACATTTAGTCAGCAAACTTTTTCTGTTATGGGTAAGGCGGTAAATATCTTAGGCTTTGCAGGTGATGCAGGCCTTGCCACAACTACACAACTCTGTATTATTGTACCGTGAAATGCAGCCATAGATGATACATGAATAGGTAAGTAGATCGGTTTCAATAAAACTTTATTTAGAAAAACAGCTCACTGGTGCTTAGGCTAGAATTTGCCAAATCCTAATCTAGTGCAGTGGCTCAAAAGAACTTTGTAGCTAGAATGACAGGGATTAAAAATCTGAAACTATCATATATTCTGCATCTGTAGAATGGGGAGAATGTTACAAGGTAGTGCTGATGATGTGGAAAATCACTGTCAACTCCTGAACAGAGTTGAACATGGGTTCACCCATTTACCTGGTTGTTACCTTGCACCCCCACAGTGTTTTGCTGTTATGGGCAGCCTGACACCTCCCAAACCCTCTGTGTCCTCTGATGGAAGTATATCTCCTTCCAGAATATTCTCTGATCTCTCCCACCCTCCCTGAACTTCCCACCTCAGCTCACAGCAGCCCCTGAAAATAGCTGCTGTGAGCAGCTTCTGCTAACCCCGCATATGCCAACTACTCAACAGGTTCTGATCCCTAAATCTCCACCATATCACCAGAGTCAGATTCTAATCCTCTGTACTATCACTCTGAGATTTTAAGTGTGATTAAAGTCCTGCCTCCCCAACAAGTCTTTAAATCCTTCAGGATCTTGGAGTCCCAGAGGTGCTGAAGTCAGTGCATGTCAAGACATGATTCTGTCCAATTTGCGACACACAAAGAAGAGAAAACAGGGATCCAGATGAGGGAGAGACTTGCCTTACTGGCACGGCAGGCAGATTCTCTAGACAGTTGGGACCACAGAGTGCAAGGAAATCCTGAAAAGTGGGTGGCTGGAAGGACCATCCCAAGTTCACTCTCATGCCTGCTATGTGCAGACACTGGGACTTAGGGAAGCAGAAGTTTTGTCACACACACCTGGGGTGCAATACTTGCTACCATGAATTTTGTGACTGATATAGATGAGCTGCCTCACTCTTCTGAGCCTCAGTTTCTGAGCCATCAGTAAAATGGAGGTTCAATCTCAGCTCCAGAGCATGGCTGTCAAAAGTGAATAGATACTACATGTAGGGGCATGTCACCACTTTAGTAAAGGTCCCTCTGTTTACTTTCTTGCCAGGCAGAGGAGACAGTCAACAGCTGCACTGGGGAGACCTGTCTCCAGGAAGTCTACTTTCCCAAGCAGTGGGTCGCAGTGGCCCCAGAGGGCAGCTCAGGTTAATGGGGCCTTGAGTCTAAGCCCAGTGCCTGCAGGCTCAGTATAGAGCAGGGTGGAGGCCCCCTCTCTGAGCCTTTGCTTTCCCTTCTGCGCAGTGGGGTTCCAGACCCGGGAGAACAGGAGACATGTGGTCCTGCTTCTCAGGCCCAGGGAGGGTGAGCACCTCTGCAGAGGTCAAGGCCACGCTGCATTCATACTCCCCAACCCTTCTGCCTCACCAGGCTGTCTCTCTTCTCTTTTCCCTCCTCATCAAGCCAACAGGTTTGCTTGGTGACCAGCAAGAAGTGGGGGCTTCTGAAAGAGAAGCAAACAGTCGGCAGGGCTTCTCCAGTCTCCAGTCTGCAGGATGAGCTAACTGAGGCCCACTGGCCCTGGGGCTGCCTTAGGGCGCTCATGGCCATCAGGAGGCCCATAACCTCAGCAGGGCCTCTGAAACTTCAGAGCCTGATGCTTGGGGCCTCACGCCGGGCTTATGACTGCCTGCCGGCTCTTATCCCAGATCACAAAAACTCCATAAATTCCCCTTTAAAACTAAGCTAGATTTATGAGACTTGGGCCAGTAAAACCTGAGCAGGCTCACCTCGGGATGGCGCCGCAAAGAAACCAGAGGGAGTGCACAGCTCTGTCCCAGTCCAGAGCCAGGAAGTGAGCTGCTCAGGGCAGGTAACGCATGAAGGTGCAGGTATACATGTATAGAAACACATATGAGCCAAGTTTTCCCTCCAGGTTAGTGCATGTATGTTGTTGGAAAATTAGAAAATGTACCTAGGCAACAATTAGAAAATATATATCATCTATAAAACCACCAACCACAGTGATCAACAGCAGACATGACACATAGAACCTCTGTAGTGTTTTCCTGTATATCTATATACATTTTTTTTTACCAAAAAACCAGGATAATATACATATTTTCTCATACTCTGCTATTTTCATTAGTAACTATTTGGAATACTAAAGTTTATAGAATACCCATTATATGCCAGATACGGTACTAGACTCTTTCCAGGGTCATATGGCTCTCCAGCAGAAAACTGACTTGCCCAAGGTCATGCAGTTGATAAATGGTGGGGTCAAGGCCACCTCTCTCAGACTTGGAAGGCAGTGCTGGCCTTCCAACAGTTGTTTGATTATCCCCTATCATTAAGGGATTTAGGGTCGATACAGTTGATTACTTTCTCGGTGTCTTATTCTGCTCAGACTGCCATAACAAAATACCAAAGACAGAGATTTATTTCCCCACAGTTTTGGAGGCTAGAAGTTTAAGATCAAGATTAGGGTTTCTGATGATTTGGTTTCTGGCTAAGACTATCTTCTCAGCTTCCAGATGATCGCCTTCTTGCTGTGTTCCTCATACGGCCTTTCCTTAGGGCATAGGGGGAGGGATGGAATGGTGGTGGGGTGGGGAGAGAGAGAGAACTAGTTCTCTGTTCCATCTAAGGACACTAATCCTTCAGCTCAGATACCACTGTTACAACTTCATTTAAAGTTAATTACATCTGCAGAGGCCGCATCTCCAAACACAGCAGCCACATTGAGGGTTAGGGCTTCAACGTATGAATTGAGGAAGGGATACAAAAAAATTCAGTCCAAACCACTTATATCAATCCTCTCCTTCCCCCTTCCTAATAGACTCCCATATTTATGATCTCTATTGGGCTTGAGAAGGAGGGACAATATGAGACAGCAAACAAGAGTGCCAATTTGGGGGCACATCTGACTATGTTTGATTTCTGGTTTTGCCATTTACTAGCTGTGGCCCTCTTGAAGTCAAGCAACTTAGCTCCTCTGTACCACAGTTTATGAAGTTGAAATGGGTTCATGTACCATATATAAAGTTCCTAGAACAGTGCCCCCACACACAGCAGGCACTGTGTGCTCTCATTGTTGTTCCTATTAGCCCCACTCCAAGGTGAGTTCCAGAAGCTAATTGATCAGCATGGCCCCATCTCCCCAGTACATTCCCAAGGTGACTGGCTCATAGTAGGCATGTAATGCGTGTTGGTTTAATGAAAGGCCTGGGACTTTTGTTTGGTGACCAGGAAAGAGCAGCCCCCACTTGCCCACGTTAGGAGTGAGGATGCATGTGGTCCGAGGAGTGAGCAGAAATCACCTATAATCCCAAGGGAAGTGGCTGGAGGACAAAGATGCCTCAGTAAACTGAGGTATTCAACTAGAAAAACAGTAAAGAAACTAAGTCATGGCACTGGTGGAACCAGGAAGAACCACCTGTGTGAACAAAGTTCCTATAATGTTTGAAGCCTGTCTCAGATGAGCTTTCTATTACTTAGAGCCAAAAACATCCTTATTAATATAATATTCTTCTATAAAATAATTTTATCCACTGACAATCTTTGTTTTTGTGTGTCCATTTATACCATTAATGTAACTAATGCATATTTAGGATTAGACCTACAATTTTATTATGTTTTTTATTTGTCCCATTTATTCTATATTCTTTTTCCTCTCCTTTTTTGTCTTTCAGATTCACCTAGCTTATTTTTTTATTATTCCATTGTCTCCCTCTATTAGTTTGTTTAATACACTTTATTATTAGTGGTTATCCTAGCAAGTACAGCATTCATCCTTGATTTATTGCAGTCTAATATAGATTAGTTAACTTACTACTGCCTAAAAAGTGAAAGAACCTCACTGTAACTTTATATTCTCTCTCTCTCTCTCTCTCTCTCTCTCTCTCTCTCTTAGTTATTACTGTTGGGTATTTTAATATTAGCCCTCTATATGTCTAAGCATCATCAGATATTATCAACATTTTATATCATCAATATTTATTTAAATATTTTTCCCTTCCTCTTGCTTTCATTTTCCTTCTGCAAGATGATTTTTTTAATGTCTGCATAATATTCCAACACATTGTTACACATATTTTAATCTACCCTCCATAGTTGGGACTATGATTGTTTAGGAAAGTTTAAAACCAGAAACAATCATGTAATGAATTTCTTTGTAAATCTATCTTTATGGCCAGACATATTTATAGCCTTAGAATAAATTCCCAGATGTGAGACTGCTGAATTAAAGGACATGCAAAATTTAGAATTTTGTTACCTGGCATTCAAACTACTCTCCAAAAAGAATATGTCAATTTATACCACTAGCAGTATAGGAAAGCACCAGCATCTTTGCAGGCTCACTGCAAGTCTCTCCTTGGTATTCTTGCTAAAAAGAAATTATTAATTTACCAGTTCAGGATCATTTATAATTAAAAAAAACAGGATGCTGTCTCTCCAGCAGCTCTCTTCAGCAGTGTATTTCAGTGAATCTGCCTGCTCTGCTCCCCACTCTGTCTTTAGTGAATCCTCTTACCCCCTGCACCTCTGGTCTGCATCCCAGTTCTTGCATGCATAAATAAAAAGGAAATCTTTAGAAAAAAAGAATAGGAGACAGCCTGTATATCCAATAATAGAATGGTTAAGTAAACTACAGTAAAATTACTCAGGAGAATTTTACGTAGTCATTAAACCTGATGCAGCAAAGCTCCACTATGATGCAGTAAGTACAGTCCCCAAACTTCAATTACTTAAAAATGCAGAGTTGTGTTATTACACAGTTAGCTTGAAAATGATATTTTTGGTGTCCTTTCTAGTTGGTGTAGTAGTGGGGATGCTTTCATTTATTAGTTATAAAAAGTGAAAGAACCTCACTGTAACTTTATATTCTCTCTCTCTCTTAGTTATTACTGTTGGGTATTTTAATATTAATAATAATATTAATAAATTAATTTAAATAAATATTGATGATATAAAATGTTTAATAATAATATTAAATTATTCTAATTTAATATTTAATTTAATTTTATAAAGCAAAGTTCCTTCCCTATCATAAATATGGGAATAGCCCCTCTCACAAAGTACACACCACACAGTGAACCAAGAACGTGTCGAATGGTTATGGGGCCATCATATCCTAAACCCATCACCCCCTTCCTCTAGTCCCCAAGGAAAAGATGACATTTTACTGCCCCATCTGTGAAGTGGCTAGAGGGAAGTCAGGAGTGACTATTAATAGCCAATCCTGTTTTGTATGCATTTGCCTTATCCTATGTTTGACTGGATTTACTAAAGATTTGAGTTACGAGGGCTGATATTAGTAAGAATTATATTACATGAGAAGAACAGGATTTAAAACTTCATATACATGAAAATAACCTAAATAATCAAAAGGTGGAAAATCAAGATATCAAATATTAATCATTTGTTCATTCATTCACGTGTATGTTGGATGCCTACTACGTGCTAGGATCAGGCACCAGGAATGCAGTGAGGAAAATGAAGGGAAGTTTCTATAGTCATGGTGTTGACATTTTGATCAGAGAGGAGGTGATATCAAAAGTGAACACAGGGCCTCCCTGGTGGCACAGCGGTTGAGCGCTGGGTTGCGAAGCTGTCGCAGCCTCTGCAGTGCTGGTTCGATCCCCGGCTGCCGGGCGAGGGTCCCACATGGCTCCTGCCGCCCGCTGCTCCCCTCAGCAGTGTACTTCATCAGTCTGCCTGTTCTGCTCTCTGCTCTGGCTCTGGCAAATTCTCTCACCCTCCCGCACTTCTGACTGTACCCAGTGCTTGTTTGAATGAATAAATAAATAAATAAATCTTTAAAAAAAAAAAAAAGTGAACACAAAAACACACACTGTAATATCAGGTAGAAATAAATGATATGAATTAAAACAAAGGGAAGAAATTAGAAAGTAAAGAAACACGAGGACAGCTGCAGGAGGGCTTTCCAAGGGTGACATCTGTGCGGAGGCCTGAGTGACAGGAAGAAGGGAGCTGTGTGGACACCCGAGGGAGGGGATTCCACACAGGGGAGCAGCACGTGCAAAGGCCTTGGGTAGGAATGTGCTTCAGGGTGGAACCACTGAAGGCCCGTGTGGCTGGAGCCTAATGTGCCAGGGTGAAGGAGGCCAGTGATGGGTCCTAAGAAGAAGCGGAACCGGTCCCTGGCCTTGTGGGTCCTGCTGAGGACTAGGTTTTATACTCAATGTGCCATTGAAAGGTGAGCAAAAGAGCACCAGATCCGATTATGGTGTAGAATGATGTCTTGAGTTTTGTGCTGAAAAAAAGACTTTAGAAGGGCACGAGTAAATGAAGTAAAGTGTGGTTGACCAAAGGAGTGTTTTCTAAAATCTCTGTTCTTGCTGGGTGAGTGGGCTGGTTTCTGGGGGAAATGATAGTATCATGACCATTCATTTAGCGAAACTCACAGAAGGGCTCATACACACACACCAAGGGAACTTTCCTGGATGTAAATTTTTAAATAATTTTAAATCTCTGGTTACATATTTCAAAATGATATCTTAATAATAAAAAACTGTTCCAGAATCCATCCTTGAGAATCAACCAAAAGCAAAGGTGGGCTAGACTTCTGCCCTCACTCGCACTGACCACATTCCAGGGTGCTGGCCTGTGACCAGGTCCCTCCTTCCCAGGTCACCACCAGCAATTCCAGGGCAGAAGAGTGGACAATCCTAGATCAGGTCCAGGGAACCCATTGGACAGCCCTAAGGAGACAGGTGAGCTCACATGAGATAAGGTGGCTGATGGGACCCAGAGCTTCCTCTCCTCAAGATGGGTCTGGGGCTCTGATCTCTTTCCCTCCTAGTGCAGACTCACAACTGCCAAGCTTCTCCTCCTTCCCCTTTGCCCTCCCCCACCTTTATCTCCCTAATCTCCCCCCTCCTCCCAGTTCCTTCCCTGAAAAATCTCAGGGCTAGTTGGGGTAGGGGGGTGGGGTGAGGAGACAGAGACGCTAGGTTGAATGGGAAGGGAGCAGCACAAAGCAGGGCCCTCAGGCAGGCAGAAGAAAGCACTGTGCACACTGAAGTATCTCCTAGGCAGGGGAGGGGTCCCAGTAAATTAACTCCCAAACCCCTTAAAAAGCTCAGATTGCCATACTGAGCCATCATGACCCAACATGTAAGATTAGAAACTCCCATGCACTGGGCTTCTAAAATTCTATGATTCTCTCATTCTGAGATGATGTAATTTTATAAAGCAAAGCATTGAAATTACTATGGTTCTAAGTCTCTGTGATGTCATGGATCAAACACAAGGAGATTCTCTGATCCAAACATCGTAAAATCCCACGCACCTCTGATGAGAAGCCCTGCCACTTCCAAGAGTACCCTGAGCCCCACGTGAGCCCATGCCCAGCCCAAATCATCAGAGTGATAATGGCGATTACTAAAAACCCCTTTGTTTTTGTCTAAGCCTGAAAGAGTCAGGAGAGTAATGGGATGACAAGAAGTCCAGAGGAAATGGCTGTTGAAATCCATAAAAACTTCTCAAAGACAAACATATTCCATCTGTGTTTTTTCAGTAAATACAAGGCCATAAATGTTTATGTCAGGCATATATTTATTATTTCATGAATGGCCTTTTTTTTACTCCCTCCCCTAAATCAAGCTAATTAGTTAACGCCTATGCCCATGTTGTTTTTCTCCCTCTAACTGATGAAATGTTCCCCCAAACTGCTAAAAAATATATAAAGCTAGAAAGAAGACATAAGGGAGGGGCGGGGAGAGGTAATCAGCTTCAGGCAGCTGGTGGGGAAGGCACACGAAACACCAGCATCTTGAAATCCTCTCCCGGTCCATCTAGGGCTCCCCGGGAAGGATCAGTAGTTCTGAGAAAAAAGCTGCCATCCTGCAGGAAGATGCCTGCACCTCCAGGGAGGACACATACAGAGACGGAGCACAGAGCAGACAGCGGGGGCAGCTCCTCGTCCCTCAGAGAAGTTCAGAGTTTCTAGACTCTGGGAAAGATAATTTGTTCACAGTGTGGCTGGAAAGTCTGGCAAAGCCAATTAGGGAAGTTGCAGAAGTTGTATTGACTTCTGAAAAATCACCTTGCCTCAGGCCCCAGATCTGCAACCATCCAGTGCTCAGGGCCCTTCCTCCAGGAAGCCCTCCCACAGGGCATTCTGCTCTCCTCCACTGCACACCCCTCTTCCAGGATTTACACCCAGTGCTCCAGTCTGCACCCTCACCCACCAGGGCACAAGAGGCATGATGACAGCAGAGATTTTCCAGAATGGGAGTCCCCCCACCCCAGGAGACACTGAAAATCACTGGGGGTTCTGGTGGTCATGATGACCAGGAACCACTGTCTTTTAGCGGGGAGGATGGCTGACTCACTGCTGAAGGGTGGGTGAGCACTGCTCCACTAACTTTTGAACATCTTGCCAGATATTCAAGCTAACTATAAACAAGCAACCTGGTCATCTAAACCTAGAACATAGCCCCATTTTACACATAAACACAAAGTTCTTTTTTCATGATTTTAACATACACTGAATTTTCCAGGAATGGAACCACCATGTAAATTGAGGAAAGACTGTACTCTGTTTTGTTTGGAATGTAGCCAGGAGTTGTTCACCATTTCAGAAAACACGTCACCCTCCGTCACTGCCTATGATTTGTGCCCTAGCAGCCTTCAGCTTCGGGATGCGGCAGGCAGGTGCAGCCACTGACGCCCTGCCCCCCACCCCTCTCTGGTACTGGCACGCCCAAGCACGTAGGTGGGAAACGCACGTTACTTATGAGCTACTTCCCTTTCATTTTTCTTCATAATACAATTGAAACATTATATGGAATATTTTAATTATGGTGCAGGCTGGCTACGTTATCTACGAGTTTCACTTCAGGAGAGGAAGGAGGCCATACAAATGGTCCCTGTTAGGAAAAGGAAGTGCACGGAGAACCACTGACCCAGGCCAACTCCTGGGTTTTCAGATGGGGAAAGTGGGTTCTTCTCCAAAGTCACATGGCGAGGGGCGTATGGGAGAGCCAGGATTTGCTCACGTGTGTCTGACTCGCTGGCGCTGAGACTCGAGGGCAGGCCCGTATCGTGATGTGGGAAACACCCAGGGTCTGGCTCCAGATCAGAGACACACAGAAAGCCCTGAGCCCAGAAGGACACCCAAGAGGGCAGGTGCATGCGCCCAGTGTGGCTCCCCAGGGAAGGGAAGCTGGCAGCCCCAGCCTGTGCAGGGGGCATGCACCGGGTGGGAGAGGGGCTGGCAGAGACGGGGCTGGCAGGTGTGGGCCCACAGCGGAGACCCAGATCAGCAGCTGCTGGGGCTTGAGACCCAAGAAGGAACTACCCTACCCCCGCCTTCCTCCCCCACCCCAAATTTTCCCTTTCCCCTCTTATGTTCCCTGACTCAACTCTCTCCTTTCCTTCCCTGTCCCCCTAACAGCTCCCAGTGCATGCCTGCCTCCCCATGCTCACTCTGCTCTGTTCACACACCACTCACCTTTTCTTCTCCTCCATGAAGCCCTCCATCCACCCCATCACAGCCAGCTGATCTTTCCAAACCACAAAATCTGACTCATCAGTTGCCCCTGCTCCTAACCCTCCATGGCTCCCAATACCCACGAGTACCCTCTGACTGCTTCAACCTGAACCTTCTGTTTTTCCCTCTGTCCAGTGCCCTCCTGCCAGCCCCAGCACGCTCCCCACCCTGCAGCTGTGCCCAACCCTTAGGAGCCCCCCAGGCCTGTTTATTCTCCCTTGTCCTTGCTGTTCCCCACTAAGCAAGCCCTCTTTATTTACTCTTTGCTACCCCAAACCCATGTGCCCCCCAGAACTTCCCTGTACTGTGTGCTATGGCTTATGCACCAGAGACCTTTTGGAAGAACAAATGAATGCATCAGGTGAGTTTTGAGCAAGGCTGAAAAGACACTCAATGCGCTGCTGCCAGGAAAGACAGACTCAGAAAGACAAGAGACAAGCAGCCTTTCCTCTGACATGCAGGCCCCTGGGGTGGGTTGGCCAGTGGGGTAGACCTCACTCCATTAAAGCTTTTATGGCTCAAATCCACACTGATTTCCCTGGAGAGACGAGGGATAGAAACATAATGCACATTTCTAAAACTGTATTAAACACGAAGTGGCACTTATCTGTATTTTCGTTCCAGAGGAGCAGGCCTCTGTGAGGGAGACTGCAGGTTCAGGCCCTGCCCAGCCCGGGCTCTGCTCGGGACCAGCCCAGCGGACCCGCACTGCCCTGACTTGTGAGGCTGCAAGGAGGGCTTCTGGGGATTGCAGCTCATGAGGGGAAAGCGCAGCAGAGGAGAGAGCCTGCCCAGGTCACATTTAGTCTCCATGGGAAGGGATCTGGCTTCCCACCCAAAATAATTGAATCAAATCTCCTCTGTTTTGGTCCAACAGCCCCTGCCTTCAGTCCTGACCCCTTCCAGCCATGGGTCTAGGGAAAGGCCTCTCTCTGGCTGGGAAGTGGAGTCCAGCATTCCCTGCAGACTCACTCCATGTCCTGGGCATCCCCATCCCTGGGCCTCAGTTTCCTTGCTATCAAACAAAGGAAGTGGACTGGACATGCCTCTGAATGTTTGTGTTTTCTTCTAGTCCCCAGGGAGCCACCATGATCCCCTGTCAAAAGTCATCAGGTCCGGAGGAGGGGCTGGTCTGGGACAGACCTCAGCTTCCCTCCCACAGGCCCTATTGTTGGGACTCCTTACTGCCCAACAGGCCTGCCTGGCCTGGCCTAGGTAGCCACTTTCCACAAAAAGAGGTTTCCTCTGCAATGGGTCAGTGACAGCACCTACCTATGCACCCCTGCTCCCCGCCCCCAGATCCTACTGTGTGCTGGGCCTGGGCCCTGGGACACGGAGATGAGCCAGACACCAGAGCTGCCCCTGGGAGGCCACACCTGGAGTGAAAAGGACACCAGGAAGCATCAGTGCCAGGACTGAAATTACCCCCAGGATGAGGGAGCAAACCTGCTTTCCGTCATTCTTCTTCCAGTGTGGTTACTACCTCCATGAAACCTTCCCTGATCCCGTGACCCTTTCCCCATGTGGCTGACTGCTCCCAAACACGCCGGGACCCCCTCACTTGCAGCCCTTACCATGAGATGTAAGTGTTGTGTCCATACCTGGGAAGACAAGTACCTGGGAAGGCAGAGCATGTGCTAAATATTACATCTAAGCATCTCAATAGTCTTGCTAAACAGACCAATTAACCCATTTTGTAGATGAGGAAATCAAGGCCCACGGAGATAAAATGACTTCTGAGTAACACCTAGAACGAAGTAGACCTAGGATTCAACCCCAGGACCTGTGATTCCAGACTACAGTTCTCAGCAAGGGCCACAGGGTGCATCCCACACCCTGCCCACAAGGCTCCCCACAAGCCCCAGGATGCCATTCATAGAAAAACTACCCACACCCTGAGGAGGTATAAGGTGTCAGGGCTACAATAACCCTGCAAGATAATCTAATCTCAGGCTCCTGCTATCCAGAAAAGGGAAACCGAGGCCCATTGAAAGCAAGGGGCTCATCCAAGGTCATGCAGCCAGCAGCCATGCATGCTTCTCAAAGTTTCTCCCAGCAGCTCTGCAAGGTCATCACAAGTTCCGCTGGAGTGATGAGGAAACTGAGCCTGGGGGTGATGAGGGCCATGCCAGGATTCAAGCCAGATGAGTCTGGGGTAAAATTCGGGCCATCTCCAGGACACCAGCTGCCATCCTCCAAGACATACACTTCACATTACACAGATGACCTCCTGGCTGGCCACCGAGGTCTGTGGCCAGCACTGACCGGGGCCTTTGCCACCAGTCCAGTGTCTCAGCATCTTTCTTCAGAGAAATTCTGACATCACAGTGTGCCATCTTTCAGAGGCATGTGGTTAGAGAACAGGGTGAAAAGAAAATGGACTGAAAGGCCGCCCAGGCTCAGGGCGTGACTCCCCGAAGTCGGCCTGCTCTCTTCTCACCCTTCCTGCTGCCAGGTTTTGCCGGGTAAGCTGTGGCAGTTCATTGCCAGGCAGGGAACCCCAGGCTGCCCATGAATGAGTGCAGTGTTTGGGAGCAGTCAACAAGATGGATGTTGTTTCGTTTCGGCTCCGCACACCGTAAACATTCTGTGGCAGACGCAACTCCAGGTGGCTCGCTGGCTCACGCTCGGCAGCTGGGCCAGCCTGCAAAGGCCCATTAACATGGACATAAACAAGGAGGGCTGGGGGATGGAAGACAGGGAGGGTGCTGGGGTTTGGCCCACTCAGGAGACAAGAACACAAAGAAGCAGAAATCCAGGAGGCAGGCTGGAGGTGGAGGCAGTTGAGGTGGGAGGAATGCAGCCCAGCCTGGTTCCAGGTCCATGTGCATATCATCTTCAACAATCTCACCTCCTCCAGGCCTCAGTTTGCTCACTGAAGAAGCAGGAAAGGGCTCCACTACTGGGCTGCAAGGAGGCCCTCAGAAATTCTTTATGTATGAGGAGTAGCAGACCTCTCCTATCTCACCCGCTGCTCCCCTTAGCAGCAAATTTCAGTAGATCTGCCTATTCTGCTCCCCACTCTGTCTCTGGTGAATCCTCTAACCCCTGCATCTCTGGTCTACACCCCAGTTCTTCTATGCAACAAAAAAAAAGGAAAAAAAAAAGAAAAATTCTTTACGAATGAGCTGATACACCAGCAAGCCGTTGCTTGAGGCAAAGACTACATCTGCTCCATGTTGGCCCAGCAGTTAATAGCATGGGCTTTGGGGACATAAAACCCACCTGGTCTGGAGTCTGAACTTTGCCATTCACTGGCTGATGTGGTCTTAGCTCTGCATGCCTCCCTTCCCTTGTCTGTAAAATGAAGATGGCCATACTTGTTGCACAGTTTGCCACGGGGTCAAAGGAGAATCACACCAGGAAGGCCACAGCTCAGGGCTCCATGCACAGTAAATAAAAGGTCACTGTCATGCTGTTATTACTGTATCCTCAAATCTCACACAGCCTCACCGAGAGCAGGCTCTCAGGATGAAGCGGGTAGCCAAGACTGGGGATGGCCAAGTTTCCTGGGAATCTCCCCTCCTGGTCTAAGATGGTCTTTGGATCCCAGACCAAGAGCTCAGCCTGCCAGGCGCCCATGCGGCCTCCCAGCCTGGCCCCAACATCAAGCCCCAGGCCCGTAGGGGAGTCAGTCCAACAGGACGAACATCAATTCTCCGAGAGCCAGTCGGCCAAAAAGCAATGTGTCAAATGACCAATTCATCAAAAGCCAATTAGCCACAAATTACTTTGCCAAATGGCTGCATTCCCAAATTACCCAAACAGTCACCCCAAACTTGTTTAGTTTAACCATTTATAAAGATGACAATTTGTTTTGGAGGAGGTGGTTTAGTTGGAGTTAATAAGTTTTCATTTTGTCTTCAGAGCAATATATTAAAAAATATTAAAGTGGTCAAAATCAAGAATCATGAGTTGGATTAGTCTTCTTATTTAGTAGTATTACTTGGTGTAGTTCATCATCAGTAATCTAGTGTCAATGTTTCATACAGGAAATCTTGACATTACACTGGATAATAGGTTGAATGGTGGCCCCTGAAAAGGTATGTCTATGTCAACTCTCAGGAAACTGTGAGTGTGATTTTATGTAGAAAAAGGGTTTTTACAGATGTACTGAGATTAAGGATCTTAAGATGAGGTGCTCTTTCTGGATTACCCAGGGCACTAAACCCAGTGGGAAGCCTGCCTGTGAGATACACAGAGGAAAGACACAAGGGGAGGAGATAACATTAGCACGGAGGAAGGCACTGGAGCCACCAGACCAAGAGTCAAGGATTACCAAGGGCCACCAGAGCTGCAAGAGGGAAAGAACTGACTCCCCAGAATTTCCAGAGTCAGCACCTGATGCCAGACTCTTTCAGAACCTCCAGATCAGACACTCCTGATGTCTGTAAGCCACCAGGTTTATGGTAATTCATTATAAGGGCCTCCAGTGTAATAAAAATATATACATTTTAAAGATCATTATTTTGAGCCATTTCATGTTTTGCCAACTCTTGCCCTTTTTTCAGAAAATTTTTGCTAATTTCTCAAGAAACTTTAGTTTCCTATTAACATAAAACCATGATATGGCTGTGTACATTAATTCCTAGTATGTTACTTTACCTATCTTTTAGAACTTGTTATGGATTTCAATTAAGTTGTTTTTTTAGTCTTTACAATTTTATATTTATGATTAAAGTGTATCAAACTTGATGGCTACTCTTTTAAAAAATTAACAAATCAAATACACCCATGTATAAAAAGGATAATTCATCATGACCAAATTTTCAGAATGCAAGGTGCTAGTTCAATCAATATAATTCACTAAATCAAAAGGATAAAAAAGTTATATGATCAGCTCAACAGACACAGTTGAGCATACCTAGCCATGATAAAAATTCTTAGCATACTAGAAACAAAATAATTTTCTCAATATAATAAAATACATCAATGATAAACTATAACTAACATCACGGTTGATGGCAAAAAGGCAAATGCTTTCCTTGGATGGGAACACCTGTACCACAACTGCCTCCTCCATCAGAAGTGGAGCCCCCACCTCTTACAGTGACCTTGCAGCTGTAGGGGGTCACTGTCTTGACCTCATTGACTCCCTTTTCCAGCCACTCAGCCCAGTGGCTGCTCTGTCCCTTTGCCTCCTCATGGAGCCACCAGGCCCAGGCTGCTCTTAGAAATGGCAAATGGGGCAGGACAAGGGGCAAGTTCCAGCCTCCTCAGTTCTAAGTCTACATCTCTTCAGCCTGACCAGACCCTGGCCAAATACTGAAGTTCCCACCACGGCAGTTGGTGGGGTCACTGAGCCAGTTAGAGGCAAGTCAAATAAACAGACACATACACACCTCCCCACACCACCAAGGCAGCTTCCCCACACCACTCTTTGGGATCTGTCCTCAAGAGCTCAGCAGTCACAGCTTTACACACTGCCATCTCGCCCTAGGAACCCCCATATCCACCCCTCCTCAGGGAACCCCATCCCCGAGGACTGATGGTCCTGGATGAGCTAAGTCTTCTTATCAGTCCCCTCATTACTCTGTCCCAGTCACATTCACTATTAAGAACAGAATGCTTATGTCCCCCCAGTTCACATGTTAAACTACCCCCAATGGCGGTGGCATTGGGAGGTGACTAGGGGGAGATGAGATCTCCGTGGAGCCCCCGTGAAGGTGATGAGGCCCTTTGCAGAGTCAGGATGAGAGCATGCTTCGCTGCGCTCTCTCCTGCAAAGCTGAATGAGAAGGTGGGTATCTAAGAAGCAGGAAGCTGGCCCTCACCAGACCTGGTACAGCTCAATCTCAGGCTTCCCAGCCTCCAGGACTGTGAGAAATAAATGTTTGTTGTATTTTTTGTTGTAGAAGCCTAAACCAGCACCTACATCTGCCTTGTCCTCAAACACATCTGGGGAGCTTTGCATATTTTAATTCCCTCTGTCCTCGCTTATCCCAGGTCAGTGTGGCTCCTTGTTGCCATTCAAGTCTCAGCACAGATGCCACCTCACCGAGAGCCTTCCCTGACGGGGACTCGCACCGCATGCCATCCTGTGGGACCATCTGTAAAGCACTCATTACTTAAAAGCATCTTGTTTCTTTGTTCACATCTTTATTTTCTGTTCCCTGAGGGCATGGACTTTGTCTGTTTTGCTCACCCCCCCAGGTAAGAGAATGTAATCTGGTATATAATAAAAATTCAGCAAATACCTGTCACATGAATATAAATCCTGCAAGGCCCAGCTGAAATGGCGCCTCCTTATGAGGCCTTCCTGAACATCCCTGCAGCCCCTTCAGTGGCAGAAACCCCACTCTCCCCTCCCTTATTCCGCCCCCCCCCCCCGCCCGCCAGAGTGCAGGACGGCACAGCCACAGCTGATTTACTCCAAAACCAGCACCTAGCACAGGGGTTGGACACAATTCAACTAAATAAATGAATGAGATTCAGCTTCCCCACCTGTGATAAATGTGGCAAGGCTTTGTACATTGTAGCATGCTGCTGTAGGCTCATGCACATGTATGTTCAGGCATGTATCTCTCTCTCTCTCCTGACAGTCACTGGGTCACACCACTCATCTGCTGAACCAAATTGTGGGCAGCATCTGCCTGTGTCCTCATTCCAGTTCCCACACCACAACCACAACCACGCATTGAAACCATAGGCCGTCCCTTCTACAGTTGGCCTGAGTCTTGAACAACTCATTACCTTAGCGGCCTGGAGGCAGAGGTTAAGAAAACCACGGAGCTGAGCACTGGCCATCCTGGAAGGGGGAAGTGTGGAGAGCTGCCGGCACATGTGAGCAGCAGATGGTCAGCCCACAGATCTGGAGGTTTCTATTTCAGTGACAATTCGTTTTCAGTAATTATCCCTCTCTCTTTTAAAGTCACCTAAGGCAGCCCTCGTGAGCACAGCGGCCCTCTTCCCTGGGCGAACTTTCAAGTTATTTGCACTTTTGGAGATGTGTAGAATTAAAAGCAGATGTGCCAAATTGAGCCTCCCGCTTGCTGCTCCACCTCTGATTTTTTTCCCCTGCCGGCCCACTGTAAATGTTTTTAAAATGGGACCCTGGTACCAGACATGTCAAATAGCTGAATTCAAGGTAGAGGAGGCTGCCAGCAGGGAAGATGGATGAAATTTAAAATCCCTTTCGACAGATTAACTAGAGACACTTTGAAGCCATAAATCATGCAGACAGTCTAGAAGAAGCTAAGAATGGATTTCGGTTTTGTTCGTATTTATTATCTCGAAGAGATAACAGAATGCAAGGGCAAACTGCCTGGCTGGAAAATCCTCTTGGAAACCCTCAAGCTGATTTTCAACAAGGGAAGTGGGCAGGAAGGGAGGAGGGAACAGAAGAACTAGCATCCATTATGTACCTGCTGCATGATGGGCAATGGGCTTGGCATGACTTGTTTTACAACACAGTGGCAGCCATGTGGAGAAGATGATATTGCCCCCATTTATGGATGAAGACTCTAAGATGGACTATGATAACTTGTTCCGGGTCATATATAGCCTGATCTCCCTCACTCCCCCAACGTGAGAATACAGAAGACCTGAGACAGTCAGAAAGACAGACAGACAGTGAGGACATGAGCACCAGCAGCCTGAGGGACCAGTCCCCCAAGTGACCTATGCACTGTCCCACTGCTGGTTGTTTAGCCTTGCAGCCCCTGCTACCTGGGGTGCCTTTGGAGGTCATCCCAGCTCATGCTCATGCCAGGACCAGGCGTGGCTCTCTGGCCTAAAGAGCATGCCCTGAATTATGACATTCTGGCTTTGTCTTATTTATTTATTCCCAGAGGGTGTGCCTCAAATAAATGTGACCTTATCCATCCCTATGTCCTCTCATTGCCACACAGCAAATGCCTAGTGCTGTTTAAATTGAGCTCCTTGTCGCTCCAGTATGCTCACACACACCAAAGGCAGGAGGGCAGACAGGGGAGGTAGCTAATGCTTCCTGGGAACTTCAATGATTCAACACACACTCTGTGCCAGCACCAGGTTAGGACCATGAGCCTTGAAGGCTAAGTCAGGCTGAGCTGACCAGGTCGAAGTGGGTAGAAGGGCATTTTAGGAGAGGGAACAGTGTAAAGCATGGGATAATGTGGGGAGGTTTGTGTATTCAGGGTAAGTAGTTGAGAGGTCTGGATTGTGTTACTATGACTCGGTGTGTGTGCGTGCTCACCTGTTTGCTCTGGCCCAGGTGGCTCAAGGATGGGCTTATCATTCAGCCCTCACATGCTGTATACAGGCGTTCCCTGACAGCCCCCAGACCCCACAGATTGCATCATCTGCTTCACTTTGCTTCTTAGCAATATCATTATCTACATATTATTCTACCTGCTCATTGTTCCACTTGAACACAAACTCCATAACCTCCATGAGGGCAGGAAGTCTCTCTAGACTCAATAAATAATTGCTAAATCAAATGGACTCTGGAAAGCCTGGAGAACCTTCTCAATCATTCCTGACACACACACAGGCCTTGAGGAGACCATCCTAGATCATTCAATCCGTAAATCTTGGGCTTTCCTTTCTGATCTATATATCAGATATAAATCAATTATATATATATAATATATATGTGTGTATATATATATATATGGCTCTGTGTGTGTGTGTATATATATGTGTATATATATATATATATATATGGATGGCTATACACATTCATTTGTGATCAATTTGGGGAGAAATGTCTTCAAAAATTGTTTCAAATTACATAATCCTATCTCTCAGATTGCTCAGATTTTGATATGTTCATTTT
This sequence comes from Talpa europaea, assembly GCF_964194135.1. Lineage (NCBI taxonomy): Eukaryota > Metazoa > Chordata > Mammalia > Eulipotyphla > Talpidae > Talpa > Talpa europaea. The sequence continues at coordinate 33,563,761 of NC_140076.1, forward strand.
TCCACTGTATCTATGTGTGTAGTTGTGTCTGTGTGTGTGAATGTATATACACATATACAAATATTTAGCATCCTATCATATTGATACTTATTTATGATTTTCTACACTAAATATCAAATCATAAGCATTTTTTTCTAGTCACTAAGGATTCTTTAAAAAAAAAAACCTTTCGAATGGCTGCATACTATTCCATCATCAGACTGTACCATAATTTATTTAGTTATTCCTTATTGCTAGATATTTATGTTGTTTCCAGTTTCTTACTATTATAAATGATGCTGTGATGAGCACTCGGGAACATAAATCACTGTCTGCATCTCCAAATGCTTCCTCAGGAAACTTCCAAGAGGACGAATTCCTGGGTCAAGGGCATTGAATATTTTCCAGGCTTATGGAACATACTGACAAATTGCCCTCCAGGAAGACTCCCAATTGACACTCCCACCAATGACTGGTGAGAGGTCCAATCTCACTGCACACTGCAACAAGGAGCACAGGATTTCCTTTATCTTTGCTAACGTAAAAGTCTGAAAAGATACTTCACTTTTATTTGGATTTTATAACTAGTGGGGGTAGCTATTGAAAATACTTTTTAGCTATCTGTTCCTCTGTCAACTGCCTCTTATCTTTTCTCCTTTTGGGGGGGTGGGAGGGCTTTGAGGTATTAAGGATATCAGGCTTGCTGTCTATAGCAAATACTTCTCTCAATTTATTTATTGCCTTTTATTGTTAAATTTTTACACGTGAAAATGTTCTAAATTTTCTAGTAGTCATATACAACAGCCTTTAGTTGAGATCACTTCTATGGCTTTCATATAAAGCTAATTCTTTTCCAACCAGACATAAGATAAATATTTCCCTATAATATCTTCTGTTTTTTTGTGTGGTTTCATTTCTCGCACTTAACTCCTTAATCCATCTGGAATGTATTTTGCAGGATAATGTAGGTGAGGATTTAACTTTATTTTTCCCCATAGTTACCCAATTGTCCCCATCTGTGTTATTTTTTTCAAGCCCCTCATGGCAGGGTTTCCAGCATCTCCTTAGTAGCTTCCCAGTGTAATCATCATCACAGAAATCACATGTATGTACTTACACTTTACAAAACACTGTTCATTCATCATTCATTCATCACATTTTTGTGGAGCTCCTGCGATGCACTAGGGACTATTCTAAGAGCGAGGAATATAGCAGTGAATAATATAGATCATAATCTCTGCTCTCATGAGTACACCTTCTAGTGGGGTGTGGAAGATAAGCAAAACAAGTAAGTTACATAGAGTGTTAGTGGTATGGAGAAAAATAAAACAGGAAAGGGATAGGAAATATTTGAGGAAGGATGCAAGATAAGATGTTCAGGGAAGACCTCACTTAAAAGTGCCAGTTAGGTAAAGATCTGAAACAGGTGATGAGCGACCTGAATGTCTCTGTGTAGCTGGGAGACATTCCAGGGAGGAAATGACCAGTGCCAAGGCCCTGAGGCAGCAGGAGACCTAACATGTTCCAGAATCAGTAAGAAGTCAGCATGACTAGAGGAGTAAGTCTGAGGCCAGGCAGGGAGGTGGTGTGTGTGTGTGTGTGTGTGTGTGTGTGTGTAAAAGAGACACAGAGAGAGACTGACTTATATCAGGCAGGACTTCCCTATAGACCTAGCTTTTTCTCTACATTTGCATGAGACAAGGAGTTTTGGTGAATTTTAAGTAGAACAACAAAACTACTGATGTTTTATCACAAGGTTTGCCAAACCAACCAGCACTACTGCCATTTGGAGCTGGATAATTCTTTGTTCTAGAAGGCTGTCTTGTGCAGTGTAGAATGTTTAGCAGCGTCCCCAGGAACTCCTGCACACACACATGCAACACACACACAATTGTGACAATTAAAATGAATTCAGACATTGCCAAGTGTCTCCAGTTGAGAATCACTGCTTTCCCGGGTTCATTCTGGCTGCCGTGTTGATGGGCACAAAGGCAGAGATAGAGACTTCAGCTAAAAGGCTACTGCAATCAATCAGTGAGAACTAATGGTGGCTTCAGCCAGGGTGGTGACAAGTAGCTAGATCCTAGATCCACTGTGAGTGTAGAGAACTCAGGACTTATTAACAATCAGCAGCAAGGACTGAGAGAAAGAGAAGAGTCAGGATGATACCAAGGTCTTTATCCTGAAGCTCTATAAAGATGTAGTTGCTATTTATTGAGGTAGGGAAGACAGGAGAAGGAACGGATTTGGGGGAGACCAACATAAGCTCAATTCTGGAGACATAAGTTTGGGACAGGATTTAGACATGCAAATGGAGATGCTGAATAGTATCTGGACTTACAGGTCTGGAGTTTATGGGCCAGACCAGGGCCAGAGACATAACTGGATCAATAGCGAATAGATGGTGTTGAACGCAGTGATTGATGCAGGATGAGAATACCAAGGGAGGGAATGTAGCAGAAAAGAAAGCCATCCAAGGACTAAGCCCTGGGTGTGCCAGAGGTTAGAGGTCAGGGAGCTGACCAGCAGTGGCCAGAGGAATAGAAGGAAAACCAGGCACGAAAGCATCCTGAAGCTGTGAGGAGGGATTAAGTCAAGGAGTAGAAAATGACCAACCGTATCCAAGGCTACTGGCAGGACAACAAAAATGAAGACTCAAGAGTTGTCCTTGGATTGGGCAACATGGAAATTGCTAGAAACTTTGATGGGAGCCATTTGGAGGTGAGGGTAGAGTGAAGGTCAGACAGGAAGTCACGAGGAAGTGGGAGGAAAGAAATTTGAAACACTGAGCTTAGATAGTTCTTTCATTTTTCTGTAATAGGTTCTCATTTTCTCTTGCATTCCTTTGACCTCCTCTCAACCCACCTCTTACTGTAGTCACAGCCACAGCAGCCAGTTGCAGGCGGGCTTCCTGGACTACAGACAGGGGATAGTGTCACCTACAAAACAACCACATGTGCTACAACCTTGCACACCCAACCCTGAGGTGGGTAGGAGTTAGTGCCTCCGGAGCACCCCTGACCAGCAGGAATGGGTGCCCAGCACTTTCCCCTTTGACAATGCTCTAAGGTGCATTTCAAAGGCTGCTTAGAAGGGGCAGCTGCTCAATAATGCACTGTTGATAGGCTCTCCCCCTTGCCCTGTTTCATTCCCCCATCTCACATTCCTGCTTCCTGGGATCACCTCCCAGGGGAGCTACCTGTTCCACAAACTCTCTGCCTTTAGGGGAAGCCAAGCTAAGACAAATGGGAAGGAGAGAAATAAGAAGGAGGTTGCAGGTAGATGGAGAGTCAAGAGACGTTTTGGTTTGTTTTTGTAAGATGTTGAGAATAATAGCAGGCTTTTGCTGATGATCCAGAGGAGAGACAAACACTGATGCAGGAAAGGGAGGGGAGAAGAGGCAGAGCAGTGGCGTCCACTGTCACATTTACAAAGTTGACCATACACTGGGTCACGACACGAAAGAACATGTACACACATACAGTAGAGAAGATCAACAAGTTGTTCTAAAGCTGGTTCTTCAAAAAATGAGTAAGATTGACAAACAACTAACAAGACAGATCACAAGAAGAAAAAGGAACAAATAACTAATAACAGGAAAGAAAAATAAGACATTTGATGCCACAGGCAATAAAAAGATGTTTAGAGAACATTATGAACATCTTTATGCCAATAATTTTGAAATGTAGTCAAAATAGACAAATTTCTAGGGAAATAAAATTTACAAAACTGATTAAAGGAGAAATAGAAAACTTGAACAGTCTTACAGGCATTAAAGTAATTTAACAAATGGTCTAAAATCTACCCACAAAGAAAATTCCTGCCCCAGATGGCTTTTCAGTGATTTCTACCCAACATACAAGGAAGAAATAATTCTAATCTTACATTCACTTTTCTAGAGACTAGAAGAAAAAGGGGTATTTCCCAATTCATTGTAGTAAGTCTAGGAAAATGCTGGTATTAAATCTCAAAAAGGACAACATGAGCAGGAAAAATTATAAGTTAATTTCATTCATTAATATAGATACAAAAATTCTAAATAAAGTATGAAATTGAAACCAGCAGTATGTAAATGAGAAAAATACATCATGACCAAATTGGATATACTGAATTCAAAGCTGGCTTAACATTAGAAAATCATTTAATGTTATTTACCACATTAGTAAATTAAAAAGAAAATAATATGAGCATCTCCATAATTGCAGGAAAAAACATGAAAAAATTCAATATTCACTCATCATTCAAAAAGAAAACTGTTAGTTAACCCATAAAAGAAAGAGCTTCCTTAAATGATAGAGTATCTACAAAGGGGTAACAGTAAATTTAAGTTAGGGGTGAATGTTGAAAGCTTCCCTTTGATACTGGATACAAACACAGGTCCCCACCATCCTTGTCTTTCATCCTCCACCCCCAACTCCTCTTCAACATTATACTGGAAGGGGGCCTCCCTGGTGGTGCAAGAGGTTAAGACACAGCACTATGAGCTATTTGCAGCCACTGCAGCACAAGTTCAATCCCCAGCTAGGGAGCTACCCACATGGCACAGCAGACCTCTCCTGACTCGCCCGCTGCTCCCCTCAGCTGTGTGTTTCAGTAGATCCGCCTGTTCTGTTCCCCACTCTGTCTCTGGTTAACTCTCTCACCCATGGCACCTCTGGCCTGTACCCCAGTTCTTGCATGCATAAATAAATAAATCTTTAAAAAAACAACAACAACAACAACATTATACTGGAGGTCATAACCAGCAGGACTGGCAAGAAAAAGAAATGAAAAGAGTACAGGATGTATGAATAGAGTTCCCATCCCCACGCAGGTTTCTCTGATTCTTGCATACACAGAGCCCTCCGCAGGCCACATCCCACCTGTGAGGTCCTGGGCACAGAGGACAGGGCTGTGAAAGGACCTGGGTTTTCCAGGCCTGACTGGAAGATCCAATGCCAGGACACAGGCCCCAGAGCTTGGAAGAGAGCCAGGGTCCAATCTGGTTGGAGATCTCTCTGGTGGGCGTGAAGACAGAACCAAAGTGGTCCCAGGGGGGCTGACCTGAGAGAAGCAATGGACATGGGAGGGCCACCAGGCAGCGCCTATCTGGGGAGGGGGGTTTCCATGTTTGGTTTCTATTTTGACCCAAAGGTAAGGGTCTCCTCCAGGTCATTACCATCACAGCAACAGCAATACACATTGGCTGCAGGAATGAAAGACTGAGCAGAACAGATACTGGCCCAAAAGGACAGAAGGACTCAGCTGATCAGGAAGGAGCCCAGGTCCCACCTTCAGCAGACAGATGACACCAAGACCCACACAAGCTTAAGACCCACACTAGGCACCATTGCAGAGTGTAGAAGAAGTGATCCCAGTCCTGAACCTGGTCTTTCCTCCCTCTTTCCCCAGCCCAGAGGTGTCCACTCCCCAGGGCCACTGAGGCAGCGAGGAGCAATGGCTCAGCCCCAGGATTTGGGAGCAGGAGTCCTGCATCTATGTCCCTGCTGAGTTTCCAGCCAGCTACCTTAAAGCCACCTTGGGCCATCAGCCATTCTCCCTGAAATTTCACAGGCCCAGAAGCCAAAGAAGGGGCAGGAGGAGCCAACAGACATAAAACAGGGCGTGACCGAATAGGGGTCTGGTCAGGGTGCCAGTGGAAGAGGTGGAGCATGCCCAGGAGGCTAGAACATAGCAGCAAGACCAGGGGGAAGAAGGCTGTGGGGGTCTCGGGTGTGCATCAACTCACACAAGTCCTCAGGCAAGCCACCTCTCCTCGGCTAGACTTCCTTATCTACAAGGAATAAGGGGGATGGGGGGTAGAGAGAAGGAGTTAAAAGAGATGCCCCAAGGCCTTTCTGCTTTGCACTGATACCACAAGCCTCAACATCAAAGGTCTGAAACCAGGATCTGCCAGTGGGAAGTGTGTGACTTTGAGTAAGTCCTTATTGTTGATCTGAGCCTCAATCTGCTCATCTACAAAATGGGGTTAATAACACAACCTTCATGGGATTGTTCTGGAGGCTAAACTATACTATAGAGAGTGGCACAGAGAAACCACCCAATGGCCAGCATGATACTGAGTGAGCCCTGGGGAAGCTGGAGGAGGGGGTGCCAGTGGGTACCACCGGGCCTCAGCTGCCCTCCCAGCTGCACCAAGTCTGTGCCTTCACACCAGCCTACTAGAGCAACCTCTTGGGCAGCAGTTGGCTTCCCCCACCCCCTCACGAGGGGTTGCCCTCTTCCCCTCCCCCTTGGCCCGCAGGATGGCAGCTCTGAGAAAGGCCTGTCCATCTCCTCAGGGTTGGCAGGAGGCACCCTATAAATCAATCAATGAATTCCAAGCAGATGCGCACAAGTTGTTTGGGTTGGAAGCTGGGCCCTTTTCTGTGGTTGCCATGAAACCAGACTCTCTCAGGTGATTCACAGTTTGACGGCCTGGGCCTGGATCCACCGGAGGGTGACAATAATATTTTCTTTCCTGTCTTACCTTGGAGACAGGGTGGGGCGTTTTTCCAGCCCTCTATCCTGGTTTACTCAGTGCATATTTATAGACCCCTGGGTTGGGGAAGCTGGTAACAAGGGCAGCCACCATGGCGGTGGGGCTTCCCAGCGAGTGCCTTCTCCCACAGGACTCCATTTTCCTCGCAGCTGCTCCTGAGGCTCTGCCTGAGAAACCACTGGAGTGTGGTGTGGTCAAATAGCTATGGCTTTGCTGCCGATGGCTCTGCGTTCAAACCCAGATCGCCCACCTCATTGGGCCTCAGTTTATACTTTTGCTTTGTAAACAGAGATAAGGCACTCAAAACATAATGAGGTAAGATGTAAATTAAAAATAACACGTGAAGAGCTTACATGGGGCCCAGTGTAAGTTATTTGATAAATTGTCACTTTACATGAGTGATTCCGTGAGTGCTGACAGAAGGGCCACAGGTAGCCCAAGGTCACAGCCAGCTGGGGAGCGGAGCCGGCAAGCTCGGGTCCATGTGGCTCTCAGCCTTCTCTGCAGCCCGCTGGACTGACCAGCCTCGCCCAACATGGGGGCACCTGGTGGCCAGTCACCAATGGGAAAGGAAAATATGCCCCGGTGAGAGGGCCTGTGTGCTGGGCCCTGTTCCCCAGAAGGCAGGGTTGAGGAGCTGTGCCTGGCACCACCCCAGGCAGCCAGGCTTCAGGCAGGACAAACACCAACTCACTTTTGCAAGGTCCTACAAACCCTTTCTTTATGAGCAATTCCCCCAAAACAAGAAAAATATTGGAGGGAGGCTGCACCCAGAAAAGTGACTGGAGAGTACTTTTTGTTTAATCAAGCAGGAGGAATATAAAAGGCTGGAAGTCTGGTCCATTACTCCACACCCTCTGACCTGCAGCTCCCTGGTCTCCGTTTTGCATCTGCTGCCAGGATTTGAGGTCTGTAGCGCTCAGCCTGATCTGAAGTTGCCTGTGAGACCCAGGGGCGCAGCCGTGTCGTGAGTGGGTGCTGTGTGCGGCGCTAGGCTGAGCACTTGCTGGGATCAGCACTCGCCCTTCACCACAGCCCACCAGGGAGGGGGTACATCGCCACCCGCTTGCCAGGAGGAAATGACAGCACAGAAGCACTGAGGGGCTGGTCAAAGTCATCAGAGGTCAAGGCCGTATTGGAAACCCCTGCAGTCTAGACCCCAGGCCACTCTGCTGCCCTAACCCTTCCTTGTTCTCCAGACTCACACTTACACTCACGCCTCTGCTGGGGCAACTCCCAGAGTCCACGCTTACTTAGCTGAGATTCACGGCAGGACCGTAACATTCTCTCCTTAAAATGGTGGCAATTACAGCTACCTCGTAGAGCTGTCCCAGAGATTCAGCTACACCAGATGGCACAAGTCTCAGAGGTGAACCTGCCCACAGGAGTGAATGGGCAGCCAAGTGCGGGGAATAAGACAGACAGCACAGGTCTCAGTCAGGCCCTCGAGGGCCTCCCCTCCTAGTCTCTGTCCACCTCCCGCCATCATCTCCTCTTGGGGTACAGCCATACTCAACCTTCTACAAGTAGTCTGGGCTCTTCGTTGCTTCTGGGTCTCTGCTCTCTGAACCCCATCTGCCTGGAATGTCCTTCCTCACCCCTTTCCTCAGCAAACTCCCACTCATCCTCAAAGACTCAATTCAATAGCCCTTCCTCCAGGAAATTTTTTTTTTTTTTTACTACTAGAGGCTACAGCAGTGTCTCTGGGTTCTCCCCTTTCCTGGCCTCTCACTGACCCACCCTGCACACCTGGGTTGACACAGCAGCTGCACACTCTTCTCCACCAAACTCTTGCAGGGCTGACACTGCGTCTGTTCACCTGGGGTCCCAGCACATGGCTCAGCCCAGAGCAGGTGTTCAGTGAACATTTGTGGCCTGAATGAGTCAGTAATTCAACAGATAGATGAGGCAGGCGTGGATGGCCAGAACAACCTCACTGAAGACCGGCTCTGTGCCTCCCCAGGGTGAAGCCCTCCCTGCACCTTCCATGTCCTCATGTGCCTCCTTCAGGGCACCTGTACCAACATCTTCTCTGAGCCAGGGAGCAAGGGGGTGGACCATAAGGAGCTCAGGAGGACAAATCTTGGGTAAATCTCAGGTACAAGTGTACAGTTAGGTCCCCACCTACCCCCAGCGCTGGAAGGATATGGCCTGTGACAACCTGCCAGCCACCTGCTCAGCCACTGTGGTGTGGCCGGGCCAGGCTGTCAGAGCTGACTCTGTAAAGAGATAAAAGAAAACAAGAGCACACAAGGGAGGGAAGGGAAAAGGGGAGAAGGAAAAAAAATAATAAAAAGGGTTCTTTTGGTATTTGTTTTCAAAGCCACTGACGAAAACCAGATTTGAAGTTTGGGGGAAAAAAGGGATTTGGGCCTTTCAAATTCCACTCTGCACTAATTGACTGCAGTTTCCTTTGAAAGAGCCCCCAGCTCTTCTGAACAATCTTCAGCCCAGCTGGGACTCCACAACCAGCAGCATCCTGGCCTCCTGGCTCCAGAGGGTCGCCCTAGTTGTGTGAGCTCTGGACAGATGAACAGATGGACAGACATGGGGACACTGAATCCTCAAAATGAACTCCTGGAGGTGGACCCAGTGTGAAGTACTTTCCATGGAAAGGAACCAGCCTGGGATTCAAACCCAGATCTGCCTGACCATAGTGCTGTCATCTGTCACTTGCCACCTGCCTCTCAAGGGGCTTGTGGTTTGGCTGGGGCAGTAGGGAGCCAGAGCAGGTTCAAGAACAAGACTCCAAGAGGCTAGTTCTGAGAGGAGAAGCAAACTGATCCAACATCCTTGGGGCTGGGCTCTGAGAATGAAAATCCTTTCAGGGTTAGGCGACCGCTGCATCACCACCACTGTCCCTCCCACTCAACCAGTGAAACTGCTCATGCCTCCTGTTGGTCTACCCAAAAAGCCTCCGAATTCAACCCCTATCAACCCATCTGCCTCTTCCGCCCCTGACCTCAGAGCATTTGGCCATCTCTGCGGAGCAGCTCAGAAACAAATACCCCGACCCCCACTTTGCACTTGGAGAAACCCTAACCCAAAGGTCCAAGAGCGCCAGCAACACAAACACAGCCCTGGGAAAACCCAGGGGCCTCGCCACATGGCAGTGTAGATTACTCACCCCTGTCAAGACGAGGCTTCCTACCTTGTGTCTCAGTCAGGGGCCGGGAGAGCAGAGGGACTTGCCCAGGGACACATGGTCAGCACAGGCATTAGTAGGGTCTAAACTCTCAGCAGACTGGGAGCCCTGTCCCCTCTCCCTGGGCCAGCCCATCATCTGGACAAAGCGCCTTTATTGCCCTCCCCAAGCCACTGCCCAAAAGGAACCTATGGACAGCGAACCAGTCCTAGGAAACATCAGACCCTTCATCACAGAAAAGGCCCATCCCTCAGTGAAGTCTGGATTCCCTGCTTCTGCACATGCTGGTTCCTCTTCCAGGACAGCCTTCCCCTTGGAGAACACCCACTCTTCCTAGGCCATGCGCCCAGAGTTCACCTCCTCCAGAACATGCTCCCCGCCCTGCCTGAGCGTTCCTCCCAGGGGGAAGAGCAGCTCTCCCCTCACAACCTCACAAGTCCCAGCGCCCTCTCCCAGCGACCGCCCTCAGGAGTTGCAGCAGGTGTTTATGGAAGGAGGGGAGAGGCTGGGCACCCCTGCACTCTGGGAAGAGCCCTGGTGTGCGCCCTCACTCCATCACTTGCCACTGGGTTCCCTTGGGGAACTCAAGTCCCCTCTTTGGGACTTGGGTTCTGACCTGAAAAAATACGGGTGACAAACTCTGCTCTGTGGGGTTGTCACATAGATTGATGAGATTGAGGGTCTGAAGGCACCTTGCAAATCATGGAGCTTTAAATAAATAACGACGGTAGGGGGGGTAGTGATGATGGTGGGCGCTAGCAACGGGCAACCTCGGTGGTGGAGTGAAGGTGATACTCCCAACACATCCTCCAGACACGTGTCCAGCTGTCCCTGAGCTCCTCAGGAAGGAACAATCAGCCTGACCATCTGTACTGGGAACAGTAAGGACCTGGGTCAATCCCCCAGCCCCAAGGACTAGGGGTGGGTGCTCATCACCTCTTTTCTGCAAGGGAGACATGAATGACAAGGCGTGCGGTGCTCCATCCAGGTTTCATGCTACAGGCAGTCCCACCCCAGAGCCGTGCTTTTCCACACCTCCCACCCTAGCCTAAGACTAAAAGTGTCCTTGACAGTGTCTACCTCACCTACCCACCCAGGTACTGGCAGCATGGCTGCTCCTGTGGCCAGCAAGCCAGAGTCAGGACACATCAGGGACCCACAGGCCCCTGTAGCAGGCCCCACCCACCCTGACGAATCCCCAGGCAGCATGCTGCCCTGCTTCTGTTCCCCATTACGAGAGAGGACCAGTCTCCGTCAAATAAATCAAGCTTACAAAGTCTGATGAACAAAGATTTGGTGGGATGCTGTAATTATAAACATCAGCAACTCGACAATGTGGGATCAGGAGAGCTGCCTTGCTTTGATGGGGGATGAGCGGCAGAGCAGCATAATTTAGATTGTTCTGGAAATCATAGGCAGAGGAACCAGGGTCCTCTGTACCCCTGCTATAAGGTTGTCTCTCCAGTTTCACAAGAACTAGGCTCCATCTTTTCCTTATGTTTTTGCACATGCCAGTCCCTCTGCTTTCCCTTTGCAACTATAACTCCAAGTCACCTTTATCGACTCAGATGAGAAGTCACCTCCTCCAGGAAGTCCCAATGATCTGCTGCCAGGCTGCCATGAGGGCCACCACCCTCCTAGCTCCCTGTGCCTGTCCTTTGCACTGTAATCACCAGCTTACACCTTTGTGGTCTATCCTAACCTAGAAGATCTCTGTCCTGGGTGTCCAGTCCAGCTTGGCATGCAGTGCACATCTGGAGAACACGTCCTGAAGAAACATGCTATCAAACAGCCTAGGGGCCAGGGCAAGCCAAGGCCCAGACTGTGATCTGAGTCCTGGTATTCTGTCTTCTCAAACTGACAAGAAGACCTGACTCCCAGCAAGCAAATTAATGAAACCACTCAGAACTTCTCTGACCCAAACGCAAAGGATTTCATATGGAAGGAATCAAGAGGACTGAGGAATAAAGTATCAGTTGGAGCAGACACTTTATTATGCAGGCCATAAACCTGATTTATGCTCAGGTTTCTTCTTTCCAGAAGTTCTGTAAAGTCTTACCTTTGCCCCAGCAAGCCTTGGGAACAAACCTTCAGAGCCAATTATGACTAGGGAAGGGAGAGGGAAATCTATATGACTGGGGGAGGGAGAGGGACTCCGGGATGCCCCTGTCCTCCAGGTAACCCTGTAGGTAGAGTCACCTGTACAAGGTGCAAAGGAAGAAGCCAGAGACAGAGTTGGGATCTGGTTCACAGACATGGGTGTGACTCTGACAAGCTACTCCCTGGGCCCAATCTGGGCCTCAGTCTCCCCGAACACTGACACTGGAGAAGGATGCCCTTTAGACAGACCTAGTGCTCATTCAGGGATGCAGCACAATGCAGGCGCAGTGGGTTCCAACCGTACAGATTATGTGACTTGGGCAACTTAATGAAAGGTTCGCTGCCTTACTCTGCCCATCTTGAACTGGGGAGACATATCGGGAGGCACAGGTCCCAGGACCACTATGAGCTCTAAGGGGTTAATATGGAGAGTGTGTAAACCATCACCCAGCACACAGGGCAGCCTCTCCACTCTGCTCACCTGGGTCTCTTTCCACTGCCCTCAGTTGTCAGGCGCTGACAAGTAGAAACAGGTCCCTTCCAAATCCATTGTCCATCTTTACCCCTCAGACAAGACAGGAGGTACATAAGGTTATGTCCACCTTAGAGATGAGGGAAATGAGGCCTGTAATCAAGAGAGGTGGGAGCCCAGCACTCTTTCCCTGACAGAATGTTCTAGGCCAACCTGTTTTGAAAAGAAGGGGCAAAGTGGTAAGGGATGGTGGAAATCCATCTTATGGTTAACTTGAGTATATTGGAAGATGTGTTTAAAAGACCCCATTTAGATTTGCCTTGGTTTCTCTCTGTCCCACCCCAATGCCAATCATTAACGCCCATTGTAGTCAGGCTGCCTGGATGCCTATCCCCACCCCAGAACACTGGGCTCCTTCCTCACTCCACTTACTCTTCTGCTTAGATGCCACCAGAGAGCCCCTCCAGCTAAAAAACCACTCCAGGCCATAGTCTATAGCCTCTCATACTGCATACATCATACCACTAGACACACTATTTAATTTTTCTCCCATTAAATAAATATTCATTGAGCACCTATTATGTACCAGAATCTGTTGCAGATGTTTAGGAAATGACAGTGAATAAAGAAGACAAAAATCCCTGCTCTCTTGCAGCTTACGTACCAGAAGGAGAAACAAATCATAAATAATAAACATGACAAGAACAGTAAAGTCTATAGTATGTTAGAGTGAAAAGTTCTTTCCAAAAAGATTGAACAGGGTAATGGATCCAGTGTGCCAGGACAGGACAGAAGGCAGCACTTGTGAATAAAATGGGTACTACAGAGAAGGGAAAGATGTTAGTCCAGCAGATATCAGAGGGAAGGGCATTCGAGGCACAGGGAACAGACAGTGCAAGCGTCTGAGGAGGGAGCGTGTTTGGCTGGAGGGGAGAAAGTAAGGAGGAGAGAAATAAACAATGACTCAGAGGGGTCCTGAGGCCCAGGATCACACTGGGGGCCACTGTGAAGACTTAGGCTCCCCCACTGCATTAAATGGGGTCTCATTTTACAATAACAAGTATTAATAGCAGAAAAGTGGTAGGTGGGATCACTCAGGCTGCTGTGTTGAGAACAGACTGTCTGGAGAGCTGGTTGCTTTACTGTTTGTCTCCTCCATAAAAATATGAGATCCATGAGGATAACGCTTGATCTGCGTTGATTGTTATCTCTTCAGTGCCTAGAACAGGGCTTGGCACAGAGTGGCACAGTGTGTGCTCAGGAAATGTTTGTGAAATGACTGACTGACTGAACAAACAAATGCACTTCAGACACACTGGCCTTCTAGCAAATCCTCACACATGCCTCACACAGTAGTTGACAGCACACTCTGGCCTTAGGTTCTTTGTACTTATTATGTACTTAGCCCAAAATGCTCTTCCCCACATATCTTCATGATTTATTCCCACACTTTGGATCTTTACTCAGATGTCACATGAACACTGAGGTTTTTCCCAGACAGCTTATTTAAACTGTTAAATGCCCCTCTCCAAAGAAGGAACCCTCTCACACTGCTGGTGGGAAAGTAAACTGATGCAACCACTATGGAAAGCTGTGTGGAGGTTCCTCAAAACACTAAAAATGGATCTACCATATGATCCAATGATTCCACTTCTGGGAACCTACCCAAGAACACAAAAACACTAATTCAAAAGGAAATCTGCACTTCTATGTTTACTGCAGCATAATTTACAATAGCCAAGATATGGAAACAACCCAAATGCCCAGAAACAGACAAATGGATCAAAAAGTTGTGGTTATACATAATGGAATACTACTCTGCAATGAAAAAGATAAACTGTGCCATCTGCAGCATGAGCTCCATCTGCAGATGGAGCTGGAAGGGATCGTGCTAAGTGAAATAAGTCAGAAGGAAAAAGATAAATATTGAATGGCTTCATTTATAGGAGGACTAAAGGGAAACAAAACAAAGGGTCAGAGGGGAAAAAAAGACAAAACTGGCAGGAAAATTATAGATCTGAGTCATACTACAGAAGAGGGAGAGGGAGGAGGTCAAAACAGGGTAGGGAAGAACACAAGGGACTGTGGTGATGGTTCATGGGTGAGGTGGTAATGGGAGATTTATGGGGATTACACCTGAGAGGATAAATCAAATATTTTACAAAAATGAACAACGATATAAGAAAATAAATTAATTAATTAAGAGGGTAAATAAATACCCCTCTCCAAATTTCCTATCTCTCTTCCTGGTTTTTTTTTTTTTCTCTGTTGCACTTGTTCCAAAATTACCTACTCTGTGCTTTCCTTCCTATCCATCTACTAGAAAACTCCCTGATTAATCCCCAGGGTCTAGGGAAGTTGCTAACACATAGCAGGAACCCAATAAACTAGTGAGTAACTCCTTCTGCCTGCTCTTTTGTCCAAACTCAGTGAGCAGGATGGCAGGCCAGGACAACAGACAATGGGTGAGAATTCCCTGCCCAACACAGAACCCTTGCAAACCACAGCTCTGGAGGCAGAAGCCAGAGCAGAAGGAAGGGCCCTATCATCCTTGGTAAGTTGTTTCATGGAATCGTATCTCATGGTAACCACACAAACATGTTATCATTTCACTGGGGGAACAACTGAAGCTCAGAAAAACTAAGCAGCGTCCCCAAGGTCATAGAATACAGGAGGCAGCAGAGCTGGAATTTGAACTTGAGATATTTGATTTCCGGTTCTTATCCAATCAAAGGTTCATCAGCCTGCCATGCCATGCCTGACCCTGTGGTTGAGCCTGAGGAATGTGGCAGTGCACAGAGGCCTGAAGGCCAAGGCAGTGGGGAGAAGTATTTTGTAGAGGGAAGAGCAAAGGCTGGAAGGGGAGAGGTTGGGTCGGGATGGAGGCCTGTAAGAAACGGCTCAAGCAAGAGGTTGGAGGCAGTTCATGGCTTATCTTCTGAGACACAGTAGTTGACAGGACCAGAGCAAGGTGCCATTTTATTCCCATATGACAGGCAAAAATTTGTCTGACCCAAGTGTAGGAGAGGAGGCTGTGGGTAACAGAATCTTCTATGCACTGCTCTGCTCTGCTCCGTCCTTTATCCTTCAAGCTGGAAACTAGCTGGGCTTTAATCTTGTAAAGAAGTCATGTGCCCTTCAGCCCAGGGTCTCCACATCTGAGGGATGCCTAGGAGCAGAGGTTACCAAAGCCGGGTCCATAGACCTCTGAAATCAGCAAACTAGCAACTAAGCCTTTTCCCCTGGAGAGTCCACCAGTGAACATTTACTAGCACACTGCTGGCTATCCCCCACGTCAGCAAAAGGTCTTTGGGAGTCCTCAATAATCTTTCAGAGCATAAAGGGGTTCTCAGATCAAAATGTTTGAGAACTGCTGCACTAGAGAAGCCTGGCATCTGTGTACCAGGAAATATGTACAAGAGTTTGCAGAGCAGCACCACTGTAACAGTAAAAGGAAAAAACCTGGAAACAATCCATCTGCCCACCAACTGGAGCAGATGACAGTCACTGTGTTTGCAGTTCCTTGTAGCTTAAGGAGGGGGATATGTTTTGAGAAATGCTTTGTTAAGCAATTTCATCATCATGTAAACATTATGAAGTGGCAATGCCTATTACACACCTAGGCTAGGTGGCATGGCCTACTGTGACCACCATCATCATGCGGTCTGTCTGTGACCAAAAGGTGATTAAGTGGCTTGTGACTGTATTCCTACAATGAAATGTTATATGGTGAAAAATGAGTGCTAGCTAGAGGTACCAGCAATGACTGGCAACATGATGCTGAATTAGTAAGTAATCTCAGAATACAGAAAAAAAATTTCAAAATCAACTAAAACATACATGGTTTAGGCACACAGATATATGATCGAACTTTTTTTTAATAAAAACTATTAAAGAAGCTTAATGACAAACATAAAATTGCCTCTAACAGATAGGCAAGGATGAAAGAAATAGATAAGAATAAAAAAAGAAATTGTTATTATATACAAATGACAATCAGAAATCAAAAATCCAAAAACATGAATAAATTAATGAGTGAAATTGACATGATCAGTATACATAGAGGGAATACACAAAACTCAGCTGCACATTAATCTGCAAGAAACAAAAAAGGAAGTTTTTGGATATCATTTATGACAATATCAAAAACATCAAACATCTAAGAGTAGATCTATATATGATGTGCAAGACCGCCACACAGAAAATTACAAACATTACTGAGAAAAATCAAAGAAGACCTAAATGAATCAAGTAATATACCATACTTATGGGTCAAAAGATTCCAAATGTGAATTTGAAAATTCCAAATGTATCTTTCCAAATTGTCTAAAAATTCAATGCAAACCTAATTCAAATCCCAGCAGGTTCTTTTCACATGTGGAAATTATCAAGATAATTCTAAAATTTATATTGAAATTCACAGAGCCAAGAACAACCAGGACAATATTGAAGAACAAAGTAAAAGAACTTCCACTACCAGATATCAACCTTCTTGTAAAATGACAGTAATTAAGATGGTAAACTTGGCACAAAGACAAACAAATCAACCAGTGGAACATAATAGAGAACTCAGAAACTCACTTAGCTGATTTATGACAAAGGAGAGTGAAGAAAGGACAATGTGTTCAATACAAGCTGCTGGCTCATTTGGATTTCTGTATTAAAAAAAGAAAGAAAGAAATGTGACCCCTATCACACACCATACACACAAACCAAATCCAGATGGATTATGGATCTAAATATGAAGTGTAAAATAGCCGAGCTTCAAGAAGAAAACAGGAGATGATTTTCACAATTCGAAGTAGACAACCATTTCTTAAATGGGACACAGAAGTACTAACCACAAAAATCAAGATTAATAAATGAGACTGTTTTAAAACTAAGAGCTTCTCCTTGTCAAAGGGAACTTCACAGAGAGTGGGAAAAATATTACTTGTAGTACACCTGACTAACAGAAGGCTTAGAGCTAGAAAAAAGATATTCAATACATAAAAAGGAAATAATTCAAAAAATATTTTTAAAAGGACTGAATAGACTCTTCATAAAAGAGCACATTCACTGGGTTAAGAAACTAATGAAACGATGTTCCGTGTATTTAGTCATCTGAAAATGCCAATTAAAAATGACAATAGAATGACAGCACCAGAATGGCTAAAATTTCAAAGACCAGCAACACCAAGTGTTGGCAAGGATGATGAGCAAGGGGAACAGTGCTACTCTGCTGGTGGGAGTGCCAAAATGGTGCAGCCCCTGGGGAAACGTGGCATTACACACGAAAAATGAACCTACCCAGCCCCTGTAGCTCGGACTTCCATTCTACATACTCACCCATGTAGAAGTGGGCACATTAATGGACCAAAGAAGACAGTGACATAAAGTAATGATGCACAGTACATGTGCACCCTACCACATGGACAGATGCACCCACATAACGCTATCCACAGGTCAAAACCTGGCGACCATTCAGATGTGCACCAGCAGTGGGGAAGATCAACAAACAATACTATAGACATCAATGAAGATGAATAAACCATAGCTACACAGCATGAATGGAGTTCAGAGATGTGATGCTGAGTCAAAGAAGCTAAACACCAGACAGTGTGTATGAAATGATCCTAACAAAATAAGTTCCTGAAAATAACCAAAACCAATCTATGGCGCAGAAAGACAGGACTGGGGTTACCTTGGGGAGGGGCACTAGAGAAGAAGTGTGAGCAGGGCTTTTTGGAGGAATTGTAATATTCCATTTCTTGATCTATTGATCTCACATTTAGGTTCACTGTGCTCTTCAATCAATTGTACACTTATGGGTCATGCACTTTTTTTTGTATGTAAGATTTACTTCAATAACAAGTATAACTAAAATAGAATGGTGTGGGGGAAATTCTGCAAAGTGATCACGTCCAGACTGGAGGCGGTGAGACAAGGTAGGATAGACCACACAGGTAAATGTATTTTCTTATTAACGGTCAAAGAAATGGGGAGGGAGAGAAGAAGGCAAAAGAAAGAGAGAGGGAGAGGGAGGAAGAGAGAGAAAGAGAGAGTCACAGAGAGAGAGAGAGACATGGGCACATTAATGGATCAAAGAAGACAGTGACACAAACTAATGGTGGTGCTTAATCCAAGTCCTGTGCATTTAAGATTAAACATTTAATTGCAGGGGCTAGTTCTGGGACACCGTCCTATCAAAACCCGAGACTGCTCAAGTCCCTGATTTAAAAAAAAATGGCATATTATTTCCATGAGATCTAGCACAGCCTCCCATATACAAATCATTTCTAGATCATAATACTTAAGACAAGGTTAACATTATGCAAATCGTTGTTATACTGTATTGTTTAGGGAATAATAACAAGGACAAAAGTCTACACATTCACTCCACCCACAGCCATCGTAGACGTAGCTACAAAATACACATTGTCAATCCACAGTTACAGATCCAAAGATGCAGAAATGCAGGGAGGTGAAGGGTTGACCATACATAAAAAGGGCCACATTTCAGGGAAAAAAGTCACTGGAATCAGACCCCCACCATCCACCACACAGGCATGAGACAAACACGTGGTACGGAGCTTAGTCAAAACTGGAATAACTTCTTGATTTTTTTCAGTGTCTGGAACACAGC
This sequence comes from Talpa europaea, assembly GCF_964194135.1. NCBI lineage: Eukaryota > Metazoa > Chordata > Mammalia > Eulipotyphla > Talpidae > Talpa > Talpa europaea. The sequence continues at coordinate 33,582,563 of NC_140076.1, forward strand.
AGATTTACAATAAATACTAAATGAAGAGGTGGGTGTTCCAGCTGTAAGATAAATAAGTCCCGGGGATCTAATGCACAGCATGGTGATTATAGTTAACGATAGTGTATTATGTATTTGAAAGTTGCTAAGAGAGTAGATCTTAAAAGTTCTTTTCACAAGAAAAAAATCGAAAGTATGTGATGGATGTTAACAAAACTTATGTGGCAATCATTTTGTGATATATATATATATATATATATATACACACACACACACACGCACATATCAAATGTATGTACGCTGTTCACCTTAAACCAATACAATGTTATATGATAATTATATATGTCAATTACATGTCAATAAAACTGGGGGGAGGGAGGGGGGAGGGAAGAGGTGGATGGACAAATAGGTGAAGCCAGACGTGCCCCTAAGGCTGGTCACACCCTCCCATCCTCCAGCAGGGTCCCCCCAGGCTCATGTTTCCTTTTGCCTGGCACTGGCCTAATTAGTGCAGCCCCCATTAAACCCCTCACCATCCTCTCCGGCATCACACACTGGCCCAGAGAGCCTGCACGTTGGGCCAAATGAGTTAACAATTTCCTTTCAGCCCTATGGCGTTTCTCAAATGTTAGTCCATTTTTTCACAGCCTGAAAGAGCCAGAGTCTTTTTTAACAGTCCAGTTCTGGGTTGGATCTGTCACCACGACAGTAAAAAATAAAAATTAAAAAAAAAGTTTAAGTGCATCGTGTGCTTATAATAAATAGTTTGCACAAAATTATTCCTCCCACATATGGGCGAGCGCTGACTTTAAAGTGCACATTGTCTGTGGAGAGCCCGTAACCGGGGCTGTTCCCGGGCAGAATGTGGAAGTCGTTTTCTACTATTAAATAAGGGAAACAAGGTTCTCATTTTAAAATTAATTCAATGAAAACTATTAAGCAGTTGGCCGTGAATGCCTCAGTATTTTTTCCAAACTGATACTAATAAGGGCTCCCACTCCCAGCCCTCCCCAAACAAAAACACAAAATTAACCACATACTTTCCAAGAACATGTTCCCAGCATTAAGCACGAGCGTGTCAATTCAGCAGAGACACCATCCCCATGGCACTCTCTTCTGGTGGGCAACAGTGGGGTGGCTGGCACTGGGTGCCAAGAGCTATTGTGTACCTCAGTCCAATTATCAGCTGAGGTGCTCTAGGCCTGGGCTCCACCTGAAGACTGGGAAGTGGGAGGGACTCAGGGCCAGTGGGACAAATGCCAGTTCCTGTGGCCTCCCTGAGGACCATGCTATACAGTGCACCCCCTGTGGGCTGGTCAGACTGCAGGACTTATTCCAAGTCAGACGGACATGGGCTTAAATCTCAAATCTGCCACTTCCTAGCTCGGTGGCCTCAGTGTTTCGCTTGTAAAGTGAGGCTGTTCTATGCATTCGATGGTCTTCTGATCCGTGCCCCTTGCCTCCCCCTCTGTGGCAGCTTGGTGCTGTGGACACAGAGCCAGCCGCTGCTCCCCATGGAAATCAGCTCATTTGGCAGGAGGCATGGCATGCTGTGGGGGCCTGGGGACAAGGAAGCTGATATCTGAGGCCCAGGGGCGAGTTCCCATGTGCCACCCCTACCGTTAGCCACTCAGACCAGTGCCAACCAGCAATGGGGGTGGCCAGTTGAGGAGGTCAGGCTGGGATAATATGGCCAAAGTCTCTTTGGGTGCCCCAGACCATGCTGGGATGGATGATTTCTATGTCCACGTCCCAAGGCCTGGTGACCATGAACCCCCTGAAAGCAGGGGCAGTGTCTGACTCATCTCTAACTCCCAGTGCCCAGCCAGGCAGGGAACAGACCAAAACTCAGTGAAGGATACTGATAAACAAACGAGCCCTCAATGATCTCTTCCACATGTTTCCTGTGGTTCGGTGGGGGGAGGTCATCCTGGGTGGAAGCCTGGATCCCTGTGTCATACAAACCTCCCAGATCACCCCTCTTAACACTGAGTCATGGGGGGACCCAGACTCTGGGGCCAGTCCTAGGATGCAGGAGGACAGGCTGAGGCCACAGAAGGGAGGAGTAGTGTGACAACCTGGCCCACCTCCTGGCCACACGGCCTGCCGGAGGTTCCACTTCTTGACCTCTGAGTACAGCAATGAAACCAACCTGCCTCCTAGAGTGGCCGAGAGAATGAGATGACAGGAGGGAAGGGATTGAGAAGTGCCATCTCTCTGCTGTCTCTGTCTCTATCTCTCAGCAGCTTTGGATTGCATACCTACTGTGTGCAAAGCCCCAGGGTCCATGGGGAGGAGCCCAGGCTAGAGGTCAGACTGGAGGTGAGTATGGGAGTTCTGAGCATCACCAAGGGTGAAAGTGTCAGAGTGGAAAGAAAAGGCAGCTGTGGCCACACTTGCCTGGTTAGGTGGGAGCTTTGTAAATGGATTGACAGACAGTTGGATGGTAGTCTCAGGGATGGAGACCAATGAACAAATGAAGAACTGGGCAAAACTCAAGCCTCTAGTTTTTGGTTCCTCCTCCAATGGAGGCAGTTTGCTATACAGTGTCCCCAAAACAACCACCCCCCCTCAAGACCCATACTCTCCCCAAGACCCCCATAAAAGTGCCTGAAGCAGCATGCACCAGACCAGACTGTCCAAGTCTCTGTTCTCCCAGATGTCTCTATGTCTCTTCCCAGGTGTCCCTCTGTTCTCTTTTCATCTTTCTCTGCATATCTCACTTACTGTGTATCACTGTGTTTCTCAACAGATGGCTATCATTCTCCATCTCTCTTGGTGTCTCTGCCTCTATTTTTGGCCTCTCTTCCTTCCCCCCGCCCTTTCTTCTCTACTTTACCCCCTCACCCATCTATCTTTCCTATTCCCCTGAGAGAGCCTCGCTCTCCGCCGGCACAGGTGTGCCTGCAGGTGTTCTGTCCAGGGAGACAGTGCTTGCAAGCAGTGAGAGAGGACAGGGTGAGACAGATATCCCTGTTGAAAGGGGGAGTGACCCAAAGCCCAGATGTGACCCAGGTCATAGACAGGGGGAGACCTGTGTCCCTGACATGCCCACCCTCTCACCTCTATCACCTCCGCACTATCCTGGCTCTCCCTTGACCAAGCATCCTGGCGCCCAGCATGGGTGATGAGAAAGGAGAGCACCCAAGGGAGTCCCCACCTGGACCAGACCCTCATGAACGGGTGTCAAGGGACCACAGGGTTTAATCTGCACTAAAGGGTTCCCCACCAAAATGTTGCCACCCTGCCAGGGAGCAGACGCAGGAGGATCTCTCTGTGAAGGGCAGCACCAAACTGCCCCTGGCTTGGGGCTGAGGCCAAGAGACACAGGACACCTCAACACAAGAGCGATGCAGGTCGCCTGCACACGTGGGCCCGCACTGTGCCAATTCCAAGGTCCTGACCCCCCTCTATCCATCCAGCCAGTACTGACTGAGCAAAAACTCCGCTGTGCCAGGCACAGCTCTTGGTCCTGGGACTGACCAGGAACAAGATAAACAAAAAAGCCCCTGCCCATGTGGAGCTGACATTCCAGTGCAGGAGACAGGCAATGAGCAACATTCGTCATGGGACTTCGGAGGATGGGTGTGACAGAGCTGCTGATACTATGGGTGCTGCCTAGACATCCAGTGGAAAGTCAGGGAGGGCAGCTCCCTGGCCACGTCTGAGCTGCAGGGGAACGGCTGGGCTGGGCATGTAGATTTGGGAGTCATCAACAGATGGCGGGTCTTCAAAGCCACAGCCTGGATGAATCACAGAGTGTGAGAAAGGTCAGTGAGAGGAGAGGGACCAGGAAAGGGGGAAAGCAAAGTGGTCACCCACTCCAAGATTGTGGGTCAGTCAGGAGGGGCAACTGCTCAAGGGCAGAGGCACCACGGGACGCCGGTGTCCTGGGCAGCGCTGGCACCTCTACAGGGCAGCGGCGTGAGGTTGTGGACATGAACACCCAGCGTGGGTCCAGGAGAGAAACTGGGCCAAAAGCGCGGTTGACTCTTTCCAGGGCCTTTGCTCTAAAGGAAAGCAAAGAAGTGAGGCGGTATCGAAGAGGAAGTGGTCAAGAAGTTTGTTTTATTTTGTAATATGGTAGAAATAACAATTTGCTTACACGGGACAGGAATGACTCAGCAGAGAGGAAAAACTGAGGCCCGGGAACAGGCAGACACTAGGCTCCTGGCGCAGGTGAGGGGCTTCAAGTGCATGGCCCTCATGTCTGCCCCACAGAGGCTGGTGGCCTTCAGCCCAGATGAGGATACCGAGACCAACCTGGACCTCTACAACAGCCTCCCTGCCTTCCCTTCCTCACCTACCCCCCTGCTTAAAGCTTGCTAACCCCACAAGGTGTGGTTAGCCGCTTTTTAAATGTTCCTTATGCACAAATAACCACTGCTCTAGATTTGCAGTCTCCAAACTTTTGGATCTCTAACAGGAGAAAATGTGTTCATGTACTAACCATAGACATATACTACTATATTCTTTCATATATTATCAAAGGGAGTTGCCCAAGTAATCTCTCTGAGCCTCAGTTTCCCCATCTATAAAATGGGAGATAAAAGAGCACCCACCTCAGAGGGTCATTGTGAGGACCACACGAGCTGAGCCATGTGCAGCTTGGAACAGCGCCCGACACGTGGGATCATCCTTTTGATCGTTCTTCACCAAAAATGATGTGACATAAACATTAACCACATCCTAATATTCTCCCCACCCCACCATAGATAACCCCCCACCGTAGCAGCCCGGTCCACACAAAGCAGACCCCACTAGCAGATGCTTTTTAAATCACAATCCATGTCTTTCTTATCCATCCTTATATTTCACAAATAGCAGAGGCCCCGGCACATGGCAAGCAGGCGATTAACTTTCACTGGAATGAGAACCCCCATTTCTTGAGCCATACATCACTGAATCCTTGCAGGATCCACTGAGGTGGGACTGATGCTCAATTTTACCAAGGGAGAGATGGAGGTGCAGAGGAGTAAAGTGATTTGTCTAAGGTCATAGAGTAGGTGGCATACCCTGGGGACACTGGGTGCCTAGTCCTGTGCTAGTGGCCCCCTCCTCACCAGCAGGGGTGCAGCCAGGATAGATTGTTAGGGTGTGGCCGCTTCAAGGGGGTGGGAGGTGGTTCTTGGATTACCCCTCCCACCTCTCAGGCAGAAGAGGAAGGGAGGATTAGCTGGACAAATACACCTACACCTCATAATTACCAGAAGCACAGAGGAAAACAGAACAGGGTGTAGGCAGGAAAGGCCACAGGGCAGAGACCCTCACTTGGCATCCCAGCACACTTCACTCCAAGCCCAGAGCAGAGCCTGCCTGGGCAGAGTGGCATCACTGCCATTTGAGAGTCCACACCTTCACCTCACACCTCCCTCCTGGCCAAGCTGCAGATCGGCCTGCAAGGCTGCATTAATGGATTTCTGAAATGTCACCAAGAACAAAGCTCCCCTTTCTGCCAGCCCCTAGTATTTACAAGCAAGCACAAATCTGTGAGAAAATTCAATTGAACGCAGATGGCAGGAAATTCCTCTAAAATGACAGTGGCCAAATTCAAACCACAAGACATGAAAATAACCCAACATACTAGACATGGAGAACATATCTTATAGACTGCTCCTCGTGCGATTTGCAATCTGTGATTGATTACCAGGAAGACAGACTGCAGATTTATTGGACTTCTGTAGAACACGGATTCCATTTGCAACAATTAAACCTTCCGTGGTTGAGAAAGGGGTCGGAGGGGCTAGAAGGAGATGGTGAAGTTAAGGAATGTGATGTGAGGCTGATAAAGGCTGATGTAGCCATTCACAGAGCTGGGTCCCTGCCTGGCTCAGGTACTGGCTAATAGGAGACAGTCCGGCTGCACTAATGCAGTGAAACCCAGGCACACACCACTGGATTGGAGGTCCGGTTTATGGCAATGGGTTGGGGGCAGAGGCATGCTCACAGGCTTCTGAAGGGACAGGCATATGCAAATCTGCAGGTCCTCTGCAGGGTATACGTGACTAGATGAGAGCTGTGAGAGATCCTTCCTAGTAAGGTCAGTGACTCAGGAGATGCTAAGGGGAAAGAGGACACCACAATTACTGAGGTGAGGGATGGTGACATTGCCTCGTCCCCTGACTTGGACACAGCAGACGTCACTAATCGATCACACCATCTGTTTCCTGCTAAGCTCAAATTCCTCAACACAATTCTCCAGTCCGCACTAAGCAAGTGGTCAAAGCTAGGCTAGGAGGGGGGGCACCTGTTTGCCAGCTCTGGGCCTCATGGTGTGTGTTGGTAGCTGGAGCACCAGCAGTATGCTTGGATGTTGAAGGAAATGGGCATGCATGAAACTCCTGATGATCTTGATGCAAGCTAGTAAGAGGCTCAGGTGCACAGAACAGGTCAACAGTTAAGGTGTGTGCTAACAGATCAGATTCAAATCTATGCTAGAGAGTTGTTTCTTTACCAAGTGGATGACACCCAGCATCTATAAGATTACAGCTCCCGGACTTCGAAGGGGATCAGATCTCTCCAAGGGAGATGGGGTTGGGGGAGAGGAGGCATGTGGATTCAAGATGGCCACAAATTCGTTGACATTCCTCCCTTTAAGAGGTGGGTCTGCATGCCCTCTTCCTGAATCTGGGCCTGTCTGTGACCACCTTGACAGTAGCCATTGGTGCACATACAGTGCTGCTGTACTTGTTCATGAGTTGGCCCTTCTAAGCACTGGCGGGAGCTCCCTCTTGTTCTCCTGTAGCCCTGAGCTTCCACGTAAGAAGTCTGACTACCCCGCTACAAATACCCCATGGAGACTACATGAAGAGGGAGCAGAGCCCAGCTGAGCCCGCCTCCAAGTCACCCTCATTCAAGTGCTAGCGTACGGTCAATCTCTCCTGGACTCTCCAATCATACCAGTTGCCAAATGAATGCCATTAAAGTGACCCCAGTTGATGTCACACAGAACAGAAGAATCACCCAGAAGAGCCTTGCCCCAAATTTCTGGCCAACATAATTGTGAGACATAGTGAAAGTTTTGGTGATTGAAGTCACCAGGTTTTGGGGTAGTTTTCTATAAGTCCTCCATTCTTGCCCCCTTCCTTCCCAGCCTCACTGTGCCCTCCCTTTCAGCCCCATCACTTCAGCCTGGCCTTCATTCCCAGCTTCCCATCTGGTCCCCTACCAGCCACACTGCCCCTGGCCTCCAGTGATCTTGCTAAGCTGAAGCCCTGGTCATACCAAACCTCACCAATCCTCAAAACCTTGTGGGGTTTTGAGCACCTCCCCCAGAACCCCCTATCTCAGCCCCATGCTTACCATTCCCCAAAAGGAAAGCACTCTTGAAAGGCCCCCGTGCTGCTGTACATGCTATTCCCTCTGCCTAAAGCCCTGATCCCTGCTGCGTGCTTAGCAAACTCCTACTGATCCTTCAGGGCCCAACTCAAATCCACAGCACCTGTTGGCTCCTTCTTTTGGACTTTTTTAGTTTTCACCATTCTGTGAAATGACCCTCATTATAAAAGCAGTTTGAGGAGAGGAAGAAGCTCTTGGGACTTTGTCTACCCAGTGCTAACATGATACCTGGCATAGAGTGAATAGAGTTTTATTGAATACATTAAAAAAATAGCAAATACATGACACAGGAAGTTCAGTGCTGGTCCTAGCCCCAAGCTGCCCATAGGAAAGGAAAACCTGAAAACTTGAATTCTAACAAAGAATTCCTATAAGCACATCAGTGATCATGGGCTTCAATCAGAGAAGGGAAAAGCCACTGAGGTCTGGGTAGTCAGGGAAGACTTTCTGGAAGAGGAGGACCATATCTGCCCTAGAAAATCCTCTGTACAGAGGCTTCCCTTTGTGTTCCTACTGTCTGCGCTCACCTGACTGAACGCTGCTCATATGCTCCTTTCCCCTACCACTGCTGACACTACAGTGCCCAGCCAGGGACAAGCTGACCTCTACCATGGCATCATAACCAGGTTAGCTATCTCTCCTCCTGCTGAGAGAAAGGGACCAATGCAGGGTCCAAACCTGAGCAGGCACAAAGTATCTGGTTGTCAACATGAATGAGGGGGAGGTTAGAGAGGTCCTGTCGGCAGGAGAAAGGTCAGAGGGGCCCAAATAATGCACCAAGGGACTTTGGTATACTGGCAGCACTGCTGTCCTGGCCGAGTCGCCCCACAGCTCTCCTGTGAGCAGGGATGGAGACAGGACAGTGTGGTAAGTGCAGGGCACAGATAATCTAGACTGATCTCAACAAAAGTCTGGACATACTGGGGGTGCTGGGAGATGATCACAGGCCCTGTAGGCCTGTTGGAACGCCAAGCCTGGAGAAGGTCTCTGGAAGTGGGTGGACCAGGAAAGGGAAGGAAACTTTCCAAAGCAGCCCTGGGTTTGACTGCCATGCTCAGGAAGAGAACCCTGGAGGAGGGAGCCGGGGGAACAGGTGGCAGAAAAAACCTTGACCGCTCAGCTGGTTTGGCTCCCTGGGAGGAGAGCTGTCCAGCGCTGGGGTGTGCTCACCAGACAGGTAGTGAGTTGCCCATCACAAACTTGGACTAGACAATGTCAGGTCTGAGGGTGGGGTTGGTGGCTTCAACCTTCCTCATTGTACACATGGGGAAACTGAGGCCCAGAGAAATGAAAGGACTTGCTCAAGGTTACATGCTGAGTTGATAGCAGAGAAATTGCTGCACTTGTCTCCCTACTTCCAGGCAAGACACCACTCCATGCAAGTCCTCAGCTGACCCAGAGCCAGTGGTGATTATGAGGGGGCCTATGGAGAACTCTAGTCCAAGGTATCCAAAGTCCCTCCCAGTGAGGCTGAACCCTTGTGTCAGCCTGGGAATGTTGTTCAGCTACTTTGAGCCTCGGTTGGTTCTTCTGTAAAATGGAAATAATAATAGGTACCATCTCAAAGTGTTTATGTGAGGATTAACAGAATAAAATATTAAAAGCAGACCCATTTTTTTGAAAGAGCTTAGTAAATGTCAGTCATTGACTTTTTTTTTAACCATTTGAGAACCGTGGAGCAGCAAGACCCCAGCTCCGCTCCCTTCTGGCTGGGAGGGCTTGGGGATGGCTTTTTTCCCTCTCTGGTCCTTTTGCCCCTCCTAAAGCGAGCAATGTGGGTAAGTGACCACAAAGGGCCTTGTCAGCTCCTCACATCTATTACTTTAGGGTTTCCCAGACATTCTCCAGTTAGGGAGACATCTTATTAGTATACAAGAAGCCTCACCCCTTTTCCAGAGACCTCCAGTGGCGAAACAGCTGAAAACATTGGGGCCTTCCTTAGAGGATCCCAGGGATCCACTGCCTTATTTCCACCTTCCAGACCTCTAGGGAGGCCTTTCATAGCTCATTTCACCCCTCACTCAGCCCCAGCAATCTTTTTCAGCAAGGAAGGGACTGGTTTTTCATGAACGGAGTAAGAGTGGCTAACATTTATTCAGCATCTACTATGCACCAGACAGGGCACCAGGCCCTTCCCCTATGTGCTTTCACCTAGTAGTCACAGCAACAGAATATACCTCACTTGTACCAAGGAAGCCAGCTCAGAGAAGGCAAGTGATTCGCCCTTGGTGGCAGAAAAAAGAGGGTAAATAGTGCTGCTATAAACATAGGGGTGCATGTTTCTGTGTCCTTTGGGTAAATACCTAGGAGTGGAATTGCTGAATCATATGAAAGCTCCATCTTTAGCAGGTTGAGGAAACTCCATACAGCTTTCCATAGTGGCTGGACCATTTTGCACTTCCCCCAGAAGTGCAGGAGAGTAAATCAAAATCAACCAGCAACTATAAACTAAAGACACACTATGGGGTGGCGGGGAAGAGAGAAGGGATTAGGGTCAAAATAAGGGGGGCGGAACTGTATGGGGAATATAACCAAAATGAAAATGCATACATTGTGCAAAGATGAAAAATGATGTAAGAATTACATAAAATAAAATGTATTAAAAATTAAAAAAACAAAGAATAAAGAATATGTTAATGGTAAAAAAATAAATAACAAAACATATCTTTTTAGTCTATGATACTGATAAGAAATAAATGCTTAATGACTAGTGATAATGTAAGCAAAATAATGCTTTCATACATTGTTTTTTTTTAAACATTTATTTATTTATTTATTTATTTATTTATTTGTTTGTTTGTTTGTTTGTTTATACAAGCACTAGGTACAGTCAGAAGCGCGGGAGGGTGAGGGAATTCACCAGAGCCAGAGCAGGGAGCAGAAGAGGCAGAAGGACCGAAGTACATTGCTGAGGGGAGCAGCGGGCGGCAGGAGAGGTCTGCGCGCCATGTGGGACCCTCCTCTGGTGGCCGGGGAGCAGCCAGGGATTGAACCGGCGCTGCAGAGGCTGCGGGCAGCTTCGCAACCCAGCGCTCAACCGCTGCGCCACTAGGGAGGCCCTCATACATTGTTAACAACAAAAAAAGACAAAACGAAAGCTGTTTAAAAATAAAAAATAATTATTTTTTTAAAAAGAAAAGAGAGGATAGCGCCCCCCTCCACCCTCAGGTCTTCACAGGAGCCCTGGGCTGAGTATAAATGGGAAATGGAGAGATCTTGGAGCACAGTCTCCCTGAACCTCGCCGCTGCACTGGGATGGGGAAAAGAACAGCAACTAGGCCAGCTTTGGGTGGGAAGGGAAGGGAAAAAGCAGCCCAGAGGCTGCATGTAGATTCAGACCCCTGAGCAGAGCCCAGCTAGACATTCCTCCCTCTCATCTTCTCATCTGGCTGTAAGGGAGAGGTGGGGGCTCCCTGCCTGCTCAGGGTTACAGGAATGTGTCCCCCCAGGGCTAGAAAGGAGGAGAGACTACAAAGAAAGCAGTGGGTCACTGCAATTCAAAGCGCCGTCCACCAGCAAAGCCCTGCTCTCCCAGCTGGACAGGGTGGACCACGGTCTTCGGCAGTCACAGTGGGGTTCACTGAGGAGGCAGCTGGGGAGGGTAGAATATGCACTGGCAGACCCGTGTTTGAATTGTGGCTGTACAAGCACTGAGCTGCCCTGGGCAATGCCTACACCACTCGGTAGGATGGGGCACAGAGATACATATGTATGTGTGTATATTTCAGCCCTGCCTGGCGCATCAAACACCATCAGGAGAAGGTGCAAAGTGAGCAATGCCAGCACTTCTTGGGAATCAGGGGCAGTCCCTGACCATTGGGAAACAGAAAGCAAATGGTGGTGACAGAGCTGCCTGAGGACTGTAAGAGCCCAGAAAAGAACCCTTCCCTTGCCAGGACAGGGAAGGGAGTATTTAACCTGGACAGAAGGGTGGGGCGTGAAGAGGCTAAGGGCAGTGCCCGCAGGGGAGAGGGGGAACAGAAGGGTTTAAGAAGCACGCCAGGCCCACCTGGATGGTCCATTGCTCAACTATGCACTTGGAACAAAATTCTCAAAAAAGGCTAATTTGCTTTCATCAGAAACAATCCCTAAGGCTGAAAATCCTCCAAATGTCTGTTCCTCTACCTCCCCTAGACCTATTCTGCCCCCTCACCGAGGAAGCCGCAGACTAGACTCCAATGGGGGAAGGGAGCAGGGACAGTAGGACAGACGCATATCACAAAGATGCGAACTCTGCAGGATGGGGGCGGCAGGGGCTGAACACCAGCTAGTTGTCTGAGGCCCCGTGAAAGGTCATCCAGCTCAGGGGTGTACATAGGGTGGGGGAGAGGGCTCAGGTTGTGCCTCACCAGACCACACAGTAGGGCCAGTGGGAAGGACAGATAGCCACAGATTGGGGGTCAGACGTCTGCTCAATTCAGGTAGTGAGCTTCCCAGCCCTGGAGGTATGCAATCAAGTGGCTCAGCTGCTACTATAGAGGGATGCCTGCTCCATTGTGGCAGGTGACATTTAAAATGAAGACCCTCTAAGCCCCCATTCTACCACTCATGAATGAGCCACCTCAAGCAGTCATTGGAATTCTCAGGACTCAGATTTTAATTTGTCCAACAAAATGTTCATTCCCAGAGGATGTGAGGCGCCAAAGTGAGCTCCAAATGCAAGTACAGACGTGTGGGCACCTGACAAATTACAAAGCACTGTAAAAACGTGTGGCATTATCATCATTTGAAACAGACTTCAGGGGAGTGGGCCCCACAGAACCCAAGATAAACGCATCCTTTGCCTTCTATTGGAACCATGTGTTCCCAGTGAGGTAACGGACAAGAAAGCACTTCGTAAACTGTAAATCCCCACACAAATGGTAGTTGTTATCATTGCCATTATCACCATGATGGTGATGATGACGACTGCTGTTCTCCTGTCTCCTGCTTGGGCACTCCAGTGGCCAAATATAATCAACCCGCAGATCCTGTAAGCAGACCTGCCCCCACAGGGCCATCAGCTTCCTGGACTGGAGGTGACTGGGAAGTAGTTTCCGACAGGCCATGGCAACCCCAGAAAGTCCTCCACACTTCCAGGTACCCTGGATTCAGCTACTGTCCCTCCCACCTCACCCCAAACCTGCTCCTCCTGCCCCACTTCCAGACACCCAGGACACCATCCTAGATGCCTCCCTCTGCCATCCCCCATGCACCCAGTCACCAATAATGGCAGTTAATAGTCATACACACCTCAAAACTACTCTGTGCTTCTTAAGGCTATCACACCTAGCCCACAAAGAGAACACTGCGAACAGCCCCATGTTATAGATGAGGAAGCTGAGGTACAGGAAGGGTAAGTAACCTGTTCAGTGTCACACAGCTGGTAAATACTGGAGCCAGTGTTAGAATCTGGACAACCCGCTGCCTCTTCCACCTCCTACATGTCTCTCACATCTCCCCACTCTGCTCTGTGACCACTGCCACCACCCTTGTCCATGCCACCAGCACCTTTCACCCCAGCACTTGCACTTGGACCTGTGTTGTTCTTTTCTAGGCATCTAAACTCTGGCCCAGGGCTAGGCCTATATATAGCAGGCAGGCATCCGTGAGCACTGAGCACAGCCAACCAAACCAAACCCACTCGAGGCTGGGGCTGGGCCACTGCACCGGGAGCCACAGACAGCAAATAGATGGCACCTGGTGCCAGGTCTGCACGCTTCCCATGCATTCTCCCACACAAGGCCCCTCCGGTCCTGTGCCCCCACTTCACTGGTCCATGCCCCAGCTTCCCCACCTGTGCTGGGGGAGGGGTATATCCAGTTGGGGCCAGAAGAGTGAGCATCAGTTGCTGACTCCGCCCTGGCGGACACAGACGTGGAGCTGGGGAAACGCTGGCTGTCCACACTCCACGGAGGTCCCTCTCAGGGGAAGGCGCTGGGGCCAGGGGTCGGGAACAAACCATTCTGAGGCTGAGCTGTGACTCCCTCTGGGCCAGCAGCCTGGCGGCCCTAGGCACTGGCCTTTATAAGGAATCCTGATTTATGGGTTCACGTTGTGGGAAAGGTCTCCTCTGATGTGGCTCCAGACAACTCTTAAAGGAGTCAGAGTACAGCATGACACTGAGGGTTGGGAGTGAGGGGCATCCCAGGGTGGCCCTCCCTTCTCACTTCCCTTTGCCTTTTCCTGTCCAGTTATTGGGAAGGGCATAGGGAACCTGGTTCAGAAAAAGAGGAATAACCTGGAACAAGCCCCACCACCCTCCCACGTCTGAAATAAACCCTGATGGGGGCCACACAGTGTCCATTCCCCGGGGAGAGCCCAGCGTGCAGAGATTCTGGTATGCAAGCCCCATGGCACCCCCACCCTCCCTGCACCAGGGACCAAGTCACACCCTCTACTCTGGTGGGCGTAAAGCTACACTGCTTCTATGCACAGGCCCCCAGCTTAGAGCAACCTGCCTCCCAGCCCCACCCCCTCCAGGAAGCCTTCCCTGATGCTTTCTACACCAGGGGCAAGATTAGAGTGGGGCATGCTGCTGATGATTGTCCAGCACCTGGTACATGGCATGTTCATTAATTATCAAATGAACAAGCAGATTCTCTGAATTTGGAAAGTTTGAAAAGAACATGTTTCCAATGTCATATAACAATAAAAACAATTGCAATGTTTTTGGTATTTTCTCTGGGGAGGCCAAGTTCTAAGCAGTAGTGACTTAGTGTCGATTATATGCTAAGCACTATCTTGAGTGCTGGAGATAGGGCAGTAAGCAGAGCAGACAAGATCTCTGCCATCATGTACCTGATATTCTAGTAGGTGATACAGACAGCAAGCCAGTAAATGGGTAAAGTGGTTCATCAGTTGGTGATGTGCTACTGAGAAAAACAAAGGGAGACAGGGCACACTGGGGGTGCTATTTAAACAAGCTAGTCGGGGACAACCCCAGTAAGCTGACACATGAGCAAACACCAAAAGAGAGAGGGAGCAATACAGAAAGTGATCTGGAGAAGAGCATTCCAGGTAGAGGGCACAAATGGCATGTGCAAAGGCTCTGAGGTCAGTGTGTTTGAAGACAAGCAAGGAGTCCTGTGTGTCAGAAACAGCAGGAGGAGATGGTAATACAAAATGACATCAGGGACTACTGGGGGCAGACTGTGCAAAAACCTGTCAGATGATTATAAGGACTTGGTTTTTCATCCTAGTAAGATGGGCACCACTGGAGGGTTCTAGGCAGAGAAGTGATTCCACGGAGCTTGTGTATGGACAGGCCCCTGGCTGCAGGGAGGCCAGAGAGGAAGCTACTACAATAGTCCACATGAGAATGATGACAGCAGAGAAATGATAAAAAGAGGTCACATTCTGCCTGTGCGTGAAGGTAGAACCTACAAGTTTGGGGATGGATTCCATGTAGGGTGTGGGGGAGAGAAGATACGAGGGAACTCCAAGGCTGTTGGCCTGAACAAGCAGGAAAACAGAGGAGATCAGGGAGGGGGCTATTACCAGGTTTCAGCTCTGGATGTGCTAAGTTTAAGCTATTAGAAATCCATTTGAAAAATGGGGCAATAGGGAGTTCAGAGGCGAGGTCCAAGCTGGAAATATAAATTTGAAATCCACAATATGATAATTAAAGCCACGAACTTGGAGATGATGATCAAAGAGAATGAATGGAGACAGCAGGGAGGACCTGGGTATCACCACCCGAGGAACTATTTGACCCACTCATTGGTTTGCTGTCAATTAACACCTACAAGAATACAGATATGAGGAGGGGAAGGAACCAGCAAAGATGAGTGAGAGGGAGCACAGAGGAGGCGGGAAAAGACTAAAATGTGTCCTGGAGTGAAATGAAGAAAGTGCTCCATGGTGGAGGGAGGGGGCAGTGGCCTCAGATATTGCTGAGGGGCAACGTGGAGGGCACTGAGACCTTGACTGTGGTGTCCCTCCGGATGGAGTGAGAGTCTGAGTGAGTAGATTTCAGAAAGCAGGAAGAGAGAAGGAGGGGATTCATTCACTTCATACCCACAACAATCCTAGGAGGTCAGTATGACTTTTCTCATAGTCACAAGTTAAAAACTACAAAACAAAAGAGACACAGAAAGGACAAACCAGGGCATCCCAGGCTGCACACCCAGCAGGTGGTGGACCAGGCTTTGAACCTGGGCCAGCTCTTCACAAACACCACTCAACACCTGCTAAGGTGGGCTGTTGCTTCCCGACCTCCCAGAGATGAGGAAACGGGCTCAAGTCAGCAACAGGTCAGCAGCGTCCAGACCCAGGTCTCGGTGACTCCAGTGCCTGTACCCCAACTGACAGTTTCCAGGATGGGGTCAGGTCCCATGGGCCAGACACTCTACCCAGGCAGGGGCCAGGCCAAATGCCCTGACCTAGGGCCCCTAAATCCCACTGCCTCCCCTCCAACTCATCTCCTGCCCCTCCACCCCAGTGCAGTGGCCCTGAAAATCCAGACCCTGGCCTAGCATCGCAGAGAGGCACAGAACCTGGCAAGCCCCTGGATGGAGAGATAATCGTGTGTACCCCCAGGCACTCTTTCTTCACCACTTTACCAAGCCCTACCCCCCACTCTACTAGTCTGGGGCCAGTTTGAGAAGTTACAGGCAGGCATGATGAAGTCAGTCTCTGCCTCCCTCTCTCTGCATGGTGTGTGTATACACACACACACACACAGATACACACATGCATACATACATACATATGATGACAGGATCAGATCTGAGTCCCCTCACAACTGGTTCCTCACTCTAGGGAGCACACCACATTTTCTGTGCTGCTTCCACAACCACTGTGTCCTTTGACCCTCCTCACAGCCCTCAAGGAGCCCCACATTGTAATGAGGTAACTGTGGCACAGACCAGAGAACCAGTGACCTGTACCAGGTCACCCAGTAAGTCAGGGGAGGCATGACACTGTCCCAGACAACTGTTAGCTAAAACAACCAGGCCCTCCTTGCTCAGGGCTTTGGTAGCCATGTCCCTGGGCCTCCTCTCACTGGCTCACCTAGGGTGCTTGAAAACATCTTCTGTACGTGGCCCCGTGCGCAGGTCCTCCCCTGTCCTGGATGAGCTTGGGTGAGCATAGGAACAATGAAGGGTGACAGGGGTTATGAGGGAACATCCAGGGGAATGGGGTGGGTGCGAACAGATCCACCTCCTGCTCCCTCCCAAGAGCTCCCCTGTGCATACAGGGCAGGAACCCAGCAGGGGTCCTAGCAAGGAATACATGGGAGAAAGGGAGAAAAGAAAGATGGGAGTGGAGGGGACGGGAGAGAGGGAAGATTTTCTTCTACCAGATAAGACTCAGTGATGACCTGATTCTTCCCAAACCTGCACAGAGGCGGGGTCAAGAACTTCCCAGTCATTCATTTCACAACTATTTACTGAGCATCTACTCTGTACCAGGCTGCATGCTAGATGCAGGAGGTACCGTGGAGAAAAAGCCAGATATACCCCAGTCCTGTGGACCCGACAGGCTGGCACACAGCACATCACCAGTCCTGCAGAAGATGAATGGTTCCTGGTTAAATGGAGATGTTCATCAAATTATTATTTACGAGAGTATGACCACTCAATAGGTGAAGGTCCAACCGCAGAGGAACAATTGCAGATATTAGGGCGTGTCCAGGTAATCACACCTACGTGGTCATTATTTTGAGAGGGTGTAGCTCATGAAGAGACATTATAAAGTAAAATGTAGAAGTATCACCTATGCCATGGTTGAAGTTATTTTTACACAATGCGTGTGGACAGAGGTGGAAAGATCAAGGAGGAGGGGAGACGTGATTTCTTCTGGGGATGGATTTGTGGAAGTACACACACTATTTTTTTTAATTTTTTAATTTTTTTAAAGATTTATTTATTAATTTATCTATCTATTTATCTATCTATCTATATCTATCTATCTACCTATCTATTTATTTATACAAGCACTGGGTACAGTCAGAAGCACGGGAGGGCGAGAGAATTCACCAGAGCCAGAGCGGGGAACAGAACAGGAACAGAACGCACTGCTGAGGGGAGCAGCGGGTGCGGCAGGAGAGGTTTGTCGCGCCATGTGGGACCCTCGCTGGTGGCCGGGGATCGAACTGGCGCTGCAGAGGCTGCGGGCATACCCCATACCCCATTCTTAATTCTGCATTATTGCTACAGTGCTCAGTGAAGAATTTTGTAAACAATAATTTGCAGAAGGATGGGAAGCTGGAAACCTGTCTTAATAGCAGAGGATGTTTTTATAGGATAGAAGGTTTTGTAGGATGAAGATGTTTGTATACACTAAGTCAACAAGCTGATGAGCTCTGAAGCTGAAATTGCTAGAAGAAACACATTCGGGTGTCAAAATTCTTGTCCCAGACCCACATAGGCACCTGGATGCCAGGCTCAGTCCTGATACCAGGCTCAATACCACATTATAAAAATAGCTTGGGTACCCTACTTTCTGAGAATGAGGTTTCATAGGTCTCTAGCTGCGCATACTGGAGAGCTAGATTGATAATATAGGGCTCTATCACCCCCAAAACAACTCAGCCTTTAAGGTTGTGCATTTCACATCTCTGAGAGCAGGTTTCTTACCTGTTCTTCCCCCCCAAACCCCCCACATTAGCCTGTTTCCTCTCTCCTTCCTATACCCCACAATAACCAGCTCAGGGCTAGATGTGCTAGAACCACATCCCCCCTAATCTAGAAATCCAAGGGAAGGCCCTAAAGCTGCTGCAGGCTCCCCCACCCCACTCTGCTGGATTGGAGACCTAGCCCCTGTCACTCCTTACTCTGCCCACCAGGCCAAGGCAGCATGGGGCCCTCCCCAGGCCCAGCCTGGCCAGACTGTCCCCAGGTCTCTGCCCAGCCAGGTCGCTCAGTGTCGGTGTATTATTCCCTGAGCTGGCAAGCACACCATGTTCCCCACAATCTCACGCCTATAAAGGCCAGAGCGGCGCCAGTGATCACGGAGGCCTCATTCCAGTCTGGGTTCCCGTGAGGCCCCTCCATCTCCTGAGCCCGTCCTCAAGTTTGGGACCATGAGTGTTCTGTCTTTAACTTCCTGTCCACACCGTCCCCACAGATTTTTTTTCTTTTATTAGTGGAACATTAGAGTGGCTAAGAGAGATAGTGGTGATAAAATGACTCTGAAAGGGCCTGGATTAACTCTAGGGCCAACTGCCCAGGAAAAACCCAACCCCACATTCAAAGGAAAAACAAAATAAACCCATGCCTTCAGTTATACTGTGTTGAAAAAATGAGCCAAAAGGGTTTACAGAGAGTCAGCATGGTGAGGGGAAACCCTGGCTTCAAGTCAGGGCTCTATGCTTATCAGTTGTATCATCGTGAGCAAGTCACCTCCTCCATGGAGCCTTCCCTGACATCCCCCATTGGTCCCCATCTATGGGCAATCATTACCCCTTGAGTTTCCCAAGAATTTCCTTCTATACGGAGATTTCCTCCCAGTCCAGGACACCCAGCTCAGGACCTGGGGCAGAGGAGCAGGAGTGGGCATTTGTCAAATGGGTAAGGTAGGAAGGAAGGGAGAGAAGAAGAAGGAAAGAGGGACAAATAAAGTTCTGCTCTCTGGGCCTACTTTTCCATTTTAAAATAGGAATCAAGCCTCCCTAAAGTGAAGCACAGTACCTGAGGGTGGTAAATGCTAATGACTGAATGGAGGCAAGAATGAATGGAAGGCAGGGTGGTTTGGCTCCTTGGAGCTGTGGGAAGGATCTGCTGAGATGGGGGTGAAAACACCTCACTGCAAATACATTCTATTTGAGGTTGGTTTGGATTGTGCCACCCAAAGTGAGGGCCAGGTCCAGTAGCATCAGCATCACCTGGGAAGTTTCTAGAAATGCAAATTTCCAAGTCCCACCCCAGATCTACTGTAACAGAATCTCTAAGCATGGCAGCAGGAATCTGGATATTAACAAGTCTGTCAGTTGACTGTTCTGCATTGGCGAGTTTGAGAA